>NC_050096.1:105673901-106939466 GCF_902167145.1 Zea mays
TTCATATTTTGAATTCCCAAACTTGTTTATTTCATATCTTTTGCATATGAACTCCAAATTTAGTGATTCAAATTGCAAAATGTTCATAGGATTATTCTCTGTTTAAATAAATTAGTTCTAGTTACTATCTGCACATTCTAATTTTTATGATTAAGTATGAACTAATGTAGGTGTAGATTTATTTATTTAATAAAATAAATAAAAGGAGAACCCTAGAGATTTAAACATGTTTAATCTTGTGAGATTAATAATGTGTATTACATGAAATCATCTCTGGTCTAATTTTTAGGTCATAAATTGAACTATGCTATGTATTTGTGGATAACACTTAGAGAAATAATAATCTATTTCCAAATGAAGTTAGTTTATGTTATAGTTTATGTTATAGTTTATGTTATAGTTTGAACTCATTATCCCTTATGTAGTATTGTGTCTTTTAAGATGTATTCCTATGTTTGTACATGTTTGGTGTACTGTTCATTTGTACTTTCCAAATGTATTGAGTGCATGTTCGCTTTATTTAGACAACGAGCAGTCTGAGGTTCCTGAGTGTGTTGTTGGAGACCTCCCTGAGCAACAACCTGATGAAGGAAAGTGTCCTCTGACCTATTATGTCCTACATACTTTATGATTCACTGTTCCACATTACATTATCTAAACCTAAGGATTGACTAGTTTGTATGTACCTTATCCTTGTTTACCTTTTGGGTTATCATGGTTAGCATTTTGCTATTGCCTTAACTTTAATCAATGAACATGATGTGAACATTTAAGATACGATACTGTTATCCTGATTATGTTGATGATCTTGTGATACTCTAGGGGGCTAGGCCTTTTTCCTGAGTACCTCTCCATAAGGACCTGTTCGTGGATTGACCACCTGGGATAACAGTGCAACCATGAGGGTGGAATGCGATGCCCTTAGCTGATTAATTAGATGAACCTAAGGGTGTAGTTGGCTTTACCGGAGGGCCGTCAATGGGGGCCGGGGCGTAGTGCTCGCTCTACCAAGGTTGGGATGTAGAGGTTCATTCGATTTGGTTTTGTTAGTCACCCACCTTGGGGAGGTGTACTGCGTTTGTACGACTAGCAAAACCTAACGAGCAGCTACGCACCAGGGGAGTCTTTGTAAAGTCTACGTAGTGTATCCCTGGCCATTCACCTTGGTAGTGAAGATCGGGTCTGTACAACCCAGGCTAGAAAGGGATCACGACTCGTGGGTAAAGTGTGCAACCTCTATAGAGTGTTAGAAACTGGTGTATCAGTCGAGCTCACGGTTAAGAGCAGCCTTGGGATCCTCTTTGATTAGAAGAACTTTGGATACTTTTTATGATGATGGTTAACAATGATGCTATAAATTTGATCCTTGGTATTTCCTCTTTTTGAGGAAGTACTTTTGGGTAATAACTGGGTTTATTAATAAAACTTGGCTCTACTACTAATAATAAATACTTGACTAACCTAAAAGCAACTACTTGACCTCAACCCCATATACAGCTAGTCCACTTTAGCCAAACGGGACATTTGTTGAGTACGTTGATGTGTACTCACCCTTGCTTTACAAACCACCCCACCCCAGGTTGTCCCCACTATACTCAGTGCTCAAGAGGTGATGCTGGCAACATGGAGTACTTCGAGGAGTTCCAGGATTACGGCAAGTTCTAGTTCTTCCTTAGTGGCAAACCCCAGTCAGCTGCATGTGTAGGCTTAGCATCTACGTTTCGTATCTCCGCACTTTGATATTTATGTTGAACAATGGTTATGTATTAGACTCTGCGGATGTCTTGGACATCTTGATGTAATAAAGTACCTTTCTGCTATTTATTTCAAGCAATGTGTGATTGTTGGGGGCCTTCGGCTTCCGAAGGTCCTCAAAAACATGATTTGACAATGTTTCTGGAGTATAATGCATGAGCAGGTACCTTCGGACACGAACCCTTCGGACAAGTCAAAATTGCTGGATGAAGAAACACAAAGAGAACGAAGGTTGGAACAGAGCCGAAGCTGTGCGCAAGGAAGCTTCGGCATAATGGCAGAAAAAAGGAAACCGACTTAAAGAGGAAAAGACTATTTAGACCCCGATAGATTACTATAGAGTTATTATCAAAAGCAAAGGGCCTGAATGTAATTTTACATGGGCTGCAACCCATGCCTATAAATAGGTGAACAGTGCTCCCGTACTGTTCACGTTGACTTGGCATTTGCTCTTGCATCACGCTTGTACTTTTACCTTCTTTCAAGTCAAAGGTATATTTGTAACCCAACATCATTTCTATTCTTCTATAGCAATAAAATAAAAATGAGTTGATAATGATACATAACTATTTATGTTATCTTTTATATTCCATGTAATTCCCTTTTCATTATGATATGTAATGTTTATGAAGGTATGTCCTTCATAACCTTCGTCCGAAGATCATTATATCTCAAGGGAAATAATGCTTCGAAGGACGAAGGACTTTAACGTTTAACGTTTTCTGTGTTGCCTTGTTCTTAATTCTTAGCATTTGAGAACAAGTCCCCAACATTGGCGCCCACCGTGGGGTGAACTCACTTCCACTTTTTGAGTTTCGAACACCTTCGGCAAGCATCGACCTTCGTCATGCCGCCAAAGAAAGCTTCAGTGACAGGGGCTGCAGCTCTGCAGCCGCTGGACCCAAACCAGGAGACCCTTTCTCTTTGAGAGGCCCGAAGCCAGAAGAGGAAGGCCACCAGTCCAACGCCTAAGGAGGACGACTTGGACCAAGAGATCAGGAACATGGAGATGCTCCATCATCACGTACAAAGGAAGAAGGAAAAGATGGCTCGGCTAGCTGATCTGCAAAGGCAGATAGATGAAGCTTCTGAAGAAGTTCGTCATCTAGCTCAAGATGAGCAGAACCGAAGGCCTCAGCACAGAGAGCTTCATCAAGAGGGCTTCTTCAACGAGGATGACTGGTATGAGGATTTCCATCATGGAAATTTTGCTTTTGATGATGCTTCTCCTCTGTCAGCAGAACTGCAGGCTACACCTTGGCCCTCGTCTTACAAGCCACCCCAGCTTCTCATGTACGATGGACACTCAGACCCGAAACAGTTTTTGATGAGCTATGAAGCAACCATATCTTTGTATGGCGGCAATACTACAGTCATGGCGAAGTCTTTCGTCATGGCTGTCAAGAATGTTGCACAAACCTGGTACTCCTCTCTTTGGCTAGGAACAATCACGTCATGGCAGAAGCTGAAGGACATGCTGATTACCAGTTTCCAAGGGTTTCAAACGAAGCCGGTCACCGCTCAAGCTTTATTCCAGTGCACCCAGGATCACGAAGAATACCTTCAGGCGTATGTCCGAAGGTTCTTGCGTCTGAGGGCACAGGCACCAACGGTGCCCAATGAAATTGTAATTGAGGCCATGATCAAGGGGCTTCGGCCAAGACCTACGACCCAATACTTCGCCAGGAAACCCCCTCAGACCCTGGAAAAGCTGCTCCAAAAGATGGATGAATACATCCGCGCTGATAATGATTTTCGTCAAAGAAGAGAGGAAGCTTACAGGTTCTCCGAAATGACCAGGGGCTTCGGAGGAAGAATCCACCCAAGACATGTAAGATCAATCCATTCCACTCCAAATGATGACAGAGGAAGTCAGCAACAGCGGCCACAATACTCCTCTCAGGCTTCGGGGCAACAACAGAGCTATCTTCGGCCGCCAGCTCCAAGGGGTAGAGGCGCCAGGGGCTTCAGAGGAAGATTTGGGGACCAGCCTAGGAAAATTTATTGCTTATTCTGCAGTGAGGACAAGGGCCATACTACCAGGATGTGCCATGTCACCATCCAGAAACAGAAAGAGATAGCAGATGTTGCAGCCCAACAGAGCCAGCCGAAGCAAGTTATGCATACTGCTTCATATCACTCGCCGTACATTCCAGATATGTGGGTAACCATCCTGCAGCTTCTGTTGCTTCGACAAGCCAACCTCAAGCGTCTTGGCAACAGCCCCCACCTCCACCACCAATGCAACGAGACCAGCAGCCAGAAGGGAGCCAGCACTCTCATCAGCAACGAGACTTCAGAGAGGAGTCCGAAGCTCGCACAGTCAACAGTACTGTGCCAGATTCGAAGCACATCTACTAGAGGATATCCTATCTCGGCAACAATTTTTGCATTCATTTTTATTTTTCGTTTAATTAAGGAACAATCATTAAAGCTTAAGTTTTTCTTCTTATTTTCAATTTCTTGTAATAGCTTCGTTTTTTACCATAATGAAAATTTATCTTCTCTATAGATTTACGGCATCAGAAAAATTGTCGAAGCTCGAAAGCTTAGTCTTAAGAGCTCGTGATTACACACAAAGTCGTTCTACGGAACGCAGTGTAAGTTGCCAAAGTTACAGAAAGTCGTTCCTAAGGGAGCGCAGCGTAAGTTTTCTGCTCAAAAGTCGTTCCAAAGGGAATGCAGAGCTTACAACGAAAATTAAACGTTGATTCCGCCGAAATAGAAGGCGAAGAAGCTCCTAAGGGAGGCTTACAGCGAAAAATAAACATTGATTCCGCCGAAATAGAAGGCGAAGAAGCTCCTAAGGGAGGCTTGCAGCAAAAAGTCAGTACTGATCTTCGGCACAAATATCATTTTGCATAACATTACATCATCACATCATTTGCATAGCATAACATCATACATCATATTGCATCAATGATGCAAGAAGGGGGTTCAATGTTGATCTTCGGAGATTGTTTCGAAGAAGCAGTGCCAAGGCACAAAATAATTATTGAAGAAGCATACCTTCGTCAAACTCTAAAATGAAAAGACCTATTGCTTACGAGGCACAATATTTTTTATGAGGATTGGATGTTTTTATAAAATATGGATATTCTTCACGAAGCATGAAAAGAAGGGAAGGTGTTTTTTTGCCGAAGGCTCAAAAACGGTATGTACGTAAACTTTCATGCATCGTAAAGAATTGAATTACAAGCAGCTTATATATTACATTCAAGGTTATAAAAATATTACACACTCTGTCCAGCAAATATTACATTCTCAATGTCTTTATAATAGCAGCTAATCTTCTCTTAAGACTACTTCCGCAGCTTCGTTTAGTAGTTGGTCAACAACCTTATCCATAATAGCTTCAGCCATTTTTCTAATTTCGTCATCCCCCTTTGCGTTGGGGTCCGCCAATGGCTCGGCGGGCTCTGGGGGAGAAGATAGTGCGGCCGTGCTACAAAGTGTAAATAAGTCCAAAATCATATAATTTTTACATAAAGTCAAAACTTAGTAGTCAATACCTATTCGCCTCTCGAGATCCGCACTTTTCTCAGCGGCCTCTGCTACATTTCTAGCGTCGTGAATACCTTTTTCACTTCTCCTTATAATATCTTGAGCCATCTCTCGGCCACCATTTTCCCAGATGTCGGTGAAAAATTTACCACCAACCAAGCTTGCTTCGGCCGAGGGGTCTTTTATATCTTCAGAAGATAAGGCGGCCTCGGTTTGTGCCAAGGATTTCACATGATCGCAACCTCTGCTCTCCAAAATAGTGGCAACCCCCATAGCACCCGAAAAGGCGCATATGTCTCCGCGGCCATTCAAAACTTCCTCAAAAGCTTCGGCCTCGTGGCTGGTCCATTCAATTGGGCCCTCGGGGTCGCCCTTTACGAAATTTTCCTCGCTTGAATACGCGCCAACGTTGGCGAAGCTAGTTTTTATTTTCTTAACACACTCTATAGACTTTTCATAACACCTTTCCTTGGATGCACGAAGCTCTTCAACATTTTTCTCTAAATGATTTGCCCATTGTTCACTGATTTCTCGTTTAGCTTCTGCAACTGCGCATTTTTCTTTAGCTTCGGCTAGCTGTTTCCGAAGATCCTCAATTTCGCGCTTCTGGGCCTCAGCTTGAGCTTTGGAAGCAGTTTCGTCTTCTTTTATTTTATTTACCAATGAATGTAATATTTTATCTTTCTCAAGACCTTCGTTCCTTAGCTCAATTACTTCGGAACGAAGGTTGTTTAAAGTCATGGCGCACCCTTCATCTTCGGCACTTTTTTGCGCTCTGAGGGCATTGCTGAGAATGAGGCCCTGCAAAAGGAATGTGATATTAAGAAATAAACACACGAATTTTTAACCACACAAAAAGTGTATTTTTTCACCTTTAAGCTGTTATATGCTAAGCTGTCGGCCAATTCATCTTTTGACAAAACTGAAAGCCCATCTTCTAGAGTTGGAAATCCAAAGTTTCTTGCCATCTCCCGGCAGACAGAGATCTCCTTGCTGTCTGGGAGGCAGTACAAGAAGTCTTCTTCTCCGCTGCCATTGAATATTAACGCCCCTTTTGGATATTTCAATTTTTGCACATAAAACTGAGCTTCTCGCTTTTCTTTTTTAGTCAGATTTTTACCCGAAGCATGGCGTAAGACATAGTTGGGAGCTTCGGAAGATGCTTCGGGAATAGGGATGGCGGTTTTCTTAGATAAAATTTCTTCTACAGATTCTTTTTCTTTTTCTTTTCCAATTTCCAAGAATTCCCACTTGGCAGGTTCTGAAAGCCCAGTTTCGGTTTCCACTTGGCTTTTGACAGCTTCGGCCTCAATTCCTGTTCTTGGAGCTTCGACAACTATCTTCGAAGTAGAGCTTGAAGATTTTATTGTTTCTAGCACATCTAGCACGTTAACCATTCTCTTTCTCTTGGAAGTTGTTGTAAGGTCCTTTTGTGCCTTCGACGTTGGCATTGGCACCTCAACTCTTGCTGAAGGACTTAAAACTTCCGACGCCTTTGTCTCTTCAGCCCTCGGTTCTTCCATTTTTTCCGTCTTCGGCATTGCAGCCAGCTCTTCAATATTCCGCAGATGAGTAGGCTCTTTGGCTTCAGTGGCCGAAGAGATTTCACCGACAAACTCAGGCACTGTGGCCGGCTCAATATAGCGTGGCCGGTGCGTAAGAACTTTCATCTTTTTTCTCTTCGGCGTTGGCTCACTAGGAGCGGTCGAAGCAACTTCCTTCACATAAGTCGTATCTTTTCTTTTTTGACCCCGTATTGGGTAAGTCAGGATAGACGAACCCAATAGCATCAAAAACTCGGTTGAGTCTTTTCTTCTTCCGGCCTCCGAAGGTCGCAGACAGTGCAGTATCTTCTGCCTTCGAGTACGGCCCAAGCAGTTCATCGCTTGTAGCTTCAACACATTTCAACCAATCGTCGTCTAGCTCGATAAATTGGTCTACGAACCTGAAGGTATATTTTAGTCGAACCAGACCACCTTCGTGTGGGTTGCTGATGGTTTCCTTCGGCATTTCCCAGTTAGCTACCAATGGTCATATCCTGTAGGCCACGTGCTCTTGAACTAATTCCCTCGTCCCGATGAAAGAGCAGACTATGCCAAAGGCCCTCTGGCACTCTTCGGCTGCTTCATCCATTTCCACCTTCGGTTTCCAGAGTCCGAAACGTTGCCAGATAGGGCGCATGATGATATCTTTAATATATGCTCGTGTCTTCAAATCATTTTTCACATAGAACCATTCCTTCATCCAGTCTCCGGGCCATCTCTTTCGAAAGGTTGGCACGGGACAGCTTGACCCAGATCGAGCACCGAAGCTATAGCAGCCAAAATTGTTATGATATTGTTCCTTACCCCAGGGTTTCGTCTCATATAATAGCTCATGCATATTGCAGAAACTTTTTGCATTCGGCTCCAAACCTTGACTCTTCACGGCCCATACAAAGATTCCCATCCTAATGATTGCTTCAGGGGTAATTTGATGAAGGCAGATTTCAAATATCTTCAAGACTTCAACCACAAAACTACTTAGAGGAAACCGAAGCCCAGCCTTGAAGAAGCTTCGGAAGATCACGACTTCATTTTCCTCGGGAGTAGGACAAGTTTTCTCTCCTTCGTCAGCCCTCACAATAGACAAATCCTGAAAATATCTACCTCTCATATTGGCAAGATGGCTTTGTTTAATGGTAGATTTTCCAAAAACAGCATGGCTTGGCCGCCAGGGTCGATCTTTTGAGTCTTCCCCTCCACTTTCGGCATCATAACTGTCACTATCACCAGTATCTTCAGATAAACCTTCCAAAATTTCCCTTGTAATCTTTTATGTATTCGTCTTTGATATTGATTCAAGAAAGCCAAGATTCTTCTCCTCAAGAAGGCTCAGCTTTGTTTCAGCAACAACTTTCTTATCTTCAGACATCTTCGGAATCGCTAAAAACCGCTTTTAAAGCCGAAGCTTAAAAACTCACAAGTTAAGCAAGTCTTGTTGCGCAGGAGCTAAAAGCTGAGTAAGCAAGAGCATATGGCAAAGAAAGCGTACCAAATGACATTGCGGTGTGCTCTTATTTATACATCTAGCGCATTGAGAACAGGAGGGCCCCACTTGACATTGACTGTTGCTATTCTAGCAAGAGGAAGGTGTTTTTCGGACCTTCGGCTTAGGGCCTTCGTCCATATCGCAATCTGAATTTATTATCCTAACAAATTAATATCGCGAGGGGCAACTGTTGGGGGCCTTCGGCTTCCGAAGGTCCTCAAAAACATGATTTGACAATGTTTCTGGAGTATAATGCATGAGCAGGTACCTTCGGTCACGAACCCTTCGGACAAGTCAAAATTGCTGGATGAAGAAACACAAAGAGAACGAAGGATGGAACAGAGCCGAAGCTGTGCGCAAGGAAGCTTCGGCATAATGGCAGAAAGGAGGTAACCGACTTAAAGAGGAAAAGACTATTTAGACCCCGATAGATTACTATAGAGTTATTATCAAAAGCAAAGGGCCTGAATGTAATTTTACATGGGCTGCGACCCGGGCCTATAAATAGGTGAATAGTGCTCCCGTACTGTTCACGTTGACTTGGCATTTGCTCTTGCATCACGCTTGTACTTTACCTTCTTTCAAGTAAAAGGTATATTTGTAACCCAACATCATTTCTATTCTTCTATAGCAATAAAATAAAAATGAGTTGATAATGATACATAACTATTTATGTTATCTTTTATATTCCATGTAATTCCCTTTTCATTATGATATGTAATGTTTATGAAGGTATGTCCTTCATAACCTTCGCCCGAAGATCATTATATCTCAAGGGAAATAATGCTTCCAAGGACGAAGGACTTTAACGTTTAACGTTTTCTGTGTTGCCTTGTTCTTAATTCTTAGCATTTGAGAACAAGTCCCCAACAGTGATGATATCCAATTATGTAATCACTGTGTACGTGAGTTCTGATCCGGGCACGTACATGGTTCGCATTCGGTTTGCCTTCCAAAACTGGGTGTGACATGATCATTTGAGCGTGGAGTTTTGACTCCCATTCATTGTAAAGCTAGCAAGAGCCCCTTATCTTTATGGTTGGCCTTGCGCAGACTTCGGTCTTTTGTTGACAAAGAAGAAGGAACACTCGCTAGTCTTAGTGACCGTTGGAGAGAGGGAAAGAGTTGAAAAAGACCCGTCCTTAGTGGACTCCTCAACAGGGATTAGGTTCTTGGTGAACTGAACCTTGGTAAAACAAATAACCTGTGTCACTTGTGTTTATTGCTTGTGATTTATTTGTCTTCTCCCTCTCTAAGTTCTCTTGCACTATGTCACACCCGGGTTTTGGGGCACCAAGACCCGGGCACGAACATAATCACCAGGTGTGTTAGGACCAAGTCTTACACATATGATAACTCATAGTACAGAAACGAATGTCACATCTTTACTATATAATAGGAGTTATGTACAAAATAATTAAATAATTACATCATACGAAGACAATGATCTAGCAACCCGAAGTTGACTGGGAGACGACGGCCTAGACCTCTCACGAACTCATCACAACATCCTCCATGCGCCTCATCCTGCGGTACCTGTTCTTGACGTATGGGGGTATAAGACAGCAAGGGTGAGCTCACATACGTTCATTGCTCAACAAGTTGTGGGAAATAATGTGCATGAACTCACCAAAGTGGGAGCTCATGTGAAGTGTAAGGCTTACCAAAGAGGACGGTCAAAGCTGAGCATTGCTTTTAAAGTTGGTCAAAATTTTATTAGTTGTTACTAAGTGTAAGTAGATACCAAACCAAATAAGTAGTAGATTGAAATTGATAACAACACCCGCGGTGCAATGCATATGACAAATTGAATTTAGTTCCATGATTTAATCATGCAAGAGTCCTGAGCTGCTCATGACCGCGAGCTCGGCTAGTATACCAGTTTTACACTCTGTAGAGGTGGTGCCATTTACCCACAAGTCATGTTACCCATCTGCCACGGGTTGTACGGGCCCCATACACCTCTACCAAGGAAGCGAGGTAGGGTAACACTACGAGGCCTTTACAAAGTTCCACTAGCTTTCGAAAACCGCTACAGTTTCTAGGAAGAGCAATGCAGGAATCCCTCGTCTGACCGCCATCGCAGCAAAATCAACCCGAGAACCTCCGTGCACGCCTACTCCCCTACTGCCCTGGCCCCTTTCGGGTAAGGTAGTCTTCCACTAGCTTTCCTAATTAGTCAACCAAGGGCGTCCCATTCCACCCTTGTGGTGGCACGTGTTTCTCAAGTTAAGCTCGATGTTCCAATTAATATAATGATATTGACATATTGTCATGAACGATAAGTAAAACAACAGTATAATTAGAACATGATCATAATGTAATATTAATCCCAAAACCATATAGAGCAATAGCAAAGATTACCCAAAAGTTCAAGGATAAACAAGGTGTAATGATGACCAAACTAGGGTGACCTATTAGGTCCCATCAAAATTAAGCCTATGCATGCCAAAATGATTATAGCAATCATTATTGGGTAAATAAAAGTGATCAAGGGCACAACTTGCCTGGGACTTGAGATTCCAGGTACCAGGATGATCTTCAAGATGACTCGTAACCTCGCGCTATTCGTAGCAATACAAACAAAAAGTGTATAGGTAAAATTAACACCACACCAAACATAAGTACAAACTGCATAATAATCTTCTACGCATCGTAACTAGATCCTAGGTTCGAGAACCACTAAATTCAGAGTTAAAGTGGAACAGATATGGTTTTCGGAATGTCTACATGATGGAATATTAATACATTATAAATTGGTTAATATTAATCATATGAGTAAATATACTCTAAATAATCAAATCCACTTTAAACTAGATTATATCTTGGTTAGAAATCTTATTTTAGTCTAATTATAATTATAGACTTGTAAACCTTGATTAGTAAAATAAATCTACTACTCAAAGGGTAAATCAATATCTTGTTATAACAATATGTGATATATCAAAATAAGGTTCGCTACTGTGTAGAAAATTTTATTACAAAGTCAACGCAACTGGAACAGACTAAAATGGAGTTAAAATGTATTAGTTATTTTTCTGGTTTATTTTATTAAATCTGAGATTGATTTGGACTTCGGGTATAAATTTCTGAAAGAATAGGGTCAAACGTATAAAGTTGAGGACCTGAATGTCATAATATCACTACTACAGAGGATGGCGGGTGGATTATATAAAAGCGCAGGGTTTCTTATGTAAAACCTACGCAGCGAAGGGGTACGTGTCTATCCTAGCCGTTGCATCAACGGCGTGTGGCCCAGATTAGAACCGCATAACTCCGAACCAGTACACAATCGTGGCCGTTGGATTTGTGACCGACGATCCAGGATTCACCACGCCACACACCTAATCTGACTCGCCCATATTCCATCGCACGACCCCAATTTTATGGGGCGAAGGGGTATGTTCGCTTTTAATCATAGACGCCCATCACGAGATGGACGGTACCCGCACCATCTTCAACCTCTCGCACTCCTGCATCTCTCTCTCCTATCTCTTCTAGCGTCTGCCGCGGCAGAACTGCATCCACCAGGCGGCCGCTATTGCCAGCAAACGCCACCCCGATCCAGCGCTCAGGTGGCCCTATGGTCCATGATGCGGTGCAAAAAAAGGATTCCGTGACGGTAGCGAACCATAGGCGTGAAATCGTACCGTCGTTGGAGACAAAGACAAGGCCAACTGTAGCATATGGTCTTCACGGCGTGGCGGTGTCATAGCCGGTAAATAGGACTCCATGTACAACCCTGAACAGCGGCACATGCACGACATTGATCACGACGACGGCTTACCTCTCTCTCTGGTTTTTTTCGGCTGGTCGAGATATTTTCGCTCAGGCTTGGTAGAACGAAGGCATGTCTTGGCCGGTATTTATGCGCCTGGTGGCAGGGAAGATCTGCTGGTTTGCTCAGATCTTACAAGCGGTTACAACAAACTTTGAGTTTGTTACAGAGGCTGTTGCGTGATTCTGTTCTGTCTCTGATACGGTAGAAGATGGAGCTGTTTGCGCGATACGTAACAAACTCGGAAGAAGATTATCGTGAGGAGAGGCCCACACAGAAGTGAAGGGAGGTGGCTACGTGCATTCCTAGCTTGATGTCATGCTTGCATCACGATGACGTCATGCGCGTCAAGGGGAATAAACAAATAAAAAACGACGTGGCATGGGTTGCACTTGGTTTAGAAGCTAGGATGAGGCCCATGCGATTCTTTTTTTATTGCTTCTTCCTTTTCCCCTTTTCTAATTTCAAATTCCATATTCAAATTTAAATTTGAGTCTTCAAATTTAAATTAAATGCAACAACAAAAAACGCAAACATGAATGCAAATATTTTATATTTATTTACTCATTTATGCGGATGCTTCCAAATATACAATTCATGCGCCCAAATTCAATATTTTTAGAAAGTAATTTCTAATACATGATCCCTGATAATATATGGTTTAACTTTTTTTGGCGGGTTCATATAATTCATAAAATAATTACTTCCCTAAGTAAATAATCAATGATCTTTTTTTGTTTATATTTTTATTTAGTTTTGATTCGAATTCTAGCTTTAATGTATCTCGTGTGTATATATTTATATATACTTAAACTATCAAAGTTTTAGTGTTATCATTATTTATTTTAGGAAGCCCAATTAGGTAAAAGGAAATAATTTTAATGCTCAATCGTCTTAGAGAATCTTACTAAATCCCAAAATAGAATTTTGGGTGTTACACACTATTCTTTGTTGATATTACTTTATGTTGCTTCAAGTTAAATTCTCATATATAGAAGCAACGCCTTGCAAGAAAGAACTTGTGTTATTCCTCTTCTTACCTAAGCCCTCTTGCTTTATTATTCATAGATATTTTAGTTGTGTTGTTTTGTGTTAATTCCGCATTCTTTGAAAGCAATACTTTTGCAAGCAAATGACTTAGTTTTATACTGCGATAATTGTTCATCTTGTTCTAACCACTAATCGAGGGATCAAGGGTCGTGTTAAATATAAATTTTAGGTTTCGCCTATTCACCCCCCTCTAGGTGACTTACAATTGGTAACAGAGCTAGGCACTTCATATTGAGTCTAACAACTCGAAGTGATGACTCGGAGAAAAATCCAAAAGAACAAGAAGATACCACCGAAGGAGAACAATGAGGTAACTCTTGAGATATAACTTTTCGATTGTTCTAATTATGCTTCATGGTCTACTAGTGTGATAAATGCTTTTAGGACCATAGACCCACAATTAGAACAAATTTTAGACAAGAGTATTATACCTCCTAGTTATGATAAGAAAAATGCTTCTGAGGAAGATCAAAGGTGTTTATGCTTAAATTATCTTGCTTTTGACATCTTAGGTAATTCTCTTAGCAAAGAAGATTAGCATGCCTTCATAATTAGATATGATGAACCTATTCATGATGCGCATGATATTTGGACTAGAATTAAAAATATATTTGATGAGTCCAAACATGTTAGTTCATATAATGCTTCTACTTCCTTTAGTCCTTGTGAATCTAACCCTTTAAAGGAAAAAGAAGAAAATGAACGTTGGAGACAAAATGATGAATCCACCTCTCCAAAAGGTTTGTCTTCCCATCTCGATACCCACATATGTTGTGTGGCTAATGAAAATGATAGAGGAAGGACAAATGAAGATGAGGAGGATGAAAGAAGCTTCATGCAACTCTACGCTCATCTAAGCCTAGAAGATAAGGCGGTCATGCTCAAACTTCTAAAGGGAGAGAGAGAGAGAGCAAAGTGAAGCTCTTCACAAGCTAGAAGAAGTCCTCACCACAAAAATCCAAAGCTTGGAAGAGTTGACTAAAGAACATGAGGAGCTAGAGTGCTCTCATGTTGATTTGGTCCAAAGGTATGAAACTATTTCAATTGAGCAAGATAACTCTATTGGGGGTCTTCTTCTCCGCCGAAGGTCCTCAAGACAAAAACACCTTCGACAAAATGATACACAAGATATGACAAAAACCTCTGCCAAAGATTCTCAAGACGAAGACCTGACATGGAAGCAACATTGCTAAATGCCAAAGCTACCATTCAGCTTCGGTTCAAGTCAAGAAAAAGAAGAAAAGAAAGATAAACCTTGGTAATCTAGGTTATCTATGGATGAATGTTAAGGGTCATGAATGTAATTTCCCCCGGGCTGCGTCCTGTGCCTATAAATAGATGAACAGTAACACTGCACTGTTCACTCTAAATTGTAATCACTCTCTCGCGTCTTCACCTTCAAGCAAGCCGAAAGTATCAATGTAATATGAATTCTGCTAATATTCACACATGTTTTATAGAATGCAAATATGAATGAATCAACGAGATACAGTTACTTTCTTCGTCCCTTTGCATTCCTGTTTACATGTTAAATGATGAAGGTATGCCCTTCTTGACCTTCGTCTGATGAGCATTGTACCTATGTGGAGATAATGCTTCAAAAGACGAAGGTCCATAATAATTAACAATTGTGTTGCCTTGTTCCCGATTCACAGCATTCAAGAGCAAGTGAGCAACATTGGCGCCCACCATGGGGTGAACTCACTTTCGACCACAACAGTGACAATGGCTTCCCGATGAGCTTAGGTCACGGCACCTTCGGCTACCAAGCTGGTGCTCCCAATCACGGGCGGTTCAAGTTCTGAGCCAGCCAACAAGAAGCAAAAAAAGAGGCATAAAGAAGGGTGCAACATGTTGGAGTGCAAGGACCCTTCACCAAATCCAAGTGGTCACACATTCCAATCACCTTCTCTCAGGAGGACTTTCAGCTCAAAGACTATCCCCATAATGATGCAATGGTCATATCTTGTGTTATCAAAGGGTTTCTGGTTCACAATGTCCTTGTTGATACAGGCAGCGTAGCAGATATCGTCTTCGCAAAAGCCTTCAGGAAAATGCAAGAGCAAGCTGATAAGATACATGATGCAACACTGAAAGGGAAATGTGCCTTTGGGCCATTTCTAAGTATTTTGGTGATTGAGTGCCAACAGAAGTGCTTAAATGTGAATCTATGTCCATGGGTGAACAAAGTGCAAATCACAAGTAAAGGTATGTTTCTAAGCCTTAGTACATTGGTTTTGTGTACTAATATATTTGTCTAAGTGTTAGAAACAAAGAGAAGAAGAAAAGGAGAATGTTGGCTGTGTACAGCCAACAGGCTGTTTCGGTCTGGGGCACCGGACTGTCCGGTGGTGCACCGGACAGTGTCCGGTGCGCCAGGCTGCCTCGACCTGAAGACGCCGCTCTCGGGAAATTGCCGACGGCGTACGGCTAAAATTCACCGGACTGTCCGGTGTGCACCGGACTGTCCGGTGAGCCAACGGTCGGCCGAGCCAACGGTCGGCCGCGGAATCTGCGCGCGACACGTGGTCTGGCCAACGGTCGGAAGGAGGCACCGGACTGTCCGGTGTGCACCGGACTGTCCGGTGCGCCAGATCTGCAACGGTCGGCAACGGTCGGCTGCGCCTGTTAAGGAAAGAAATCGGGCACCGGACAGTGTCCGGTGTGCACCGGACTGTCCGGTGCGCCCGACGACAGAAGGCAAGGATGGCCTTCTAGATTTGTTCTCAACGGCTCCCAGCTGCCTTGGGGCTATAAAAGGGACCCCTAGGCGCATGGAGGAGAACACCAAGCATTCCTACAACCTTTCTAAGCACCAAGACATTGATCTAGCGCATTCGATTCATTGTGATAGCATATAGAGCTCTTGTGGAGTTGTGTACTCTTTGAGTTGTGTTGCGAGCTCTTATTGCTGCTTGTGTGCGTGTTGCTCTGATCTTTTGAGGTCTTGTGTGCGTTGCTCATTCCCACCCTTACTCCGTATTTCTTTGTGAATCTCAAGTGTAAGGGCGAGAGGCTCCAAGTTGTGGAAATTCCTCGCAAACGGGATTGAGAAAAGAAAAGCAAGAACACCGTGGTATTCAAGTTGATCATTGGATCACTTGAGAGGAGTTGAGTGCAACTCTCGTCCGTTGGGACGCCACAACGTGGAGTAGGCAAGTGTTGTACTTGGCCGAACCACGGGATAACCACCGTGTCATCTCTGTGATTGATTTCTTGTGGTTATTGTGTTTTGACTCCTCTCTAGCCACTTGGCCATAATTGTGCTAACACTTAACAAGTCTTTGTGGCTTAAGTTTTGAAGTTTTACAGGATCACCTATTCACCCCCCCCCCTCTAGGTGCTCTCAATTGGTATCGGAGCCGTTCTCTTCAAGAAAGGGACTAACCGCCCGAAGAGATGGATCCTAAGGGAAAGGGAATCGTGATCAACGACAAGGAGAAGGAGTCCTTCATCAACGAGCCAAAGGATGACAAGTCCAACGACTCGGGCTCAGGCCATAGACGAAAAGATGGGAAGAAGAAGAAGACAAGGCGCATCAAGGAGATTGTCTACTACGACAGCGACGAATCTTCCTCTTCCCAAAAGGACGACGACAACGACTACAGGAAGACGGTCAATTCGAACTTTTCATTTGACTATTCTCGTATTCCACATAATTCAAATTCGCATTTGCTTTCCATTCCTCTTGGCAAACCTCCACACTTCGATGGGGAGGACTACGGATTTTGGAGTCACAAAATGCGTAGTCACTTATTCTCTCTCCATCCAAGCATATGGGAGATTGTAGAGAATGGAATGAAATTTGATAGCTCGGATAGTCCTATGCTTATAAATGAACAAATCCATAGAAATGCACAAGCTACTACTGTTCTCTTAGCATCCTTGTGCAGGGAAGAATACAATAAGGTGAGCGGCTTGGACAATGCCAAGCAGATATGGGACACCCTCAAGATCTCTCACGAGGGCAACGACGTCACCATGCTCACCAAGATGGAGTTGGTGGAGGGCGAACTTGGGAGATTCGCTATGATAAGGGGGGAGGAGCCAACCCAAACATACAACCGGCTCAAAACCCTTGTCAACAGGATAAGAAGCTATGGAAGCACGCGATGGACGGACCACGACGTCGTCCGCCTAATGCTAAGGTCTTTTACCGTTCTTGATCCTCATTTGGTGAATAATATTCGTGAGAATCCCAGGTACACCAAAATGTCGCCCGAAGAAGTTCTTGGAAAGTTCGTAAGTGGGCGAATGATGATCAAGGAGGCAAGATACGTGGACGACGCGTTGAACGGTCCTATCCATGAGCCTCAACCCATTGCTCTCAAGGCAACAAGGAGCAAGGAGGCGCTACCAAGCAAGGTGGCGCAAGTTGAGGCAGTCGGGCTAAATAATGAGGAGATGGCCCTCATCATTAAGCGCTTCAAGACGGCGCTTAGAGGTCGCAAGGGACAGCCAAGCAAGACCAAGACAAAGGAGAAGCGCTCATGCTTCAAATGTGGTAAGATCGGTCATTTCATTGCTAACTGTCCCGATAATGAAAGTGACCAGGAAAAAGGGGACAAGAGGGAAAAGAAGAAGCATTACAAGAAGGCCAAGGGCGAGGCGCATCTAGGCAAAGAGTGGGACTCGGACTGCTCCTCCTCCGACTCCGACAATGAAGGACTCGCCGCCACCGCCTTCAACAAATCAACCCTCTTCCCCAACGAGCGTCACACATGCCTTATGGCAAGGGAGAAGAAGGTATGTACTCGCAATTCTACCTATGCTTCTTCAAGTGAGGACGAATCTAGTGATGATGATGAAATAGACTATTCATGCTTATTTAAAGGCTTAGATAGATCTAAGATTGACAAAATTAATGAATTGATTGATGCTTTAAATGATAAGAATAGGCTACTAGAAAAGCAAGAGGATCTCTTGTACGAAGAACATGATAAGTTTGTAGAGGCTCAAAAATCCCTTGCATTAGAAATTAAGAGGAATGAAATGCTTGCTTGTGAATTGTCTACATGCCATGATTCAATTTCTAAATTAAAGAGCATTAATGATAACTTAAATGTTAAACTAGAAGAAACACATAAATCCAACTCCTGTGTTGAACATGTTGAAATTTGCACTAGGTGTAAGGATGTTGATATTAATGCTTGTAGTGAACACTTAGTTTCCATTTCAAAATTGAATGATGAATTAGCTAGTCTTAATGCCCAACTTAAGACCAGCAAGAGTGAATTTGAAAAACTAAAATTTGCAAGGGATGCCTACACTATTGGTAGACACCCCTCAATTAAGGATGGGCTTGGCTTCAAGAGGGAAGCCAAGAAATTAACAAGCCATAAGACTCCTATCTCCACCAAGGAGAAAGGGAAGGCTCCTATGGCTAATAGTGTTAAGAAGAATCATGCTTTCATGTACTATGATAGGAGATACTCTAGAAATGTTTTTAGAGGTAATGATGTTTTTGATTCACATGCTTATGACTCTTACGCTATGACTGCTTCTAGTTCTCACTTTATGCATGGTAGAAATATGTCTAGGAAAAATGCTATGCCTAGAAGGAATGTTATTCATGCTTCTAGGAAAGTAGTGAATGAACCTTCTACAATTTATTGTGCTTTAAATGCTTCCTTTGCTATTTGTAGAAAGGATAAGAAAATTGTTGCTAGGAAGTTAGGGGCAAAATGCAAGGGAGACAAAACTTGCATTTGGGTCCCTAAGGATATTTGCACTAACCTTGTAGGACCCAACATGAGTTGGGTACCTAAGTCCCAAGCCTAAATTTGCCTTGCAGGTTTATGCATCCGGGGGTTCAAGCTGGATTATTGATAGCGGATGCACAAACCATATGACGGGGGAGAAGAAGATGTTCACCTCCTACGTCAAGAATAAGGATTCCCAAGATTCAATCATATTCGGTGATGGGAATCAAGGCAAGGTAAAAGGATTAGGTTTGACTAACGTGCAATTCGAAAAGGATAGACCTTGTGCAGCTTGTCAAGCAGGAAAACAAGTGGGAGGAACGCATCACAGCAAGAATGTGATGACCACTTCAAGACCTCTGGAGCTGCTGCATATGGACCTCTTCGGACCCGTCGCCTATCTGAGCATAGGAGGAAGTAAGTATGGTCTAGTTATTGTTGATGACTTTTCCCGCTTCACTTGGGTGTTCTTTTTGCAGAATAAGTCTGAAACCCAAGGGACCCTCAAGCGTTTCCTCAGGAGAGCTCAAAATGAGTTTGAGCTCAAGGTGAAGAAGATAAGGAGCGACAACGGGTCCGAATTCAAGAACCTTCAAGTGGAGGAGTTCCTTGAAGAGGAAGGGATCAAGCACGAGTTCTCTGCTCCCTACACACCACAGCAAAATGGTGTGGTAGAGAGGAAGAATAGGACGCTCATCGACATGGCGAGGACGATGCTAGGAGAGTTCAAGACCCCCGAGTGCTTTTGGACGGAAGCCGTGAACACGGCTTGCCACGCCATCAACAGGGTCTACCTTCATCGCCTCCTCAAGAAGACGTCGTATGAGCTACTAACCGGTAACAAACCCAATGTATCTTATTTTCGTGTATTTGGGAGCAAGTGCTACATTCTAGTGAAGAAGGGTAGAAATTCTAAGTTTGCTCCCAAAGCAGTAGAAGGGTTTTTATTAGGTTATGACTCAAATACAAAGGCGTATAGAGTCTTCAACAAATCATCGGGTTTGGTTGAAGTCTCTAGCGACGTTGTATTTGATGAGACTAATGGCTCTCCAAGAGAGCAAGTTGTTGATCTTGATGATGTAGATGAAGAAGATGTTCCAACGGCCGCTATGCGCACCATGGCGATTGGTGATGTGCGACCACAGGAACACCTGGAGCAAGATCAACCTTCTTCCTCAACAACGGTGCATCCCCCAACTCAAGACGATGAACAGGTTCATCAACAGGAGGCGCTTGATCAAGAGGGAGCACAAGATGATCATGTGATGGAGGAAGAAGCGCAACTGGCACCTCCAACCCAAGTTCGAGCGATGATTCAAAGGGATCATCCCGTCGACCAAATTCTGGGTGACATTAGCAAGGGAGTAACTACTCGATCTCGATTAGTTAATTTTTGTGAGCATTACTCCTTTGTCTCTTCTATTGAGCCTTTCAGGGTAGAGGAGGCCTTGCTAGATCCGGACTGGGTGTTAGCCATGCAGGAGGAGCTCAACAACTTCAAGAGGAATGAAGTTTGGACACTGATGCCTCGTCCAAAGCAAAATGTTGTGGGAACCAAGTGGGTGTTCCGCAACAAACAGGACGAGCACGGGGTGGTGACGAGAAACAAGGCTCGACTTGTGGCAAAAGTTTATGCCCAAGTCGCAGGTTTGGATTTCGAGGAGACCTTTGCTCCTGTGGCTAGGCTAGAATCAATTCGTATCTTGCTAGCATATGCCGCTCATCATTCTTTCAGGTTGTACCAAATGGACGTGAAGAGCGCTTTCCTCAACGGGCCAATCAAGGAGGAGGTGTACGTGGAGCAACCCCCTGGCTTCGAGGATGAACGGTACCCCGACCATGTGTGTAAGCTCTCTAAGGCGCTCTATGGACTTAAGCAAGCCCCAAGAGCATGGTATGAATGCCTTAGAGACTTTCTAATTGTTAATGCTTTCAAGGTTGGGAAAGCCGATCCAACTCTTTTTACAAAGACATGTGATGGTGATTTGTTTGTGTGCCAAATTTATGTCGATGACATAATATTTGGTTCTACTAATCAAAAGTCTTGTGAAGAGTTTAGCAGGGTGATGACGCAGAAATTCGAGATGTCGATGATGGGTGAGTTGAACTACTTCCTTGGGTTCCAAGTGAAGCAACTCAAGGAAGGCACCTTCATCTCCCAAACGAAGTACACGCAAGATCTACTAAAGCGGTTTGGGATGAAGGACGCCAAGCCCGCAAAGACTCCGATGGGAACCGACGGACACACCGACCTCAACAAAGGAGGTAAGTCCGTTGATCAAAAAGCATACCGGTCAATGATAGGTTCTTTGCTTTATTTATGTGCTAGTAGACCGGATATTATGCTTAGTGTATGCATGTGTGCTAGATTTCAATCCGATCCTAAGGAGTGTCACTTAGTGGCGGTGAAGCGAATTCTGAGATATTTAGTTGCTACGCCTTGCTTCGGGCTCTGGTATCCAAAGGGGTCTACCTTTGACTTGGTTGGATACTCAGACTCCGACTATGCTGGATGTAAGGTCGATAGGAAGAGCACATCGGGGACGTGCCAATTCTTAGGAAGGTCCCTGGTGTCATGGAACTCTAAGAAACAAACTTCTGTTGCCCTATCCACCGCTGAGGCCGAGTACGTTGCCGCAGGACAGTGCTGCGCGCAACTACTTTGCATGAGGCAAACCCTCCGGGACTTTGGCTACAATCTGAGCAAAGTCCCACTCCTATGTGACAATGAGAGTGCTATCCGCATGGCGGAAAATCCTGTTGAGCACAGCCGCACAAAGCACATAGACATCCGGCATCACTTTTTGAGAGACCATCAGCAAAAGGGAGATATCGAAGTGTTTCATGTTAGCACCGAGAACCAGCTAGCCGATATCTTTACCAAGCCTCTAGATGAGAAGACCTTTTGCAGGCTGCGTAGTGAGCTAAATGTCCTAGATTCGCGGAACTTGGATTGAATTGTAGCATACATGTGTTTATGCCTTTGATCATGTTCATTCTGCATCTTGTTGTTTATTGTGGTGCTCAAGTTGTACAAACACTCTCTGGACTTCACAAGTCCGTTGCAAAGTGATGCACATGTTTAGGGGGAGATGTGTTACAACTTGACCCTTTGAGACTAACGATATGCTTGAGTTCACTTGATTTAGTCTCAAAGGTGAATTGAAAGGGAAAAGGTGGACTTGGACCATGAAAGACTTCCACTGCACTCCGATGAGAGGGTAACTTATTCCAAGTCCATCTCATGAACTCTTATTGCCATTTACTCTTAATTGAAGATTTTGGTGAGGCAATGGGGTTATAGGGCCAAAGTTGATCCCGTTTTGGTGCTTGATGCCAAAGGGGGAGAAAATAAAGGCCAAAGCAATAAATGGATCAGCTACCACTTGAGAGATTTGAAAATAGTAGAGTAGAGCTCTTGTTTTGTCAAAACTCTCTTATTGTCTCTTTTGTGAAAAGTTGGCTTCTTGTGGGGAGAAGTAGTAATTATGGGAAAAAGGGGGAGTTTTTGAAATCTTTGATCAATCTCTTTTGGAATGACTCTCGTTATGCTTCAACATGTGTGTTTGACCTAGAGATAGAGATTTGAGTTTGATTTGCAAAAACAAACCAAGTGGTGGCAAAGGATGATCCATATATGCCAAAATTGAATAAAACTCAAAGTTATTTTATTTGAAGTGATTTTGCACTTGTTCTAGTTGCTTTATGTTGTGTTGGCATAAATCACCAAAAAGGGGGAGATTGAAAGGGAAATGTGCCTTTGGGCCATTTCTAAGTATTTTGGTGATTGAGTGCCAACAGAAGTGCTTAAATGTGAATCTATGTCCATGGGTGAACAAAGTGCAAATCACAAGTAAAGGTATGTTTCTAAGCCTTAGTACATTGGTTTTGTGTACTAATATATTTGTCTAAGTGTTAGAAACAAAGAGAAGAAGAAAAGGAGAATGTTGGCTGTGTACAGCCAACAGGCTGTTTCGGTCTGGGGCACCGGACTGTCCGGTGGTGCACCGGACAGTGTCCGGTGCGCCAGGCTGCCTCGACCTGAAGACGCCGCTCTCGGGAAATTGCCGACGGCGTACGGCTAAAATTCACCGGACTGTCCGGTGTGCACCGGACTGTCCGGTGAGCCAACGGTCGGCCGAGCCAACGGTCGGCCGCGGAATCTGCGCGCGACACGTGGTCTGGCCAACGGTCGGAAGGAGGCACCGGACTGTCCGGTGTGCACCGGACTGTCCGGTGCGCCAGATCTGCAACGGTCGGCAACGGTCGGCTGCGCCTGTTAAGGAAAGAAATCGGGCACCGGACAGTGTCCGGTGTGCACCGGACTGTCCGGTGCGCCCGACGACAGAAGGCAAGGATGGCCTTCTAGATTTGTTCTCAACGGCTCCCAGCTGCCTTGGGGCTATAAAAGGGACCCCTAGGCGCATGGAGGAGAACACCAAGCATTCCTACAACCTTTCTAAGCACCAAGACATTGATCTAGCGCATTCGATTCATTGTGATAGCATATAGAGCTCTTGTGGAGTTGTGTACTCTTTGAGTTGTGTTGCGAGCTCTTATTGCTGCTTGTGTGCGTGTTGCTCTGATCTTTTGAGGTCTTGTGTGCGTTGCTCATTCCCACCCTTACTCCGTATTTCTTTGTGAATCTCAAGTGTAAGGGCGAGAGGCTCCAAGTTGTGGAAATTCCTCGCAAACGGGATTGAGAAAAGAAAAGCAAGAACACCGTGGTATTCAAGTTGATCATTGGATCACTTGAGAGGAGTTGAGTGCAACTCTCGTTCGTTGGGACGCCACAATGTGGAGTAGGCAAGTGTTGTACTTGGCCGAACCACGGGATAACCACCGTGTCATCTCTGTGATTGATTTCTTGTGGTTATTGTGTTTTGACTCCTCTCTAGCCACTTGGCCATAATTGTGCTAACACTTAACAAGTCTTTGTGGCTTAAGTTTTGAAGTTTTACAGGATCACCTATTCACCCCCCCCCCCCTCTAGGTGCTCTCAAACACATCCTCTCTGTGGCTTCGGAGGAAGGCAGATAGTGGCACTTGGCAAGATAACAATGCCGATTACCTTCGGCTATGTTCACAATACAAGGACAAAGCAAGTTGTCTTTGATATTGTTGATATGGAGTATCCTTACAATGCAATCATTGGGTGAGGAACATTAAACGCTTTTGAAGCAATACTTCATTTAGCATATCTATGCATGAAGATACCATCAGACCAAGGCCCTATAACTGTGCATGGGAGTCAAGAAGCTGCTAGAAGGGCTGAAGGAAACTGGACAGATTCAAAGGCTATTCATAACATAGATGAAGCGGAAGCCCATCAACAGTACAAGCACAAAAGAGATAAAGCTACCTCAGCAGATCAACGAAGCCCATGCTTTTATCCGAAGATATAGCTGAGCAGAAGGTATTTCTAGGATCTCAATTATCTGATGAACAAGAAAGAACTCTGTTGAGGTTTCTGTTCAACAATAAGGATGTCTTTGCTTGGTCAGCCAATGATTTGTATGGTGTTAACAGGGATGTTATTGAACATTCACTTAATGTAGATCCGTCTATCAGACCAAGAAAGCAGAAGCTTCGGAAAATGTTCGATGATAAAGCTGATGGTGCACGAAACAAAGTCAAAAGGCTTCTGAGTGTCGATGTGATAAGAGATGTAACATACCCAGAGTGTTTGGAAATTGTCCACGACTTTTGCAATAAAGTTGCACCCAAATTTATCATTTATGCCCCTCAAATCTGCATGACCTATAGCTAAACTCAGCCTAAAATACTGCACATCAGAAATTCAACTTATGTTCGGACATCCACCGCTCCTAATCTATTTAGCAGACAATTACAAGTAAATACCCATTAAAAAGGTACTGAAAAGAACTAAAAGTTTTGCTTAAAGGGAATTCGCAAATTTGGGCTCTAAAACTATCAAAACATGGTCGATTTACTAGTGGTTATAACAACACCTAAAGTTCAGACACAATGGGACAACAACTTCAGAGCAGCCTAACTGCAGTTATACACAATGAAAATTACAAACAATGGCTAAATTATACTATCTTCTTTCGTACAAGATTAAAGACTCATTCTATCAGTGACAACAACATGGCTGTTTTAGAAAACCCATAACTCTCAAATGCTTAGACCAAACTAGGTGATTAAGCATCCTATGGAAAGTTCAAGAAACTTACTACAAAACATTCTAGATAAATGAAGCTTGATTCAGCCTCCATCTAATTTAAAATGACTCCCAAAACCAAACAACACCTCTAAAATTCGAATATGAACAAAACAAGACACCTAACTTCAGACGCTGATATCTCCCTTAATACTCATCCAAAAAATGTAAATAAATACTTGTTGGCATGGTTAAAAGATCCTCTACATCTTATTCCATTGTAACTTACCCTGAATAGGAATATAAAGAGCCCAAAAAAATGCCCCAGAGTACAACTGCATGCACTAGAACAGATTACCCACTAGCAGCAGTTGGGTTAATCCACACCAACAAAATGATAGGGGAGTGATTAGGAGCTTGTACAACGGTATTACCTTGGGAAAAATGAACACAATTCCCTCCACTCCTAGTTGGACGACGGCTTGCTCCTAGATGGGTGGCGGCAGCATCAAGCGATGGGGGTGATGGTGGCGGCTACTGTGCTCCAAGTGATGGGGAAAATGGGTGATGGCAGCGGCTGCTGCTCCCTATGCTATTGTCGTAGGGAGGGAAAAGAATGAAAGAAATGAGAAGGGATTGGTAGCTAAAAACCCTAATTATTTAGGATCCAAAGACCCAGATTAGATAACCCCTTTTAGACTTGTCCGTACCTCAAATCATGTGTATGAGTAATAAAAAAAAATCATCTCGACGAGATCTACGCAACCACGGCTCTCGATCGGTCATCAGAGCAATGAATCAAAAAGTCATTTTTTGTCAACTCCAAGCATTTTAGAAAAAAACACACTTAATGTTTTTATTTGGGATGTGACACTCTACCCCCTCAAAAGAATTTGTCCTCGAATTATGTCGATTTTATAAATCAAAACATTCACCAATGGTAAAATTCAGTCAAACACCCTAAATAGGCTCATATAATAGACTAGTTGTCTTGACGTGATCTTTAAAAAGTTTTTCACGAAAAAACCGCTAACTCGGACTATTTTATCATAGAAAACAACACACCTTAACAAGAATGAAAAAACAATATAAAATGAAACCTAAGGCATTGTCAGGTGCAATCAACACTAGGATTTCCCACTACCAAATTTGGATGCAACTCCATAAAGTATTTAAACAACACTTCAACAAATAGGTTAGAACACTAAGCACAACAATCATCGAATTCAACAACCTCGTTTGTTAATGCCACTAAGGTCAAACATCCATATATAGTCAATGTATGAAACACCTGATATATCACTCTCAAGCACTATAAAACATGGTTGTTATTACATTAGAATCCAACTACTAGAGACCTCCAAAACTATTCTGTTGACATGAAGCAAATGGTGATCATGTCATATAACGTCTTTTTCTCCTCTCAAAAGAGATAAAATTTGCAAGACTCATAAAGCAATGAAATGATAACAACAAGAAAAACTATTGTTCTTCTTTACACAGACTCATGCAAAAGCTTCATAAATATTACTTTCAACACTAAAATAATAACACGATACTATGCTCAATAGGGGTAATTGGAGTTCAATAAGAAAATCCACATAGCCAAACTTCCTTGATTAACCTCACCTACGACAAAACCTCCTATTACTGCACTTGAACAATTTGTTCCTTGTGATATCACATGATGCATTCAAAGTAGTAGACATACATGATCTATCAAACCATCATTCATATGAAAAAAGATCTCAATCTGATGCAACAACCACATCATTATAGAGATAGATGACTAACAAACATAAGCAACTCCCAGTTAAGCATTGACTTCATTTAAGATAAATCTGTTCAAATAATGATTCAACAAGCATGCATAGAGAAACTGGTCATTAAAAAATCAAACTACCATATATTGTCGGCGAATAAAAATAATAATAAAACGGGTTGTCAATATCGTCCACATGACTAGCGTGCAACAACTAAAATTTATTTTATAGCCTTTATGGATATTGAAACAAACCATATAAGGAAAACATGCACACCTTTTCAACTATAATATATACATAAAATCCACTTGAAACCACCCTATTTATTGTTAAATATAAGGTTGCACACAATAAGAAAACCTATCAGGTAAACATGGTTGGACTTGTCTATCCACGTCTGTCGGTGTTTTGGGTCCGACCGCACACCCGGGGTTGCCCCTCAAGGTGTTTTTAGGAGTAGGACGGTGTCAACGATTGTAGCAAAATGGTTCGTGCCGATCGCACGAGGGACAATGGACAAGATTTGCAGGTTCGGGCCGCTTAGAAGTGCGTAACACCCTACGTCCTGGTGAGTATATGAGTGTGTCTACAAGAAGACTCTCTGGATTGAAGGCACAGAGAGTTTACGTGGGTGGCTAAGTAAAATAGGGTTGATCGATCTGAAGGGGTGCCCCCTAGGCCTTATATACTCGACCGTGGGGCAGTACACGTGGATATGATAACAACAAGTAGCCGAAAGGTAGTGAACCTCTTGAGTTTATCCCTACGTAACCCTCGCCGACTTATCCTCGCATGGCTCCATTGCATGGGGCTTCAGCGCGGGAAAGTCGGGTCTCTGTTGGGATTTACTCGTTCGACGTTGTGGGCCGTCCAGGTTTGCTCCAATCCATTCTCACGTCTTCTCTGCTTTTGTTGATGGTCTTTCCCCAGGCCCACGAAAGAACGACTTCACGATTTATTGGGCCCTTGGGCCTTTCGGGAGGTCTTTTATTTCTTTAGTGGACCCGGGGGATATCTATCCCCCACAAGCCCCCGATCTTTGGGTCGATTTAGAGGTAATCAACCCAAAGATCCAAGGCCCAAAGAATGACTTCCTGTTGTCTTCTCTTGCTCCGATCACTTGTTCGACCGAAGTTTAGTTCTGTGCTTGTGCCTTAGAGGTCGGCATTTTGATTTGTAGGATTTTGAACTTCGTTGGGTGCACCAGAGGTGCACCCAATGGGTGTAGCCCCCGACCTTTGAGTAGATTTTAGAAAACAATCTACTCGAAGGTCTTCCCCAGAAATTATCTCCATGTGTGCTCCTGTATCCTGGTTGAGGATTGGTCTTTTCAATCTTGTCCCACGCCTTAGAAGTCGGCACTATATCGGTTTAGAATGATAATCCATGGGGTGCACCGGAGGTGCACCCAATGGGTGTAGCCCCCGACCTTCAAATGGTATTTTTCAAGGATAATCCATTCGAAGGTCTTCCTTTTGCTTGTAAAAATTGGCATGAAGCTATTCGCATTATGCTTTGGAGGTCAGCATTATGTCATCAAAATTTTGCTGCAGAGGTCAGCATATATTTTGTCTTTAGCAGCCGAGTTTGCAATCCATCCATATCTTGCTAGGTAATGCAATTTATTTGCTTCTGCGACTTGATTGGACGTTTGATGGACGTTCTCCGTCTAGTCCTCACATCGCTTCTGTCAGCCATATCTTGTACTTTGCTGGCTATATTTGGCTTTCCTCTGATCCTTACTGATATCTCATTTTTGTCTTGAGGTATTTACTGCGTGCCCTGCACGGATGTGACCGTTTTGAAAAATATACTGATAATTCCTGGGCGTCCCCCCCCAATGGGTGTGGGCAAGGGACGGTTTGGTACGCTGAGTGTTTTAGCCGGCTGCTGCTGAGTAGTAATGTGATGGGACGGCTAGTGTAATCATAACCTTTGCGCTGTTGACTGGAGTCCCAATGGGTGTGGTGTTGCATGAAACGGCGTCAGCCGTCTGACGTGTCTTCAGATGGGTGGGAGTGCTTATTGAATGCTTTGCGACTGTTCAGTGACCGCGGTTGGAAGTGAGCGGTTGCCTTTCCTTTCTATAAATAACGCCCTTGCTCCTCTGGTTTTTTCACATCTCTTCGCTGTTCTTTACTGCGTCCTTCTCCTCCCCTCTGTCTGCTTCCACCATGGGCAAGGGTACCAAGCGCAAGCGCGAGCCGACTCCTCCGTCGGAGGATTTCGGTGACTCGGAATACTCGGAGGAGGAGTTCTCCTCCGAGTCCGAGGGATCTCCGGCTCCCGTCTCTCCCCCGGCGTCGTCTGATGATTCAGACGACTCCCAGGGGATTGCCGCGGAGGTCTGGACGTACATCCGGGCCATCGAGCGCTCCGGGCTCGAAGGCTCGGATGAGTCTGAGTTCTCCTCGGACGAGGAGGACTCGGACGGCGGCGAGGACGAAGATGACGACGACGACGAAGGCGACGACGACGACGGTGGCGATGGCGACGGTGACAGCAGCAACGGCGGCGGGGGCAGCGGCGGCAAGGGCAGCACCAGAGGCGGCAGCAGCAAGGGCAGCACCAGGGGCGGCGGCGGCAAGGGCAGCAGCAGCAAGGCCAGTGGCTAAACACCACTGGTCTTTAGATATTAGTATAGTGTAGTTAGAATAATGTAGTAGTAATGTAGAGTAGTATAGTGTAGTTTAGTAGTAGTAGTAATGTAGAGTAGAAGTAGGGAAGCACCAACTCGCGAAGAGTTGGTTTGTAAACTTATTAACTTCCCCTTAATGAAGAACTGTCGTTGGCCCCTTATCGATGACTCGCTTTCTCTGATTTGTTGAACTGATTCTTTTGATATAGTAGATGAATAACTTGCGCATCACATTGACGCTTCCAGAAGTAGCTGCCGAGTAATATTATAGTCGGTATCGACGTTTTTAGAAGCAACGCCGAGCGATTGAAGGTTGACATCAGTGTTTTAGAAGTAACACCGAGCAATCGAACACGAGACCAACGTTTTAGAGGCAACGCCGAGTCAGTGAAGATCGACATCGGCATTTTAGAAGTAATGCCGAGCGATAGAATACGAATTCAGCGTCTTGGAGGCAACGCCGAGTGGTTGAAGGTCGACGCCGGCATTTTAGAAGTAATGCCGAGCGATTGAACACGAGATCAGCGTTTTAGAGGCAACGCCGAGTGATTGAAGGTCGACGCCGGCATTTTAGAAGTAATGCCGAGCGATTTGAACACGAGGTCGGCGTTTTAGAGGCAACGCCGAGTGATTGAAGGTTGACGCCGGCATTTTAGAAGTAATGCCGAGCGATTGGAACACGAGGTCGGCGTTTTAGAGGCAACGCCGAGTGATTGAAGGTTGACGCCGGCATTTTAGAAGTAATGCCGAGCGATTGAACACGAGGTCAGCGTTTTAGAGGCAACGCCGAGTGATTGAAGGTTGACGCCGGCATTTTAGAAGTAATGCCGAGCGATTGAACACGAGGTCAGCGTTTTAGAGGCAACGCCGAGTGATTGAAGGTTGACGCCGGCATTTTAGAAGTAATGCCAAGCGATTGAACACGAGGTCAGCGTTTTGGAGGCAACGCCGAGTGATAGCCAGCCGCACGAGTTATTTTGAGGATAATAACCGAGTGACGAAGTGGCACGTCGGCTTTTTTTTGGAAATAACTGTCAGATGTCCACGTGGCTTGCTGGGGTTTCGGAAATAACCGCCGGGTGATGACTGGACACTTTTTGAAACGGTATCTAGTTCGAGAATATCCCATAAGAGTCGCGCTTTTAGCCGTCTTTGCTTTCCGTGCCCTAGTTCTTGCATTCCCGCATCTGAATCTTCTCTGCCACTCGCCTCCTACTCTGCTCACTGGTGAGAAGCAAGATGGCGCCCAAGAGGAAAACTGCGAACTCGTCTGCTGCGGTGATCCCTGCAATCGACCCCAACAGTCAGTTACCCTTCGCAGGTAACCATATGTCTGTTATTTCCGAAGCTGAGCTTCTCCGCCTCGTCTCCATCGGGGTTCTTCCTCCGCGGGAACTCTGTTCTTGGCGGATTTGCCACGGGACTACTGTCCCAACCGAAGATACCCACGAGTCAGTAGTTTACGCCCCTTTTCTTCTCCGTGGCCTCGGCCTTCCCATCTCTCCTTTTTTCCGTGGCCTCCTTGACTTCTATCATATCAACTTGACCCATTTGAACCCTAATTCCATTCTCCAAATCTCCATTTTCGTTCACTTATGCGAGGCTTATCTCGGCGTGCTGCCGCATTTCGGTTTATGGAAATATCTGTATCATTGTCGCCCTGGGATGGCCGGGGGGCAACACCAGCTGGTCGGAGGTGCCAGTTTGGAGATGCGCCGTGGGCGGAAGACTGAGTATCTTGAGATTCCTCTCAAAGATAGCATTAAGGGGTGGCGTCTAGAGTGGTTTATAGTTGATAATTATGGAAATTCTCTCCCCTCCCGGTCGGGAAGACAGCCAGACGTTCGCACTCCGAGTTGGACTGAGTCTCCCACAGATCAGGAAGTGGCCGAGGCAGGTGTGTTGCTAACTGAAGTCGGATTACTGAAAGAGAGAGGTCTGACTGCCGAAGCCGTGGTCACTGACTTTGTCTTCAAGAACATTCAACCACTGAAAGACAGGGCCTATCCAGCATATCTGTATAGAGGGCTAGCCGACTCGACTCGGGTTACCAATAGGAGAATTCCTTCTGTAGATTTGGTAAGCCGACTTGTGATGATCCTCAAAGGTAAGGTTTCAAATGTTGGTGCTCCAGTGGCCTACTCGGCCTGGAACCTACCTCCTCCCAAAGCTTACACCCTTTTTGTGTCGAATCCGCCTGTGACTGACAGCAATTTGGGCCTTAGAGTGCGACCCTCTGCTGAAGAAGTCAGTACCTTGGTTGCTTCGCTCGGGGCGATTCCTGATGATGAACGGCAGGTTTATTTTGAAGTTCCTCTGAACCCTAGTGATGCCGACATAAATGACATGCTTGATCTGTTAGCTGAGGATTCATCCGATGCTGCTCCTGATGGTACATTGGCGGTGGTGCCCCTTCCAGAGGTTGATACAACTTTGGATGTCCCGAAACCTATCAGTACTCGCCCGAGGCGCCCTAGCCGAACCAGTCAGCCCGAGCCTTCTGCTGATGAGCAAAAGAAAAAGAGAAGACGCCTCCGGCGAGTATCCAGCTTTGATGAGGACGCCGGTACCTTAGCTCCTGCTGCTGAAGAAGTGCCTGCAACTGGCCTTGCTGACACTGATCCCAATGGGTGTGCTCCATCTGCTGCTGACCCCAATGGGGGTGCTGCTTGCGTTGTTACTGTGGAAGATGAGGAGGAAGAAAATGAAGCTCCATTAACTCGGAAAAACAGTCGGCAGTTCATCGCCAGCAGTGGAAGTAGTGGAGTTCCTTCTCCTGCATTGTCCGCCCTCATCAGTCTGCAAGATCTGTCCCTGGCCAACTTTGATCAAACTTTAGAGGATATGGTCCCAGAGGACTTGTTATCAGAACCTGTGGATGATGACGCAACAGAGAGTTGTGCTGCCGTGCCAGATGCGGGGTTGAGGTCATCCCGTGCCTCGTCGACCTTAGAGCACGATCTCGAGGGTCGGGATGCTGACTTGGGTTGTTCTGGTCCCGTGGAAGTAGCTGAAGGCCCGTCAACCTTAGAGGTGGTTACTGCAGAGAGCTTGGACCCCAAGAATAGTGCTGACACATGCCCAGCCCCCGAGGATGTCGCCGGGGAAGACTTAGCTCGGGTGAAGAGTATAAGCCACTGCCCAGCCCCCGAGGGTGTTGCCGGGGATGATCCGGCTCAAGTGGGCAGTGCCGACTGTGACCCAGCCCCCGAGGGTGTCCGAGCAAGGTCTCCTTCCTGCACTTCCATGGATGTTCACGCGGGCTCACCTCCACACTCCGGCGGCATGGTGGTGGCCCAAACTCTGGATCAGGGAGTCGCTTTAGAGGGCAGCGTTCCCACTGGTCTGGCGTTTGGCTCTGTTGAAGGCATCGAGCTCATTCCTACTGGTCTGTTACAAGCTGCTTCGGTTGGTGATCTGGCATCTGGTTATCATCTGATTTCTCCTGATTTGGGGATCCCTTCGTTCTTTTCCAACCTCCAGGTACTGAGCTGTACTTTTAGTTTGATCTTTGCGTTGCATGAGCTTTTGTCATTACGTTCATCCGCTCTTCTTATCAGGCTTTGGTGGATGGGATGGCCAGCCAGCTGAAATCGCAGGGTGCTTCCATCCCAGAAGTGGCTTCATCTCTTGATCGTTGGAATCCGGTGTCGCTTCATCGTCGTGTATCCGAGTTGAAGACAACTAATGCTGGTTAGTGCCCTTCTTCTTCTTCTTTGCCTTTGTTCGTGGATTGTTTTACCTTCTGACCTCATTTCGTTTGATTACCTCTTGATAGGAATGACTCGGCAGATTGCAGTTCTTGAGGAAAAACATTCCCAAGATCAAGCTGAAATGGCTCGACGGTGCGCTGACTTCGAGGAGAAGTATTCTCAGAGCCAGACTGAACTGAATCAGGTCTCCGCTGCTTTGGATGACGCCAACTCTCTGAGTTCTTCTCTTCATGCTCGGCTTGACTCTGAAAAGGCAACTTACAAGACCGTGCTTCGCTTTGTTATGCTCTTATTACTTGCTTGGATTTTGAAGGAGTTGATTTTTGTTTGTAGGAAGAAAAACGTATCCTTGCTGCCTCTCGCGACAATCTGGACAGATTGTACCGAGATTCTAGCAACTCGCTGACCATCTTGGAGAGGAGTCACCGCTTTACAATGGAAGAACTGGACAATCAGCGCTGCAGGCTGCAAGAATCTGCGGACGAAGTGACCCGCCTCAAGCAATTGATATCAGCAAAGGATGCCACCATCAAGGGACTCCGAGCTTCTAAGAAATCCATTGCTTAGGAGTTAGAAACTGCTCAGCTGGCTGCTAAAGTTGCCGAGGAAACTGCTGTTACTCTTAAAGCTCAGCGTGATAAAGCCATGGACAAGGCTATTCGGGCGGGACGAATCTTGATGAGAAGACCCGGCGTGGTAGTTCCTGAAGACATAAAGGCCGACGTACATGCTGCCCCTGATTCCTCGAATCGCCCTTCTTCGTCTGTCGTTCCTGAGAGAGACATTGAAAAATAGAGAAACATTTTGCGTGCTATGAGCGCGCGGTTAGCACGATCAAGTACTCGCTAGAGGATATCAGCTTATCATTCGAATGACATGATTACTCTCTTTATTGTATCAGAATTTATTAGTTCGCGAGTTTGTGGTAACGCTGCATGATGATTATGAAGTTTGTTTGCGGGACATGGAGGTCATCCCCTGAATTGCGTAAGCGCGAGTAAGCTGCACCGGCTTCAGCCACCACTGACTTTAGCCGATAGCTCCGTTAGTAGGGTATAGTGGTCACCCTGGGTTAAGTAAGCGTGAGCATGTTGCACCGCCTTAAGTCATTGCCGATTTAAGACGATTGCTCCGTTTGTAGGGCATAGTGGTCACCCCGAGTTAAGTAAGCGTGAGCATGTTGCACCGCCTTAAGTCGTTGCCGACTTAAGTCGATTTCTCCGTTTGTAGGGCATAGTGGTCACCCTGAGTTAAGTAAGCGTGAGCATGTTGCACCGCCTTAAGTCGTTGCCGACTTAAGTCGATTGCTCCGTTTGTAGGGCATAGTGGTCACCCCGAGTTAAGTAAGCGTGAGCATGTTGCACCGCCTTAAGTCGTTGCCGACTTAAGTCGATTGCTCCGTTTGTAGGGCATAGTGGTCACCCCGAGTTAAGTAAGAATGCAAGTCAATTGTAAACGAGCCGAGTATATTTGAAATCTCTCTTTATTGATGACATATTTCCACTTTAAAGAATACATTGCCGCCCCAACTGTTTTGAAATACAGCTAGGGGTAAAACTTTCTGAGGTGCTCTATGTTCCAGGAATTCCCAACCTCTGTGCCATCCATTTGAGTGAGGCGATATGATCCGGGCCGAGTGACTTCTGCTACTATGAAAGGCCCTTCCCATAAGGGTGATAACTTGTGTCGTCCCTCCCCCGTTAGAATTCGGTGGAGGACGAGGTCTCCTATTGAAAAGAACCGCTGCCGCACAGCTTTGTCATGATAGCGCCTTAGAGTTTGCTGGTACCGTGCTGATTGGATTACTGCATTCAGTCGCTCTTCCTCAAGTACATCAACGTCTTCCAGCCTGGTGGCCTCGGCTTCTGCTATGCTTTCGAAGATCAATCTTGGCGCCCCAAACTTAAGATCAGCAGGTAGCACTGCCTCCGATCCATAGACCATGAAGAAAGGAGTATTTCCATGTAGGGCTCGGCTAGGTTGGGTTCTTAAGCTCCAAACGACATAAGGCAGTTCTCTTATCCATTTTCCCGCGAATTTTTCATTCTTATCGAAGACCCTTTTCCTGAGTGCCTCCAATATCATTCCGTTGGCTCGCTCAACCTGCCCGTTGGCTCTTGGATGTGCTACAGATGCGTACTTGATCTGAATGCTCTTTTGCTCGCAGAAGTCAAAGAATTCTGAACTGGTGAAGTTGGATCCCAAGTCAGTGATGATACTGTTTGGTATCCCGAATCTGAATATTATGCTTTGTATGAATTCCACGGCTTTAGCAGAGGTTAAAGAAGCAATGGGCTGGAACTCTATCCATTTAGTGAATTTGTCAATCGCCACCAATACATGGGTATATCCTCCTTGAGCTTTCTTGAAAGATCCAATCATATCCAGTCCCCAGCATGCGAAAGGCCAAGTTACTGTTATGGTTTGTAGCTGCTGTGCTGGCATGTGCTGTTGCTTTGACAGGTATTGGCAAGCTTCGCATCTCTGAACTAACTCGGCTGCATCGTTCTTCGCCGTCGGCCAATAGAATCCTGACCTGAAAACCTTCCCGACTAGTGTTCTGGATGCTGCATGTACTCCACACTGCCATGCATGGACTTCCTCCAGAAGTTGCTGTCACACCCGGTTTTAGAAGGCAAACCGAATGCGAACCATGTACGTGCCAGGATCAGTTATTCACGTACACAGCAGTTACATAACATGGACATCATCACACAGTGCTCAAAATAGTATTAATAAGGGAAATAGTCGATTACATCATACGTCTGAGATGTCCATATAGTCCTTACAATAAATCAAAGTGCAGAAAAGAAACGTAGATAACCGCGGCCTTCACAGGCAACCGACTGGGGGGTTGCCGCTAACCCACACCTAGAACTCGTCGTAATCTTGGAACTCCTGGAAGTCTCCTTCCACAGCTTCATCTTCGCCTGAGTAGTAGTTGCAATGCTGACAACCTGGGGATGGGGGGGGGTTTGGTGTGTAGAGCAAGGGTGAGTACACATCAACATACTCAGCAAGTATCCTGTTTGGCTGTAGTGGACTAGCTGTATGTGGGGATAAGTCAAGCAGTTGCTTTTAGTTGGTCAGATTATTACTTACTAGTAGAAAGCCAAGTTTTAGCATTAACCCAAGTTATTAACCCGATGTACCCTTTCCAAACGGAAAGAATACCACTTACCAGCACCAAAGTCATAACCAGAATCATCGACCTCATAACCACCTGTACCAAAGTATCTCTGATCAAGTATCACTAATCACTGGAGCTCCCTTGGCCGCTCATAACCGCGAGCACGGCTGATATATCAGTTTTCAAACACTCTGCAGAGGTTGTGCACTTTACCCACAAGCCATGATTCCCTCTTGCCTCGGGCCGATCAAACCCTTAAACACTCCCAAGGTGGATAGGCAGGGTTTCACTACGTAGCCTTTACAAAGATTCCCCGGGGCTGTAGCCGCCCGTTAGGTTTCCTAAATGTACCGCACTCCTCCCCAAGGGACAAATCAACCTTGGCAGAGCGAGCCGCATACACCGAGCCCCATTGACGGCACGACGGCGAAGCGAACTACACCCCGGATCCTCTAATTATTCAGCTAAGGGCACCCCATTCCACCCTCATGGTTGCACTGTTTTCCCGGGCGGTCACCCATAGAACAGGTCCTTACGGAGAGGCACTCGAGAAACCGCTCGAGCCCCCTTGAATACCACAAGTGCAACATCATAATAAGAGAAGGGAAAACAGCGTATCATAGATAATCTCATCATGTTCATTGATTAGAGTTGAGCAATAGCATAAAGCTAACTAATAATAATCCAACCCATATAGGTAAACAAGGATATGGATAACAAAAGCTAGTCAGTCCTTAGGCATAAATGTGTAAAGCGGGAGGTGAATTAAATAATGAATAGGACAGAGATAGGTCAAGGGACACTTGCCTCCACCAACCGACCGCTGCTCAGGGGCTTCTCCTGCGAGTTCCTCGGGCTCTTCAACCGGATCGTTCTCTATGCGAGTGCACACATACATACATCCATTCATTGAAATTAGAAGCCAACAATACACCATACAAGAGAACAAGTAGATGAAACATGCATAGAATATCGCATACAGTAATGAATTTACCATGGTTAGAAAGAGGCGGGGAAAGGTCTCGCGAGAGTTAAAGCTTATGCTCAAGACGCGCTACGGGTTGGTGAATAATTAGACGCTACGTGCCTTAGTTCTACTTAATTCTAACTAGTTCTAACAAACGGATTAGCTACATGCATAATTCGAATCATGACTAACTCCAGTTGATCGACATTAGGTGAGGTAGATGATTACTTACATGAATTAACTAACGTAACCGATTTCTAATTTGGGTTCCCATTTATTGATTACATCATACGATCACTACGCACGGAATGCACGGGGGGGGGGGGGGGGGGGTAGACGGGCGGCTCGGGGTACACGATCGTGTCGCGGATTCGACAGGGCGCTATGCGTTGCGTCGCGGGCACGACGAGCCACGCAAACGCACCGTGCACCACGCGAGCACGTACGCGTAAGGCCGCGCTGACGTGTCGCGAACGAGTCGCGCACACGCCGGGGCCGAACCGCGCACGCGCTACGCAGGGGCACCACGGCCGCGCGAGCTGAAGCTGCGCCGGGCCGGGGCCGCGCTGCGCAGGGGCGGGACACGCCAATGCGGGCGGGACCGAGCCGCCGTGGCCGCGAGCCACGGGTGCGGCGAGCTCGCCGGGGGCACCATGCGTGCACGGGCCGCGCCGGGGCTCCGCACGCACCGCCGAGGCCGCAGGGCGTCGTGCCATGGCCGGCCTGGGAGGGCGCGCCGGGCGCCGACGGGCGAGACGGGGCCGCGTCGGGCCACCGCGCCATGGCCACGAGCGGGCGAGCGCGCCGTCGCGGGCACGGGGCCGCGAGCGGGCGAGCGGGACCGGCGGCCATGGCCGGGGAGGGCGGGGCGTCGAGGGCGGGCGAGGCCGGCGAGCCAAGGGCGGGCTGGGGGCGCGCGCGCGGGGGCGGGGCTCGCCGCGCCGCCACGGCTGGCCACGCCGAGGGGAGGGGCGGGGGAGCCCGTCGGGGCCACGCCGGGACGCCGCCACGGTCGGGGCCGAGCGCCGCCGAGCGGGGGCGAGGGGGGGGGGGGTTCGTCGGGCGGGGCGGGGCGGCACCGGGACGCCGCACCATGGCCGCGGACGCCATGGCCGCGGACGCCATGGCCGCGGACGCCATGGCCGCGAGCTCCGAGGGCGGGGCCGCGCGGATGCCGGGCGGGATCGCGCCGGAGAGAGGGAGGGAGGGGAGGAAGAAGGGGAGGGGCCGGGGCTTACCACGGGCGGGCGGGGCGCCGGCGGCGAGCGAGCTGGGGCGGGCAGGGGAGCGGCGGCGAACTAGGGCAGAGGAACGGGGACGAGCAGGGGAGGAGAGAGGAAAGGGGGAGGCGGTTTGGGGAGGGCGCGGCTGACGGGTGGGGCCCACCCAAAGGCGGCGGCGGCTTTCCAGGCGGGGGGAGAGCGGGCGAGCCGGCTGGGGCGGCTGGGCCGCCACGGGCCCAAAGCGCGGGGGGCAGCTGGGCCACGGCGAGGCCGGCCCACGGCGGGGAGAAAAGAAAAGGGGGGAAAAGGAGGCCGGCTGGGCCGGATTGGCCAGTTGGGCCGAGCGCGAGAAGGGGGGGGCTGCGCGCACGGCTGGGCCGCGCCAGCTGGGCTGCCCAGGCCGGCCGGGCTGAAAGGGGAAGAGGGGGAAGGGAGAGAGAAGGAAAGGTTTTCCCTTTTTAATCATTTCTTCTGAAATCATGTTTTTCATAAATTCAATCCACAAACAAAATATATGCAGGGACCGGCATGGTGCAACAATCCAAATGAAATACTCTCAGGGTTTATTATTATTATGCTACTTGGAGTTTTGGAAATAGGTAGGGTTTTAGCGAAAAACAATAGGAAAGAGAGGTAACGCCCGAATTTGGTGAGAGAAAAGAAGAAAAAATTCTACCCCCAAATTCAGGGCGTTACAAACCTACCCCCCTTAAAAGAATCTCGCCCTCGAGATTCAGGGTTGGCTAGCAAAGAGTTCAGGATATTTAGCCATCAGATCATCTTCACGCTCCCAGGTTGCTTCTTCCTCAGAGTGATGATTCCATCTGACTTTGCACATTCTGATGGTCTTCCTTCGGGTGACTCTGTCTGCAACCTCAAGGATTTGCACTGGCTTCTCAACGTAGGTCATGTCCTCCTGGACTTCAAGACCTTCCACTGGCAACTGCTCTTCTGGCACACGCAAGCACTTCTTCAACTGAGACACATGAAAGACATCATGCACAGCAGACAAATTCTCTGGCAAACTGAGCTGATAGGCCACTTCTCCACGTCTGGCAAGAATTTGATACGGACCAAAGTAGCGGGGTGCTAGCTTGCCTTTCACTCCGAATCTTCTGACTCCTCTGATCGGTGACACTTTCAGATAGACAAAGTCTCCGACTTCAAAACTCAGCTCCCTTCTTCTTGTGTCTGCATAGCTTCGCTGCCTCGATTGCGCTATCTTCAGATTCTCTCGGACCATCTTGATGTTCTCTTCAGCTTCAAGTAGAATGTCTGGCCCAAACACTTGCTTCTCTCCAGGCTGATCCCATTGCAACGGAGTTCTGCAACTCCTTCCATAGAGCGCCTGAAATGGTGACATCTTCAAGCTGGCCTGGTAACTGTTGTTATAGGAAAATTCTGCATAAGGCAATCTCTTATCCCATCCGGACTGATCCTGCAACGCACAGGCTCTCAACATGTCTTCAAGAATTTGGTTGGTCCTTTCGGTCTGGCCATCTGTCTGCGGATGATAAGCTGAACTGAAATTCAGATGCGTGCCCAAAGCTTCATGCAACTGCCGCCAGAAATGAGAGGTGAACTGCGTTCCTCTGTCTGACACTATCTTCTTTGGCACACCATGAAGACAAACGATCCGAGACATATACAATTCTGCCAATACTGCACTGCTGTAGTTGGTCTTGACAGGTATGAAGTGGGCGGACTTGGTCAAACGGTCCACTACTACCCAGATGGAATCGTAGCCGGCTCGAGTGCGAGGCAATCCGACTATGAAATCCATACCGATTTCGTCCCATTTCCACTGAGGGATCTGCAACGGTTGCAACAATCCAGCAGGTCTCTGGTGCTCTGCCTTAATTCTTCGGCAACTATCGCACATAGCCACATGCTCTGCGATTTCCCTCTTCATTCCGTACCACCAGAATTTCTTCTTCAGATCCTGATACATCTTCTCACTGCCAGGGTGAATCGAATAGGCTGTCTCATGAGCTTCCTTGAGAATCAACTCCCGAATAGACTGGACATTGGGAACACACAAGCGGTCTTTGAACCATATCACGCCTTCTGCATCCACTCGAAAGTCTTTGCCTCTGCCATCTAGAATCAGTCGCCGGATCTCACTGATTTTCTCATCATTCTTCTGCGCTTCTTTGATTTCGCGCTCCAAGGTAGGTTCCAACTCAACTGTGACTCCTCGCGAATTATTCAGAAATCCGAGACTCAACCTGTCAAACTCCTTGGCCAACTCATAAGGCATCGGACGAGCGACCATCAGATTGACTTGACTCTTTCTGCTCAAAGCATCTGCCACTACGTTTGCTTTGCCTGGATGGTAATGAATTTCCAACTCATAATCTTTGATCAACTCTAACCATCTTCGCTGCCTCATGTTCAACTCTGACTGAGTGAATATGTACTTCAGACTCTTGTGGTCTGTGTAAACATCGCATTTCTGTCCATACAGGTAGTGCCTCCATGTCTTCAGTGCATGAACCACTGCTGCCAACTCTAGATCATGGATTGGGTAATTCTTCTCATGAACCTTCAACTGTCGGGACGAGTAAGCCACAACTCTTCCCTCTTGCATCAACACACATCCCAAACATGTGTAACAAGCATCACAATACACCGAAAAGGGCTTGTGCACATCAGGCAAGACTAGGACGGGCGCTGTAGTCAACTTCTCTTTCAGCGCTTCAAAGGCCTCTTGACATTTCTGGGTCCACTTCAACTCAACTTTGTTGCCTAGCAACGCTGTCATTGGTTTCGCAATCTTCAAAAACCCTTCAATGAATCGCCGATAGTATCCGGCCATTCCAATGAAACTCTTGATTCCTCGGGCATCTGTTGGCGCTTTCCAGTTCAAAATGTCTGCCACTTTCTTCGGATCTACAGCCAATCCTTCTTTGTTGATTATGTGACCCAAGAACAGGACTTCACTGATCCAGAACTCACACTTGCTCAACTTTGCATACAACTGGTGCTCTCGCAATCTCTGCAATACCATCCTCAAATGACCTGCGTGCTCTTCTTCGCTTTGAGAATAAACCAGAATGTCATCAATGAATACCACCACAAACTTATCAAGGTAATCCATGAATACACTGTTCATCAAGTTCATGAAGAACGCTGGCGCATTGGTCAAACCAAAAGACATCACTGTGAACTCGTACAAACCATACTTGGAAATGAATGTTGTCTTCGGAATGTCCGAAGGTCGGATCCTGAGCTGATGATAACCTGACCTCAGATCAATCTTGGAGAACACGCTGGCTCCTCTCAACTGGTCGAACAGATCTTCAATCCTGGGCAAAGGATACTTGTTCTTGATCGTGACCTCATTCAAAGCTCGATAATCAATACACATCCTCTTGGTGCCATCTTTCTTTTCCACGAACAAGACAGGGGCGGCCCAAGGCGAGGTACTTGGTCGAATGTAACCTTTCTCTGACAGCTCATCAATTTGCTTCTTCAGTTCGACCAATTCTGGCCCAGATATTCTGTAAGCTCTCTTGAAGATAGGGGTGGTTCCAGGAAGAAGCTCTATAGCAAACTCAACTTTCCGCTCTGGTGGCATACCCGGTAAGTCTTTTGGAAACACATCTGGGAACTCAGACACAACCCTGATACTCTCAATTGGGTCTGCTTCACTGCTATCAACAGCTAGCTGATAACAACTTCCTTTCTTTGGCTCAGGCGGGACTAACTCAGTCACCACTTCCTCTCCTAGTGGGGACACCAACTTGATTGTCCTCTTATCACAACTGATAACTGCCTGATACTTATCTAGCCAATTCATCCCTAGGATGACATCTATTCCCTGAGTACCCATTACTATAAGGTTGGCGGGAAACGCTATCCCCCTTATTTCCACACCTATATTCAAACAAATGCTATCGGCTCGAATTCTACCACCGGTTGAGTCAATTTGAATGGGGGTTGACATGGTAGTAATTGGAAGATTATGTGCTTCTACCCATGATGCAGTAATGAAAGAATGCGTTGCTCCAGTATCAAATAACACTTCTGCAATATGGGAGTCGACTGGGAACATACCTACTATCATGCCGGGGGTCTCCTGAACTGCTTCCGCCTCCAAGTGATTCAGTCTTCCATGATTATAGCGCGGCTGAGGGCGATTGCCTGCTCCAGGCTGAGGCACATTCTGCTTCGCTGGGGCATTGGGGCCTGACTGCTGCTGGGCTGCCTTCTTCGGACATTGCATCACCCAATGGCCTTGCTCTCCACAGTGGAAACATGCCCTGTTTCCAACCTGAGCTGGTGCTGCCTGACTGTTCTGCTGGTTTGCTGGGGCAGGAAGGCGAGGTGCCTACTGATTCTGCCTCTGAAACTGACCTCCTGACTGATTGCTCTGACGGTTCTGATACTGATGCTGAGGATACTGCCTTTGGAACTGCTGATGCTGCTGAGGTGGACGCTGGTTCTGCCTGAACTGCTGAGGTTGATTGCCTGAGAAACGAGGACGATTGCTGCTTCCAGGCTGGGGTCCACTGATCTTGCGCTTACGATCTTCCATCTCCTTACGCTTCCTTTCTGTCATGATCGCTCTGTCAATCAGGTGCTGAAATGTCGGGAAGGTGTGATTCATCAGTTGGTACTGCAGAGGGTCAACCAAGCCTCTCAGGAAACGGTACTGTCGCTTGGCGTCGGTGTTGACATCTTCAGGAGCATAGCGAGACAACTGTAGAAACCTGTCCCGGTACTCACTGACAGACAATGGCCCTTGCTTGAGAGCCAGGAACTCCTCCTTCTTCACTGTCATCAGACCTGCAGGTACATGGTACTGACGAAAGCTCCCTCTGAACTCTTCCCAGGTGATGGCGTCAGGGTGAGCATGGGTGGCGAGGTAAGACTCCCACCATGACTGGGCTGCTCCTCTCAACAGACGGGGACCATACAGGACTTTCTCCCTATCATCGCACTGAGCGGTATGCAACTCACGCTCCACAGTGCGCAGCCAATCTTCAGCATCCATAGGGTCAGAAGAATGAGCGAATGTTGGTGGATGACCTCTCATGAATTCAGCACGCTTGTCTCTGGGCATCTGAGGCATCTGAGGTTGAGGTGGGGCCTGCTGCTGTTGCTGCTGCTGCTGCTGAATGGCGGCCAAAGTCTGACCGATGGCTTGACCTGCCTGAGTTTGCATCAGAAACATCTGCTCGATCGACATCGGGGGCGGGGGCGGCAGGTGCTGCTGCTGGGGCACCTCCTCCTGTTGAGCGGCTCGCTCCTGCTGAGCATGCCTTCCTCCTCTGCGCCTGTTCTCTGACATCTGCAGAATGCAACCACACATCAGAACTGATCTGGCAAATCTTGCAGCATAGGAAAAGAGTATAGAATCCTTCAATAGCATTGAACAGATGAGCATCTTCACTGATCTCCAACACAGACCACACAGCTTCTCAGATAAAGAGGAAAGTGGAATAAAAGGTTTCCCAACTATATAGCTAACTCCACTAACATAATAGGTAAACCAAAATGCAGGGGATACCCACACTCTGGTGACAATCATTACAAAGATCCAAACCAGACATAGTTCATCATGACAAACACAAATGCACAGGATATAGCAAACTACCCTGTCTAACTAAGATTAACTAAGAGCGAGACTAACGCTAAAACTGAGACTAAGACTAAGAGTAAAACTTCTGCATTAAGCACCTATTACAAGACTCCACGCTGACAGTCTATGGTTCTAAGTCTATCTTGGTCTTGCAGTCGGGGTTGCCATAAGACTGGTGTCCACGCTGAGGTGAGCGGTACGGGTGCTGAGTCCCGACGGGAGCGGGGGAACCACCATCCAGGTGACGACGTTCCGCGCGCTCAGCCCGCAACAGGGCGATCTCAGCACGAGCCCTACTCAGCTCGTCTAATGCATGGTCCAGCTCCGTGTTTAGCACGGCGGCTAGGTTGACTGTGCTGCTCAACCTAGGATTGCCCTCACCGACAGGTGAGACAATCACGCCTCCTGTGCTGCCAGATGGACGGCGGGGGTAATATTTCAGGTCAAGACCGTCAGCTACCCCACCGAAAACCGAGCAGTAGTGCGAAAGCGCACGCCGTGCAGCATCTTGCATGGCTGCCTCAGCTGAGTCCCGCTCAGAGATAGAATAGTGCTCTGAGCAGGCCTCCGCACCCTGGAGACTGTTCTCCGGACAGCACACCAAGCAGGTTGCCTCCCAGCGGTCCGGGTAGACCCCGCGACTGTGCTGGTAGACCACACAGCGATACTCGACTGACCAAGTATGCCGGTTAAATGCCCGACGTAGCAGGGTGTCGAGCGCATCGTGGAAGTGACATCCGCGAGCAGCGTCGCGAGTGATGGGTCGAGCAACCCATCCTTCCGGCTCAAGGTTAGCAGAGAAGTCGGTGTCGTGGCTCGAGCTATCGTCGCCATCTCCGTCGTCTGGGTCTCCTCCAGCAGCTACTCCAGAGGCTGGGCGCCCAGTGGTGGTGCAGGGGGCGCCTCCAGGGGAAGCACGGGGGAGCAGCTCCTCACGGACTCTATCTCCTGCTGGAGCGAGAAGGAAGAGCCCTGCCGCTCCTGTCGTCGACATTCCTGCTCCTCATGCAGGCGGTGGTGCAGTCTCTCCAAGTGGCTGGACTGTCCGGCCACGGGACGGCGAAGCGGACGCTCAGCAAGGCGGGAGGGTAAGAAGGGGATGACTGACTTTCGTGCAGTGTGTCTAAGTCGAGCCATCTACAAAAGACATCGCAAGCAAAAGGGTGAGAACAGAATTAATATGACCAGCAAATAATGAATCATAAGTAAATGAAGGATTAGAATAAAACATGATTTTCAACAAGGTATAATGTATAGTAGAACATAGTTTTGGTCGGTATGACCAACTTTTGAAGGGATATCAAAGTCAAGGCAGAGACAGAGGTCTATAGTCCTTAGAACGACCATTCTATTCTAGGTTAGCGGTTCTACAGTCAGCACGGCTTTGATACCACTTATGTCACACCCGGTTTTAGAAGGCAAACCGAATGCGAACCATGTACGTGCCAGGATCAGTTATTCACGTACACAGCAGTTACATAACATGGACATCATCACACAGTGCTCAAAATAGTATTAATAAGGGAAATAGTCGATTACATCATACGTCTGAGATGTCCATATAGTCCTTACAATAAATCAAAGTGCAGAAAAGAAACGTAGATAACCGCGGCCTTCACAGGCAACCGACTGGGGGGTTGCCGCTAACCCACACCTAGAACTCGTCGTAATCTTGGAACTCCTGGAAGTCTCCTTCCACAGCTTCATCTTCGCCTGAGTAGTAGTTGCAATGCTGACAACCTGGGGATGGGGGGGGGGTTTGGTGTGTAGAGCAAGGGTGAGTACACATCAACATACTCAGCAAGTATCCTGTTTGGCTGTAGTGGACTAGCTGTATGTGGGGATAAGTCAAGCAGTTGCTTTTAGTTGGTCAGATTATTACTTACTAGTAGAAAGCCAAGTTTTAGCATTAACCCAAGTTATTAACCCGATGTACCCTTTCCAAACGGAAAGAATACCACTTACCAGCACCAAAGTCATAACCAGAATCATCGACCTCATAACCACCTGTACCAAAGTATCTCTGATCAAGTATCACTAATCACTGGAGCTCCCTTGGCCGCTCATAACCGCGAGCACGGCTGATATATCAGTTTTCAAACACTCTGCAGAGGTTGTGCACTTTACCCACAAGCCGTGATTCCCTCTTGCCTCGGGCCGATCAAACCCTTAAACACTCCCAAGGTGGATAGGCAGGGTTTCACTACGTAGCCTTTACAAAGATTCCTCGGGGCTGTAGCCGCCCGTTAGGTTTCCTAAATGTACCGCACTCCTCCCCAAGGGACAAATCAACCTTGGCAGAGCGAGCCGCATACACCGAGCCCCATTGACGGCACGACGGCGAAGCGAACTACACCCCGGATCCTCTAATTATTCAGCTAAGGGCACCCCATTCCACCCTCATGGTTGCACTGTTTTCCCGGGCGGTCACCCATAGAACAGGTCCTTACGGAGAGGCACTCGAGAAACCGCTCGAGCCCCCTTGAATACCACAAGTGCAACATCATAATAAGAGAAGGGAAAACAGCGTATCATAGATAATCTCATCATGTTCATTGATTAGAGTTGAGCAATAGCATAAAGCTAACTAATAATAATCCAACCCATATAGGTAAACAAGGATATGGATAACAAAAGCTAGTCAGTCCTTAGGCATAAATGTGTAAAGCGGGAGGTGAATTAAATAATGAATAGGACAGAGATAGGTCAAGGGACACTTGCCTCCACCAACCGACCGCTGCTCAGGGGCTTCTCCTGCGAGTTCCTCGGGCTCTTCAACCGGATCGTTCTCTATGCGAGTGCACACATACATACATCCATTCATTGAAATTAGGAAGCCAACAATACACCATACAAGAGAACAAGTAGATGAAACATGCATAGAATATCGCATACAGTAATGAATTTACCATGGTTAGAAAGAGGCGGGGAAAGGTCTCGCGAGAGTTAAAGCTTATGCTCAAGACGCGCTACGGGTTGGTGAATAATTAGACGCTACGTGCCTTAGTTCTACTTAATTCTAACTAGTTCTAACAAACGGATTAGCTACATGCATAATTCGAATCATGACTAACTCCAGTTGATCGACATTAGGTGAGGTAGATGATTACTTACATGAATTAACTAACGTAACCGATTTCTAATTTGGGTTCCCATTTATTGATTACATCATACGATCACTACGCACGGAATGCACGGGGGGGGGGGGGGGGGGGGGGGGTAGACGGGCGGCTCGGGGTACACGATCGTGTCGCGGATTCGACAGGGCGCTATGCGTTGCGTCGCGGGCACGACGAGCCACGCAAACGCACCGTGCACCACGCGAGCACGTACGCGTAAGGCCGCGCTGACGTGTCGCGAACGAGTCGCGCACACGTCGGGGCCGAACCGCGCACGCGCTACGCAGGGGCACCACGGCCGCGCGAGCTGAAGCTGCGCCGGGCCGGGGCCGCGCTGCGTAGGGGCGGGACACGCCAATGCGGGCGGGACCGAGCCGCCGTGGCCGCGAGCCACGGGTGCGGCGAGCTCGCCGGGGGCACCGTGCGTGCACGGGCCGCGCCGGGGCTCCGCACGCACCGCCGAGGCCACAGGGCGTCGTGCCATGGCCGGCCTGGGAGGGCGCGCCGGGCGCCGACGGGCGAGACGGGGCCGCGTCGGGCCACCGCGCCATGGCCACGGGCGGGCGAGCGCGCCGTCGCGGGCACGGGGCCGCGAGCGGGCGAGCGGGACCGGCGGCCATGGCCGGGGAGGGCGGGGCGTCGAGGGCGGGCGAGGCCAGCGAGCCAAGGGCGGGCTGGGGGCGCGCGCGGGGGCGGGGCTCGCCGCGCCGCCACGGCTGGCCACGCCGAGGGGAGGGGCGGGGGAGCCCGTCGGGGCCGCGCCGGGACGCCGCCACGGCCGGGGCCGAGCGCCGCCGGGCGGGGGCGAGGGGGGGGGGGGGGTTCGTCGGGCGGGGCGGGGCGGCACCGGGACGCCGCGCCATGGCCGCGGACGCCATGGCCGCGAGCTCCGAGGGCGGGGCCGCGCGGATGCCGGGCGGGCGGGATCGCGCCGGAGAGAGGGAGGGAGGGGAGGAAGAAGGGGAGGGGCCGGGGCTTACCACGGGCGGGCGGGGCGCCGGCGGCGAGCGAGCTGGGGCGGGCAGGGGAGCGGCGGCGAACTAGGGCAGAGGAACGGGGACGAGCAGGGGAGGAGAGAGGAAAGGGGGAGGCGGTTTGGGGAGGGCGCGGCTGACGGGTGGGGCCCACCCAAAGGCGGCGGCGGCTTTCCAGGCGGGGGGAGAGCGGGCGAGCCGGCTGGGGCGGCTGGGCCGCCACGGGCCCAAAGCGCGGGGGGCAGCTGGGCCACGGCGAGGCCGGCCCACGGCGGGGAGAAAAGAAAAGGGGGGAAAAGGAGGCCGGCTGGGCCGGATTGGCCAGTTGGGCCGAGCGCAAGAAGGGGGGGCTGCGCGCACGGCTGGGCCGCGCCAGCTGGGCTGCCCAGGCCGGCCGGGCTGAAAGGGGAAGAGGGGGAAGGGAGAGAGAAGGAAAGGTTTTTCCCTTTTTAATCATTTCTTCTGAAATCATGTTTTTCACAAATTCAATCCACAAACAAAATATATGCAGGGACCGGCATGGTGCAACAATCCAAATGAAATACTCTCAGGGTTTATTATTATTATGCTACTTGGAGTTTTGGAAATAGGTAGGGTTTTAGCGAAAAACAATAGGAAAGAGAGGTAACGCCCGAATTTGGTGAGAGAAAAGAAGAAAAAATTCTACCCCCAAATTCAGGGCGTTACAGTTGCTTCCCGGTGGACGGGAGAGCGCACTTCATGAGGACGCCTGACGCGCCCCTCCTGTACAATGTGGCGGAACTGCCCGAATTATTCCAACTTAAGTGCCCAATCCCGCCTCAGAGGCTAGACCACACTTAAATGGGAATAACCCGTCAATCCCTCGGATCTAGTCCGACACGGCCACTGACAGGATCAAGTACCACAAGCTCACTCGAAGGTGAGTCACAGAGCAAATACAATAAAGCATAAAACCATACATGTCACAATGTTAAATTATTACATCACCATCATCATCATCGGAGTTTTTGCAAAAGTAACCATCATTGTTCGAAGTGCAGCGGAATAAAACTAACGGTAAATAAAACAGAGAGATGGGGAAGCCTGTCCCATCACTCCTCATGCTCCTCCTCGGCCGAGGCAGGGTCCCACTCAACAGTCCAACCCGGTGGCAAGGTGGACGGCCAAGTTATCCCAGCAACCATCTCCTCCAGAGAACCTGTAAAAATTATGCCACAAGCAAGGCTGAGTATACTAATACTCAACTAGACTTACCCGGTGTGAGGAGTCTACTCCTCTACCTCTAGACATGCAGCTGTTTGGCTGTGGGGTTTGGTTGCCAAAAGCACTAGCTGAGTTTCTAAATCAAGATTTTAACTTAGTCAAAGTTAAGTGTGACTCTCTTAAGGCTAAAAGTGAACTATCTACTCATACATGATAGCAAGCATTATTAACAATCAACATCTTATCTCAACTCATCATACTTCCACTTATTACTCAATGCAGTACAATGGATCAAGCAGTCTCATTAGCTGCGAGAAGCAGACGATTCGAATCGAGTTTTTATCCTTGCAAGGTAAACCTAAACACACGACATGCAGGGGCACTCCGTCCCCACACATACCAACCGTCCCCATCGATTCCCCGTCAGCAGAACAGGGCTCACCGCCTTGGCGTACAATGCCTCACTGACCCCGACTGGCCGTCGTGCAGTGACCGCACTTGTACCCACCATAACCGGAATGGGAGACCTCGTCTCAGGTCGCGTGAGGGGCAAAGTCTACTGCCAGGTTCACTCAGGTACTAGGCTTACCGATTTACCATATTTCTCGGTATGTGTTTAGTACGTTCAAACGCTTGACACAGGTATCCGCACGTTAATCCTTATTCCATTTTTCCATCTTGTAAACAACCAATCCCCATGGATTGTTGTCCACCAACTAGTAACCCTGACAGTGTGAAAGTGGGTACGATCAATTCCCTGATCTCGCGCGAGTGCTAGAAAAATCACTCGTCTTCTACCGAGATCCTACTTAAGCAAAGCAACTACTCGACCTATCATACTAGTATTCATTTCAAAAGGATTCCTGAGATCATGCAACTAGGGTTTCAAACAATTCCTACACGTAAGTGCACAATCAATCCTACAATCATTAGGTGAAGTAAAATAGCATAAATAACAGGTTATGCATAAAACCGGGGCTTGCCTTCCAAAGCAGTGGCAGGCAGGTCCTCTGGTGCAGGCTCGGGTGCTGGATCTGGGGCTACCTCCTGAGCAGCTCCTTGCTCCGGCACGAGGATGTATTCTCCGTCAGCAAGATTACAGTCTATCGAATGCAATGAACATGTATGTCATGATTATGCATGATTTAATAACATTATGTAAAATAAACTAAGTCGAGAAGTAACTTAGGGTTTCTTAGTCACGTGAGCTTCCAGTGGTATATAAATATGTAGATACATAGACTTATGATCCTTTAATCTTAGGTTTTCTTTGAGGATAACATAGTGGTTTGGTATTGCCTTGATATATTTTAGTGGGCAGATTACAAAGTTTTTGGGACAACATTTATTCACATCTTTCATTTTTCTTCCCTTAATTTCCATTTAGGGCTTTTAGTGTAGGTTTGAACTACAACAGGGTTTTAATAATTTCCAAAAATTCTGTAAAAATTACAGTGGGTTGTCACTGGCTATTCTAGCTTGTTTTAAGAATTTGAGGCTTAAAGTATAAAAGTTAGGCTTTAAACAAAAATAACAAAAGTTAGGCAAAATGGGCCACTTCACACTACACCTCCTAGTTAGGGGTAGGTTCTGTCCTAAAGGTTATTTTAGTTGGCATCCTCTGGTAATAATAGGTCTTTGTGCTAAAAATCACAGGAAACTAAGGGGTGGTTATTTAGTTATGATTTTTCTCAAGTTTAATGTCAAAAAGGCACTTTCTACTACATTATTATTTGAAAAATGTCAAACAGCAGATTTCTTATTTTTCCTAAGTTCTTTCTAATAAAACAATAGTTATCCCAAGGGTGGGGGTGTTTTTACCTTGGGGTCATTTTTGTAGGGTTTTTCTAAGTTATCCTTGTTTTATTAAAATAAAAGATATCCTACTTAATTTGTACTAAACCAGGGTATGATATATTTTTCCAGTTAACTATATTGAATAAGTAACCTAACAAAAATAGAAGTACTCTCTGGTTCATTAATTAAGTTGCATTTTCTATTTTCCTTATCCTTAAGCATTTTTTAGAATAAAGGGTAAAATTAACTTAAATGGAGTGGACAGAGGGGTTTAACATTTTTACTTGGTCTAGTAGGTAGATATAAGCTTCCCAAAATTTTTCTAACCCTGGTCAAGCAATATTCCTATTTTTCCTCCTAATATTGGGTTTTGAGTGGTTTTCTTATTTAATTCTAAACTTCAGAAATAAATACAGAAGCTATGGGTTCTATTATTTTTCTCTGATAGCTCATAGATTTCTGAATCTAGCAAAATTGGTTTGAACATTTTTGGATGATTATTCTGCAAGTTATGCATTTACTTAGCTATCTGCTATAACAAAGGAAAAGAAATCCAAAAATAGAAAAAGAAAACGTGTTTACGCCGAGGCCCCTGGGGTTTTTCCTTTTCTTTTCTCACAGAACAGCCCTTGGTCCACTATTGGCTTGAGTCACTAACATTGCGCAAAGCTCCCTGGACTTAACTAAAATCTAACCTGCGCTCCCTGACCGGCTTAAACAGTGCCCGCGGTACATTTTACGGCGGTGGGGCTTACCGGCGGCAGTAGAGCTCCGGCGGGGTGATCAGTGACGTCCGGGAGGTCGCAACGGTCACGCCGATGTGCGGGTCGGTGTCGGAGGTGGTCGGAGCTACCCTGGCCACGAGCACAGGTGGCGGGGGTCGTCGGCGGCTCCTGCTCCGGCCAAACCACGGCGGCATAGGTCAATTAGGGTGCACGAGGAGCTTCACGGGGTGACACAGGGGCCGCACGCGCAAGGAATTGGAAAACGGTGCAGGGGCTTACCCGGTCCACGTGCGCCGGCGGGTTCTTGAACTCCGGTGAGCACGACTGGGCTATTCCGGTGACGCGGGTCCCCGGGTCAAGCTTGAGCAAGACTCACGGCTTCACCAGGAAGCTCTCTGAGGGCTTGGATCGAACGGAGGAGGACGGGAGAGGGGCTGGCCACGGTGGTTGCTCTCGGGCGGCACTGGCGGGTCGCGGGGAGGTCGCCGGAGTTAATGGCTGGCTCGGGCGAGTCCGGCGCAGTACGGAGGAGGTAACGGGGAAGGCAGCCAAGCACTAGGGCGGGCTTTATAGCCGCGGCGCGGGCGTGGTCACGGGCGGCCGCGGGTGCGCGGGGGTTCGCGCACGGGCGTGCTCTGAGCGCGCCCCCGGATGCCAGCTCGCGTCGAACACGTGGAGGCTTGCTTCTGCCATGGTTCAACGGCCGATTAGAGCGCCATAGCGTGTGTATCTTGGCAAGGTCACTGTGTACGGTCGCTTCTCTGCTCCAAATCCTATCTTTTCGCTGTGAGTTCCAAGTCGAGATATGGTCGGGGTAGAGAGATAGAGAGGGGAGAAGTTTGCTGTGTCAGCCAAGCCCGAACCGAGACAAAAGGAGTGTCAAGTCATGTCTAGCGCCCTAGGATAGGTGTCATCTCTTTCCAGGGTGTTCTAGGGTTAATTTGGCGCCATTTTGTCAATTGGGTCGAAGGGTTTTGAAAAGGGGATTAAGGTGAACATGTGGAGTCTTTGTGCAAGGGTTAGTTTTTGTACTTAGGCAAAAACTGAATTTTCCCTTGTGCTAAAACTTAGGTGAACTGTTTAGGGCTTTTCTGAAAACTTTTTGAGGGTACTTCCTTACTATTAATTGTAGGTTGTTAAGTGTACTACAACTTTTATATTTGGCCCAAACCATGATCATAAGGTTTACATGATCTTTTGATCATGGCTTCAATTAGGGTTCCCATTGCCTATGGGGGTTTTGCTCGAGGGTTTTGGGAGATCCCCACTTAGATGTGCATGACAAGCTAGGGCATGACATCCAAGGTGGGTTACACTTGCTTAGGACTTAGAATTCCAAGTTTGTTATACTTGCCCAAATCAGTCTTCATGTGATAATGGGTAAAAGGGGTAACCCTGGGATGGACACCCTGAGTAACACCTGGGGTGTTACAGCCCTCCCCCCTTAAAGGAATCTCGTCCCGAGATTTAGGTAGAGTCCCTTGGAGGGTGCTTGAAGGTGTGCTGGTGTTGTCTTTCCTTCACACTTAAGTTTCTCTTATTAACTGCTCTTCGAATGTCATCCTCTTTGCAACTTCAGAAGGAAGCCCTTCTTAAGTTAAATCCACAACTTAGACTATCCTTGTTATCTAAGTTTTTCTTATAATTGAATTCAAAGGGCAGGTGGGGGGTGGGGTTTTGGGGTTACATACCGACTCCTTTGGGTAGAAAGTCGGGGAAGCGAGAGCGTAGAAAATCCTCAGTCTCCCATGTAGCTTCTTCTGCTGAATGGTGACTCCACTGAACCTTATACATTTTGACCGACCTTGCCCGAGTTGATCTCTCCTTTTGATCTAATACCTTGACGGGGTACTCTTGGTAGGATAAGTCTGGTTCTATCTCAATGTCTGGTTCCGGGAGTACTTCAGTGGGTAGGCGAACGCATTTCCACAGCTGAGATACATGGAACACATTATGAACTGCTGACATGTGAGGTGGTAATTCCACTTGATAGGCCACTGGTCCACAACTTGCCTTGATCTCATAGGGTCCAATGTAGCGAGGAGCTAACTTGCCCTTGATCCCGAATCTCTGGACACCCTTGGTGGGTGATACCTTAAGATAGACATGATCTCCCACCTCAAACTGTAGAGGCTTCCGCCTCTTATCATGATAGCTCCTTTGCCTGGCCTGAGCAGCTTCCAAGTTCTTGGTAATAACCCTGACTTTTGCCTCTGCCTCGAGTACCAAGTCTGGCCCAAAAATTTCCCTTTCTCCTGCTTGAGACCAATTTAGGGGAGTCCTACACCTTCTCCCATATAATGCCTCAAAAGGTGCCATCTTCAAACTGGACTGATAGCTATTGTTGTAAGAGAACTCTGCCAAAGACAGACACTTGTCCCAATCTTTTCCATAATGTAGTGCACATGCTCGCAACATGTCTTCCAAAATCTGATTTACCCTTTCTGTCTGGCCATCTGTTTGTGGGTGGTATGCTGAGCTTCGGATGACATGGGTCCCAAGTGATTCTTGCAGTTTCTCCCAAAAGCGTGCCACAAACAGTGCTCCTCTGTCAGATATAATGGTCTTGGGAATACCATGCAATCTCACTATCTGATCAACATAAATTTCAGCATACTTCTCGGTCTTGTGGGTGGTGTGCACTGGCAAGAAATGAGCCGTCTTGGTCAATCTGTCCACGATAACCCAAATAGAATCATGGTGCCTGGAGGTATTGGGTAATCCTACTATGAAGTCCATGCAAATGTCCTCCCATTTCCAAGATGGTATGGGAAGGGGTTGCAAAGGGCCTGCTGCCTTCAAGTGACTAGCTTTAATTCTCTGGCAGGTGTCACATTCGGATATGTACTTGGCAATTTCCCTTTTCATTCTAGTCCACCAATATAGAGATCTGAGATCATGGTACATCTTGTTGCTACCAGGGTGCATGGAGAATTTGGAAAGGTGAGCTTCATCCAGTATCTTCTTTCTGAGCTCAGGGTCCTTGGGAACCACCAATCGATCTCCAAACCATAGAATTCGCTTGCTGTCCTGTCGGAAACACTTGTATTTTTCTGCCTTTTGTTTGATCATATCCTTGATAACCTGAACACCCTTATCCTCAACCTGTGCCCTGACTATCTACTCTTGTAATGTGGGCTCCACCGAGATATAGCTTAGATTACTCGAAGAAACAACTTCCAGGTTTAGTTTGCACAACTCATCACACAGGGTGGTCACTCCCACATCCATGTTCATGCAATTACACTGGGCCTTTCTGCTCAAGGCATCTGCCACGACATTGGCCTTACCTGGGTGGTAATGCACTTCTAAATCATAGTCCTTGATCAACTCTAACCACCTTCTTTGCCTCATGTTCAGATCTGCTTGAGTGAAGATGTATTTGAGACTCTTGTGATCAGTGTAAATGTTACAGTGAGCTCCCATCAGGTAGTGTCTCCATATCTTAAGAGCATGAACTACAGCTGCCAATTCTAGATCATGCGTAGGGTAGTTCTGCTCATGGGGCCTGAGTGCCTGGGAAGCATAAGCAATCACTCTGCTCTCTTGCATCAAGACACATCCTAAACCAGTACCAGAAGCATCACAATAAACTTCAAATGGCTTGGTGTTGTCAGGTTGAGCTAGCACTGGGGCTGTTGTCAAATGCTGCCTCAAGGTATGAAAGGCACCTTCACACTTTTGGCTCCACTCAAATTTGACTCCCTTCTTCAACAGTTCAGTCATTGGTTTGGCAATTCTGGAGAAATCCGGAATAAATCGCCGATAATACCCTGCCAATCCTAGAAAACTCCGAATCTGCTTTACTGTAGTCGGGGGCTTCCAGTCCATTACCTCTTGCACCTTCTCAGGATCAACTGATATCCCATCCTGAGAAATGGTGTGACCCAAGAATTTAATCTCCTTCAGCCAGAACTCACACTTAGACAACTTAGCATAAAGATGATGATCGCGCAGTCGTTGAAGCACAATGTGCAGGTGCTCAGCATGTTCGTCTTCATTTTTGGAATAAACCAGAATATCATCAATGAAGACAACCACGAACTTATCCAATTCTGGCATAAACACTGAATTCATCAGGTACATGAAATAAGCCGGGGCATTGGTCAGCCCAAAAGACATCACCAGAAACTCATATAGTCCATATCTGGTAGAGAAAGCCGTCTTGGGAATATCGCTAGCGCGGATCTTGATCTGATGGTATCCTGAGCGAAGGTCTATCTTGGAGAATACCTTGGCTCCAACCAACTGATCAAACAGAACATCAATGCGAGGCAACGGGTATTTGTTCTTTATGGTCACCGCATTGAGAGGGCGGTAGTCAACACACATCCTCAAACTCTCATCCTTTTTCTTCACAAATAATGCGGGACATCCCCATGGTGAAGTGCTTGGACGAATAAACCCCTTGTCCAACAACTCTTGCAATTGTTTCTTCAATTCTGCCAATTCCGCGGGAGGCATCCTATAGGGTCTCTTGGAAATAGGAGCGGTCCCGGGTTGCAATTCGATGGCGAACTCAATATCTCGGTCAGGTGGCATTCCTGGCAATTCATCTGGAAAAACATCCGGATAGTCACAGACCACTGGGATCTTTTCCACTGGGGATTCTATCATAACAAAGGCACAAGAACGGGTGCATCCCTGGTTGGGTAAATATAAGGTAATCTCACCATCCAAAGGGGAGCGGAGTTCTATGGCTCTAGCTGCGACATCAATCACTGAGTGGTGTCGTGACAACCAATCAGTCCCTAAGATGATATCCACACTATCCAATCCCATTATCATTAGGGTAGTTTTGAAAATGAGACTACCCAGCTTAATTGGTACGTGCCTACAGATCTGATAGGAGGCAACCCTGCCTCCTGGTGTTGAGATTGTGATACCCCCATTGGTGTGGTGAAAAGGCAATTGGCACTTGGCACTAAATTTGGTACTGATAAAACTGTGTGATGCACCAGAATCAAAAAGAATAATAGCAGGATAATTCAAAACTGTAAAGATACCAGTCAAGACGGGTGCTCCCTCTGGGATATCAGCCATGGTGGTGAAGTTCAGCCTGCCCTGCCTCACTTGCACCTTCTGTCTCTTGCCTTGGTTCTGATTTGCATTCTGCCCCTGCCTCTGCTGGTTCCTGGGGCAATTCTTGGCATAATGCCCAGTGTTGCCGCAAGTGAAGCACCTGTTGTCATTGGCTTGACGGTACTGCTGCTGCTGCTGATTGCCCCTCTGAGCTGGAAATTGGGTGCGGTTGGGTGCCTGCTGCTGTTGCTGAGGTCGGATTACCCATCGCCCTTGCTGCTGCTGAGGTCCCCTGCCCTGGGTGTCGGACACAATTCTGAAACGCTGTGGCTGAGCTGAGGGTCCTGCCACGGGGGTCTTCCTCTTCTTTTCTGCTTGCCTAGCTGTAATGCAGTCCTCTTGGGAGATAGCCATGTTTACCAACTCATTGTAGCTGTTGGCCCTGACGGTGTTGAGACGATCCCGGAGCTTAGTGCTGAGCCCCCTTCTGAATCTGTCCCTCTTCTTCTCATCTGTATCTTCATGATACCCCGCATACTGGCACAAGTCATTAAAGGCCTGGGCATACTGCAACACTGTCCTGTTGCCCTGAGTGAGTGCCAAGAACTCATTGAGTTTCCTGTCCATGATCCCGGCTGGTATATGGTGTCCTCTAAAAGCTGCCTTAAACTCCCTCCACTCCACCTCTCGGTCCTCTGGCTGCATAGCAAGGAAGTGATCCCACCAAGTCCTTGCAGGTCCGCGAAGCTGCTGGGTAGCGAACCTGACTTTGGTGACCTCTGAGCAAACTCCATGGAGCAGTGGAAATTTGGATTCCACCACTCGCAGCCACACATCTGCGTCAAGTGGGTCCTCCGCCCTTGTGAACAGTGGAGGCTGGGTGCTGAGGAATTCCTGATAGGTGGTCGCCGCGGGGTGACGTTGGTGGTCCCCACCACCATAATGCTGAGGTGGTGGCTGACGTTGAGCCAGCTGCCTCAGGATCTCATTCTGCTGAGCCATGAGCTCCTGCAGAGTGGGAGGTGGTGGTGGCGGTGGAGGAACGCGCTCGTTCTGGCCACGACGCTGCCTCCCGGCCATCTGAAAAACCACATACTTACTTAACACCACAATTCCAAATTTCAAGATTTTTATCACGAGGACAAAGTTAAAACAGCATGATAGACTCCGACTTCAACAAAAGGGATTTTTTTACGAGGCATAAAATTTTCCTTCCAAATTTAGACTGATAAAAGCATCCACCAAATAAGCTCCCAAGAGAGTTTAACACGGTTACATCAAATTGTTCCAAAATGACTCAACTCTACCTAGCCTAGTACCCCAAGGGTGCAAAAGCTAAGCTAGCTGCGAGGAGTCCGACTGTCCAACTTCTAAACCTACCCTGGACACCTAGTGAGCGAACGAAGCAACACTTGACTCGGGGGAAGGTGGTCTTCCCGAGCCAGCGGTGTCCACACTGGAGGCAGGCTCATCTCCTCCCTCAATGTCGACGTCCTCGTTGGCCTCCTGGTCCTGGATCTCTTGGTGATGCATGTCCAGGTGCTCGTTAGCCTCAGCAAGCTGCTGCTGAGTGTTAATGAGCTGATCCTCGAGGACCTCGATGGTGTTCTCCCTGGTACCTACCAGCTCCTCCAACTCCTGAATATCCGTGGATAGCTGCTCCACCTGCAAGTCCTTCTCCACTAATTCTTGAGATAAGTCAACCACGAGCTCCTCTCCGTTATCCAGCGTGATCTTTGTTGCCTCCAGTAGTGCCATCAGATGGGACATTGCCTCACCGCGCATCACTTGCAGACGGTACAGAGCATTCATGCACCGTACTGTCAAGTGCGCAGTCTGTCCTGGGTAGATGGCCCAGATGTCCTTGGCATGCTCCACCCGATCCTTCCACATTGGGTCGTCCTCCTTCTCAGCGGGGAACAAGCCAATGGGGTGGGTAGCCAGCTCCAAGGGATGGAATCCGCAGAAGGTAGTCAACCCATGCAGAGTGATCGCCTCGATCGTGTCCTCTGCCCGGTATCCGAAAGACTCTGAGTCCAAGGAGCGCCAGCCTGGCTGCAGGGGATGAGGCTCCAAAGTCATCCTCACCCTACAGCGGGGCACCCGGTGCTTCTCGAACTGCTGCACCGCGTACTGAGGGGGTGTCGTGTACCCAGCCCCCTGAAGTACCTCCCACAGAATGCGGGGAAAGCCCTCTCGTGCAAGTCCGTCAGTGTGGGTCAGTGCATTTTCGTCATCGGAGGATCCATGGGAAGTCATCTGTGTACGGTTAAGCGTAAGTAAAAGAAAAAGAATGGTAAAAAGAACAAGGAAAATAAAACTCAGCCCTTCTCTAGTTAAGTAAAAAGGCACTAGGGACCTAGTTGGTTGTTATCTTGTTTTTAAGTCCTTTACTCAGTTATTCATTTGCTTAATTATGAATGCATGCATGCTCGTCCTGAACGACCTCACAACAAGATAAAAGGAATGGGGATGAACTCCCATCCTGTAAAAGTGGCCTGTAGGGCCTAGTTACTTAGCCACCTAGCTACCATTCTAATAACCTAAGGCTTCACGTCCTAGGTCTATCCTGTTCGTCCTACTATCTATCCAACCTTGTTTCTATCAAGTTTTATTTAGAAAATTGATGGTATTTATATTTTATTGATTCCTCTGTGGTGGTACAAGCTCCGATACCAGCTGTGGCGGAACTGCCCGAATTATTCCAACTTAAGTGCCCAATCCCGCCTCAGAGGCTAGACCACACTTAAATGGGAATAACCCGTCAATCCCTCGGATCTAGTCCGACACGGCCACTGACAGGATCAAGTACCACAAGCTCACTCGAAGGTGAGTCACAGAGCAAATACAATAAAGCATAAAACCATACATGTCACAATGTTAAATTATTACATCACCATCATCATCATCGGAGTTTTTGCAAAAGTAACCATCATTGTTCGAAGTGCAGCGGAATAAAACTAACGGTAAATAAAACAGAGAGATGGGGAAGCCTGTCCCATCACTCCTCATGCTCCTCCTCGGCCGAGGCAGGGTCCCACTCAACAGTCCAACCCGGTGGCAAGGTGGACGGCCAAGTTATCCCAGCAACCATCTCCTCCAGAGAACCTGTAAAAATTATGCCACAAGCAAGGCTGAGTATACTAATACTCAGCTAGACTTACCCGGTGTGAGGAGTCTACTCCTCTACCTCTAGACATGCAGCTGTTTGGCTGTGGGGTTTGGTTGCCAAAAGCACTAGCTGAGTTTCTAAATCAAGATTTTAACTTAGTCGAAGTTAAGTGTGACTCTCTTAAGGCTAAAAATGAACTATCTACTCATACATGGTAGCAAGCATTATTAACAATCAACATCTTATCTCAACTCATCATACTTCCACTTATTACTCAATGCAGTACAATGGATCAAGCAGTCTCATTAGCTGTGAGAAGCAGACGATTCGAATCGAGTTTTTATCCTTGCAAGGTAAACCTAAACACACGACATGCAGGGGCACTCCGTCCCCACACATACCAACCGTCCCCATCGATTCCCCGTCAGCAGAACAGGGCTCACCGCCTTGGCGTACAATGCCTCACTGACCCCGACTGGCCGTCGTGCAGTGACCGCACTTGTACCCACCATAACCGGAATGGGAGACCTCGTCTCAGGTCGCGTGAGGGGCAAAGTCTACTGCCAGGTTCACTCAGGTACTAGGCTTACCGATTTACCATATTTCTCGGTATGTGTTTAGTACGTTCAAACGCTTGACACAGGTATCCGCACGTTAATCCTTATTCCATTTTTCCATCTTGTAAACAACCAATCCCCATGGATTGTTGTCCACCAACTAGTAACCCTGACAGTGTGAAAGTGGGTACAATCAATTCCCTGATCTCGCGCGAGTGCTAGAAAAATCACTCGTCTTCTACCGAGATCCTACTTAAGCAAAGCAACTACTCGACCTGTCATACTAGTATTCATTTCAAAAGGATTCCTGAGATCATGCAACTAGGGTTTCAAACAATTCCTACATGTAAGTGCACAATCAATCCTACAATCATTAGGTGAAGTAAAATAGCATAAATAACAGGTTATGCATAAAACCGGGGCTTGCCTTCCAAAGCAGTGGCAGGCAGGTCCTCTGGTGCAGGCTCGGGTGCTGGATCTAGGGCTACCTCCTGAGCAGCTCCTTGCTCCGGCACGAGGATGTATTCTCCGTCAGCAAGATTACAGTCTATCGAATGCAATGAACATGTATGTCATGATTATGCATGATTTAATAACATTATGTAAAAGAAACTAAGTCGAGAAGTAACTTAGGGTTTCTTAGTCACGTGAGCTTCCAGTGGTATATAAATATGTAGATACATAGACTTATGATCCTTTAATCTTAGGTTTTCTTTGAGGATAACATAGTGGTTTGGTATTGCCTTGATATATTTTAGTGGGAAGATTACAAAGTTTTTGGGACAACATTTATTCACATCTTTCATTTTTCTTCCCTTAATTTCCATTTAGGGCTTTTAGTGTAGGTTTGAACTACAACAGGGTTTTAATAATTTCCAAAAATTCTGTAAAAATTACAGTGGGTTGTCACTGGCTATTCTAGCTTGTTTTAAGAATTTGAGGCTTAAAGTATAAAAGTTAGGCTTTAAACAAAAATAACAAAAGTTAGGCAAAATGGGCCACTTCACACTACACCTCCTAGTTAGGTGTAGGTTCTGTCCTAAAGGTTATTTTTGTTGGCATCCTCTGGTAATAATAGGTCTTTGTGCTAAAAATCACAGGAAACTAAGGGGTGGTTATTTAGTTATGATTTTCTCAAGTTTAATGTCAAAAAGGCACTTTCTACTACATTATTATTTGAAAAATGTCAAACAGCAGATTTCTTATTTTTCCTAAGTTTTTTCTAATAAAACAATAGTTATCCCAAGGGTGGGGGTGTTTTTACCTTGGGGTCATTTTTGTAGGGTTTTTCTAAGTTATCCTTGTTTTATTAAAATAAAAGATATCCTACTTAATTTGTACTAAACCAGGGTATGATATATTTTTCCAGTGAACTATATTGAATAAGTAACCTAACAAAAATAGAAGTATTCTCTGGTTCATTAATTAAGTTGCATTTTCTATTTTCCTTATCCTTAAGCATTTTTTAGAATAAAGGGTAAAATTAACTTAAATGGAGTGGACAGAGGGGTTTAACATTTTTACTTGGTCTAGTAGGTAGATATAAGCTTCCCAAAATTTTTCTAACCCTGGTCAAGCAATATTCCTATTTTTCCTCCTAATATTGGGTTTTGAGTGGTTTTCTTATTTAATTCTAAACTTCAGAAATAAATACAGAAGCTATGGGTTCTATTATTTTTCTCTGATAGCTCATAGATTTCTGAATCTAGCAAAATTGGTTTGAACATTTTTGGATGATTATTCTGCAAGTTATGCATTTACTTAGCTATTTGCTATAACAAAGGAAAAGAAATCCAAAAATAGAAAAAGAAAACGTGTTTACGCCGAGGCCCCTAGGGTTTTTCCTTTTCTTTTCTCACAGAACAGCCCTTGGTCCACTATTGGCTTGAGTCACTGACATTGCGCAAAGCCCCCTGGACTTAACTAAAATCTAACCCGCGCTCCCTGACCGGCTTAAACAGTGCCCGCGGTACATTTTACGGCGGTGGGGCTTACCGGCGGCAGTAGAGCTCCGGCGGGGTGATCAGTGACGTCCGGGAGGTCGCAACGGTCACGCCGATGTGCGGGTCGGTGTCGGAGGTGGTCGGAGCTACCCTGGCCACGAGCACAGGCGGCGGGGGTCGTCGGCGGCTCCTGCTCCGGCCAAACCACGGCGGCATAGGTCAATTAGGGTGCACGAGGAGCTTCACGGGGTGACACAGGGGCCGCACGCGCAAGGAATTGGAAAACGGTGCAGGGGCTTACCCGGTCCACGTGCGCCGGCGGGTTCTTGAACTCCGGTGAGCACGACTGGGCTATTCCGGTGACGCGGGTCCCCGGGTCAAGCTTGAGCAAGACTCACGGCTTCACCAGGAAGCTCTCTGAGGGCTTGGATCGAACGGAGGAGGACGGGAGAGGGGCTGGCCACGGTGGTTGCTCTCGGGCGGCACTGGCGGGTCGCGGGGAGGTCGCCGGAGTTAATGGCTGGCTCGGGCGAGTCCGGCGCAGTACGGAGGAGGTAACGGGGAAGGCAGCCAAGCACTAGGGCGGGCTTTATAGCCGCGGCGCGGGCGTGGTCACGGGCGGTCGCGGGTGCGCGGGGGTTCGCGCACGGGCGTGCTCTGAGCGCGCCCCCGGATGCCAGCTCGCGTCGAACACGTGGAGGCTTGCTTCTGCCATGGTTCAACGGCCGATTTGAGCGCCATAGCGTGCGTATCTTGGCAAGGTCACTGTGTACGGTCGCTTCTCTGCTCCAAATCCTATCTTTTCACTGTGAGTTCCAAGTCGAGATATGGTCGGGGTAGAGAGATAGAGAGGGGAGAAGTTTGCTGTGTCAGCCAAGCCCGAACCGAGACAAAAGGAGTGTCAAGTCATGTCTAGCGCCCTAGGATAGGTGTCATCTCTTTCCAGGGTGTTCTAGGGTTAATTTGGCGCCATTTTGTCAATTGGGTCGAAGGGTTTTGAAAAGGGGATTAAGGTGAACATGTGGAGTCTTTGTGCAAGGATTAGTTTTTGTACTTAGGCAAAAACTGAATTTTCCCTTGTGCTAAAACTTAGGTGAACTGTTTAGGGCTTTTCTGAAAACTTTTTGAGGGTACTTCCTTACTATTAATTGTAGGTTGTTAAGTGTACTACAACTTTTATATTTGGCCCAAACCATGATCATAAGGTTTACATGATCTTTTGATCATGGCTTCAATTAGGGTTCCCATTGCCTATGGGGGTTTTGCTCGAGGGTTTTGGGAGATCCCCACTTAGATGTGCATGACAAGCTAGGGCATGACATCCAAGGTGGGTTACACTTGCTTAGGACTTAGAATTCCAAGTTTGTTATACTTGCCCAAATCAGTCTTCATGTGATAATGGGTAAAAGGGGTAACCCTGGGATGGACACCCTGAGTAACACCTGAGGTGTTACATACAATACCTCCCCAATGAGTGTATAGTGAGCCGATTGTCTGGCAATGCGCTCTGCCGAGTTCTTGTCATCTGGTTCTTCTTCATTCTTTATATACTTAATAATCGGCCGTCTCCAGTCATCAGAGTCTGACTCGGGTTGATCTATGATGTTGCACTCTTCTGTTTGATCCATTGAGATACTCGGCTGCAGAATTTCTTGCACGAAGACTCCGGGCGGGACCTGAGTTCGACCGGATCCGAGCTTGGACAGTACATCGGCCGCCGTGTTCCAATCTCTTTCTATATGATGAAACTCCAGACCCTCGAATTTATCTTCCAGCTTTCGGACGGCAGCACAGTATTTTCCCATTGAATCACTTGAACAATCCCATTCCTTATTTATCTGGCTGATGACTACCAAAGAATCTCCATATACCATCAATCTCTTGACGCCCAGTGACATGGCGATGTTTAATCCGTGTATCAAGGCTTCATATTCGGCCGCATTGTTAGAGGCTGGAAATAGCAACTGGAGAGCGTACTTGAGGTGCTCGCCTCCAGGTGCGGTGAAGAGAATCCCTGCTCCTGCTCCCTGCAGTTTCAGCGAGCCATCAAAATACATTCGCCATACTTCTGCAGTTTCTGGATTGTCTGGTACTTGCTGTTCTGTCCACTCTGATACGAAGTCAACCAGTGCTTGAGTTTTGATGGCAGTGCGAGGTCGGAACTCGATATCGTGGGATCCCAGCTCGCAAGCCCACTTGGCTATTCGGCCAATGGCTTCCTTGTTGTGAAGAATGTCCCCTATTGGAAAACCGGTGACTACTATGACTTTGTGGTCGTCAAAGTAGTGGCGCAGCTTGCGGGCAGTTAGAAGTACTGCATATAATAGCTTCTGAACCTGAGGATACTTTTTCTTCGAGGGACCTAGAACTTCAATGATAAAGTAAACAGGATGTTGTACTGGATAGGCATGTCCTTCTTCTACTCGCTCGACTACCAACGCGGTGCTTACCACGTGAGTCGTGCAAGAGATATACAGCAACAAATCTTCAGCCGGTTGAATCGGCGTAGCTCGCCGGGGTGGTTTCAATACTGGTGGTGTTGTCAAGAATTTCTTCAGTGCGTCTAGAGCTTCTTGTGCTTCTGAAGTCCATTGAAACTTATCCACCTTCTTGAGTAGCTTGTAAAATGGCAAACCTTTTTCTCCCAGCCTGGATATAAATCTGCTCAGAGCTGCCATACATCCAGTGAGTCGTTGAACCTTCTTTTGTGACCGAGGAGCTTCCATCTTCATGATAGCTTCAATTTTATCTGGATTAGCCTCAATTCCCCGGTGGCTGACGATAAACCCGAGCAACTTTCCTGCTGGTACCCCGAAAACACATTTTTCAGGATTGAGCTTCCATCTATATCTTCTCAGGCTGTTGAAAACCAGCTGTAAATCTTCGATGAAGTTTTCCGGATTCTCTGTTTTGATCACCACATCATCTACGTAAGCCTCCACACGCTTGCCCCAGTGATCGGCTAAGCATGTTTGAATGGATCTCTGATAAGTTGCTCCAGCATTTTTGAGGCCGAACGGCATGGAGGTATAACAGAAAGCACCAAACGGAGTGATGAACGCTGTTTTTTCCTCGTCTTCTTTTGCCAAACTAATCTGATGATACCCGGAATAGCAATCTAAGAAAGACAGCATAGAACATCCAGCGGTGGAGTCCACCACCTGATCTATCCTCGGGAGCCCGAAGGGATCCTTCGGATAGTGTTTGTTGAGATCCGTATAGTCGACGCACATGCGCCAATCCACTTTATTCTTTTTGAGTACAAGAACAGGGTTGGCTAACCACTCAGGGTGTAATACTTCTCTAATAAATCCAGCCGCGACTAAGCGGGCTAACTCGGCACGAATGGCCTCTCTCTTGTCGGGCGTGAAACGACGTAGCTTTTGCCGGATCGGCCTCGCCTGGGGATAGACCTTCAATTTGTGCTCGGCCAGTTCTCTTGGGACTCCCGGCATATCCGCAGGTTGCCATGCGAATACGTCTCGGTTATCTTGCAGGAACTGGACGAGCGCGCTTTCCTATTTGTCATTCAAACTGGAGCTGATGATGGCCGTCTTGCGCTCATCAGCGAACCCCAGGTTGATCCGCTTGGTTTCTTCAGTCGGCCGCATAGAGGTCGCGGCCTGAGCTTCGTTTGCCGGTACAACGAGGTCTTCCTCAGGCTTAGAGTTCGCCGGCGTAGAAGGAACCGTTGACGGCTTGGTGGTGAGGGCTGCTTGGATGGCCACTCGGAAACATTCTGCGGCGCCTTGGAAGTCGGCGCGTACAGTTATGATTCCTTGCGGTCCTGGCATCTTCAGTATCATGTATGTATAGTGCGGAATGGCCATGAACTTAGCCAGCCCCGGCCTCCCAATGATGGCGTTGTACCCGCAGTCGAAGTTCGCCACCTCGAACCTCAGGAACTCGGTTCTGTAGTTCTCCGGAGTTCCGAAGGTGACCGGCATGTAGATGTGGCCCAGCGGGTATTCCCCTTCCGTCGGCACGATGCCGAAGAAAGGAGTGTCCGACTCGTGGAGCTCTTTGAGGTGAACTCCCAAGCCTTGGAGTGTCCGGGGGAAGGTGACGTTGATGCTGCTCCCCCCGTCCACTAGCACCTTCTTTACCCGGCTCTCTCGGATCACCGGATCGACGAGGAGCGGGTATTTGCCTGGATGGTCGAAGTTGAGCCATTGATCCTCCCGAGTGAAAGTGATCGGGTGCTCCGACCACCGGTATGGGGCGGGAGGACCGGTGGTCGCCACCAGTATCTGGCGGTCGTTGAGCTTTTGTTGTCTTTTGTTCTCCTGCGACCCATGTCCGCCGAAGATGACGTTGACCTCCCTGTCAACGCGTGGGAAAGCTCCTCCTCCCCCCTCCTCCTGCTGATGGGGCTGTCGTGGTTCATCTGGTCCTCCCCTCGGCGGAGGAGGCGGTAGAGGTTGGAAGGGTCGGCCGTGCCCGACGGAGTGCTTGAAGTCCCGGCAGTTACGGAGAGTATGGCGCATGTCCTTGTGGTACGGGCACTGGGCGTCGAGGATGTCGTCCAGCGTGCGCTCGCCTCCACGAGGTCCTCCTCGAGCGCGAGAGGCGGGTGGTCCGGCGGCATGTACTTCTTCACGAGGCCTCTTCTCCCAGCGTTTGTCAGGTGGTTGGTTCGCGTCACGGCGTGGTGCCGCCGGTGCAGGCTTTGCTCCTCCAATGAGATCCTGGGCCCGCTCGACGGTGGGGATGTAGAGGTCGGCTTCCCGGAACAGCTCCTCGGAGGTAGTCGGCGCCTTTTGTAGTATGGCTCGGACGAAAACCGAGTCATTGGATCCTCTATAGAAGTCCTCGATCACGGCCGCCTCCGTGACCTCGGGGATGCGGTTTCTCATGGTCTGGAACCTTTTGAGGTACGACCGGAGAGTCTCGTCCCCCGGTGCTTGATGGATTTGAGGTCCCATGGTTGCGCTGGCTTGTCGGAGAGGGACTGGAAGTTGGCGGTGAAACGTCGACTGAAGTCTCCCCAGTCGTCGATGCAGTGTCGGGGTAGGTGTCGTAGCCACTGCAGCGCATCTTGCCCAAGGACGATGGGCAGATACGCGGTCATGACGTCCTCAGATGCCCCGGCAGCTCGAGCGGCGGTGGTGTAGACGGCTAGCCAACCCCCTGGATCCTGCTTCGGTTCATATTTGTCGACATTGGATACCTTGAAGTTGGGAGGCCATTGGATGGCCCTAAGGCGCGGAGTAAGAGCGGATACTCCGCACGTGTCCTCCTATCGTCGGGGACGATGTTTATCCCGGGGAGGGGAGTGGCGGTGGTGGTTCCTCGACCGTCCCCGGGTGGTACCGCCAGTTGAAGCTGTTGCCGACTCAGTCCTGGTGGCCTGGCTTTGAGTCGGAAAGCCATGATCTCGATCATACTCCTCCCGACGGCGAATTTCGTTTTCATGCCGCCGTTCGCGCGAAGCATTGATAGAGCTTCGCGCGTCTCGGCGACTGTTGATGGCATGTCGTAGGTCGTTCGGCGGGTGAGCGAGCGGTAGAAGATGGTTGGCCGCCTGAGTGAATAGTCGTCGGTATCCTTCGGCGTCGGGAGTCCGAGGAAGTCCATCAGCTATCCGAGCTAGTACGCCTCCGACTTCGCTTGGCGTGTTCATAGCTCGGGCGAAGTCGGGGTTCAGGTTGCGCCCGAAGAGCGGATTCTCCCGGCGTTGCCTTGCATCTTGCTCGGCTTGCTCCTGAGTCCGTCGGCGATCACGTCGTCGGGAGTTCCTTCGTTCTCTGAAGACACGTTCCTCCGGAGTTTCCCCTATCTCCGAGACCTCGTCTCGCGAGACAGGCTGCTCTGGGTCCCGTTCTCCGGTCGCGTGATGTCGTCGGACGTTCCTGCGTCGGTTCCTCCGTCGGCGGGATTCTCGTTGGGGTGGTTCTTCTCCAGGCGCGGTCGGTTCGTCGTCAGAGACGGCGGGCGACTCCACTCTCCCGATGAAGAGGACGTCGGGGTAGAATGGTGCTGCTGTCGTGGCGACTTTCTTTCCGTTCTCCTTTGAGGCCGGAGTAACGGGAAGAACGACTTGCCTTTCCCTGGTCTCCTTCTTCCTCGCGATCCGTGTCCATTCATTTGTCAGGGAAGTAGACAGCGGAGTCTCCCGGGTCGGCGAGCTTCTAGCTCCAGCCTTTCCGGAGACGATCTTTTTCCGAAGGGCTGGAGGTTGCGTTTCTCCAGCTTTTTCGGAGTTCGTTGGAGGAGACTTCTTTTCCGGCGGGTCCGCGATGCGGTGCAGAATTCCCTCTTCATCCGCTATAGATGAGATTGTCCCGAAGCAGAATATGGATCCGGGACGCACGGTGATCTTGCTGTGGAAGGTGACGGCCATTGAGCTAGCTTGGATCGTCGACACACCCCCTACCTGGCGCGCCAGCTGTCGGTGTTTTGGGTCCGACCGCACACCCGGGGTTGCCCCTCAAGGTGTTTTTAGGAGTAGGACGGTGTCGACGATTGTAGCAAAATGGTTCGTGCCGATCGCACGAGGGACAATGGACAAGATTTGCAGGTTCGGGACGCTTAGAAGTGCGTAACACCCTACGTCCTGGTGAGTATATGAGTGTGGCTACAAGAAGACTCTCTGGATTGAAGGCACAGAGAGTTTACGTGGGTGGCTAAGTAAAATAGGGTTGATCGATCTGAAGGGGTGCCCCCTAGGCCTTATATACTCGACCGTGGGGCAGTACACGTGGATATGATAACAACAAGTAGCCGAAAGGTAGTGAACCTCTTGAGTTTATCCCTACGTAACCCTCGCCGACTTATCCTCGCATGGCTCCATTGCATGGGGCTTCAGCGCGGGAAAGTCGGGTCTCTGTTGGGATTTACTCATTCGACGTTGTGGGCCGTCCAGGTTTGCTCCAATCCATTCTCACGTCTTCTCTACTTTTGTTGATGGTCTTTCCCCAGGCCCACGAAAGAACGACTTCACGATTTATTGGGCCCTTGGGCCTTTCGGGAGGTCTTTTATTTCTTTAGTGGACCCGGGGGATATCTATCCCCCACAACGTCATCTTACAAATTCACTTGAGTTCTACCGGTCTCAAGATTACATAGACGGTACAACATTGCCTTTGCTCTATAGAGACAAACCAATTGTATACTAAGATCAAGTTGGCAAGTAGCCACACTAGCCAAAAGGGGTGAGGCACAAAGCATTGCATCCATGGAAATATTACATTGATAAGTTGGGTTGTAACCCAACAGTCAATCAAACTCAACAACACCATAAAAACTACATTATATAGTGTTTTCACACCACACCAAGCTGGATTAGACCCACTATACACAAGCTCAATAAACAATCGGTCCTACAAGTACTATAACCCAAAAAATCCTTTTGAAAAAACATTCACAGTCAAGCATATAGAAATATATAATGGTAATAGCTCAGAGAATTCAAAACATTGCATCCAAAAAATGTCATGACGATATGTATATATAACAAGTACATTAGTAGCTTCACTTGCATAATATCTTCAATAACAACCACAACAAGAAACCAATATTAATTAGTAGTAACATATCATATCAAGCATTAAGTAGTTAACCACATACCCCATCAAACCATAAAGGAATTTGGAGTAAGGAAATTCTAGTCATCTGTACTTGAAAATACTAATATGAAAGATATACGAACCCATACCCTTCCTATATGTGCACGTGTGTCAAATTTATCTTCAAATTGTCTAGAATCTAAAGCCTAGGTGTCGGGGACCATAATTAGGGGTACCCCCAAGACTCCTAATCTCAGCTGGTAACCCCCATCAGCACAAAGCTGCAAAGGCCTGATGGGCGCGATTCAGGTCAAGGCTCCGTCCGCTCAAGGGACACGATCTCGCCTCGCCCGAGCCCAGCCTCGGGCAAAGGCAGCCGACCCAGGAGGATTCATGTCTCGCCTGAGGGTCCCCTCAAGCAACGGACGCACCTTCGGCTCACCCGAGACCCCGTCTTTGCGGAGAAGCAACCTTGGCCAGATCGCCACGCCAACCGACCGTATCGCAGGAGCATTTAATGCAAGGATCGCCTGACACCTTATCCTGACGCGCGCTCTTCAGTCGACAGAGCCGAAGTGACCGCAGTCACTTCGCCGTTCCACTGACCGACCTGACAGGAAAACAGCGCGGCCTGCGCCGCTCCGACTGTTGTGCCACTGGACAGAGTGAGGCTGACAGCAGCTAAGTCCAGCCTCGGGCGCCATAGGAAGCTCTGCCTCGCCCGACCCCAGGGCTCGGGCTCAAACTCGACGCCGGACGATGGACTCCGCCTCGCCCGACCCCAGGGCTCGGACTCAGCCTCGACCTCGGAAGACGGACTCCGCCTCGCCCGACCCCAAAGCTCGGACTCATCCTCGACATTGGAAGACGGACTCCGCCTCGCCCGACCCCAGGGCTCGGACTCGGCCTCTACCTCGGAAGACGGACTCCGCCTCGCCCGACCCCAGGGCTCGGACTCAGCCTCGACCTCGGACGACGGTCTCCGCCTCGCCTGACCCCAGGGCTCGGACTCAGCCTCGACCATGGACGACGGTCTCCGCCTCGCCCGACCCTCGGGCCCAGACTCGACCTCAACCTCGGAGGTGCCTCCGCCTCGCCCGACCTCAGGCTCGGACCGACCACGTCACAGGGGGGACCATCATTACCCTACCCCTAGCTAGCTCAGGCTACGGGGAACAAGACCGGCGTCCCATCTGGCTCGCCCCGGTAAACAAGTAATGATGGCGCCCCGCGTGCTCCATGACGACGACGACTCTCAGCCCCTTACGGAAGCAAGGAGACGTCAGCAAGGATCCGACAGCCCCGACAGCTGTCCTTCCATAGGGCCCAAGCGCTCCTCCGACGGCCACGACAACACATGAACAGGGTGCCAAAACCTCTCCGACTGCCACGACGGCATGTACTTAGGGCTCTAGCTCCTCTCTGCTAGACACGTTAGCACACTGCTACACCCCACATTGTACACCTGGACCCTCTCCTTACACCTATAAAAGGAAGGTCCAAGGCTCTCGTACGAGAAGGTTGGCCGCGCGGGAGAACGGGCTGCCGGACAGCCTCTCTCTCTCTCTCCCTCGCGGACGCTTGTAACCCCCTACTGCAAGCGCACCCGACCTGGGCGTAGGACAACACGAAGGCCGCGGGTTTCCCCTTTGCTGTTTCTCCCCCCTTCGTGCTCCGTCTCGCGCCGACCCATCTGGGCTGGGACACGCGGCGACAATTCACTCGTCGGTCCAGGGACCCCCCGGGGTCGAAACGCCGACAGTTTGCGCGCAAGGTAGGGGCCTGCTGCGTGTTGACGAACAGCTTCCCGTCAAGCTCCAGATGGGTAGTCTCTAGCAACCTCTTCAACCCGGGACGATGCTTCGTTTCGGGAGTCTCGAGTTCATGTCCCTCGACGGCAGCTACGACATGATACTCCTTCCTCCGCCCCGCGACAACGACAATGGTGGCCGTCAGCGGCAGAATCGACGACGTCTTCCCCACGTGGCGGAAGAGCAACATCCGGGTCTGTCCCGTCACCCTCCCCGCCGATGGAGGAGGAGGCGGGGCAGGCATGGCCAAGCAGGAGGCGGCACCTCGTCGGCTGTCGAGCGAGTCGACGGCGCCGGCGCCCCAGCAGGGGACACGTTGGGCGTCGACCTCGCGTCTGAGACGAAGACGAGCGTCGTTTCCCCGCAACACGCCAACCCCAAGCTAACGGACGATGCCAGCACGCTCACGAAGGGCTTGCTGCGCGTCAACCTCGTACCTGAGACAACGGCGCAGTCCGTCCCCGATGCGACTTCGTCACCGCCTGTCGATCAAGAGGTACCGTCTGTTTCACGTTCCATGCCTTTTAGATTCAGCTGCGACCCACCAAGCGACCCCGCTTTGTGGACGCTTTCATAAAGGCATGTCCAAACCCTCCGGGGTATCATATGCGGTCACCCTGGGACCGACTGACGGCCGTCTCGACCTATGGGCCTCTGGGTTCCGAGGAAGATGACGAACCCGACTCTGGTTGGGATTTCTCTGGGCTCGATAACCTCAGTGCCATGCGGGACTTTATGACCGGATGTGACTAATGCCTCTCCGATTTCTCCGATAGCAGCCACAGCCTCGGCGACGAGGACTATGGCCCAAGTCGCGAATGCTTCCACGTCGATCTAGGGGGTCTCGATGAAGGCAACCATCTTGGTATGCCGGAGGACGGTGATCCCCCTAGGCCTGTGCCTCGTGTGACATCCTTCGGCAGCTAGCTGTGGTCCCAGTCCCTGCGGGGGGTCAGGACGCACAGCTCGAGCAAATTCGCGAGGTACAGGCCAGGCTCGATGAGGAAGCAGGACAACTTGTGTAGCTTCAGCAAAATATCAGGCAGGAGTGGGCAGGCCGAGCACCGGCCAGAGAAGCGCGTCATCTGGCCCAGGACGTCCAGCACCGCATCGCCGATGATGCCAGGGCGAGGCTACCCCCGGCTTCCAGTGGGGTCGGCCAGAACCTGGCTGCAGCAGCGATACTACTCCGAGCAATGCCGGAACCATCCACCACCGAGGGGCGGCGTATCCAGGGAGAGCTCAAGAATCTCCTGGAAGATGTCGCGGTACGACGGGCCGAGAGCTCTGCCTCCCGGAGGCAGGGGTACCCCCCGGAGCATCGCGCCTCGACTTCCCGGTTCATGCGGGAAGCCTCGGTCCACACCGAGCACACGTGGAACACTGTGCCTGCGGCCCCGGGTCGCCTCGACAACGAGCACCACCGCCGCGATCGTCGAGCCCACCTCGACGAGAAGGTGCGCCGAGGCTACCACCCCAGGCGTGGGGGACGCTACGACAGCAGGGAGGATCGGAGCCCCTCGCCCTAACCACCCGGTCCGCGAGCTTTCAGCCGGGCCATACGACGGGCGCCGTTCCCGACCCGGTTCCGAACCCCGACTACTATCGCCAAGTACTCGGGGGAGTCAAAGCCGGAACTGTGGCTCGCGGACTACCGGCTGGCCTGCCAGCTGGGTGGAACGGACGATGACAACCTCATCATCCGCAACCTACCCCTGTTCCTCTCCGACGCCGCCCGAGCCTGGCTGGAGCATCTGCCTCCTGCGCAGATCTCCAACTGGGACGACTTGGTCAAAGCCTTCGCCGGCAACTTCCAGGGCACATACGTGTGCCCTGGGAACTCCTGGGATCCTCGAAGCTGCCCCCAGCAGTCGGGAGAGTCCCTCCGGGACTACATCCGGCGATTTTCGAAGCAGCGCACCGAGCTGCCCAACATCACCGACTCGGATGTCATCGGTGCGTTCCTCGCCGACACCACTTGTCGCGACCAGGTGAGCAAGCTGGGTCACAAGACTCCCACCAGGGCGAGCAAGCTGATGGACATCACCACCAAGTTCGCCTCTGGTCAGGAGGCGGTCGAGGCCATCTTCCGGAAGGACAAGCAGCCTCAGGGGCGCCAGCCGGAAGACGTCCCCGAGGCGTCCGCTCAGTGAGGCGCGAGGAAGAAAGGCAAGAAGAAGTCGCAAGCGAAACGCGACGCCGCCGATGCGGACCTTGTCGCCGCCGCCGAGCACAGGAACCCTCGGAAGCCTCCCGGAGGCGCCAACCTGTTCGACAAGATGCTCAAGGAGTCGTGCCCCTATCATCAGGGTCCCGTCAAGCACACCCTTGAGGAGTGCGTCATGCTTCGGCGCTACTTCCAAAGGGCCGGGCCACCGGCGAAAGGTGGCCGAGCCCACAACAACGACAAGGAGGATCACAAGGCAGAGGAGTTCCCCGAGGTCCACGACTGCTTCATGATCTACGGTGGGCAAGTGGCGAACGCCTCGGCTCGGCACCGCAAGCAAGAGCGCCGGGAGGTCTGCTCGGTAAAGGTGGTGGCGCCAGTCTACCTAGACTGGTCCGACAATCCCATCACCTTCGACCAGGGCGAGCACCCCGACCGCGTGCCGAGCCCAGGGAAGTACCCGCTCGTTGTTGATCCCGTCATCGGCAACATCAGGCTTACCAAGGTCCTCATGGACGGAGGCAGCAGCCTCAACATCATCTACGCCGAGACCCTCGGGCTCCTGCAGATCAATCTGTCCTCGATCCGGGCCGGCGTGGCGCCTTTTCACTTGATCATGCCCGGGAAACGCGTCCAACCCCTTGGACAACTCGATCTGCCCGTCTGCTTCGGGACTCCCTCCAATTTCCGAAAGGAAACCCTCACGTTCGAGGTGGTCGGGTTCCGAGGAACCTACCACACAGTGCTGGGGAGGCCATGCTACGCCAAGTTCATGGCCGTCCCCAACTACACCTACCTCAAGCTCAAGATGCTGGGCCCCAACGGGGTCATCACCGTCGGCTCCACGTACCGACACGCGTACGAATGCGACGTGGAGTGCGTGGAGTACGCCGAGGCCCTCGCCGAATCCGAGGCCCTCATCTCCGACCTGGAGAGCCTCTCCAAGGAGGCGCCAGATGCAAAGCGCCACGCTGGCAACTTCGAGCCAGCTGAGACGGTTAAGTCCGTCCCTCTCGACCCCAGCAACGACGCCTCCAAGCAGATCCGGATCGGCTCCGAGCTCGACCCCAAATAGGAAGCAGTGCTCATCGACTTTCTCCGCGTGAACGCCAAAGTCTTTGTGTGGAGTCCCTCGGACATGCCTGGCATACCGAGGGATGTCGCCGAGCACTCGCTGGATATCCGAGCTGGAGCCCGACCCGTGAAGTAGCCTCTGCGCCGATTCGACGAAGAAAAGCGCAGAGCCATAGGCGAGGAGGTCCACAAGCTGATGGCTGCAGGGTTCATCAAAGAGGTATTCCATCCCGAATGGCTTGCCAACCCTGTGCTTGTGAGAAAGAAAGGAGGGAAATGACGGATGTGTGTAGACTACACTGGTCTAAACAAAGCATGTCCGAAGGTTCCCTACCCTCTGCCTCGCATCGATCAAATCGTGGATTCCACTGCTGGGTGCGAAACCCTGTCTTTCCTCGATGCCTACTCAGGGTATCACCAAATCAGGATGAAAGAGTCCGACCAGCTCGCAACTTCTTTCATCATACCCTTTGGCATGTACTGCTACGTTACTATGCCATTCAGTTTGAGGAATGCGGGTGCGACATACCAAAGGTGCATGAACCACGTGTTTGGAGAACACATTGGTCGAATGGTCGAGGCTTACGTCGATGACATCGTAGTCAAGACGAGGAAAGCCTTTGACCTGCTTTCTGACCTTGAAACGACATTCCGGTGTCTCAAGGTGAAAGGCGTAAAACTCAATCCCGAGAAGTGTGTCTTCGGAGTCCCCCGAGTCATGCTCCTGGGGTTCATCGTCTTCGAGCGGGGCATCGAGGCCTACCCGGAGAAAATCGTGGCCATCACCAACATGGGGCCCATCCAAGACTTGAAAGGAGTACAAAGGGTCATGGGATGCCTTGCGGCCCTGAGCCGTTTCATCTCGCGCCTCGGCGAAAGAGGCCTACCTCGGTACCGCCTCTTAAGGAAGACCGAGCGCTTCACTTGGACCCCCGAGGCCGAGGAAGCCCTCGGGAACCTAAAGGCGCTCCTCACAAACGCGCCCATCCTGGTGCCCCCCGCTGCCAGAGAAGCCCTCTTGATCTACATCGCCGCTACCACTTAGGTGGTCAACGCCGCGATCGTAGTCGAGAGACGAGAAGAGGGGCACGCATTGCCCGTCCAGAGGCTGGTCTACTTCATCAGTGAAGTACTGTCCGAGACCAAAATCCGCTACCCGCAAATTCAGAAGCTACTGTACGCGGTAATTCTGACACGACGGAAGTTGCGACACTACTTCGAGTCTCATCCGGTAACTGTGGTGTCATCCTTCCCCCTGGGGGAGATCATCCAGTGCCGAGAGGCCTCGGGTAGGATTGCAAAGTGGGCGGTGGAGATCATGGGCGAGACTATCTCATTCGCCCCTCGGAAGGCCATGAAGTCCCAAGTCTTGGCGAACTTTGTGGCTGAATGGGTCGACACCCAGCTTCCAGCAGCTCCGATCCAACCGGAACTCTGGACCATGTTTTTCGACGGGTCGTTGATGAAAACAGGAGCGGGCGCGGGCCTGCTCTTCATCTCACCCCTTGGGAAGCACCTCCGCTACGTGTTGTGCCTCCATTTCCCGGCGTCCAACAATGTGGCCGAGTACGAGGCTCTGGTTAACGGGTTGCGCATCGCCATCGAGCTAGGGGTCCGACGCCTCGACGCTCGTGGCGACTCGTAGCTTGTCATCGACCAAGTCATGAAGAACTCCCACTGCCGCGACCCGAAGATGGAAGCCTACTGCGATGAGGTTCGGCGCCTGGAGGACAAGTTCTTCGGGCTCGAGCTCAACCACATCGCCCGATGATACAACGAGACTGCGGACGAGCTGGCTAAGATAGCCTCAGGGCGGACAATGGTTCCCCCCGGACGTCTTCTCCCGAGACCTACATCAAGCCTCAGTCAAGACCGACGACACCCCTGAGCCCGAGAAGGTCTCGGCCCTGCCCGAGGCGCCCTCGGCTCGGTCCGAGGCACCCTTGGCCCCCGAGGGTGAGGCACTACGCGTCGAGGAAGAGCGGAATGGGGTCCCACCTAATCGAGACTGGCATACCCCGTACCTGCAATATCTCCACCGAGGAGAGCTACCCCTCGACCGAGCCGAAGCTCGACGACTGGCGCGGCGCGCCAAGTCGTTCGTCTTGCTGGGTGACGGGAAGGAGCTCTACCACCACAGCCCCTCAGGCATCCTCCAGTGATGCATATCCATCACCGAAGGTCAGGAGTTATTACAAGAAATACACTCGGGGGCTTGCGGTCACCACGCAGCACCTCGGGCCCTCGTTGGAAACACATTCCGGCAGGGTTTCTACTGGCCAACCGCGGTGGCCGACGCCACTAGGATTGTACACACCTGCCAAGGGTGTCAATTCTACGCAAAGCAAACCCACCTGCCCGCTCAGGCTCTGCAAACAATACCCATCACCTGGCCGTTTGCTGTGTGGGGTCTGGACCTCGTCGGTCCCTTGCAGAAGGCACCCGGGGGCTACACGCACCTGCTGGTCGCTATCGACAAATTCTCCAAGTGGATCGAGGTCCGACCCCTAAACAGCATCAGGTCCGAACAGGCGGTGGCGTTCTTCACCAACATCATCCATCGCTTTGGGGTCCCGAACTCCATCATCACCGACAACGGCACCCAGTTCACCGGCAGAAAGTTCCTGGACTTCTGCGAGGATCACCACATCTGGGTGGAGTGGGCCGCCGTAGCTCACCCCATGACGAATGGGCAAGTAGAGCGTGCCAATGGCATGATTCTGCAAGGACTCAAGCCGCGGATCTACAGCGACCTCAACAAGTTCGACAGGCGATGGATGAAGGAACTCCCCTCGGTGGTCTGGAGTCTGAGGACAACACCGAGCCGATCCACGGGCTTCACGCAGTTTTTTCTAGTCTATGGGGCCGAGGCCATATTGCCCACAGACTTAGAATACGGTTCCCCGAGGACGAGGGCGTACGACGACCGAAGCAATCGAACCAACCTAGAAGACTCACTGGACCAGCTGGGAGAGGCTCGAGACATGGCCTTACTACACTCGGCGCGGTATCAGCAGTCCCTGCGACGCTACCACGCCCGAGGGGTTTGGTCCCGAGACCTCCAGGTGGGCGACTTGGTGCTTCGGCTACGACAAGACGCTCGAGGGCGTCACAAGCTCACGCCTCCCTGGGAAGGGCCATTCATCATCGCCAAGATTTTGAAGCCCGGAACATACAAGCTGGCCAACAGTCAAGGTGAGGTCTACAGCAACGCTTGGAACATCCGACAACTACGTCGCTTCTACCCTTAAGATGTTTTCAAGTCGTTCATACACCTCGTTTACATACACCAACAAAGTCTAACCGTCAAGGAAGGGTCAGCCTTGCCTCGGCAAAGCCCGACCCTCCCTCGGGGGCTAGAAGGGGGGCACCCCCTCTGCGTCAAAATTTTCCTCGAAAGAAGTCTTCCACCAAAACGACTTTCGCGTCTCCCGGTTATATCAGTAACAGGACCCCGAGAAACGAATAAGAGTGCATGTAAGTGGCAAGGCCGACCGAGCCGAGGGACTCCTATGCCTCCGGGATACGGATACCTCTCTCGTCACCTACCGCGAAAATAACTCTTACTTGGGTAAGCAATCCTGCTACTGACGAATGAGTCCGGATACGCAAAACAGGAGGAAAAAAGGCACAACTTTATATTACGACGACAAAGAGTTCGGGCCTCGGCGGCCGCAAAAGACACATATGCATTCAAAATAAACTGCTCCGGCAGAATCAGGCGTCGCCCGGAGAAGGAGCCGCGCCCTCGGCTTCGTTTCCACCCTCGGCGAGATCCGCCCCGGCCTCGGACGACGGCGCAAGCGGAAGGATCTCTGCTTCGAAGGTGGTCGCCAGCACCGCGCTTGGGCCCGCGGCGCCCGCGTCAAGCCTCTGGACTTCGGCCAGGGCAGCTTCATCTTTGTCGGGAAGGCAATACCCCTCGCTGACCCGCTCTAGATCCACATCGTAGTGGGAAGCGAGCACGGCGAAGGCCCGCCTGACGCCGTGATGCAGCGCCTCGCGGAGTCTGCCGCGTGCGTGGTCACCCAAGGCCTGCAGGCGACTCTGAGGGGAGGTCCCCGAGGGGACGTCGTCGAGACCAAAGACCCGACAGAAGGCCGAGATAGCCTCGGACATGGCCACGTGGTCGGCCTCCCTCTGCTCGGCCGCCTGGGCAAGTGCCTTGGTGGACTCATCGAGGGAAGACTCGAGCTCTGCAAACAACCAAAGCAGAAGTCTTGAAACACGAGTTGAAGAATGAAGCTAAATCAAAATCTTAAAACAACCAAGACATACCTTCGGCTCAGGCACGCTGCTCCGAGGATGCGGCTTGGGCCATGGCTAGGTCTGCCACAAGGGCTCCGGCCCGAGCAGACGCCTCGGCTAGCTGGTCTCCAAGGGCCTCAGCCCGGCTTTCAGCCTCGGCGGCCCGGCCCCGAGATTGGTCCCGCTCGCCGATGACCTGGCCAAGCTCCAACTACTGCCGCTGCGCCTCTACTCGCGTGCCGCCGCCGCCTCCGCTCCCAGATCGACACAGAGCAACCGAAGGTCCGCCACCTCGGCGCTCCGTTGGGAGAGGCGCTCGGTAGCCCCGACAAGCGTGGTCCTCAGGAACCGCAGCGAACCCCAGACATCAGCCTCACGGCGGATGAATGACGACTTGGCGGCGCTCAGATCCGTCAGATCCTGAGGAAAGGAAGCGGGGCGTCACAAGGAATGCCTTGATCACGTGAAAGGTATGCCTGAAATCCTTACCTAGAGGATCTTGGGAACGTCCCTGCAAAGGACCTCCAAGGTCGACCGAAGCGACCCCACCGTTGCCTCGGCACACTCACGAAGCCCGTCCCAAGACTGCTCCTCTCACTCATCGTCAAGAACGAAGAGGGGATCCGAAGCAATACTGGTCCAGAACCGGAGCGACTAACGCCGCCCGTCGGGACTGTGCCACGCGAGGACGAGGTTGCCGCTCCCCAAGACGGGTCGCAGTTCTGCGCCCCCTCCTCTGAGGCATCGAGTAGCGGCGCCTCGGCCATCTCAGCGTCAGCGGCGACGGGCGGCTCCACGGCCAGAACGGCAACAGCCTCGGCAGAAGCCGGTGCCAGCGCCGGCAACTCGTCTGGCGGGCTCGAGGCCGCAGCCGCGCCAGCAATCTCCCTCGGCACGACGGCCGCCTCGACGGATGGGTCAGCCTCGGGAGCTCGCCCCACGACAACTTGTGCCGCCTGAGCCCCCCGCTTTGAGGCGTCTTGTGAGGAGGCCAACTGGCCGGCAAGGCCCAGCGTGACACTGGCTGCAGAAGCCGACGCCGTCTTAAGGACCTTCCGGGGAGCCAGACCGGTCGAACCGTGCCTCCTTTTGCTGGGAAGAAAGGGAAGAGCAGGATCAGGACACACGAAGAAGGAGCCGGGACAAAGGTATCCTCAGATACTTACCCACTCCGGGCCACGACCAATCGTGCCTGCGGGGAGGTCCCTCGAGCCTCGGTCCCCGAGGGGACCACCGAGGTTAGCCCCGCTGCCGGCTTCGACGCCATCCTTGCCTCGGGCGCCCGAGGCACCAGAGGGACGGACTGCCCAGGCGCAGCCACCACGACCCGAGGATCACCCTCCTGTGCAGTCGGCATGGGCAACGGCTCTTGGGGAACAGGCGGGTCAGCCTGGCTCCCCGGGGTCACCTCAACTACCTCGGCCAAGGGGTCAAGTACCCCCTTGGCCTGGCCCCGTTCTTCGGACCGGGACCTCGACGTCCCGGCCCCGGATACGGATGGCGCCAGCCCGCTCGGGGGCTGGCTCGACGACCCCTGGCCCAGCCTCAGATCCGGGCTGAGGCCGAGGCGGGCAGCCATGTCGTCATCTTCATCATCGTCATTGTCGTCGTCGTCGTCATCGTCAGGCGTCTCCGGCGATGGCTCCCTCGGGAGCCAATCCCTCTCCTGCCGACGACGAAGCCTCTCCAAGGCGTCCTGAGCCCGCATCCGCTCGCGGGCCCGAGCCTTCTTCGCGTCCTTCTTCTCCTTCCTCTTCTCCGCGGCGACCCTCCGCGCGGCTCGGTCCACCGCGTCCTTTGGGACCGGTGGTAGGGAAGGCTTGTGAAACCCCACCTCCTGGAGACGGACGAAAAGTCTCGGCTGTGAGAACCAAGGGCAATCCGACACAAGAAGTAAGAAGGAGCGGACACTCACCAGGGACACACACCCGCGATCGGGACACATCGAGGGCTGGGTAAAGGCGCCAGCGTCTAACTCCCCTACCGTGCCGGCTACCCGCCTGTGGAGGTCATCGGTGGGAAGGGGGACCAAGGACATCTGCAAACCCTCCAAGTCGACCCCCGGCGTCATCTCCCAAAGCGGCAGCCGCCGCTCCGTCAAGGGGAGCACCCTCCGGCGATGAATGGCGGCAACCACCCCAGCGGCGGTGAGCCTTCCTTCTCGCAGCTCCTCTAAGGCCTTCAAAAGGGGCTGGAGATTCTTCTGTTTCTCGCGCGGGGCCCCGTAGCGCCAGTTACCACCGGCGGCGGTCACCACTTGTTGAGAAAATGACGGGAGCCTCCCGTCGTCATTCCGGAGATAGAACCACCGGCGCTGCCACCCCTTGTTTGAAGACGCGAGGATGGCAGGGATGTACTGCTGCGCCCGCGCCTGCCTCAGCTGGAGGATGCAGCCACCGGCCCGCACCGCCATGCGAACTCTTCTTTCCCCCGTCGTCGAGGCAAAAAGCTCCTCGGAGAAGAGATGGGTCCACAGGTCCCAGTGGGGGGCAATCCCCAAAAACCCTTCGCAAACCGCCACGAAGATGGCTGCTTGCGCGATGGAGTTGGGGCTGAGATTGTGTAGCTCGACCCCGTAGACATGCAGAATCGCCCGCATGAAACGACTTGCCGGCACTCCGAACCCCCGCTCGTGAAAAGAGACGAAGCTCAGCACATACCCCGGCGGCGGGGACGGGGCGGCTCTGCTCGGAGGGGCCATCCACTCCGGCTACGAGTCACCGGAGAGAGGACGAAGCAAACCATCAGCAACAAGGGCCTCCAGATCGTCCGCCGTGACGGTGGAGAAAGGCCACGGGTCGCGCGGCGAAACAACGGTCACTCGGTCGACCATCACCAAGCAGAAGAGGTGGCGGCGGAGAGGACAAGGTGCGCGGTTTTCTTTCTCTGGCTATTCCCTCAGGTTGCGGAAACCTAAGTGGGAGGTGAGCAGCAGAGTAAAGAACCGTCACCGGTCCCTCTCCCGAATATATAAAGGCCCAGGCAAGACACGTTCAACACTTCGCCCGAACCCGCCGCGAGATTCAAAACTCAAAGGCAAGACGCATGTTCCTCGAACGGCTCGCGCACGCACAACGGCTACCCCGCGAACCACTCGTCCCGTCGCATTAACTCTGCGGCAGGACAGGCAGCACCTTTGGCAGGCGAAGCAGGCGACGCTTCACCTCCGCCATAATGACCGCGTCAAAAAAGGTGCACCACGTCGTTCGATTTCGTATCCTTTTCCTCTTCCTCTTTCTCTCTCTTGCTACAGGGACCGAGAAAGGGGATACTCCGAAAGGGATCCTTCTCCGCGAAGGAAGCGGGCCCCGAGCCCCCTACTGATCAGAGGTTCGAAGGCTGGCCCCTCGGAAGGGTTCGACAGCCGCCTCAAAGCACTCGGGCCCCGAGCCCTCCTACTGATCAGAGGTTCGAAGGCTGGCCCCTCGGAAGGGTTCGACAGCCGCCTCAGAGCACTCGGGTTCCGCGCCCACCACTGGTCGAAGGTTCGAAGGCTGGCCCCTCGGATGGGTTCGATAGCCGCCTCAGGCCACTCGGGCTCCGTGCCCACTACTGATTAGGGGTTCGTAGGTTGGCCCCCGAAGGGTTCGACAGCCGCCTCAGAGCACGCAGAGCGAGGAATGACTCTGGGTACGTTCGATACATAGCTGAGGCTCAGGCTACGCTCCCAAGGTACCCTAGGACATTTCCGAGACCAGCAGGAGCGATTCTGTAACGGAATCCCATCAGAGGGAGGCATCGAGCCCTCGGACCCTACCAAACGGGACCGAGTCCGGCAAATCACCTTCAGGTACTTTTGGAGCGTGCCTCTGGGCCACTAGCCGACCCTTATCGAACGGGGCACGGGCGTCCACTCGGATCACCCGTTAGCAACTCACTGGAGACACCATGTGCGGCGCCCTCCGAGGGCAACATGGCGCTTCCCCCCCTCCTCCTTGCGGAAAGGCGACACAGGGGCGTATGAAAAAAGCCGAGTCTGTCCTTGACCGTCCTCTCGCTCTGTGCGGAGGCTCGGGGGCTGCTCTCGCAAACCCGGCTCCGGCCAAACCGTTGACAGTGTCAACATACCAGCCCGAGAACTTGGAACCTGACTATGCACCCGGGCTACGGCCAGTTCGCATGAGGGAACAACCAGACCGGCCGAAGCATCACGAAACGCGCTAAGACCTCGAAGGAGTCAAACCACTTCTCCGAGGCCTCGGGGGCTACACCCGGCGGGTGCGCTCGTGCGCACCCACCGGAACAAAACGCCACCGAGAAAGGCCGGTCCCCTTGCAAAAAAGTGCGACAAAAGCCTCCAAGCGAGTACTAACACTCCCTTCGAGGCTCGGGGGCTACTGTCGGGGACCATAATTAGGGGTACCCCCAAGACTCCTAATCTCAGCTGGTAACCCCCATTAGCACAAAGCTGCAAAGGCCTGATGGGCGCGATTCAGGTCAAGGCTTCGTCCGCTCAAGGGACACGATCTCGCCTCGCCCGAGCCCAGCCTTGGGCAAAGGCAGCCGACCCAGGAGGATTCACGTCTCGCCCGAGGGTGCCCTCAAGCAACGGACGCACCTTCGGCTAGCCCGAGGCCCCGTCTTCGCGGAGAAGCAACCTTGGCCAGATCGCCACGCCAACCGACCATATCGCAGGAGCATTTAATGCAAGGATCGCCTGACACCTTATCCTGACGCGCGCTCTTCAGTCGACAGAGCCGAAGTGACCGCAGTTACTTCGCCGCTCCACTGACCGACCTGACAGGAAAACAGCGCCGCCTGCGCCGCTCCGACTGCTGTGCCACTCGATAGAGTGAGGCTGACAGCAGCTAAATCCAGCCTCGGGCGCCAAAGGATGCTCTGCCTCGCCCGACCCCAGGGCTCGGGCTCAAACTCGACGCCGGACGACGGACTCCGCCTCGCCCGACCGCAGGGCTCGGACTCAGCCTCGCTCGACCCCAGGGCTCGGACTCAGCCTCGACCTCAGAATACGGACTCCGCCTCGCCCGACCCCAGGGCTCGGACTCAGCCTCGACCTCGGAAGACGGACTCCGCCTCGCCCGACCCCAGGGCTTGGACTCAGCCTCGACCTCGGAAGACGAACTCCGCCTCGCCCGTCCCCAGGGCTCGGACTCAGCCTCGACCTCGGACGACGGTCTCTGCCTCGCCCGACCCCAGGGCTCGGACTCAGCCTCGACCACGGACGACGGTCTCCGCCTCGCCCGACCCTCGGGCCCAGACTCGACCTCGACCTCGGAGGAGCCTCCACCTCGCCCGACCTCGGGCTCGGACCGTCCACGTCACAGGGGGGCCATCATTACCCTACCCCTAGCTAGCTCAGGCTAAGGGGAACAAGACCGACATCCCATCTGGCTCGCCCCGGTAAACAAGTAATGATGGCGCCCCGCGTGCTCCATGACGACGGCGGCTCTCAGCCCCTTACGGAAGCAAGGAGACGTCAGCAAGGATCCGATAGCCCCGACAGCTGTCCTTCCACAGGGCCCAAGCGCTCCTCCGACGGCCACGACATCACATGAACAGGGTGCCAAAACCTCTCCGACTGCCACGACGGCATGTACTTAGGGCTCTAGCTCCTCTCTACAAGACACGTTAGCACACTGCTACACCCCCATTGTACACCTGGACCCTCCCCTTACGCCTATAAAAGGAAGGTCCAGGGCTCTCGTACGAGAAGGTTGGCCGCGCGGGAGAACGGGCTGTCGGACAGCCTCTCTCTCTCTCTCTCTCTCTCCCTCGCGGACGCTTGTAACCCCCTACTGCAAGCGCACCCGACCTGGGCGCAGGTGTTGGGGACTTGTTCTCAAATGCTATCAATTAAGAACAAGGCAACATAAAGTGTTAAATGTTAATGCCCTTCGTCCATGAAACATTATTCCCTTGAGGATAATGAGCCTTGGACGAAGGTAGATGAGAATATAATTACGAAGCTCAAGTCTTCGTAATAAGATTTCAATAGATATTATAAGATGACATAAAATAAAGGATATAAAAAGGGGTAAATAAATCATAGACGAATTATATTATATTCACTTAACGTATTGAATCATTGAATACAATAATACCTATGCCTTGGCAAAGGTTGATCTCCGAAAGATGCGATTGCAATTATCAGAATGCGTGAACAGTAAAGGAATACTGTTCACTATTTATAGGCACAGGACACAGCCTGTGAGAAATTACAAGTATGCCCCTTATAAAAGCTTACAACATTGACTCAGACCTTTATGGACTAAAAGGTCATTCTATCTTTAAGTCGGTTTGTAATACCGAAGCTTCACGAAGAGGAACCTTCGGCCATCTTATACAAACAGCTTCAGCCGAAGACCGCTTCTTCCTGTAAGACCTTCGGCGACGAAGCATAGGCCCAACAGTAGCCCCTTTCGCGGTGCTAGATCGTTTCTCGTAACAAGCTTGATCCGTGAAAAAAGTCTCTTAGGCTTCGGGGAGCCGAAGGTCCAAAAAACACCTTCCCTGAGCTCGTTGTCGAGAAACGATTCAATTTCCCGGCGCGTAGCGGTCCCACCTTGCAGAGTTACTGTTTGGTCTCTGCGGTCCACCGCACAGCGAGTGCAAGCAGGTTTCCGCCTGGTGTAAAAATCCTGGCGCTTCGCCTTCTTTCCTGCAGTACTATATAAACAGATGAGTAGGTGTGAAGTTACCACAGCATTCATTGCTATTTGCACTGTTCTGCTGCCAAAATTTTTAACCATCGCCGAAGCTTGTCTGTCGGAATCAAACGAAGCTCCAGTTTGAAGCCTGCTTCGTCAGAAAAAACTTCGGAAGAAGAAAGTATTAAATTTCCACACATTCATAATTAAATGGCCAGAGTGCGTTCTACCGCCAGGGTTGAGCGTGAGGGGGGCGAAACTGAAGCTTCGGAGACTGTTCCCATCTCCGAAGCCATGCAACGATCCGGGCTGGTGACTTCAGAAAAGATCCCTAGTGATGATGCAGAACAAGCAGAACAAGCAATCGCTGAAGCAGAAGAAGAAGATATTGAGGAAACTGATCCCGAAGATGATTATCGCATTGCCATGCCAAGCAAGCCCAGCCACTTGGACTTCGGGAAATCTACTGTTTCGAAGGCTGATCTCTCCAAGATGGTAAAGTCGGGCTTTTTTACTGAAAATCAGAAGAAGCTATTACGCTTCGGGGGAGAAGAGACTACCCCAAAGCCGGAGAAGGATGAAATTGTTATTTTCAAGAGCTTCTTAAAGGCTGGATTAAGATTCCCCCTACATGGGATTATTGCAGAGGTACTGAAGAGGTTCGGTATCTATTTTCACCAGCTGACCCCTAACGCTATCGTTAGGCTTAGTGTTTACATCTGGGCACTCCGAAGCCAAGCGATGGAGCCGTTTGCGGACAGCTTTTGCCGAGTTCACGAGCTGCACTATCAGACGAAGGCTAGAAAGGATGGATTACATGACAATTTTGGTTGCTATAATTTTGCTTATCGGAAAACTACAAAGTTTCCTGTGATCAGCTACCGAAGCAAATGGGCAGCAGGCTGGAAGTCGGAGTGGTTCTATGTCAAGGTTGATGACGACAAGGAGAAGCTCGTGCAAAGTCCACTTGAACTAACCTTCGGAGAAACCCGCCCCCACTGCAACATGACACCAGAAGGTCCAACTCAAAAAGCAATGCATGAATTCAGAATAATTGCAGAGCATATCAGTACAAGGGACCTGGTTCAGGAGTTTTTGGCTTTCAAGGTTTTTCCTAGTGTAAAAGAATGGGAAATGCCGAAGCTGAAAGGGGAGAAGAAAGAAGGTGAACTTGTGCGTTTACCTTACTACTTCAAGTTTAAGAAATACTTTAAGACACCTTGCCAAGAGTGGCTGGATACAATTGAAGTGATGTGCAATGAAATACTTGGCAATTATTCCAAAAAAGAAGATCAGTTGATGACCGCAGCCTTCGGCACCCGTCCGAAGCGAAGACTAAACCGAGTGCTGGACGCCCTGGGTTTCGAATACCCTGATTATGAAAATTTGAACAAAGGTGCCGGAGGCCAAAAAAGGAAAAGAATAACTGAAGCCTTAAATGAAGATGAAAAAGAACTACCAAAGAAGAAAATTCCGAAGAAGAAGAAAGCGTCTTCTCCGAAGCGTAAAATACCCGACGAAGAAGAAACCCCCGCATCACCCTCTGCCACTGATGTTGAGGAAATTCTGAAGGTAATGACTGAATCCTTACCTGCGAAGCTAAGTCCACTGAGGCCTCAACTGACAAAGTTTTTTCAGAAGGACAAGGAGCCCAAAAAATCGAAGAAAATAATCAAAGCAAAGAGACAAAGAATTATCACTGTGACAGAAGTAATTGACAAGACACCGCCAAGAGCTTCAGCTCAGAAAACACCAGCGGCTGCGGAAGGGACAGATATTGAAATTACACCTTCGGAGGTCGCATCTGCCGAAGCTGCCTCAGCTGAAGATTTGAACCTGGAGAGCACAATCGAACACATTGACAAAATACTGCTAGACATGGCTGCAGAAGAAGCTACCACCGCCGCCGAAGAGGCCGCGACCGCAGCGTCGGAGAAAGGGAAAGAAATTGTCGATGAAGCTTCAGAAAACGAAGCCTTCATGTTCCAGAATTTAGTTGGGGAAAAACTATCAAAAGCTGAGATAGAAGAGCTTAGAGAGTATGCCAAATCCTGCGGATACAAACCTGGAGCACTCCTCTTCGGAGGCGTTGATGATGAAAAATTAGATTGTATTCGAGATCAAACCGGAGCCAAAGTTATCGGTACTCTGTCAAAGAGTATCGGTTTTCCGAAGCTAGAGACAGACATCAGCCGCTACCGACGACAACATATCGTTGGTAGTTTATTTTACTCCAATTTCAAGGTGAACTACTTTTCCCTTAACTTTTATTGTTTCTAATAATAAAAACATGTCTGACGAAGGTTGTTTTCGTGCAGAGTATGCTGTTGAGCAAAGCCTTGAAAATGCAGCAAGATTTTGAAGATAAGAAGCACGAAGTTATAATTGAAAATTTGGAAAGCAAAATAAAGGAGCACTCAGATGCTATCGAGAAAAAGAACTTTGAGCTCCAGGCAACCGAAGGTTTATTGGCGGAAGCTGAAGCAAAAATAACAGAACTGAACACGAAGCTTCTCCGCCAATCTGAGCAGTTCGAACAAGAAAAGCAAGATCTTAATGCAAAACTTGAAGCCGAAGCTCAACAAAGTTCAGATTTGAGAAATTTATTGACGAGCCTTCAAGAAAAATGTTTGGAATTTAGCAACAAATGCATTCAACGATTAAGAAAAATTTTCCACTCAGTTGGAGCCAGCAGTGAAAAATTCACCCCCTCAGCTGAAGATCTACCGAGGACCTTCGAACATATTGAGGGTGAGATTGACGAGCTCGACGAAGTCATAGCTGGGCACGGTGACTTCTGTGCCTGGGTGGCTTCTCGGGGCACTGCTGCAGCTTTCCTAAAAGCTGGCTGCGATCATGGAAAGATTGTCAATAGGCCAAATTTCACTTTATCACCATCAATCCTAGATGACATTCCTGATCTCGCCCGAAGTATCTCTAACAGATTTGTAAAAATGATATGGACAAAAGGTGGGCGAGAAAAGGCTGGAGACGAAGCTCGGAGTCATCTTGAACCAGTAAGAAATTATACCTTGCGCTTACCTCTTCCTTCAAGCTCGGTTTTGGCTTACAACAACCTTATTCATGTAGGATGACGAAGCCGAAGCTGATGATTAGAAAATGACGCCGAAGCTGAAGCTCCTTGGAGATTAAGTAGTAGACTGTAGACAGTACTTGAGAAACTTTTGAGATAACTTTTGTAAATGTAACTGAAACTTGTCATTCTGTTCATACCTTGTAATATATCCTTATCCTTCCATTGATGTATAAGAAGTGCTTTGATGTGGACGAAATTTTCTTTTTTGAGCTGAAGGCGAAAAAAACACCTTCCCTTCTTTTCGTACGCAGCGAAGCATATAAAACAATATTTCCCTTCTTTCCGAAGCTCTCCTTTTTGTACACGAAGCTCCTTCTTCCCCCCTTTTTTTTTCTTTTTGCCGAAGCAACTACTTATGCCATGATGATGATTATCCTACATATGCCTGGATGAATGTTTATGAATGCAAATGCTATGATGTAATGTGATGTGCAAATGAATGGCCAAACACGTATCCGAAGCCATACTCATAGCCATTATTTCCTTAAAAACAATCACACCTCAGCTCTGCATTCCGTTAGGAACGACTTTGGAGCTTCTTCGCCTTTACTTTTGGCGGAATCAGCGTTGACTTTTCGCTGTAAGCTCTGCATTCCCTTAGGAACGACTTTGGAGCTTCTTCGCCTTTACTTTTGGCGGTATCAGCGTTGACTTTTCGCTGTAAGCTCTGCATTCCCTTAGGAACGACTTTGGAGCTTCTTCGCCTTTACTTTTCGGCACTCGATGGTGCACTCTCAGCTTTTACATTTACATTCCTTGGGGGATTTTGCTCTTATAGAACTAAAAAAGGAAATTACATGTGATGGCCCCATTAAAAACCTTTCTCCCCCTTCGGAAAGGAAAAGGGTGCCATGAAAGAAAAATAAAAAATATGAAAAATTACATCGAGTTATACATAATATCGCCGAAGCTCATCCGCATTCCAAGATCTAGGAATGTCGTTGCCGTCCATATCCTTCAATCTGTATGAACCGGGTCTTGACGAAGATGCTACTAAGAAAGGTCCATCCCATTTCAACTGCAACTTGCCCACTGTTTCTGGGTTGGCCACTCTTCGAAGCACCAAGTGTCCTGGCTCAATATTCTTTAACCGAACCTTTCTATCTCGCCATTTAATTGTTTCGGCTTGATATTTATTGATGTTCTCCACGGCTTGCAGCCTGATCCCTTCTAAAGCATCTTTTTCCACAGAATTAGCAGCTTCGGAACCTGATTCTGCCGAAGCTACTACCCTTATTGATCCGGTTTTAGCTTCCTCCGGAGTTATTGCTTCGTCACCGAATAATAACTTGAATGGAGTAAAGCCTGTAGACCTTGATGTTGTCGTATTGTGGCTCCACACCACTTTGGTTAACTGATCTGGCCACTTTCCCCTGGGTTGATTGAAGATTAACTTCATTATTCCTGTCATTATAATGTTGTTGGCTCTTTCAACGAGTCCATTTGACTCCGGATGTCTGACTGATGCAAAGTGAATCTTCGTACCAATTTGATCACAGAAATCCCTGAAAGCTTCGGAGTCAAACTGTGTTCCATTGTCCACAGTAATAGCCTTTGGTACCCCGAAACGACAAACAATATTCTGCCAGAAAAACTTTTGGACGGTGGCCGAAGTTATTGTGGCTAAAGGCTTTGCCTCAATCCATTTAGAAAAATATTCCACCGCCACTACAACATATCTTAGATTCCCTTGGGCCGGTGGTAACGGACCTAACAAGTCAAGGCCCCACCTTTGCAACGGCCAAATGGGTTGTATGAGCTGTGTTAAGGACGAAGGTTGTTTTTGATCTCTTGCACATTTCTGACAACCTTCGCACTTTTGGACTAATTCCGCTGCATCCGAAGCTGCCTTCGGCCAATAAAATCCTTGGCGGAAAATTTTTCCAAGTAACGGCCTAGATCCAATGTGAGATCCACACAGGCCTGCATGTATTTCTTTCATCAACTCTATACCTTCGGTTCTGGATAAACACTTGAGTAGCGGAGCACAAACTCCATGCTTGTACAACTCCCCTTCTATCATGACATATGGACGAGCTCTTGCCTCTATCCTCCTGTTATAAGCTTCGTCATCTGAAAGGAATTTACCCTGAAGGTAAGATATGATCTCAGTTCTCCAATCTTCGCTATAAACAGGAGATATATTGAGGACTGCTCTTTCAAGAAGTTCCACCGAAGGTGCTTTTATTGTTTCGAAGAACACATCCGAAGGTAAGGGCAGCCCCTGTGCTGCTGACTTAGCTAGCAAATCAGCATGTTCATTTTGTCCTCGAGGGATATTTTTGACAGAAAATCCCTCGAAGGAAACTTCAACTCTTCGAACCATATCCAGATATTTTTCAAGCTTCGGATCTTTAGCCTTGCAACTCTTGTCAATATGACCCGAAACAACCTGGGAATCAGTTTTAAGTATGGCCCTTCTGATTCCCATTGCTTTTAGCTTCCGAAGACCCATAAGCAAGGCTTCGTACTCGGCAATGTTATTTGTGCAACTAAAATCAAGTTTTGCCGCATAGCAAGTTTTAACTTTGGAAGGTGAAACCAACACAGTAGCCGCTCCTGCTCCGAAGGTTCCCCAAGATCCATCACAAAACACAGTCCATGCTTCGGCGTCTTTATTTGTTTCTTCCTCCTGAGCCCCTGGCGTCCAGTCAGCAATGAAGTCTGCTAACGCCTGGGACTGAATCGAAGATCTATGAACATATTCAATACAAAATTCGTTGAGCTCTGCAGCCCATTTTCCAATCCTTCCAGTAGCTTCTCGGTTCCTCATAATATCCTTCAGAGGTTGTGAAGAAGGAACAATTATATTGTAAGCTTGAAAATAGTGCTGAAGCTTCCTGGATGCCATCAAAACAGCATATAACACCTTCTCCAATTCTGTTTAGTTTTTCTTTGATATACTAAGAACTTCAGATACAAAATACACTGGGACCTGCTTCCTGACATGGCCATCAAGCTTCTCCTGGACAAGTGCTGCACTTACCGCTGAGTGCGAAGCTGCCACATATAATAACAAAGGAGCCCCTGGCGTAGGTGGAGTTAGTGCTGTTAGATCTATCAAATATTGTTTCAGCTCTTCGAAGGCCTTCTGCTGAATTGGTCCCCATTGAAAGACTTCGGCTGACTTCAGCACTTCAAAGAATGGTAAGTTTCTCTCTGCTGATCTGGATATGAATCTAATGAGAGATGCCAACCTTCCTGTCAACCTTTGAGCCCCCTTTTTTGTAGTTGGCGGCTCCATCCGAAGTATAGCTTCAATCTTACTTGGATTAGCTTCAATTCTATTTGTTGAAACCAAGCATCCTAGAAATTTCCCCTTCTTTACTCCGAAGACGCATTTTTCTGGATTCAACTTTAAGCCAGCTTGTCTGAAACTGGCGAAGGTCTCCTGCAGATCAGCAATATGATTCTCCTGTTTCGTGCTTTTTACAATGATGTCATCAACATAAGTTAGCACATTTCTGCCTATCTGAGACTGGAGAACCTTCGCAGTCATTCTGCTGAAACTTCCTCCAGCGTTTTTGAGCCCCTCAGGCATCCGAAGATAGCAATATGTGCCACTTGGAGTTATGAAGCTAGTCTTCGGCTCATCTTCCTTCTTCATCCAGATTTGATGGTAGCCTGAATAACAGTCTAACAGACTCATGAGCTCTGAAGAAGCTGCTGCATCAACTAAAGAGTCTATCCTTGGCAATGGGAATTCATCCTTCGGACAAGCCTTGTTAAGGTCTGTAAAATCGATACACATTCGCCACTTACCATTGGCCTTTTTTACCATAACAGTGTTAGCTAGCCATTCTGGGTACTTTACTTCTCTGATAACTCCTGCACTGAGAAGTCTTTTGACTTCGTTACGAGCACCTTCGGCCTTATCATCTGACATTTTCCGAAGCCTCTGCTTTCTAGGTCTGAAGGATGGATCGACATTGAGCGAGTGCTCAATAACATCCCTGTTAACTCCACAGAGATCATTGGCTGACCATGCAAAAACATCTTTGTTGTTGAACAAAAACCTTATCAAGGTTTTCTCTTGTTCTTCGGATAACTGAGAGCCCAACAGCACCTTCTTCTCTGCTATATCCTCACATAAGAGCATGGGCTTCGGCTGATCTGCTGAAGCTGCTTTCTCCCTTCTGAATTTGTATTGTTCACAAGCTTCAGCTCCATCTATGTTATGGATTGCTTTTGAGTCAGTCCAGTTTCCTTCGGCCCTTCTGGCAGCTTCCTGACTTCCATGAATAGCGATGGGTCCTTGATCCGAAGGTATCTTCATGCAAAGATAAGCAGGATGAAGAATTGCTTCGAAAGCATTGAGGGTGCCACGACCAATAATTGCATTGTAAGGGTATTCCATGTCAACAATGTCAAACACAACTTGCTCAGTTCTAGTGTTGTTGATGAACCCGAAGGTCACTGACATGGTGATCTTGCCCAGTGCTACAATCTGTCTTCCTCCGAAGCCACAGAGAGGATGTGTAGCATCATGAATCTTATCTTCTGGCTCTTGCATTTGTCTGAAGGCCTTAGCAAATATGATGTCAGCTGCACTGCCTGTGTCAACCAGGACATTGTGGACCAGAAATCCTTTGATAACACAAGAGATAACCATGGCATCGTTGTGTGGGTAATCCTTGAGCTGAAGGTCCTCTTGGGAGAAGGTAATAGGAATGTGAGACCATCTTGACTTGATGAAGGGTCCTTGCACCCCAACATGATGTACCCTTCTCTGTGCTTCCTTCTTTTGTTTCTTGTTAGCTGGCTCTGAGGACGAACCACCTGTAATCGGGAGCACCAGCTTCGGGTCCGAAGCAGCTCCAGCTTGGTCGTTGAACGAAGCCATCAGCTCAAAAAGTGGAAGTGAGTTCACCAGAGGTGGGCGCCAATGTTGGGGACTTGTTCTCAAATGCTATGAATTAAGAACAAGGCAACATAAAGTGTTAAATGTTAATGCCCTTCGTCCATGAAACATTATTCCCTTGAGGATAATGAGCCTTGGACGAAGGTAGATGAGAATATAATTACGAAGCTCAAGTCTTCGTAATAAGATTTCAATAGATATTATAAGATGACATAAAATAAAGGATATAAAAAGGGGTAAATAAATCATAGACGAATTATATTATATTCACTTAACGTATTGAATCATTGAATACAATAATACCTATGCCTTGGCAAAGGTTGATCTCCGAAAGATGCGATTGCAATTATCAGAATGCGTGAACAGTAAAGGAATACTGTTCACTATTTATAGGCACAGGACGCAGCCTGTGAGAAATTACAAGTATGCCCCTTATAAAAGCTTACAACATTGACTCAGACCTTTATGGACTAAAAGGTCATTCTATCTTTAAGTCGGTTTGTAATACCGAAGCTTCACGAAGAGGAACCTTCGGCCATCTTATACAAACAGCTTCAGCCGAAGACCGCTTCTTCCTGTAAGACCTTCGGCGACGAAGCATAGGCCCAACAGCAGGACAACACGGAGGCCGCGAGTTTCCCCTTTTGCCTATTTCTTCCCCCCTTTCGTGCTCCGTCTCGCGCCGACCCATCTGGGCTGGGACACGCGGCGACAATTCACTCGTCGGTCCAGGGACCCCCCCGAGGTCGAAACGTCGACACTAGGCTTTGATACCGACTGTAACACCCCAAGATCCACAAACACCCTAGAATGCTACTGGACTACATATCTAACATTCATATATAAAATTTCGACAGCATCTCCTTTGAAAAATTGCATAAACGGGGAGCAATAGTGTATAAACATATATCATGATAAAAACATATTAAGCATTATTAATCTGCTAGCAAAGGGAAGATAACCATAACGACATGAACTGAATTAACTAATGCACACGACTATTTAAAAAAACAAACATCCTTTGACATGGAGTTTCTAATTAAATCATGGCTGCAAATGGGCATCATTATTATAAGAGTTAAGGTGGAGACGCTGCTACTTCCCTCATTCCCAACATGAATCAAGTACCTGCACTAAGTAATGCAAGAGTGGGATGACACATCTCAGCTAGTAAAATAATATCAAATTGTTTAACCACATAACAACATTGTTTTACCACCACTTGATTTCACAACCCTCTTTTTATTATCAAGGTGCAGCACGAAAACAGCGTACGACACACCTAGTTACCACACCTCGCAGGTAGAAACCACAATAGTAACATAGCAATGTCATGTTTCATATATACCTCATGAGTGCAAATGACTGCAAATGAAAGGATGGCTTCTGCCTTTATACCTCTAATGATATGAAGCCATATCGTACCCCTCCTCGGGCAACATACGATGCTAAAAGTACCAGTACGGTCGGACCATAAGATCACGACATAACTTCAAATGCAAGATGAATGATGCAATGTGCATGACATGCTAACAACACTTCACTTCATATAACATGCTTCAAATAGATACTTCAACTACATCAAAGATGTGAGTCAATCACTTATACCATTCTCAAATCATGATCATCAACATTATTAGACCGTTGAGCATTAATACTTTCGATCAAATAAAACATCATCATAGAATTCAATGATCAACACATTCAATATTTATGAATACTCAATGACAGGACATAGGATGCAACTCAAACGGTAGCAAACCATTACTACATTTAATTGCCTTCTCCGGGAATTCAAAATGGCAGTAGGTACGATCCAGAGCACCACCACCTGTTTGTGGACATAAAACTCAGTACAACATATAGTACTTGCTAACAATCAACACCGCTCCTACGCTCGAACCCCAAACACCGGCGAAAAACAACCACCTCTCCATACCACTCGCCAAACGGCAGCATCGCTGCTTGTTAATTTTGTATCTTTAAAATTATAATAGCAGTGATAACAAACAAAAACTCTGGAAGCATCTACACAAAATACTCTACAAGTTTTGTATTCAAAAGATAATTAAATTTTAACATCTAGATAGCCCTAGGCGGCCGACAAGGTACTCACCGCGTTCTGTTTTTTGGACAGCAGCCTATTGACTTCAAAATGCAATAACTCCTAGAATATTTCACCAAATTCGATGTTTAAGTACTCTATGGAAAGGTCTAATAATGTACTTCATGAAAACCACAGAGATCAGGGCTAGTTAGGCTTATAAGAACCCCAAAAATGTCTCGCACTACTGCTGCTCGCCTGTCCCAAAACAGGACAGCACGACGTCGTTTCTTCTAGGATCAACGCATAAACTTTGAATCTAAGGCATCAAACAAGCAGGGGGGGGGGACAAGCTAAATTTATTGAATCACGAATTACCTAAAGGAAAATGAAATCCCTCTTGAACTCCTCCTTTTCCTTCCTCCCTTTCTTCTTCTCACCAAACCTCCATGGAAGGCCAACCGAGCTCCTGCTTTCTTTGGGACAACAGCACAAGAGGGGGAGGGATAACCAGCAGCAAGAAGAGGAGGGGGAGGAGCGACCAGCAGAGAGGAGAGGAGGTCAGCTGTAGAGAGGGAAGAAGGGGGGCGACTGCATGAAAGGAGGGAAGGGGGGCTAGGGTTTAGGGGGAGGAAAAGAAACGATGCCTCAGATGACTTCTGACTTAGCATCCAACGGCCCACAACCCTTTCCCACATCCATGCACCGAAGGTCCAGTTTTTGTTAACATTTTTTTATCTAGGATGTTACACAGACAAAGGCAACTAGGTGCCTTCACAACAATTTCGGCTGTTACAACTTCGCTTATCGAAGAGGTGCAATGTTTCCAGCTCTTGCATACTGAAGAGAGTGGTTTTACATGAAGAATGATTTGAATGAGCATATTGATATAAAAGAATCATCCAGACTCCTATTGTCACATGCTTCGGATATAAAAAACCAACATGGTATATCAACTTCAAAGCTCAGGCTGATATATATAGTTGCTTTCAATGCTATTTGTACACACATTGGGACAAGGGATCTTGTTTGGGAGTTTTTAGTATTTAAAACATGGCCACTATGGGCTAAATGAGAGATGCCGAAGATGTCTGAAGAAGATACTTTGGATGTGGAGCCTGGGCTAATCAAACTTCGCTACAAATATAAGTTCGAAGATGAGCTTGGGGAACCTAGTGATAGATGGTTAGATTATGTTGAGGCAAAATAAAATGAAATACTTGGTAACTATAGTAAACTAGAGGCCCAAGCTCTTCATCGGGTTTTTGCAGCTCGAAAAAGATGCCGACTAAACCGCTTTTGTGATGCTATCACTTTCTTCTATCCTGACATGATTCGAGATTAATAGAAGGGGAAAGGAAAGTAACCATGAAGCGAGCAAAGTTCCGAAGATACAGCCTGGGTTGACACCTCAAGCTTCAGAGGAAATTCTAGTATATAGGGTTTTCTGAAATCTATCATACCACTTATATACTTGATATGTTAATTTCTTGTTATTTTCACCTTTTTAGGTTGTGCCCAAAGCTGAGATGCCAGCCATAAATGAGGAAATCCCTTCTATGGAAACCCAAAGGACGAGGATCGAGGACATTATCACTGTAATAGCCCAAAAAGTCATTCCTTTGGAACCACTCTTAGAAAGCAAAGAAGAGGAAGAAGAACGAATAGCTCCGGTAATGAGCTTGTTCTTCGATGTTGATGAAGGGGGGTCTGAGAAAAACATACTGCCGCCACAATTCTAGCATCGAAGGGTGTTATGTCGCCTGCTGCAAATGTGGCTATATCAAGAAGTCTGAAGGTTGAACTAACGCCTGTAGTGGTGACACCTTTAGCAATTCTACTAGCCAAGGAGAAGGTAGGTTCTTCAAAACCTATGATGGCGGAGAATAAAGGCAAAGGGCCTGCAAAAATTGAAGAGGCTAAAAAGGCTATTGAAGATGATACACCCCTTGGTGAGGGGCCCTTTGATCAATACCTGGGTGGTCCAAGATTAGAATTCACCATGCTGCTAGGAAAATTATGAGTGCCAAGCAGCTAGCTGGAGCCATTGGCTACTCTGAAAAGCTTGGATACCCTTCGGGGTCCACCATCTTCAAGGGAGGGCCAAACGATTATCTGTATTGCTTCCCGGAAAACCTGGAGACAGAAGTGTGGCACCATATAAAGTTAGAGGCCATGCTTTCAACCATGTCCTCTGAAGATTTTTTGGATTGCCTTGCTTACACCCATCTGAAGGTAACTCCTATTTATTTTGCCTCTAGGCTTCAAGTCAGATTGTTACAAAACTAAGTTAGTTTTTTGATTCCTCATAGAGCTTGTTCTTGATCAAAGCTCTGAAGAAACAGTGAAATGTCGAGAGCGAAGCTGCCCAAAATGAGATAGTTAAACTTAGTTCCGAAGTATTCGAGCTGCGGTTTGACTACTAAGAGAGGAGAAATCCTTTAAGATTTTGGAAAAAGATTTTATTGGAAGTCAAACCGAAATTCAAGCTATATCTAAAGAGAAGAACAAGCTCAAAGAAACTATGGGGAAGAAATTGTCAGAGCTCGAAGCTTTAAATGCTGAAAAAGACAAGCGAATTGAGTCACTCGACGATGAACTAAAGTGAGCAAAAGAGGAATATGAAGCTGAAGTTAACAAGATAAGGCAAACATCCACCGAAACGGCGGTCAACCTTAGCGCTGCCTCAAGTGAAGATGGAAGACCTTAATGATGAAATAAATCACATGAGGCAGCTTAATGAAAATTATCAAATTCTGATGACCAACTGCTATACCCTAGGCAATAGGTGCTGTAACAAGATGATGAAGACCTTCTCCTTTGCCAGAGCCAGATCTCAGGAGAAAAATTTTGCGGATGGAGACTTGGAGGGGATGATGCGGTGGATTCTTAGCGAAACTCGTGATTACAAAAGTGTTCTCTCAGCTCAAGAAGACTACTGCGCATGGATATGCACTCTAAGCACCGCTTCTGTTCTAGTTAAGTCTAGGTGCAATCATGTGAAAACTTGCACTGATCTAGACTTTAGGGTTTCTACCGACAGCGTCCGAAGGTCGACTGTCAAGGCTTTAGAATGGTCTAAAAAATCTCATCTGATATATGGAATAGAGGTGGAAAGGAAATCAACATTGAAGAATCAATGAAGAATAGGGAGAAGGTTTGTATTTGGTTACCTTCGTCTTAATTGTGCGAAGCATACTCACATTGTGACTTCCAAACTTTTTGTAGGCCCGACAAGCAGCTGAAAAATCTGGAAACAATAGAAAGAATCTGCAAGGGAAGAAAGTTGAAGGTACTTATCCTTTTCTGCATCTGCTAGATTTTCATTGTGTTCATGTTTTGACAATTGTCTTCTAACTTTTGCTGAGAAGTTTCGACTTCACAGGTGATCATTGAAGTAAAGCATACTGAAGCCAAAGCAGTAGCTGCTAGGGCTACAAAGGAGGTCGCAGATGATGTTGCTCTTAAAATCTATGAGCAGATCTATGATGAGATGATGCCGGGCCACAAAGAAAATTGAAGAAACTATGTGGGGAACAATGATTCTTTATTGAAATATTTTGTTAGTACAAAGTGTTCGAACACTCGAAACTTTTCCAGTGACTTGTAATATATTCATACCTTTTATGCTTCGTTTTTACTACATTACTTTTCTTTTGTGATGTGTGAAAGTTTACTTAACACGCGTTTTTTGAGCTGAAGGCGACAACACCTTCCCTTCTTTTCACACATTACAAAAGAATGCTTCTTTGTAGAGATAGCTTCAGAGTCAACTAAATTTATGCCTTCACTCCCTTAGGAGTGAGTTTGGTGTTTTTTCATCGTTACTTGGGTTAATATATCGTAACTCTGAATTCCCTTAGGAACGACTTTGGAGCTTTTTCACCATTACTTAGGTGAACGAATCGTAGCTCTGCATTCCCTTAGTAATGACTTTGGTGCTTTTTCACCGTTACTTAGGTGAATGAATCGTAGCTCTGCATTCCCTTAGGAACGACTTCAGAGCTTTTTCACTGTTACTTAGGTGAATTAATCGTGGCATCATTGCATTCGAAGGTGCCAGCTCACTTTATTACATTTAATTTTAGCATATAAAAAACGTTTTGCAAGTAAATTGGAATGTAGAATAGCTTCTCCTTAGTAGCTTCAGGTCTTCTTTATTAAGCCCCTTAGGGTATTTAGTATATATGCTTCGTCTCCAGGACCACACTGTTGGCAGTACGAGTTTTAGATTCCTCCCTTCTATCCCTTTGCTGCAAATCTTGAACTAGGAATTGGAAAGACCAGCAAGAACTTGGTCTTAAGGAGGTGGCCTCGGGACAAAAGAGGTAGATAGAGTCCATGTGCTTATCACTGGATTGCTTGAAGCATTTGATGCTGAAGGCAAATGCGGCCTCGGCTCCTATGACTAGGCTTGAACATACTACTGAACATATGGTGAACAGTACGAAGATGTACTGAACACTTCCTTCGACTGGGAAGGTTGAGCAGCTGATGAAGCAATTTTTTTGTGCTTATTAATTGTATGGTGGAAAGTTCTTGTTGTGTGGCCCTTGTCATAAACGCAAAACAAGCAAAATAGCTTCCTTAGAGGCGCATTAAACCTGTCGCCGAAGCTTCAGCCACCCATTCCCCCTCTCGGAGCAGGCGAGCGAAATGTGTTGTGGGAAGGCTGGTGCTGAGAGCTTGTTTGTTTCTAACTTGACCGACACTGATATTAAATTGTATTTTCTTCACCTTGGACCGGGTTGTGAATGCTTCGTACATGCCTTAGGTTGAATCTTGCTCCAAAGCCCCTGGCGACTTTGGTGTATCTGTGGAGTTCCTCTCTTCTTTGGCAAAAGTCATTGTCGGTGAAAGTTGCCTAGAGGGGGGTGAATAGGTGACACCTGAAAATTATAAACTTTGAACATGCACTATACCCGGGATTAGTGTTAGAAATAATTCGAAGTGCGAAAGATAGTTTCTCTTGCAATGAGTTGCTCAATCAATGCAGATAACTTTGGGAGCAAACTCAAAATGATGTGAGCAAGAGAACTTTAGAGAGAGGGGAGGGGAGAAACAAATTGGACGGTGAAGATTAATACAAGTGGACACGGCGATTTGTCTCCCGAGGTTTGGTTCCAAAGAGCCTACTCCCCATTGAGGAGGCCACAAAGGTCGGGCCTATTTCAACCCTTTCCCTCTCTCAATCGGTCACTTAGACTGGTCGAGTGCTTTTTCTCAATCACACGGGTCACTAAGACCCCGCAAGGATCACCACACAATTCGGTGTCTCTTGCAAACTTTACAAAACACTTAGAGAGTTCATAGAGAGATGAAGAAAGCACGATTAAGAAAACCAAGCAACAAGAGCAACAAATGAAACACGAATCACACTCTCTCAAGTCATTAATCACTAATGACCACTTGTCTCAATTTTGGAACTTGGAGAGATTGGAAGCTTTGAATGTGTCTTGGAATGGATTGCTAGCTCTTGTATTGAATGTGTATGATGGAGTGCTTGCTTGTGGTGAATTGTCACACCCGGGTTTCGGGGGACCAAGACCCGGGCGCAAACATAATCACCAGGTGTGCTGGGACCAAGTCTCACACATATGATGAATCATGGCACAGGATCGAATGTCACATCTTTACTATATAATCAGAGTTTTGTACAAAATAAATAAATAAATACATTATATGGAGACAGCGGTCCAGCAACCCAAAGTTGACTGGGAGACGACGTCCTAGATCTCTCACGAACTTATCGCAGCATCCTCCTTGCGCCTCATCCTGCGGTACCTGTTCTTGACCTGTGGGGGGGTGTGAGACAGCAAGAGTGAGCTCACATACGTTCATCGCTCAACAAGTTGTGGGGAATAATGTGCATGAACTCGCCAAAGGTGGGAGCTCACGTGAAGTGTAAGGCTTACCAAAGAGGATGGTTAGAGCTGAGCATTGCTTTTAAAGTTGGTCAAAATTTTATTAGCAATTACTAAGTATAAGTAAATACCAACCGAATTAAGTAGTAGAACAAAAGTAACAACCTCACCTGCGATGCAATGCATATGACAAATTGAGTTTAAGTTCCATAATTTAATCATCAGAGAGTCCTGAGCTGCTCATGACCATGAGCTCGGCTAGTATACCAGTTTTACACTCTGCAGAGGTGGTACCCTTTACCCACAAGTCACGTTACCCATCTGCCAAGGGATCGCGACTTCCCATACACCTCTACCGAGGAGGCGAGGCAGGGTAACACTACGAGGCCTTTACAAAGTTCCACTAGCTTCAGAAAACCCGCTACAGTTTATAGGAAGCTCCAATGCAGGGTTCTTGCCTGACCGCCATCGCAGCAAAATCAACCAAGGATCTCCCTACACTGACCACTCCCCTACTGCCCTTGCCCCTTTCGGGTAAGGTAGTCCTCCACTAGCTTTCCTATTTAAGCAGCCAAGGGCGTCCATAAACCCTTGTGGTGGCACGTGTTTCTCAAGTTAAGCTCTATGTTCCAATTAACATTAATGATCTTGACATGAACATAAATAGAATAACAAAATAACTGGAACATAGATATGATAAATAATTATACCCAAATCCATGTAAAGCAATAGCAAACTACCCAAGTGATTCAGGGGTAAACAAGGTAATGAGATAAACAATCTAGGGTAACCTATTGGGTCCCATCAAAGTTAACCTATGCAGATCATTATGATTAATCAGAACATGAGTAGGTAAAAAGAAGTGATCAAGGGCACAACTTGCCTGGGACTTGAGATTCCAGGTACCAGGATGATCCTCAGGTGACACGTGTTCTCACTGCTAAACGTAGCAATATAGACAAACATGGTATATGCAAATTTAACATCACACCAAACATAAGAATAAACTGTGTAATAATAATTTGCGCGTCGCTACGAGATCGTGGGTTCGAGAATTACTAAGATCGGAGCTACGGTTAAGAAGTTACGATTTTCCAAGGATTTACGTGATGACATATTAAACTATAGTATAAATTGGTTACTACGCATCATATGAGAAATTATGCTCAAAATAATTAATTATACTTTAATCTAGATCATAACTTGTTTTAGAAATCATATTAGAAATATAGACATGTTGACTTGACTAGATTGATTAAGCAACAAACACAAGTTAAATAATATTCAATAAAGGTATGTGATTGGACAAAATAATGTTTGTCGCTGTGTAGCATATTTTATTATAAATCTAACGCAATTTGAATGAGTTAAATCGGAGTTTAAACGTAGGTGATATGTCTAAAACAAGTTTATGGGTTTACTTTTATATCTAAAAAACATTATATACATTAATTTTATTGAATTTCTTGACCAGGTGGACTGCGGACACCAATCTTCAAAAGCTCAGGGACCAACTCGTGAAAAATAGGACTGGATTGCAAGGTTCTTTGCACTCGCGTGGACCGCGGGTTAGTTTCAAAGGAACTGAGGGTCCTTTTTTGCATAAGCGCACGGTGGAACGGGTATGGGATGCTTTCAGACGTTGGATTAAAAATGGACGGTAAGGATTAGATCTATTATCTGGCGAATCGGTATACAATAGTAGCCACCGGATCAGAAACCGACGGTGGCGATCACCTCTTACTTCATACAGCGATGATCTGTCCGATCATAAATCTACGGCTAAGATTTTCTTCAGATGATGGGTTGTTTGCGAATCAGATCACGGCCATACCCAGGCCATCCAACGGCCAGCGGCCATCGTTCCCGACAGCTCCCATACACTCCCCCGCGGCGGCGCTATGCTACGGCGGATAACATCTCCGGCGATCCAGACAGCCGCGCCCAGGGGCACAACCACGAGTCCGAGCGCATCTACACTATGCGGAGAATATGGCGAATAGAGGGGTGGGTTGTTACCGGGTTCTCGAGCGGCGGCGGGGTCAGTCCGCGGTGCGGGGCGTCGCGGCGAAGGTGTGCTAGCTCCGACGACGGATTCACGCTTCACCGACCACCCACGCCCGCAATTGAGCGGTTGCGCACGTTCAGTGGACGGCACCGAACCCCCGAGTCCGGACACCGAGGATCAACGGTGACGGGAGGGAAATTTCCCCCGCGGCGGTGGAATTCTTCCGCCAGGCGGCTCCCGGTGAAGGATTTGGGGACGGCGCAGATTCCTGTGAACAGAGCGCTCGCGAGCGAGGAGGAGGGGAAGGCCGGCACCGATTTATAGACCCAGGGGAAGGGAGTCAGCTGAACGCGGAGGTTGCGCAGAGGTTGTTGCGCCCGCGCGTTTGCAGGCCGAGCCGCGCGGTCTCTTACCGGGGAGGCGGAACAGCTGACAGGTGGGCCCCACGTCACAGGGACTCAAGGCGAAGGTGGAAGAGGACCCGTGCGGCTGGCGGCCGGGACCCGCCAGTCAGCGGCGCGGATGACTCGCGCGAGAGCGGGCGGATGTGGGCCACGCGGGGAGAAAAGTCTATTGGGCCGAATTGGTCTAGATAAGCCCATGCGGCAGTTTTATCTTTTTCTTTTTAATTTTATTTTCTGTTTTCCTTTATTCTCCAAATTTAGAATTCAAAATTAAGTGCAAATTTAAACTCATATTAACCCTGCAATTTGGTCATATCCTCATGTGATGGAGTTATTTAATGAGATCATTTTGTATTGCATAATCTTTCTTTCTTTCCAAATCCTATAATTTCTTTTAGATCTTAAATTCCCATTTGGGTATTAATATATGTCTTTTCACATTATTCTATGTTGTCACAAAATGCACAAAAAATAAAATACCAGCATGATGCATGTATTATTTGAGTGTCTTTTGTTAACTATTTATTTGTTTAAATGTGATTTTCACATGAAATGATAAATATAGGTAACACACATATATGTAAGGGAAAACTAATTCTCCTTTTACACTTTCTTACAATTTGAGTATTACAAATCCTACCCCCCTTAAAAATAATCTCGTCCTCGAGATTTGTAAGAAAAGAGGTATAGGAAGAGTGGTTTGCAATTTAGCTTTCAGTTTCTAATTATTTCAAAAATCAAAAGCCTCTTTTTTTTATTATTGAGTGCTTAGGAGAGCATGGGTATATATATGTATAGTCACTTCATTATGTAGGATAAAAGATGGGTATGTTAGGGCAAGAATAGCCTGGGGTAAGAAAGTTTATGGTGAGAAGAACTCCGTGTTGGATGGTAATGCATCTAAAGATATAGTTTGACTTCTCTCCTTTCTTGACAGGGTTGAGCTTTCCCCCCATGAGCATTGGTGTCTCCAAGAGGTTAGGATAGATCGGTAGGTGATAGATGGGTAGTGGGTTTAGTAGGTAGCTATATACTATATGGGATTAGTTATGTAACCTGCTTTTGTAGGTCAAGTCATTGGGTATGGCCGAGTTGATTTAAGTCACCAATTTAGTCTTAAGTGAATTGGGAGTATGGTCTTATCCTTTGTACCAGTATTATCTAACCATGTTTTTTCCATTAGATTAGATGGGATCAGAATTAAATTGGTGTAATCAGATTAGACCAGATAAGATCTACTTAATTTATCTTGGGATAGATCCTGGTTGTTACTTTAGGATGAGATAAGTATAGTGGTTAGGATAAGATGATTCCTTCAAGATAAGATGAATCTAGTAAGATAAGAGAGAGTCTTCTAAGATAAGATGGGTATACTAGGCTTGATGTATTTTTAATGGGGAATAATCTGTGTTGTCTATTTTATAAATATTCTCCCTTATGCCCAGGTGTATATGCATATGCAATTGTGGACATTACTCCACAACTCATCACACTCAATCAAAGATCCAAATCAGACAAGTATCATAAGAACAAACATCCAAGTGCACAGATATATATAAAAAAAATAGTTTTGTGTTTGTTCCTAAGAGTAGGTCTCCTATTCCTAAAGGTCACTTTGAGTACAGGATTTCAAAGTGTGAAATCCACTTTTGTCTTTAGAGGAGAAAAGGTAAGAATAATCAGAGTAAAGCGGAAATAGATGAGACAAGATTAAGAAAAGTTTAAAAAGAATCAGAGTAGCAAAGGTAAGTAGAGAATGGTTGTCCAGTTCTATCTAGGTTTCGTCCTACAGTCAACATTCCTCTGATACCACTTCTGTAACACCCGGGTTTCGGGGCACCAAGACCCGGGCGCAAACATAATCACCAGGTGTGCTGGGACCAAGTCTCACACATATGATGAATCATGGCACAGGATCGAATGTCACATCTTTACTATATAATCAAAGTTTTGTACAAAATAAATAAATAAATACATTATATGGAGACAGCGGTCCAGCAACCCAAAGTTGACTGGGAGACGACGGCCTAGATCTCTCACGAACTTATCGCAGCATCCTCCTTGCGCCTCATCCTGCGGTACCTGTTCTTGACCTGTGGGGGGTGTGAGACAGCAAGAGTGAGCTCACATACGTTCATCGCTCAACAAGTTGTGGGGAATAATGTGCATGAACTCGCCAAAGGTGGGAGCTCACGTGAAGTGTAAGGCTTACCAAAGAGGATGGTTAGAGCTGAGCATTGCTTTTAAAGTTGGTCAAAATTTTATAAGCAATTACTAAGTATAAGTAAATACCAACCCAATTAAGTAGTAGAACAAAAGTAACAACCTCACCTGCGATGCAATGCATATGACAAATTGAGTTTAAGTTCCATAATTTAATCATCAGAGAGTCCTGAGCTGCTCATGACCGTGAGCTCGGCTAGTATACCAGTTTTACACTCTGCAGAGGTGGTACCCTTTACCCACAAGTCATGTTACCCATCTGCCAAGGGATCGCGACTTCCCATACACCTCTACCGAGGAGGCGAGGCAGGGTAACACTACGAGGCCTTTACAAAGTTCCACTAGCTTCAGAAAACCCGCTACAGTTTATAGGAAGCTCCAATGCAGGGTTCTTGCCTGACCGCCATCGCAGCAAAATCAACCAAGGACCTCCCTACACTGATCACTCCCCTACTGCCCTTGCCCCTTTCGGGTAAGGTAGTCCTCCACTAGCTTTCCTATTTAATCAGCCAAGGGCGTCCATAAACCCTTGTGGTGGCACGTGTTTCTCAAGTTAAGCTCTATGTTCCAATTAACATTAATGATCTTGACATGAACATAAATAGAATAACAAAATAACTGGAACATAGATATGATAAATACTTATACCCAAATCCATGTAAAGCAATAGCAAACTACCCAAGTGATTCAGGGGTAAACAAGGTAATGAGATAAACAATCTAGGGTAACCTATTGGGTCCCATCAAAGTTAACCTATGCAGATCATTATGATTAATCAGAACATGAGTAGGTAAAAAGAAGTGATCAAGGGCACAACTTGCCTGGGACTTGAGATTCCAGGTACCAGGATGATCTTCAGGTGACACGTGTTCTCACTTCTAAACGTAGCAACATAGACAAACATGGTATATGCAAATTTAACATCACACCAAACATAAGAATAAACTGCGTAATAATAATTTGCGCGTCGCTACGAGATCGTGGGTTCGAGAATTACTAAGATCGGAGCTACGATTAAGAAGTTACGATTTTCCAAGGATTTACGTGATGACATATTAAACTATAGTATAAATTGGTTACTATGCATCATATGAGAAATTATGCTCAAAATAATTAATTCTACTTTAATCTAGATCATAACTTGTTTTAGAAATCATATTAGAAATATAGACATGTTGACTTGACTAGATTGATTAAGCAACAAACACAAGTTAAATAATATTCAATAAAGGTATGTGATTGGACAAAATAATGTTTGTCGCTGTGTAGCATATTTTATTATAAATCTAATGCAATTTGAATGAGTTAAATCGGAGTTTAAACGTAGGTGATATGTCTAAAACAAGTTTATGGGTTTACTTTTATATCTAAAAAACATTATATACATTAATTTTATTGAATTTCTTGACCAGGTGGACTGCGGACACCAATCTTCAAAAGCTCAGGGACCAACTCGTGAAAAATAGGACTGGATTGCAAGGTTCTTTGCACTCGCGTGGACCGCGGGTTAGTTTCAAAGGAACTCAGGGTCCTTTTTTGCATAAGCGCACGGTGGAACGGGTATGGGATGCTTTCAGACGTTGGATTAAAAACGGACGGTAAGGATTAGATCTATTATCTGGCGAATCGGTATACAATAGTAGCCACCGGATCAGAAACCGATGGTGGCGATCACCTCTTACTTCATACACCGATGATCTATCCGATCATAAATCTACGGCTAAGATTTTCTTCAGACGATGGGTTGTTTGCGAATCAGATCACGGCCATACCCTGGCCATCCAACGGCCAGCGGCCATCGTTCCCGACAGCTCCCATACACTCCCCCGCGGCGGCGCTATGCTACGACGGATAACATCTCCGGCGATCCAGACAGCCGCGCCCAGGGGCACAACCACGAGTCCGAGCGCATCTACACTATGCGGAGAATATGGCGAACAGAGGGGTGGGTTGTTACCGGGTTCCCGAGCGGCGGCGGGGTCAGTCCGCGGTGCGGGGCGTCGCGGCGAAGGTGTGCTAGCTCCGACGACGGATTCACGCTTCACCGACCACCCACGCCCGCAATTGAGCGGTTGCGCACGTTCAGTGGACGGCACCGAACCCCCGAGTCCGGACACCGAGGATCAACGGTGACGGGAGGGAAATTTCCCCCGCGGCGGTGGAATTCTTCCGCCAGGCGGCTCCCGGTGAAGGATTTGGGGACGGAGCGGATTCCTGCGAACAGAGCGTTCGCGAGCGAGGAGGAGGGGAAGGACGGCACCGATTTATAGACCCAGGGGAAGGGAGTCAGCTGAACGCGGAGGTTGCGCAGAGGTTGTTGCGCCCGCGCGTTTGCAGGCCGAGCCGCGCGGTCTGTTACCGGGGAGGCGGAACAGCTGACAGGTGGGCCCCACGTCACAGAGACTCAAGGAGAAGGTGGAAGAGGACCCGTGCGGCTGGCGGCCGAGACCCGCCAGTCAGCGGCGCGGATGACTCGCGCGAGAGAGGGCGGATGTGGGCCACGCGGGGAGAAAAGTCTATTGGGCCGAATTGGTCTAGATAAGCCCATGCGGCAGTTTTATCTTTTTCTTTTTAATTTTATTTTCTGTTTTCCTTTATTCTCCAAATTTAGAATTCAAAATTAAGTGCAAATTTAAACTCATATTAACCCTGCAATTTGGTCATATCCTCATGTGATGGAGTTATTTAATGAGATCATTTTGTATTGCATAATCTTTCTTTCTTTCCAAATCCTATAATTTCTTTTAGATCTTAAATTCCCATTTGGGTATTAATATATGTCTTTTCACATTATTCTATGTTGTCACAAAATGCACAAAAAATGAAATACCAGCATGATGCATGTATTATTTGAGTGTCTTTTGTTAACTATTTATTTCTTTAAATGTGATTTTCACATGAAATGATAAATATAGGTAACACATATATGTAAGGGAAAACTAATTCTCCTTTTACAATTTCTTACAATTTGAGTATTACATGAATGGAGGTGATTGGGGTTGTATTTATAGCCGTCGTTGCTCCTTTTCTACCGACCGCGGACGGTCCGCGCCCCTGGTCCAGACGGCCCGCCCCTGCACATCAACGACTGAAATCGCAACGGTCAGCAGTAATGGCTATATCAATGGCTATAGTGCATTTAATGCGTCGTCAAATGTCAGATAAAGCAGTCGCGGATGGTCCGGCCGTGCACACCGGACGGTCCACGAGGATGCTAAAAATGAATTTTACCGAACCCGTCACCTTTGGGTTTTTCTGGTTTTACAATGACCGGACGGTCCGCGCATGAGGCCGGACGGTATGCGCTTGGTCTCGGACGATGCTCGGTTCTCCTTCGAACGGTCCGTAGTGTTAACGTATGTTTTTGCAGAGTTCATGTTCGAGGCTCACCGTAGTGTCGCGGACGGTCCATCGCAAGGGCCCAGACGGTCCACGCATAGGTGTTTTTCCAAAAAGCTTCCCCTATCCAGAATAATCTACGATATTCCGAATAGTCGACTTAGAGTAGTTGTAGATGAACTTATCCACCTGACAAATGATCAACTGGGCAAACTAGTTAGTCCATAAGGTTTGTGATGGTCGTCAAAGACCAAAATCGATTATAGGAAATGTTGAGGTCATTTCCCTTTCAATCTCCCCCTTTTTGGTGATTGATGCCAACACAAACCAAAGCAAATACAAAGTATAGAAATGTAACTAGTTTGCATTTTGACAGATGTGCATAAGTTACTTTGAAATTAAAGCATTTCTAAGTATATATGTTTGATTTGTTATTTTTAACATTTCTGTCGGGGACCATAATTAGGGGTACCCTCAAGACGCCTAATTCTCAGCTGGTAACCCCCATCAGCATAAAGCTGCAAAGGCCTGATGGGTGCGATTAAGCCAGGGATCAGTCCACACGAGTGACTCGATCACGCCTCGCCCGAGCCTAGCCTCGGACAAGGGCAGCCGACCCCGAGGGATTTCCGTCTCGCCCGAGGCCCCCCTTTAACGGCGGACACATCTCCGGCTCGCCCGAGGCCTTGCCTTCGCTAAGAAGCAACCCTGACTAAATCGCCGCACCGACTGACCGAGTTGCAGGAGCATTTAACGCAAAGGTGGCCTGACACCTTTATCCTGACGCGCGCCCCCCGGCAGAGCCGAAGTGACCGCCGTCACTTCGCCGCTCGACTGACCGGTCTGACAGAAGGACAGCGCCGCCTGCGCCACTCCGACTGCAGTGCCACTCGACAGAGTGAGTCTGACAGGCAGTCAGGCCTTGCCAAAGGCACCATAGGAAGCTCCGCTCCGCCCGACCCAGGGCTCGGACTCGGGCTAAGACCCGGAAGACGGCGAACTCCGCTCCGCCCGACCCAGGGCTCGGACTCGGGTTAAGACCAGGAAGACGGTGAACTCCGCTCCGCCCGACCCAGGGCTCGGACTCGGGCTAAGACCCGGAAGACGGCGAACTCCGCTCCGCCCGACCCAGGGCTCGGACTCGGGCTAAGACCCGGAAGACGGCGAACTCCGCTCCGCCCGACCCAGGGCTCGGACTCGGGCTAGGACCCGGAAGACGGCGAACTCCGCTCCGCCCGACCCAGGGCTCGGACTCGGGCACAGCCCCAGAAGACGACGAACTCCGCTTCGCCCGACCCCAGGGCTCGGACTCCGCCCTGGCCTCTGCCGAACGATCTCCGCCTCGCCCGACCCAGGGGCTCGGGCTCGGCCTCGGCCACGGAAGACAGACTCGACCTCGGCTTCGGAGGAGCCCCCACGTCGACCGACCTAGGGCACAGGCCCGCCACGTCAACGGGAAGCGCCATCATCATCCTACCCCGAGCCGACTCGGGTCACAGAGAACAAGACTGGTGTCCCATCTGGCTAGCTCCGCCAGATGGGCAATGATGGCGCCCCACAAGCTCTGTGACGACGGCGGCTCTCAGCTCTCTTACGGAAGCAGGGGGACGTCAGCAAGGACTCGACCGCTCCGACAGCTGTCCCTCCTCCAGGCTCCGTTGCTCCTCCGACAGCCACGACATCACGCCAGCAGGGTGCCAAGATCTCTCCGGCTGCCACATTGGCATGTACTTAGGGCGCTAGCTCTCCCTCCGTTAGACACGTAGCACTCTGCTACACCCCCATTGTACACCTGGATCCTCTCCTTACGCCTATAAAAGGAAGGACCAGGGCCTTCTTAGAGAAGGTCGGCCGCGCGGGGACGAGGACGGGACAGGCGCTCTCTTGGGGCCGCTCGCTTCCCTCACCCGCGTGGACGCTTGTAACCCCCTACTGCAAGTGCACACGACCTGGGCGCGGGACGAACATGAAGGCCGCGGGATTTCCACCTCTCTCACGCCCGTCTCCGGCCACCTCGCTCTCCCCCCTTCGCGCTCGCCCATGCGCTCGACCCATCTGGGCTGGGGCACGCGGCACACTCACTCGTCGGCTTAGGGACCCCCCGGTCTCGAAACGCCGACAGTCGGCCCACCCGGCGGGTGCGCTCGCGCGCACCCACCAGAACAAAATGCAACCGAGAAAGGCTGGTCCCCTTGCAAAAAAGTGCGACGAAAGCCTCCAAGCGAGTGCTAACACTCCCTTCGAGGCTCGGGGGCTACTGTCGGGGACCATAATTAGGGGTACCCTCAAGACGCCTAATTCTCAGCTAGTAACCCCCATCAGCATAAAGCTGCAAAGGCCTGATGGGTGCGATTAAGTCAGGGATCAGTCCACACGAGTGACTCGATCACGCCTCGCCCGAGCCGAGCCTCGGACAAGGGCAACCGACCCCGAGGGATTTCCGTCTCGCCCGAGGCCCCCCTTTAACGGCGGACATATCTCCGGCTCGCCCGAGGCCTTGCCTTCGCTAAGAAGCAACCCTGACTAAATTGCCGCACCGACTGACCGAGTTGCAGGAGCATTTAACGCAAAGGTGGCCTGACACCTTTATCCTGACGTGCGCCCCCCGGCAGAGCCGAAGTGACCGCCGTCACTTCGCCGCTCCACTGACCGGTCTGACAGAAGGACAGCGCCGCCTGCGCCACTCCGACTGCAGTGCCACTCGACAGAGTGAGTCTGACAGGCAGTCAGGCCTTGCCAAAGGCGCCATAGGAAGCTCCGCTCCGCCCGACCCAGGGCTCGGACTCGGGCTAAGACCCGGAAGACGGCGAACTCCGCTCCGCCCGACCCAGGGCTCGGACTCGGGCTAAGACCCGGAAGACGGCGAACTCCGCTCCGCCCGACCCAGGGCTCAGACTCGGGCTAAGACCCGGAAGACGGCGAACTCCGCTCCGCCCGACCCAGGGCTCGGACTCGGGCTAAGACCCGGAAGACGGCGAACTCCGCTCCGCCCGACCCAGGGCTCGGACTCGGGCTAGGACCCGGAAGACGGCGAACTCCGCTCCGCCAGACCCAGGGCTCTAACTCGGGCACAGCCCCAGAAGACGACGAACTCCGCTTCGCCCGACCCCAGGGCTCGGACTCCGCCCTGGCCTCTGCCGAACGATCTCCGCCTCGCCCGACCCAGGGGCTCGGGCTCGGCCTCGGCCACGGAAGACAGACTCGATCTCGGCTTCGGAGGAGCCCCCACGTCGCCCGACATAGGGCACAGGCCCGCCACGTCAACGGGAAGCACCATCATCATCCTACCCCGAGCTGACTCGGGTCACAGAGAACAAGACCGGTGTCCCATCTGGCTAGCTCCGCCAGATGGGCAATGATGGCGCCCCACAAGCTCTGTGACGACGGCGGCTCTCAGCTCTCTTACGGAAGCAGGGGGACGTCAGCAAGGACTCGACCGCTCCGACAGCTGTCCCTCCGCCAGGCTCCGTTGCTCCTCCGACAGCCACGACATCACGCCAGCAGGGTGCCAAGATCTCTCCGGCTGCCACATTGGCATGTACTTAGGGCGCTAGCTCTCCCTCCGCTAGACACGTAGCACTCTGCTACACCCCCATTGTACACCTGGATCCTCTCCTTACGCCTATAAAAGGAAGGACCAGGGCCTTCTTAGAGAAGGTTGGCCGCGCGGGGACGAGGACGGGACAGGCGCTCTCTTGGGGCCGCTCGATTCCCTCACCCGCGTGGACGCTTGTAACCCCCTACTGCAAGCGCACCCGACCTGGGCGCGGGACGAACACGAAGGCCGCGGGATTTCCACCTCTCTCACGCCCGTCTCCGGCCACCTCGCTCTCCCCCCTTCGCGCTTGCCCACGCGCTCGACCCATCTGGGCTGGGGCACGCAGTACACTCACTCGTCGGCTTAGGGACCCCCCGGTCTCGAAACGCCAACAGTTGGCGCGCCAGGTAGGGGCCTGCTGCGTGCTGACGAACAGCTTCCCGTCAAGCTCCAGATGGGCAGTCTCCAGCAACCTCTCCGGCCCGGGACGGTGCTCCGTTTCGGGAGTCTTGAGTTCATATCCTTCAACGATGGCTACGACATGATACCCCTTCCACCGCCGCGCGACAACGACAATGGCGGCCGACAACCCGCCCGCCGGCGGCGGAATCGACGACATCTTCCCCGCGTGGTGGAAGAACAACATCCGAGCTCGCCCCGTCCTCTCCCCCGCCAACGGAGGAGGAGGCGGGGCAACCAAGGCCAAGCGGGAGGCCGCGCTTCGTCGGCTGTCGAGCGAATCGACGTCCCCAGCGCCCCAGCGGAAGGCACGCTGGGCGTCGACCTCGCGTTCGAGACGAAGGCGAGCGCCGTCCCCCCGCGACACGCCAATCCTGAGCAAGTGGACGACGCCAGCGCGCTTGCGGAGAGCTTGCAGGACGTCGCCCTCGTACCTGAGACGACGGTGCAACCAGTCCCCGACGTGACTATGCCGCTCCTCGTCGACCAAAAGGTACCGGCCAATTCCCATCCTACGTCATTTCGACTCGGCCTCAACCCACCAAGCGACCTCGCTTTGGCGGGCGCTCTCATTGAGGCGAGTGCAACCCCACTGGGGTTTCGTGTGCGGTCGCCTTGGGACCGGCTGACGGACGTCTCGACCTATGGGCCCTCTGGGTCTGAGGAAGATGATGATCCCAGCATCTGTTGGGATTTCTCCGGATTTGGCAACCCCAGTGCCATGCGGGACTTTATGACCGCATGTGACTACTGCCTCTCCGACTGTTCCGACGGTAGCCACAGCCTCGACGACGAGGACTGCGGCCCGAGCCGCGAATGTTTCCATGTCGAGCTAGGGGATCCCTCCGAAGGCAACCATCTCGGCATGCCGGAGGACGGAGATCTCCCTAGGCCGGCGCCTCGCGCTGACATCCCGCGGGAGCTAGCTGTGGTCCCCGTTCCGGCGGGGGCTCACGACCCACAGCTCGAGCAAGTCCGCGGGGCGCAAGGCAGGCTCGACGAGGGAGCAAGAGCGCTCGAGCCGATCCGCCGGGACGTCGGGCAGGTATGGGCGGGCCAACCCCCGGCCGAGGAAATACGTCACCTGCCCCAAGGTTTCCAGCACCGTGTCGCCAACGACGTCAGGATCAGACCGCCACCCGCATCCAGTGGGGCCGGTCAGAACCTGGCTACGGCAGCAATGCTTCTCCGCGCGATGCCGGAGCCATCAACCACCGAGGGTCGGCGAATCCAGGGAGAGCTCAAGAATCTCCTGAAAGGCGCTGCGGCCCGACGGGCCGAGAGCACTGCCTCCCGAAGGCAGGGATACCCCTCGGAACCTCATGTCGCGACTTCCCGATTCATGCGGGAAGCCTCGGTCTACACCGGGCGCACGCGCAACACCGCGCCTGCGGCCCCGGGCCACCTCGGCAACGAGCACCATCGTCGCAACCGTCGGGCCCACCTCGACGAAAGGGTGCGCCGAGGCTACCACCCCAGGCGTGGGGGACGCTACGACAGCGGGGAGGATCGGAGTCCCTCGCCCGAACCACCCGGTCCGCAGGCCTTCAGTCGGGCCATCCGACGGGCGCCGTTCCCGACCCGGTTCCGACCCCCGACTACTATCACAAAGTACTCGGGGGAAACGAGACCGGAACTGTGGCTCGCGGACTACCGCCTGGCCTGCCAACTGGGCGGAACGGACGACGACAACCTCATCATCCGCAACCTCCCCTGTTCCTCTCCGACACCGCTCGCGCCTGGTTGGAGCACCTGCCTCCGGGGCAGATCTCCAGCTGGGATGACTTGGTCCAAGCCTTCGCCGGCAATTTCCAGGGCACGTACGTGCGCCCCGGGAATTCCTGGGACTTCCGAAGCTGCCGGCAGCAGCCGGGAGAGTCTCTCCGGGACTACATCTGGCGATTCTCGAAGCAGCGCACCGAGCTGCCCAACATCACCGATTCGGATGTCATCGGCGCGTTCCTTGCCGGCACCACCTGCCGCGACCTGGTGAGTAAGTTGGGTCGCAAGACCCCCACCAGGGCGAGCGAGCTGATGGACATCGCCACCAAGTTTGCCTCTGGCCAGGAGGCAGTCGAGGCTATCTTCCGAAAGGACAAGCAGCCCCAGGGCCGCCCATCGGAAGAGGCTCCCGAGGCGTCTACTCCGTGCGGCGCCAAGAAGAAAGGCAAGAAGAAGTCGCAATCGAAACGCGACGCCGCCGACGCGGACCTTGTCGCCGCCGCCGAGTACAAGAACCCTCGGAAGCCCCCCGGAGGTGCTAACCTCTTCGACAAGATGCTCAAGGAACCGTGCCCCTATCATCAGGGGCCCGTCAAGCACACCCTCGAGGAGTGCGTCATGCTTCGGCGCCACTTCCACAGGGCCGGGCCGCCCGCAGAGGGTGGCACGGCCCGTGACGACGACAAGAGGGAAGATCACCAAGCAGGAGAGTACCCCGAGGTCCGCGACTGCTTCATGATCTACGGTGGGCATGCGGCGAATGCCTCGGCTCGGCATCGCAAGCAAGAGCGCCGGGAGGTCTGCTCGGTGAAGGTGGCGGCGCCAGTCTACCTAGACTGGTCCGACAAGCCCATCACCTTCGACCAAGCTGACCACCCCGACCACGTGCCGAGCCCGGGAAAGTACCCGCTCGTCGTCGACCCCGTAATTGGCGACGTCAGGCTCACCAAGGTCCTGATGGACGGGGGCAGCTGCCTCAACATCATCTACGCCGAGACCCTCAGGCTCCTGCGCGTCGATCTGTCCTCCGTCCGAGCAGGCGCTGCGCCCTTCCACGGGATCATCCCTGGGAAGCGCGTCCAGCCCCTCGGACGACTCGACCTTCCCGTCTGCTTCGGAACACCCTCCAACTTCCGAAGGGAGACCTTGACGTTCGAGGTGGTCGGGTTCCGAGGAACCTACCACGCGATACTGGGGAGGCCATGCTACGCGAAGTTCATGGCCGTCCCCAACTACACCTACCTGAAGCTCAAGATGCCGGGCCCCCGCGGGGTCATCACCGTTGGCCCCACGTACAAACACGCGTTCGAATGCGACGTGGAGTGCGTGGAGTACGCCGAGGCCCTCGCCGAATCCGAGGCCCTCATCGCCGACCTAGAGAACCTCTCCAAAGAGGTGCCAGACGTGAAGCGTCATGCCGGCAACTTCGAGCCAGCGGAGACGGTTAAGGCCGTCCCTCTCAACCCCGGTGGCGACACCTCCAAGCAGATCCGGATCGGTTCTGGGCTCGACCCCAAATAGGAAGCAGTGCTCGTCGACTTTCTCCGCGCAAACGCCGACGTTTTTGCGTGGAGTCCCTCGGACATGCCCGGCATACCGAGGGATGTCGCCGAGCACTCGCTGGATATTCGGGCCGGAGCCCGACCCGTCAGGCAGCCTCTGCGCCGATTCGACGAGGAGAAGCGCAAAGTGATAGGCGAGGAGATCCACAAGCTAATGGCAGCAGGGTTCATCAAAGAGGTATTCCATCCCGAATGGCTTGCCAACCCTGTGCTTGTGAGGAAGAAAGGGGGGGAAATGGCGGATGTGTGTAGACTACACTTGTCTCAACAAAGCATGTCCGAAGGTTCCCTACCCTCTGCCTCGCATCGATCAAATCGTGGATTCCACTGCTGGGTGCGAAACCCTGTCCTTCCTCGATGCCTACTCAGGGTATCACCAAATCCGGATGAAAGAGTCCAACCAGCTCGCGACTTCTTTCATCACGCCCTTCGGCATGTACTGCTATGTCACCATGCCGTTCGGTTTGAGGAATGCGGGCGCGACGTACCAGCGGTGCATGAACCATGTGTTCGGCGAACACATCGGTCGCACAGTCGAGGCCTACGTCGATGACATCGTAGTCAAGACAAGGAAGGCTTCCGACCTCCTCTCCGACCTTGAAGTGACATTCCGATGTCTCAAGGCGAAAGGAGTCAAGCTCAATCCTGAGAAGTGTGTCTTCAGGGTGCCCCGGGGCATGCTCTTGGGGTTCATCGTCTCCGAGCGAGGCATCGAAGCCAACCCGGAGAAGATCGCAGCTATCACCAGCATGGGGCCCATCAAGGACTTAAAAGGCGTACAGAGGGTCATGGGATGTCTCGCGGCCCTGAGCCGTTTCATCTCACGCCTCGGCGAAAGAGGTCTGCCCCTGTACCGCCTCTTGAGGAAGGCCGAGTGCTTCGCTTGGACCCCTGAGGCCGAGGAAGCTCTCGGGAACCTGAAGGCGCTCCTCACAAAGGCGCCTATCTTGGTGCCCCCAGCTGCTGGAGAAGCCCTCTTGGTCTACGTCGCCGCGACCACTCAGGTGGTTAGCGCCGCGATTGTGGTTGAGAGGCAAGAAGAAGGGCATGCACTGCCCGTTCAGAGGCCAGTCTACTTCGTCAGCGAGGTACTCTCCGAGACCAAGATCCGCTACCCACAAGTTCAGAAGCTGCTGTATGCAGTGATCTTGACGAGGCGGAAGTTACGACACTACTTCGAATCTCATCCGGTAACTGTGGTGTCATCCTTCCCCCTGGGGGAGATCATCCAGTGCCGAGAGGCCTCGGGCAGGATCGCAAAGTGGGCGGTGGAAATCATGGGCGAAACAATCTCGTTCGCCCCTCGGAAGGCCATCAAGTCCCAGGTGTTGGCGGACTTCGTAGCTAAATGGGTCGACACCCAGCTGCCGACGGCTCCGATCCAACCGGAGCTCTGGACCATGTTTTTCGACGGGTCGCTGATGAAGACGGGAGCCGGCGCGGGCCTGCTCTTCATCTCGCCCCTCGGGAAACACCTACGCTACGTGCTACGCCTCCATTTCCCGGCGTCCAACAATGTGGCTGAATACGAGGCTCTGGTCAACGGGTTGCGGATCGCCATCGAGCTAGGGGTCAGATGCCTCGACGCCCGCGGTGACTCGCAGCTCGTCATCGACCAAGTCATGAAGAACTCCCACTGCCGCGACCCGAAGATGGAGGCCTACTGCGATGAGGTTCGGCGCCTGGAAGACAAGTTCTTCGGGCTCGAGCTTAACCACATCGCTCGGCGCTACAACGAGACTGCGGACGAGCTGGCTAAAATAGCCTCGGGGCGAACGACGGTCCCCCCGGACGTCTTCTCCCGGGATCTGCAGCAACCCTCCGTCAAGATCGACGACACGCCCGAGCCCGAGGCACCCTCGGCTCAGCCCGAGGCGCCCTCGGTTCGGCCCGAGGTACCCTCGGCCCCCGGGGCCGAGGCACTGCACGTCGAGGAGGAGCAGAGCGGGGCCACGCCTGATCGAAATTGGCAGACCCCGTACCTGCAATATCTCCGCCAAGGAGAGCTACCCCTCGACCAAGCCGAGGCTCGGCGGGTAGCACGACGCGCCAAGTCATTCGTCTTGCTGGGCGATGAGGAGGAGCTCTACCACCGCAGCCCCTCGGGCATCCTACAGCGATGCATCTCCATCGCCGAAGGTCAGGAACTCCTGCGAGAAATACACTCGGGGGCTTGCGGCCACCATGCAGCGCCTCGAGCCCTTGTCGGGAATGCCTTCCGGCAAGGCTTCTACTGGCCAACGGCGGTGGCTGACGCCACTAGAATTGTCCGCACCTGCGAAGGGTGCCAATTCTATGCGAAGCAGACCCACCTGCCCGCTCAGGCTCTGCAGACGATACCCATCACCTAGCCCTTTGCTGTATGGGGTCTGGACCTCGTCGGTCCCTTGCAGAAGGCGCCCGGGGGCTACACGCACCTGCTGGTCGCCATCGACAAATTCTCCAAGTGGATCGAGGTCCGACCCCTGAATAGCATCAGGTCCGAGCAGGCGGTGGCGTTCTTCACCAACATCATCCATCGCTTCGGGGTCCCAAACTCCATCATCACCGACAATGGTACCCAGTTCACCGGCAAAAAATTCTTGGATTTTTGCGAGGATCACCACATCCGGGTGGACTGGGCTGCCGTGGCTCATCCCATGTCGAATGGGCAAGTAGAGCGTGCCAACGGCATGATTCTACAAGGGCTCAAGCCTCGGATTTACAACGACCTCAACAAGTTCGGCAAGCGATGGATGAAGGAACTCCCCTCGATGGTCTGGAGCCTGAGGACAACGCCGAGCCGAGCCACGGGTTTCACGCCGTTCTTCCTGGTCTACGGGGCCGAGGCCATCTTGCCCACTGACCTGGAATATGGCTCCCCGAGGACGAGGGCCTACAACGATCAAAGCAACCAAGCTAGCCGAGAAGAATCGCTGGACCAGCTGGAAGAGGCTCGGGACAAGGCCTTACTACACTCGGCGCGGTACCAGCAGTCCCTGCGACGCTACCACGCCCGAGGGGTCCGACCCCGAGACCTCCAGGTGGGCGACCTGGTGCTTCGACTACGGCAAGACGCCCGAGGGAGGCACAAGCTCACGCCCCCCTGGGAGGGGCCGTTCGTCATTGCCAAAGTTCTGAAGCCCGGAACATACAAGCTGGCCAACAATCAAGGCGAGATCTACGGCAACGCTTGGAACATCAAACAGCTACGTCACTTCTACCCTTAAGATGTTTTCAAGTTGTTCATATACCTCGCACCCACGCAAAGTTTAGTCATCAAGGAAGGGTCGGCCTCGCCTCGGCAAAGCCCGACCCTCCCTCGGGGGCTAAAAGGGGGGAGACCCCCTCTGCGTCGAAATTTTCCTCGAAAAAAGATCTCTTTTAGCAGAATATCTTTCGTGCTTTTTGACTACTTCGAAAAGCGGATCCTGAAAACGACGGAGTACACGTAAGCAGCCAAGGCTGACCGAGCCGAGGGACTCCTACGCCTCCGGGATACGGATACCTCACTCGTCACCTTCTGCGATAAGTAACTCGCGTTCAGATAAAGTGATTCCGCAGATCGAACAAGTCTTTACGTTCGGAAGCTCTTCTGCCGAGGCGGTCCTTCAAGCCTTCTCGACTGAATCGGTGACAGGGCCTCATGGACGGGCGAAAGTACGCGTAAGCGGCAAGGCCGACCGAGCCGAGGGACTCCCACGCCTCTGGGATACGGATACCTCACTCATCACCTTCCGCGAGAAGCAACTCTCGCCCGCACAAACATCCCTGTTACCGACAAAAAGTCCAGATGCTCGAAACAAGAGGAAAGGAGACGCAGCTTTACGACGCAGCGAGGGGGTGTTTTCTGGCCTCGGTGGCCGCAGAAGGCACACGCTATGAGACAATCTGATCCTGCAGGCTCGGGTCTTCACGCTGAAGGGGGCTGTAGCACCCTCGGCATCGACGACACCTTCAGCGAGGTCCGACCCAGCCTCGGACGGCGACGCGGTCCAGGGACTTCTCCGGGAATCCGGCCCGAGCAGGCGGCTCGGCCGGTTACCCCTGGGGCCTCGGCTAACCATCTTCCAAGGGCGCCAGCCCGACCCGAGGCCTCGGCTGATCGACTCCGGCGTCGGCCCCGCTGACGGACAACCCGGCTAGGCTCCGGCCAACCAGGTTCCCATTTTCGAGCCAACTCCGCCTCTGTTCGTACTGATATCGCTACCCCTGGCCTCGGCTCATCGAAGAGCGGCCAAGGGTTCTCCTTAACTAAGCTAGAGGAGCCTCAGACAACAAGGCCGATTGAGCCGAGGGACTCCTACGCCTCCGGGATACGGATACCTCACTCGTCACCTTGACACGGGGCGACTCATGCTTGGTGAAGCGGTTCAGATAATCAACAGGCGAGACTTAGTGCTCGAAAATGAGGAAAAAACACGGCTCCGTGCCAAAATTACATACATGTTCAGGCCTCGATAGCCACAATGAATAAAAACACTGGCATTTAAGGTGCCATTACAAACGGGACTCCGGTTCCGTCCCCACGGGCATGAGCGACCTCGAGCCTGCGGGGCGACGAACATCGGGAGGCTCACCAGCGACCTCTGCAGCAGCAACCATGGTCCCGGGTGGACGCGGCCACCGGGGGCTCTTGTTCGCGGTCCCGCTCAAGGGACGCGAACCAGCTATCAAAGCCAAAGAGCGGGCCGCTCCCAAGCGCACCGGCAGATCCTCGCTGCCGTCCTCGCCGCGAATGCGAGGGAAAGGACGGAATGTTGCATCCTAGCTGGGCAGCAACAGTTCGCCTTCCCCGGCATGACTGGAGGACGTCTCCGCCGCAGCGCGGGAGGACGATTGCCACCACCAGAAGCTGGAAGAGGAGGTGGTCCGCCAACCCGCGCAGGAGGTAGAGCCCCGGCTCGCCTCGCTCCCCGCCCCAGCGAGGATGACGAACACCCCCAATGCTGAGGGCGGGATCACAGCCTGGCTTGCCTCTCTCCATCCAGTAGCTGGAGGTCACCGTCTTGGGTGACCACCAGCGGAGGGGAGCAGCCAGGCTGCGTGATGAAAATCCTTGAAGCCGAACGATGGCTGAAAGGTACCAACTCCCACGGAGTTGCGTTCCTCCAACGAGGAGGTGGAAAGACGGCGGGTACCCCCCATCCGGGGGCTTGGAAGATGGAAAGACACGACGCATAAGGGAGGAAGAAGACATGGTTGCCTTCCGAAAGGGGTCGCCCTCCTTTTAAAGGCAACTCTCCCTGCGTGCGCCCTCAAACGTCACGGGCTGAGTCTTCTCCAACACGCTCCAAGGCCCTTCCCTGCGGCGCGGGGGCTGGGTCCCGCATGTCATGCAAACCGGCTCAGAGCAGAAGAAGCCAAACCGCCGCGCGTGGTGCACACAACCGCCCAGCGGTTACAAGCAACCCCTCACTTTTGCCCAGACCAACGGGCGGAAGGGGCGGGCAGCCATGCAGGTGGCATGCAATCGCGCCAGATGGACGCGCTTCTCCGACTCCCAACGCGCCAGCATGGAGGCCCAGGCCCACGCGTCACGCAACCAGCGCGCCAGTTGCTGCATGCAAGCAACCGCACTGCCACTTGCGCCACCGTCGCGCCTCTTCGGTTGCGGAACCTATACCGCGACTCGAGGCGACCCAGCGCACGACCCAGCAGCGCCAGCCTGGCGCGACGGTCAATGCGTCCGAAAGTGGGCCGGCAGTAATGACGGTGGCAGGCGGGCGGGAGCAGCGGCCACGTCGTCAGCCAGGCTCACGTCCCATCTAGGGGCAGCAAGAGAGCCTCCTCCCACGGCGTGAAGACGGTGCGCCCGTGATCCGTTCCTCGAACGGCTCGCGCACGCGCAACGGTCGCCCCGCCAACCACTCGCCCCGTCGCATTAACTCCGCGGCGGGACAGGCGGCGCTCCTGGCAGGAGAAGCGGGCGACGCTTCGCCTTCGCCGTAATAACCGCGCCAAAAAAGGTACGCCACGTCGTTTGATTTCGTATCCTTTTCCTTTTTTCCTCTTTCTCTATCTCTTGCAACAGGGACCGGGAAAGGGGGATACCCCGAAAAGGATCCTTCCCTGTGAAGGAACCGGGCTCCGAGCCCCCCCTACTGATCAGAGGTTCGAAGGCTGGCCATCCGAGGGGTTCAACAGTCGCCTCAGATCGTGTGGGCCCTACACCCACTACTGGTCAGAGGTTCGAAGGCCGGCCCCCCGAAGGGCTCCACGGCCGCCTCAGGCTACTCGGGCTCCGCGCCCATTACTGATCAGGGGTTCGAAGGCTGGCCCCCGAAGGGTTCACATTCGCCTCAGACGCCGAGCGAGGGATGACCAGGGGTACGTTCGATACATAACCAAGGCTCGGGTTGCGCTCCCGAGGTACCCTAGGACATTTCCGAGACCAGCGGGAGCGATCTTGTAACGGAATCCCATCGGAGGGAGGCATCGAGCCCTCGGACCCCGTCGCCAGGGGACCGGGTCCGGCAGATCACCCGCAGGTACTTTTGGGCGTGCCTCTGGGCCCCTAGCCGACCCCCAACGAACGGGGCACGGACGTCCACTCGGATTACCCGCTTGCAGCTCACCGGAGACACCATGTTCGGTGCCCATCGAGGGTAACATGGCGCTCTCCCCCCCTCCTCCTTGCGGAAAGGCGACGTAGGGGCGTATGTAAAAAAGCCGAGTCTGTCCCTGATCGCCCTCTCGCCCTGTGCGGAGGCTCGGGGGCTGCTCTCGCAAACCCGGCTCCGGCCGAACCGTTGACAGCGTCAACATACCAGCCCGAGAACTTGGGCCCCGACCGTGCACCCGGGCTACAGCCAGTTCGCATGAGGGAACAACCAGACCAGCCGAAGCATTACGCAAGGCAGTAAGACCTCGAAGGAGTGAAACCACTCCTCCGAGGCCTCGGGGGCTACACCTGGCGGGTGCGCTTGCGCGCACCCACCGGAACAAAATGCAACCGAGAAAGGCTGGTCCCCTTGCAAAAAAGTGCGACGAAAGCCTCCAAGCGAGTGCTAACACTCCCTTCGAGGCTCGGGGGCTACTGTCGGGGACCATAATTAGGGGTACCCTCAAGACGCCTAATTCTCAGCTGGTAACCCCCATCAGCATAAAGCTGCAAAGGCCTGATGGGTGCGATTAAGTCAGGGATCAGTCCACACGAGTGACTCGATCACGCCTCGCCCGAGCCTAGCCTCGGACAAGGGCAGCTGACCCCGAGGGATTTCCGTCTCGCCCGAGGCCCCCCTTTAACGGCGGACATATCTCCGGCTCGCCCGAGGCCTTGCCTTCGCTAAGAAGCAACCCTGACTAAATCGCCGCACCGACTGACCGAGTTGCAGGAGCATTTAACGCAAAGGTGGCCTGACACCTTTATCCTGACGCGCGCCCCCCGGCAGAGCCGAAGTGACCGCCGTCACTTCGCCGCTCCACTGACCGGTCTGACAGAAGGACAGCGCCGCCTGCGCCACTCCGACTACAGTGCCACTCGACAGAGTGAGTCTGACAGGCAGTCAGGCCTTGCCAAAGGCGCCATAGGAAGCTCCGCTCCGCCCGACCCAGGGCTCGGACTCGGGCTAAGACCCGGAAGACGGCGAACTCCGCTCCGCCCGACCCAGGGCTCGGACTCGGGCTAAGACCCGGAAGACGGCGAACTCCGCTCCGCCCGACCCAGGGCTCGGACTCGGGCTAAGACCCGGAAGACGGCGAAATCCGCTCCGCCCGACCCAGGGCTCGGACTCGGGCTAAGACCCGGAAGACGGCGAACTCCGCTCCGCCCGACCTAGGGCTCGGACTCGGGCTAGGACCCAGAAGACGGCGAACTCCGCTCCGCCCGACCCAGGGCTCGGACTCGGGCACAGCCCCAGAAGACGACGAACTCCGCTTCGCCCGACCCCAGGCCTCGGACTCCGCCCTGGCCTCTGCCGAACGATCTCCGCCTCGCCCGACCCAGGGGCTCGGGCTCGGCCTCGGCCACGGAAGACAGACTCGACCTCGGCTTCGGAGGAGCCCCCACGTCGCCCGACCTAGGGCACAGGCCCGCCACGTCAACGGGAAGCGCCATCATCATCCTACCCTGAGCCGACTCGGGTCACAGAGAACAAGACCGGTGTCCCATCTGGCTAGCTCCGCCAGATGGGCAATGATAGCGCCCCACAAGCTCTGTGACGACGGCGGCTCTCAACTCTCTTACGGAAGTAGGGGGACGTCAGCAAGGACTCGACCGCTCCGACAGCTGTCCCTCCGCCAGGCTCCGTTGCTCCTCCGACAGCCACGACATCACGCCAGCAGGGTGCCAAGATCTCTCCGGCTGCCACATTGGCATGTACTTAGGGCGCTAGCTCTCCCTCCGCTAGACACGTAGCACTCTGCTACACCCCCATTGTACACCTGGATCCTCTCCTTACGCCTATAAAAGGAAGGACCAGGGCCTTTTTAGAGAAGGTTGGCCGCGCGGGGACGAGGACGGGACAGGCGCTCTCTTGGGGCCGCTCGCTTCCCTCACCCGCGTGGACGCTTGTAACCCCCTACTGCAAGCGCACCCGACCTGGGCGCGGGACGAACACGAAGGCCACGAGATTTCCACCTCTCTCACGCCCGTCTCCGGCCACCTCGCTCTCCCCCCTTCGCGCTCGCCCACGCGCTCGACCCATCTGGGCTGGGGCACGCGGCACACTCACTCGTCGGCTTAGGGACCCCCCGGTCTCGAAACGCCGACAGTAGGGCCTTCTCCGCGTCCTTCTTCTTCTTCTCCTCCGCGGCGACCCGCCGCGCTGCTCGGTCCACCGCGTCCTCCGGGACCCGTGGCAGGGAGGGCTTGTGCCACCCCACCTCCTAAAGAAGGGGAGAAAGAAACTCGATCATCAGAACCAGGAGCAACCCGATGTATGAAGAAGGAAGGAGTGAACACTCACCAGAGTTACGCACCCCTGGTCGGGGCGCATCCGAAGCTGGGAGTAGGCGTGGGAGTCCGGCTTCCCCATCGCAGCCGACACCCGCCATTGGAGGGCGTCGAAGGGAAGAGGATCAGGGGACATTCGTGAGCCCTCCCAGTCAGCCTTCGGGGTCATCTCCCAAAGCGGCAGCCGCCGCTCCGCCAAGGGAAGCACCCTCCGACGGTGGATGGCGGCAACTACTCCCGCAGCGGTGAGTCCCCCCTCCCGCAACGCCTTCAGGGCCTGGAGAAGGGGCTCGAGGTTCTTCTGTCTCTCGTGCGGGGTCCCATGACGCCAGGCGTCGGTGGCGGCGGTGACTACTCGCTGGGAGAACGGCGGGAGCGACTCACCGTCATTCCGGAGGTAGAACCACTGGCGCTGCCACCCCTTGTTCGAGGACGCAAGGATGGCAGGAATGTACTGCAACGCCCGCGACTGCCTCAGCAAGAGGGTGCAGCCGCCGGCCCGCACCGCTGCATGGACCTTCCTTTCCCCCGTCGGCAAGGCAAAAAGCTCGGCGAAGAAGAGATGAGTCCACAAATCCCAATGGGGGGCGATCCCCAAATACCCTTCGCACACCGCTACGAAGATAGCGGCCTGCGACATGGAGTTGGGGGTGAGGTTGTGCAACTCCACCCCATAGTGGAACAGGATTGCCCGCATAAAGCGGCCCGTCGGCACGCCGAATCCCCGCTCGTGGAAGGAGACGAAGCTCACGACGTACCCCGGCGGTGGGGATGGAGCGACTCCGCCCGTGGGAGGAACCCATTCTGGTCGCTGCTTGTCGGTGAGAGGGCGAAGCAAACCCTCGCCGACCAGCTCCTCCAGGTCGCTCGCTGTCACCGTGGAAAAGGGCCACGGATCGCGCGGTGAGATGATGGTCACCCGATCAGCCATCACCAAAACGGAAGGGATGGCGGCGCAAGGGGCAGGAAGGGCGGTTTTCCACTTCGCTGGCTAAAGTCTCTCGGGTTGCGAAAACCTAAAGGAAGAGGCAGGAAGCAGAGCGAAGAACCGTCACCAGACCCGCTCCCGAGTATATGAAGACCAAGGCGAGACCGTTTCCAGCGCTCCGCCCGGACCGGACGCGGGATTCGAAAAACGCGAAGCAAAACAGCCGTTCCTCGAACGGCTCGCGCACGCGCAACGGTCGCCCCGCCAACCATTCGCCCCGTCGCATTAACTCCGCGGCGGGACAGGCGGCGCTCCTGGCAGGAGAAGCGGGCGACGCTTCGCCTTCGCCGTAATAACCGCGCCAAAAAAGGTACGCCACGTCATTCGATTTCGTACCCTTTTCCTTTTTTCCTCTTTCTCTATCTCTTGCAACAGGGACCGGGAAAGGGGGATACCCCGAAAAGGATCCTTCCCTGTGAAGGAACCGGGCTCCGAGCCCCCCCTACTGATCAGAGGTTCGAAGGCTGACCCTCCGAGGGGTTCAACAGTCGCCTCAGATCGCGTGGGCCCTACACCCACTACTGGTCAGAGGTTTGAAGGCCGGCCCCCCGAAGGGCTCCACGGCCGCCTCAGGCTACTCGGGCTCCGCGCCCATTACTGATCAGGGGTTCGAAGGCTGGCCCCCGAAGGGTTCACAGTCGCCTCAGACGCCGAGCGAGGGATGACCAGGGGTACGTTCGATACATAACCAAGGCTCGGGCTGCGCTCCCGAGGTACGCTAGGACACTTTCGAGACCAGCGGGAGCGATCTTGTAACGGAATCCCATCGGAGGGAGGCATCGAGCCCTCGGACCCCGTCGCCAGGGGACCGGGTCCGGCAGATCACCCGCAGGTACTTTTGGGCGTGCCTCTGGGCCCCTAGCCGACCCCCAACGAACGGGGCACGGACGTCCACTCGGATTACCCGCTTGCAGCTCACCGGAGACACCATGTTCGGTGCCCATCGAGGGTAACATGGCGCTCTCCCCCCTCCTCCTTGCGGAAAGGCGACGTAGGGGCGTATGTAAAAAAGCCGAGTCTGTCCCTGATCGCCCTCTCGCCCTGTGCGGAGGCTCGGGGGCTGCTCTCGCAAACCCGGCTCCGACCGAACCGTTGACAGCGTCAACATACCAGCCCGAGAACTTGGGTCCCGACCGTGCACCCGGGCTACGGCCAGTTCGCATGAGGGAACAACCAGACCAGCCGAAGCATTACGCAAGGCATTAAGACCTCGAAGGAGTGAAACCACTCCTCCGAGGCCTCGGGGGCTACACCCGGCGGGTGCGCTCGCGCGCACCCACCGGAACAAAATGCAACCGAGAAAGGCTGGTCCCCTTGCAAAAAAGTGCGACGAAAGCCTCCAAGCGAGTGCTAACACTCCCTTCGAGGCTCGGGGGCTACTGTCGGGGACCATAATTAGGGGTACCCTCAAGACGCCTAATTCTCAGCTGGTAACCCCCATCAGCATAAAGCTGCAAAGGCCTGATGGGTGCGATTAAGTCAGGGATCAGTCCACACGAGTGACTCGATCACGCCTCACCCGAGCCTAGCCTCGGACAAGGGCAGCCGACCCCGAGGGATTTCCGTCTCGCCCGAGGCCCCCCTTTAACGGCGGACACATCTCCGGCTCGCCCGAGGCCTTGCCTTCGCTAAGAAGCAACCCAGACTAAATCGCCGCACCGACTGACCGAGTTGCAGGAGCATTTAACGCAAAGGTGGCCTGACACCTTTATCCTGACGCGCGCCCCCCGGCAGAGCCGAAGTGACCGCCGTCACTTCGCCGCTCGACTAACCGGTCTGACAGAAGGACAGCGCCGCCTGCGCCACTCCGACTGCAGTGCCACTCGACAGAGTGAGTCTGACAGGCAGTCAGGCCTTGCCAAAGGCACCATAGGAAGCTCCGCTCCGCCCGACCCAGGGCTCGAACTCGGGCTAAGACCCGGAAGACGGCGAACTCCGCTCCGCCCGACCCAGGGCTCGGACTCGGGCTAAGACCCGGAAGACGGCGAACTCCGCTCCGCCCGACCCAGGGCTCGGACTCGGGCTAAGACCCGGAAGACGGCGAACTCCGCTCCGCCCGACCCAGGGCTCGGACTCGGGCTAGGACCCGGAAGACGGCGAACTCCGCTCCGCCCGACCCAGGGCTCGGACTCGGGCACAGCCCCAGAAGACGACGAACTCCGCTTCGCCCGACCCCAGGGCTCGGACTCCGCCCTGGCCTCTGCCGAACGATCTCCGCCTCGCCCGACCCAGGGGCTCGGGCTCGGCCTCGGCCACGGAAGACAGACTCGACCTCGGCTTCGGAGGAGCCCCCACGTCGCCCGACCTAGGGCACAGGCCCGCCACGTCAACGGGAAGCGCCATCATCATCCTACCCTGAGCCGACTCGGGTCACAGAGAACAAGACCGGTGTCCCATCTGGCTAGCTCCGCCAGATGGGCAATGATGGCGCCCCACAAGCTCTGTGACGACGGCGGCTCTCAGCTCTCTTACGGAAGCAGGGGGACGTCAGCAAGGACTCGACCGCTCCGACAGCTGTCCCTCCGCCAGGCTCCGTTGCTCCTCCGACAGCCACGACATCACGCCAGCAGGGTGCCAAGATCTCTCCGGCTGCCACATTGGCATGTACTTAGGGCGCTAGCTCTCCCTCCGCTAGACACGTAGCACTCTGCTACACCCCCATTGTACACCTGGATCCTCTCCTTACGCCTATAAAAGGAAGGACCAGGGCCTTCTTAGAGAAGGTCGGCCGTGCGGGGACGAGGACGGGACAGGCGCTCTCTTGGGGCCGCTCGCTTCCCTCACCCGCGTGGACGCTTGTAACCCCCTACTGCAAGCGCACCCGACCTGGGCGCGGGACGAACACGAAGGCCGCGGGATTTCCACCTCTCTCACGCCCGTCTCCGGCCGCCTCGCTCTTCCCCCTTCGCGCTCGCCCACGCGCTCGACCCATCTGGGCTGGGGCACGTGGCACACTCACTCGTCGGCTTAGGGACCCCCCGGTCTCGAAACGCCGACAATTTCAGACCACATTTGCACCACTCACCTAGTTTTTGTAAATCTTTTGAAGAAGTCTTTGAAATTATTTTGCAATTAGCCAATGGTATAAGAATATGATTTTAAAAAAAGTATTTTCAAGTTTTTGAAAATTCTCCCCCTATTTCAAATGCTTTTCCTTTGGCTAAATAAAAGCTCCCCCTGAAAAAATTCTCCTCTTAGCCGTCAAGAGGGTTTTTGCAATTGAAATAATTTCTTTCCCTTTGTGAAATAATATTTTTTGAAAATTTGAAAATGGGTGGTGGTGCGGTCCTTTTGCTTTGGGCCTATTAATTTCTCCCCCTTTTGCATTAAGCGCCAAAAACGAAGAAACTTGAGAGGCCTAATGTTTTCTCCCCCTTTGTAAAAGGATATGAGTGAAAGTTTATGAGTAGGGCAAAGGATAAATGATACCGACAGAGTTGTAGAGGAAGCCTTGCCTTTGCCAAAAACTCCATTTCCCTTTCAATCTAAGACTAAGGATAGAAATACACTTGGAAGCACATTAGTCTTAGCTTTGGCACAAAAAGAATAAGAAATATGCATTTGTACCAATTGAAAAATACAAGATCAAAGGTATATAAATGAGCTATGTGTTGGGGGCCTTCGTCCTCCGAAGGTCCTCAAAAACATGATTTAACAATATCTTCCAAGTGTGACATGTGAATAGGTATCTTCGGACTCAGGCTAAAAGCATGTACGATGTAAAAAGCATGATCGTGACGAAGGTTGGAGTTGCTCCGAAGCTACGTGCAGGGGAGCTTCGGCTAAATGGTGGAAAAAGGAACCGACTTAAAGGGGAAAAGGCTATCTAGTCCTCATAGAATTGTCTATAAGTTAATAATAAATGTAAAGGGCATGAATGTAATTTCTCACAGGATGCGTCATGTGCCTATAAATAGATGAACAGTACCCCAGTACTGTTCACGCTGACTTGTACTTGCCTTTGCGTCACGCTGGTACTTTTTGGCTTCTATCAAGCCGAAGGTACATTTGTAATTCAATATTGTTTCTGTCTTTCCAGGATAATATAATGAATTAATAATGTTATGTGATTTTTTATCTTGCCTCTTATATTTCATATATTTCTTCTTTTATTAACATATATCATGTTGATGAAGGTATGTCTTTCATAACCTTCGTCCAAAGATCATTATATCCTAAGGGAAATAATGCTTCGAAGGACGAAGGACATTAACATTTAGCATTTTGTGTTGCCTTATTCTTAACTCATAGAATTTGAGAACAAGTCCCCAACGTTAGCGCCCACCTCTGGTGAACCCTTTTCGACCACCTTCGGCAAGCACTGACCTTCGTCATGCCGCCGAAGAAAGCTTCAGCGACAGGGGCTGCGGCACTACAGCCACTGGACCCAAACTAGGAAACTCTTTCTCTCCGAGAAGCTCGGAGCCAGAAAAGGAAGGCCACCAGTCCAACACTCCAGGAGGAGGAGTTGGACCAAGAGATCACGGACATGGAGATCATCCATCAACAAGTACAACGGAAGAAGGAGTAGATGGTGCGGCTGGTGATCTTCAAAGGAAGATCGACGAAGCCACTGAGTGCGTCATCTTGCTCAAGATGAACAGGATCGAAGACCCCAACACAGGGAGCTTCGTCAAGAAGGCTTGTTCAATGAAGATGGATGGTATGATGATTTTAATCATGATGCCTTTACTTTTGATGATGCTTCTCCCTTGGCAGCAGAACTGCAGGCTACCCCATGGCCCCCGTCATACAAGCCACCTCAGCTTCCCATGTATGATGGGCATTCAGATCCAAAGCAGTTTCTGATGAGCTACGAAGCAACTATATCTTTGTATGGAGGCAATACTGCAGTTATGGCGAAGTCCTTCATCATGACAGTACGAAATGTAGCCCAAACATGGTATTCTTCTCTTCGGCCAGGGACTATCACGTCGTGGCAGAAGCTTAAGGACATGTGGGTTACCAGCTTCCAAGGCTTTCAAACGAAGCTGGTCATAGCTCAGGCTCTGTTCCAATGCACGCAAGACTACGAAGAGTACCTTCAGGCATATGTACGAAGGTTCTTGCGATTGAGGGCACAAGCGCCTATGGTGCCCAATGAGATTGTCATTAAGGCCATGATCAAGGGTCTTCGCCTAGGACCTACTGCCCAATATTTCGCTAGGAAGCCCCCACAAACTCTAGAGAAGCTACTTCAGAAGATGGATGAGTACATCCGGGCTGACAACGACTTCTGCCAAAGAAGGGAGGAAGCTTACAGATTCTCGGAAATGGTCAGGGGCTTCAGAGGAAGAATCCACCCGAGGCACGTCAGGTCAATCCATAATTCCACTCAGAGTGACGACAAAGGATGTCAGCCTCAGAGGTCACAATACACCTCGCAATATTCAGGGCAACAACAGAGCTCTTTCAGACCACCAGCTCTAAGGGCAGAGGCGCCAGGGGCTTCAGGGGAAGATTTGGGGATCAGCCTAGAAAGATCTACTGCTTATTCTGTGGTGAGGTCAAGGGCCATACTACAAGGATGTGCCAAATCACCATTCAGAAGCAAAAGGAGGTAGCAGAAGCCGATGCTCGGCAGAACCAGCCAAAGCAGGTCTTGCACACCGCTTCGTGCCACTCTCCCTACATACCAGAGTATGTGGGCAATCATCCCACAGCTTCTGTGGCTTCGGCTAGTAACTCACAGGCTTCCTGGCCACAACTCCCACCCCTGCCACCACTACAGCCGACCTATTCTCGAGGCCAGCCAGAAGGGCTCCAGTACCCTCAGCGGCAACGTGAAGTTAGGGAGGAATCCAAAGCTCGCACAGTCAATAGTACTATGCCAGAATCAAAGCACATTTATTGAGCGATATCCTACCGCTGAAGTACTTTTCTGTTCTATGTCATTTTTGTTTTTCAATAAGGAACAAACAATGCAGAAATAGTTTTAATTTCTTGTAATAGTTTCACTTTTTTCAGAATGAAATATATCTTCTTCAAATATTTACGAAGCTCAAAAATTGCTGAAGCTCAAAAGTCGTTCCTAAGGGAATGTAGAGCTAAAAATCGCAGTATAAGGGCCCTTTTGGCACAGCTCCAGCTCCTGATTCTAAGTGAGGATCTGGAGGAGCCGTGCCAAACGGGTATTTTTTTAAACTGATTCTCGTGTGGAGCCGAAAGATCGGGAGTCGTTTTTGTGAAGAAAGGTGGGATCTAAAAAAACTTACTCCACCCTCCCTTAAAACAGCTCCTCAACCAACCAAATATGGACTTCCCCTTAAAGTTTGATCGAAATTACCCGCAATTGCCATTGGACAAAAACATAATGAGCCAATTTATGGATTAAACATTTGAGACCATTTTATGCACTACTATGATGGAAATATTTTATATGTTATTGTTTCATATTTTTTTCCATATATGCATCATACTTGGTTTGTAACAAAGTTGAACTGCAAAAGTTAAAACATACAATCGCCACAGACCACCAACTCTCAGAAGACAAGAATCAGTTTACTTGCCAAACGGTTTTAAAAATGATTCTGATTTTCTAGGAGAATCAGGAGGATCAGCTCCTCACGAGGATCAGGATCTGGAGCTAAAGAAGCAGGAGCTGGAGCTTTGCCAAACGGGCCCTAAGTTTCGCCGAAGCTACAAAAAGTCGTTTCTAAGGAGCGCAGCGTAAGTTTCGCCGAAGCTACAAAAAGTCGTTCCTAAGGGAGCGCAGTGTAAGTTTTCTGCTCAAAAGTCGTTCCAAAGGGAATGTAGAGCCAAATACCGCTGAAATATAAGGCGAAGAAGTTCAAAAGACGTTCCTAAGGGAATGCAGAACTTACACCGAAAAGTCAACGGTGATACCACCGAAATAGAAGGCGAAGAAGTTCAAAAGACATTCCTAAGGGGATGCAGAACTTACACCAAAAAATAAGCGGGTGAAGCCGAAAAATAAACGGCAAAGAGACTTCAATCGTTCCTAAGGGAACGCAGAGATGGTGTGTTCTAGTGTGGGCGTGTGGGTGCGTATCTTCGGAATTAGCATCATTCGCATCATATCGTCATATCATCCCGTATAGCATCACATCATACATCATAATGCACTGATGACACGAATTGAATACGAAGTCGACCTTCGGAGACTGCTTTATAAAAAATGAAAATGTGCTAAGGCACAAAGTTAGCTGAGAAATACAACTTTGTCAGTTCTATTGCAAAAGAAGGGATCCTTTGTTTACGAAGCTGAGAGGTTTTTTACGAAGCATGGATATTTTACGAAGCACGAATTTTCTTCTTTGTGAAGCATGAAAAGAAGGGAAGGTGTTTTTTCGCCGAAGGCTAAAAAACGGTATGTATATAAAGTTTCATGCATCGCAAAGAACTAAATTAAAAATAATTTACATATTAGATTCAAAAATATGCATATTGAATATTATAGTCTTGATACAGCGAAGCTACATTGATCGTCTAAAAATGTTTTTACAATATCAGTCCTCTTTGAGGACCTTTTCCGCAATTTCATTCAACAACTTGTTAACAACTTCGTCAACAATAGATTTGACTATATTGATGATTTCTATTGCTTTCTTCGTTTCTGGGTCGGCAAGGGGGTCGAACGGCTCCGGTGGAGGAGATAATTCAGCTGCGGTAGAAAAAAAACAATCAGTTCGAAGTCACGAAAACAAACGACGAAGCTAAAGGCCATTAAACGATACATATCCATCTTTCGCGTTCTGCAGCTTCCTCAGCTCTTCTTGCTGCTTCTCGAGTGTCATGAATATCTTTTTCACTTTTCTTCATTATTTCGTGGGCCAATTCTCGGCCGCCATTTGCTCAGATGTCAGTATAAAATTTTTCTCCTATTAAACTTGCTTCTGCTGAAGGATCCTTTATGTCATCCACGGAGAAGGCGGCTTCGGCCTGGGCCAGGGTCTTGACATGTTCACAACCTGCCTTCTCCAAGATGGCTGAAATTCCTCTCGCACCGGAGAACGCGCAGACATCCCCGCGATCACTTAAAATTTCTTCAAAAGCTTTGGCTTCTCTGCTTAACCACTCGATAACACCTTCAGGGTCGCCTCGTATGAAGTTATCTTCATTTGAATAGGCACCTACGTTGGTGAAGCTAGCCTTTATCTTCTCCACGTAGCCCAAAGATTTTTCAAAACATCTTTCTTTGGATGTGCGAAGTTCTTCAACTGTTTTTTCTAAATAGTTTTTCCAATATTCATTGGCCTCTCGGTTAGCTTCTGCGAGAGCGCATTTTTCTTTGGCCTCTGCCAATTGTTTCCGAAGGTTTTCGATCTCATTCTTTTGAATCTTAGCTTGAGCCTTGGAACTAGCTTCATCTTCTTTTACTTTGTTTACCAATGAAATTAATATTTTGTCTTTTTCAAGGCCTTCGTTCCTTTATTCGATCACCTCTGAACGAAGGTTGTTTAGAGCCATTGTATACCCTTCATCTTCAATGTTTTTTTGTGCTCTAAGGGCATTGCTAAGGATTAAGCCCTGCAAGAGGAGGACAAGATTAAGTATAAACAAATGAAATATTTCGTTTTTAAATACAAAATTGACTTTTATACCTTTATGCTATTATACGCTAAATTGTCAGCCAGTTCATCCTTTGATAATGTTGAAAGGCCATCTTCCAGCTTCGGAAATCCGAAGCTTCTACCAATCTCCCGGCAGACGGATATCTCTTTATTGTCCGAGAGATAGTACAAAAAATCTTCTTCCCACTGCCATTGAACACTAATACCCCATTCAGGTATTTTAATTTTTGGGCATAATGTTGAGCTTCTCGTTCTTCTTCCTGAGAAAGTCCCTTTCCCGAAGCATGTCAGATGATGTAATCAATGCTCTCTTTTAAAGCTTCGGGAGCAGGAGTGGCAACCTTTTCAAACGAAATCTGCTCTGTGGCCTTTTCTTCTGCTGCCTTTTCTTCAAATTTCGTAGGCTTTCTCAGCGGGCTCTGAGGGTCCAGCCTCGGTTTCAACCTGCATTACTGTAGCCTCAACTTCTATTTGCTTAGTATCAGCTTTGGGTTGCATTTTGTCAGCTTCGGCAACCTTCCCTGTGGGAGCGGCGCTTATGGAATCGGTTGTTTCCAAAATATCCAATACATTTACCATCCTCCTTCTCTTAGGATTTGTGGCAGAACTCTTTTCTGCCTTCAGCGCTGTCGCTTCTGTTGAAGGACATAAAATCTCTGGCATCTTTGATACTTTTTCAGCTTTTGATCCTTCAGCTTTATCTTTATCAACCTTCCTTTCAACTAACTCAGCCGAAGGTGCCTTCGGCATTTTAGCCGGCTCTCCAGTACTCTGCATTGGAGGAACAATTTCTTTTAATTCAGCAGCTGAAGAAGCCTCCTCGCCGAACTCAGGCACCACAGCCGGTTCAATGTAACACGGCCGGTGGGTAAGTACTTTCATCTTTTTGCCCACGGCCTTCGGCACGGGTTTAGCCGAAGCGGCCAAGGCAGCAGCTTTTCTCTTCTTCCCCTGTCCCCGCAGCGGGTAGTGGTAGTCGGGGTAGACGAAGCCGATGGCATCAAAAACTCTGTTTATTCTCTTTTTTCCCCGACCACCGAAGGCTGTAGATAGTGCATTATCCTCTGCCTTAGAATAAGCTCCAAGCAGCTCATCACTTGTAACTTCGATGCATTTTAGCCAGTCATCGTTTGGTTCATCAAATTTATCCCCATATCTGAATGTATACTTCAGCTGGACCAATTCACCTTCGCTAGACTCGGTGATGGTCTCCTTCGGCATTTCCCAGCTCTCTACAAGCGGCCATACTCTGGATGCTATGTGCTCTTGAATTAAATCTCTCGTACCAATAAAGAAGCAGACAGTACCAAATGCCTTCTGGCATGCTTTGGCGGCTTCATCAATTTCAACTTTCGGCTTTCGGAGGTCGAAGCGGGGCCATATGGGGCGCATAATAACCTCCTTGATGTCCTCCCTCGCTATCAAGTCATTCTTCACATAAAACCATTCTTCCATCCAATTTCCCGGCCATCTCTTCCGAAATGTTGGCACTGGGTGGCTTGCATTGGGACAGGCGATAAAACCATAACAACCGAAGTTGTTGTGATATTGTTCTTTCCCCGTGGCCTGCGTCTCATACAGAAGTTTGTGCATGCTGCAGAAGCATTTTGCGCTTGGCTTTATCCCTTGGCTTCTTATGGCCTAGACAAAGACTCTCATCCTCAATATGGCTTCGAGAGTCAATTGATGAAGGAAAATTTGGAAGGTTTTCAACACTTCAACTACAAACCTGCTTAGTGGGAACCGAAGCCCAGCTTTGAAGAAGCTTCAAAAAATCACAACTTCGGTCTCCTCAGGCGCAGGAACGTTGTTGTCTCCGCCAGCCCTCACAATAGACATGTCTTGAATGTACCTTCCCCTCATGTTTTCGAGGTGACTTTGCTTGATGGTCGATTTTCCGAAAATTGCATGACTTGGTCTCTAGGGTCGATCCTCGGAATCTTCGCCTCCACTTTCTGCATCATAACTATCACTGTCACCAGTATCTTCAGACAGGCCCTCCAGTATCTCCTTAGTAATCTTCTCTATATTTGATTTTGAGATTGATTCGATAAATCCAGCTATGTAAGGATTCACAGCCTTCTTCTCCTCAAAAAGCTTTTCCTCTTCAATTAGCTTCGTCTCAGCAACATCCTTCTTGTCTTGAGACATTTTTCCTCTAGAGATGACGAAAATGTGTCTTTCTAACCGAAGCTCAGAGAGCTTGAGAATCTAGCAAGCGTTAGTGAGCAAGAGCTATGAAAATTAACAAAATAAAGCAACTGGCACAAGCAGCGTGCCAAATGAGGTTGGTGCGAGTTCTTATTTATACGCTCGGCACGCTCCAAATTGGGGGGCCCCGTCCGTAATTGACTGTTTCTATTCTAGCAAAGGGAAGGTGTTTTTTCGGACCTTCGGCTTAAGGCCTTCGTCCATGTCGCAGTCTGAATTTGTTATCTTAAACAAATTAATACTGCGAGGGGCTACTGTTGGGGGCCTTCGTCCTGCGAAGGTCCTCAAAAAACGTGATTTAACAATATCTTCCAAGTGTGACATGTGAATAGGTACCTTCGGACTCGGGCTAAAAGCATGTACGATGTAAAAAGCATGATCATGACAAAGGTTGGAGTTGCTCCGAAGCTACGTGCAGGGGAGCTTCGGCTAAATGGCGGAAAAAGGAACCGACTTAAAGGGGAAAAGGCTATCTAGTCCTCATAGAATTGTCTAGAAGTTAATAATAAATGTAAAGGGCATGAATGTAATTTCTCATAGGCTGCGTCATGTGCCTATAAATAGATGAACAGTACCCCGTACTGTTCACGCTGACTTGTACTTGCCTTTGCGTCACGGTGGTACTTTTTGCCTTCTATCAAGCTGAAGGTACATTTGTAATTCAATATTGTTTCTGTCTTTCTAGGATAATACAATGAATTAATAATGTTATGTGATTGATTATCTTGCCTCTTATATTTCATATATTTCTTATTTTATTAACATATATCATGTTGATGAAGGTATGTCTTTCATAACCTTCGTCCGAAGATCATTATATCCTAAGGGAAATAATGCTTCGAAGGACGAAGGACATTAACATTTAACATTTTGTGTTTCCTTGTTCTTAACTCATAGCATTTGAGAACAAGTCCCCAACACTATGTGTGCAATATTTCAATCAAAGTTCCGAGAATTGAGGATATTGAGTTCATTCCTAAGCTTGATAAAAGTATTTTTATCTAGGGGCTTGGTGAAGATATCGGCTAATTGGTTGTGGGTGCTAACATATGCCATTTTGATATCCCCCTTTTGTTGGTGATCTCTCAAAAAGTGATATCGGATGTCTATGTGCTTAGTGCGGCTGTGTTCAATGGGATTATCCGTCATGCAGATTTCACTCTCATTATCACATAGGAGAGGTAGTTTGCTCAACTTGTAGCCATAGTCACTAAGGGTTTGCCTCATCCAAATTAATTGTGCACAATAGTGTCCTACAGAAATATACTCGGCTTCAGCGGTGGATAGAGCTACTGAGTTTTGTTTCTTTGAAGCGCAAGACACCAGGGATCTTCCCAGAAACTGACAAGTCCCTGATGTGCTCTTTCTATCAATTTTACATCCGACTTAATCAGCATCGGAATACCCAATTAAATCAAAGGTAGATCCCTTGGGGTACCATAGCCCAAACTTAGCAATGTAAACTAAATATCTCATGATTCTTTTCACGGGTCTAAGGTGAACTTCCTTAGGATTTGCCTGGAACCTTGCACACATGCATACTGAAAGCATAATATTTGGTCGTGAAACACATAAATAAAGTAAAGAACCTTTCATCGACCGGTATACCTTTTGATATACGGATTTACCTCCCGTGTCAAGGTCGAGATGCCCATTTGTTCCCATGAGAGTCTTGATGGGTTTGGCATCCTTCATTCCAAACTTCTTGAGTATATCTTGGATGTACTTAGTTCGGTAGATGAAGGTTCCCTCTTGAAGTTGCTTGATTTGGAATCCAATAAAATACTTCAACTCCCCCATCATAGACGTCTCGAACTTCATTCCATGCTCTTGGGGCTTGCTTGAGCCCATAAAGCTCCTTTGAGAGTTTATAAACATGAGAAGGGTACTCACTATCTTCAAAGTCGGGAGGTTGCTAAACATATACCTCTTCCTTGATAAGGCCATTGAGGAAGGCACTCTTTACGTCCATTTGATACAACTTAAAGCCATGGTAAGTAGCATAGGAAAGTAACATACGTATTTACTCAAGCCTAGCTACGGGTGCATAGGTTTCATCGAAATCCAAACCTTCAACTTGTGAATATCCTTTGGCAACAAGTCAGGCTTTGTTCCTAGTCACCACACCATGGTCATCTTGTTTGTTGTGGAATACCCACTTGGTGGCTACAACATTTTGGTTAGGACATGGAACTAAATTCCATACCTCATTCCTCGTGAAGTTGTTGAGCTCCTCTTGCATTGCCACCACCCAGTCCGGATCTCTAAGTGCATCCTCTATCCTGTATGGATCAATAGAAGACACAAAAGAGTAATGTTCACAAAAATGAGCAACTCGAGATCTAGTGGTTACCCCCTTGTGGATGTCACCAAGAATGGAGTTGATGGGGTGATCTCTTTGAATTGCTTGGTGGACTCTTGGGTGTGGTGGTCTTTGATCCTAGATCTCTTGATCATTTTCCTTGTCTTGATCACCTTCATCTCCCCCTTGATCAAGGTGGCTCATCGTCTTGATCTTCATCCTCTTCTTCTTGAGCCTTGTCCTCATCTTGAATTAGTGGAGATGCTTGTATGGAAGATGATGGTTGATTTTGTGCTTGTGGAGGCTCTTCATATTTTTTTTGGACACACATCTCCAATGGACATGTTCCTTAGCGTGACGCACAGAGCCTCTTCATCATCCAGTTCATCAAGATCAACTTGCTCCACTTGGGAGCCATTAGCCTCATCAAACACAATGTCACAAGAAACTTCAACTAATCCAGTGGATTTGTTGAAAACTCTATATGCCCTTGTGTTTGAGTCATAACCAAGTAAAAAGCCTTCTACTGCTTTAGGAGCAAATTTAGAATTTCTACCTCTCTTAATAAGAATAAAGTGTTTGCTCCCAAAAACTCTAAAATAAGAAACATTGGGATTTTTACCGGTGAGGAGTTCATATGATGTTTTCTTGAGGATTCAGTGAAGGTAGAGTCGGTTGATGGAGTAGCAAGCAGTGTTAATTGCTTCCACCCAAAACCGATCTGGTGTGTTGTACTCATCAAGCACGGTTCTTGCCATATCCAAAAGAGTTCTATTCTTCCTCTCCACTACACCATTTTGTTGAGTTGTGTAGGGAGAAGAGAACTCATGCTTGATGCCCTCCTCCTAAAGAAATCCTTCAATTTGTGAATTCTTGAACTCCGTTCCATTGTCGCTTCTAATCTTTTTGATTCTCAATCCGAACTCATTTTGAGCTCGTCTTAAGAATCTCTTTAAGATCTCTTGGGTTTGAAATTTTTCCTGCAAAAAGAATACCCAAGTGAAGCGAGAATAATCATCCACAATAACAAGATAATACTTACTCCCATCGATGCTTATGTAAGCGATCGGGCCGAATAGATCCATGTGGAGTAGCTTAAGCAACCTGTCAATCGTCATGATGTTCTTGTGTGGATGATGAGCCCCAACTTGCTTCCCTGCTTGACATGCGCTACAAATCCTGTCTTTCTCGAAGTGAACATTTGTTAGTCCTAAAATGTGTTCTTCCTTTAGAAGTTTGTGAAGATTCTTCATCCCAACATGAGCAAGTCGGCGATGCTAGAGCCAGCCCACATTGGTCTTAGCAATTAAGCAAGTGTCTAGTTCAGCATTTTTATCATTAAAATCAACTAAATATAGTTGACCATCTAACACTCCCTTAAATGCTACTTAATCATCACTTCTTCTAAAGACAGTAACACGTACATCAGTAAATAGACAGTTGTAGCCCATTTTGCATAATTGAGAAACTAAAAGCAACTTGTAATCTAACGAATCTACAAGAAAAACATTGGAGAAATGGAATGGTCAGGAGATATAGCAATTTTACCCAATCCTTTGACCAAACCTTGATTTCCATCCTCGAATGTAATTGCTCTTTGGGGATCATCATTTTTCTCATATGAGGAGAACATCCTTTTCTCCCCTGTCATGTGGTTTGTGCACCCGCTATCGATTATCCAACTTGACCCACCGGATGCGTAAACCTACAAAACAAATTTAGGCCTTGTTCTTAGGTACCCAAACGGTCTTTGGTCCTTTCATATTAGAAACAGGCACCTTGGGTACCTAAATACAAGTCTTGCCCCCAACATATTTAGCAACTACTTTGCCTGATTTGTTGGTTAGAACAAAAGATGCATCAAAAGTCTTAAATGAAATGCTATGTTTATTTGATGCATTGACAATTTTCTTCTTAGGAATTTTGATATGAGTTGAGGGCCTAGAGCTAGAAGCCTTATTACTATATATGTAAGCATGATGAGAAACAGTACGAGATTTTCTAGCATGAATTTTCCTAATTTTGTGCTCAGGATAGTTCTCAGGATATAAAATATAACCCTCTCTATCCTGAACCATGGGAGCTTTACCTTAACAAAATTATATAGTTTGTTTTTGGGGCATTAAGTTTTATGTTGCTTTGGCTCCCTTGTTGGAAGCCAATGCCATCTTTAATGCCAGGGCGTCTCCTATTATAAAGCATGCTACGAGCAAATTTAAAATTTTCATTTTCTAACTCATGCTCGACAATTTTAGCATTTAATTTAGCTATGTGATCATTTTGTTCTCTAATCATAGTAATGTGATCATTCATAGCATCAATATTCACATCTCCACATCTAGTACAAATAGTGACATGTTCAACAGTAGATGTAGAAACATTGCAAGCATTCAATTCTTCTATATTAGCATTTAAACTAGCATTTTCAGTTATAAGACAGAAAATTGAATCATTGCAAATATCAAGCTCTTAAGATAATTTTTCACATTTTTCTACCTCTAGAGCATATGCATTTTTCAACTTAACAAATTTTTTATTTTCCTTAACGAGCAAGTCCTCTTGGCTTTCCAAGATATCATCCTTCTTGTTAATGGTTTCTATTAATTCATTTATATTTTTCTTTTGGTCCTTAGTAAGGTTAGCAAAGAGAGAAGTTAAATCATCATTATCATCGCTAGAGCTACCCTCGTCATCGGAAGTAGTGTATTTGGGTGTATCTCTAGAATGTACCTTCTTCTTCTTGTCATCCTTAGCCATTAGGCATTTGTGGTCGACATTTGGGAAGAGAAGCCTTTTGTTGATGGATGTAACACCTGGTCCAATCCCTGGACCGACGGTACTAACTCCTGCCAGCTCTCTAGCATCATATATCATCCCCACAGACCAACACGAGTCTTTTATGCGCACTTTATCCTCACTCATGCGCACCTAAAAAAACTTCCCGGTCAGTCACCCATCTCAAATTGCTCCAAGCCAAGCACGCTTAACTTGGAGGTTCTTTCGAGATAGGCTTCCGAAAAACAAGATGCACCTTGTTGGTATGATTACACTATTAATTCTATTAAGCCTTGGGATAGGAAATCACCATCCGAGGGGCCAGGATATCACAATCCACCCCCCTTAGAAGACCGACGTCCTCGTCGGTCAACCCCAATCTAGGAACCTCACCTCTTAGTCACGTCTGTGTGTCTAGTGTCGTCATATGCTATGCCATGGGACCACTCCGGGCCCACATGCGCCATGCGCCATATACCCGTGTGGGGGATAGATATCCCCCGGGTCCACTAAAAGAGTAAAAGACCTCACGAAAGGCCCAAGGGCCCAATAAATCGTAAGGTCGTTCTTTCGTGGGCCTGGGGAGGGACAACCAGCAAAGCAGATCGACATGGGGCCGGATTGGTGCAAACCCGGACGGCCCACAACGTCGAGCGAGCGACCACAACAGAGATCCGACTTTCCCGCGCTGGAGCCCCCATGCAACGGAGCCATGCGAGGATAAGTCGGCAGAACCACAAGGAGATAAACTCAAACAGTTCACTATCTTTTAGCTACACATTGTTATCATATCCACATGTATTGCCCCACGGTCGAGTATATAAGGCCTAGGGAGCACCCCTTCAGATCGATCGACCCTATTACTTAGCCACCCACTTCGACTCTCTGCATTCTCAATTCAGAGAGCTCTCTTGTAACCCCATTCACTCAGCATACTCATCAGGACGTAGGGTGTTACACATCTCTAAGCGGCCCAAACCTGTAAACCTTGTCCACTGTCCCTCGTGCAATTGGCACGAACCATTTTGCTACAGTCGTCGACGCCGTCCTACTCCTAAAAACACCTTGAGGGGCAACCCCGGGTGTGCGGTCGGACCCAAAACACCGACAGCTGGGGCGCCAGGTAGGGGGTGTGTCGACGATCCAAGCTAGCTCAATGGCCGTCACCTTCCACAGCAAGATCACCCTTCGTCCCGGATCCGTATTCTGCTTCGGAACAATCTCATCCGTAGCAGATGAAGAGGGAACTCTACACCGCATTGCGGATCCGCCGGAAAAGAAGTCTCCTCCAACAAACTCCGAAAATGTCGGAGAAGCGCAACCTCCAGCCCTCCGAAAATAGATCGTCTCCGGAAAGTCAGGGGCCGAGGGCCCGCTGACCCGGAGAACTCCACTGTCTACTTCCCCGACAAAAGAATGGACACAGATCGCGAGGAAGAAGGAGACCAAGGGGAAGCAAGTTGTTCTTTCCGTTCCTCCGCCCTCAAAGGAGAACGGAAAGAAGGTCGCCACGACAGCAGCACCATTCTACCCCGACGTCCTCTTCATCGGGAGAGTGGAGTCGCCTACCGTCTCTGACGACGAGCCGACCGCACCCGGAGAAGAACCGCCCCAACGAGAATCCCGACGACGGAGGAACCGGCGCTGGAACGTTCGATGACATCACGCGGCCGGAGAACGGGATCCGGAGCAACCTGTCTCGCGAGACGAGGTCTCGGAGATAGGAGAAACTCCGGAGGAACGCGTCTTCAGAGAATGAAGGAACTCCCGACGACGTGATCGCCGCCGGGCTCAGGAACAAGCCGAGCAAGACGCAAGGCAACGCCGGGAGAATCCATTCTTCGGGCGCAACCTGAACCCCGACTTCACCCGAGCCATGAACACGCCGAGCGAAGTCGGAGGAGTACTAGCTCGGATAGCTGATGGACTCCCTCGGACTCCCGACGCCGAGGGCTACCGATGACTGTTCACCCAGGCGGCCAACCATCTTCTACCGCTTGCTCACCCGTCGAATGATCTACGACACACCATCAATAGTCGCCGAGACGCGCGAAGCTCCATCAATGCTTTGCGTGAACGGCGGCATGAGAACGAGATCCGCCGCCGGGAGGAGTACGACAGGGATCATGGCATCCCAGCTCGGAGCCAGGCCACCAGAACTGAGTCGGCAACGGCCTCAACTGGCGGTACTACCCGGGGACGGTCGAAGAACCACAACAACTACTCCCCTCCCCGGGACAGACATCATCCCCGACGACAGGAGGACACATGCGGAGTGTCTGCTCTTACTCCGCGCCTCAGGGCCATCCAATGGCCTCCCAACTTCAAGGTATCCAATGTCGACAAATATGAACCTAAGCAGGATCCAGGGGGCTGGCTAGCCGTCTACACCACCGCTGCTCGAGCTGCCGGGGCGTCCAAGCACGTGATGACCGCGTACTTACCCATTGTCCTTGGGCAAGACGCGCTGCAATGGCTGCGACATCTACCCCGACACTGCATCGACGACTGGGGCGACTTCAGTCGACGCTTCACCGCCAATTTCCAGTCCCTCTCCGACAAACCGGCGCAACCGTGGGATCTCAAATCCATCAAGCGTCGGGGGGACGAAACTCTCCGGTCGTACCTGAAAAGGTTCCAGACCATGAGAAATCGTATCCCCGAGGTCACGAAGGCGGCCGTGATCGAGGACTTCTACCGAGGATCCAATGACTCGGCTTTCGTCCGAGCCATATTACAGAAGGCGCCGACTACTTCCGAGGAGCTGTTCCGGGAAGCCGACCTCTACATCACCGCCGACGAGCGGGCCCAGGACCTCATCGGAGGAGCAAAGCCCGCACCGGCAGCACCACGACGCGACGCGAACCAGCAACCCGACAAACGCTGGGAGAAGAGGCCTCGCGAAGAAGTGCACGCCGCCGGACCACCTACCTCTCGCGCCCGAGGAGGACCTCGCGGAGGCGAGCGCACGCTGGACGACATCCTCGACGCCCAGTGCCCGTACCACAAGGACATGCACCACACTCTTCGTAACTGCCGGGACTTCAAGCACTCCGTCGGGCACGGTCGACCCTTCCAACCTCTACCTCCTCCTCCGCCGAGGGGAGGACCAGATGAACCACGACAACCCCATCAGCAGGAGGAGGGAGGAGGAGGAGCTTTCCCGCGCGTTGACAGGGAGGTCAACGTCATCTTCGGCGGACATGGGTCGCAGGAGAACAAAAGACAACAAAAGCTCAACGACCGCCAGATACTGGTGGCGACCACCGGTCCTCCCGCCCAATACCGGTGGTCGGAGCACCCGATCACTTTCACTCGGTGTAATACTCAAAATTGTATACAAAGAATATTAGAGAGATTTCCTCAATTTTATGTACCATATTTGCATCATAAAAAGAGCATGCATAATTAAGAGTGATTAATTAAAACAAATGATACTAAAATAAAATAAAGTGCATCAGTTGGAGTTTATATGTTTGCGCATTAAATAAAATAATAAGGATAAAAATAATATGATAATGCCTAGAAGAGTGGTTTAAACCCTAAATAGAAATTATGGTTAGAAAATAAGAAAAATAGAAATGATATAAAAATATAAATGACATATATATCCAAAAATATCTCCAATAATTTGTATTATATATGTCATAATATGATTGAGGAGAAATTGGTTACAAAATTTGAATTTAAACCCTAGATTTGAAAATGAAAAGAAAAAAAAAAGAAAAGAGGGAAGGAACTCGGTATGGGCCATAATCACCATTCGGCCCAGATCAGTATGAGCACCGCGCAGCCCAAATGGTGCTGACACTGAGGACCCGCTGTCAGCCTCTTCGTCGCGCGCTAGAGCCGTGATGACTGCTTCCTTCGTCTGCGTACCCTTCACTGCCCGTGGGCCATCCCCGTCAGTATCTCCTTCCCTCGCTCGATGCTGGCAGTCCTTCTTCCCTGCGGGGATCGGGTCGCGCTGACCGGCTCGGCCGTGATCCCCGGAAACGCGCTTACTTGCTTGGACTTCGGTCGAAGCCTTTCGCGCGCTTAAAGCTGACTGGTGGTCCATTCGGTCAGCTCCTCCCCACCTCACCACGCCGCAGGAACTGGGTCGCCCGCCGGAGAGATCGGATCTCCCCAACAACCTCCGGCCGCAAATCGTGCTGAGCTAACCGTCTCCACGCGAGCCGCCCTGCTACGTATAAGTCAGTTCCCCATACCTTTGGACCGATCCAACCAAGCCACCGAATCGCTGGATTTCGTCGTGGGGGGAAGCTCGGTGGAGGTGTGTGCGCCGCCTCGGTGAATTCGCATTGGCGCCCGCGTCGGGTTCCTTGGACGGGGCAGGGAGCTTCGTTTCGTCTTCCTGTGGCTGTTGATCGCCTTCGAGGGAGAAGGGGACCACTCGCTTGGTGGTAATTCCTCACCGGAATTTCATCGCCGTCACATAATCGCACTGCTCCGTGAGCAGTCGACTCTACTGCTCGGCGTCCGGTATGAACGCAGCCTTTGCATTCTCCGTTACCCTCTCTTGATTTGTACTCGCTCCGTACCCCGATAGGACACCTAGATGCGGGACCTGGGCTCACCGTCGGGGCGCCGCCGCGGCTGAAATCACGTCACCGTGGTATGAGTTGGGAGATAGAAGAAGGCTAGGCGTCGTCGGTTTAGTAGTCAACGGTGCAGATCAATCTAGGAAGTAGCCTTTCGCAGGGGGCGATCTGGTCCATTAGATCATAAATGGACAGCCGCGAAGTGATCCTAACGTTTTAAATCCAAACCGTCGATGTCCGATCTCGCGGCTGCGATTGCATACCGGTTCAGTGTAATGTGGCTCTAATCTGGAGCGTAGATCTTAGATCGGGCGGTCAGAAACGCTCGATACCCCCTTCGCGGTGCACTTTTGCATAAGAGCCCCTCGGTAAGTAGGAAATAGAACCCGCCGTCCACCCTCACTGCGCTCTGTGTCTATAGATTTTTACCGCTGGGCCCCTGGACTTCCCAGATATTGACGCCCAGTCCAGAGTAGATTAAAAATAGAGAAATGATATTAGAAATTCGTTTTTAATACAAAAACAATTCTAGAAACTTGTTTATTCCATAGAAAATTCATTTTTGCTCCAAATTGAACCATTCTAATTTCTAAAATTTTGTAATAATATTCTCTATCATTTAGTATCACTGTTTTGACATGAACTCAGTTAGAAAATTAATTTATCATCTAATCCTATTTTAATCACATTAAACATTAGGAAATTCATAACTTGAACTTTATAACTCCAAATTTAATGGTTCCAGTTCCTGTGATCTCATTTTAAGGTGTAGATTTTTACTGTATATTTCATTTGCATGTTTGATGTGATGTTAATTTATGCTATACTATGTATGTATTGTGTTGATGCGAGTAGACGAGCAAGACACTGTGGAAACTGAGGTTCAACAAGTAGAAGTAGCTGAGCAGGAGCTCATTGAAGGCAAGTTGTGCCCTTGATCACTTACTTTTTCCCAGCCATGTTCTTATTAATTATAATGATCTGCATAGGATAATTTTGATGGGACCCAATAGGTTACCCTAGTTTTGGCTATCTTTATACCTTGTTTACCACTGAAATATTTCTTTGGGTAGTACCTGCTATTGCTTTATGTGGATTTGGGTATGAAGATACTTTATTCATAATTACTTTTTTATTCTCTTTTATTATTACTGTTCATGCTAAGATCATTATGTTAATGGGAACATGGAGCGACCACCCGGGAAAACAGTGCTACCACAAGGGTATAATGGGACGCCCTTGGCTGATTAACTAGGAAAGCTAGTGGAGGTCTTCCTTACCCGAAAGGGGCAAGGGCAGTAGGGGAGTGGTCAGTGTAGGGAGGTCCTTGGGTTGATTTTGCTGCGATGGCGGTCAGGCAAGAACCCTGCATTGGAGCTTCCTATAAACTGTAGCGGGATTTCTGAAGCTAGTGGAACTTCGTAAAGGCCTCGTAGTGTTACCCTGCCTCGCCTCCTCGGTAGAGGTGTATGGGATTGGCCATCTCTTGGCAGATGGGTAACATGACTTGTGGGTAAAGATGCGCAACCTCTGCAGAGTGTAAAACTGGTATACTAGCCGTGCTCACGGTCATGAGCGGCTCGGACCCTCACATGATTAATTATGGAACTTAAATTCAATTTGACATTTGCATCGCATTTGGGATTATTTTACTATTACTGTTCTTTATTATTATTAAGGTTTGGTATTTACTTACACTTAGTAATTGCTAATAAAATTTTGACCAACTTATAAAAGCAATGCTCAGCCTCAGCCCTTACTTTGTTGATCAGCCTTACACTTCATGAACTCCCACCTTTGGTGAGTTCATGCCACATTATTCCCCACGACTTGTTGAGCTATGAACGTATGTGAGCTCACTCTTGCTGTCTCACACCCCCCACAGGAGAAGAACAGGTGGTTCAAGTGGAGCCAAGTATCGAGGAGTTTGATCTGATCTAGGTGGCGTTTCTCAGTCGACATTGGCGCCAACTATCCTTAGTTCATTTTATATTCATTCTTTTATTTTGTAATAAGTCTTCCGCTTTGTAATAAATACTCTGATGTTTTATGACATTTATCTCTATACACTCTGTTATTATATATGTTGTCTTCTTTGGCGCATGTATGAGATGCACCTGGCTTTGTTCCTTAAAGCCGGGTGTGACAGAAGTGGTATCAGAGGAAATGTTGACTGTAGGACGAAACCTAGATAGAAATGGACAAAACCCTTACCTACTTACCTTCTTCTGGTTCATTCTATACTTACCTTACTCTGATTCTCTCTATACTTATCTTGATCATGTCTCACCTTCTACTGTTCTACTGTGATGATTCTTACCTTTTCTATTCTAAGACAAGATGGATTTCACACCTTGGAATCCTACATTTATGAACTTTTTTTAAGAGATAGGAAACCCAAGACAAAATTAAAACTATTTTTTTCTATTAAAAAAATGTTGGTTGATTGTTCTGATGATCAATGTCTGATTTGCTTCTTTGATTGATTGATATATTATATATGGACATCTTAGCATGTACCAACATAAGGTAATGAATTAACTTTAGTAGGTGACACACTAATATACTTAACTAATAAATTCCCCACAGTAACATTTCTCGTAATTACTCGCCTTGTCTACAATTCTTCCTTTCTTACCCTATGTTTCTAACCCAGATGGGCTACCCCTATAGTGTTAGAAGAGAGCACTATAGACGTGATCCTTGGTATGTCATGGTTAAGAAAGGCAAATGCAGTTTATACATTGTGCTAAAGGAACCTAAGAAGCAATTAATGGAATTACAAGAGGCTAGGTACATTCGTTTGAGTTCCTCACCTTGGGGAGCACCGGTACTATTTGTACAGAAGAAGGATGGATCGCAACGGATGTGTGTGGACTATAGATCACTTAATGATGTTACTATGAAGAACAAGTATCCATTACCCCGTATTGAGGATTTATTTGATCAGATGAGAGGTGCTAGGGTATTCTCGAAGATTGATCTCCGATCGGGATACCATCAGATGAAGATTAGACCATCGGATATTCCTAAGACGGCTTTCTCAACCCGATATGGATTATATGAGTTCACGGTTATGTCATTTGGATTAACCAATGCACCAGCTTATTTCATGAATTTGATGAATAAGGTGTTTATGGAGTATTTGGACAGATTCGTCGTGGTGTTCATCGACGATATTCTTATCTATTCTAAGAATGAAAGTGATCACGAACAACATCTAAGGTTGGTGCTACAAAAGCTGCGAGATAATCAACTCTATGCTAAGTTCAGCAAGTGCGAGTTTTGGATTGACAAGGTGTCATTCCTTGGTCATATTATTTCTAATGGAGGAATAGCAGTGGATCCTGCTAAAGTGAAAGAGATTAGGGAATGGAGAGTGCCCACTACAGTTACAGAGATTTGGAGTTTCTTGGGACTCGCAGGATATTATCGGAGATTTATTGAAGGGTTCTCTAAGATTGCCAAGCCTATGACCTCGCTTTTGGAGAAAGGAAGAGAATTCAAGTGGGATGAGAAATGCCAAGAGAGCTTTGATCAATTGAAGGAGAGATTGATGTCACCGCCAGTATTGATTATGCCAGATCTGCAGAAGGGATTTGACATTTATTGTGATGCATGTGGCCAAGGATTGGGATGCGTGCTTATGCAAGAAGGTCATGTGATCGCCTATGCATCTCGTCAGTTGCGGAAACATGAATTGAACTACCCCACTCATGACTTGGAATTGGCTGCCGTTGTGCATGCACTGAAGATTTGGAGACACTACATTATGGGAACTAAGTGCCGAGTATACACGGATCATAAGAGCTTGAAATACATATTCACTCAGAAGGATCTCAACCTTAGGCAACGCCGTTGGTTGGAGCTTATTAAGGATTATGATTTGGAGATTCACTATCACCCAGGCAAGGCAAATTTGGTTGCAGATGCCTTGAGTCGGAAGGAGCATGTTCACTCCGCTTTCGTTGTCCAGCTACCTGATGAATTAGCAAAAGAATTTTGAGAGACTCAACCTGGGAATTGTTACACATACGGAAGGAGTGACTATTGAATTGGAACCTACCTTGGAGCAAGAAATTCGTAAAGGTCAGATTGGTGATGCTAAAATCCAGGAGATCAAGGATCTGATAACAGAAGGTAGAGGCCCGGAGTTCACAGAGGATGAGCAAGGCACGATATGGTTCAAGAATCGGATCTGTGTTCCCGATATTGATAGTCTTCGGGAAACCATATTGAAGGAAGCACATGACTCAGTTTATTCTATCCACCCTAGGAGTACTAAGATGTATCAGGATTTAAAGCAAAAGTATTGGTGGTATGGACTGAAGAGAGATGTGGCTGCACATGTGGCTATGTGCGATGTGTGCCAAAGAGTTAAAGCTGAACACCAGAGGCCAGCCGGACTACTGCATCCACTGAAGATACCTGAGTGGAAATGGGAAGAAGTTGGCATTGACTTCATTGTTGGATTACCCCACACGTCTGCTGGGTATGATTCTATATGGGTAATTGTGGACAGGCTAACCAAAGTAGCCCACTTTATTCCAGTGAAGACCACATATTCAGGAGCCAAGTTGGCAGAGTTGTACATGGCACGGATTGTATGCCTACATGGTGTGCCAAAGAAGATTGTGTCAGACCGGGGATCACAGTTTACCTCTCGGTATTGGAAGAAATTACACGAGTCATTGGATACGAGATTGAATTTTAGTTCGGCTTACCACCCCCAGACTGATGGGCAGACAGAGAGGACTAACCAAGTGTTAGAAGATATGTTATGAGCTTGTGCCCTTAAGCATGGTGGTAGTTGGGATAAGAGTTTACCGTATGCAGAGTTCTCTTATAATAATAGCTATCAGGCCAGTTTGAAGATGTCACCGTTTGAGGCTTTGTATGGCAGAAAGTGCAGGACTCCACTGTATTGGGATCAAACTGGAGAAAGGCAGTTGTTTGGGCCTGAGATTATAAAAGAAGCAGAGGAGCAAGTTCAGCAAATAAGGGAGAATTTGAGAACTGCACAATCCAGGCAGAAAAGTTACGCTGACACCCGGAGAAGACTGCTTGAGTTTAAGGAGGGAGATTATGTCTATTTGAAGGTGTCACCACTCCGGGGTATGAGAAGATTCAAAGTCAAAGGAAAGTTGTCCCCTCGCTTTATTGGACCCTTCCTAATCTTAAAGCGAGTGGGAGGGGTTGCATATCAATTGGAGTTACCGCATCATCTTGCGGATGTTCATGATGTCTTTCATGTATCTCAGCTGAAGAAATGCCTCAGGGTGCTTGAAGAACAATTACCAATGGAAGACCTTAGTGTTCAGGAAGATTTGACTTATGTTGAGTACCCCATCAAGATTTTGGATACTTTGACTCGAGTTACAAGGAATAAGGTTATAAAGATGTGCAAAGTTCAATGGAGTCACCACAGTGAAGATGAAGCAACCTGGGAAAGAGAAGAAGAGCTTCGCATAGATTTTCCCCACCTTTTCCCTAGATCCTCTTAAATCTCGAGGACGAGATTATTTTTAAGGGGGGTAGGATTTGTAATACTCAAAATTGTATACAAAGAATATTAGAGAGATTTCCTCAATTTTATGTACCATATTTGCATCATAAAAAGAGCATGCATAATTAAGAGTGATTAATTAAAACAAATGATACTAAAATAAAATAAAGTGCATCAGTTGGAGTTTATATGTTTGCGCATTAAATAAAATAATAAGGATAAAAATAATATGATAATGCCTAGAAGAGTGGTTTAAACCCTAAATAGAAATTATGGTTAGAAAATAAGAAAAATAGAAATGATATAAAAATATAAATGACATATATATCCAAAAATATCTCCAATAATTTGTATTATATATGTCATAATATGATTGAGGAGAAATTGGTTACAAAATTTGAATTTAAACCCTAGATTTGAAAATGAAAAGAAAAAAAAAAGAAAAGAGGGAAGGAACTCGGTATGGGCCATAATCACCATTCGGCCCAGATCAGTATGAGCACCGCGCAGCCCAAATGGTGCTGACACTGAGGACCCGCTGTCAGCCTCTTCGTCGCGCGCTAGAGCCGTGATGACTGCTTCCTTCGTCTGCGTACCCTTCACTGCCCGTGGGCCATCCCCGTCAGTATCTCCTTCCCTCGCTCGATGCTGGCAGTCCTTCTTCCCTGCGGGGATCGGGTCGCACTGACCGGCTCGGCCGTGATCCCCGGAAACGCGCTTACTTGCTTGGACTTCGGTCGAAGCCTTTCGCGCGCTTAAAGCTGACTGGTGGTCCATTCGGTCAGCTCCTCCCCACCTCACCACGCCGCAGGAACTGGGTCGCCCGCCGGAGAGATCGGATCTCCCCAACAACCTCCGGCCGCAAATCGTGCTGAGCTAACCGTCTCCACGCGAGCCGCCCTGCTACGTATAAGTCAGTTCCCCATACCTTTGGACCGATCCAACCAAGCCACCGAATCGCTGGATTTCGTCGTGGGGGGAAGCTCGGTGGAGGTGTGTGCGCCGCCTCGGTGAATTCGCATTGGCGCCCGCGTCGGGTTCCTTGGACGGGGCAGGGAGCTTCGTTTCGTCTTCCTGTGGCTGTTGATCGCCTTCGAGGGAGAAGGGGACCACTCGCTTGGTGGTAATTCCTCACCGGAATTTCATCGCCGTCACATAATCGCACTACTCCGTGAGCAGTCGGCTCTACTGCTCGGCGTCCGGTATGAACGCAGCCTTTGCATTCTCCGTTACCCTCTCTTGATTTGTACTCGCTCCGTACCCCGATAGGACACCTAGATGCGGGACCTGGGCTCACCGTCGGGGCGCCGCCGCGGCTGAAATCACGTCACCGTGGTATGAGTTGGGAGATAGAAGAAGGCTAGGCGTCGTCGGTTTAGTAGTCAACGGTGCAGATCAATCTAGGAAGTAGCCTTTCGCAGGGGGCGATCTGGTCCATTAGATCATAAATGGACAGCCGCGAAGTGATCCTAACGTTTTAAATCCAAACCGTCGATGTCCGATCTCGCGGCTGCGATTGCATACCGGTTCAGTGTAATGTGGCTCTAATCTGGAGCGTAGATCTTAGATCGGGCGGTCAGAAACGCTCGATACCCCCTTCGCGGTGCACTTTTGCATAAGAGCCCCTCGGTAAGTAGGAAATAGAACCCGCCGTCCACCCTCACTGCGCTCTGTGTCTATAGATTTTTACCGCTGGGCCCCTGGACTTCCCAGATATTGACGCCCAGTCTAGAGTAGATTAAAAATAGAGAAATGATATTAGAAATTCGTTTTTAATACAAAAACAATTCTAGAAACTTGTTTATTCCATAGAAAATTCATTTTTGCTCCAAATTGAACCATTCCAATTTCTAAAATTTTGTAATAATATTCTCTATCATTTAGTATCACTGTTTTGACATGAACTCAGTTAGAAAATTAATTTATCATCTAATCCTATTTTAATCACATTAAACATTAGGAAATTCATAACTTGAACTCTATAACTCCAAATTTAATGGTTCCAGTTCCTGTGATCTCATTTTAAGGTGTAGATTTTTACTGTATATTTCATTTGCATGTTTGATGTGATGTTAATTTATGCTATACTATGTATGTATTGTGTTGATGCGAGTAGACGAGCAAGCCACTGTGGAAACTGAGGTTCAACAAGTAGAAGTAGCTGAGCAGGAGCTCATTGAAGGCAAGTTGTGCCCTTGATCACTTACTTTTTCCCAGCCATGTTCTTATTAATTATAATGATCTGCATAGGATAATTTTGATGGGACCCAATAGGTTACCCTAGTTTTGGCTATCTTTATACCTTGTTTACCACTGAAATATTTCTTTGGGTAGTACCTGCTATTGCTTTATGTGGATTTGGGTATGAAGATACTTTATTCATAATTACTCTTTTATTCTCTTTTATTATTACTGTTCATGCTAAGATCATTATGTTAATGGGAACATGGAGCGACCACCCGGGAAAACAGTGCTACCACAAGGGTATAATGGGACGCCCTTGGCTGATTAACTAGGAAAGCTAGTGGAGGTCTTCCTTACCCGAAAGGGGCAAGGGTAGTAGGGGAGTGGTCAGTGTAGGGAGGTCCTTGGGTTGATTTTGCTGCGATGGCGGTCAGGCAAGAACCCTGCATTGGAGCTTCCTATAAACTGTAGCGGGATTTCTGAAGCTAGTGGAACTTCGTAAAGGCCTCGTAGTGTTACCCTGCCTCGCCTCCTCGGTAGAGGTGTATGGGATTGGCCATCTCTTGGCAGATGGGTAACATGACTTGTGGGTAAAGATGCGCAACCTCTGCAAAGTGTAAAACTGGTATACTAGCCGTGCTCACGGTCATGAGCGGCTCGGACCCTCACATGATTAATTATGGAACTTAAATTCAATTTGACATTTGCATCGCATTTGGGATTATTTTACTATTACTGTTCTTTATTATTATTAAGGTTTGGTATTTACTTACACTTAGTAATTGCTAATAAAATTTTGACCAACTTATAAAAGCAATGCTCAGCCTCAGCCCTTACTTTGTTGATCAGCCTTACACTTCATGAACTCCCACCTTTGGTGAGTTCATGCCACATTATTCCCCACGACTTGTTGAGCTATGAACGTATGTGAGCTCACTCTTGCTGTCTCACACCCCCCACAGGAGAAGAACAGGTGGTTCAAGTGGAGCCAAGTATCGAGGAGTTTGATCTGATCTAGGTGGCGTTTCTCAGTCGACATTGGCGCCAACTATCCTTAGTTCATTTTATATTCATTCTTTTATTTTGTAATAAGTCTTCCGCTTTGTAATAAATACTCTGATGTTTTATGACATTTATCTCTATACACTCTGTTATTATATATGTTGTCTTCTTTGGCGCATGTATGAGATGCACCTGGCTTTGTTCCTTAAAGCCGGGTGTGACAGAAGTGGTATCAGAGGAAATGTTGACTGTAGGACGAAACCTAGATAGAAATGGACAAAACCCTTACCTACTTACCTTCTTCTGGTTCATTCTATACTTACCTTACTCTGATTCTCTCTATACTTATCTTGATCATGTCTCACCTTCTACTGTTCTACTGTGATGATTCTTACCTTTTCTATTCTAAGACAAGATGGATTTCACACCTTGGAATCCTACATTTATGAACTTTTTTTAAGAGATAGGAAACCCAAGACAAAATTAAAACTATTTTTTTCTATTAAAAAAATGTTGGTTGATTGTTCTGATGATCAATGTCTGATTTGCTTCTTTGATTGATTGATATATTATATATGGACATCTTAGCATGTACCAACATAAGGTAATGAATTAACTTTAGTAGGTGACACACTAATATACTTAACTAATAAATTCCCCACAGTAACATTTCTCGTAATTACTCGCCTTGTCTACAATTCTTCCTTTCTTACCCTATGTTTCTAACCCAGATGGGCTACCCCTATAGTGTTAGAAGAGAGCACTATAGACATGATCCTTGGTATGTCATGGTTAAGAAAGGCAAATGCAGTTTATACATTGTGCTAAAGGAACCTAAGAAGCAATTAATGGAATTACAAGAGGCTAGGTACATTCGTTTGAGTTCCTCACCTTGGGGAGCACCGGTACTATTTGTACAGAAGAAGGATGGATCGCAACGGATGTGTGTGGACTATAGATCACTTAATGATGTTACTATGAAGAACAAGTATCCATTACCCCGTATTGAGGATTTATTTGATCAGATGAGAGGTGCTAGGGTATTCTCGAAGATTGATCTCCGATCGGGATACCATCAGATGAAGATTAGACCATCGGATATTCCTAAGACGGCTTTCTCAACCCGATATGGATTATATGAGTTCACGGTTATGTCATTTGGATTAACCAATGCACCAGCTTATTTCATGAATTTGATGAATAAGGTGTTTATGGAGTATTTGGACAGATTCGTCGTGGTGTTCATCGACGATATTCATATCTATTCTAAGAATGAAAGTGATCACGAACAACATCTAAGGTTGGTGCTACAAAAGCTGCGAGATAATCAACTCTATGCTAAGTTCAGCAAGTGCGAGTTTTGGATTGACAAGGTGTCATTCCTTGGTCATATTATTTCTAATGGAGGAATAGCAATGGATCCTGCTAAAGTGAAAGAGATTAGGGAATGGAGAGTGCCCACTACAGTTACAGAGATTTGGAGTTTCTTGGGACTCGCAGGATATTATCGGAGATTTATTGAAGGGTTCTCTAAGATTGCCAAGCCTATGACCTCGCTTTTGGAGAAAGGAAGAGAATTCAAGTGGGATGAGAAATGCCAAGAGAGCTTTGATCAATTGAAGGAGAGATTGATGTCACCGCCAGTATTGATTATGCCAGATCTGCAGAAGGGATTTGACATTTATTGTGATGCATGTGGCCAAGGATTGGGATGCGTGCTTATGCAAGAAGGTCATGTGATCGCCTATGCATCTCGTCAGTTGCGGAAACATGAATTGAACTACCCCACTCATGACTTGGAATTGGCTGCCGTTGTGCATGCACTGAAGATTTGGAGACACTACATTATGGGAACTAAGTGCCGAGTATACACGGATCATAAGAGCTTGAAATACATATTCACTCAGAAGGATCTCAACCTTAGGCAACGCCGTTGGTTGGAGCTTATTAAGGATTATGATTTGGAGATTCACTATCACCCAGGCAAGGCAAATTTGGTTGCAGATGCCTTGAGTCGGAAGGAGCATGTTCACTCCGCTTTCGTTGTCCAGCTACCTGATGAATTAGCAAAAGAATTTTGAGAGACTCAACCTGGGAATTGTTACACATACGGAAGGAGTGACTATTGAATTGGAACCTACCTTGGAGCAAGAAATTCGTAAAGGTCAGATTGGTGATGCTAAAATCCAGGAGATCAAGGATCTGATAACAGAAGGTAGAGGCCCGGAGTTCACAGAGGATGAGCAAGGCACGATATGGTTCAAGAATCGGATCTGTGTTCCCGATATTGATAGTCTTCGGGAAACCATATTGAAGGAAGCACATGACTCAGTTTATTCTATCCACCCTAGGAGTACTAAGATGTATCAGGATTTAAAGCAAAAGTATTGGTGGTATGGACTGAAGAGAGATGTGGCTGCACATGTGGCTATGTGCGATGTGTGCCAAAGAGTTAAAGCTGAACACCAGAGGCCAGCCGGACTACTGCATCCACTGAAGATACCTGAGTGGAAATGGGAAGAAGTTGGCATTGACTTCATTGTTGGATTACCCCACACGTCTGCTGGGTATGATTCTATATGGGTAATTGTGGACAGGCTAACCAAAGTAGCCCACTTTATTCCAGTGAAGACCACATATTCAGGAGCCAAGTTGGCAGAGTTGTACATGGCACGGATTGTATGCCTACATGGTGTGCCAAAGAAGATTGTGTCAGACCGGGGATCACAGTTTACCTCTCGGTATTGGAAGAAATTACACGAGTCATTGGATACGAGATTGAATTTTAGTTCGGCTTACCACCCCCAGACTGATGGGCAGACAGAGAGGACTAACCAAGTGTTAGAAGATATGTTATGAGCTTGTGCCCTTAAGCATGGTGGTAGTTGGGATAAGAGTTTACCGTATGCAGAGTTCTCTTATAATAATAGCTATCAGGCCAGTTTGAAGATGTCACCGTTTGAGGCTTTGTATGGCAGAAAGTGCAGGACTCCACTGTATTGGGATCAAACTGGAGAAAGGCAGTTGTTTGGGCCTGAGATTATAAAAGAAGCAGAGGAGCAAGTTCAGCAAATAAGGGAGAATTTGAGAACTGCACAATCCAGGCAGAAAAGTTACGCTGACACCCGGAGAAGACTGCTTGAGTTTAAGGAGGGAGATTATGTCTATTTGAAGGTGTCACCACTCCGGGGTATGAGAAGATTCAAAGTCAAAGGAAAGTTGTCCCCTCGCTTTATTGGACCCTTCCTAATCTTAAAGCGAGTGGGAGGGGTTGCATATCAATTGGAGTTACCGCATCATCTTGCGGATGTTCATGATGTCTTTCATGTATCTCAGCTGAAGAAATGCCTCAGGGTGCTTGAAGAACAATTACCAATGGAAGACCTTAGTGTTCAGGAAGATTTGACTTATGTTGAGTACCCCATCAAGATTTTGGATACTTTGACTCGAGTTACAAGGAATAAGGTTATAAAGATGTGCAAAGTTCAATGGAGTCACCACAGTGAAGATGAAGCAACCTGGGAAAGAGAAGAAGAGCTTCGCATAGATTTTCCCCACCTTTTCCCTAGATCCTCTTAAATCTCGAGGACGAGATTATTTTTAAGGGGGGTAGGATTTGTAATACTCAAAATTGTATACAAAGAATATTAGAGAGATTTCCTCAATTTTATGTACCATATTTGCATCATAAAAAGAGCATGCATAATTAAGAGTGATTAATTAAAACAAATGATACTAAAATAAAATAAAGTGCATCAGTTGGAGTTTATATGTTTGCGCATTAAATAAAATAATAAGGATAAAAATAATATGATAATGCCTAGAAGAGTGGTTTAAACCCTAAATAGAAATTATGGTTAGAAAATAAGAAAAATAGAAATGATATAAAAATATAAATGACATATATATCCAAAAATATCTCCAATAATTTGTATTATATATGTCATAATATGATTGAGGAGAAATTGGTTACAAAATTTGAATTTAAACCCTAGATTTGAAAATGAAAAGAAAAAAAAAGAAAAGAGGGAAGGAACTCGGTATGGGCCATAATCACCATTCGGCCCAGATCAGTATGAGCACCGCGCAGCCCAAATGGTGCTGACACTGAGGACCCGCTGTCAGCCTCTTCGTCGCGCGCTAGAGCCGTGATGACTGCTTCCTTCGTCTGCGTACCCTTCACTGCCCGTGGGCCATCCCCGTCAGTATCTCCTTCCCTCGCTCGATGCTGGCAGTCCTTCTTCCCTGCGGGGATCGGGTCGCGCTGACCGGCTCGGCCGTGATCCCCGGAAACGCGCTTACTTGCTTGGACTTCGGTCGAAGCCTTTCGCGCGCTTAAAGCTGACTGGTGGTCCATTCGGTCAGCTCCTCCCCACCTCACCACGCCGCAGGAACTGGGTCGCCCGCCGGAGAGATTGGATCTCCCCAACAACCTCCGGCCGCAAATCGTGCTGAGCTAACCGTCTCCACGCGAGCCGCCCTGCTACGTATAAGTCAGTTCCCCATACCTTTGGACCGATCCAACCAAGCCACCGAATCGCTGGATTTCGTCGTGGGGGGAAGCTCGGTGGAGGTGTGTGCGCCGCCTCGGTGAATTCGCATTGGCGCCCGCGTCGGGTTCCTTGGACGGGGCAGGGAGCTTCGTTTCGTCTTCCTGTGGCTGTTGATCGCCTTCGAGGGAGAAGGGGACCACTCGCTTGGTGGTAATTCCTCACCGGAATTTCATCGCCGTCACATAATCGCACTGCTCCGTGAGCAGTCGGCTCTACTGCTCGGCGTCCGGTATGAACGCAGCCTTTGCATTCTCCGTTACCCTCTCTTGATTTGTACTCGCTCCGTACCCCAATAGGACACCTAGATGCGGGACCTGGGCTCACCGTCGGGGCACCGCCGCGGCTGAAATCACGTCACCGTGGTATGAGTTGGGAGATAGAAGAAGGCTAGGCGTCGTCGGTTTAGTAGTCAACGGTGCAGATCAATCTAGGAAGTAGCCTTTCGCAGGGGGCGATCTGGTCCATTAGATCATAAATGGACAGCCGCGAAGTGATCCTAACGTTTTAAATCCAAACCGTCGATGTCCGATCTCGCGGCTGCGATTGCATACCGGTTCAGTGTAATGTGGCTCTAATCTGGAGCGTAGATCTTAGATCGGGCGGTCAGAAACGCTCGATACCCCCTTCGCGGTGCACTTTTGCATAAGAGCCCCTCGGTAAGTAGGAAATAGAACCCGCCGTCCACCCTCACTGCGCTCTGTGTCTATAGATTTTTACCGCTGGGCCCCTGGACTTCCCAGATATTGACGCCCAGTCCAGAGTAGATTAAAAATAGAGAAATGATATTAGAAATTCGTTTTTAATACAAAAACAATTCTAGAAACTTGTTTATTCCATAGAAAATTCATTTTTGCTCCAAATTGAACCATTCCAATTTCTAAAATTTTGTAATAATATTCTCTATCATTTAGTATCACTGTTTTGACATGAACTCAGTTAGAAAATTAATTTATCATCTAATCCTATTTTAATCACATTAAACATTAGGAAATTCATAACTTGAACTCTATAACTCCAAATTTAATGGTTCCAGTTCCTGTGATCTCATTTTAAGGTGTAGATTTTTACTGTATATTTCATTTGCATGTTTGATGTGATGTTAATTTATGCTATACTATGTATGTATTATGTTGATGCGAGTAGACGAGCAAGCCACTGTGGAAACTGAGGTTCAACAAGTAGAAGTAGCTGAGCAGGAGCTCATTGAAGGCAAGTTGTGCCCTTGATCACTTACTTTTTCCCAGCCATGTTCTTATTAATTATAATGATCTGCATAGGATAATTTTGATGGGACCCAATAGGTTACCCTAGTTTTGGCTATCTTTATACCTTGTTTACCACTGAAATATTTCTTTGGGTAGTACCTGCTATTGCTTTATGTGGATTTGGGTATGAAGATACTTTATTCATAATTACTCTTTTATTCTCTTTTATTATTACTGTTCATGCTAAGATCATTATGTTAATGGGAACATGGAGCGACCACCCGGGAAAACAGTGCTACCACAAGGGTATAATGGGACGCCCTTGGCTGATTAACTAGGAAAGCTAGTGGAGGTCTTCCTTACCCGAAAGGGGCAAGGGCAGTAGGGGAGTGGTCAGTGTAGGGAGGTCCTTGGGTTGATTTTGCTGCGATGGCGGTCAGGCAAGAACCCTGCATTGGAGCTTCCTATAAACTGTAGCGGGATTTCTGAAGCTAGTGGAACTTCGTAAAGGCCTCGTAGTGTTACCCTGCCTCGCCTCCTCGGTAGAGGTGTATGGGATTGGCCATCTCTTGGCAGATGGGTAACATGACTTGTGGGTAAAGATGCGCAACCTCTGCAGAGTGTAAAACTGGTATACTAGCCGTGCTCACGGTCATGAGCGGCTCGGACCCTCACATGATTAATTATGGAACTTAAATTCAATTTGACATTTGCATCGCATTTGGGATTATTTTACTATTACTGTTCTTTATTATTATTAAGGTTTGGTATTTACTTACACTTAGTAATTGCTAATAAAATTTTGACCAACTTATAAAAGCAATGCTCAGCCTCAGCCCTTACTTTGTTGATCAGCCTTACACTTCATGAACTCCCACCTTTGGTGAGTTCATGCCACATTATTCCCCACGACTTGTTGAGCTATGAACGTATGTGAGCTCACTCTTGCTGTCTCACACCCCCCACAGGAGAAGAACAGGTGGTTCAAGTGGAGCCAAGTATCGAGGAGTTTGATCTGATCTAGGTGGCGTTTCTCAGTCGACATTGGCACCAACTATCCTTAGTTCATTTTATATTCATTCTTTTATTTTGTAATAAGTCTTCCGCTTTGTAATAAATACTCTGATGTTTTATGACATTTATCTCTATACACTCTGTTATTATATATGTTGTCTTCTTTGGCGCATGTATGAGATGCACCTGGCTTTGTTCCTTAAAGCCGGGTGTGACACTCGGGAGGATCAATGGCTCAACTTCGACCATCCAGGCAAATACCCGCTCCTCGTCGATCCGGTGATCCGAGAGAGCCGGGTGAAGAAGGTGCTAGTGGACGGGGGAGCAGCATCAACGTCACCTTCCCCCGGACACTCCAAGGTTTGGGAGTTCACCTCAAAGAGCTCCACGAGTCAGACACTCCTTTCATCGGCATCGTGCCAACGGAAGGGGAATACCCGCTGGGCCACATCTACATGCCTGTCACCTTCGGAACTCCGGAGAACTACAGAACCGAGTTCCTGAGGTTCGAAGTGGCGAACTTCGACTGCGGGTACAACGCCATCATCGGGAGGACGGGATTGGCCAAATTCATGGCCATTCCACATTACACATACATGATACTGAAGATGCCAGGACCGCAAGGAATCATAACTGTGCGCGCCGACTTCCAAGGCGCCGCAGAGTGTTTCCGAGTGGCCATCCAAGCAGCCCTCACCACCAAGCCGTCGACGGTTTCTTCAACACAGGCGAACTCTAAGCCTGAGGAGGACCTTGCAGTACCGGCAAACGAAGCTCAGGCCGCGACCTCTATGCGGCCGACTGAAGAAACCAAGAGGATCAACCTGGGGTTCGCTGATGAACGCAAGACTACCATCATCAGCTCCAGCCTGGACGACAAATAGGAAAGCACGCTCGTCCAGTTTCTGCAAGATAACCGAGATGTATTCGCATGGCAACCTGCGGATATGCCGGGAGTCCCAAGAGAACTGGCCGAGCACAAACTGAAGGTCTATCCCCAGGCAAGGCCGATTCGGCAAAAGCTACGTCGTTTCACGCCCGACAAGAGAGAGGCCATTCGCGCCGAGTTAGCTCGCTTGGTCGCGGCTGGATTTATTAGAGAGGTGTTACACCCCGAGTGGTTAGCCAACCCTGTTCTTGTACTCAAAAAGAATAAAGTGGATTGGCGCATGTGCGTCGACTATACTGATCTCAACAAACACTGTCCGAAGGATCCCTTCGGGCTCCCAAGGATAGATCAGGTGGTGGACTCCACCGCTGGATGTTCTGTGCTGTCTTTCTTGGATTGCTATTCCGGATACCATCATATTAGTTTGGCGAAAGAAGACGAGGAAAAAATAGCGTTCATCACTCCGTTTGGTGCTTTCTGTTATACCTCCATGTCGTTCGGCCTCAAAAACGCTGGAGCGACTTATCAGAGAGCCATTCAAACGTGCTTAGCCGATCACTGGGGCAAGCGTGTGGAGGCCTACGTAGATGATGTGGTAATCAAAACAGAGAATTCGGAAAACTTCATCGAAGACTTACAGCTGGTTTTCAACAGTCTGAGACGGTATATATGGAAGCTTAATCCCGAAAAATGTGTTTTCGGGGTACCAGCAGGAAAATTACTCGGGTTTATTGTCAGCCACCGGGGAATTGAGGCTAATCCGGATAAAATTGAAGCTATCATGAAGATGGAAGTACCTCGATCACAAAAGAAGGTTCAGCGACTTACTGGATGTATGGCAGCTCTGAGCAGATTTATATCCAGGCTGGGGGAGAAAGGTTTACCATTTTACAAGCTGCTCAAGAAGGTGGATAAGTTTTAGTGGACTTTGGAGGCACAGGAAGCTCTAGATGCACTAAAGAAATTCTTGACCACACCACCAGTACTGAAGCCACCCCGACGAGCTACGTCAACTCAACCAGCTGAAGATCTGCTACTGTATATCTCTTGCACGACTCACGTGGTAAGCACCGCGTTGGTAGTCGAGCGAGCAGAAGAAGGACATGTCTACCCAGTGCAACATCCTGTTTACTTCATTAGTGAAGTTCTAGGCCCCTCAAAGAAAAAGTACCCTCAAGTTCAGAAGCTATTATATGCAGTACTTCTAACTGCCCGCAAGCTATGTCACTACTTGGATGACCACAAAGTCATAGTAGTCACTGGTTTTCCGATAGGGGATATTCTTCACAACAAGGAAGCCATTGGTCGAATAGCCAAGTGGGCCTGTGAGCTGGGATCTCATGACATCGAGTTCCGACCCCGCACTGCCATCAAAACTCAAGCACTGGTTGATTTTGTATCAGAATGGACCGAACAGCAAGTACCAGATAACCTAGAGGCTGCAGAAGTATGGCGAATGTATTTTGATGGCTCGCTGAAGCTGCAGGGAGCAGGAGCAGGAATTCTCTTCATCGCACCAGGGGGCGAGCACCTCAAATATGCCCTCCAGTTGCTGTTTCCGGCCTCCAACAATGCAGCCGAGTATGAAGCTCTAATCCATGGATTGAACATCGCCATATCATCGGGCATCAAGAGATTGATGGTGTACGGAGACTCTCTGGTAGTCATTAGCCAGATAAACAAAGAGTGGGATTGTTCAAGAGATTCAATGGGAAAATACTGCACTGTTGTCCGAAAGCTGGAAGATAAATTTGAGGGTCTGGAATTTCATCATGTAGAAAGTGATCGGAACACAACAGCCGATATATTGTCCAAGCTAGGATCCAGTCGAACTCAGGTCCCACCTGGAGTCTTTGTGCAAGAAATACTACAGCCGAGCATATCAATGGATCAAACAGAAGAGTGTAATGTTATAAATCAACCCGAGTCAGACTCTGATGACTGGAGAAGGCCAATCATCAAGTATATATAAAGAATGAAGAGGAACCAGATGACAAGAATTCAGCCGAGCGCATTGCGAGACAGTCGGCTCACTACACACTCATTGGGGAGACATTGTACAGAAGGGGTGCATCAGGCGTCCTCATGAGGTGCATTCTCCCATCTACTGGGAAGCGACTTCTGGAGGAGGTCCATGCTGGGCAATGCGGAATACATGAGCGTCCAGAACACTAGTCGGGAAGGTCTTCAGGTCAGGATTCTATTGGCCAACAGCAAAGAGTGATGCAGCCGATGTTAGTTCAGAGGTGCGAAGCTTGCCAATACTTGTCAAAACAACAACATCTGCCAGCACAGCAACTGTAGACCATACCAGTAACTTGGCCTTTCGCATGCTGGGGATTGGATATGATCGGACCTTTCAAGAAGGCTCAAGGAGGATACACTCATGTATTGGTAGCAATCGACAAATTCACTAAATGGATAGAGTTCAAGCCCATTCTTCTTTAACCTCAGCTAAGGCCGTGGAATTCATACAAGACATAATATTCAGATTCGGGATACCAAACAGCATCATAACTGACCTAGGATCCAACTTCACAAGTTTAGTGTTCTTCGACTTCTGCGAGCAAAAAAGCATTCAGATCAAGTATGCATCTGTAGCACATCCAAGAGCCAACGGGTAGGTTGAGCGAGCCAACGGGATGATACTGGAGGCACTCAGGAAAAAGGTCTTCGATAAGAATGAAAAATTCGCAGGAAAGTGGATAAGGGAATTGCCTTATGTTGTTTGGAGCCTAAGAACCCAACCTAGCCGAGCTCTGCATGGAAACACTCCTTTCTTCATGGTCTATGGGTCGGAGGCAGTGCTACCTGCCGATCTCAAGTTCGGGGCGCCAAGGTTGATCTTCGAAAACATAGCAGAAGTCGAGGCCACCAGGTTGGAGGACATTGATATACTTGAAGAAGAACGACTGAATGCGGTAATCCAATCAGCACGGTACCAGCAGACTCTAAGGCGCTATCACGACAAGGTTGTGCGACATCGATCTTTCTCAGTAGGAGATCTCGTCCTCCGCCGAATTCTAACAGAGGAGGGACGGCACAAGTTATCGCCCTTATGGGAAGGACCCTTCATAGTAGCAGAAGTCACTTGACCAGGATCATATCGTCTCACTCAGATGGATGGCACAGAAGTCGGGAACTCCTGGAACATAGAACACCTCAGGAAGTTTTATCCCTAGCTGTATTTCAAAAGCTATCGGGACGACGATGTACTCTGTAAAGTGGAAATATGTCATCAATAAAAAAGGGGTTTCAAAGATACTCAGTTTGTTCACGATTGACTTGCATTCTTACTTAACTCGGGGTGACCACTATGCCCTACTAACTGAGCAATTGGCTTAAGTCGGCAACGACTTAAGGCGGTGCAACATGCTCGCACTTACTTAACTCGGGGTGACCACTATGCCCTGCTAACGGAGCAATCGGCTTAAGTCGGCAACGACTTAAGGCGGTGCAACATGCTCACGCTTACTTAACTCGGGGTGACCACTATGCCCTGCTAACGGAGCAATCGGCTTAAGTTGGCAACGACTTAAGGCGGTGCAACATGCTCGCGCTTACTTAACTCGGGGTGACCACTATGCCCTGCTAACGGAGCAATCGGCTTAAGTCGGCAATGACTTAAGGCGGTGCAACATGCTCACGCTTACTTAACTCGGGGTGACCACTATGCCCTGCTAACAGAGCAATCGGCTTAAGTTGGCAACGACTTAAGGCGGTGCAACATGCTCGCGCTTACTTAACTCGGGGTGACCACTATGCCCTGCTAATGGAGCAATCGTCTTAAGTCGGCAACGACTTAAGGCGGTGCAACATGCTCACGCCTACGCAATTCAGGGTGACCACTACGCCCTATTAACAAAAGCAATCGACTTAATTCAGCAGCGACTTAAGGCGATCTGATGTGATTACAATTACTCATATAAGGATGACCTCTATATCCCGCAAACAAATTTCAAAACCATCGCGCATCATTTTACTACTGCAAATTTACGAACTGATGAATTCTGAAACAATACGAGAATAACAATGTCGTTTAAGTACTGAAATGACGTTCTCTAACAAATGTCTGACCATGCTAACCGCGCGCTCAAAGCACGCAAAATGTTTCTCTACTTGGTGATATTTTTCTCAGGAGCAATCGATGAGGAAGGACGACTCGAAGAATTAGGGGCAGCACTCACATCAGCCCTTATATCTTCGGGAACAACCACGCCGGGTCTCCTCATAAAGATTCGCCCCGCCCGAATAGCCTTGTCCATGGTCCTATCGCGCTGGGCTCTGAGAGTAACAGAAGTTTCTTCGGCGACCTTGGCAGCCAGCCGAGCAGTTTCTAACTCTTGGGCGATGGATTTCTTGGAAGATCGGAGTTCTTTGATAGTAGCGTCCTTCGCTGATATCAACTATTTGAGCCGGGTCACTTCATCCGTGGATTCCTGCAGCTTACATCGTTGGTTGTCTAACTCTTCCATGGTGAAGCGATGACTCCTCTCCAGGATAGTCAGCGAGTTGCTAGAAGCACGATACAATATGTCAAGACTGTCGCGAGAAGCAGCAAGGATACGTTTTTCTTCCTGCAAACAAAAGTCAACTCCCTCAAACACCAAGCAAGTAATAGGAGCACAACAAGGCAAAGCACAGTTCCATAAATCACCTTTTTCAGAATTGAGCTGAGCGTGAAGAGAAGAACTCAGTGCATTGGCGTCATCTAAGGCAGCGGAGACCTGACCCAGTTCAGTCTGGCTTTGAGAGTACTTTTCCTCAAAGTCAGTGCATCGCTGGACCAATTCAGCCTGATCTCGAGAATGTTTTTCCTCAAGAGTGGAAATCTGCCGAGTCATTCCTAGCAGGAGACAATCAAACAAAAAGGGGTCAGAATGTAAAGCAGTCCACAGTAAAGACAAAGAGAAGCAAAAAAGCACTAACCAGTGTTGGTTGCCTCCAATTCAGAGACACGACGTTGAAGTGACAGTGGATTCCAACGTGCAAGAGATGAAGCTACTTCTGGGACAGAAGCACCCTGTAACCTCAGCTGGCTAGCCATCCCATCCACCAAAGCCTGATGAGGAGAACAGATGAGTGTAATGACAACAGTTCATGCAACGTAAAAACCAAGCTAAAATACATCACAGTACCTGGAGGTTGGAAAAGAACGAAGGGATCCCCAAATCAGGAGAGATCAATTGATAACCAGGCGTAAGGCCACCACCCGAAGCAGCCTGCAACAAGCCAACAGGAACCAGCTCGGTACCATCAACAGAGCCCAACACTCGGTCAGCGGGGACGCTGCCCTCTAAAGCGACTCCCTGGTCCAAGGCTTGGGCTACCACCATATAGCCGGAGTGTGGAGGCGATCCTGCATGAACGTCCATGGAAGTACAGGAGGGAGACCCCGCTCGAACACCCTCGGGGGCTGGGTCATAGTTTGCACTGCCCACTTGAGCCGGATCATCCCCGGCAGCACCCTCGGGGGCTGGGCAGTGGCTTACACTTCCCACCCGAACCAAGTCATCCTCGACGACATCCTCGGGGGCTGGGCATGTGTCAACACCATCCTTGGGGTCCAAGTTCTCTGCGGTAGCCACTTCTAAGGCTGATGGGCCCTCAGTTACTTCCATGGGGCCAGGACGATCCAAGTCAGTCTCCCGACCCTCGAGATCGCGCTCCAAGGTCGACGAGGCACGGGATGACCTCAACCCAGCATCAAGCACATCAGCACAAACCTCCATCACACCATCATCTGCTGGCTCCGATAACAAATCCTCTGGAACCATATCCTCAAGAGTCTGATCAAAATTGGCTAGGGACAGTTCTTGTAGACCAATGAGGGCAGACAAAGCAGGAGAAGAAACTCCACTACTTTCACCGCTAGCAATGAACTGCCGACTGTTTTTCCGAGTCAAAGGAACTTCATCTTCTTCCTCCTCGTCGTCCACATTAGCAACACAAGCAGCACCCCCATTGGGATCAGTAACAGATGGAGCACCCACATTGGGATCAGCAGCGGATTGGGTACACCCATTGGGATCAGCATCAGTAAATTTAGTCACAGGCATTTCTTCAGCAGCAGGAACTGAAGTACCAGCGTCCCGATCCAAACTGGATACTCGCCAGAGGCGTCTCATTTTCTTTTTCTGCTCATCAGCAGAAGGATCAGGCTGATTGGCTCGGCAAGGGCGCCTCGGGCGAGTACTGGCAGGCTTCTGAGTATCCAAAGTTGTATCAGCCTCTGGGAGGGGCGCCACTACCAATGCCCCAGCAGGAGCAGCGTCGGAAGAATCCTCAGCCAGCAAATCAAGCATAGCGCTTATCTCTGCATCACTAGGGTTCAGGGGCACCTCAAAATGGACCTGCCGTTCATCATCAGGAATCTCCCCAAGCGAGGCAACCAAGGCACTAACTTCTTCAGCAGAGGGCCGCACTCTAAGGCCCAAACTGCCATCAGTGACAGGTGGATTCGACACAAAAAGGGTGAAGGCTTTGGGAGGAGGCAGGTTCCAGGCCGAGTATGCCACTGGAGCACCAACATTTGACACTTTGCCTCTAAGGATCATCTCAAGTCGGCTCACCAAGTCTGCAGAGGGAATTCTTCTGTTGGTAACCCGAGTTGAGTCGGCTAGGCCTCGATACAGATAAGCTGGGTATGCCCTGTCCTTCAACGGCTGAATATTCTTGAAGACAAAATCAGCAACCACAGCTTCAGCAGTCAGACCCCTCTCTTTCAGCAGTCCAACTTCAGCTAGCAACGCACCTGCCTCAGCTACCTCCTGATCTGTGGGAGACTCGGTCCAGCTTGGGGTGCGAACATCCGGCTGTCTTCCCGACCGGGGGGAGAGAATTTCCATAATTCTCAACTATGAACCACTCCAGGCGCCATCCCTTGATACTGTCTTTGAGAGGGATTTCGAGATACTCAGTCTTCCTCCCGCAGCGCATCTCCAAGCTGGCACCCCCAACCAACTGATGTTGTCCCCCGGCCATCCCAGGGCGACAGTGATACAAGTACTTCCACAAACCGAAATGTGGCAGCACGCCAAGAAAGGCTTCACATAAATGAACGAAAATGGAGATTTGCAGGATAGAATTGGGATTCAGATGGGTCAAGTTAAGATGGTAGAAATCAAGGAGGCCGCGGAAAAAGGGAGAAATGGGAAGACCGAGGCCGCGGAGAAGGAAGGGAGCATAAATCACGGACTCATGGGTATCCTCAGTTGGGACAGTAACCCCATGGCAAATCCGCCAAGAACAGAGTTCCCTCGGAGGGAGAACCCCGATGGACACAAGGTGGAGAAGTTCGGGCTCAGAGATGACGGACATGTGGTTACCTGCGAAAGGCAACTGGCTGTTGGGGTCGATTGGAGGAATCACCACGGCAGACGAACTCGAGCCTTTCCTCTTGGGCGCCATCTCGATTTTACCGGCGAGCAGAGTGGGAGGCGAATTGCAGAGAGGATTCAGAAGCAAGAACTAGGGCACGGAAAGCAGAGGCGGCTAAAAGCGCAGCACTTATGGGATATTCCCGAGCCAGATACCGTTTCAAAAAGCGACCAGTCAGCACCCGGCGGTTATTTCCAAAACACCAGCGTGCCACGTCATCACCCGGCAGTTATTTCCAGAACACCGGTGCGCCACATCATCACTCGGCTATTATCCTCAAAGTGGCCCGCGTAGCCTGCTATCGCTCGGCGTTACCTCTACAACGCCGACGTCGTCTTTAAGTCGCTCGGCATTACCTCTAAAATGTTGACGTCGCCCTCAAGTCGCTCGGCAGTTGACCCTAAAACTCCGACATCGTATTAAGTCGCTCGGCATTACCTCTAAAATGCTGATATCGCCCTCAAGTCGCTCGGCAGTTGACTCTAAAACTCCGACATCGTGTCCAGTCACTCGGCGTTACCTCTAAAACACTAACGTCGCCCTCCAGCCACTCGACGTTACCTCTAAAACGCTGACATCGTCTTCAAATCGCTCGGCGTTACCTCTAAAACGCCGACGTCGCCCTCCAGTCGCTCGGCGTTACCTCTAAAACGCTGACGTCGCCCTCCAATCACTCGGCGTTACCTCTAAAACGTTGATATCGTGTTCAGTCGCTCGGCGTTACCTCTAAAACACCGACGTCGCCCTCAGGTCACTCGGCAGTTATCTCTAAAACTCCGACATCGTGTTCAGTCGCTCAGCAGTTACCTCTAAGGCGCCGACGTCGTCTTCAAGTTACTCGGCACTTATCTCTAAAACTCTGACTTCATCTACAAGTCGCTCGGCGGCTACTTCTAAAAGCATCAGTATGATGCCCGAGTTACTCACTTACTGTCTCAAAGGCATCAACTTCACGAAAAAGCCGGGAAGAGGAAGGATTCAAGAACTTCGAGTTATGAATATCAAAGAGTAATCATCACAGAGAAACCAACATCATTTCATTCATTAAAGGGAAGATAACATACTTACAAATCAACTCATTATGAGTTGATACTTCCCTATTACTACTACTACATTACATTACATTACTGCTACTACTACTACACTACACTATACTACTCTACTACATTATTCTAACTATACTATACTAACATCTAAAAGACCAGTGGCATCTAGCCATTGGCCCTGTTGCTGCCGCCGCCGCTGCCGCCCCTGTTGCTGCCCCTGCTGCTGCCGCCACCGCCGCTGCGCCCCTGCTGCCGCCGCCATCACCGTCCTTGCTGCCGCTGCTGCCGCCCTTGCCGCTGCCGTCACCATCACCGTCGCCACCGCCTTCGTCGTCGTCGTCGTCGTCGCCGTCCTCGTCCTCGCCGCCGCCGTCCGAGTCCTCCTTATCCGAGGAGTACTCCGACTCATCCGAGCCCTCGAGCCCGGAGCGCTCGACGGCCCGGATGTACGTCCAGACCTCCGCCGCGAGCCCCTGGGAGTCGTCTGAGTCGTCAGACGACTCACGCAGGGGGACGGGAGCCGGAGACCCCTCAGACTCAGAGGAGAACTCCTCCTCTGAGTACTCCGAGTCACCAAAATCCTCCGATGGAGGAGTTGGCTCACGCTTGCGCTTGTTGTTCTTGCCCATGGTGGAAGCGAAAGGGAGAGAAGAAAGACAAGCAACAGAGAACAACAAGAGATGTGAAAAAGCCGGAGAGACAACAGCGTTATTTATAGAAGGAGAAGGCAACCGCTCACCTCCAACCGCGGTCACTGAACAGTCGCAAAGCATTCAATAAGCACTTCAACCCGTCTGAAGACACGTTAGGCGGCTGACGCCGTTTCACGCAACACAACACCCATTGAGTCTCCAGTCAACAGCGCGGTGGATATGATTACACCCGCCATCACATCACATTACTACTCAGAAGCAGCCGGCTAAAACACTCAGCGTACCAAGCCGTCCCTTGCCCACACCCATTGGGGGGGGACGCCCAGGAATTATCAGTATATTTTTCAAAACGGTCACATCTGTGCAGGGCACGCAGTGAATACCTCAAGACAAAAATGAGATACCAGTAAGGATCAGAGGAAAGCCAAATATAGCCAGTGAAGTACAAAATATGGCCGATAGAAGCGACGTGAAGACTAGACAGAGAACGTCCATCAAATGTCCAATCAGTCGCAGAGCAAATAAATTACACTACCTAGCAAGATATGGATGGATTGCGAACTCGGCTGCAAAAGACAAAATACATGCTGACCTCTGAAGCATAATATTGATGACATAATGCTGACCTCCAAAGCATAATGCAGATGGCATCATGCCGATTTTTACAAGTAGAAAGGATAATCTTCAGCAAAAAGACACAAAAGGAAGACCTTCGAATGGATTATCCTCAAAAATCCACTCGAAGGTCGGGGGCTACACCCATTGGGTGCACCTTTGGTGCACCCCATGGATCATCATTCCAAGCCAAGATAATGCCGACTTCTAAGGCATGGGGCAAGATTAAAGACAAGGCTGGCCCTCAACCAAAACGCAGGAGTAAAAATGGAAATAATTTCTGGTGAACACCTTCGAGTAGATTATTTTCTAAAAATCTACTCGAAGCTCGGGGGCTACACCCATTGGATGCACCCCCGGTGCACCCAATGAAGTTCAGGGTCCTACAAAACGAAATGCCGACCTCTAAGGCACAAACACGAAACAAAGCTTCGGTTTACGAGTGATCAAAGCAGGAGGAGACAATAAGAAGTCGTTTTCTTTAGATCGCCTGCAAGCTGGACCTGGGATCTTTGGGCTGATTACCTCTAAATTAACCCAAAGATCGGGGGCTTGTGGGGGATAGATATCCCCCGGGTCCACTAAAAGAGTAAAAGACCTCACGAAAGGCCCAAGGGCCCAATAAATCGTAAGGTCGTTCTTTCGTGGGCCTGGGGAGGGACAACCAGCAAAGCAGATCGACATGGGGCCAGATTGGTGCAAACCCGGACGGCCCACAACGTCGAGCGAGCGACCACAACAGAGATCCGACTTTCCCGCGCTGGAGCCCCCATGCAACGGAGCCATGCGAGGATAAGTCGGCAGAACCACAAGGAGATAAACTCAAACAGTTCACTATCTTTTAGCTACACATTGTTATCATATCCACGTGTATTGCCCCACGGTCGAGTATATAAGGCCTAGGGGGCACCCCTTCAGATCGATCGACCCTATTACTTAGCCACCCACTTCGACTCTCTGCATTCTCAATTCAGAGAGCTCTCTTGTAACCCCATTCACTCAGCATACTTATCAGGACGTAGGGTGTTACGCATCTCTAAGCGGCCCGAACCTGTAAACCATGTCCACTGTCCCTCGTGCAATTGGCACGAACCATTTTGCTAAAGTCGTCGACGCCGTCCTACTCCTAAAAACACCTTGAGGGGCAACCCCGGGTGTGCGGTCGGACCCAAAACACCGACAACCCGAACCCCCCCACACGCCCAGAAACCTCGAGAGTCGGCTCTGATACCACTTGTAACACCCCGTCCGATCCCTGAACCAGCGGTACTAACTTCTGGTAGCTCTCTAGCATCATATATCGTCCCCACAGACCAACACGAGTCTTTTGTGTGCACTTTGTCCTCACTCTTGCGCACCCGAGAAAACTTCTCGGTCGGTCACCCATCCCAAATTGCTCCAAGCCAAGCATGCTTAACTTGGAGGTTCTTTCGAGATAGGCTTCCGAAAAAGAAGATGCACCTTGTTGGTTTTATTACACTATTAATTCTATTAAGCCTTGGGCTAGGAAATCACCATCCCAGGGGCCAATGTATCACAATGGCGATGTTGGCGGCGTCCTCGTCTGAGGAGAAATCGGTGGAGCTCTCATCGGAGTCGCATTCCCGCTCTATGTGCGCCTCGCCACCCTTCTTGTAATATCTTTTCTTTTCCATCTTTTTCTTCCCTTTCTTGTCGTCATCCCTGTCACTGTCACTTGTATATGGAAATTTTGCAATAAAGTGATCGGACTTACCACACATGTAGCAAACCCTCTTGGAACGGGGTTTGTAGTCCTTCCCCTTCCTTTTCTTGAGGATTTGCCAAAAGCTCTTGATGATAAGAGCCATCTCCTCATTGTTGACCTTAGAGGCATCAATTGGGAGTCTACTTGGTGTAGACTCTTCCTTCTTCTCTTCTATTGCTTTGAATGCAACGGGTTGCACCTCGGGCGTGGAGGTGACACCTTGTTCCAAGTTGACAATGTGTTTGGAGTCTTTGATCATAAGTTCAAAGCTCACAAACTTGCCAATTACCTCCTCGGGGGACATCTGTTTGTATCTAGGATCTCCACGAATTAATTGAACTTGAGTAGGATTACGAAAAACAAGAGATCTTAGAATAAACTTGACCATTTCATGGTCATCCCATTTGGTGCTCCCGAGGTTGCAGACTTGGTTGACCATCGTTTTGAGCCGGTTGTACATTGCTTGTGGCTCCTCTCCTTTATTGAGGACGAATCGACTGAGTTCTCCCTCGATCGTCTCTCTCTTGGTGATCTTGGTCACCTCGTCCCCTTCATGCGCCGTCTTGAGGACGTCCCAAATTTCTTTGGCATTTTTCAACCCTTGCACCTCATTATACTCCTCTCGACAGAAGGAGGCGAGGAGTATAGAAGTTTCTTGGGAATTCAAATGCCTTATTTGGGCGGCATCATCGGAGTCATAATCATCGTCGCCCACATGTGGTGTCTGCGCTCCAAACTCAACAATATCCCATATGCTTTCGTGGAGTGAGGTTAGATGGTGCCTCATTTTATCACTCCACATACAATAATATTTACCATCAAAATATGGTGGTTTGCCTAGGGGTACGGAAAGTAAAGGAGCGTGTTTTGGAATGCGAGGATAGCGTAGAGGCATCTTACTATACTTCTTGCGCTCTTGGCGCTTCGAAGTGGTAGACTCGGCGCTGGATGTGGAAGGTGATGAAGAGTCAGTCTCGTAGTAGACCACCTTCTTCATTTTCTTTTTCTTCTTGTTACCCTTCCTATGTGACTTGATGGAGGAAGCAGATTCCTCCTTGTGTTTGTTGTTGGCCTCCTTTGATGCAGTCTGTTCCTCGTTCTTCCTTCCTGACCCTTCGGGCTTTTTGTCGGTGGCCATCTCCCTCTTGGCGTGTTCTCCCGACACCACTTCGAGTTGTTAGACTCTAATGAAACACCGAGCTTCGATTCCAATTGAAAGTGGCCTAGAGGGGGGTGAATAGGCGAAACCTGAAAATTATAAACATTGAACACGAACTATACCCGGGATTAGTGTTAGAAACAATTCGAAGTGCGAAAGATAGTTTCTCTTGCAATGAGTTGCTCAATCAATGCGGATAACTTTGGGAGCAAACTCAAAACGATGTGAGCAAAAGAACTTTAGAGAGAGGAGAGGGGAGAAACAAATCGAATGGTGAAGATTAATACAAGTGGACACGACGATTTGTTTTCCGAGGTTTGGTTCCAAAGAGCCTACTCCCCATTGAGGAGGCCACAAAGGCTGGGTCTATTTCAACCCTTTCCCTCTCTCAATCGGTCAATTAGATCCGTCGAGTGCTTTTTCTCAATCGCACGGGTCACTAAGACCCCGCAAGGATCACCACACAATTAGGTGTCTCTTGCAAACTTTACAGAATAGTTAGAGAGTTTAGAGAGAGATGACGAAACCATAATTAAGAAAACCAAGCAACAAGAGCAACAAATGAAACACGAACCACACTCTCTCAAGTGACTAATCACTAATGACCACTTGTCTCAATTGTGAAACTTGGAGAGATTGGAAGCTTTGAATGTGTCTTGGAATGGATTGCTAGCTCTTGTATTGAATGTGTATGAGTGGATTACTTGCTTGTGGTGAATGGAGGTGGTTGGGGTTGTATTTATAGCCTCCAACAACTTCCTAGCCATTGCTCCTTTTCTATCGACCGCGGACAGTCTGCGCCCCTGGTCCGTATGTTCCGCCCCTGCACATCAATGGCTGAAATCACAACGGTCAGCAGTAACGGCTATATCAACGGCTATAGTGCATTTAATGCGTCGTCAGATGTTAGATAAAGCAGTCGCGGACGGTCCGCGAGGACGCTAAAAATGAATTTTACTGAACCTGTCACCTTCGGGGTTTTCTGGTTTTACAACGACCGGACGGTCCGCGCCCGAGGCCGGACGGTCCGCACTTGGTTTCGGATGGTGCTCGCTTCTCCTTCGGACGGTCCATAGTGTTAACGTATGTTTTTGCAGAGTTCCTGTCCGAGGCTCACCCTAGTATCGCAGACGGTCCGCACATAGGTGTTTTTCCAAAAAGCTTCTCCTGTCTAGAATAATCTACGGTATTCCTGACAATCAACTTAGAGTAGTTGTAGGAACTTATCCACCTAACAAATGATCAACTGGGTAACTAGTTAGGTCATAAGATTGGTGATGGTCATCAAACACCAAAATTGATTATAGGAAATGTTGAGGCCATTTCCCTTTCATCCATCTTCTATAGTAATTTCTCCAGAGAGTGTGGGGGCTTCCTTGCAAAGTATTGGACAAATGGTCCTGGCCTAAGTCCCTTGACCATGGCTTCTATAACAGTGTCATCTTGAACTGCTAGTGCTTGAGCTCGAAGATGAAGGAACCTTCAGACAAATGACTGAAGGTATTCGTCTGGATCCTGGGTACACTGGAACAGAGCTTGGGCAGTAATAGGCTTCGACTGGAAACCCTGGAAGCTGGTGAGAAGCATTTCCTTGAGCTTCGGGCACGAAGTGACAGTCCTTGGCTGAAGAGATGAGTACCAAGTTTGGGCCACATTTCTGATCGTCATAACTGCTAAGTTTCCACCATATGAGGATATGGTAGCTTCGTAGTTCATTAGGAATTGCTTCTAGTGAGACAAGCCATCATACATAGGCAATGTAGGTGGCCTGTACAAAGGTGGCTAGGGTGTGGCTTGCAACTTTGGTGTAAGTGGTGAAGCTTCGTCATACAAAAAATCCTAAAAGTTGAACTCTTCCTGACAAAAGTTGTCATGTTCTTGGTTCTTATTGAATTGGTTGTCGTGTGTTTCGGTGTTGGACATCTCCTTGGCTGCTTCGTCAGTCTTCTTCTGGAGCTCAGAGAGACAAAGCATTTTCTCATTGCGCTTCTCGATTTGTAGATGGATTACTTCGAGATTGTTGATCTCCTCATCAAGCTCCTCTTCTCGTGGCTCTGAGCTATTGGCCTTCCTCTTTTGGTTCCTTGCCACCCTGATGAGAGCTTTGTCTCCTTGATTAGGGTCCAGAGTCCTGGGCATGAAGCCTAGTGTCGTAACTTCCTTCGGTGGCATGGTGTGGATTGATGTGGTCGTGGGATCACCAACGATGGGTGCCAATGTTGGTTACTTGATTTCAATCCCCTGAAGGTATCGAAAATCAAGGCAACACATGTTAAATATGTGGGCCTTCGTCCTTGGTAAAACACTTCTTTGAAGTGTTATCGCGAAGGACAAAGGTCTTCAAAAGGAAGTGTGAATGAAACAATATAAGATGAAATGACAAAGTAGAGCACAGTATGAAACTCATCTCATATGCCTTAGCATTTTTATTCCATCTTCCTTTATATCAAATGAGTTTACTAGCATACCTTCAGCTCCTTAACACAAGGTGGAACGAAATTTCTTCAAAGGTAAGCAACGCGAAGCTATGGCTTTCAAAAATGGTACCTTATGCAGGTCATTATTCACCTATTTATAGGGAAGTTGAACAGCTTCGTAGAAAATTGCATACATGCCCATGGTGTTTACACACATTATTTTTACAAATGACATAGGGGGCAATGTTGTCTTTTCCCTTTCGCAAGTCTTGGACTTCTTCTCTTTCGCTGGCTTGCGTTCGAAGCTTTTCTCCTTTGCTAAAGCTACAGACTTCGGCTTGCACCTTCACTACTTGCGTACAGGCGAAACTTCTTTACATGTTGCTTCGGTCAAAGGCCAGCTTCATCCATCGATAGTAGTGTACCTGAAACACACTTGTTTATGCTGAAGTGAAGGTTAAATGAGGACCTTTGGCAGAATTGGCCCCCAACACATTCGATATTCCCTAGGGTTTCAATTATCGGTTACACAGATTGAGCTATGCTCTACACCTAATTCAATCGACGAGGGAATCAACAACGTACATAGGGTTTTTGATAGTTTCAACACAGGTATGTTTATCGATCATCCTTTTTAACAAATTGCCTGAGTTTTTTTTTTTAAAAAATTCTAAGCGCATGGATGTTTTGAACACATGTGCTTTCAATCGAACATGATTTGTTTTGTAGCATTTTCTGTTCAGTACATTGGTGAGTTGTTCATGACACGTTTTTTGTTTTATTACATATAATGTTGAGTACTTTTTTACAGCATTCGGTTAATGCTTAACATCAGTAACAACAGCAAATCTGAGTAACAATAACAAATCTAGTTTTAGTAATAACCAACCCAATCAGTAATAATGTTCAGGTGTCAATAAGCAAATTGCCCCTCATTCATTAAATTTTGGTTTTTTATATAGTATTTTCATATTTGTGTTAGTTCTTTGTTTGTTTGTATATAGTGGCAGCAATAAATTCAGGATATTTTGTAATAAACATGGCCTTATGTGATTTTCTATTTTTACATATATTGTTGACCGTTTTTATTTTTTTACAGCTGTAATCATTAATTAGTAATACTTCGGTTATTGGCATTAGTAATATATGTTTATAGCAATCGCCAATAATGGTGGACAGCCAGTAATACTTTTTTATCTTTTCACATTGTATTTCTTGAATATTTTGTTTTGTTACTGTCATTGAGAATGTTTACATACATTGACCACATGGATTCAGGATTTTTTTTCATTTGCCTATTATTTTGATCATAAGTATTTGACTATATGGTGGAGGAGAATAGCCCTATGTAATTAGCGCATATGATCACTAACACATTTTCAGTTATAATGGTTATCGGTCATTTATAACTATTTGATCAGTAACATTTGATTTATTATTATATAGAATGACCAATAAAATTCGGATATGGGAGTCAACGCTGGTAGAACAGACGCAGTGGATGTGTCAAGCCGAACGCAACCTCATGTCCAAAAACATGCACCAAGCGGAGATTTGTCAGATGATGATCTGGTGTTCCCTCCGCACCTTGTTAGGCGCTCTGGAAGGAATAAAGCACCAAAACGCCAATTGACTAGGCAAACATGTGAAGATCAGCCACCTACAAAGCGCCAAGTAGTGGTCAAGAAGAAAAAGGTTGTTACTAGAAAACAACAGGTTTTTTCATATATATTTTTGTTTCTATTTTTTTATATTTGCCTAATGTCTAATATATTTTTGTATCCAAATTAGATAACTGCTCGTGCAATGAAAAAGGAGACACACGGATGCTACATAACAATGAGGTGCTCCCAAGCTGCTGTGAACAACACAACGCTTACATTACCGGATAGGCTAAAAGAAAGGTTAAAGGATTTGGGTTTTGGTTCGTTGCTGATAATGAACATAGAAGGCCTCGAGGATAGGGTGTTAGGGGCATACCTGTTGTCAAGTGTACACGATAATCCTCTACTCATTGAAATTGGTGGCTGATCGTTGCCAATAACAGAAGTCGTCCACCTCGTCACTAGTTTTCTAAGGGGTAATCAAAAATTTCCTAAGCTTGGCTACCACGAGATGACTAGTGCTAGAAGAAGATTCAGGCCAGGAAGTTAAAAATTTATGTTTGCACATTGTTTTCAGTATATGATAATAATGTATCATTCAATATATTTGTTTCAAAGGACACATTGCGAGTCAAAAGGCATGGTCGGGATATTCAGAGCTGACCGTTGAAAGAGTATGTCTTCTTTCAAGAGGCTGAGCACGAAGGAAGTCCCTTGGTGGGTTGTCAAAATGATGATCAATGACCCTCAGAAATATGATGATGACTAGATTTTACAGTGCTTTTTTATGCTTGCAAACAACTCGCTTCTTTTCCCTAACGAGCCTCAATATCTTCAGGACAGATTATGCCCCGTTGAAGACATGAATCTTGCAAAGGAATATGAGTGGTGTTAGGCCATATGTGACGATTTGAAGTCCAAGGCAGAAAGTTCAGGAGTGACTGATATAATCGTCGACACCCACTATACAAGGATGCATTCTTTTCCTGATAGTCATATATTTTTCTTTTTTTACTATTGGTTTTTTATCATTTTACTCTTATGGTGTCAAATCAGTTTTTTCTATGGTGATCATGATAGTTCCAAATATTTTATCGCAGGTTTACTATCTCGACAATCTAGAATGCAGTATTGCACGACCAGTTGGAACACCTCGTTGGACCGTGTTTACTGGGAGTCTAATTAAAAGGATCAGAGATCTCAACAAAAAGTCGATTAGTGTAGGCAAATCAACCTATGGGAACCTTCCTATAAGTGTAGAATGAATTTTTTAATAGCCACAGTAATAGTTGGTAGTGACAGTAATACTCACTACCTAGTTTCAGTAATAGTTAGTAGTGGTATTCAGAATAATTATCTATCAAGTTTTATAGTCTCAGTAATAGTTAGTAGTGGCAGTAATACTCACAACCTATCTCAGTAATAGTTAGTAGTGTCATTAATACTCCCTACCTAGTCTCCGTAATAGTTAGTAGTGGTGTTCTGAAGAATTATGCATCAAGTTTTATAGTCTCATTAATAGTTAGTAGTGGCAGTAATACTTACTACCTAGTCTTAGTAATATTTAGAAGTGGCAAGTATTACTCACTACCTACTCTTAGTAATAATTAGTAGTGGTATTCTGAACAATTTTGTATCAAGTTTTATAGTCATAGTAATACTAGTGGCAGTGATACTCACTACCTAGACTCAGTAATATTTAGTAGTGGCAATAATTACTATCAGACATATTGTCTTTTCTCTTTTTTACGAGTGTTTTTTTCATAGTGGATTTTTTATACAAGTTGTTCTTATATTGTTTATTTCGCGCAAATTAATGTGTTTACTCAATTCTGGGACGTTGAGAAGACAGTATACTCTGCCTGTCGTGGGCCTAGGGTTGTTGTTGACTTGTTGTCAGTGCATCACAACCTTCTATTGTATGTGCTACGCATGGTGGCCTGACCAATTCTGTTAGAGGAATTCATGGTACAATTCGTCGAAAGGCCGACGCAAATAGGGGTAGGAGATGTGATATCCTGGCCCTTGGAATTGTGATATCCTGGCCCAAGGCTTAATAGAATTAATAGAGTATCCATACCAACAAGGTGCATCTTCTTTTTCGGAAACCTATCTCGAAAGAACCTCCAAGTTAAGCGTGATTGGCATGAAGCAATTTGGGATGGGTGACAGACCGGGAAGTTTTCTCGGGTGCGCATGAGTGAGGACAAAGTGCGCACAAAAGACTCGTGTTGGTCTGTGGGGACAATATATGATCCTAGAGAGCTGCCAAGAGTAAGTACCGCCCGTCCTAGACTCGACGGGGTGTTACAAGTGGTATCAGAGCCGACCCTCATTGTTTCACGGACGTGTGTGGGTTAGGGGTTCGGATATATGGCGCATAGCGCATGTGGGCTCGGAGTGGTCACCTGGCATGACATATGACGACACTAGACACACAGACGTGGCTAAGAGGGGAGGTTCCTGGATTGGGGTTGACCGATGAGGACATCTGTTGGGGGTCTTCTTCTCCGCCGAAGGTCCTCAAGGAAAAACACTTTCGGCTAAATAATACAAAGTCTCATCAAAGCTACCTTCAGCCTCGGTTTTGCCCCTCAAGATGAAGACTTTGCATAGAGGCGACAATGCAGAATGCCGAAGCTTAATAGCTTCGGCCTAGACCAAGCAGAGAAGGAAAAAGGACTATATGGACCTTATTAGTTTTAGTTGCTTGTAAACAAATGTTCAAGGGCATGGATGTAATTTTACCCTGGCTGTGTTCCATGCCTATAAATAGATGAACAATACCTCCATACTGTTCACACTGAATTGTAATCGCTCTCTGGTCATTCTCGCCCTCCCACCTTTTGGCAAGCCGAAGGTACCAATGTAATATGAATATTGTTCATTCTTATTCATGCTTAATAAAGATAATAATAAATGAATTATTGATATGTGACAATTATTATCTTTATTCCTCTCTATTCTTCAGCATTCTTTCACTTTCCTATTTATATTCGTGTCTATATGATAAAATGATGAAGGTGTGTCCTTCATGACCTTCGTCTAAAGATCATTATATCCGAGAGGAAATAATGTTTTGAAGGACGAAGGTCTTTAACCATTAACAATTGTGTTGCCTTGTTCTTGATTTATAGCATTTGAGAACAAGTGACCAACATTAACGCCCACCTCCGGTGAACTCATTTCCACAACAGCGACGATGGCTTCGCAAAGCAATCAAGCAGTGGCACCTTCGGCCACGAAGCTGGTGCTCCCAATCACAGGTGGCTCAAGTTCTGAACCAGCCAACAAGAGGCAGAAGAAAGAAGCACAGAGAAGGGTACAACATGTTGGGGTGCAAGGACCCTTCATCAAGTCCAAATGGTCTCATATACCAATCACCTTCTCCCAGGAGGATCTTTAGCTCAAGGATTATCCCCACAATGATGCAATGGTCATATATTGTGTCATCAAGGGATTTCTGGTCCACAATGTCCTGGTGGACACATGCAGTGCAACGGATACCATTTTTACGAAGGCTTTCAGACAAATGCAAGAGCCGGATGACAAGATACATGATGCAACACACCCTCTTTGTGGTTTCAGAGGAAGACAGAATGTGGCACTCGGCAAGATAACCATGCCGGTCACCTTCAGCTACGTTCACAACATAAGGATAGAGCAAGTTGTCTTCGATATTGTTGATATGGAGTATCCATACAATGCAATCATTGGTCGAGGGACGCTCAATGCCTTCGAAGCAATACTCCAACCAGCATACCTTTCCATGAAGATACCTTCGGAACAAGGGCCCATTGTTGTACATGGAAGTCAAGAAGCTGCCAGGAGAGCCGAAGGAAGTTGGACGGATTTGAAGGCCATCCATAATATAGATGAAGCTAAAGCTTATCAGCAATACAAGCATAAAAGAGAAAAGGCTGCCTCGGTAGATCAACCAAAGCCTATGCTTTTGTGTGAAGACATAGCTGAGCAAAAAGTGTTGTTGGGGTCTCAACTATCTGATGAACAAGAAAAGACCTTGCTAAGATTTTTGTTTAACAACAAAGATATTTTTGCTTGGATAGCCAACGATCGCTGTGGTGTCAATAGAGATATTGCTGAGCACTCACTCGATGTGGACCCGTCCTTCATACCAAGAAAGCAGAGGCTTCGGAAAATGTCTGATGATAAAGCCGAAGGTGCACGAAATGAAGTGAAAAGACTTCTAAGTGCTGGCGTTATCAGAGAAGTAACATACCCGGAGTGGTTGGCTAACACCATCATGGTAAAGAAAGCTAACGGAAAATGGAGAATGTGTATTGACTTTACAAATATCAACAAGGCATGTCCGAAGGATGAATTCCCATTGCCAAGAATAGATTCCCTTGCGGATGCAACACCTACTTTGGAACTCATGAGCTTATTGGACTGGTACTCAGGCTATCATCAAATTTGGATGAAAAAGGACGATGAGCCGAAGACAAGCTTTATAACTCCTAGTGGCACCTATTGTTATCTTCGGATGCCTGAGGGTCTCAAGAATGCTGGAGGAAGCTTCAACAGAATGACTGCCAAAGTTCTTCACTCCCAAATTGGTAGAAATGTGCTAACATATGTCGATGACATCATAGTAAAGAGCACGAAACAAGAGAACCATGTTGCTGATTTGCAAGAGACATTTGCTAATTTCAGACAGGCTGGTCTTAAGTTAAATCCAGAAAAAATGTGTCTTTGGAGTGAAGAAGGGCAAGTTTCTTGGTTGCCTAGTATCGACGAAGGGTATTGAAGCTAACCCAAGAAAAATCGAAGCTATCCTTCATATGGAACCTCCAAATTCGAGAAAAGGAGCTAAGAGGTTAGCAGGAAGGCTGCCATCATTGAACAGATTTATTTCAAGATCAGCAGAGAGGAACCTGCCTTTCTTTGAAGTATTGAAATCAGCCGATGTCTTCCAATGGGGTCCAGCTCAGCAGAAAGCCTTCGAAGAGCTGAAGCAGTATTTGATAGATCTAACAACGCTAACCCCACCTTCATCAGGAACCCCATTACTTCTATATGTGGCTGCTTCCCATGCCGCGGTTAGTGCGGCGCTTGTACAAGAGAATCAAGATGGCCAAGTAAAAAAGCAAGCACCGGTATACTTCATCTCCGAAGTACTCAGTCCATCAAAGAAGAATTACATAGAGTTGGAGAAGGTATTGTATGCTGTATTGATGGCCTCCAGAAAGCTTCGGCATTACTTCCAAGCATACCACATAATAGTGCCTTCATCACAACCCCTGAAGGATATAATGAGGAACAGAGAAGCTACAGGAAGGGTCGGAAAATGGGCTGCAGAACTCAACGAAATTACCATTGATTATGTTCAAAGATCTTTGATCCAGTCTCAGGCGTTAGCAGACTTCATTGTTGATTGGACGCCAGGGGCTCAGGATGAAGAAAGAATAAACGATGATGAAGCTTGGACGGTATTTTGTGATGGGTCTTGGGGGACCTTCGACACAGGGGCAGTTGTCGTTCTAGTTGCACCATCCAAAGTTAGAACCTGTTATGCAATAAAATTAGACTTCAGCTGTACAAATAATATTTCAGAGTACGAAGCCCTTCTCTTGGGGCTTCGGAAACTTAAGGCAATGGGTATAAGAAGGGCAATCCTCAAGACTGATTCACATGTTATCTCGGGTCATGTGGACAAAAGCAGTAAGACAAGAGACTCGAAGCTTGAAAGGTATCTAGATGCAGTTCGAAGGTTGGAGGCCTTTTTGATGGTTTCTTTGTAAAGAATATCCCAATGTGAGAAAATGAGCATGCAGACTTGTTAGCCAAATCAGCAGCACAGGGGCTCCCACTACCTTCGGAAGTATTTTTTGAAATAATAAAAGCACCTTCAGTCGAGCTCATGGAAAGAGCGGTGCTCACAATTTCACCAGTACATAGTGAAGATTGGAGGACTGGGATTGTATCTTTCCTCTAGGGCAACTGTCTTCTGGATGATGAAGTTTATAATAAAAGAATGGAAGCAAGGACAAGGCCATATGTAATAATAGAAGGGGAATTATTCAAGCATGGAGTTTGCTCTCCATTGCTCAAGTGCTTGTCCAGAACCGAAGGGCAATAATTAATGAAAGAGATACATGCGAGGTTATGTGGGGACCACATTAGGTCTAGTCCTCTGTTGGGGAAGGTTTTCAGACAAGGTTTTTACTGGCCAAAGTCAGCTTCGGATGTAGTAGATTTAGTTCAAAAATGTGAAAATTGCCATAAATGTGCAAGAGACCAGAAACAACCTTCATCTTTAACCCAGCTAATACAGCCAACCTGGCCATTGCAAAGTTGGGGCCTAGATTTGTTAGGTCCACTCCCACCAGCACAAGGCAACTTGAAGTATGTTGTAGTGGCTGTAGAATATTTTCAAATTGGATTGAGGCAAAGCCCTTGGCTACAATAACTTCGGCCACGGTCTAAAAATTCTTCTCGCAGAATATTGGTTGTCGCTTTGGTGTGCCGATTGTGACGGAACCTCCCAAGTCATTAGGCCCACATACAGTTGTCCTTGTCCAACGGACCTTGGACAACACTGTAGATGCACATAATTACTCGACAAGTTCGGTATCTGTATCCTTATTTCCTCACCCAAGAGCGTTTCACCCGTCACGCAAATATTACAACACATCGGAGGAACGAATAAGTGGAAGCGAATTACAATAACTTAATTTACATTCATCAAAATATAGAGAGAGTGTTATTGTTACATTTTCAGGTTATAAGAGTGCATAGAGTAATATTATTACAGACTTGGGAGGCAAACCCCCCCCCCCCCACATAAAAGTATATTGTTTTTCAAGTGGGAGGCCAACATCCTCCCGCGGCTTCACTGCTGAGGTTCTTCTTTGGGCACCACCTTAGAACAAAAACAACAAAAGTCTGCTGTTTCCTCACCTACAACAACATGGGTCCGAAAACCCTGAGTACTGAGTGTACTTTCGCAAGTCTTACCCGTCAAAAGAAAAGGCTCTCAAGGATATGATGGCTTAAGGGAGTCAAGGTAAGGCTGATCAAATATCAAGACTGTTTGCAAAAATTCTTACTAATAGTGGATCCTTAAAAATCCAGTTTTATTAGCAAGTTAAGTCATTACCTGAATCTAGAGTTCCTTCTACCCTAGTTCAAGCACTTGGCCTATACTAGCCATCTTTTATCAACCCTTTTTAGTTCACTGGAATGCTACGTGTAAGTCAGTGACAAAGTCTTCATGTCCGAGAAGTAACGGCGATCTGAATCGATAAATACCCAGCTGGGGATCTCCAATCACACGACATATGTAGCACTTAACCCTTGCATATGTCAACTCGCCACTGGGTTTCTTAAGACCAGACCGGGTTCACGCCAACCGAGAGCACAGATACACCACCGTCCAGCCTCTTGCCACAGACGGTACATGCTACTCTCGCCATTTGTCCACTCCCATTGCGTGTTGGCCTTTCTGGTATTAGTCTGCCCGAGGCAAAGCTTACCCATGATGAGGCATGTGACCAGTTAAAAGGTCCTCGATCATCAGGCCTACATCGGTACAGTCCTTAATCGACTCAGACGGAGACACTACACCGAGACTCTCTTCTCGTGCAAGTCACACGTCCGGTCTCAGCTTTATCATTTAAAATTCTCAAAGTTTGGTACCTGGCAGAGGTACATCTTGTCCGATGTAGAACCCATCATGGCCATGATGGATCCACCATGAAGTTTTATTTTTGAAAACATCCCATTCCACTTGGAGCATCATCTTTTGTTTAAAACAAAACATTTGTTTTTCTAAAGCAGGACTAAGCATTAGAAAATCTTTTAATAAAACAGGTAATCAAGGAATGGTAAACAGTTCCAAGGAAGGAAATGCAGCAATTTGTTTAGCACACAACTCCTATCACCTAATGCATCAAACAAGGTGATAAAGATTTTAAAACAGCAAGGAGGTGGCAAATGCACCGGGGCTTGCCTTGTGTTGTAGAGGAGTCGGGCTCTGTTCCACAGATATCAAAATAAAAACAGTTCCCGACAGGTGGATTTTTTGCTGATGGAGCAGTCTCCTCTTCTTCAACAGTCACTTCTTCTTTGTTTTCTATACATAACCATGTATAACCATGAATGCTCATGTAATGCTTATGAATATGCAATGATAGTAGAGATACATCAAGTTGTATCTTGAATACAACTTTCCTTCATGGTGCACCAGGGAAACTAGGGTTTTCAGAGTTGTTGGGGGTATGCTTCGTAGCCGAAGATCCTAAAGAAAGAGAACACCTTCGGCAGACCCTCTCAGAAGCAGCGCTAAAGCTATCACCTACAAAGCTTCGGCACAGTGGCAGATTTCAAGACGAAGGGGTGAACCGACTTAAAAATGAAATGACTTAAAGACCCATGATGTTTTGTGTCATTATTGTAGTCGACTGTAAAGGGCATAAATATAATTTTACACAGGCTGCGCCCTGTGCCTATAAATAGGTGTTCACGCAATCTGGTAATAGCTAACACATTACGCTGGAATTATTGCCTTCTGCCAAGACAAAGGTATAAATATACCTAAATATTGTGTTTCAATATCTAAATTTGTATAATAAAATATGTGAATAATATTATTTGTTTTTAGTATATCTTTTGATAATGTTTTATGCTTTATACTTCATTTTACATTGTATTATAAGTCTCATCACGAAGGTGTAACTTTCGTGATATTTCACTCATGGCCTTCGTCTGAGGTTCATTAAATCCTTGGGGAGATAATGCTTCAGCGGACGAAGGGCATTAATATTTAACATTTTATGTTGCCTTGTTCTTAATTCGAAGCATTTGAGAACAAGTCCCCAACATTGGCGCCCACCTCCTGTGAAATCATTTCCACTTTTTGAGCTGATGGCTTCGTTCAACAACCAAGCTGGAGCTGCTTCGGCTCCGAAGCTAGTACTCCCGATAACAGGCGGTTCATGCTCAGAGCCGGCCAACAAGAAGTAGAAGAAGGAGGCACAGAGAAGGGTACAACATGTCGGGGTGCAAGGACCCTTCATCAAGTCAAGATGGTCCCACATCCCAATTATCTTCTCCCAAGAGGACCTTCAGCTCAAGGATTACCCTCACAATGATGCTATGGTTATTTCTTGTGTTATCAAGGGGTTTCTGGTCCACAATGTTCTGGTTGATACAGGCAGTGCAGTGGATATTATATTTGCTAAGGCCTTTAGACAGATGCAAGAGCCAGAGGATAAGATTCATGATGCTACACACCCTCTTTGTGGCTTCGCAGGAAGACAGATTGTAGCGCTCGGCAAGATCACGATGTCAGTGACCTTCGGATTTGTCAACAATACAAGGACTGAGCAAGTTGTGTTTGATATTGTCGACATGGAGTACCCCTACAATGCAATCATTGGTCGTGGGACACTCAATGCTTTTGAAGCAATTCTTCATCCAGCATATTTTTGTATGAAGATACCTTCGGATCAAGGGCCTATTGCTATTCATGGAAATTAGGAAGCTGCCAGAAAGGCTGAAGGAAACTGGACAGATTCAAAAGCAATCCATAATATAGATGGAGCTGAAGCTTGTGAGCAATACAAGTACAGAAGGGAGAAGGCTGCTTCGGTCGATCAGCCGAAGCCCATGCTCTTATGTGAAGATATAGCAGAGTAGAAGGTGTTGCTGGGATCTCAATTGTCGGAGGAACAGGAGAAAAACCTAACAAGGTTTCTGTTCAACAACAAAGATGTCTTCGCATGGTCCACCAACGATCTCTGTGGTGTCAACATGGATGTCATTGAACACTCGCTCAATGTCGATCCATCCTTCAGACCCAGAAAGCAGAGGCTTCGGAAAATGTCTGATGACAAAGCTGAAGGTGCTCGGAATGAAGTGAAAGACTTCTTAGCGCTGGAGTCATCAGAGAAGTAAAATACCCAGAATGGCTAGCTAACACTGTTATGGTGAAGAAGGCCAATGGTAAATGGAGAATGTGCATCAATTTTACTGATCTCAATAAGGCATGTCCGAAGGATGAGTTTCCATTACCAAGGATAGATTCTCTAGTAGATGCAGCAGCTTCGTCAGAGCTCATGAGTCTACTAGATTGTTATTCAGGCTACCATCAAATCTGGATGAAGAAGGAAGATGAACCAAAAACAAGCTTCATAACACCTAGTGGTACATACTGTTATCTTTGGATGCCTGAGGGGCTCAAGAATGCTGGAGGAAGCTTCAGCAGAATGACAGCGAAAGTCCTTCATTCTCAGATAGGCAGAAATGTGCTAACATATGTTGATGATATCATAGTAAAAAGCACGAAGCAAGAAAATCACATTGCTGATCTGCAGGAAACATTTGCAAACTTCAGGCAAGCTGGCCTGAAGTTGAATCCAGAAAAATGTGTCTTCGGAGTAAAGAAGGGAAAATTCCTTGGTTGCCTAGTTTCAACAAAAGGAATCGAAGCTAATCCGAATAAAATCGAAGCTATCCTTCGGATGGAACCGCCAAGCACAAAGAAGGGAGCTCAGCGGCTGACAGGAAGACTGGCATCTTTGAACCGATTCATATCTAGATCAGCAGAGAGAAATTTACCATTTTTTGAAGTGCTGAAATCAGCCGAAGTCTTTCAATGGGGAACAGCTCAGCAGAAAGCCTTCGAAGAGCTGAAGCAGTACCTGATAGACCTAACGACGCTAACTCCACCCGTGCCAGGGGATCCTCTGCTGTTGTATGTGGCAGCTTCGCACTCTGCAGTGAGTGTGGCACTTGTCCAGGAGAAGCTTGAAGGACAAAATAAAAAGCAAGTCCCAGTATATTTTGTCTCCGAAGTATTGAGCTTGTCAAAGAAAGATTACACAGAGTTGGAGAAAGTGATGTATGCCGTATTAATGGCTTCCAGAAAGCTTCGACATTATTTCTAGGCTTATCACATAATTGTTCTCTCACACAGCCTCTGAAGGATATTATGAGGAATAGAGAAGCTACTGGAAGGGTTGGAAAGTGGGCCGCAGAGCTCAATGAATTCACCATTGACTACGTCCATAGATCTTCAATTCAATCTCAGGCGCTAGCAGACTTCATAGCTGACTGGACGCCAGGGGCTCATGAAAAAGGGACAAGCCAAGATGCCGAAGCTTGGACGGTATTCTGCGATGGTTCTTGGGGAACCTTCGGTGTAGGAGCAGCTGCGGTTCTAGTCGCACCTTCAAATGTCAAAACGTGTTTTGCAGTCAAATTGGATTTCAGTTGCACAAATAATATTGCTGAGTATGAAACACTTTTATTGGGGCTTCGGAAGCTAAGGGCAATGGGAATAAGAAGGGCCATTTTAAAAACTGATTCTCAAGTTATTGCTGGTCATGTGGATAAAAGTAGCAAGGCACGAGATCCGAAGCTTAAAAAATATTTGGATGCAGTCCGAAGGTTGGAAGCTTCCTTCGAAGGTTTTTCCGTCAAAAATATTCCAAGAGGTGAAAATGAGCATGCAGATTTGCTAGCCAAATCAGCGGCTCAGGGGCTCCCTTTACCCTCCGAAGTATTTTTTGAAACAATAAAAGCACCTTTGGTTGAGCTCATGAAAGAGCAGTGCTCACTATTTGTCCAGTGCACAGTGAAGATTGGAGAACTGAAATAATATCTTTCCTTCAAGGAAATTGTCTTTCAAGTGACGAAGCTTATAATAAAAGAATGGAGGCAAGAACGAGACCATATGTCATGATAGAAGGGGAATTGTATAAACATGGAGTTTGTTCACCACTCCTCAAATGTTTATCAAGAACCGAAGGTATCGAATTGATGAAGGAGATACATGCAGGTCTGTGTGGATCTCACATTGGATCTAGGCCCTTGCTGGGAAAAAAATTTCGTCAAGGATTTTATTGGCCGAAGGCAGCTTCGGATGCAGCGGAATTAGTTCAAAAGTGTGAAGGTTGTCAAAAATGTGCAAGAGATCAGAAGCAACCTTCATCTCTCACTCAATTAATACAGCCCACTTGGCCGTTGCAAAGGTGGGGCCTTGATTTGCTAGGCCCACTTCCACCAGCACAAGGAAATCTAAAATATGTTATGGTGGCGGTAGAATATTTTTCCAAGTGGATTGAGGCAAAGCCTTTAGCCACAATAACTTCGGTCACTGTTCAAAAACGTTTCTGGCAAAATATTGTTTTTCGCTTCGGAGTGCCGAAGGCAATTACTGTGGACAAAGGAACACAGTTTGATGCCGAAGCTTTCAAAGAGTTATGTGAACAAATTGGCACGAAGATCCATTTTGCATCGGTTAGACATCCGGAGTCAAATGGACTTGTCGAAAGAGTTAATGGCATTATAATGACAGGAATAATGAAGTTAATCTTCAATCAGCCCAGGGGAAAGTGGCCAGATGAATTAATCAAAGTGGTGTGGAGCCACAACACAACAATGTCAAGGTCAACAGGCTTTACACCATTCAAATTGTTGTTTGGTGACGAAGCAATAACCCCAGAAGAAGCTAAAGCCGGATCAATAAGAACAGTGGCTTCGGCAGAGGACAAAGCTGATTATTCTATGGCAAAAGATGTTATAGAAGGGATCAGGCTTCAGGCTGTGGAGAATATCAATAAATATCAAGCCGAAACAATAAAATCGCGTGACAGAAAAGTTCGGTTAAAAAATATCAAGCCAGGGCACTTGGTACTTCGAAGAGTTTCCAACCCAGATACAGTAGGCAAGCTACAGTTGAAGTGGGAAGGACCTTTTCTGGTAGTATCTTCGTCAAGACCCAGTTCTTACAGATTGAAGGATATGGACGACAACGATATTCCTAGATCTTGGAATGCGGATGAGCTTCGGCGATGTTATGTGTAGCTTGATGTAATCTTTTTATTTTTTTCCTATGGCACCCTTTTCCTTTCTAAAGGGGGAGAAAGGTTTTTAATGGGGCCATAGCATGTAATTTCTCTTTTTCTTATTTCAGCTCTACAAGAGCAATATCCCCCAAAAAATGTAAATGTAAAAGCTGAGCATGCACCATCGAGTGCAAAGAGAAAAGAAAAAATAGGGAGAAGCTCGAAAGACGTCCCTAAGGGGATGCAGAGCACGACGAAGCTACAAAAAGTCGTTCCCAAGGGAATGCAGAGCTTACAGCGAAAAGTCAACGCTGATACCGCCGAAATAGAAGGCGAAGAAGCTCCTAAGGGAGGCTTACAGCGAAAAGTCAACGCTGATACTTCCGAAATAGAAGGCGAAAAAGCTCCTAAGGGAGGCTTACAGCGAAAAGTCAACGCTGATACCACCGAAATAAAAGGCGAAGAAGTTCCTAAGGGAAGCTTGCATCAAAAAGAGATTTCAGTCATTCCTTAGGTAATGAAGGTTGTGAATGAAGCTTCGTACGAGTGTTTGGACATTCATTTGCACGACATTACATCATACATTTGCATTCATAAACATTCATTTAGACATACATAGGATCATCATCATCATAACACAGGCAGTTGCTTCGGCTCTAAAGACAAAGCTTCGGAAAAAAGAAAAAGAAGCAGTTTTATGCTTCGTTGTGTACGAAAAGAAGGGAAGGTGTTTTTCGCCTTCGGCTCAAAAATGCTAATTTCCTTCACACCAAAGCATTTTATACATTAATGGAAAGGTAAGAATATTGTCGGCGTTTCGACCCCGGGGGGTCCCTGGACCGACGAGTAAATTGTCGCTGTGTGTCCCAGCCCAGATGGGTCGGCGCGAGACGGAACACAAGGGGGAACAATAAAGGGGAACCACGGCTCGTGTTGTCCTGTGCCCAGGGTGGATGCGCTTGCAGTAGGGGGTTACAAGCGTTCGCGAGGGAGAGAGCGAGAGCCTATCCGTCAGCCCGTTCTCCCGCGCGGCCACCTTTTCGTACGAGGGCCCTGGACCTTCCTTTTATAGATGTAAGGAGAAGGCCCAGGTGTACAATGGGGGGTGTAGCAAAGTGCTAATGTGTCTAGCAGAGAGGTGCCAGAGTCCTATGTACATGCCGACGTGGCTGTCGGAGAGGTGTTGGAGCCCTGTTGATGTGGCGTTGTGGCCGTCGAAGGAGCGCTTGAGCCCTGTAGAAGCACAGCTGTTGGGGCTGACGGGACCTTGCTGACGTCTCCTTGCTTCCGTAGGGGGCTGAGAACTGCCGTCGTCACGGAGCACGCGGGGCGCCATCATTACCCGTTCACTAGGGCGAGCCAGATGGGATGTCGGTCTTGTTCCCCGTAGCCTGAGCCAGCTAGGGGTAGGGTAATGATGTACCCCCCCTCTGACGTGGTCGGTCTGAGCCCAAGGTCGGGCGAGGCGGAGACTCCTCCGAGGTCGGGGCTGAGTCCGAGCCCTGGGGTCGGGCGAGGCGGAGACCGTCGTCCGAGGTCGAGGTTGAGTCCAAGCCCTGGGGTCGGACGAGGCGGACACCGTCGTCCGAGGTCGAGATTGAGTCCGAGCCCTGGGGTCGGGCGAGGCGGAGACCGTCGTCCGAGGTCGAGGTTGAGTCCGAGCCCTGGGGTCGGGCGAGGTGGAGCTTCCTATGGCGCCTGAGGCCGGACTTGGCAGTTGTCAGCCTCACCCTGGCGGGTGGCACAGCAGTCGGAGCAGTGCAGGCGGCGCTGTTTTCCTGTCAGGTCAGCCAGTGGAGGGGCGAAGTGACTGCAGTCACTTCGGCTCTGTCGACTGAAGAGTGCGCGTCAGGGTAAGGTGTCAGCCGATCCTTGCATTGAATGCTCCTTCGATCCGGTCGGCTGGCGAGGCGATCTTGGCCAAGGTTGCTTCTCCATGAAGCCTGCCCGAGCTGGGCCTCGGGCGAGTCGAAGGTGCGCCCGTTGCTTGAGGAGGCCCTCGGGCGAGGCGTGAATCTGCCTGGGTCTACTGTTCCTGCCCGAGGCTTGGCTCGGGCGAGGCGAGATCGTGTCCCTTGAGCGGACAGAGCTTTGTCCTGTATTGCGCCCATAAGGCCTTTGCAGCTTTGTGCTGATGGTGTTTACCAGCCAAGTTTAGGAGTCTTGGGGGTACCCCTAATTATGGTCCCCGACAGTAGCCCCGATCCTCAAAGGGAGTGTGGGTACTCGCTTGGAGGCTTTGTCGCACTTTTTTGCAAGGGGACCGGCCTTTCTCGGTTGCATTTTGTTCCGGTGGGTGCGCGCGAGCGCACCCGCCGGGTGTAGCCCCCGAGGCCTCGAAGGAGTGGTTTGACTCCTTCGAGGTCTTAATGCCTTTCGTGATGCCTCGGCCGGTCTGATTGTTCCCTCATGCGAACTGGTCGTAGTCCGGGTGCATAGTCGGGTTCCGAGTTCTCGGGCTGGTATGTTGACGCTGTCAACGGTTTGGCGGAGCCGGGTTTGCGAGAGTAGCCCTCGAGCCTCCGCACAGAGCGAGAGGACGGCCAAGGACTGACTCGGCTTTTATCATACGCCCCTTCGTCGCCTTTCCGCAAGGAGGAGGGGGGGAAAGCGCCATGTTGCCCTCGGAGGGCGCCGAACATGGTGTCTCCAGTGAGTTGCTAACGGGTGATCCGAGTGGACGCTCGTACCCCATTCGATAAGGGTCGGCTAGTGGCCCAGAGGCGCGCTCCAAAAGTACCTGCAAGTGATTTGCCGGACCCGGTCCCGTTTGATAGGGTCCGAGGGCTCGATGCCTCCCTCTGATGGGATTCCGTTACAGAATCGCTCCTGCTGGTCTCTGAAATGTCCTAGGGTACCTCGGGAGCGTAGCCCCAGCCTCGGACATGTATCAGACGTACCCAGAGTCATCCCTCGCTCTGCGTGTTCTGAGGCGGCCGTCGAACCCTTCGGGGGCCAGCCTTCGAACCCCTGATCAGTAGTGGGCGCGGAGCCCAAGTGGCCTGAGGCGGCTGTCGAACCCTTCTGAGGGGCCAGCCTTCGAACCTCTGACCAGTAGTGGGCGCGGAGCCCGAGTGCTCTGAGGCGGCTCTCGAACCCTTCCGAGGGGCCAGCCTTCGAACCCCTGATCAGTAGGAGGGCTCGGGGCCCGCTTCCTTCGCAGAGAAGGATCCCTTTCGGAGTATCCCCTTTCCCAGTCCCTGTAGCAAGAGAGATAAAGGGGAAGAGGAAAAGGATATGAAATTGAACGACGTGGCGCACCTTTTTTGACGCGGTCATTATGGTGGAGGTGAAGCGTCGTCCGCTTCGCCTGCCAAAGGTGTCGCATGCCCTGCCGCAGAGTTAATGCGACGGGACGAGTGGTTCGTGGGGCAGCCATTGTGCATGCGCGAGCCGTTCGAGGAACGGGTGTTTCGCCTTTGAGTTTTGAACTTCGCGGCGGGTTCGGGCGAAGTGTTGAACGGGTCTTGCCCGGGCCTTTATATATTCGAAAGAGGGACCTGTGGTGGTTTTTTACTCTGCTTCTTGCCTCCTGCTTTGGTTTCCGCAACCTGAGGGAATAGCTAGAGATAGAAAACCGCGCACCTTGTCTGCTCCGCCGCCACCCCCTTCACTTGGTGATGGCCGACCGGGTAACCGTCGTTCCACCGCGCGACCTGTGGCCTTTCTTCACTGTCACGGTGGACGACATGGAGGCCCTTGTTGCCGATGGCTTGCTTCGTCCCCTCTCCGGTGACCCGCAGCCGGACTGGATGGTCCCTCCGAGCAGAGCCGCCCCATCCCCGCTGTCGGGGTATGTGCTGAGTTTCGTCTCTTTCCATGAGCGGGGGTTCGGTGTGCCGGCAAGCCGTTTCATGCGGGCGATTCTGCATTTCTATGGGGTGGAGCTGCACAATCTCAACCCCAACTCTATCGCGCAAGCAGCCATCTTTGCGGCGGTTTGCGAAGGGTTTTTGGGGATTGACCCCCATTGGGATCTATGGACCCATCTCTTCTCCGCGGAGCCTTTTGCCTTGACGACGGGGGAAAAGAGAGTCCGCATGGCGGTGCGGGCCGGTGGCTGCATCCTCCAGTTGAGGCAGGCGTGTGCACAATAGTACATCCCCGCCATCCTTGTGTCTTCAAACAAGGGGTGGCAGCGCCGGTGGTTTTACCTCCGGAACGACGATGTGAGGCTCCCGTCGTTTTCTCAACGAGTGGTGATTGCCGCCGGCAGCAACTGGCGCTATGGGGACCCGCGCGAGAGACAGAAGAATCTCCAGCCCCTTCTGGAGGCCTTGCAGGGGCTGCGAGACGGAGGGCTCACCGCCGCGGGGGTGGTTGCCGCCATCCATCGCCGGAGGGTGCTCCCCTTGATGGAACGACGGCTGCTGCTTTCGGAGATGACACCGGGGGTCGACTTGGAGGGTTCGCAGATGTCCTCGGTCCCCCTCCCCGCTGATGACCTCCACAGGCGGGTAGCCGGCACGGTAGGGAGGCTGGACGCCGGCGCCCTTACCCAGCCCTTGATGCGTCCCAAGCGCGGGTGCATATCCCTGGTGAGTGTCCGCTCCTTCTTCTTTTTTTGTGTCAGATTGCCCTCGGTTCACAGCCGGGATTTTCGTCTCTCTCCAGGAGTTGGGGTTTCACAAGCCTTCTCTGCCACCGGTCCCGGAGGACGCGGTGGATCGAGCCGCGTGGAGGGTTGCCGCGGAGAAGAAGAAGGAGAAGAAGGACGCGAAAAAGGCTCGAGCTCACGAGCGGATGCGGGCTCGGGATGCCTTGGAGAGGCGTCGTCGGAAGCAGGAGAGGGATGGGCTTCCGAGGGAGCCGTCGCCGGAGACGCCTGACGACGACGACGACGATGACGAAGACGAAGACGACGACATGGCGGCCCGCCTTGGCCTCAGCCCGGACCTGAGGCTGGGCCAGGGGTCGTCAAGCCAGCCCCCGAGTGTGCTGGCGCCGTTGGTATCTAGGGTCGGGGCATCAGGGTCCCGGTCCGAAGAACAGGGACAGGTTGAGGGGGTACTTGACCCCTCGGCCGAGGTAGTTGAGGTGACCCCGGGGAGTCAGGCCGACCCGCCTGTCCCCCAAGAGCAGTCGCCCGTGCCGGCCGCACAAGAGGTTGGTCCTCAGGTCGTCGTGACTGCGCCTGGGCAGACCGTCCCTTCAGGGCCTCGGGTGCCCGAGGCGGGGATGGTGCCGAAACCGGCAGCGGGGCAGACCTTTGCGGCGCCTGCGGGGGCCGAGGCCCGAGGGGCCTCCCCGCAGGCACGATTGGCCGTGGTCCGGAGTGGGTAAGTATCTGAGGATACCTCTGTCCCGGCTCCTTCTTCGTGTGTCCTGATCCTGCCTTTCCTTTTCCTCCCAGCAAACAGAGGCACGGCTCGATCGGTCTGGCTCCCCGGAAGGTCCTCAAGACGGCACCGGCTTCTGCAGCCAGTGCCGCATCGGGCCACGCCGGCCGGCTGGCCTCCTCACAAGATGCCCCAAAGCGGGGGGCTCAGGCGACATGAGTTGCCGTGGGGCGAGCTCCTCAGGCTGACCTTTCTGCTGAGGTGGCCGTGGTGCCGGGGGAGACTGCTGGCGCGGTCGCGGCCTTCACACCACCTGACGTGTTGCCGACGCCGGCACCAGCCTCTGCCGAGGCTGTTGCCGTTCTGCCCGTGGAGCCATCCGTCGCCGCCGATGCTGAGATGGCTGAGGCGCTGCTACCCGAGGCCGGTGATTGGAAGCCTGCCCCCTTAGTCGAGGAGGTACCTGATGCACCGACCGCAGGGGGTGCCGACGCCTTAGAGGAGGGGGGCGCAGAACCGCGGCCCGTCCTGGGGAGCGGCGACCTCATCCTCGCGCGGCGCGGTCCCAATGAGCGGCGTGGGGAGGCGCTCCGGTTCTAGACCCATGGTGCCTCGAAGCCCCTCTTTGTTCTTGACGATGAGCGGGAGGAGCAGTCTCGGGACGAGCTCCGCGAGTGTGTCGAGGCAGCGATGGGGTCGCTTCGATCGACCACGGAGGTCCTTGCCATGAACGTTCCCAGGATCCTCCAGGTAAGGATTTTAGGCATACCTTTCACGTGACCAAGGCACCCTTTGTGACACCCTGCTTCCTGTGGCGGAACTGCCCGAATTATTCCAACTTAAGTGCCTAAGTCCCGCCTTAGAGGCTAGACCACACTTAAATGGGAATAACCCGTCAATCCCTCGGATCTAGTCCGACACGGCCACTGACAGGATCAAGTACCACAATCTCACTCGATGGTGAGTCACAGAGCAAATACAATAAAGCATAAAACCATACATGAAGGAGTATTAAATTATTACATCACCATCGGAGTTTTGCAAAAGTCGTCATCATTGTTCGAAGTGCAGCGGAATAAAACTAACGGTAAATAAACAGAGAGATGGGGAAGCCTATCCCATCACTCCTCATGCTCCTCCTCAGCCGAGGCGGGGTCCCACTCGACAGTCCAGCCCGGTGGCAAGATGGACGGCCAAGTCAATCCAGCAACCATGTCCTCCAAGGAACCTGTAAAATTATGCCACAAGCAAGGCTGAGTATACTAATACTCAGCTAGACTTACCCGGTGTGAGGAGTCTACTCCTCTACCTCTAGACATGCAGCTGTTTGGCTGTGGGGTTTGGTTGCCAAAAGCACTAGCTGAGTTTCTAAGTCAAGTTTTAACTTTGTCAATTTAAGTGTGACTCTCTTAAGGCTAAAAGTGTACTATCTACTCATACATAGTAGCAAGCATTATTAGCAATCAACAGCTTATATCAACTCATCACATATCCACTTGTTACTCAATGTAGCAGCATGGATCAAGCAGTCTCATTAGCTGCGAGAAGCAGACGATTTGAATCGAGTTTTTTATCCTTGCAAGGTAAACCTAAACACACGACGTGCAGGGGCACTCCGTCCCCACACACATCAACCGTCCCCATCGATTCCCTGGCAACAGATCAGGGCTCACCGCCTTGGCGTACAATGCCTCACTGACCCCGACTGCCGTCGTGCAGTGACAGCACTTGTACCCACCATAACCGGAATGGGAGACCACGTCTTAGGTCGCGTGAGGGGTAAAGTCTGCGGGCAGGTTCACTCAGGTACTAGGCTTACCGATTTACCATATTTCTCGGTATGTGTTTAGTACGTTCAAACGCTTGACACACGGTACCACACCTTAATCCTTATTCCAATTTTTATCCCGTGAACAACCAATCCCCATGGATTGTTGTTCACCAACCAACCTCATTATGATAAGAAAGTGGATACAACCAATTTCCTGACCTCGCGCGAGTGCTAGAAAAATCACTCGTCTTCTACCGAGATCCTAATTAATAAAGCGGCTACTCGACCTAGCATACTAGTATTCATTTCAACAGGATTCCTGAGATCATGCAACTAGGGTTTCAAACAATTCCTACACTTAAGTGCACAATCAAACCTACAATCATTAAGTGAAGTAAAATAGCATAAATAACAGGTTATGCATAAACCGGGGCTTGCCTTCCAAAGCAGTGGCAGGCAGGTCCTCTGGTGCAGGCTCTGGTGCTGGATCTGGGGCTACCTCCTGAGCAGCTCCTTGCTCCGGCACGAGGACGTACTCTCCGTCAGCAAGGTTACAGTCTATCGAAATGCAATGAACATGTATATCATGATTATGCAGGATTTAATAACATTATGCTAAAAGAAGTTAAGTCAAGAAGTAACTTAGGGTTTCTTAGTCATGCGGGGCTTCCAGTGGGTTGTGCTTATTACTTTTTAGGCTTAGGTTTTTATTGAGGATAAACATAGGGAAATGGTATTGCCTTTACACATTTCAGTGGATAAGTTATAAAAAGCTTTTAGGATGACACTAATTTTCTAGTATTCATTTTTCCTTTCTTTAATTTCTACTTATGGTTTCTAGTGTAGGTTTGAACTACGACAGTGGTTTAATAATTTCCAAAAATTTTGTAAAAATTACAGTGAGTTGCCATTTGCTATCCTAGCCTGCTTTAAGAATTTGAGGCTTAAAATATAGAGGCTACGCTTTGAACAAAGATAACAAGAGTGGTGTAAAATGGGTCACTTTATACTACACCTCCTAATTAGTGGTGGGTTCTGTCCTAAAGGTTATTTTTGCTGGCATCTAATAGCAATAATAGGCTTCTGTGCTAAAAATCACAGAAATCTAAGGGGTGGTTATTTAGTTATGATTTTCTAAAGTTTAATGTCAAAAAGGCACTTTCTACTACATTGTTATTTGAAAAATGTCAAACAACAGATTTCATATTTTTCCTAAGTTCTTAATAACCAAACATTAGCTATCCCAAGGGTGGGGGTGTTTTTACCTTGGGGTTATTTTTGTAGGGTTTTTCTAAGTTTCCCTTGTTTTATTAAAATAAGAGGTATCCTACTTATTTTATACTAAAATAGGGTATGATTGATTTTTTTCCAGTGAACTACATTGAATAAGTATCCTAACAAAAATAGGGGTGTCCTCTGGTTCACTATTTAACTCACCTTTTCTATTTTCTTTAACCTTAAGCATATTGCAAAATAAGGGGCAAAAACTAACTCAATGGGGTGGGCAGAAAGGTTTAGCATTTTTATTTGGGTTAGTAGGTAGATATAAACTTCTCCAAATTTTTCTAGTCCTAGTCAATTAGTGCAACTAATTTTAGCCCTATTATTGAGCTTTTGGCCAAAACTATAAATAAATCAGAGCTTTAAAGTTTTCTATAGTACCTAGGGGGTTTTATATTTTTCTTAAGTGGGTTACATTATTTAGAGTCTGACAAAATTGGTTTGACCAAATTTGGATGAACTAAACAGAAGTTATGAATTTTTAAAGTCTCTGTTTAAATTAAAAACAGATTTAATGAGAGTTTCCTGGAAAAACAGTTTGCACCGAGGTCCCTGGGTTAAGGCTAAATCAATCTTCGCAGTTCTACCCTTGCGCCACTATTCCCCTGAGTCGCTGACAGTTCAAAAAGCCCCCTGACCTTCTCTTCCTCTCACCCGCAGTCCTTCCCCCAATGTAAACAGTACCCGCGGGAAAGAAAAGGGTGGCGCGGCTTACCGGCGGCGAGATAGGTCCGGCGAAGGGCAGGGTTGGCTCGGGGAGGCTCTGACGGTCACAGCGATGTGCGGCTCGACGGCGGGGATGGCCGGAATCGCTCGGTCCACGTGCGCAGGCGGGTGTTCTCGTCAGCGGCGAGTGTACCAGCCAAATCACGGCGATCTGGTTCAATCCAAGGGCACGGTGAGCTTCCTGGGGTGACGTATAGGCTATCTGTGCAGTGAATCGAGAAATGGCTCAGTGATTTACCCGGTCCACGCACTCCGGCGGGGTTGAGAGCTCCGGCGACCGTGGACTGGCCTCTCCGGCGAAGTAGGCTTCGATTCCTCGCTCGGGGAGCTTCACTGGGGCGTGTACACTCGTCTCCGAAGGTCGGATGGGGCTGGGAAAGGCTGGGCTGGCCGGTCTATGGCGGCAGTGGCTTGGGTGGCCGCGGACACGCCGCGCACTTGCAAACGGCGGTGAACTGAGCTCCGGTGAGGCTTGAGCGTGCGCGGAAGAGTGTAACCAACGCCTGGGAGGGCTTTATAGGCGCGGGCGCGGAACAGGGTGCCGGCTGGCCGTTGGCGCGACGCGGGGCACGCGGGGGCGCACGCGGGCGTGCTCTGGCGAGCTCAGAGCGCGTCGAACACGTGGCTCGTTGCTTCTGCCCGTGTTCTTCCCTCTGCTGAGCGGACAAAACGTACGAATCTTACCCTATCGCCTGTGGGAGATCTCTTCCCTGCACCTAGAGCTACCTAGTTCATGTGAGTTCCAAGAGTAGATGTGGTCGGGTTAGAGAGATATGAGGGTGGGAAGTCGGCTGTGTCAGACAGGTCCAAATCGAGACAAAAATGGTGCCAAGTCATGTCAAACGTCCTAGGGTAGGTGTCACCTCTTTCCAGGGCATTCTAGGGTTAATTTGGCGCCACTTTGTCAATTGGGTCGGAGTGTTTTGAACTTTGGATTAAGGTGAACATGTGGGATCTTTGTTCAAGGGTTAGTTTTTATACTTAGGCAAATTCTGAATTTTTCCCTTGTGCTCAACCTTTGGTGGACTTTTTGGGGCTTTTCTGAAATCTTTTTGGGGGTACTTCCTTACTATTATTTGTAGGTTATGAAGCATATTACAACTTTAATATTTGGCCCAAGCCATGATCATAAGGTTTACATGACCTTTTGATCCTAGCTTCAATTAGGGTTCCTATTGCCCAAGAGGGGTTTGCTTTAGGGTTTTGGGAAATTCCCCACTTAGATGTGCATGACAAGCTAGGGCATGATATCCAAGATGGTTTGCACTTGATTAGGACCTTGAACTCCAAGTTTGGTGTACTTTGCCCAATTCAATCCTCATGTGATAATAGGTTAAAAGGGGTAGCCCTGGGTGGACACCCTGAGTAACACCTGGGGTGTTACACTTCCCTTCCTCAAGATCTGACGGATCTAAGAACCGCCAAGTCGTCGTTCATCCGTCGCGAGGCCGACGTCTGGGGTTCGCTGCGGTTCCTGAGGACCGCGCTTGCCGAGGCTACCGAGCGCCTCTCCCAATGGAGCGCCGAGGCGGCGGACCTTCGGTTGCTCTGTGACGAGCTGGGGGCGGAGGCAGCGGCGGCACACGCAGAGGTGCAGCGGCGACAGTTGGAGCTTGGCCAAGTCATCGGTGAGCGGGACCAATCTCGGAGCCGGGCCACTGAGGCTGAAAGCCGGGCTGAGGCCCTTGGAGGCCAGCTAGCCGAGGCGTCTGCTTTGGCCGGAGTCCTTGCGCAGGACCTGGCCTTGGCTGTTGGGTCCGCCCAGGCCGTAGCCTCGGAGCAGCGTGCCCGGGCTGAAGGTATGTCTTGACTGCTTTGAGACTTTGATTCAGCTTCATTTTTTAACTCGTATTTGAAGAACTCCGTTTTGGCTGTTTGCATAGTTCGAGTCTGCCCTCAACGAGTCCGCCAAAGCACTTGCCCAGGCAGCTGAGTAGAAAGAGGCCGACCGCGTGGCCATGTCCGAAGCTATCTCGGCCTTCTGCCAGGTCTTCGGTCTTGACGACGTCCCCTCGGGAAGCTCCCCCCAGAGTCGCCTGTAGGCCTTGGGCGGCCATGTGCGCGGCAGACTCCGCGAGGTGCTGCATCACGGCGTTAGGCGGGCCTTCGCCGTGCTCGCTTCCCACTACGATGTGGATCTGGAGCGGGTTAGCGAGGGGTAGTGCCTTCCCAACGAAGATGAAGCTGCCCTGGCCGAAGTTCAGAGGCTTGACGCGGCCGCTGCGGGCCCAAGCGCGGTGTTGGCGTCCACCTTCGAAGTGGAGATCCTTCCGCCTGCGTCGCCATCCAAGGCCGGGGTGGATCTCGCCGAGGGTGGAGACGGCGCTGAGGTTGGAGATGAAGCCGAGGGTGCCGCTCCTCCCCCGGGCGATGCTTGATTCTGCTGGAGCAGTTTGTTTTGAACACGTGTGTGTCTTTCGCGGCCGCCGAGGCCTGAACACTTTGTCGTCGTGATAAAGCTGTGTCTCTTTTCCTCCTGTTTCGCGTATCCGAACTTGTTCGTCAGTAGCACGATCGCTTACCCAAGTAAGAGTTATTTTTCGCGGTAGGTGACGAGTGAGGTATCCGTATCCCAGAGGCGTAGGAGTCCCTCGGCTCGGTCGGCCTTGCCGCTTACATGCACTCTTATTCGTTTCTCGGGGTTCTATTACTGATATAGCCGGGAAACACGAAAGTCGTTTTCCGAGGAAAATTTTGACGCAGAGGGGGTTCCCCCCTTCTAGCCACCAAGGGAGGGTCGGGCTTTGCCGAAGCAAGGCTGACCCTTCCTTGACGGTTAGACTCTATTTGCGTATGAACGAGGCATATGAACGACTTGAAAACATCTTAATGGTAGAAGCGACGTAGTTGTCGGATATTCCAAGCGTTGCTGTAGACCTCGCCTTGAATGTTGGCCAGCTTGTATGTTCCGGGCTTCAAAATCTTGGCGATGACGAACGACCCTTCCCAGGGAGGAGTGAGCTTGTGGCGCCCTCGGGCGTCTTGTCGTAGCCGAAGCACCAAGTCGCCCACCTAGAGGTCTCGGGACCGAACCCCTCTGGCATGGTAGCGTCGCAGGGACTGCTTATACCTTGCCGAGTGTAGTAAGGCCATGTCCCGAGCCTCCTCCAGCTGGTCTAGTGAGTCTTCTCGGTTGGTCTGGTTGCTCCGATCGTCGTACGCCCTTGTCCTCGGGGAACCGTATTCTAAGTCCGTGGGCAAGATAGCCTCGGCCCCATAGACCAGAAAGAACGGTGTGAAGCCCGTGGCTCGGCTTGGCGTCGTTCTCAAACTCCAGATCACCGAGGGGAGTTCCTTCATCCATCGCCTGCCGAACTTGTTGAGGTTGTTGTAGATCCTCGGCTTGAGTCCTTGTAGAATCATGCCGTTGGCACGCTCTACCTGCCCATTCGTCATGGGGTGAGCTACGGCGGCCCAGTCCACCTGGATGTGGTGGTCCTCGCAGAAGTCCAGGAACTTCCTGCCAGTGAACTGGGTGCCGTTGTCGGTGATGATGGAGTTTGGGACCCCAAAACGATGGATGATGTTGGTGAAGAACGCCACTGCCTGTTCGGACCTGATGCTGTTTAGGGGTCGGACCTCAATCCACTTGGAGAATTTGTCGATAGTGACCAGCAGGTGCGTGAAGCCCCCGGTTGCCTTCTGCAAGGGACCAACAAGGTCCAGACCCCACACAGCAAACGACCAGGTGATGGGTATTGTTTGCAAGGCCTGAGCGGGCAGGTGCGTCTGCCTTGCGTAGAATTGACACCCTTGGCAGGTGCGTACAATTCTAGTGGCATCGGCCACCGCGGTTGGCCAGTAGAAACCTTGTCGGAAGGCGTTTCCAACGAGGGCTCGAAGTGCTGCGTGGTGACCGCAATCCCCCGAGTGTATTTCTTGCACTAGCTCCTGACCTTCGGCGATGGATATGCATCGCTGGAGGATGCCTGAGGGGCTGCGGTGGTAGAGCTCCTTCTCGTCACCCAGCAAGACGAACGACTTGGCATGCCGCGCCAATCGCCGAGCCTCGGCTCTGTCGAGGGGTAGCTCTCCTCGGTGGAGATATTGCAGGTACGGGGTCTGCCAGTTTCGATTAGGCGGGACCCCATTCCGCTCTTCCTCGACGCGCAGTGCCTCACCCTCGGCGGCCGAGGGTGCCTCTGGCTAGGCCGAGGCCTCCTCGGGCTCGAGCGTGTCGTTGGTCTTGACGGAGGGTTGATGTAGGTCTCGGGAGAAGACGTCTGGGGGAACCGTTGTCCGCCCCGAGGCTATTTTAGCCAGCTCGTCCGCAGTCTCGTTGTATTGCCGGGTGACGTGGTTGAGCTCGAGCCCGTAGAACTTGTCTTCCAGGCGCTGAACCTCGTCGCAGTAGGCTTCCATCTTCGGGTCGTGGCAGTGCGAGTTCTTCATGACTTGGTCGATGACAAGCTGCGAGTCGCCACGAGCGTCGAGGCACCGAACCCCTAGCTCGATGGCGATGCGCAACCCGTTAACGAGAGCCTCGTACTAGGCCATGTTGTTGGACGCCGGGAAATGGAGGAGCAGCACGTAGCAGAGGTGCTTCCCGAGGGGTGAGATGAAGAGCAGGCTCGTGCCTGCTCCTGTTTTCATCAGCGACCCGTCGAAAAACATGGTCCAGAGTTCCGGTTGGATCGGAGTTGCTGGAAGCTGGGTGTCGACCCATTCAGCCACAAAGTCCACCAAGACTTAGGACTTGATGGCCATCCGAGGAGCGAACGAGATTGTCTCGCCCATGATCTCCACCGCCCACTTTGCAATCCTACCCGAGGCCTCTCGGCACTGGATGATCTCCCCCAGGGGGAAGGATGACACCACAGTCACCGGATGAGACTCGAAGTAGTGTCGCAACTTTCGCCGCGTCAGAATTACCGCGTACAGTAGCTTCTGAATTTGCGGGTAGTGGATTTTGGTCTCGGACAGTACCTCACTGATGAAGTAGACCGGCCTCTGGACGGGCAATGCATGCCCTTCTTCTCGTCTCTCTACTACGATCGCGGCGTTGACCACCTGAGTGGTTGCGGCTATGTAGATCAAGAGGGCTTCTCCCGGAGCGGGGGGCACCAAGATGGGCGTGCTTGTAAGGAGCGCCTTTAAGTTCCCGAGGGCTTCCTCGGCCTCGGGGGTCCAAGTGAAGCGCTCGGTCTTCCTTAAGAGGAGGTACAGGGGTAGGCCTCTTTCGCCGAGGCACGAGATGAAGCGGCTCAGAGCCGCAAGGCATCGCATGACCCTCTTTACTCCTTTCAAGTCCTTGATGGGCCCCATGTTGGTGATGGCCGCGATTTTCTCCGGGTTGGCCTCGATGCCTCGCTCGGAGACGATGAACCCCAGGAGCATGCCTCGGGGGACTTCGAAGACACACTTCTCAGGATTAAGTTTTACGCCTCTCGCCTTGAGACACTTGAATGTCGTTTCAAGGTCAGTGAGGAGGTCGGAGGCTTTCCTCGTCTTGACTACGATGTCATCGACGTAAGCCTCGACCGTTCGACCAATGTGCTCTCCGAACACGTGGTTCATGCACCTTTGGTATGTCGCGCCTGCATTCATCAAACCAAATGGCATAGTGATGTAGCAGTACATGCCAAAAGGTGTGATGAAAGAAGTCGCGAGCTGGTCGGACTCTTTCATCCTGATTTGGTGATACCCTGAGTAGGCATCGAGGAACGACAGGGTTTCGCACCCAGCAGTGGAATCCACGATTTGATCGATGCGAGGCAGAGGTAGGGAACTTTCGTACATGCTTTGTTTAGACCAGTGTAGTCTACACACATCCGCCATTTCCCACCTTTCTTTTTCACAAGCATATGGTTGGCTAGCCATTCGGGATGGAATACCTCTTTGATGAACCCTGCAGCCATCAGCTTGTGGATCTCCTCGCCTATGGCTCTGCGCTTTTCTTCGTCGAATCGACGCAGAGGCTGCTTCACGGGTCGGGCTCCAGCTCGGATATCCAGCGAGTGCTCGGCGACATCCCTCGGTATGCCAGGCATGTCCGAGGGACTCCACGCAAAAACCTCGGCGTTCGCGCGGAGAAAGTCGACGAGCACTGCTTCCTATTTGGGGTCGAGCTTGGAGCCAATCCGGACTTCCTTGAAGGCGTCGTTGTTGGGGTCGAGAGGGACGGACTTAATCGTCTCTGCTGGCTCGAAGTTGCCGGTGTGGTGCTTCGCGTCTGGCACTTCCTTGAAGAGGGTCTCCAGGTCAGCGATGAGGGCCTCGGATTCAGCGAGGGCCTCAGCGTACTCCATGCACTCCACGTTGCATTCGTACGCGTGTCGGTACGTGGATCTGACGGTGATGACCCCGTTGGGGCCCGACATCTTGAGCTTGAGGTAGGTGTAGTTGGGGACGACCATGAACTTGGCGTAGCGTGGTCTCCCTAGCACTGCATGGTAGGTTCCTCGGAACCCGACCACCTCGAACGTGAGGGTTTCCTTTCGGAAGTTGGAGGGAGTCCCGAAGCAGACGGGCAGATCGAGTTGCCCGAGGGGTTGGACGCGCTTCCCGGGGATGATCCCGTGGAAGGGCGCCACACCGACCCGGATCATGGACAGATCGATCTACAAGAGCCCGAGGGTCTCGGCGTAGATGATGTTGAGGCTGCTGCCTCCGTCCATGAGGACCTTGGTAAGCCTGACGTTGCCGACGACGGGATCGACAACAAGCGGGTACTTCCCCGGGCTCGGCACGCGGTCGGGGGTGGTCGCCTTGGTCAAAGGTGATGGGCTTGTCGGACCAGTCTAGGTAGACTGGCGCCGCCACCTTCACCGAGCAGACCTTCCGGCGCTCTTGCTTGCGGTGCCGAGCCGAGGCGTTCGCCACTTGCCCACCGTAGATCATGAAGCAGTCATGGACCTCGGGGAACTCTTCTGCCTTGTGGCCCTCCTTCTTGTCGTTGTCGTGGGCTCTGCCACCTTCCGCCGGGGGCCCGGCCTTGTGGAAGTAGCGCCGAAGCATGACGCACTCCTCAAGGGTGTGCTTGACGGGACCCTGATGATAGGGGCACGACTCCTTGAGCATCTTGTCGAACAGGTTGGCGCCTCCAGGAGGCTTCCGAGGGTTCTTGTGCTCGGCGGCGGCGACAAGGTCTGCGTCGGCGGCGTCGCGTTTCGCTTGCAACTTCTTCTTTCCCTTCTTCTTGGTGTCGCGCTGAGCGGACGCCTCGGGGACGTCTTCCGGCTGGCAGCCCTGAGGCTGCTTGCCATTCCGGAAGATGGCCTCGACCGCCTCCTGACGAGAGGCAAACTTGGTGGCGATATCCATCAGCTCGCTCGCCCTGGTGGGAGTCTTGCGACCCAGCTTGCTCACCAGGTCGCGGCAAGTGGTGCCGGCGAGGAACGCGCCGATGACATCTGAGTCGGTGATGTTGGGCAGCTCGGTGCGCTGCTTCGAAAATCGCCGGATGTAGTCCCACAGGGATTCTCCCGGCTGCTGGCGGCAGCTTCGGAGATCCCAGGAGTTCCCAGGGCGCACGTATGTGCCCTGGAAGTCGCCGGCGAAAGCTTTGACCAGGTCATCCCAGTTGGAGATCTGCGCAGGAGGCAGATGCTCCAGCCAGGCTCGGGCGGCACCGGAGAGGAACAGGGTGAGGTTGCGGATGATGAGGTTGTCATCGTCCGTTCCACCCAGCTGGCAGGCCAGCCGGTATTCTGCGAGCCACAGTTCCGGCCTTGTCTCCCCCGAGTACTTGGTGATGGTAGTCAGGGTTCGGAACCGGGTCGGGAATGGCGCCCGTCGTATGGCTCGGCTGAAAGCCTGTGGACCGGGCGGTTCGGGCGAAGGGCTCCGATCCTCCCCGCTGCCGTAGCGTCCCCCCACGCCTAGGGTGGTAGCCTCGGCGCACCTTCTCGTCGAGGTGGGCTCGACGGTTGCGGCGGTGGTGCTCGTTGCCGAGGCGACCCGGGGCTGCAAGCGCTGTGTCCTGCGTGCGCCCGGTGTGGACCGAGGCTTCCCTCATGAATCGGGAAGTCGCGGCGCGATGCTCCGGGGGGTACCCCTGCCTTCGGGAGGTAGAGCTTTTGGCCCATCGGACCGTGGCATCCTCCAGGAGATTCTTGAGCTCTCCCTGGATACGCCGCCCCTCGGTGGTGGATGGTTCCGGCATCGCTCGCAGTAGTATTGCCGCTGCAGCAAGGTTTTGGCCGACCCCACTGGAAGCCGGGGGCAGCCTTGCCCTGGCATCGTCGGCGATGCGGTGCTGGACGTCCTGGGCCAGATGACGCGCTTCTCCGGCTGGAGCTCGGCCTGCCCACTCCTGACCGATGTTCTGCCGGAGCTGCATAAGTTGTCCTGCTTCCTCGTCGAGCCTGGCCTGCATCTCGCGGATTTGCTCGAGCTATGCGTCCTGACCCCCCGCAGGGACTGGGACCACAACTAGCTCCCGAAGGATGTCAACGCGAGGCGCAGGCCTAGGGGGATCGCCGTCCTTCGGCATACCAAGATGGTTGCCTTCGTCGAGACCCCCTAGATCGACGTGGAAACATTCGCGACTTGGGCCACAGTCCTCGTCGTCAAGGATGTGGCCATCATCGGAGCAATCGGAGAGGCAGTATTCACATGCGGCCATGAAGTCTCGCATGGCACTGGGGTTACCGAGCCCGGAGAAATCTCAACCAGAGTCGGGCTCGTCATCTTCCTCGGAACCCGGGGGCCCGTAGGTCGAGATGGCCGTCAGTCGGTCCCAGATTGACCACATATGGTACCCCGGAAGGTTTGGGTATGCCTTTATGAAAGCGTCCACCAAAGAAGGGTCGCTTGGTGGGTCGAAGCTGAATCTAAAAGGCACAGGATGGAAAACGGACGGTACCTCTTGATCGACGGATGCTGACGAAGTCGCGTCGGGGACGGACTACACCGTTATCTCAGGTACGAGGCTAACGCCCAGCAAGTCCTTCGCGAGTGTGCTGGCGTCATCCGTCTGCTTGGGGTTGGCCACTACAACACTTGTGACCTTCTGTGACGTTGTCTTTATGTCACCAAACCTTAAATTTATGTCACTTTTTATAATTTATGACATCTGCATGACGAAAACCACTTCGTCACCTATCATGCGTGGCATTGCATGATCTATGACGTTTCATGTTTTTTCGTCATAAATTTAGTGACGTATTATATGTCTTCATAGTTTTGTGACACGCTATTTTCGTCACTAGCAATCTCCAAAAAATGCCACATCATGCTTCCACATAGGATACAAAACGTCATAAAATTAAACACGCGCATGACATGGCATGACTGATATTTTACGTGGCATCTATGCTTGTGACAATTTTGTTCATCACAAAGTATTTGGCCACAAGCCAATTTGTTTCACCATATTTTTTGTCTGTTTACTTTTGAATTTGTAGCCAACAACGCAGAAACAGTTGATCGAAGCCCTACTGCTGGAACCAGTGCTAGGTTGCAGTAGAACCCAACCAATTTATTTCAGTGTACTTAGCAACATATATCATAGATATCATTTATCAAGAACCAAACCCTTCAAAATTTTCAAAACTAGCATCATGTTTCATCAAACAAGCATCAAGTAGAGTGCTAAGGATAGTACTAAAAGGACAGCAAAATCAGGGCCATACAACAGCAATATGAGATACAAGGGCCACACTAAAATGATTCGACCAACTTATTATTGAGGCTAAAGAGACGACAAAGGAGAGCATTAGTCTCATCTACTCCTTTTTGCAGATCATTGATCTTTTCTAACTCTGGACGTCTCTTGCCTTCAGCGATGACCAGTGGAATCTGTGTTTAAGCCTTGGCTTATTCCTTCCAATTGCATTCCCATACTTTTTCCCCTTATCCATTTATTTGTCATGGCATCTGTTTGGCTAAATATAATGAACATTTTCACACAATTAGTGCACATTATAATTAGTTTAATGCAAATTTGTAGAACATGTTTATTGTAGGATGGATCATTGTTTTCTTGCCTTCATCACATATTTGAATCTCGTCATCATGTTGTGCAGGACAATTGGCAAAAATCAATGTGTGTTCTTCTGTATTTGTAGTTGAACCATGTAGATTTTTCTCAGCTAAGGATAGTTCCTTTGTCTTCTACCTAGTTATTCTACCAACTTGGTCTTCTGCATTAGGTGCTAGCACTTTCTTGGATCCTTTTGTTCCTCCAGAACCAGTACACATGTGGGTGTTCCTTCTTTGACAGTTGAAAGGTACACCCTACATGGCCCCTAGGAATAATAAAATAATTAAACCCAAATTGATCTTATTTCACATTGAACACAAATAAGTAATAACAACGAAGGGGTAAATAAACCTAAGTACCTTATTAGCCACATGATGAACATTATCCTCGTTATGATGACGTTCTTACAATGGATCAAAGTCTTCACAAGTGCTAGAGTTCTTCCTTGTATTACCTGATCGAGTAAGTGATGTTAATCCAGCTATACCAAGGCTGATCAACATTTTGTTGTTCCTGATCACCTTTAAAGCCCTCTCCTTTTCATACTGGGTAATTGGCATCTCTGAACAAACATTAAATAGATAAAATATGAGTGATCTCCTGTTAACTAGGACATGGCTATTGAACTGGACAAAATATGATTGTTGCATCAAATGAACTAATTGCTGCAAGTCCTGTTAACTAATTGCAGAAAGTGAATAGGACATGAAAATATGAGTGTTCTCCCACTCTGTTAACAACGCAGGTAACACTTGCAGCTCCTGTACAACTCTAGACGTGCTGAAACTACCTAGTGTATCTTATAACATGAAAAAGCAGACCATATAACTAGAGCTGAATTTATAAGTGCACGCGAAAGAAAAGAACTCAGGGTTAATTTATATACAATATTGTTTATAAACCTACAAACAACTAGTCCCTTGGATTAGTACTCTTTTTATGGAACGAATATAATAGATAGTAGTTTGAAGTCCTAAAAACAAAGGTAAGGAAGAATATATATATATATATATATAAGTTCAATTGGATCAACCAAGATAAAACAAGTATAGCATATTCTAAGGTACTAGCTATGTTTACATGTTTTTAAATCGTCCATGCTATCTGCATTGTAAAACCTTTCCATTAGTGACATTATGCACGCACATTTCGATATATAATTGGTGCGGAGTCATTGAAATTATACTAGTATTTTTGGAAGGCACTAGCTATGTTCATGAATATAGATTAACATAGGTTTTGGTGAGGATCAACCACTTGGATTCTATATTTTGGTATCCTTATTACAATACTTTTGTATTAGGGTCAGTTTTCACTTGCTTCACAAACAAAATCAGTCCACCAGATAATCAGAGCACAAAACAAACACAAGAAAAACACCACCATATAACTATAGCTGAATATATATGCGCACGCAAAAGAAAATAACACATGATTGATTTATATACACAACTATTTATAAGTTGTAAATACTGAAGCAGCTGCTAGCTACAACATGTCACGTGAAGCTGGTTGGATAATAAGGGACACCATGGCAAGTTGTCTCAGTCAAGTGATGATATATGAAATCTACAAATAACTAGTCCCTTGGATTAGTACTCTCTTTATGCAACGATAACAGATAGCAGTTTGTAGTCCTAAAAACAAAGGCAAGGAAGAATCAGTATATATGTTTGAAGATCAATTGGATCAACCGAGATAAAACAAGTACAAATGGTAGAATCCACTCTCTTCACCTGCTATTACAAATAAAATATTCCTAAGCAATTTTTCCAGAAGTAGATGGAATGAGTACCTCTTAGGCTCTTGTTCGGTTATCCTCATCCCATATGAATTAGAGGGGATTGAAAAAAATTAAGAAAGGTTTCGACTTGCTGGTGATTTAAACTCACTCAATTCCATCCAATCCATATGGATTGGGATAAAAACAAATACGCCCTTAGTTTGCTTTTAGTTTTTAGGAAGAAAAATCATAGGAATCCAAAGGTTCGTGGCCATTGTTTTCTGCTGCTAATTTAGTCCATAACCACCAAGCTAACATAATAAGACACACACACACGAAACACAGGGACATGAATGATGCACGACCGAGACACACATACATGCTTTTGATCCATTCCTTGCTTACCTAACACAACCAACAATAGAAGGCAAACTATAGATCATATTCAGACAGGGACAACACATACAATTTCAATTCAATAGTTAACAATAGGTTCCTATGTACATTAACTGAATAAACAGAAAGCACAGAGATGAACAACAGTGGCGACTCTGAATTTGTTCTAGTTGTACAAGTCCCATAACATATACAATTCTAGGCAGCAAATCAGTAAATGAGTGAAGAACTTAACTCACTTACCACCAAGATCCGTGAACGCCCTCGGCCCAGCCATCCTTCTAAGGGGGGCATCTTGATCACGACAAGGCAGTGAGGAACAGGCCGTCGAGGAAGACGGCTGGGGCAGTGGCGCCGATGCGGATGGTTGTTGCAGAGGAGCCGAGGCAGACGACTGGGGCGGTGGCGACGAGGCGAACGGCTGGGGCGGTGGCGACGAGGCGAATGGCTGGGGCAGCGACGAGGAGGACATCTGGTCCGGCGGCGTCGATGTGGATGGCAGGGGTGGTGGTAACGAGGAGGGCGATCGTGGCAACTGTTGAAGAGAAAGTTAGGTTTAGGGTTACGCAAGTCATGTGGAAAAATCTAGAAAAATGGCTGGCTATGCGAATTTTTTTCTAATAAAAATGGCAGGCTGTGGCTAGTAGTACCTCATGACAACAAGAAGTTCATCACAATACTGTGATTGGCTAGTGTTATGATATTTTTTTCAATGTTATTAGTGACGCTTGACTAAATTCGTTATAAAGTTATGTTGCCACAAAAAATACATCATAAAACAAAATAGCCAATGACGAAAATCTTCATTGTCATGAGAAATTCGTCATAAAAGGTTACATATGTTGTAGTGGGCGTGTTGCGGGGAAACGATGCTCGTCTTTGTCTCAGACGCGAGGTCGACGCCCGACGTGTCCCCCGCTGGGGCGCCGGCGTCGTCGACTCGCTCGACAGCCGACGAGGTGCCGCCTCCTTCTTGGCCATGGTTGCCCCGCCTCCTCCTCCATCGGCGGGGAAGGTGACGGGACAGACCTGGATGCTGCTCTTCCGTGACGCGGGGAAGACGTCGTCGATTCCGCCGCCGACGGGCGAGCTGAAGGCCGCCATTATCGTTGTCGCGCGGCGGAGGAAGGAGTACCATGTCGTAGCTGCCGTCGAGGGACATGAACTCGAGACTCCCGAAATGGAGCATCGTCCCGGGCTGGAGAGGTTGCTGGAGACTACCCATCTGAAGCTTGACGGGAAGATGTTCGTCAACACGCAGCAGGCCCCTACCTGGCGCGCCAACTGTCGGCGTTTCGACCCCGGGGGGTCCCTGGACCAACGAGTAAATTGTCGCTGCGTGTCCCAGCCCAGATGGGTCGGCGCGAGACGGAACACAAGGGGGAATGTTGGGGACTTGTTCTCAAATGCTATGAATTAAGAACAAGGCAACATAAAATGTTAAATATCAAAGCCCTTCGTCCGCTGAAGCATTATTTCCCTGAGGATTTAATGAGCTTCGGACGAAGGTCATAGATGATAAACTACGAAGGTCTTACCTTCGTAGTCAGAAGTAAAATAATGTGAAATAAAATATTAAGCATAAAACGTTAAAGAATATTAAGAATGGATAACATCATTTACTCATTTTACAATATAAACTGAGATATTTAAACATGATGTTTGATTACATTTATACCTTTGCCTTGACAAAGAACAATAATTCCAGAGTAATGCGTTACCAGTTACAGGATTGCGTGAACAGTAAAGAAATATTGTTCACTATTTATAGGCACAGGACACAGCCTGTAAGGAATTACAATCATACCCCTTATAAAAGTTTACAACAATGACTCAGACCCTTATGGACTAAAAGGTCATTCCATATTTAAGTCGGTTCGATCCTTCATCTTCGGATACGCTATAACATGAAGCTTCATGAGTGGTAGCTTCGGCATCACGTATAAGCAGCTTTTGTCGAAGCTGTTTCTTCCTACAGGACCTTCGGCGATGAAGCATGGTCCCAACAATAGCCCCTTCGCGGTACTAGATCATTTTTCGTAACGAGCTTGATCCGTGAAAAAAGTCTCTTAGGCTTCGAGAAGCCGAAGGTCCGAAAAACACCTTCCCTGAGCTCGTTGCCGGGAAACGATACACTTTCCGAACGCGGAGCGGTCCCACCATGCAGGTTCACCTTCTCGGTTTTTGCGGCCCACCGTTCAGTGGGTGCGAGCGACTGTTTGTCCGGTGTAAAAAACTTGACGATTCACCTTCTTACCTGCAGCACTATATAAACAGACGGGTAGGTGTGAAGTTACCACAACATTCATTGCTATTGCACTGTTATGCTGCCAAAAATTTAACCATAGCCGAAGCTTGACTTTTGCATTCAAACGAAGCTCCACGTTGGATTCTGCTTCGTCAGAAGAAGAGCTTCAGAAAAAAGGTTATTATTTTCCAAGGAATTTTCAAGAATTTTAAAATCAAATGGCCAGAGTACGCTCCACTGCTAGGGTTGAGCGTGATGGGGATGAGACCGAAGCCACTGAAACCGTTCCGATTTCCGAAGCAATGAGGCGTTCTGGGCTGGTTTCATCAGAGGACACACCTGCTGCCGAAACAACACAAGCTGATGCTGAAGAAGTTGGCTCCGAAGATGAGTACAGCTGCGGGATGCCAAGTAAACCTAGTCATTTAGACTTTGGAAAGTCCACCATCTCTGAAGCTGATCTTCCCAAAATAGTGAAGCTGGGTTATTTCAGTGAAGCAAAAAAGGAGCTGGATCGTTTTGGCGGAGAGGAAATTACTCCGAAGCCGGAAAAGAATGAGGTGGTAGTGTTCAAAAGCTTCTTTAAAGCAGGATTACGATTTCCTTTGAATGGGATGATAGCTGATGTTTTGAAGAAGTTTGGGGTTTACCTTCATCAGCTGACCCCTAATGCTATCGCTAGATTAAGCGTTTATATTTGGGCCCTTCGTAGCCAGGGACTGGAACCGTTCGGTGAAGGTTTCTGCCGAGTTCATGAATTACACTACCAGACTAAAGACAGAGGAGATGGTCTGCATGAGAATTTTGGCTGCTACAACTTTGCTTATCGCAAGACTACGAAGTTTCCAGTGATAAGCTACCAAAGCAAATGGCCAGCCAGATGGAAGTCTGAATGGTTTTATGTTAAAGTTGATGAAGATGAAGATAAATTGGTCCAGAGTCCGCTAGAGCTAACCTTCGGAGAGACGAGGCCCCGATGCAACATGATAAGGGGGAGCCCGAGCCAGATTGCTTTGGCTGAATTTCGAGTGATTTCAGATCATATTGGCACTAGAGACCTAGTGCAGGAATTTTTGGCTTTTAAGGTGTTCCCAACACTGAGGGAGTGGGAAATGCCGAAGCTAGTGGGAGAAAAGAAAAAGGGAGAACTTGTTCGATTGCCTTATCATTACAAGTTTAAGAAACATTTTAAAGCACCCTACCAAGAGTGGCTGAACATAATTGAAATTATGTGCAACGAGATCCTCGGCAATTACTCTAAGAAAGAAGATCAATTAATGACTGCAGCCTTCGGCACACGTCCGAAACGAAGATTGAACCGGGTGCTAGATGCCTTGAATTTTGATTACCCTGATTATGAGCAACAGGGCGGAGATGTCGAAGGCCCGAAGAGAAAAAGGATTGCCAGCGCCCTTGACAAAGAAGGCACCAAATTGGCTAAGAAGGACAAAGAAATTTCTGAAAAATTGAGCCCTGAGCCGAAGATAGCTGTTCCAAGGAAAAGAAAAGCTGCATCCCCAAAACCAAAGACGTCGGCCCGAGAGGAGGAAGCTCCTGCAACACCTTCTGCTGCCGAAGTGGAAGAGATTCTGAAGGTAATGACTAAACCTATGCCTATCAGGCTAAGTCCGCTGGCGCAAGAACTGATGAAGTTTTTTCAGAAGGACAAAGAAGCTTCGGCAACAGAAAGTCCCGCAAAGCCGAAAAAATGAAGAATTATCCAAGTGGCCGATGTCATTCATCAGACACCGCCACCGACATCGGCGTCAAAAATTGTCACTGCCGAAACCACAGCCACCAGAGCCAAAACCACCGGAGCCGAAGCCACCGGAGCTGAAGCTACCGAGCAACCACTGAAGCCGAAACCGCCGGAGCCGAAACCGGGATCACCGAAGATCCTAATCTAGAAACCACACTTGGCGATATTGACAATATACTTCTGAGAATGGCTGAAGAAGAAGCTGCTGCGGTTACGGTGAACATGACAACTGAAAAAGGAAAAGAGCAGATTGAAGACACTTTGGAAGAAGAAAATTTTAATTTTCAAGATATACTTGGACAAGAATTAACAGACGCTGAAAAAGAAGAGCTAAAGAAATATGCTATATCCTGTGGATACAAACCAGGGTCTCTCCTATTTGGTGGAGTCAATGAAGGGAAGCTAAGATGCCTTTGGAACCGAACCGAGGCCAAGGTTGTTAGGACCTTCTCAAAAAGCATTGGCCTGCCGAAGATAGAAGCGGACCTCTGCAGGTACCAGCGACAGCATATTGCCGGTAGCTTGCTCTATGCTAATTTCAAGGTAAAAACTCAACTTTTTATTATTTTTTGAATTAATATGTTTTCTAACGAAGGTTGTTTTGGCAGAGTTTACTTCTAAGTAAAGTGCTGAGAATGCAACAAGATCTTGAAGATGAGAAAAACGAAGCTACCATTAAAGATCTAGAAAACAAAGTCGGAAATTACGAAGCTGCTCTGAAGGAAAAGGACTTCGTCATTCAAGACCTTGAAATCAAAGTTAAAGATCACGAAGCTGCCTTGGAAAAGAAAGACTTCGTCATTCATTCTATGGAAGGTTCACTGGCTGAAGCCCAAGCCGAAAATAACAAATTAAACAATGAATTACTTATAAAATAAGAAAAATATAAGCAGGAAAAGAAGAATCTCGAAACAAGTCTCAAGACCAAAATCGAGAAGAATTCAAATTTGCAAAAATCATTGAAGGAGCTTCAGGAGAAATGCTTAGATTTCGGCAGCCGATGTGTGCAGCGGCTGAAGGATGTGTTTCACTCAATTGGAGCCAGCTCTGATAAGTTTACACCTTCAGCTGAAAACCTGTCAAGCACCTTGGAATACATTGAGGGCGAAGTTGATGCACTTGACGAAGTTATTGCTGGGCATGCTGATTTCTGCGCCCTGCTAGCTTCTCGAGGCACGGCTACCGCTTTCCTGAAGGCTGGCTGCACGCACGGGAATATTGTAAATAGGCCAAACTTCAGCTTGTCACTGGCAGATTTGGTTGATATCCCAAGCCTAGCCCGAAGCATAGGAAACAGGTTTATGACCCAGATTTGGATAAACGGCGGGCGAAAAATGGCTGGTGACGAAGCTCGGAGCCATCTTAAGCCAGTGAGAAACTTATACTTGTTACTTTTACCTTCTCCTTGAATTCTGCACCTTTCTCATTCCGTTTTAATATGTGCAGGATGATGAAGCTGAAGAATGACAAGCTGAAGCTTAACAGATGCTCCGAAGGACTTTTTTGCAAAAGATTCTAGAGAAATTTTTGTAATATAATTGTAAAGAAACTTATGTAAATTTGTGCATACCTTGTAATATATCTTTTCCCCTTTATCCGTGTACAATCTGCTTTGCTGTGGACGAAATTTTATTTTTGAGCCGAAGGCGAAAAACACCTTCCCTTCTTTTCGTACGCAACGAAGCATGAAAATTTCCTCTTTCTCCGAAATTTTTCCTCATAGCCGAAGCATCTGCCTTTTCTGTATGATATGATGATAATGATCCTATATATGTCTAAATGAATGTTTATGAATGCAAATGTCATGATGTAATGTATCGTGCAAATGAATATCCAAATGTATATTCGAAACCATAATCGTAGCCTTCATTCCCTTGGGAATGACTCAAATCTTTTTGCCGTTTATTTTTCGGCTTCACCGTTTACTTTTCGGTGTATCAGCGCTGACTTTTCGCTGTAAGCCTCCCTTAGGAGCTTCTTCGCCTTTTACTTTCGGCGGAATCATCGTTTATTTTTCGCTGCAAGCCTCCCTTAGGAGCTTCTTCGCCTTTTACTTTCGGCGGAATCAGCGTTTATTTTTCGCTGCAAGCTCTGCATTCCCTTAGGAACGACTTTTGAGCTTCTCCCTGTTTTCTTTTCTTTTTCCTTTGCACTCGATGGTGCGCTCTCAGCTTTTACATTTACATCTTTGGGGGATATCGCTCTTATAGAATTGAAATAAGAAAAAGAAAAATTACATGTTGTGGCCCCATTAAAAACCTTTCTCCCCCTTTGGAAAGGAAAAGGGTGCCACAAGAAAGAATAGAAAAAATTACATCAAGCTAAACATAATATCGCCGAAGCTCGTCCGCATTCCATGATCTAGGAATGTCGTTGCCGTCCATATCCTTCAATCTGTAGGAACCGGGTCTTGACGAAGATACTACCAGAAAAGGTCCTTCCCACTTCAGCTGTAACTTGCCTACTGTCTCTGGGTTGGCTACTCTTCGAAGCACCAAATGTCCTGGTTCAATGTTCTTTAGCCGAACCTTTCTATCACGCCATTTTATTGTTTCAGCTTGGTATTTGTTGATGTTTTCCACAGCTTGAAGTCTGATCCCCTCTATAGCATCTTTTTCCACAGAGTAATCAGCTTCAGCTTCGTCTTCTGCCGAAGCTACTATTCTTATTGATCCTGCTTTTGCTTCTTCTGGAGTTATTGCGTCGTCACCAAACAATAATTTGAATGGTGTAAAACCTGTCGATCTTGATATTGTTGTGTTGTGGCTCCACACCACTTTGATTAATTCGTCTGGCCACTTTCCCCTGGGCTGATTGAAGATTAACTTCATTATTCCTGTCATTATGATGCCATTAGCCCTTTCAACAAGTTCATTTGACTCCGAATGCTGAACTGATGCAAAATGGATCTTCGTGCCAATTTGATCACAAAATTCTCTGAAAGCTTCGGAATCAAACTGCGTCCCATTATCCATAGTAATAGCCTTCGGCACTCCGAAGCGACAAACAATATTTTGCCAGAAAAACTTTTGAATAGTGACCGAGGTTATTGTGGCTAAAGGCTTTGCCTCAATCCATTTAAAAAAATATTCCACTACCACTACAACATATCTTAAGTTCCCTTGTGCTGGTGGTAATGGACCTAATAAATCAAGACCCCACCTTTGCAATGGCCAAGTGGGTTGTATTAACTGGGTTAAAGACGAAGGTTGTTTTTGATCTCTTGCACATTTCTGACAACCTTCACACTTTTGGACTAATTCCGCTGCATCCGAAGCTGCCTTTGGCCAATAAAATCCTTGGCAAAAAAATTTTCCTAGCAAAGGCCTAGATCCAATATGAGATCCACACAGGCCTGCGTGTATTTCCTTCATCAATTCTATACCTTCGGCTCTGGATAAACATTTGAGTAATGGAGAACAGACCCCACGCTTGTATAGCTCCCCTTCTATAATAACATATGGTCGAGCTCTTGCCTCTATCCTCTTATTATAAGCTTCGTCATCTGAAAGAAAGTTGCCCTAAAGGAAAGAGATGATCTCAGTTCTCCCGTCTTCACTATAGACAGGAGATATGTTGAGGACTGCTCTTTCAAGAAGCTCAACCGAAGGTGCTTTTATTGTTTCGAAAAATACTTCCGAAGGTAAGGGCAGCCCCTGTGCTGCTGACTTGGCTAACAAATCAGCATGTTCATTTTCTCCTCGAGGAATATTTTTGACAAAAAACCCCTCAAAGGAAGCCTCCTTCGGACCGTGTCTAAATACTTTTCAAGCTTCGGATCTCTTGCTTTATAACTCTTGTCAATATGACCAGAAATAACCTGGGAATCGGTTTTAAGAACCGCCCTTCTAATTCCCATTGCCTTTAATTTCCGAAGACCCCAAGAGCAAAGCTTCATACTCAGTAATGTTATTTGTGCAACTGAAATCAAGTCTTGTTGCATAGCAAGTTTTAACTTTGGAAGGTGCGACCAACACAGCAGCTGCTCCTGCTCCGAAGGTTCCCCAAGAACCATCACAAAATACTATCCAAACTTCGGCATCTTTACTCGTTTCTTCTTCCTGAGCCCCTGGCGTCCAGTCAGCAATGAAGTCTGCCAATGCTTGGGACTGAATCGAAGATCTATGCACATAATCAATACAAAATTCATTGAGTTCCGCAGCCCATTTTCCAACCCTTCGAGTAGCTTCTCTATTTCCCATAATATCCTTCAATGGTTGTGAAGAAGGAACAATTATATTGTATGCTTGAAAATAGTGCCGAAGCTTCCTAGAGGCCATCAAAACAGCATACAACACCTTCTCCAATTCTGTATAATTTTTCTTTGATAAACTAAGAACTTCGGATACAAAGTATATTGGGGCTTGCTTTTTGACTTGGCCTTCAAGCTTCTCTTGGACAAGTGTTGCACTTACCGCTGAGTGCGAAGCTACCACATATAACAATAGAGGAGCCCCTGGCGTTGGTGGAGTTAGTGTTGTTAGGTCTATCAAATATTGCTTCAGCTCTTCGAAGGCTCTCTGCTGGATTGGTCCCCATTGAAAAACTTCGGCTGACTTCAGCACTTCGAAAAATGGTAAATTTCTCTCTACTGATCTAGATATGAATCTGTTGAGAGATGACAGTCTTCCTATCAATCTTTGAGCCCCCTTCTTTGTACTTGGTGGTTCCATTCGAAGGATAGCTTCGATTTTATTTGGATTAGCCTCAATCCCTTTTGTTGAAACTAGGCAGCCAAGAAATTTCCCTTTCTTCACTCCGAAGACACATTTTTCTGGATTCAACTTTAAACTGGCCTGTCTAAAATTAGCGAAGGTCTCCTGCAGATCAGCAATGTGATTTTCTTGCCTTGTGCTTTTTACAATGATATCATCAACATAAGTTAGCACATTTCTGCCTATCTGAGAATGAAGAACCTTCGCTGTCATTCTGCTGAAGCTTCCTCCAGCATTCTTGAGCCCCTCAGGCATCCGAAGGTAACAATATGTTCCACTAGGGGTTATGAAGCTAGTTTTTGGCTCATCCTCCTTCTTCATCCAAATTTGATGATAGCCTGAATAACAATCCAGCAAACTCATAAGCTCTGATGAAGCTGCTGCATCAACTAGGGAATCTATCGTTGGCAATGGAAACTTGTCCTTCGGACAGGCCTTGTTGAGATTAGTAAAATCAATACACATTCTCCATTTACCATTGGCCTTTTTTACCATAACAGTGTTAGCCAGCCATTCTGGGTATTTTACCTCTCTGATAACTCCGACATTGAGGAGTCTTTTCACTTCATTCCGAGCACCTTCGGCCTTATCATCAGACATCTTCCGAAGCCTCTACTTTCTAGGTCTGAAAGATGGATCAACATTGAGCGAGTGTTCAATAACATCCCTATTGACTCCGCAAAGATCATTAGCTGACCATGCAAAAACATCTTTGTTGTTGAACAAAAACCTTATCAAGGTTTTCTCCTGTTCTTCGGACAGTTGAGATCCCAATAACACCTTCTGCTCTGCTATGTCATCGCATAAGAGCATGGGCTTCGGTTGATCGGCCGAAGAAGCTTTCTCCCTTCTGAACTTGTATTGCTCACAAGCTTCAGCTCCATCTATGTTATGGATTGCTTTTGAGTCTGTCCAGTTTCCTTCGGCCCTTCTGGCAGCTTCCTGACTTCCATGAATAGCAATGGGCCCTTGGTCCGAAGGTATCTTCATGCAAAGATATGTTGGATGAAGAATTGCTTCGAAGGCATTGAGAGTACCACGACCAATAATTACATTGTAAGGGTATTCCATGTCAACAATGTCAAACACAACTTGTTCAGTCCTTGTGTTGTTGATAACTCCGAAGGTTACTGGCATTGTGATTTTGCCGAGTGCTACAATCTGCCTTCCTCCGAAGCCACAAAGGGGATGTGTGGCATCATGGATCTTGTCTTCGAGATCTTGCATCTGTCTGAAGGCCTTGGCGAATATGATATCAGCCGCACTGCCTGTATCAACCAAAACATTGTGGACCAGAAATCCTTTGATCACACAAGAGATAACCATAGCATCATTGTGCGGGTAATCCTTGAGCTGAAGATCCTCTTGAGAGAAGGTGATTGGGATGTGAGACCATCTTGACTTGATGAAGGGTCCTTGCACCCCTACGTGTTGTACTCTTCTCTGTGCCTCCTTCTTCTGTTTCTTGTTGGCCGGCTCTGAGCATGAACCGCCTGTTATCGGGAGAATTAGCTTCGGAGCCGAAGCAGTTCCAGCTTGGTTCTTGAGCGAAGCCATCAGCTCAAAAAGTGGAAGTGAGTTCACCGGAGGTGGGCGCCAATGTTGGGGACTTGTTCTCAAATGCTATGAATTAAGAACAAGGCAACATAAAATGTTAAATATCAAAGCCCTTCGTCCGCTGAAGCATTATTTCCCAGAGGATTTAATGAGCTTCGGACGAAGGTCATAGATGATAAACTACGAAGGTCTTACCTTCGTAGTGAGAAGTAAAATAATGCGAAATAAAATATGAAGCATAAAACGTTAAAGAATATTAAGAATGGATAACATCATTTACTCATTTTACAATATAAACTGAGATATTTAAACATGATGTTTGATTACATTTATACCTTTGCCTTGACAAAGAACAATAATTCCAGAGTAATGCGTTAGCAGTTACAGGATTGCGTGAACAGTAAAGGAATACTGTTCACTATTTATAGGCACATGACACAGCCTGTAAGGAATTACAATCATACCCCTTATAAAAGTTTACAACAATGACTCAGACCCTTATGGACTAAAAGGTCATTCCATCTTTAAGTCGGTTCGATCCTTCATCTTCGAATACGCTATAACATGAAGCTTCATGAGTGGTAGCTTCGGCATCACGTATAAGCAGCTTTTGCCGAAGCTGTTTCTTCCTACAGGACCTTCGGCGATGAAGCATGGTCCCAACAGGGAACAATAAAGGGGAACCGTGGCTGATGTTGTCCTGCGCCCAGGGCGGATGCGCTTGAAGTAGGGGGTTACAAGCGTTCGCGAGGGAGAGAGCGAGAGCCTATCCGTCAGTCCATTCTCCAGCGCGGCCACCTTTTCGTACGAGGGCCCTGGACCTTCCTTTTATAGATGTAAGGAGAAGGCCCAGGTGTACAATGGGGGGTGTAGCAAAGTGCTAACGTGTCTAGCAAAGAGGTGCCAGAGTCCTATGTACATGCCGACGTGGCTGTCGGAGAGGTGTTGGAGCCCTGTTCATGTGGCGTCGTGGCCGTCGGAGGAGCGCTTGAGCCCTGTAGAAGCACAGCTATTGGGGCTAACAGGACCTTGCTGACGTCTCCTTGCTTCCGTAGGGGGCTGAGAACCGCCGTCGTCATGGAGCACGCGGGGCGCCATCATTACCCGTTCACCGGGGCGAGCCAGATGGGACGCCGGTCTTGTTCCCCGTAGCCTGAGCTAGCTAGGGGTAGGGTAATGATGTACCCCCCTGCGACGTGGTCGGTCTGAGCCCAAGGTCGGGCGAAGCGGAGACTCCTCCGATGTCGGGGCTGAGTCTGAGCCCTGGGGTCGGGCGAGGCGGAGACCGTCGTCTAAGGTCGAGGTTGAGTCCGACCCCTGGGGTCGGGCGAGGCGGAGATCGTCGTCCGAGGTCGAGGTTGAGTTCGAGCCCTAGGGTCGGGCGAGGCGGAGACCGTCGTCCGAGGTCGAGTGAGGCGGAGCTTCCTATGGCGCCTGAGGCCGGACTTGGCGGCTGTCAGCCTCACCCTGGTGGGTGGCACAGCAGTCGGAGCAGCGCAGGCGGCGCTGTTTTCCTGTCAGGTCAGCCAGTGGAGGGGCGAAGTGACTGCGGTCACTTCGGCTCTATCGACTGAAGAGCGCGCGTCAGGGTAAGGTGTCAGGCGATCCTTGCATTGAATGCTCCTTCGATCCGGTCGGCTGGCGAGGCGATCTTGGCCAAGGTTGCTTCTCCGCGAAGCCTGCCCGAGCTGGGCCTCGGGCGAGTCGAAGGTGCGCCCGTTGCTTGAGGAGGCCCTTGGGCGAGGCGTGAATCTGCCTGGGTCTACTGTTCCTGCCCGAGGATGGGCTCGGGCGAGGCGAGATCGTGTCCCTTGAGCGGACAGAGCTTTGTCCTGTATTGCGCCCATCAGGTCTTTACAGCTTTGTGCTGATGGTGTTTACCAGTCGAGTTTAGGAGTCTTGGGGGTACCCCTAATTATGGTCCCCGACAAATATATTACAAGGTATGGATAAAGTCCACAAAGTAAAATTTAATTACATCATTCTTTACATAAGTTATTACAAGAGTTTTTAGAGTTTTTTCTACAGACATCTATTCAAGCTTCATCAGTATCCAAGGAGCTTCAGTTTCGGCTTCGTCATCCGTTAAGCTTTGGCTTCGTCTCCTTACTCCTCAGCCTCGGCCTCGGCTTCGTCACCCTGTATGAATCAAAGTATGGTAAGCAAAGTTTAAGCTTGAAGGAAGAGGTAGGTACAAGGTATGATTTTGTTACCGGCTTAAGATGACTTCGAGCTTCATCACCAGCTTTGCTTCGTCCACCCTTTGTCCATACCAATTTTATAAATCTATTTGCTATACTTCGGGCAAGGTTGGGAATGTTATCCAAATCTGCTGGTGATAAGCTGAAATTGGGTCTATTGATAACCTTTCCGTGTTTGCAGCCAGACTTCAGGAAGGCAACAGCTGTGCCCCGAGAAGCTACCAGGGCACAGAAGTCACCATGTCCAGCTATAACTTTGTCAAGGTCATCAATTTCACCTTCGATATGTTCGAAGGCCCCTGGCAGGTCTTCAGACGAAGGATTAAATTTTTCGCTGCTAGCTCCAATCGAATAGAAGATCTGCTTCAGCCGTTGAACACATCGATTACTGAATTCCAAACATTTGATTTGAAGGCTTGTCAATGATTTTTTTCAAATCTGCATTTTTCTGGACTTCGGCCTCAAATTTTGCATTAAGCTCTTGCTTTTCTTGTTCAAAGTGTTCTGATTGGTAGAGAAGCTTCGTACTTAATTCTGCTATTTTAGCTTCAGCTTCTGCCAATAAGCCTTCGGTTGTCTGAAGCTCGAAGTCTTTCTTTTCAATAGCAGCTGATTGCTCCTTTATTTTGCTCTCTAAATTCTCAATTATAACCTCGTGTTTTTTATCTTCCAAATCCTGCTGCATTTTCAAAGTTTTGCTCAGCAGCATACTCTACACATAAACAACCTTCGTTAGAAAACAACTTCGTTATTAAAAACAATAAAAGTCAAAAAAAAATTGTTTACCTTGAAATTGGAATAAAGTAAATTACCGACGATGTGCTGTCGTCGGTAGCGGCTGATATCTGTTTTGAGCTTTGGGAAACCGATACTCTTTGATAGATTACCAATAAACTTCGCACTGGTATGATCCCGGACGCAGCCCAACCTTTCGTCATCAATGCCACCGAAGAGAAGTGCTCCCGGCCGATATCCGCAAGATATAGCATATTCTTTTAGCTCTTCTTTTTCAGCCTTTGTCAGTTCTTGACCAACTAAGTTTTGAAAGTTAAAAACTTCATCTTCCGAAGTGTCTTCGGCTATTTCTTTCTCCTTCTCGGGCTCTGGGGCCGTAGTCACTTTGGTGGCTGCGGCAGCTTCTTCTGCGGCCATGTCTAGCAGTATTTTATCTATATCAGCAATCGTGCTTTCTAAATGAATATCTTCGCTCTGGTAACTTTGACATTTGTGGCTTCCGAAGGTGCAGCTTCAGTAGCTATCGTGCTTTCAACAGCCGGCGCCTTTGGAGCTGAAGCTCCTGGTGGTGTCCCTTCGATGACTTCTGTCACTGTAATGATTCTTTGCTTTTTTTGGCCTAGCTGCCTTCTTCGTTTTCGTGGGCTCCTTTTCCATCTGAAAAAGCTTCGTCAGTTGTGGCCCGAGTGGACTTAGCTTGACAGGCAAAGTTTCAGTCATTACCTTTAAGATTTCCTCTACTTCGGTAGCAGAAGGTGTTGCAGCAGATTCTTCTTCCTCATCAATTGCTTTCTGCTTCGGAGCTGTAGCTTTTCTTTTCTTCGAAACACCAGTTTTCGCCTCAGGCTCTAACTTTTTCTTCTTCGGTTGTTCTTCATCGTCTTTATTCAGAGCACCAGCCACTCTTTTCCTCTTTTGACCTTCGGCATCCTTATCTAGCCGCTCGTAGTCGGGGTACTCAAAATCCAGAGCATCCATTACACGATTTAACCTCCGCTTCGGACGGGTGCTGAAGGCCGCAGTCATCAATTGATCTTCTTTTTTAGAGTAATTGCCGAGTATTTCATTGCACATTGCTTCAATTGTGTCCAGCCACTCTTAGCAAGGCACTTTGAAATGTTTCTTGAATTTGAAATGGTAAGGCAATCGAACAAATTCCCCCTTCTTCTTTTCTCCCTTAAGTTTTGGCATGTCCCACTCTTTTAAAGTTGGGAACACTCTGAAGGGCAAGAATTCTTGCACTAAGTCCCTAGTGTCGATATGCTCCGCAATAACTCGAAATTCGCCTATTGCAATTTGGCTTGGACTCTGCGGTGTCATGTTGCACTGGGGCCTGGTTTCTCCGAAGGTCAATTCCAGTGGACTTTGGACCAGCTTCTCCTTTTCTTCGTCAACTTTAACGTAAAACCATTTGGTCTTCCAGCCAGCTGGCCACTTCGTTCGATAGCTGATAACTGGAAACTTTGTATTCTTGCGATATGCAAAGTTGTAGCAGCCGAAGTTTTCATGTAGCCCATCTTTTCTAGCTTTTGTTTGATAATGAAGCTCGTGTATTCGGCAGAAACCTTCGGCAAATGGTTCTACCCCTGGCTTCGGAGGGCCCAGATGTAGACACTAAGCCTAACCATGGCGTTAGGCGTTAGTTGATGAAGATAAATTCCAAATTTCTTCAGAATATCAGCAATCATCCTATTCAAAGGAAATCTTAGTCCTGCTTTGAAGAAGCTTTTGAACACCACTACTTCATCCTTTCCTGGCTTCGGAGTAATCTCCTCCCCGCCGAAGCGAACCAGCCCCTTCTTCGCTTCACTGAAATAGCCCAAATTCATCATCTTCGGCATGTCACCTTCGGAAATGGTGGATTCCCCAAAATCTAAGTGGCTGGGTTTAGTTGGCGCAGCGCCGTAATCATCCTCTGACTCAACTTCCACAGCATCAGTCTGCTCAGTTTCAGCGGCAGGTGCATCCTCTGATACTACCAGCCCTTACTGTTGCATCACTTCGGAAATTGGAGCAGTTCCAGCACCTTCGGTTTCTTCCCCGTCGCGAGTAACCCTAGCTGTTGAGCGTACCCTAGCCATCTGATTGTTGGATTTTTTGTTTTTTGACTAAGTTGAAAATTTCTGTTACGAAGCTTTTTCTTTTTACGAAGCTTGAGCAAAGTAAATAGCTTCGGTTGAGGATGCAGCAAACAAGCTTCGGCTTTGGTCAATATTTTGGCAGCAAAACAGTGCAATAGCAATGAATGATGTGTTAACTTCACACCTACTCGTCTATTTATATAGTGTCGCAGGTGGGAAGGCGAATCATCAAGGTCTTTCGCACCGGACAAACAACCACTCGCGCTCACTAAACAGTGGGCCACAAGGTCCGAGAAGGTGAATCGCCAGGGCGCGCGTAACTGCGGATGGGGCCACTTCGCGCACGGATTATTTTAATCGTTTCTCGCCAACAAGCTCAGGGAAGGTGTTTTTCGGATCTTCGGCATCCCGAAGCCTAGAAGATTTTTTCACGGATCAAGCTCGTTACGAAAAACGATCTAGCACCACGAAGGGGCTACTGTTGGGGGTATGCTTCGTAGCCGAAGATCCTAAAGAAAGAGAACACCTTCGGTAGACCTTCTCAGAAGCAGCGCCGAAGCTATCACCTACAAAGCTTCAGCACAGTGGCAGATTTCAAGACGAAGGGGTGAACCGACTTAAAGATGAAATGACTTAAAGACCCATGATATTTTGTGTCATTATTGTAGTCGACTATAAAGGGCATAAATGTAATTTTACACAGGCTGCGCCCTGTGCCTATAAATAGGTGAACAGTACCCCTATACTGTTCACGCAATTTGGTAATAGCTGACACATTACGCTGCAATTATTGCCTTCTACCAAGACGAAGGTATAAATATACCTAAATATTGTGTTTCAATATCTAAATTTGTATAATAAAATATGTGAATAATATTATTTGTTTTTAGTATATCTTTCTATAATGTTTTATGCTTTATACTTCATTTTACATTGTATTATAAGTCTGATCACGAAGGTGTAACTTTCGTGATATTTCACTCATGGCCTTCGTCCGAGGTTCATTAAATCCTTGGGGAGATTATGCTTCAGCAGACGAAGGGCATTAATATTTAACATTTTATGTTGCCTTGTTCTTAATTCGGAGCATTTGAGAACAAGTCCCCAACAGGAGTCAGTACTTCATTTTCATAAGGCAGATACTACCTAGAAGACTAGGGTTTTGGGTTTGGAAATCAAACAATGTCCAAAACAAGTCAAACTTCACTCATGGGATTTAAATACCATATTAGGCTTATCCAAAAAAGTTTTGTGATTTTTGGAGTTATTAAATAATTTCTAAAATTCTAAGAGACTAGGTTTAAGCCTTCTTAAATACTACATAATTCCTAGTTTGGACTAAAAATCTTGGAACTATTTTTATTAAATACTATTGGAATTTAGGAGTATAGCAAAATTGGTTTCATATTTTTATCATTTTTTCTAGAATTCTTTATGGATTTCTAAATCTTCTCTGAAAAAGAAAAAGAAAAATTATTAATAGTGTTGGGCCAAAACTGGCTGAACCAGCCCATGTCTACGTGGAATTTGGGGCGCGCCCGCGGCTGCGCGGTAGATTTTACACAAAGGCCCTTACCGGTGCAAACATCACAAGGGAGGTCCTCAGCCGATTTCTATGTGTCACTGACACCTTCCATTCAGCCCCCTCAAGTTTTGTGTCTTTTAAACTTGGATCCTTGACTCCGGACGGCGGCGAGGACAAACCTCCCTGCCGCGCTACGGCTACGGAGGACCTGAGCACTCACTGGTACGCACCCAACTAAATTCTACCCTAACCCGAGCCGCCATGGGTATTAATTTGGCTCGCACGTCCAAAGAACGTCCTAACCGTGCGCATAGAGGGGTACACGACGTCGAGCCCGCGTTCCCACAAAATTGTGCCTGTAATGGTCAAACGACTGCCACAGGGAGCTTTACGGGTATACATGGCTGCTAAAACAGCAATTCAGAAGCACAGAACCATACGAGGTTCGTCTAGCCACGGAGCGCGGAGAAGAACGTGCTCGGCGAGGTCCGATGAGGGGAAAATGGTGTCGCGATGATCTATGGTGGAAACAGGGGGTCACGTTGAGGCTATACGGCCGCAAAGGACTACCAATTCACCGTGCACAACCAATTTGGGGAGAGGAGGAGGAGACAATGCAAATTTTGGCTTCAACCGAGCTCACTGAAGAACTGTGAGTACCTCGCCGTGGTTCATAGCGCTATTTAAAGGGACGACAACCCAGCTAACGATCCGCGGTCACGGAATACATCGATAGCGCATGGCCACCACGTAAGTGTTGGAAACTGAACCTCAACGAAGCCGATGGAGGCCAGGTAGGAGGCAAAGCGACTGTACCAAGCCTGTGGCGCCTGCTTGAGGCCGTACAGGGACCGGTTCAGCCGGCAGACCAGATCCGGACGGTCGGCGTCGACGAAGCCGGTGGGCTGGCTGCAGTAGACAGTCTCTGTCAGAGTGCCATGGAGGAAGGCATTCTTGACATCGAGCTGATGAATCGCCCAGTCGCGGGAGAGGGCGAGGGAGAGGACGGCGCGAACAGTGGCGAACTTGACGACGGGGCTGAAGGTCTCGTCGTAGTCCACTCCGGGGCGATGTGTGAAGCCCCGAAGGACCCAACGGGCCTTGTAGCGGTCGAGGGAGCCATCCGAGGTCAGCTTGTGGCGAAATAGCCACTTGCTGGTGACCACATTGGTGCCTGGTGGACGCGGCACCAGGTCCCAGGTGTGGTTGGCCAAGAGGGCCGCGTACTCCTCCTCCATAGCCCGACGCCAATCTGGGTCGGCGAGGGCAGTGCGAACGGAAGAGGGCACCGGGGAAGCGTCGGGGGGGGGGGGTGCTGGACGTAGTAGCTGCCAGGATCAGCCGGTCGACGGGGCGGAGAACGCCAGCAGCGCGCCGAGTCACCATCGGGTGGACGTGCCCAGGGTCGCGGTGGATGGCGACCGGGTGGTAAACGGACGACTCGGAGTGAACCGCCGGAACGTCGGGAGCGGCTGGTGGGGCCGGCTCGCGGCGGTGATAGACGACGGCGGGGTCGGCGAATCGGGTCGCGCTCGTCGACGGGCCCGAGTCGGGGGGCGCCGAGGTAGTGGCGTGGCCGCGGCGATGGTAGACGAGGGCGGGGTTGGCGAATCGAGCCGGAGTCGACGGGGCCGCGCGTGGCGCAGGCGAGGTCGACGGGGCCGCGCGTGGCGCAGGCAGGATCGACGGGGCCGCGCGTGGCGCAGGCGGGGTCGACGGGGCCGTGCGTGGCACAGGCAGGATTGACGGGGCCGCGCATGGCGCAGGCGGGGTCGATGGGGCCGCGCGTGGCGCAGGCGGGGTCGACGGGGCCGTGCGTGGCGCGGAAGAGGTCGTAGTGGCCGCACGAGGAGCAGGTAACGACGCAAGACGGGGAGCCGAAGGTGGGGGAGGAATCGGATCGGACTCGAGGAGGGAGTCAAGATCGGTGGGTGGGGTGGAGCCAGCAAGGGGAAACACATCTTCGTCAAAGATGACATGACGAGAGATGATGATGCGGTGGGAGGTGAGGTCCAGACACCGGTACCCCTTGTGGTCAGGGGAGTAGCCAAGGAATAGACAACGGGTGGAGCGAGGAGAAAGCTTATGTGGAGCGGTGGCGGAAGTGTTAGGGTAGCAGGCACAGCCGAACACGCGAAGGTGGTCATAGGAAGGGGTTGTGCCGTATAGGGCGAAGTGAGGGGTAGGGTGGCGCACCGCCTTCGAGGGAAGACGGTTGAGGAGGTGGGTGGCAGTGTGCAGGGCCTCTGCCCAGTAGCTGGCAGGGAGAGACGCCTGGAAGAGGAGGCAGCGGAGCATATTAGTGGTGGTGCGGATCATGCGTTTGGCTCGGCCGTTCTGTGCAGAGGTGTAGGGGCACGAGAGACGCAACTGGACGCCATGAGTGAGGAAGAAAGAGCGAGAGGCGTTGTTATCGAACTCGCGGCCATTGTCACACTGCAGAGCACGGACCGGGCGACGAAACTGAGTGGATACCCAGGTGAAGAAGTGTGTGAGGGTGGCGAATGTGTCCGACTTCAACCGAATTGGGAAGGTACATAAAAAATGGGAAAAATCATCCAAAATCACCAAATAGTATTTATAACCAGAAAGACTGAGTACAGGGGAGGTCCAAAGATCACAGTGAACCAGGTCAAAAGCCTGCTCAGCCCGAGAAGAAGAAGTAGTAAATGGGAGACGAGTATGTCGGCCTAACTGACAAGCATGACAGAGACCCGCAAAATGTCCCCTACTACATGAAGGATCTAGACTACTGGTAATCTTGGTCATGACGTCGGGTCCAGGGTGTCCGAGACGACGATGCCAAGTGGTGGAGGAGGTGGTGGAGACTAGGACAGGAGGTGGATACACGCCGGCGGTGGAGGGTTGGAGCGTGTAGAGCGGCCCCGAGCTGTCACAGCGGGCGAGAAGGGTCCTGGTGGCCAGATCCTTCACAGAAAAACCAGAGGGGTCAAACTCAATGGAACAGGAGTTGTCAGTGGTGAATCGACGAACAGAAAGGAGATTGTGATTGATGTGGGGAGCTACGAGAACATCGTTGAGGTAAAACGGCCCAGGGAGAACCGAGGCACCTACAGAGGTGACTGGTAGAGTGGAACCGTTTCCAACGACGATCGAGGATGGGTGAGAGGGGAGGGGGGGATGAGAGCGAGAGAGCGTGCCTGTCGTGGGAGTGGTATGGTACGAGGCACCAGAGTCGATCACCCAGTCGGAGGGGGGTGGGGTCATCGCCATGGTGCTGAAGGCAGCAGCGAGGGAGGCGTTGTCCCAACCGCCAGCTGGTGGGGACCAAGGCGTCGAGGTGTGGGTCCCCGAGGGCAGGAGCGCGGGTGGAGCCTGGGGCACGACGGGCACACCGTAAGGAGGCGTCGGGGGCATGCCGTAGTGGGGTGCAGTCAGGAGGGCCGACGCCGGGGGACGGGAGGCACTCGGTGCCTGGCCCGGCCACATGGCGATGGTCCCGGTCCAGGGGTTGTAGAAGGACGGCCACGCGTGGCCGCCACCCCGGCCGGAGGGACCACCACGAGAGGATCCGCCACCCCCACGGCCGCCCTTGCGGGAGCGACGACCCCCGTCGGTCATGGAAGTCGGACGAGGGGTCGCTGGGACGGCGGGTGGAGGGCGGGTAGGAGCCCCGGTCGACGGAGGACGGGTGGCCTGGCCCCCTGAGGGCGGCTGAACGCTGGTGGGAGCGCTGTAGAGAGCCGAGGCAGGAGTGGGCGCCTCATTCGCCATGGTGAGCTCCTCGAGGAGAAGCTTGTTCCGCACGGCGTGGAAGGTGGGGAAGGGCACGCTCCTCTTGATGAGAGCCTTCAGGTGGCTGTAGCGGGGGCTGAGGCCACGCAGGAGGTTCAGCACCAGGGTACGATCGGCAACTGGCTCACCGAGATCGCGGAGAGAGTCAGCCAAACCCTTCATCTGGCTGCAGTATTCTCCCACGGAGAGGTCCCCTTGAGAGAACAGGTGGAACTGGGCGTCGAGGTGGAGCGCCCGCGCATCCCGATTCCCGAGGAACTGGTCCTCGAGAGCGAGCCACGCCTGGAGCGCAGTGTCCGCCTGGTCGCGGATGATGTCCTGGAGTTCAACGGTGATGGTGCCATGGAGCCACGAGAGGACAACACTGTCCATGAGGCACCAGGAGCGAGGCGGTGGAGCGTCGTGGTCGAGGAGGACGTGATCGTCGAGGACGAACCGCCGCAGCGTGAGAAGAACCTGTCCTCGCCAACGGGGGTAGTGGGAAGACGCCGGATCCAACACCACGGACATGAGGGCCCGGATGTTGTGCAGTCCAGCGGCTTGAGCGTGGAGAGCAGCGATGAGGTCGGCGTCGAGGTCAGAGGCGAGGTGATCCTCTGGGGGTTCTGCAGGGGCGGCCGGCGGGCGACCGAGAAGGCGCTGCGTGGTGGCCATCTGGGTGGTCAGAGCGGCGCCCAGGGCACGCTCTCTCTCCAGGGCGAGGGAGGCGGCGCGCTCGCGCTCCCGCGAGGCCGTCACTGCGGCCTGGATCGTAGCGAGGGTATCGACGAGCGGGGAGTTGGTGGTGGGGAGTGCGGAGGGCGCGACGGCGTGGCTCCAGGTGGGTGAAGCGAGGGCAGGAAAGCCCGGCGGGGAGCCGCGGCGCAGGGTCAGCGGTGAAACGACGGGGAGCGGCCCGAGGCCGGCGATGTAGGGGGGGCCCGCCATGAGCGAGCTCGCTGCTGATCGCAGCGGAGACGATGGGGCCGGTGGCGGCAGGGGTGGCGTCGTCCATGGCAGTGGCGGCAGGAAGGAGCTGCGGCCGGGGTGGGGGCAGAGGTGCGGGCCGTCAGGGGGCGGTGATGGCCGGAGTCGGGTCGGGGACCGCTCACGGTAGGGCCGTGCGCGGCTGCTGGCGCAGGACAGCGAGCAGTGCGCTGCGCGATAGGCGTCGGGCGGCTCCTGGCGTGGACGAGCGCATGGCGAGGTCGAACAGGGCGCTCGGCCTGGAGCCGAGTCCTGGCGGCTGGAGCAGGGAGGGACGGGCGGGGCCGCGCCGTGAGCCGGGAGGCCGCGTCAGGGCCGGATTCCGCGCCGCCAGGGAGGGTCGCGAGCCTGGCCGCCGCCGCCAGAGGATGGGAGGGCGCGGTGAGGAGGGAGATGGGCCGGCGGCTGGAGGGAGGCCGGCGGCTAGGGGCTGGTGGCTGGCTGGGGGCCGGCGGCTGTAGGGGTGGCGGCTGCAGGGGATGAGAGCTCCCAGCGGCTGCGGCGGCTGCAGGAAAAAAAGAAAACCCTAAACCTAGGCTGATACCATGTTGGAAACTGAACCCATACCCTAAACAGGGTTGGGAGTGATATTAATAGAGTAAGTAACTGGGCCAGGCCCATTACACTGGGGGTATGACGGTCATTACAAGGGGAATAACACAAACCCTAGATGGGTAGTCTAACAGTAAGGAAGGAGCATAGTGAGGTAGGGTGGTGGCGCGAGTGACACGGCGATAAAAGTACCACGCCATGGTGAGCACTGGCGAAATATCCCCGGCCAGACCCCGGCCAAGTTCACGAGACCGTGAATCAGCTCAAAGTTATCTTGCCGCGGTCGTTCCTATCTCCAAACCACTTGAACACATCCGAATCCTTAGTATCTCAAATCTTTTCTTTCTTCAAATATTTCCTGGTCACTAATCTACGTTGTTCTGCTGAACCGACCTCCTTTCACCCCCTCTTTCTCTTGATTCTTGTTAAGAACAGGTTAAGCTCTATTAATAAAAAGTGTTCGCCATACAATGGTCTTCAACTTTATTATAGGATTCAAAGATCAAAACTGCATAGATTCTCAGATTTGGTGCTCTCAGTTCGGCTTCAACTCACTAAGACCATACTGCTCTGAATCCGGTTTTCAGCGTCGCCCATTTCACTTGACTTGTTCCTGATAGAGCAACTTAATACCACTAATTCTTTAATTTTTGTACAACAACTTAGTACGATGACTGTACCAAAGTTACTGCCCTATAAACCAGCTTTAGACTTGTTACAAAGGTTTCAGTCAAACACCCATCAAATTTAGCTCCACATGGTCCCAAAGTCGGCCCCATACAACTGATCTTCTGAATATTACAGAGCCTTAGTCTGATAGCTCAACTTTGAGGGGGTTTTTCGTTAAACTCCTCTAGGTTTTAGGGTTGAGTCTTTTAATCAAACTTATTCTCTTATCATGGTTCTACCATCTTGATGTACTGATTCAGGACAGAATCCTCATGAATTAAGAGATATAAAGCTCTAAAGATGCTCCAAATTCACTGAAATTCAGACATAGTCATATGGTGTTCATGGGTCCATTTACAAATAGGTCCAAATTCCCTCCATATTTAACTTGCAAATTCTCAAGTGTGAAAACACATGATTTGTGGTGTTCCATCACTTTGGTATTTGCACTTGGGTCCAAAAGCGCACAAAATTTACAATTACCCCCTTATGGTTTCAATTAGGGTTTATAGGGATTGTTTTTAGGGTTTTGGGCACATTAAGGTTTTGGTGCCACCAAAGTCCATCAAATGTGATACCTTATGATCATTTTTCATGTCTTTTGAGGTTTTAACTTATTTGGGCTCCACTTTCACCCATAAGCCCTAATTTAGGGTTAAGCACTCTACCCTAGGGTTAATCACACATCAAGTCACATCATTACAACTTGTTTGAAATTTTTACCTAGTGAATGCACTCTAGGTGTAACAAACACATGATATGCCAATGCTCATGATGTTATGCTCAAGTTTTAGTGACAGTAACACCAGAGGTGTTACACCGAAGGCTATAACAGTTGATAATGGAACTCAGTTTGATGCTGAGACATTCAAAACCTTCTATAGCCAGATTGGCTCAAAAATACACTTCGCATCAGTGAGGCATCCGGAGTCAAATGGATTGGTAGAAAGAGCAAATGGGATCATAATAACAGGAATAATGAAGTCAATCTTCAATCAGCCTAAAGGAAAGTGGCCAGACGAATTAATAAAAGTGGTGTGGAACCACAACACTGCTGTGTCAAGATCAACAAGATTTACCCCGTTCAAACTTCTGTTCGGTGATGAAGCAATGACACCGGAAGAAGCAAGAATGGGCTCAATAAGAATTCTAGCTTCAACAAAGGACGAAGCTGATTGCCAAATAACAAAAGACACCATAGAAGGGACCAGACTTCAAGCTATAGAGCACATGAGTAAATACCAGGCCGAAATAATCAAATGGCGTGACAAAAAAGTAAGATTGAAAAACATCAAGCCAGGTCATTTGGTGCTTCGAAGGGTGGCCAACCCTGATACAGTGGGGAAGCTTCAGCTCAAATGGGAAGGCCCCTTTTTGGTGGTATCTTCGTCAAGACCCGGTTCTTATAGACTGAAAGATATGAACGGCAACGATATACCCAGGTCTTGGAATGCGGACGAGCTTCGACGATATTATGTATAAAGAATGTAATTTTCTTATTTCCTTTTTCCCTATGGTACCCTTTTTTTCAAGAGGGGAGAAAGGTTTTTAATGGGGCCGTAGGTTGTAATTTTCATTTTTTGTTTAGCCCTCTGCAATACAAGGGCCAAATTCCCCCATATGTAAAATGTAACACCATGACTCGCACCATCGAGTGCAAAAAGGTAATGAAGAAGCTCCAAAGACGTCCCTAAGGGGATGCAAAGCTAAAATGTCACCTAAGAGGTGAAGAAGCTACAAAGTCGTTCCTAAGGGGACGCAGAGTAAGTTAAGAAGCTACAAAGTCATTCCTAAGGGAATGTAGAGCTAAAATACCACCTAAATCAAAGGTGAAGAAGCTCCAAAGTCGTTCCTAAGGGGATGCAGAGCTTAAATACCATCTAAGTCAAAGGTGAAGAAGATCCAAAGTCGTTTCTAAGGGGATGCAGAGCTTAGCTCCAAAGTCATTCCTAAGGGGATGCGGAGCTGAAATACCCCCTAAGTAAAAGGTGAAGATACTCCAAAATCGTTCCTAAGGGGATGCAGAGTTTGGGTGTGTTTTTGGCATACATTTTCATAATTCATCACAACATTTTTTTGCATTCATACAAACATTCATTAGACATTCGTAGGATCATCATCATGACATAAAGCAGACATTAACAGGAAAGACAGAAGATGCATGTCTTCAGTGACAAAATGCTTCGTTGAATACGAAGATACTTCGTCTCAGATAAAAGAAGGGAAGGTACTTCGTCTCTAATGAAAAATGCTTCGATGTGAACGAAAAGAAGGGAAGGTGTTTTTCGCCTTTGGCTCAAAAGATTACAAGTGATGGTTTTGTCCACAACAAAGCAGTTCATACAAGAGCGAAAAGGTGAAATTATATTACAAGGTATTTACAAATAAGTACAATATTTTGTTCAACTATCAGTTACAATATTTTGCCAAATGATGCAAAGAGATCCTAAGTTTCTTCAGATAGTTACAAAAGGAAGTTCTAAGAATCTTCAGCCCTTCGGAACAAGCTTCGGCTGAACGACCTTCGGTGCCACCATCCTGTAGAGAGAAGAAGGTATAAATTAATCAGGAAATATAATAAAGGAAAACCAAGGTAAAGAAGATAGGTAAAAGTTTCATACCGAGTTAAGTAGTCTTCGTGCTTCGTCCCTGGCCAGTTCACGCCCGCCTTTTGCCTAGATTTGGGTGATAAATTTGTTCCCTATGCTTCAGGCTTCGGCTGGGATGTCAACTAGATCTGATGTCAAAAGATTGAAATTTGGCTTATTAACAGTTTTGGCGTGAGTGCACCCAGCCTTCATAAAAGCTGCAATTGTGCCACGTGAAGCCACTAGGGCACTGAAATCCCCGTGCCCGGTGACAACTTCATCAAGGGCTTCAACTTCATTTTCAATATGATCAAAGGCCCCAGGGATGTCTTCGGCCGAAGGGTTAATCTCTTCAGAAGCAGCCCCAACCGAGTTGAATATGCCCTTCAATCAATTAGCGCACCGAGTGGTAAAGTCAGCACACTTGTTCCGAAGGTTCTCAAAAGCTTCATGTAGCTTCGTATTTCTTTCTGTTTCGGCTTTGACCTTTGCTTCGAGCTCCTTGGTCTCGTGGTTAAAGCGTCGTGAACTTTTGTCCAAAATTCATCGAGCTTCGTCCAGTTCCTCGCTCAACTTAGCATTCCGAGATTGTGCCTCTACAAGGGAACCTTCGGCTGTTTGCAGCAGGATGTCCTTTTCTTTTAGAGAAGCTTCAAGTTCCTTTATTTTATCTTCTAAGCCTTTAACTATGACTTCGTTTTTCTATCCTTAGTATCCTGCTACATTTTCAGTGCCTTGCTTAACAACATGCCCTACAAAACAAGTTAAAGTTAGAACACTCAATCCACCACGAAGGTAATAAAAATCTAGACAAAGGTCTCACCTTGAAATTGGAATAAAATAGGCTAATGATAATGTGTTGCCATCAGTAACAGCTAATGTTGGTCTCTAGCTTCGGGAATCCAACACTCTTGGATAGAGTGACGATTATCTTCGCCCCGACGTGGTCGCGAATACATCCTAAGATTTCTTCATCGACTCCGCTGAAGAGCAAAGACCCCGGTTGGTAACCGCAAGATATAGCAAATTCTTTCAATTCCAACTTGTCCTCCTCAGAAAGTTCTTGACTGCCCAAGTGCCGAAGATCAAAATCCCTCTCGTCCGAAGGAGTATTATCACTTTCCTTTCCTTCATCTGGCATTGCGGCCGTGTTTTCTTCTGCAGCTATGTTTGCCTCCTCTGCAACCACATCTGCAACCATATATGACACAAGCCTATCAACTATTGACATTATGAATGCTAGTTCTTCGGCTTTGGCATCGCCAGCATCTTCGGCATCTGCAGGAAGTCTCGCTTTCATCGTCGAAGCTGAAGGCGGTGTTTGTTCAATTGCTTGCATTATATTAACAATTCGTCGTTTCTTTTGCCCTTCAATCTTCTCTTCTGTAGCCGAGGGCGTTTCCTTCCTCTGTAAAAGTTTTGTCAGTTCCAATCCTAGAGGACTTAGCAGCTCGAATGGCGGAGAATCGGTCATTACCTTCAAAATTTCAACTACTTCGGCAACAGTTGGCGACGGAGGAGCCTCCTCTGCTGCTTCGTCGACCTTCAGTTCAGTAGAGGGTTTTTGGCCAAGCTTTCGGTTTTTAGAAATTGTTGTCTTTAGATCTGGCGTTGTTTTCATTTTCTTCAAGGCCTTTTCATCTTCTTTTACTGAGCGGGCAGCTTGCCTGCTTAGGATGCTAACAACCCTTTTCTTTTTCACACCCCCGGCACCTTCGTCAAACCTCTCATATTCTGTGTATTCGAAGTTCAAAGCATCCATTACCCGGTTGAGCCTTGGTTTCAGCCGGGTACCAAAGACAGCGGTCATTAGCTGGTCCTCCTTCGTATAATTGCCAAGAATTTCATTGCACATGGTTTCAATCATTTCCAGCCATTCATTGCAGGGTTTCTTGAACTGTTTCTCAAACTTGAAACGATAGGGGAGCCAGAAAAACTCATACTTTTCCCCCTTCCTTTTTCTTTGGCATTCCCCAACCGCTAGAAGTTGGAAATGTTCTATTTGCCAAATATTATTGCACTAGGTCCCTAGTACCAATCTCGGTAGCTACCACTCTAAATTCAACTTCGGCCAGCTGGCACGGGGAGCCAAGTTGCATGTGGCACAAGGGCCTTGTCATTCCGAAGCTTAATTTCATCGGGATCATGACCATAGTCATCAATTTTTCCCTCTTCTTCTCATCAGCTTTTATATAGAACCATTCACTCGTCCACCCGGTCGGCCACTTGGTGCGGTAGCCGATTACCGAGGCCTTGGTATCTTTTCGATACGCAAAGTTATAATAGCCAAAGTTCTTATGAAGGCCATCCGCTATAGCCTTCGTATGGTAGTGCAACTCATGCAATCGACAGAAAGCTTCAGCATTAGCACTCATACCCTGGCTTCGGAGAGCCCATATGTAAACATTGAGTCTAACGATGGCATTTGGTGTTAACTGATGAAGATATATCTCGAAATTCTTTAAAACTTCTCCTATCATGTCATGTAAAGGGAACTGAAGCCCTGCCCTGAAGAAGCTCTTGAAAACAACAACTTTGTCCTCTTTTGGCTCCGGAATCACCTCCTCCCCAGTAAAGTGGACAATATTACTCTTGGCCTCCCCAAAATAACCTAGCCTTTTCATTTTAACCATGTCGTCTGCTGTCACAGTAGATTTTTCAAATTCAATGTGGCTTGGCTACGAAGGGCTTAAAATATTGTAATCTTCCTCAACCTCATCATTACTTCCGTCCTTAGGTGCAATCTGCTCAGCTTCGGCAGTTTCACCTTCGGAAATAGCTCTTTCTGATGTCAATAGACTTGATCGCCTCATCATTTCTGATATCGGCGCTCTTGGTTGTCTCAGCATCATCTCCCTCGCGTGATACCCTAGCGGTGGACCTTACTCGAGCCATTTTGAGTATTCTGATTCCTTAAAGCCGAAGGTGATTTCGAACGACGAAGCTTGTGACTGCAGCAAACAATCTGGACAAGCTTCGGCTATGGTTAACAATTTTAACAGCACAACAGTGCAATGACAATGAATGCTATGATAAGTCCTCACCAACCTGTCTATTTATATAGTGCTGCAGGGGGGAGAAGGCGAACCGCCATACCGCCTACACTGGCTGAGCGGTGGACCGTCCGACGTCCGGAATATTTTAATTGTTTCTCGGCAATGAGCTCAGTGAAGGTGTTTTTCAGACCTTTGACATTCCGAATCCTTCGTGTTTTTCGTGGATCGAGCTCGTTACGGAAAAACGATCTAGCACCGCGAAGAGGCTACTGTTGGGGGTCTTCTTCTCCACCGAAGGTCCTCAAGGAAAAACCCTTTCGGCAAAATAATACAAAGGCTCATCAAAGCTACCTTAAGCCTCGGTTTAGCCCCTCAAGATTAAGACTCTACGTAGAGGCGACGATGCAGAATGCCGAAGCTCAATAGCTTCGGCCCAGACCAAGCAGAGAAGGAAAAAATGACTAGATGGACCTTATTAGCTTTAGTTGCTTGTAAACAAATGTTCAAGGGCATGGATGTAATTTTACCCGGCTGCATCCCGTGCCTATAAATAGATGAACAGTACCCCCGTACTGTTCACGCTGAATTGTAATCGCTCTCGCGTCAGTCTCGCCCTCTCACCTTTTGGCAAGCCGAAGGTACCATTGTAATATAAATATTGTTAATGCTTATTCATGCTTAATAAAGATAATAATAAATGAATTATTGATATGTGACAATTATTATATTTATTCCTATGTATTCTTCTGCATTCTTTCACTTTCCTAATTATATTCGTGTCTGTATGATAAAATGATGAAGGTGTGTCCTTCATGACCTTCGTCTAAAGATCATTATATCCGAGAGGAAATAATGTTTCGAAGGACGAAGGTCTTTAACCATTAACAATTGTGTTGCCTTGTTCTTGATTTATAGCATTTGAGAACAAGTGACCAACAATGTCGGTCTTCTAAGCGGGTGAATTGTGATATACTGGCCCCTGAGATGGTGATATCCTGTCCCAAGGCTTAATAGAATTAATAGGGTATCTACCAACAAGGTGCATCTTCTTTTTCGGAAGCCTATCTCGAAAGAACCTCCAAGTTAAGTGTGCTTGTCTTGGAGTAATTTAGTATGGGTGACCGACCGAGAAGTTTTCTCGGGTGCGCATGAGTGAGGACAAAGTGTGCACAAAAGACTCATGTTGGTCTGTGGGACAATATATGATACTAGAGAGCTACCAGGAGTAAGTACCACCGGCCCTGAAATGGACGGGGTGTTACAGGAGACCAACAACAACTACACTTGGAAGGCAACCGTCTGGATCATCTGATGCAAGCCGAGCCACAAGTGTTTTAGTTTCCGTATTTGACAATTTAGGATTAAAATAAAATAAAATGCAGGGACTAAAAATTAGTCCCAAAAACCAAACACCCTTTAATAGAATCCACGAGCGCTAAGATGACACATAATAATCATATGATACATGTAAAAAATAAATTTAATATCAAAGTGAATATATGGTTCACATATCAGATATTAAACTAATAAACGCAAATATTACACTTTATCTTAATTAAAAGACCAAGACATGTATGAGTTGAAAAGGAGGTTGACCTCCTTTTATATTTCATTTGATCGCTCATCCTATTTTAGCTAGCAAGGTACTATTATGTGGGAACACTGCGTTGCATGTGGCTTTATGTCATGTTACACTTAGGTGGTTTCTCATGATCCTTTTATGGTGTAATAGCCTATTAGACCAATTGTTAGACAATATGCAGAGAGAGGAACATATCGTAACGTATAATGCACAAAACTATTGTTTTAAAGAAGTAGAGATCTATTAAAATTCAACTCATATTTATTTGTGCACCCGATTAACGAGAGATTTGTGATTATAAGACTCCCAATATTTAGCTTCACCAGAATAGCACCAAGTCTCGTGGCTTTGCTGATATGAAACCAAAAGGAGGCTCCTTCTCTTGTGTGGTACTCGTCCACACATCCCGTAATAATCCATCATCGGTACTATAAAAAAGTATTGTCTCCACTACCATGGCAAATGACGTTGGGTCTTCTCTCTGCTCCGTGTGGAAGCTCCATCTCCCCTGCTGTCGAGTTCACCCCGCCGACAAACTCTCATCAATCCACATGTCAGTTCGTCCCCAATCTCCATCCTCGCTCTTATGCTTGGGCTTCCTTGTGGCATATCATGCTGGTCGTGGTGCCGGTGGCCATGGACGCCGCGTCTCCGTGTCGGTGCGGATGGCCTGGGACGTTCCGCTCTCATCGGTGCGTGTTAGCGTCACATATGCTTCCAGAGAGAAATAGCAAGTAGAGAAAGTAGAGAGAAAGCTAGTAGTAACGTGGAGAGAGGGGTAAGAGATGATAGTGTTTGTATTCTGATTTCTGATAATTGGTAATTGATATCCCCTATCCTGTACAATTGTCCTTTTATAGTTGGAGATACCCACTTGGCCTTAACAATAGCCCCACATGACGTCCACTCTTAACATTCTCCATCGCTTAAAATGCGGTTTGCTCTCAAGCCGCTGACCATGATCGCCAAGTTGTCGGCGGCCATGGACAATCCAAGCACTCAAACTTCGTAGGTGGAGGCCACGGTTGCTTGAATCCTACACTTTGAGCAAGTCCTGTTGTGAAGGAATGGCTTGAATTGGTTCGTTGGACTGTTTTTTATAACGTTAACATACTAGGTGAGTGCCCGTGCGTTGCAACGGGGACATATAATACCACGATAATTTATATGTAAAATGTGTGTATTATATGTCTCTATTGTAACGCACAGGCACTCACCTAGTAGATATATAGCATTCCTCGCCCTGTTTCTTACCCACGTAAACTATCCATCAAAAAAATATCAAGATTTTTTATTGATTGTCTCCGCTCTCTGTATAATATATTTTTTGATTTGGCTAACTGATTTTATTGTTTACTTCATGCAAATATGTCTTGGTACAACACGGTCAATGAAGTGAGCGATTAGAAGAGAGTTCACAACGATTGACTGAATGAACATAGATTATAAAATGACATAATTCCATCATACAGAGACCAAATAAGAGAAAGTTTGTGAGATCAAGTTTATAAAATAAGTCCAATGAAGTCAAACTTATAAAAAAGATAGATCAAAATATGGAGTGGTTGCTAAAGTCAGGCATCAATAAAAACTGGATGCGCTCCATATAAATTACGCTACTTCGTAGCAATTACTAACGTTTAAAACCAACAAATAACCTTTTCATTTTGTTGTTAGTGTGACAAACATTGTTGCTCCAACCAATTCAGCAACTCCAAACACCATGTAGTCTATTGCGCCAATATGGTCTTAGAAACGACCTAATGCTTGCAAGAGCAAAGAACGTCGTGTCGTGCTTGGGCTGTAGCCTCGACCCGTAGTGCTGGTCCGACCCGACACGATTATTTTTTATTTTACAAAAAAAATGTATATACCTATATACAATTTATATTCAATATTAAAACATCTTAACCTGATGTTCTACTGGTTAGACAGTTTCACCTAGTGTCTCTCGCCTTTCTTCGATCGGGGCATGGGTTCGAACCCCACCTCTTGCACCATTTTTTAACATTTTACGCTGATTTAATTAAATGGATCGACGGGCTAATGGGCTAGCCCGACACAGTTAGCAGGCCGACATGACGTGCCTGTGCCATAGTTGTGGCCCGCGTGCATCTAGCCCATGTCGGGCGTCGTTACGCTGATTTAATTAAATAGATCGATGGACTAACGGGCTGGCCCGACACAGTTAGCAGGCCGGCATGACGTGTCATGCCATAGTTGGGGTCCGCGTGCATCTAGCCCGTGTCGGGCGTCGTTTGGCATCTATAGACGTGCAGCGGATTAATTTGAAATAGCTGTGAGGGGTTATTTGTAAAAAATGACGCATAACGACCGTTGAAACTGGTGTTTTAAGTATAGTATAGATTACTTAAGAGATTAGTTGAGATTTCTTTAGAAAGGTTATCACTTAGTTTATTGAGAGTTTTAAGGAGATAAGAATCTCTAGCTAGACAGGGGGCGACCAGCCGACCTATTTATGTAATCATTGGATGAGAAATAAAGTATGCAAGAATTAGAAGGAAGAAACCCTCCTCTTGCTTTACCGTCGCCAGAGACCTGCGGTCGACGTTACTGCCCATCGATACCCATCTCTAATTCCTCACCAATCTAGCGACCATAAACTTTTTATTTTTAAATTATTAGTATAGCGACCATAAACTTTTTATTTTTAAATTATTAGTATATCTATGCATTAAAGCTCTGTGTTATAGACCTCCTTATCAACCCAAGTGTCGGTCCAACCCAGCATAATTATACTTTTTATTTTTAAATTATTAGTATATCTATGCTTCGTATAGCAATAATGTATACAATATATATATTCTTTTTTGGGAATATCCTTTCTATAACACAAATGGGTGTAATTAAGCTGTTGTGGTTTGAAGCTGAAGGTTACGTCTGTTTCGAAACTCAGGGCCAGGGCGTCCGTTTCTTTTTTGGTTATATTTCCCTATTTCATGGTGTTATGATCGTCTCGGTATAATCCTCAGCTGGATGAGCAAGCGAGTGCTAACAGACCGTAGTACTTACGAAAGGCGTATTGGACAGACTGATGCTAACATCTTAGGATACGAAATGCTTTAAATAATAATCCCAAACCTCCGGAAAGAAGATCAGATTTCTTCCATACACATCTAGTTCGAAACATCAAAACTGCATGCATATTCATCCACGATCCAACTTTCTAATATAAAATAAGGATAGCACAAGAAGTCACTTAGAGCACAGGGTACTATCAATGACCTTGATCGTGAACCTAATTCATCCTTTTGATGAGCTCATTGATGTAGTTCTCGCGGTTACCGGCATCACCGCCCTCCACATAGTGGTTCCTCTTCTTCTTCAGGCCTCCCAGCGGTGCCTTCAACTTGAATGGCCACAGGAAGTTGTTCGCCTCCTTGAAGTGTGGGCCAACAGTCATGATCTCGTGAACAAGATCCTCGACGCAGATGATTTTTTGCTTGTCCAAGCCCTGATAGAACAACAAAAGGTGGAGATCATCATGTAAATTGTCAAATATAAACAAATATAAACAGAACACAGGAACCAGATGTACAGTTCCAAGTTTACAAACCTCCTCGATGACTTGGTTGTTGGACAGAGGGATCCTCTGCTTGTTCAGATTTCCATAGCCCCTCTTGTAGATCAACTCCCTGACACTGTTCAAGTTTGGGTACCTAAACAAGATTTGCCACGTTAGTAAGGTCATCGGAAGCAGATGAGTCACCAAGCTAAGATGCAGGAACTACTCCAGACAGTATGCTTTATGCTTTTTTCCAAATTTTATCTATTGCAATATTGTTTAACAGGAACTAATTGAATATACGTGCATCACTGTGCATTTTCACTTTAGTAAAAGCAAATACTATCACCAAAATCACTGATGAGAAGTGCTAATGTAACCTAACAATTTTGAGCAAGAACTGAAGTACAGAACATAGAACCTCACAGCCTTGATTAAGATTGCAATCTAAGTCCACATTTAGTATTTTAACACACTATTCTATTGTAAAAAATCACTCAAGCAACAAGTGCAGCAGTATGATCTGCTTTCAACTCTGTATTTTCAATGGAGGATATATCAAAATAAGCGGCAACGTAAGAATTAAATCAGCAAGAAAACTTACCCATATGCATCATATGGATCAACCCTGCGTAGCATGTCAATAGTCGCCTTGTTGACTTTGAGGAACACGCCATTGAAGATCTAAAATAAACAAATGTTCAGTTTTACAAACAATCAAACAAAATTCTAATAGCAGCAATGCAATTGTAAAAACATACATTAGTGAACACATCTGCCTCAATCGCAGAAGCTGCAAGATCTTCCTGGTCTTAGGGTGCATGGCATTAATACTATAGTTTCAACAGAAATGGAAAACAGCATAAGCCTACAAATTCATCCTCTGTATAATACTGGCATATGAACCTGAGACTCACCCCCGGATGCGGACCACAAAGAGCAGCTTTGCCTCAGGACTGACATAGAAACCACCCTTCAAACGGGCCTCGCGCTTAAGCTGCACCAGTTCCTTCTCCTGCTCCAAGCATCCCCATAAGCACACAGATAACATATCTGGGTTCTCTTTCATCAAGCATCTGAAGAGTGCCAACGACCCTAAATGCTAGATCACCTACTGATAATAACATCATAGGACAACTATAATGTCCAAAAACATTCTAGATTGCTTACAGTTGGGACGATCGTACTGGTCCAACGATTAGATTCTAAAATGATTGTGCTCGGACATTTGCAACAAAAGGATTAACCACATGTGTTCCAAATGCACTAAGTAATATAACAGTTTGTTGTACAGTAAGCAGAGCAGCTAACACATTTCTTACTACAACCATTGACAGGAACCCATCATGTTACGTAGTAGCATTCGCATAACTCGCTCAGTATCAACGTAAAGCCACGGTCCAACCCAATCAAACACAGATTCCACAGGCCATAAGGATGAAAATGGAATGCTGCACATAAATCCTACCAACCACCCCGCACGAATAGTCTACAGGCAGGTTAGGAGCGGCGATCTAACCTGGGCATCATATTCCTCGGCGTACTGCTTTGCACGGGTGAAGATGAGCTTGCGGCTCTCGATGGACTTCTTCTTCTTGACCAGAGCCTTCTCCTTCTTCTCGGTGGCCCACTGTTCCTCGCGCTTCCGCTTGCGGAGCACCGACTCCGGCACCGCCACCTTCGACGCCTCGGACGACATCTGCATGGCCACAGGCCAACCAACCCACAGCTCCTCAGCCACAGATCCAAACGCGAAGTAAACAACGAGGGCGGCAATGTCGTGCAGCGCGCTGGCTTACCTTAATTCAATGCCACAACGCTTTGATGCCAAGACTGCTATTGTTGTCTGTCCTGAATTCATCAGTATCAGGCTAAACAGAGCCAAAAACACGGAGAAGTGGATCTCACCTAAAACTGAGCATGGCGTTGCATAGAAATGCAGGATTTAGTCATTCAGAGCATGAAGAACATTTTTGCATATATAGTTAAAATGCGACATTGGACTGGAGTATATGTTGGCGGTATAGAATGGATATGTCATAGACATTCTTGCTGATTTAACCTGATTAACGAGTAGTATAGATAAGACCCGGAGTCAGTATCTAGCTACTACCATACGACAAGCAGAGAGGGAGGGAGCGGGGTAGCTGGAGAAAAAAATGCAGGCGGGCAGAGGCAGTGAATGGAATGCAAGTTTATACAGACAGAAAGCAAGAAAGCAAATAGAAACAGAGGAAGGGCAGCGGAGTCACGCACTGATGTTGATCCGGGAGGTGGGTCAGCGCAGGTGCGCGAGCACGAGGCACCTACTGCTGCTCCGGCGGGGGGCGAGGGCGGCGAGCACCCAGCTCAGGTTGGCCTTCCACTCCTGGCTGCCGCTGCCGGTCCCAATCCCCTCGACGCAGTACACCGACCAATACAAGTTTATTATTTTCTCACTCAAATCCTAGTTGAAGAAACATGAACGAAAGAAAGGAACTTCACAAATCAGCCTCTGCTGGAACACCGCGTCAATAGACACCGTGCGGGCGACAACACCAAGAAACGTCGAACACATCGTTGTAGCTAGAGCTGCAGGCGAGAAGGATTGGGGGTTCATTTGTGTACCTCATCATGTGGTTCCAGGGAGGTCGGATTGGAGCCGCGGAGGCCATCGACGAGGAGACGATGAAGGCAGTGGTGAACATGAGCACTGTCTGGATGTCTGGCAAAACAAAGCACATCAACATCGATTCGCGTGGGTCAACACAACTCAACATCACGATCCGGACCGGGCACACAGAGATCTCTGAAGCTTACAAGATAGAGGAGGTTGTCGCTTACCAGATGGAGGAGGAGGTCGGCGTAGAGCGACACGCCATGGGTCGCGAAGACCCCGGAATCGCGGGGGAGGGGGGTCATCGCGAGCGGCGCGGGGCAGGGGGACGATGGCGATTGTCTTGCGGGCGGGCAGGCGAGGGAGAGGCGGTGGTCGCAGAGGGTGCCAGGGCGCAGCGGAGGCGGATTCCTCGATCTCCTTCCATTTAGAGCCTGGCCGAGGACCGGGATTCTCGATCTCCTTCCATGGACATCGTGGGCGAAGGACCGAGAGCCAAGACGCGGACGATGATGCCGACTGAGAATCGGGGCGCAGCGGAGGCGATCTCCTTCCATAGCGGAGGCGGATTCCTCGATTTGGCGCAGCGGAGATGGCGGGCGGGGATGACGGCTAGTGCTGGGTTGTGCTTAGGGAGAGCGCGAGATCTGGATGGAGGCAGAACCGTATGTGTGGACGCTTACAAAACTCCCTTAAGGAGTAGTAAGGATAAGGATTTCTCACTCAAATCCTAGCTGAAGAAACATGAACGAAAGCAAGGAACTTCACAAATCAGCCTCTGCTGGAACACCACGTCAATAGACACCGTGCGGGCGACAACACCAAGAAACGTCGAACACATCGTTGTAGCTAGAGCTGCAGGCGAGCAGGATTGGGGGTTCATTTGTGTACCTCATCATGTGGTTCCAGGGAGGTCGGATTGGAGCCGCGGAGGCCGTCGGCGAGGAGACGATGAAGGTAGCGGTGAACACGAGCACTGTCTGGATCTCTGGCAAAACAAAGCACATCAACATCGATTCGCGTGGGTAAACACAACTCAACATCACGATTCGGACCAGGCACACAGGGATCTCTGAAGCTTACCAGACAGAGGAGGTGGTCTCTTACCAGATGGAGGAGGAGGTCAGCGTAGAGCGACACGCCATGGGTCACGAAGACCCCGGAATCGCGGGGGAGGGGATCATCGCGAGCGGCGCGGGGCAGGGGGACGATGGCGATTGTCTCGCGGGCGGGCAGGCGAGGGAGAGGCGGCGGTCGTAGAGGGTGCCAGGGCGCAGCGGAGGCGGATTCCTCGATCTCCTTCCATTTAGAGCCTGGCCGAGGACCGGGATTCTCGATCTCCTTCCATGGACATCGTGGGCGAAGGACCGAGAGCCAGGACGCAGACGATGATGCCGACTGAGAATCGGGGCGCAACGGAGGCGATCTCCTTCCATAGCGGAGGTGGATTTGGCGCAACGGAGATGGCGGGCGGGGATGGCGGCTGGTGCTGGGTGGTGCTTAGGGCGAGCGCGAGATCTCGATGGAGCCAGAACCTACAAAACTCTCTTAAGGAGTTGTAAGGATGTAACACTACAAAACCATCAACTAAAAATAATGCATTTAGTTTATTAATGGTAAATATGCTAATGAATTTTTCTTTCAAGTGTTTGATTTTTATTTGCATTTAGAGTAAATTTTTTGCTCATATTTGAATTATGGATGTTTAATAGAATTTCTTTTATATTAAAAATCCAATTAATTAATATAGAAATATTGGTCCAAAAATAAATATTTTAGTTCTAAATAATTTTGGTATAATTATTATGATTTTTTTAATTATTTAAAAATATATTTATTTATATTTTTAAGTAGAAAAGAAAATAAAAAACCTAAAACTAACCCTAGTCGGCCGAAATCGGCCCATTAGGGGCCAGCCGCGTGCCCCCAAACCCTCCCCTCTCTCTCTATGGCACGTGGGAGCGCCCTGGCCTCGCGACCTTTCTTCTCCTTGGAAGCGCCGCCGCCGCCGTGCCGCGTCTGCGCCCGGCCACCCACGCCCTGGCCCGCACCTCGACGTCCGCGCTCGTCCGTTTCTCCAAGCCGGAAAGCGCCGCCGTCTCCTCCTCTCCCTCCCCCCACGACCCTCCCTCACTCAATGGCCTTAATGGCCGCCATTGATGGCCATTGACGGCCGTTCCTCCCAGGCTCGCCCTCTCCTCTCCCCTCTCGCTCTATAAAAGCCCACCGAGCTCCCTCATCTCTCCCTACCCGAGCTCCCTCTCTCTCACTCCGTTGCTCGATGTTCGCCGTCGCGCAGAACCACCGCCTTGCCAGAGCCGTCGGAGCGTCCGCGCCCACTCGACCGTCACCGGAGCTCGAGCTCGCCACCCGTCCCTAGCCACTCGACCGAGCCCCCTGCTCCTCCTCTGCCCAGCCAAGCCCCTCCCCTGCTCGTCGATCCCCCTGCGCGTGAGCACAAGCTCAAGGTAGAAGAACGCCAGTTTTGCATTTTGGCCCTCCAATTTTCTGTAAATCATTTCTGTATTTTCTGCAGTACAAACGTATGTGAAAGAAGTCCAAAAACCTTACGTGCTACTCCCCAAAGTATACGTGTAATCCTGAACTAGCCCCTGGAACAATATTTTGGACAGGTGTATTATTTTATATTTCAAAAATAAATAATGTCACTATTCACTAACTTAGTGATTTACATACTAGAAATGTTTACGACTAACTTCGCTTTAAAATGGAACAATATTTGTTAGTAGTGATTTAGGTATAATTTTATTAATATAAGAAAGTAGAAGAAACACTAGGCCACATATTTTCGGTCATATTGAAATATAGGTTTTACTAGTCATGATAAATGTATTCATATGTATAGAACTTAATTACTTTGAATTAGTAAAATATCTATTTATGTCATAATAACCATGATTATGTTACTAAAGTCCAATTAGTAATCTACATTAACTCTTGGAATATTAATGTTAGGTGATTTAGAAATAAACATTTTTAGCCGCACGTATAACTTCTATTTAGAAAGGAAAGGATAAAGCCCAAAGGACTATTATTAAGTAATCCGTAAAGTTTGTTAAGACATTTTTATCTATATCATACTAGATAAAACTAGTGTCATAGTGACCTACTCATATTTTCACTGATGATAACTCGAAATGGAAGATATAGTGGACTAATAAATATTTACGCGGTAGACATATTTATGAGTACAATTGTGTGATGTATGAATGTGTATGTAATGGTGAATGATTACCCATGTAATTGTGTATGTTTATTTATTTGGTGTATGTATTCTTTTCTATGTACGATATGCAAATCGATGCTAGAAGTTGACTGTGAGGTAGAAGAACCAAACTCATTCGAGGACGACCCAAAGGACACTTTCGAGCAAGGCAAGTGAATTCTCCCTTTGCATTTCTATTTGTACCGAAATAATGCATACAATAATGTTTACTTTTGGATATATAATGCATAATTTGATGGGATTTACCTAAATAAGGATTTCCTAGAATTACCAACCCTATTCCTTCAATTACCTTGGGATAAATGATTTGCTTAGCAATTTTTGATATTGCTCAACTTGATAAATATGATGTCACTCTTTTAATGATACCATGTTCCGGAAATGAAGTTTTATGAATGTTAACCCGATGGTTAAACAAGAACATTTTGTGTTAAATGGAACATGGAGTGACCACCCAGGATAACAGTGCAACCACGAGTGCTATAATGGTTGTGGCTTCGGTAATTAGCTCTATATACTTAGTTCTTAGCAACCCTACCTGAAAGATGGGCAAGAGGAGGCGGCAGTGGTTTGGTGGCAGCTCATGTTAACATGGGGTGGTAGTCTTGGCTAAGTTACCTCACCTAGAGGGCCATCAATACTGACATGGAAACCTTAGCGGGTGGCTTTGTACTAAGGATATTTTGTGAAAGCATCATAATGGATCCCTAGCATTTCACCTCGGCAGTGTTTACAGGTCCTATCAACCCAGGCTAGATGGGATACATGGCTTGTGGGTAAAGTTGTACCACCTCTGCAAAGTGTAAAACTGATATGTCAGCCGTGCTCACGGTTAAGAGCAACCTGGATCCTCACATGATAATTGAACTTAAAGATGGAAAATAAATCGTGATCTGATGATCTACTAGTGGTTTGCTTAATTGATTCCACTTAAGTGTTTTTGATATAATCTTATGCCTTTGATTAATTGGGATATTTGGGATACACACTTATTAGTAAGACAGGTGTTGCTAATAAAATATTGACCAACTAAAATGCTTACCGCTTATCCATAGCCTACCTTGTTAACTTGCATTAATTTCCCCCACTTGCTGAGCCCCGATAATAAGTGAGCTCACCCTTGCTAATATTTTGATCAGAGGGTGATGACGAAGACTTCGCAGATGATGTTGATGAGTTTTAAGTCTAACGATGCGCCAGTCACCTTCTTGTGGAAGAGTGTCCATGTTTAGTTCCGCCATACTTTGATTATGATACTTGTTAAGATACAATGTTCTGGATGATGTAATAAAGTTACTCTACTCTCTTTATGCCTTTATTGCATTGTCTTTTCATATATTACACTTGTGATGTCAACATATGTGTCGAAAATGGATCCTGGCCCACATATGCTATGCATTCGGTTTTGCCCTCAGAACCGGGTGTGACAGAAGTGGTATCAAAGCTATGCTGACTCTAGGTCGTTAGATTAGTTAGAAATGGAAAGCCTAGTCTGTTCAAAACATGCTAATTTTGTTCTTACAAAATTATTTTATTAACCTTACCTATTTAAATATCAACTAAGTTGACATTTTCTCTTATAGATGGTTCGTACTATCCAAACCACTCGGATCAACACCAACTACATCCCTCCGACACGGCAAGTTCCCATCTATCCAGTGGTAGTCGAGGAAATCCCTGTGGATCTCCCTCGCATTCGTGTGGAGAACGGAGTCATTCTGGAGGACAGCTCGGAGGAGTTTCTACCTACACCCACCCCGTTGGCACAATCACTAGCCTTCACAGCTAGATCGTTAGCTTCTGCACCGCCAGCATTAGCAGTCCAAGCCCCTGCTCCTGGAGGCGATGACCCAGACGACTCTGGTGACGATGATGAAGACAACGTAGAAGAAGATGAGGAAAACATTAATTATGAAGCCAACGATGAACAGCAGGACCACTATGTGGGGTTATGACCTGTCACTGAACATTACACCTCAATGTTTGAGACGGGGCACTTCCCTAACCTGCTGCAGGATGTTATGCATGCGTTGGAAACCTACGTCCGATCCCTGTATGAGACAAGGCGAGTGTACGAGCCTCCTCGGGCTTGCTACTACATCACTCACATTCATGTCAGGGTGATGGATGCAGGTGATAGAGGGTTCAGGACTCTGTCAGCTCATGAGTCTCTGACGTCGCTATCCACCTACGCTGCTTCGGTCAGTGATGCTGCTAGGCAAACTCTATGGTCCCTCAACCACACCTACCGACAGTAGCTGCACAACACGAAGTACATGCATCTTCCTCTGCGTATTCGTGAAGAAAACCAGACCAGCATTGTTCTAGGTGGAGCTGGAGAAGATCGCCTCAACACCCTAGCTGGTATGGTGGCAGGTCTTAACACCGACCTGGATAGTGCTACCCTGGACCTCTCTAGGGTACACTTGGAGCTGGAGGATGCACATGCAAGGATCGCAGCCCTAGAAGATTAGCTTGATGGAAGGAATCCCCCGGAAGTTCAAGTCCCTGCCATGGTGTTATCCCCTCCCCGCAAGAGGATCCGCTATGGAGAACCAGGATCCATCACCAGGCTGCTTTTTCTTCAATTATGTTGTAATAAGTTAGATTTCATGTTAGACGATAAACATCTTTATATTACTACAATATTAATAATAACAACCATGTAATGGTGTTGTTTGCAATGTTTGATTTGGATTTTTGGTTGATTGCAATGGTCTTATGGAATGATGGCAATAAGAGCATAAAATTAACATTAATAATAAGCCATTCCCATAGAATCTTTTCTACTCCTCACTTACTCCGAGATTGCACTTTCTAACCAAGCAGATGGTGAACACTCCATTAGGTCCCAATAACCATCAGAACCAGCGTGGTTAGCAGTTGCCACCACCACCACCCAACCCCACTATGGATCAATTCATCGCAGCGCAGATGCAACTTCTACAAGGACTCACAGCTTCCATACAACAAATTCAGTAGAATCAGTAGAACCAGCAGTACCAACATCAACAGCAACATGCACCCCAAGATAGAGACAAGCATCGAGACTTCATGAGTCATCACCCGCCTGATTTCTCTCATGCAGTAGACCCTTTGGATGCCGATTACTAGCTTAAGGTCATTGGAAAGAAGCTAGACATAACCCAGTGCAATGATCGAGAGAAGGTCTTGTACGCTTCAGGGAGACTCGAAGAAGCCGCGTCCAATTGGTGGGATGCCTTCACCACGACACATGCCAATGCTGATGCCATAACCTGGCAGGAGTTCCAAGTAAACTTTCATGCTCACCATATTCCCTCGGGAATAATGAAGCTAAAGAAGAAGGAGTTCATTTCCCTCACACAAGAGAACATGACTGTTAGTGAGTACCGTGATCGCTTCACCCAGCTTTCATGTTACGCCCCAGAAGAAGTAGACACTGACGAGAAGCGCCAAGAACGTTTCTTGGAAGGCTTGATTAGACCTTTGAACTACCAATTACAGAGCCACAACTTTCCCAACTTTCAGATTTGCTAAACAAAGCAATTGGCCTTGAAAGCAAAAGGAAAGAGTTGTCGGATCACAAAAGAAAGTACCAACGACAGACCAGCAGGAATACCCGTCAAAAAAACTTCCAAGGCTCTCAGTTCTGCTCCGGAAATCAGAGTGGGAACAACAACTATCAAGCACAACGCTCTGGACAACAAGGTCATAGGAGCAACCAATACCAGAACCAACAGCGAAGCAGCACTCAGACCGGTCAAAGGTCTAGTGTCCAACAACAGAATCGTCAAGGAAGCGATGTGAACATACCGGCCAAGAACATCAACACAACTACCCAGTTCAACCTAATGGTTGTTTCAAGTGTGGCAAACTTGGCCACTATGCTAACAACTGCCCAAGGCATAATTAACAGACACCCCAGAAGAACAACAACCAGAGGACTGACCAGAACACACCTGCTCGTGGATCTGCATAGAACAAGACTACGCAGAACCAGAGTAGAGGAAGAGTCAATCATGTGACAGCGGAATCAGTTCCTGAGGATGCCGATGTGGTGTATGGTATGTTTCTTATTAACTCCATACCTGCATCAGTTTTATTTGATTCGGGAGCATCTCACTACTTCGTAACAAAGTCATTTGTGGAAAACATAATATACCAAACTATCCCTTGAAGAAGAAACTATTATTTCGATCACCAGGAGGTGAACTTAGAGCCACTCACTCATGTCCTCAGACTAAGATTGAAATTAGAGGTTGTAAGGAAAATGGACCCCGGGCCATTTGGCTTAATAGATTTTGGTGTTTGATGATCAACATAACCTGTGGACTAATGTGTTTGCTAGTATTTGTGTTTGTAGTTCATAGGATGCTAAAGTTACTTGGACCAAGGCATTGAGGAAAGCAACACCTCAAAAGAAGACATTATGAAGATCAAGTAAAGTCCAAGAAAAGAAGGAGTGTTGCCACAGTCGGACTGTCCGGACAGGAGCACCGGACTGTCCGGTGCACCAGGAATAGTAGCCCTAACGGCTAGTTCCAGGTGGCACCATGGAGGGAAGACCACTGGAATTTCCAGTGTGAAGTTCGGACTGTCCGGTGTATAAAGCCTGCGTGCCAATGGTCACTGCGCTGACAGACCCAACGGCTAGGCGCACCGGACAGGGGCACGAGACTGTCCGGTGACCCCACCGGACTGTCCGGTGCACCATAGAAAGCAGCAGCTTTCCTCCAACGGCTAGTTTTGTGTTGGGGGCTATAAATACGCCGCCAACCGGCCATTTCCAAGGGTGGGAGCGCAAGAGACATACCAAGGCATATAGTAGACATTCCCAAGTGCTCTTACACCCAAGTGCTTAATAGAATCACTCGGTGATTAGCGTAGGTGCTTTGCGAAGTGCTTAGGTTAGTTAGACCGCTCTAGCGCTTGCTCTAGGTGAATCCTAGTTAGTTGAGTGAGTTTAGATGAACCACACAACCCCTTGGCTCTTGCGTGAGCTGTTGTAATTGTACTGAGTGGGGCAAGAGTCTTGCGAGACCGTGACAACCGCGTTTGTGTCACGGCCGTCACCGTGTACCGGAGGGAACGAGGCCCGCAGCGTTTTTGGCTGGAAGCTCGATAGTGGAGACGACGGGGAGCGTCCAAGAGGAGCCGGAAGCGGAGCACCACTTGCGCGTAGAGAAGGCCTGCGACTCCCTACGGAGTTACTCGATCGAGGTGCTTGGCCCTCGCGTGGGCTTCCCTTTACGTAGGGGCACCAACGAGGATTAGTCGAGACCTTGCGTGGTTTCGGATACCTCGGTAAAAATACCGGCGTCATCCACGAGAGTTTGCATCTGTACCTTGCTCTTTAAGCTTCCACATTTATATTAAGTATTTAAGTTTCAATCTTGTATTTATACTTATATAGTGTAGATTGAAACTTAGCCATTGCGGTAGAGATAGCAACACTTAGACAAAATCTAGTTTGCACATTCTAGTTTGATTATTTGCATAGGTTTTGCTCTAGGGATTTATTTGTGACCTAGTTTAGTGAAAGTTTTAGAAGTCCTAATTCACCCCCCCCTCTTAGGCGTCACATGTTTCCTTCAATTGGTATCAGAGTCTGGTTTGGCTCATTTGAAACACTTTAGCTTCACCGCTAAATGAGCCGACGCTTTTCAGAGGAAGGGATGGATACCCATAGGCCACCACACTTTGATGGCACTAACTTCCCATATTATAGTGCTAGAATGGCTTGTTACCTAGAGGTCATTGATCTAGGTGTTTGGAGAGTCACTCGTGACGGGATGAAACTCCCCAAGAATCCCGAGAAACCCACCACGAGTGAGGAAAAAGAAATTCATTTAAATGCTAGCACCAAAAATTGCTTGTATGAATCTCTTAGCATGGATATTTTTAATCAAGTGTTTAGATTGAAAACTGCTAATGAGATTTGGCTAAAATTGCATGAGCACCATGACGGCACATCCAATGTCCGTGAGCAAAAACATTGCCTAGTCTTAAATGAGTATAATTCGTTTGCTATGAAAGATAATGAGCTTGTTAGAGATATGTATTCTCGTTTGAACCTAATCATCAATGAGCTCAATTCTATTGGCATATTAAACTAGGTGATGCGGACATTGTGAGGAAGATTATCTACCTGCTACCACAACAAAGATATGGGAGCATCATCACTATTCTTCACAAAATGGAGGACTTGAGTACAATGACCCCGACAATTATGATTGGGAAAATCGCGGCTTTTGAAATGTCACAAAAAATGTGTCAGGGAGAGGAGCCAACTTCTTCAAGGCCATATGCTTTTGCATGTGATGAATGGAAGGGTAAAAAGAAGGCTTCCACTCTAAGTTCTTCAAGTGAAGAAGAGGAAGAAGAAGAAAGTGAAGATGGTGAAGATAATCAACCATCAACATCATCCACCGAGGACGAAGAAACAATCCGACGCGTCGGAGAGGTAATGGGGATGATCCGCAAGATTAATCTAATGGGTGTGCCCCTGCAGGTAGAGGATCTTCTCTTTAACATTGGCAGGAAAAAGCAAAGAAAGAGAGGATGCTTCGCATGTGGGGAGAAGTGCCACTTCAGGGACAGCTGTCCAACTATGGCTGAACCTAAAAAGGAGAGGAGCAAAGGCAAGGCGCTAACAAGTGTCAAAACTTGGGACGATTCTTCAAGCGAAGATGAACCTCCAAGGACGCGCAGCGACCGATCTTCGTCACGGCCATCACGCAAGTGCATTATGGCAAGAGGTAAAATGAGTATTCCATCGTCTAGTGATGAAAGTAGTAGTGATGATGAAGGTGAGGGAAAGCCCTCCGTAGATGAGCTTGCAGAAGCCGTTAAATTTTTTAGGATGTCTGCACTAAACAAAAAGTCCAACTTAAAATTTTGAAAAATAAGTTGATTAGCTCTCAAAATTATTATAAAGGTTTGCTAGAAAAATTTGAAGCATTTGCAAATTTGAATTGTGAGCTATCAACTAAAATTGAGTAATTAGAGTCTAGTGCTACATCCACAACTACCGATGATGGCCTCATTAAAAAGAATGAAAAACTTAATGCTAAGTTAGCTAGCTCCCAAGAAATTATTGAAAATTTGCTAGGGAAAATGGAAATTCTTAGCATACACAATAATGAGCTAACTACTAAGCTAGAAAACATTGGTAGCACCCCAGAAGTATCTTTGGTTGAAATACCTAAAATTATTAAGAAAGATGCTTCTACTTCCTGTTTTGATTTAATTGATGATTCTAACCCCTGCAATCAAATTCTTGTTAAGAATGTTATTATAGAAACTTGTTCAGACGAGATTGCAATGAAAAATGAGCAATTAAAGCAAGAAGTGGCTCACCTTGGAAAAGCCTTGTATGACAAGAAAGGCAAAGCCAAACAAATCCAACCTCCACAGGATAACACCACTGCGGGAGTGAACAAGCCTGTGGAGGGCGAAACTATGATTTGTAGGCTATGTCACAAAGAAGGCGACAAGTCTTTCCAATGCAAGGCGAAGAACGGGGATAAGCAAAAGCCAACAAGCAAAATCTCCAACACCTACATCAAAAAGGTGGATAAAAAGGCTGCTACACCATATTTGATCAAGAAGAAAAAGAATGGAAATGTGATAGCAATCAAGGCCAACAAGCAAGACAACAAAGGGAAAGGGGCCAAACGCATCGGGGTGCCAAAGGAAATAATTTCAACCATGAAAAGCACCAAGAAGGTTTGGATCCCGAAAGGGAAGTGAGGAGTTCAAAGAAAGATGGGAAATTTGGAGACTTGGCAAAGTTAGGATGTATATCATGGGATACATCATATTGGATCAAGTTTATTGCCAAGTGGGTTAGTGAATATTTTGGACCCAAATTTCCCCACCCATGACTAAGGTAACTAGATTTATTGCATTCTTTATTCTTAGATATGCATATCTATTTTCTTGTATCTAGTTTTACCTTCCATACCTAGTATTTCATTTGGTACTTACTTTAGATTAACAATGCATGCATACTAGGTAAATCATATGGTAGGATTGCTCGTTGTCAATTTATATTCTTGAGCAAACCTACACTGTTTAATTTGTTTAATTAAGCATGGCACATAGCTTATTTAACATTCCTAAGTAAATGGCACCAATGCTTCAAAATTTTATATCCTACAATTGGTATCATTTAACTTTATGTGCCAAAGCTCGGATTATAGATAATTTGCCCGTCTTGATATTAAATCAAAGTGCATGTCCTCTACAAGTATTCAAAACTTGTATGCACACTTTCAGGGGGAGGTTACTCTACAATCTAAGACTTTGAGACTAATACCTGTTTTCAAGTCTATTTCATGTAGTAGTCTCATTGTAAGGAAAATGAAGTCCCCGGAGAAAGACAACAAGCTTCCACTGCAAAATCTACAAGAATTCTCATGACTCACAAGCCTGCCATTGGTCTTCAATTGGTTCACCATTGACTTTCAATTGGTATCTTTGAGACTACATTCAGTATCATTTACATGTCTTCTCCAATATTAGATTAGACTGTATCTCATTTCTTATACTTCTCATGTTGCCCAAATGCATATAATGTTGACTCATATTCTGTTACCTATGCATAAGGGAAGATAGTCTATTCAAATCATGTCTTGCACCTCCATTTCTCACATGCTTTTTCCTAAGTAGAAGATCTTTGTCAAGGGGAGTTTTTCTTCGTATCTGAAGGGGGAGAAAATTCTTTCTAAAGGAGAACACTCATTTAGGGGGAGTAACAATTTAGTGTTCAACTGATATTAATTGACAAATCCTTTATGAGGGCAAGTCTTATTTGCTTCCTACATGTTTTTTGATGTCTTCCTTTTCAGTGGTTGATGCCAAAGGGGGAGAAATTTAGGGACCAAAGCAATGAAATTTGTATCAAACACCAAACACCACCAATTTAAAATTTTTATTCTTCAAGTGGTTTTGGTTCTTTGGTTTAAAAGAGGAAGTAAGTGAATTATGGAGTTAGGGGGAGGCTTAAGTCCATGATATCACATTGTGGGGACAATCATGCATCCTAGCAAGTAGATTGTATATTTTTCAATCAAATTTTTATGATATTTGCTTGCTTTGGTTGTGTTGTCATCAATTACCAAAAAGGGGGATATTGTAAGGAAAATGGATCCCGGACCATTTGGCTTAATAGATTTTGGTGTTTGATGATCAACACAACCTGTGGACTAATGTGTTTGCTAGTGTTTGTGTTTGTAGTTCATATGATGCTAAAGTTACTTGGACCAAGGCATTGAGGAAAGCAACACCCCAAAAGAAGACATTATGAAGATCAAGTAAAGTCCAAGAAAAGGAGTGTTGCCACAGTCGGACTGTCCGGACAGGAGCACCGGACTGTCCGGTGCCACACGCCGGAATGTCCGGTGCACCAGGAACAGTAGCCCTAACGGCTAGTTCCAGGTGGCACCATGGAGGGAAGACCACCAGACTGTCCGGTGTGAAGTCCGGACTGTCCGGTGCATAAAGCCTGCGCGCCAACGGTCACTACGCTGACAGACCCAATGGCTAGGTGCACCAGACAGGGGCACCGGACTGTCCAGAGTGTCCGAGAGGAGCCAGAAGCGCAGCACCACTTGCGCATGGAGAAGGCACGCGGCTCTCTATGGAGTTACTCGACCGAGGTGCTTGGCCCTAGCGTGGGCTTCCCTTTGCGTACCGGCGTCATCCACTAGAGTTTGCATCTCTACCTTGCTCTTTAAACTTCCACATTTATATTAAGCATTTAAGTTTCAATCTTGTATTTATACTTATATAGTGTAGATTGAAACTTAGCCATTACGGTAGAGACAACAACACTTAGACAAAATCTAGTTTGCACATTCTACTTTGATTATTTGCATAGGTTTTGCTATAGGGATTTATTTGTGGCCTAGTTTAGTGAAAGATTTAGAAATCCTAATTCACCCCCTCTTAGGCGTCACATGTTTCCTTCAGAGGCCTAAGCTTTCTAGTGGAGCTTATAATTTTGAAATCAAGAGAAATCGATGTGATACTTGGAATAGACTACTTGACCAAGTATGATGGAGTAATATCCTGTGCTAAGAGGATGGTTATGTTAACCAGTCCGCAAGGAGAAAGAATTGAAGTCAATGTCAGTATGCCAGCAACAGATGAAGCAATGGTAAATCAGTTGGAAGAGAAATCTTTGGAGCACATCAGAATAGTGTGTGAATACCCAGACGTATTTCCGGAAGAATTACCAGGTATGCCACCTGATCGTGATATAGAGTTTTCTATTGAATTATTACCCGGAACTGCACAAATTTCAAAAAGAGCTTACAGAATTAATGGATGTCAAAGATTTAATTGAACTAAAGAAATAAATATAAGAATTACTAGAAAAAGGTTTTATTCACCCCAGTTCATTACCATGGGGAGCCCCAGTTCTATTTGTGAACAAGAAAGATGGTTCAAGGAGAATGTGTGTGGACTATAGAAGCTTGAACGAAGTAACGATTAAGAATAAGTACTCGTTACCTCGGATTGAAGATCTGTTTGGTCAAATGAGATGAGCTACAGTATTCTCAAAGATAGATCTAAGATCAGGCTATCATTAGTTGAAGATTCGGACTGAAGATATACCTAAAACAGCCTTCACCACAAGATATGGACTATATGAGTTTTTAGTCATGTCTTTTGGACTGACTAATGCACCAGCTTACTTTATGAACTTGATGATTAAAGTATTCATGGAATACCTTGACCAGTTTGTGGTGGTATTCATCAACGACATACTAGTATACTCTCAGAATGAAGAAGCACATGAAGATCATCTGAGATTAGTTCTACAGAAACTTCGCGACAATCAGTTGTATGCGAAATTTTCGAAGTGTTATTTTTGGCTGAAGGAAGTCGCTTTCCTAGGTCATATTATCACAATGGAGGAATCAAAGTAGACCCCGGTAAAATAAGTGAAATACTAAATTGGAAACATCCCACAGATGTGTCCAAGATCAAGAGTTTTCTTAGATTAGCAGGATACTACAGAAGATTTACCGAAGGCTTCTCCAAAATAGTGAAACCCCTTACTTCATTTTTGGAGAAAGGTAAAGATTTTAAGTGGGATGAAGCATGTCAGAAATGTTTCGAGGAATTAACCACTGCACACGTGTTAATTATGCCTGATATTCATAAAGGATTTGATGTGTATTGCGATGCATCACATCTAGGACTTGGATGTGTGTTAATGCAAGAAGGAAAAGTAATTGCATATGCTTTAAGGCAGTTATGGAAATATGAAAAGAATTATCCTACACATGATTTGGAATTAGCTGCCGTAGTGCACACTTTGAAGATTTGGAGGCACTATATGATTGGAAACAAGTGAAAAATCTTCATAGATCACAAAAGCTTGAAATACATCTTCACGCAGAAAGAAGTCAACCTAAGACAGAGAAGATGGCTTGAGTTATTCAAGGACTATGATTTGGAAATACAGTATCACCCAGGAAAAGCAAATGTAGTGGCAAATGCTTTGAGCCGTAAAGGTCAAGTGAACAGCATCACTACTCATTTGATGGCACAGGAATTGTGCTGGGAAATGGAACAACTCAACCTTGGAATGCTCAATAATGTGGAAGCAATAGTTATGGAAGTTGAATCTACTTTGGAAGAAGAAATACATAAAGGACAATAGTCTGATGAGAAAATCAAAGAAATTAAGACACAAACTAGTTTGGGTAAAGCCCTAGATTTCACAGAAGATGATCAAGGCACAATATGGTTCAAAAAGAGAATCTGTGTACCAGAAATCGAGCACCTACGCCAACTTATTTTAAGGGAAGCCCATGATTCGGCTTATTCTATTTACCCTGGAAGTACTAAGATGTACCAGGACCTAAAGGAAAAGTATTGGTGGTACGGTTTGAAAAGAGATGTGGCTACTCATATTGCACTATGTGACGTGTGTCAACGAGTTAAAGACAAACACCAAAGACCAGCAGGATTGCTACAACCTCTCAAGGTACCGAAATAGAAATGGGAAGAAATCAGTATGGATTTCATAGTTGGACTACCCCGTACTCGGGATGGCTATGATTCAATATGGGTTATAGTGGACAGGTTGACTAAAGTGGCACACTTTATACCTATGAATACAACTTACTCAGGAGCCCAGTTAGCAGAGTAATACATGTCAAGAATTGTTTGTCTACATGGAGTACCAAAGAAGATCGTATCAGATCGAGGAACCCAATTTACCTCGCGCTTTTGGAAAAGACTACATGAATCCATGGATACCAAGCTAAACTTTAGTTCAGCTTATCATCCGCAAACAGATGGGCAAACTGAAAGAACAAACCAAGTGTTGGAAGATATGTTAAGAGCTTGCGCTCTAAAGCTTGGTAGAAGCTAGGATAAAAGTTTGCCTTATGCAGAATTCTCATACAACAATAGTTACGAGGCAAGTCTAAAAATGGCACCGTTTGAAGCACTTTATGGACGAAAGTGTAGAACACCGCTTTATTGGAATCAGACCAGAGAAAGTCAAGTATTTGGTCCAGAAATTCTCCAAGAAGCAGAAAGCAAGTACAGATTATCAGATTGAATTTGAAATCAGCACAGCCGAGACAGAAAAGCTATGCTGACAATAGAAGAAGAGAGTTGATCTTTGAAGTAGGAGGCTTCGTATACCTTAAAGTTTCACCGATGAGAGGCATGAAAATATTTAAAGTTAAGGGTAAACTATCTCCTCGCTACATTGGCTCGTTCAAGATTTTTGAAAGAAAATGTGAAGTAGCATACCAGTTAGAGCTACCCGATAGTTTGTCGGATGTGCATGACGTATTTCATGTGTCACAACTTAAGAAATGCTTAAGAGTACCGGAGGAACAATTACCTATGGAAGAACTCAATGTTAAGGAGGATTTGACTTATTCGGAGTACCCCATAAAAATTTTGGAAACATCTCGCAGAATTACACAGAGTAAAGTTATCAACATGTGTAAAGTTTAGTGGAGTCATCATTCGGAAGATGAGGCCACTTGGGAAAGAGAAGATGAACTCAGAGCAGAATTCCCCGAGTTATTCTCAGAAGTTCCTTAATCTCGAGGACGAGATACTTTTAAGGGGGGTAGGTTTGTAACACTACAAAACCATCAACTAAAAAAATGCATTTAGTTTATTAATGGTAAATATGGTAATGAATTTTTCTTTCAAGTGTTTGATTTTATTTGCATTTAGAGTAATTTTGTTTGCTCATATTTGATTTATGGGTGTTTAGTAATTAATATAGAAATATTGGTCAAAAATAAATATTTTAGTTATAAATAATTTTGGTATAATTATTATAATTTTTTTAATTGTTTAAAAATATATTTATTTATATTTTTAAGTAGAAAAGAAAAGAAAAAAAGAAAAAGAAAAAAAACTAAACCTAACCCTAGCCGGCTGAAACCGGTCCATTAGGGGCCCAGCCGCACGCCCCCAAACCCTCCCCTCTCTCTATGGCATATGGGCCCGCCCTGGCCCCGCGGCCTTTCTTCTCCCTGGAAGCGCCGCCACCGCCGTGCCTTGGGCACGAGCGCACGTGCTTCGCGCGTCGCCGCTGCGCCCATCCGTTTCTCCAAGCCGGAAACCGCCGTCGTCTCCTCCTCTCCCTCCCCCATGACCCTCCCTCACTCAATGGCGTTAATGGCCGCCATTGATGGCCATTGACGGCCATTCCTCCCCGGCTCGCCCTCTCCTCTCCCGTCTCGCTCTATAAAAGCCCGTCGAGCTCCCTCCTCTCTCCCTACCCGAGCTCCCTCTCTCTCTCTCTCACGCTCTCCTCTCTGTCTCCCTTGCTCGCTGTCGCCGTCGCTCTGAACCGCTGCCTCTCTGGAGCCGCCTGAGCATCCGCGCCCGCTCGACCGCCGCCGGAGCTTGAGCTCGCCGCACGTCCCCGGCCACTCGACCGAGCCCCCTGCTCCTCCCCTGCCCGGCCGAGCCCCTCCCCTGCTTGCCGACCCCCCCTGCGCGTGAGCACAAGCTCAAGGTAGAAGAACGCCAGTTTTGCATTTTGGCCCTCCATTTTTCTATAAATCATTTCTATATTGTCCAAAAACCTTACGTGCTATGTGGCGGAACTGCCCGAATTATTCCAACTTAAGTGCCTAAGTCCCGCCTTAGAGGCTAGACCACACTTAAATGGGAATAACCCGTAAATCCCTCGGATCTAGTCCGACACGGCCACTGACAGGATCAAGTACCACAATCTCACTCGATGGTGAGTCACAGAGCAAATACAATAAAGCATAAAACCATACATGAAGGAGTATTAAATTATTACATCACCATCGGAGTTTTGCAAAAGTCGTCATCATTGTTCGAAGTGCAGCGGAATAAAACTAACGGTAAATAAACAGAGAGATGGGGAAGCATGTCCCATCACTCCTCATGCTCCTCCTCAGCCGAGGCGGGGTCCCACTCGACAGTCTAGCCCGGTGGCAAGATGGACGGCCAAGTCAATCCAGCAACCATGTCCTCCAAGGAACCTGTAAAATTATGCCACAAGCAAGGCTGAGTATACTAATACTCAGCTAGACTTACCCGGTGTGAGGAGTGTACTCCTCTACCTCTAGACATGCAGCTGTTTGGATGTGGGGTTTGGTTGCCAAAAGCACTAGCTGAGTTTCTAAGTCAAGTTTTAACTTTGTCAATTTAAGTGTGACTCTCTTAAGGCTAAAAGTGTACTATCTACTCATACATAGTAGCAAGCATTATTAGCAATCAACAGCTTATATCAACTCATCACATTTCCACTTGTTACTCAATGTAGCAGCATGGATCAAGCAGTCTCATTAGCTGCGAGAAGCAGACGATTCGAATCGAGTTTTTATCCTTGCAAGGTAAACCTAAACACACGACGTGCAGGGGCACTCCGTCCCCACACACATCAACCGTCCCCATCGATTCCCTGGCAACAGATCAGGGCTCACCGCCTTGGCGTACAATGCCTCACTGACCCCGACTGCCGTCGTGCAGTGACCGCACTTGTACCCACCATAACCGGAATGGGAGACCACGTCTCAGGTCGCGTGAGGGGTAAAGTCTGCGGGCAGGTTCACTCAGGTACTAGGCTTACCGATTTACCATATTTCTCGGTATGTGTTTAGTACGTTCAAACGCTAGACACACGGTACCACACCTTAATCCTTATTCCAATTTTTATCCCGTGAACAACCAATCCCCATGGATTGTTGTTCACCAACCAACCTCATTATGATAAGAAAGTGGATACAACCAATTTCCTGACCTCGCGCGAGTGCTAGAAAAATCACTCGTCTTCTACCGAGATCCTATATAATAAAGCGGCTACTCGACCTAGCATACTAGTATTCATTTCAACAGGATTCCTGAGATCATGCAACTAGGGTTTCAAACAATTCCTACACTTAAGTGCACAATCAAACCTACAATCATTAAGTGAAGTAAAATAGCATAAATAACAGGTTATGCATAAACCGGGGCTTGCCTTCCAAAGCAGTGGCAGGCAGGTCCTCTGGTGCAGGCTCTGGTGCTGGATCTGAGGCTACCTCCTGAGCAGCTCCTTGCTCCGGCACGAGGACGTACTCTCCGTCAGCAAGGTTACAGTCTATCGAAATGCAATGAACATGTATATCATGATTATGCAGGATTTAATAACATTATGCTAAAAGAAGTTAAGTCAAGAAGTAACTTAGGGTTTCTTAGTCATGCGGGGCTTCTAGTGGGTTGTGCTTATTACTTTTTAGGCTTAGGTTTTTATTGAGGATAAACATAGGGAAATGGTATTGCCTTTACACATTTCAGTGGATAAGTTATAAAAAAGCTTTTAGGATGACACTAATTTCCTAGTATTCATTTTTCCTTTCTTTAATTTCTAGTTATGGTTTCTAGTGTAGGTTTGAACTACGACAGTGGTTTAATAATTTCCAAAAATTTTGTAAAAATTACAGTGAGTTGCCATTTGCTATCCTAGCCTGCTTTAAGAATTTGAGGCTTAAAATATAGAGGCTACGCTTTGAACAAAGATAACAAGAGTGGTGTAAAATGGGTCACTTTATACTACACCTCCTAATTAGTGGTGGGTTCTGTCCTAAAGGTTATTTTTGCTGGCATCTAATAGCAATAATAGGCTTCTGTGCTAAAAATCACAAAAATCTAAGGGGTGGTTATTTAGTTATGATTTTCTAAAGTTTAATGTCAAAAAGGCACTTTCTACTACATTGTTATTTGAAAAATGTCAAACAGCTGATTTCATATTTTTCCTAAGTTCTTAATAACCAAACATTAGCTATCCCAAGGGTGGGGGTGTTTTTACCTTGGGGTTATTTTTGTAGGGTTTTTCTAAGTTTCCCTTGTTTTATTAAAATAAGAGGTATCCTACTTATTTTATACTAAAACAGGGTATGATTGATTTTTATCCAGTGAACTACATTGAATAAATATCCTAACAAAAATAGGGGTGTCCTCTGGTTCACTATTTAACTCACCTTTTCTATTTTCTTTAACCTTAAGCATATTGCAAAATAAGGGGCAAAAACTAACTCAATGGGGTGGGCAGAAAGGTTTAGCATTTTTATTTGGGTTAGTAGCTAGATATAAACTTCTCCAAATTTTTCTAGTCCTAGTCAATTAGTGCAACTAATTTTAGCCCTATTATTGAGCTTTTGGCCAAAACTATAAATAAATCAGAGCTTTAAAGTTTTCTATAGTACCTAGGGGGTTTTATATTTTTCTTAAGTGGGTTACATTATTTAGAGTCTGACAAAATTGGTTTGACCAAATTTGGATGAACTAAACAGAAGTTATGAATTTTTAAAGTCTCTGTTTAAATTAAAAACAGATTTAATGAGAGTTTCCTGGAAAAACAGTTTGCACCGAGGTCCCTGGGTTAAGGCTAAATCAATCTTCGCAGTTCTACCCTTGCGCCACTATTCCCCTCAGTCGCTGACAGTTCAAAAAGCCCCCTGACCTTCTCTTCCTCTCACCTGCAGTCCTTCCCCCAATGTAAACAGTACCCGCGGGAAAGAAAAGGGTGGCGCGGCTTACCGGCGGCGAGATAGGTCCGGCGAAGGGTAGGGTTGGCTCGGAGAGGCTCTGACGGTCACAGCGAGGTGCGGCTCGACGGGGGGGATGGCCGGAATCGCTCGGTCCACGTGCGCAGGCGGGTGTTCTCGTCGGCGGCGAGTGTACCGGCCAAATCACGGCGATCTGGTTCAATCCAAGGGCACGATGAGCTTCCTGGGGTGACGTATAGGCTATCTGTGCAGTGAATCGAGAAATGGCTCAGTGATTTACCCGGTCCACGCACTCCGGCGGGGTTGAGAGCTCCAGCGACCGTGGACTGGCCTCTCCGGCGAAGTAGGCTTCGATTCCTCGCTCGGGGAGCTTCACTGGGGCGTGTACACTCGTCTCCGAAGGTCGGATGGGGCTAGGAAAGGCTGGGCTGGCCGGTCTACGGCGGCAGTGGCTCGGGTGGCCGCGGACACGCCGCGCACTGGCAAACGGCGGTGAACTGAGCTCCGGTGAGGCTTGAGCGTGCGCGGAAGAGTGTAACCGACGCCTGGGAGGGATTTATAGGCGCGGGACAGGGCGCCGGCTAGCCGTTGGCGCGACGCGGGGCACGCGGGGGCGCGCGCGGGCGTGCTCTGGCGAGCTCAGAGCGCGTCGAACACGTGGCTCGTTGCTTCTGCCCGTGTTCTTCCCTCTGCTGAGCGGCCAAAACGTACGAATCTTACCCTATCGCCTGTGGGAGATCTCTTCCCTGCACCTAGAGCTACCTATTTCATGTGAGTTCCAAGAGTAGATGTGGTCGGGTTAGAGAGATATGAGGGTGGGAAGTCGGCTGTGTCAGACAGGTCCAAATCGAGACAAAAATGGTGCCAAGTCATGTCAAACGTCCTAGGGTAGGTGTCACCTCTTTCCAGGGCATTCTAGGGTTAATTTGGCGCCACTTTGTCAATTGGGTCGAAGTGTTTTGAACTTTGGATTAAGGTGAACATGTGGGATCTTTGTTCAAGGGTTAGTTTTTATACTTAGGCAAATTCTGAATTTTTCCCTTGTGCTCAACCTTTGGTGGACTTTTTGGGGCTTTTCTGAAATCTTTTTGGGGGTACTTCCTTACTATTATTTGTAGGTTATGAAGCATATTACAACTTTTATATTTGGCCCAAGCCATGATCATAAGGTTTACATGACCTTTTGATCCTAGCTTCAATTAGGGTTCCTATTGCCCAAGAGGGGTTTGCTTTAGGGTTTTGGGAAATTCCCCACTTAGATGTGCATGACAAGCTAGGGCATGATATCCAAGATGGTTTGCACTTGATTAGGACCTTGAACTCCAAGTTTGGTGTACTTTGCCCAATTCAATCCTCATGTGATAATAGGTTAAAAGGGGTAGCCCTGGGTGGACACCCTGAGTAACACCTGGGGTGTTACAGCCCTCCCCCCTTAAAGGAATCTCGTCCCGAGATTTTAGGTAGAGTCCCTTGGAGGGGTGCTTGAAGGTGTGCTACTTTTTCTCTTACTCGAGTTTCTCTGGTTATCTGCTCTTCGAATGTCATTCTCTTTGCAACTTCAGAAGGAAGCCCTTTTTAAGTTAAGTCCACAACATAGACTATCATTGCTATCTAAGTTTTTCTTATAATTGAATTCAAAAGGCAGGTGGGGGTGGGTTTCTGGGGTTACGTACCGACTCCTTTGGGCAGAAAGTCGGGGAAGCGAGAGCGTAGAAAATCCTCAGTCTCCCATGTAGCTTCTTCTGCTGAATGGTGACTCCACTGAACCTTATACATTCTGACCGACCTTGCCCGAGTTGATCTCTCCTTTTGATCTAATACCTTGACGGGGTACTCTTGGTAGGACAAGTCTGGTTCTATCTCAATGTCTGGTTCTGGCAGCACTTCAGTGGGTAGGCGAACACATTTCCGCAGCTGAGATACATGAAACACATTGTGAACTGCTGACATGTGAGGTGGCAATTCCACTTGATAGGCTACGGGTCCACAAGCTTCCTTGATCTCGTAGGGTCCAATGTAGCGAGGAGCTAACTTGCCCTTGATCCCAAATCTCTGGACACCCTTGGTGGGCGACACCTTAAGATAAACATGATCTCCCACCTCAAACTGTAGAGGCTTCCGCCTCTTATCATGATAGCTCTTTTGCCTGGCCTGAGCAGCTTCTAGGTTCTTCTTGATAATTCTGACCTTTGCTTCTGCTTCAAGTACCAAATCTGGCCCAAAAATTTCCCTCTCTCCCGCTTGAGACCAATTTAGTGGGGTCCTACACCTTCTCCCATATAAGGCTTCAAAAGGTGCCATCTTAAGACTAGACTGATAACTGTTATTGTAAGAAAACTCTGCCAAAGAAAGACACTTGTCCCAATCCTTTCCGTAGTGTAGTGCACATGCCCGCAACATGTCTTCCAAAATCTGATTTACCCTTTCTGTCTGGCCATCTATTTGAGGATGATATGCTGAGCTTCGTATGACATGGGTCCCAAGTGATTCCTGCAATTGCTCCCAAAATCGTGCCACAAATGGTGCTCCTCTGTCTGAGACTATAATCCTTGGTATCCCATGCAGACGAACTATTTGGTCAATGTAGATCTCTGCATACTTCTCTGTCCTGTGGGTGGTGTGCACTGGTAAGAAATGAGCAGTCTTCGTCAATCTGTCCACAATAACCCAAATAGAATCATGGTGCCTGGATGTATTGGGTAATCCCACTATAAAGTCCATGCAAATGTCCTCCCATTTCCAAGATGGTATGGGAAGGGGTTGCAAAGGGCCTGCTGCCTTCAAATGACTGGCTTTGATTCTCTGGCAGGTGTCGCACTCGGATATGTACTTGGCAATTTCTCTCTTCATTCTGGTCCACCAATATAAAGATCTGAGATCATGGTACATCTTGTTACTACCAGGGTGCATGGAGAATTTTGAAAGATGGGCTTCGTCCAGTATCTTCCTTCTGAGCTCTGGGTCCTTGGGAACAACCAATCGATCTCCAAACCATAGAATTCCCTTGCTGTCCTGCCGGAAGCACTTGTATTTTTCCGCCTTCTGCTTGATCATTTCCTTGATCACCTGAACACCCTTATCCTCAACCTGTGCCCTGACTATTTGCTCTTGCAATGTGGGCTCCACCGAGATATAATTTAATTCACCGGAAGGAACAACTTCTAGGTTCAATCTGCACACTTCATCACACAAGGTGGTGACTCTCGCATCCATGCTCATACAATTGCACTGGGCCTTTCTGCTCAAGGCATCTGCCACAACATTGGCTTTGCCCGGATGATAGTGCACCTCTAAATCATAATCCTTGATTAACTCCAACCATCTCCTTTGCCTCATGTTCAGATCTGCCTGAGTGAAGATGTATTTGAGACTCTTGTGATCAGTGTAGATGTTACAGTGAGCTCCCATCAAGTAGTGTCTCCATATCTTAAGAGCATGAACCACAGCTGCCAATTCCAGGTCATGCGTAGGGTAGTTCTGCTCATGGGGCCTGAGTGCTCGAGAAGCATAAGCAATGACTTTGTTCTCTTGCATCAAGACACATCCCAATCCAGTACCAGAAGCATCACAATAAACTTCAAATGGCTTGGTGTTGTCAGGTTGAGCTAGTACTGGGGCGGTTGTCAAATGCTGCCTCAAAGTGTGAAAGGCATCCTCGCACTTTTGGCTCCAATCATACTTGACTCCTTTCTTCAATAGTTCAGTCATTGGTTTGGCAATCCTGGAAAAATCCGGAATAAATCGTCGATAATACCCTGCCAAACCTAGAAAACTTCGAATTTGCTTCACTGTAGTCGGGGGTTTCCAATTCATCACCTCTTGTACCTTCTTAGGATCTACCGATATCTCCTCCTGGGAAATTGTGTGACCCAAGAATTTAATCTCCTTCAGCCAGAATTCACATTTAGACAATTTAGCATACAACTGATGGTCACGCAGACTCTGAAGTACAGTATGCAAGTGCTTGGTGTGCTCGGCTTCATTCTTGGAATAGACCAGAATATCATCAATGAAAACGACCACAAACTTGTCCAATTCTGGCATGAACACTGAGTTCATTAGGTACATAAAATAAGCCGTGGCATTGGTCAGCCCAAAAGACATCACCAAAAACTCATACAACCCATATCTGGTTGAGAAGACCGTCTTGGGAATATCGCTGGCACGGATCTTAATCTGATGGTAACCTGAGCGAAGGTCTATTTTGGAGAACACTTTGGCTCCTACTAACTGATCAAACAGAACATCAATACGGGGCAGTGGGTATTTGTTCTTGATAGTCACCGCATTGAGAGGGCGGTAGTCAACACACATCCTCAAACTCTCATCCTTTTTCTTCACAAATAATGCTGGACATCCCCATGGTGAAGTACTTGGGCGAATAAACCCCTTGTCCAACAACTCTTGCAATTGCTTCTTCCATTCTGCCAATTCCGCGGGAGGCATCCTATAGGGTCTCTTAGAGATAGAAGCAGTCCCGGGTTGCAATTCGATGGCGAACTCAATATCTCGGTCAGGTGGCATTCCTGGCAATTCATCCGGAAACACATCCGGGTAGTCACAGACCACTGGGATCTGTTCCACTGGAGACTCTATCATAACGAAGGCACAGGAACGGGTACATCCCTGGTCGGGCAAATATAACGTAGTTTCACCACAGGTTGGTGAGTGCACCTCAATGGCCCTAGCTGCAATATCAATAACTGCTTGATGCCTGGTTAACCAGTCAGTTCCCAATATAATATCCACACTATCCAAACCCAAAATGAGGAGGGTGGTTTTAATTATTAGACTACCAAACTTTATGGGCACGTGTCTATTGATTTGATAGGTGGCAACCCTACCTCCTGGTGTTGAAATTGTAATGCCCCCATCGGTGTGGTGAAAGGGCAACTGGCACTTGGCACTAAACTTGGCACTGATAAAACTATGTGATGCACCAGAATCAAAAAGAACAATAGCGGGATAATTTAAAATTGTAAAGATACCAGTCATGACGGGTGCTCCCTCTGGAATATCAGCCATGGTGGTGAAGTTTAGCCTGCCCTGCCTCACTTGCACCTTCTGTCTCTTGCCTTGATTCTGATTAACATTCTGCCCCTGCCTCTGCTGGTTCCTGAGGCAATTTTTGGCATAATGCCGGTGTTGCCACATGTGAAACACCTGTTGTCATTTGCCTGGCGGTACTGCTGCTGCTGCTGATTGTTCCTCTGAGCTGGAAACTGGGCGCGGTTGGGTGCCTGCTGCTGCTGCTGTGGTCGGATCACCCATCTCCCTTGCTGCTGCTGGGGTCCCCTGTTCTGGGTGTCGGACACAATCCTGAAGCGCTGTGGCTGAGCTGAGGGTCCTACCACAGGGGTCTTCCTCTTCTTTTCTGCCTGTCGAGCTGTAATGCAGTCCTCCTAGGAGATAGCCATGTTGACCAACTCATTGTAACTGTTGGCCCTGACGGTGTTGAGACAGTCACGGAGCTTAGTGTTGAGCCCCCTCCTGAACCTGTCTCTCTTCTTCTCATTCGTATCTGCGTGATATCCAGCATACTGGCACAAGTCATTAAAAGCCTGGGCATACTGCAACACTGTCCTATTGCCCTGAGTGAGTGCCAGAAATTCGTTGAGCTTTCGGTCCATAATCCCGGCTGGTATGTGGTGTCCCCTGAAAGCTGCCTTGAACTCCCTCCATTCCACCTCTCGATCCTCTGGCTGCATGGCAAGAAAATGGTCCCACCAAGTCCTTGCGGGTCCGCGAAGCTGTTGGGTGGCGAACCTGACTTTAGTAACCTCTGAACAAGCTCCATGGAGTAGCGGGAATTTGGATTCCACTACTCGCAACCACACATCTGCATCAAGTGGGTCCTCTGCCCTGGTGAACAATGGAGGCTGGGTACTAAGGAACTCCTGGTAGGTAGCTACCGCGGGGTGACGCTGATGGTCTCCACCACCATAGTGCTGAGGTGGTGGCTGACGCTGAGCTAGCTGCCTCAAGATCTCGTTCTGCTGAGCCATGAGCTCCTGCAGAGTGGGAGGTGGTGGCGGCGGTGGAGGAACGCGCTCATTCTGGCCACGATGCTGCCTCCCGGCCATCTGAAAAACCACATATATACTTAACACCATAACTCCAAGTTCAAGGTTTAATCGCGGCGAAAAGAGTCAAAAGCAAAATGATAGACTCCAACTTCAACAAAAAGGATTTAAAAAGGCATAAATTTCTCCTTCCAAATTTAAAACTGATAACAGCATCCATCAAACATGTTTCCAAAAGAGTTTATCATGGTTACATCATTTGTCCCAAGAAAACTCAACTCTATCTAGCCTAGTACCCCAAGGGTGCAAAAGCTAAGCTAGCTGCGAGGAGTCCTACCATCCGACTTCTAACTCTGTCCTGAATACCTAGTGAGCGAACGAGGCAACACTCGACTCGGGGGAAGGTGGTCTCCCTGAGCCAGCAGTGTCCACACTAGAGGCAGGCTCCTCTCCTCCCTCGATGTCGACGTCCTCGTTGGCCTCCAGGTCCTGGATCTCCTGGTGATGCATATCCAGGTGCTCATTAGCCTCGGCAAGCTGCTGTTGGGTGTTAATGAGCTGATCCTCGAGAACCTCGATGGTGTTCTCCCGGGTGCCCACTAGTTCTTCCAACTCTTGGATATCAGTGGATAGCTGCTCCACCTGCAAGTCCTTCTCCACCATCTCAGTGGACAAATCAACCACAAGCTCCTCCCTGTTGTCCAAGGTAATCTTTGTTGCCTCCAACAATGCCATCAGATGGGACATCGCCTCACCGCGCATCACTTGCAGACGGTACAGGGCATTCATGCACCGTACGGTCAAGTGTGCAGTCTGTCCTGGGTAGATGGCCCAGATATCCTTGGCATGCTCCACCCGATCCTTCCACATTGGGTCGTCCTCCCTTTCGGCGGGGAACAAGCCAATGGGGTGGGTAGCCAGCTCCAAAGGATGGAATCCGCAGAAAGTGGTCAACCCGTGTAGAGCGATCGCCTCGATCGTGTCCTCAGCTCGGTATCCAAAAGACTCGGAGTCCAAAGAGCGCCAGCCTGGCTGCAGGGGATGAGGCTCCAAAGTCATCCTCACCCTACAGCGGGGCACTCGGTGCTTCTCGAACTGCTGCACCGCGTACTGAGGGGGTGTCGTGTATCCGGCCCCCTGAAGTACCTCCCACAAAATGCGGGGAAAGCCCTCTCGTGCTAGCCCGTCAGTGTGGGATAGTGCATTTCCGTCCTCTGAGGATCCGTGGGAAGTCATCTGTGCACGGTTAAGCGTAAGTAAAAGAAAAAGAATTATAAAAAGAACAAGAAAAAAATAAACTCAGCCTTTCTCTAGTTAAAATAAAAAGGTATTGGGGACCTAGTTGGTTGTTATCTTGTTTTTAAGTCCTTACTCAGTTATCCATTTGCTTAATTAAGAATGCATGCATGCTCGTCCTGAACGACCTCACAACAAGATAAAAGGAATAGGGAAGAACTCCCATCCTGTAAAAGTGGCATGTAGGGCCTAATTACTTAGCCACCTAGCTACCCTTCTATTACCCTAAGGCTTCACATTCTAGGTCTATCCTGCTCGTTCTCCTATCTATACAACATTGTTTCTATCAAATTTTATTTTGGGAAAATGATGGTATTTACATTTTATTGATTCCTCTGTGGTGGTACAAGCTCCGATACCAGCTATGGCGGAACTGCCCGAATTATTCCAACTTAAGTGCCTAAGTCCCGCCTTAGAGGCTAGACCACACTTAAATGGGAATAACCCGTCAATCCCTCGGATCTAGTCCGACACGGCCACTGACAGGATCAAGTACCACAATCTCACTCGATGGTGAGTCACAGAGCAAATACAATAAAGCATAAAACCATACATGAAGGAGTATTAAATTATTACATCACCATCGGAGTTTTGCAAAAGTCGTCATCATTGTTCGAAGTGCAGCGGAATAAAACTAACGGTAAATAAACAGAGAGATGGGGAAGCCTGTCCCATCACTCCTCATGCTCCTCCTCAGCCGAGGCGGGGTCCCACTCGACAGTCCAGCCCGGTGGCAAGATGGACGGCCAAGTCAATCCAGCAACCATGTCCTCCAAGGAACCTGTAAAATTATGCCACAAGCAAGGCTGAGTATACTAATACTCAGCTAGACTTACCCGGTGTGAGGAGTCTACTCCTCTACCTCTAGACATGCAGCTGTTTGGCTGTGGGGTTTGGTTGCCAAAAGCACTAGCTGAGTTTCTAAGTCAAGTTTTAACTTTGTCAATTTAAGTGTGACTCTCTTAAGACTAAAAGTGTACTATCTACTCATACATAGTAGCAAGCATTATTAGCAATCAACAGCTTATATCAACTCATCACATTTCCACTTGTTACTCAATGTAGCAGCATGGATCAAGCAGTCTCATTAGCTGCGAGAAGCAGACGATTCGAATCGAGTTTTTATCCTTGCAAGGTAAACCTAAACACACGACGTGCAGGGGCACTCCGTCCCCACACACATCAACCGTCCCCATCGATTCCCTGGCAACAGATCAGGGCTCACCGCCTTGGCGTACAATGCCTCACTGACCCCGACTGCCGTCGTGCAGTGACCGCACTTGTACCCACCATAACCGGAATGGGAGACCACGTCTCAGGTCGCGTGAGGGGTAAAGTCTGCGAGCAGGTTCACTTAGGTACTAGGCTTACCGATTTACCATATTTCTCGGTATGTGTTTAGTACGTTCAAACGCTTGTCACACGGTACCACACCTTAATCCTTATTCCAATTTTTATCCCGTGAACAACCAATCCCCAAGGATTGTTGTTCACCAACCAACCTCATTATGATAAGAAAGTGGATACAACCAATTTCCTGACCTCGCGCGAGTGCTAGAAAAATCACTCGTCTTCTACCGAGATCCTAATTAATAAAGCGGCTACTTGACCTAGCATACTAGTATTCATTTCAACAGGATTCCTGAGATCATGCAACTAGGGTTTCAAACAATTCCTACACTTAAGTGCACAATCAAACCTACAATCATTAAGTGAAGTAAAATAGCATAAATAACAGGTTATGCATAAACCGGGGCTTGCCTTCCAAAGCAGTGGCAGGCAGGTCCTCTGGTGCAGGCTTTGGTGCTGGATCTGAGGCTACCTCCTGAGCAGCTCCTTGCTCCGGCACAAGGACGTACTCTCCGTCAGCAAGGTTACAGTCTATCGAAATGCAATGAACATGTATATCATGATTATGCAGGATTTAATAACATTATGCTAAAATAAGTTAAGTCAAGAAGTAACTTAGGGTTTCTTAGTCATGCGGGGCTTCCAGTGGGTTGTGCTTATTACTTTTTAGGCTTAGGTTTTAATTGAGGATAAACATAGGGAAATTGTATTGCCTTTACACATTTCAGTGGATAAGTTATAAAAAGCTTTTAGGATGACACTAATTTCCTAGTATTCATTTTTCCTTTCTTTAATTTCTACTTATGGTTTCTAGTGTAGGTTTGAACTACGACAGTGGTTTAATAATTTCCAAAAATTTTGTAAAAATTACAGTGATTTGCCATTTGCTATCCTAGCCTGCTTTATGAATTTGAGGCTTAATATATAGAGGCTACGCTTTGAACAAAGATAACAAGAGTGGTGTAAAATGGGTCACTTTATACTACACCTCCTAATTAGTGGCGGGTTCTGTCCTAAAGGTTATTTTTGGTGGCATCTAATAGCAATAATAGGCTTCTGTGCTAAAAATCACAGAAATCTAAGGGGTGGTTATTTAGTTATGATTTTCTAAAGTTTAATGTCAAAAAGGCACTTTCTACTACATTGTTATTTGAAAAATGTCAAACAACAGATTTCATATTTTTCCTAAGTTCTTAATAACCAAACATTAGCTATCCCAAGGGTGGGGGTGTTTTTACCTTGGGGTTATTTTGTAGGGTTTTTCTAAGTTTCCCTTGTTTTATTAAAATAAGAGGTATCCTACTTATTTTATACTAAAACAGGGTATGATTGATTTTTTTCCAGTGAACTACATTGTATAAGTATCCTAACAAAAATAGGGGTGTCCTCTGGTTCACTATTTAACTCACCTTTTCTATTTTCTTTAACTTTAAGCATATTGCAAAATAAGGGGCAAAAACTAACTCAATGGGGTGGGCAGAAAGGTTTAGCATTTTTATTTGGGTTAGTAGCTAGATATAAACTTCTCCAAATTTTTCTAGTCCTAGTCAATTAGTGCAACTAATTTTAGCCCTATTATTGAGCTTTTGGCCAAAACTATAAATAAATCAGAGCTTTAAAGTTTTCTATAGTACCTAGGGGGTTTTATATTTTTCTTAAGTGGGTTACATTATTTAGAGTCTGACAAAATTGGTTTGACCAAATTTGGATGAACTAAACAGAAGTTATGAATTTTTAAAGTCTCTGTTTAAATTAAAAACAGATTTAATGAGAGTTTCCTGGAAAAACAGTTTGCACCGAGGTCCCTGGGTTAAGGCTAAATCAATCTTCGCAGTTCTACCCTTGCGCCACTATTCCCCTCAGTCGCTGACAGTTCAAAAAGCCCCCTGACCTTCTCTTCCTCTCACCCACAGTCCTTCCCCCAATGTAAACAGTACCCGCGGGAAAGAAAATGGTGGCGCGGCTTACCGGCGGCGAGATAGGTCCGGCGAAGGGCAGGGTTGGCTCGGGGAGGCTCTGACGGTCACAGCGAGGTGCGGCTCGACGGCGGGGATGGCCGGAATCGCTCGGTCCACGTGCGCAGGCGGGTGTTCTCGTCGGCGGCGAGTGTACCGGCCAAATCACGGCGATCTGGTTCAATCCAAGGGCACGGTGAGCTTCCTGGGGTGACGTATAGGCTATCTGTGCAGTGAATCGAGAAATGGCTCAGTGATTTACCCGGTCCACGCACTCCGGCGGGGTTGAGAGCTCCGGCGACCGTGGACTGGCCTCTCCGGCGAAGTAGGCTTTGATTCCTCGCTCGGGGAGCTTCACTGGGGCGTGTACACTCGTCTCAGAAGGTCGGATGGGGCTGGGAAAGGCTGGGCTGGCCGGTCTATGGCGGCAGTGGCTCGGGTGGGCGCGGACACGCCGCGCACTGGCAAACGGCGGTGAACTGAGCTCCGGTGAGGCTTGAGCGTGCGCGGAAGAGTGTAACCGACGCCTAGTAGGGCTTTATAGGCGCGGGCGCGGGACAGGGCATCGGCTGGCCGTTGGCGCGACGCGGGGCACGCGGGGGCGGCGCGGGCGTGCTCTGGCGAGCTCAAAGCGCGTCGAACACGTGGCTCGTTGCTTCTGCCCGTGTTCTTCCCTCTGCTGAGCGGCCAAAACGTACGAATCTTACCCTATCGCCTATGGGAGATCTCTTCCCTGCACCTAGAGCTACCTAGTTCATGTGAGTTCCAAGAGTAGATGTGGTCGGGTTAGAGAGATATGACGGTGGGAAGTCGGCTGTGTCAGACAGGTCCAAATCGAGACAAAAATGGTGCCAAGTCATGTCAAACGTCCTAGGGTAGGTGTCACCTCTTTCCAGGGCATTCTAGGGTTAATTTGGCGCCACTTTGTCAATTGGGTCGAAGTGTTTTGAACTTTGGATTAAGGTGAACATGTGGGATCTTTGTTCAAGGGTTAGTTTTTATACTTAGGCAAATTCTGAATTTTTCCCTTGTGCTCAACCTTTGGTGGACTTTTTGGGGCTTTTCTGAAATCTTTTTGGGGGTACTTCCTTACTATTATTTGTAGGTTATGAAGCATATTACAACTTTTATATTTGGCTCAAGCCATGATCATAAGGTTTACATGACCTTTTGATCCTAGCTTCAATTAGGGTTCCTATTGCCCAAGAGGGGTTTGCTTTAGGGTTTTGGGAAATTCCCCACTTAGATGTGCATGACAAGCTAGGGCATGATATCCAAGATGGTTTTCACTTGATTAGGACCTTGAACTCCAAGTTTGGTGTACATTGCCCAATTCAATCCTCATGTGATAATAGGTTAAAAGGGGTATCCCTGGGTGGACACCCTGAGTAACACCTGGGGTGTTACATGCTACTCCCCAAAGTATACGTGTAATCGTGAACTAGCCCCTGGAACAATATTTTGGACAGGTGTATTATTTTATATTTCAAAAATAAATAATGTCACTATTCACTAACTTGGTGATTTACATACTAGAAACGTTTACGACTAACTTCGCTTTAACATGAAACAATATTTGTTAGTAGTGATTTAAGTATAATTTTATTAATATAAGAAAGTAGAAGAAACACTAGGCCTCGTATTTTTGGTCAGATTAAAATATAGGTTTTACTAGTCATGATAAATGTATTCATATGTATAGCACTTAATTACTTAGAATTAGTAAAATATCTATTTATGTCATAATAACCATGATTATGTTACTAAAGTCCAATTAGTAATCTACATTAACTCTTGGAATATTAATGTTAGGTGATTTAGAAATAAACATTTTTAGCCGCACGTATAACTTCTATTTAGAAAGGAAAGGATAAAGCCCAAAGGACTATTATTAAGTAATAAAAAAATAATTAATGATAAAACTAGTGTCATAGTCACCTACTCATATTTTCACCGATGATAACACAAAATGGAAGATATAGTGGACTTATGTTTACTTTTGGATATATATTGCCAAACTCGTTCGAGGACGACCCACAGGACACTTTCGAGCAAGGCAAGTGGATTCACCCTCTGTATTTCTATTTGTACCGAAATAATGCATACAATAATGTTTACTTTTGGATATATATTGCATAATTTGATGGGATTTGCCTAAATAAGGATTTCCTAGAATTACCAACCCTATTCCTTGAATTACCCTGGGATAAATGCTTTGCTTAGCAATTTTTTCTATTGCTCAACTTGATAAATATGATGTCACTCTTTTAATGATACTATGTTCTAGAAATGAAGTTTTATGAATGTTAACCGATGCTTAAACAAGAACATTTTGTGTTAAATGGAACATGTAGTGACCACCTAGAATAACAGTGCAACCACGAGTGCTATAATGGCTCTAGCTTTGGTAATTAGCTCTATAGACTTAGTGCTTAGCAACCCTACTTGAAAGATGGGCAAGAGGGGGCGGCAGTGGTTTGGTGGCAGCTCATGTTAACATGGGGTGGTAGTCTTGGCTAAGTTACCTCACCCAGAGGGCCATCAATACTGACATGGAAACCTTAGCGAGTGGCTTTGTACTAAGGATATTTTATGAAAGCATCATAATGGATCCCTAGCCTTTCACCTCGGCAGTGTTTACAGGTCCTATCAACCCAGGCTAGATGGGATACATGGCTTGTGGGTAAAGTTGTACCACCTCTGCAAAGTGTAAAACTGATATGTCAGCGGTGCTCACAGTAAAGAGCAACCTGGATCCTCACATGATAATTGAACTTAAAGATGGAAAATAAATCGTGATCTGATGATCTACCAGTGGTTTGCTTAAGTGATTTCACTTAAGTGTTTTTGATATAATCTTATGCCTTTGATTAATTGAGATATTTGGGATACACACTTTTTAGTAAGACAGGTGTTGCTAATAGAATATTGACCAACTAAAATGCTTACCGCTTATCCATAGCCAACCTTGTTAACTTGCATTAATTTCCCCCACTTGCTGAGCCCCGACCATAAGTGAGCTCACCCTTGCTAATATTTTGATCAGAGCGTGTAACACCCGGTTTTAAAGGGACAAAACCGGGTGCATCTCATACATGCGCCAAGAAGACAACATATATAATAACAGAGTGTATAGAGATAAATGTCATAAAACATCAGAGTACTTATTACATAGCGGAAGTCTTATTACAAAATAAAATAATAAAGATAAAGCGAACTAAGGATCGTCGGCGCCAATGTCGACCGAGACACGCCACCTAGATCAGATCGAACTCCTCAGTGTTAGGCGGCTCCTCTTCGACCACCTGTTCTTCTCCTGTGGGGGGGGGGTGTGAGACAGCAAGAGTGAGCTCACATACGTTCATAGCTCAACAAGTCGTGGGGAATAATGTGGCATGAACTCACCAAAGGTGGGAGTTCATGTAGTGTAAGGCTGATCAATGAAATAGAGGTTGAGGCTGAGCATTGCTTTTATAAGTTGGTCAAAATTTTATTAGCAATTACTAAGTGTAAGTAAATACCAAACCTTAATAATAATAAAGAACAGTAATAGTAAAATAATCCCAAATGCGATGCAAATGTCAAATTGAATTTAAATTCCATAATTAATCATGTGAGGGTCCGAGCCGCTCTTGACCGTGAGCACGGCTAGTATACTAGTTTTACACTCTGCAGAGGTTGCGCATCTTTACCCACAAGTCGTGTATCCCATGTCGCCTGGGTTTGCAAGGCCCTTAGACACTACCGAGGTGAATGGCTAGGGATCCACTACGAGGCCTTTACAAAGTTCCACTAGCTTCCGAAAACCCGCTACAGTTTATAGGAAGATCCAGTACAGGGTTCCTGGCTGACAGCCATCGCAGCAAAATCAACCAGGGACCTCCCCGCACTGACCTCTCCCCTACTGCCCTTGCCCCTTTCGGGTAAGGTAGTCTTCCACTAGCTTTCCTAATTAGTCAGCCAAGGGCGTCCCATTATACCCTTGTGGTAGCACTGTTTTCCCGGGTGGTCGCTCCATGTTCCCATTAATTTAATGATCTTAACATGAACAATAATAATAACAAGTTAATAACAGAATAATCATGAATAGTGTATCTCCATACCCAATCCACATAAAGCAATAGCAAGTACTACCCAAAAATATTTCAGGGGTGAACAAGGTATAGAGGTAATCAAAACTGGGGTAACATAAAGGCTCCCATCAAAATTATCCTATGCAGATCATTAAAATTAATAAGAACATGGCTGGGAAAGTAAGTGATCAAGGGCACAACTTGCCTTCAATGAGCTCCTGCTCAGCTACTTCTACTTGTTGAACCTCAGTTTCCACAGTGGCTTGCTCGTCTACTCGCATCAACACAATACATACATAGTATAGCCAAAATCAACATCACACCAAGCATGTAAATAAAATATGCAGTAAAAATCTACATATCAAAATGAAACCATAGGAACTGGAATCACTAAATTTTGAGTTATAGAATTCAAGTTATGAATTTCCTAAGATTTAAGGTGATTATAATAGGATTAGATGATAAATTAATTTTCTAACAGAGTTCATGTCGAAACAGTGATTCTAAATGATAGAGAATATTATTACCAAATTTTAGGAATTGGAATGACTCAATTTGGAGCTAAAATGAATTTTCTATGAATTAACTAAGTTCTAGGAATTATTTTTGTATTAATAATACCTTTACTAATTCATTTATATGTTTTAAACGTGCTCTGGACTGGGCGCCAATTTCTGGAAAGTCCAGGGGTCTGCGCGAATAAAATCCTAGACTCAGTGAATAGTAACACATGGACTGCGGGTTGATTTCCAGAGAGGTGAGGGTCTCTTTAGAAAAGTTGACCCGCGAAGGGGTACGGGCGAGTCTCGGCCGTTGGATTAGATCCGAACGGCCCAGATTAGATAAGCACGCTGCGAATCGGTAAGCAATCAGGGGCACAGGATCCAGATTCGACGGTGTGGATTTAATGCGCTCCGATCTCACCTGCACCACCCGATCGCGATCTAACGGTCCCGATTTCACGCACCGAAGCGGTACACCCGATCTAATCGTAGCCCTCTGTTCACGATCCAACGGACCAAAGGCCATCTCCTACCTCCGATGGAGGAGCACGGCGGCGCGCGCCCGTTCACGGCGGTCCGCCCGCCGGAGATCCCGAATCCGGCCAGTACGAACGCCATAACCCGATTCACTCATCCCACGTACAATTGACGACTCCCAGAACTCAATGCTACAACTAATTTTGGCTGAGGTCGAGTGTAGGACCCGGCCCCCGGCGTGCCGCGGCGGCGCCCATGCCATCGGCAGTGGCCACGCGAACTAACGCACCTAGGCCAACTCCGAGCTACTCTAAACGTGCTAGAGATTCAAGCGAAACATGGGAAGGAGAACTCACCGAGGATGGTGGTGGACACCGAGCTGACCACGACGGATTGCGAGTCTGCGGCGGTGTTGAGTCGACGGCGACAAATTCCGGTGCCGCCGGTGGCTTGTCTTCTGAAATTCGGTTGCGGCCACCTTCAACACGCCCGAAAGGAGCCCCTGGGTTCCTTACCCCGAGCACGGTCGTCGGTACGCCCGGATTCGCCTGCGGCGGGTCACTCTCTCTTCTCCGTCGTCGATGGTGGCTCTGTGTTGCTAGGTCTGCGCGGCGTAATGGACAAGGAAGGGAAGGATGCGATGGCGGCTGCGGCTTTATCTCTCCACAGGACGGATTGGAACGCGTGGCCCGGCTTTTCCGTCAACGACGCGCCCGCCATGCGCGGTGAGTTCGTTGGCGGGCGAGGTGGAGCGGTTCTGGCAAGTTTGGCCCACATGCCAGAGAACAAAAAGGTAACGGGAGTGCGCGGTAATAGTGCTGACGTGTGGGACCCACAGATCGGTCGGTGAAGGGAGGTGGGCTAGCGCGGGTAAATGTGGAGTTGCTGGGCCGCGCGGGGTTAAAGGATAGTTGGGCCGAATTCCAGGTTGGCGGCCCATCAGGTATAGTATTCCTTTTCCTTTTTCTTTTATATTTTCTTCTTTCTCCCTTCTTTCACAAATTCAAATTTTAATACTAATTTGAATTCAAACTTGTTTGTGAGCTTCTTAACTGAGTTAAGTTCTTAAATTAAAATATTAGTGGGGACAAAATATATTCTTTCATACATTTATTTTCCTCTATTTTGTATAATCCTCCTCCTTCTCTCTTTTCTTAATTCTAGGATTATTTAGGATTTAAATCCCCATTTGGATATTCACCTATTTCTTTTTTTTGCATTATTATGATATTGTCACAAGAATGCACACACAAATAAAATATTCAGCATGATGCAATGATTAAGTAGCATCTTTCTTTATTAATTGTTTTTGGACATGGTGTTCACATATGATGATGCATAAAGATCAAACTCACATAAAGAGAAGTTGTTCCTCTACTGGTAATATTCCTAGCAATTACAAAGTGGGTGTTACAAATCCTACCCCCCTTAAAAATAATCTCGTCCTCGAGATTTAAGAAGATCTAGAGAAAAGGTGGGGAAAATCTATACGAAGCTCTTCTTCTCTTTCCCACGTTGCTTCATCTTGACCGTGGTGACTCCACTGCACTTTGCACATCTTTATGACCTTATTCCTCGTAACTCGAGTCAAAGTATCTAAAATCTTGACGGGGTACTCAGCATAAGTCAAATCCTCTTGAACACTAAGGTCCTCCATTGGTAACTGTTCTTCAGGCACCCTGAGACATTTCTTCAGCTGAGATACATGAAAGACATCGTGAACATCCACGAGATGATCCGGTAACTCCAATTGGTATGCAACCTCTCCCACTCGCTTTAAGATTAAGAAGGGTCCAATAAAGCGAGGGGACAACTTTCCTTTGACTTTGAACCTTCTCATGCCCCGGAGTGGTGACACCTTCAAATAGACATAATCTCCCTCTTTAAACTCAAGCAGTCTTCTCCGGGTATCAGCATAACTTTTCTGCCTGGATTGTGCAGTTCTCAAATTCTCCCTTATTTGCTGAACTTGTTCCTCTGCTTCTTGTATAATCTCAGGTCCAAACAACTGCCTTTCACCAGTTTGATTCCAATACAAGGGAGTCCTGCACTTTCTGCCATACAAAGCCTCAAACGGTGACATCTTCAAGCTGGCCTGATAGCTATTATTATATGAGAACTCCGCATACGGTAGACTCTTATCCCAACTACCACCATGCTTAAGAGCACAAGCTCTTAACATATCTTCCAGTACTTGGTTAGTCCTCTCAGTCTGCCCATCAGTCTGTGGATGGTAAGCCGAACTAAAATTCAATCTCGTATCCAATGACTCGTGCAACTTCTTCCAATATCGAGAGGTAAACTGTGGTCCCCGGTCTGACACAATCTTCTTTGGCACACCATGTAGGCAGACAATCCGTGCCATGTACAACTCTGCTAACTTGGCTCCTGAATACGTGGTCTTTACTGGAATAAAGTGGGCTACCTTGGTTAGCCTGTCCACAATCACCCATATAGAATCATATCCAGCAGACGTGCGGGGTAATCCAACAATGAAGTCCATGCCAATCTCTTCCCATTTCCACTCAGGTATCTTCAGTGGGTGCAGTAGTCCGGCTGGCCTCTGGTGTTCAGCCTTAACTCTTTGACACACATCGCACATAGCCACATGTGCAGCCACATCTCTCTTCAATCCACACCACTAGTATTTCTGCTTCAAATCCTGTTGCATCTTGGTACTCCTAGGATGATAGAATAATCGGAGTCAAGGGCCTCCTTTAAAACAGTCTCACGAAGGCTATCAATCTTGGGAACTCATATCCGATCCTTGAACCATATTGTGCCTTGCTCATCTTCCGTGAATTCCGGACCTCGACCTTCAGTAATCAGATCCTTGATCTCTTGTATCTTTGCATCACCAATTTGTCCTTTGCGGATTTCTTGCTCCAAGGTAGATTCCATATCAATAATAACTCCTTCAGTGTGAGCAACTATCCCCAGGTTAAGTCTCCTAAAATCCTCAACAATCTCATTGAGTAGCTGGGCAACAACAGCTGAATGAACGTGCTCCTTTCGACTCAAGGCATCTGCAACCAAATTCGCCTTGCCCGGGTGATAGTGAATTTCCAAATCATAATCCTTAATAAGCTCCAACCAACGGTGTTGCCTAAGGTTAAGATCTTGTTGTGTGAATATGTTCTTCAAACTATAATGATCCATGTACGCTCGACACTTGGTTCCCATGATATAATGTCTCCATATCTTAAGCGCGTGCACAACGGATGCCAGTTCTAAGTCATGAGTGGGGTAGTTCAACTCGTGTTTCCGCAACTGACGAGACGTGTAGGCAATCACATGTCCTTCTTGCATAAGCACACATCCAAAGCCTTAGCCACATGCATCACAATAAATGTCAAATCCCTTCTGTAGATCTGGCATAACCAACACTAGGGCGACATCAATCTCTTCTTTAATTGATCAAAGCTATCTTGGCACTTCTCGTCCCACTTAGACTCTCTTCCCTTCTCCATAAGTGAGATCATGGGCTTAGCAATCTTAGAAAATCCTTCAATAAATCTCCGATAGTATCCTACAAGCCCCAAGTTAGAAATGATATCCTTCCAATCTCCATAACTGTAGTGGGTATGCTCCACGCCACTATCTCCTTGACTTTAACATGATCCACTGATATCCTTCCATTAGAAATGATATGTCCAAGGAATGGCTCCTTGTCAATCCAAAACTAGCACTTGCTAAACTTGGCTTAGAGTTGATTATCTCTTAGCTTTTGTAGCACCAATCTCAGGTGTTCATCATGATCACTTTCACTCTTAGAATAGATAAGAATATCGTCGATAAATACTACGACGAATCTGTCCAAATACTCCATAAACACCTTATTCATCAAATTCATAAAATAAGCTGGTGCATTGGTTAATCCAAACGACATAACAGTGAACTCATATAATCCATATCGGGTTGAGAAAGCCGTCTTAGGAATATCCGATGGTCTAATCTTCATTTGATGGTATCCCGATCGGAGATCAATCTTCGAGAATACCCTTGCACCTCTCATCTGAATAAATCCTCAATGCGGGGTAATGGACACTTGTTCTTCACAGTGACATCGTTAAGGGACCTATAATCCACGCACATCCCTTGCAAACCACCTTTCTTCTGTACAAACAAAACCGGTGCTCTCCAAGGTGAAGACTCGGACGAATGTACCCAGCCTCTTGCAACTCCGTTAAGTGCTTCTTGAGTTCTTTTAACTCTTCTACAGACATCCTATATGGCCGTTTAGAATTTAGGAGTAGTTCCAGGTAAAAGATCAATCACAAACTCAACTTCCCTATCTGGTGGCATCCCTGGTAACTCCTCTGGAAAGACATCCGGAAAATCCTTAACCAAACGGATGTTGTCACCAACAAACTTCTCATCGACTAAGAATGTCGCTAGTCTGGTGGCGGTAGTTACTGCAATTCCAACTTCAAATCTTTCTCCTTTGGAACTGGTGAGTTCTATGGATCCTTTAGCACAGTGCATAAACTGCCTTTGACTTTCTTAACCATGACATACCAAGGATTACGTCTATAGTGCTCTCTTCTAACACTATAGGGGTAGCACATTTGGGTTAGGAATATAGGGTAAGAAAGGAAGAATTGTAGAGAAGGCGAGTAATTACGAGAAATGTTACTACGGGGGATTTATTAGCTAAGTAGATTAGTGTGTTATCCACTAAAGCTAATACATTACCTTATGGTGGTACATGCTAAGATGCCCGTCTATACTATTTCAATCAATCAAAGAAGCAAATCAGACATTGATCATCATAACAATCAACCAACATTTTTAATAGAGAAAATAATTTTAATTTCGTCTTAGGTTCCCTATCTCTGAAAAAGTTCATAGTTGTAGGATTCCAAAGTGTGAAATCCATCTTGTCTTGAAGTAGAAAAGATAAGAATAATCAGAGTAGAACAGTAGAAGGTGAGATAGGATCAAGATAAGGTAAGTATGGAATGAATCAGAGTAAGATAAGTAGATAAGGGTTTTGTCCATTTCTATCTAGGTTTCGTCCTACAGTCAACATTTCCTCTGATACCACTTCTGTAACACCCGGTTTTAAAGGGACAAAACCGGGTGCATCTCATACATGCGCCAAGAAGACAACATATATAATAACAGAGTGTATAGAGATAAATGTCATAAAACATCAGAGTACTTATTACATAGCGGAAGTCTTATTACAAAATAAAATAATAAAGATAAAGCGAACTAAGGATCGTCGGCGCCAATGTCGACCGAGACACGCCACCTAGATCAGATCGAACTCCTCAGTGTTAGGCGGCTCCTCTTCGACCACCTGTTCTTCTCCTGTGGGGGGGGTGTGAGACAGCAAGAGTGAGCTCACATACGTTCATAGCTCAACAAGTCGTGGGGAATAATGTGGCATGAACTCACCAAAGGTGGGAGTTCATGTAGTGTAAGGCTGATCAATGAAATAGAGGTTGAGGCTGAGCATTGCTTTTATAAGTTGGTCAAAATTTTATTAGCAATTACTAAGTGTAAGTAAATACCAAACCTTAATAATAATAAAGAACAGTAATAGTAAAATAATCCCAAATGCGATGCAAATGTCAAATTGAATTTAAGTTCCATAATTAATCATGTGAGGGTCCGAGCCGCTCTTGACCGTGAGCACGGCTAGTATACTAGTTTTACACTCTGCAGAGGTTGCGCATCTTTACCCACAAGTCGTGTATCCCATGTCGCCTGGGTTTGCAAGGCCCTTAGACACTACCGAGGTGAATGGCTAGGGATCCACTACGAGGCCTTTACAAAGTTCCACTAGCTTCCGAAAACACGCTACAGTTTATAGGAAGATCCAGTACAGGGTTCCTGGCTGACAGCCATCGCAGCAAAATCAACCAGGGACCTCCCCGCACTGACCTCTCCCCTACTGCCCTTGCCCCTTTCGGGTAAGGTAGTCTTCCACTAGCTTTCCTAATTAGTCAGCCAAGGGCGTCCCATTATACCCTTGTGGTAGCACTGTTTTCCCGGGTGGTCGCTCCATGTTCCCATTAATTTAATGATCTTAACATGAACAATAATAATAACAAGTTAATAACAGAATAATCATGAATAGTGTATCTCCATACCCAATCCACATAAAGCAATAGCAAGTACTACCCAAAAATATTTCAGGGGTGAACAAGGTATAGAGGTAATCAAAACTGGGGTAACATAAAGGCTCCCATCAAAATTATCCTATGCAGATCATTAAAATTAATAAGAACATGGCTGGGAAAGTAAGTGATCAAGGGCACAACTTGCCTTCAATGAGCTCCTGCTCAGCTACTTCTACTTGTTGAACCTCAGTTTCCACAGTGGCTTGCTCGTCTACTCGCATCAACACAATACATACATAGTATAGCCAAAATCAACATCACACCAAGCATGTAAATAAAATATGCAGTAAAAATCTACATATCAAAATGAAACCATAGGAACTGGAATCACTAAATTTTGAGTTATAGAATTCAAGTTATGAATTTCCTAAGATTTAAGGTGATTATAATAGGATTAGATGATAAATTAATTTTCTAACAGAGTTCATGTCGAAACAGTGATTCTAAATGATAGAGAATATTATTACCAAATTTTAGGAATTGGAATGACTCAATTTGGAGCTAAAATGAATTTTCTATGAATTAACTAAGTTCTAGGAATTATTTTTGTATTAATAATACCTTTACTAATTCATTTATATGTTTTAAACGTGCTCTGGACTGGGCGCCAATTTCTGGAAAGTCCAGGGGTCTGCGCGAATAAAATCCTAGACTCAGTGAATAGTAACACATGGACTGCGGGTTGATTTCCAGAGAGGTGAGGGTCTCTTTAGAAAAGTTGACCCGCGAAGGGGTACGGGCGAGTCTCGGCCGTTGGATTAGATCCGAACGGCCCAGATTAGATAAGCACGCTGCGAATCGGTAAGCAATCAGGGGCACAGGATCCAGATTCGACGGTGTGAATTTAATGCGCTCCGATCTCACCTGCACCACCCGATCGCGATCTAACGGTCCCGATTTCACGCACCGAAGCGGTACACCCGATCTAATCGTAGCCCTCTGTTCACGATCCAACGGACCAAAGGCCATCTCCTACCTCCGATGGAGGAGCACGGCGGCGCGCGCCCGTTCACGGCGGTCCGCCCGCCGGAGATCCCGAATCCGGCCAGTACGAACGCCATAACCCGATTCACTCATCCCGCGTACAATTGACGACTCCCAGAACTCAATGCTACAACTAATTTTGGATGAGGTCGAGTGTAGGACCCGGCCCCCGGCGTGCCACGGCGGCGCCCATGCCATCGGCAGTGGCCACGCGAACTAACGCACCTAGGCCAACTCCGAGCTACTCTAAACGTGCTAGAGATTCAAGCGAAACATGGGAAGGAGAACTCACCGAGGATGGTGGTGGACACCGAGCTGACCACGACGGATTGCGAGTCTGCGGCGGTGTTGAGTCGACGGCGACAAATTCCGGTGCCGCCGGTGGCTTGTCTTCTGAAATTCGGTTGCGGCCACCTTCAACACGCCCGAAAGGAGCCCCTGGGTTCCTTACCCCGAGCACGGTCGTCGGTACGCCCGGATTCGCCTGCGGCGGGTCACTCTCTCTTCTCCGTCGTCGATGGTGGCTCTGTGTTGCTAGGTCTGCGCGGCGTAATGGACAAGGAAGGGAAGGATGCGATGGCGGCTGCGGCTTTATCTCTCCACAGGACGGATTGGAACGCGTGGCCCGGCTTTTCCGTCAACGACGCGCCCGCCATGCGCGGTGAGTTCGTTGGCGGGCGAGGTGGAGCGGTTCTGGCAAGTTTGGCCCACATGCCAGAGAACAAAAAGGTACGGGAGTGCGCGGTAATAGTGCTGACGTGTGGGACCCACAGATCGGTCGGTGAAGGGAGGTGGGCTAGCGCGGGTAAATGTGGAGTTGCTGGGCCGCGCGGGGTTAAAGGATAGTTGGGCCGAATTCCAGGTTGGCGGCCCATCAGGTATAGTATTCCTTTTCCTTTTTCTTTTATATTTTCTTCTTTCTCCCTTCTTTCACAAATTCAAATTTTAATACTAATTTGAATTCAAACTTGTTTGTGAGCTTCTTAACTGAGTTAAGTTCTTAAATTAAAATATTAGTGGGGACAAAATATATTCTTTCATACATTTATTTTCCTCTATTTTGTATAATCCTCCTCCTTCTCTCTTTTCTTAATTCTAGGATTATTTAGGATTTAAATCCCCATTTGGATATTCACCTATTTCTTTTTTTTGCATTATTATGATATTGTCACAAGAATGCACACACAAATAAAATATTCAGCATGATGCAATGATTAAGTAGCATCTTTCTTTATTAATTGTTTTTGGACATGGTGTTCACATATGATGATGCATAAAGATCAAACTCACATAAAGAGAAGTTGTTCCTCTACTGGTAATATTCCTAGCAATTACAAAGTGGGTGTTACAGAGCGTGATGACAAAGACTTCGCAGATGACGTTGATGAGTTTTAAGTCTAACGATGCGCCAGTCACCTTCCTGTGGAAGAGTGTCCATGTTTAGTTCCGTCGTACTTTGATTGTGATACTTGTTAAGATACAATGTTCTAGATCATGTAATAAAGTTACTCTACTCTATTTACGCCTTTATTGCATTGTCTTTTGATATATTACACTTGTGACGTCAACATATGTGTGGAAAATGGATTCTGACCCACATATGCTATGCATTCGGTTTTGCCCCAGAACCAGGTGTGACAACATAGCTGAGATTGGATTACTGATGGATGATACTTGAATCTCTCTCGGTTGGTGCCCATTAAGCTGACCCAAGTCATGAACCAGGGGCTGCATCCAAGCTTGGTCACCTCCTCTCTGGGCGTTCACCACACAACCTTTATGCCGGGACCCTAATGGAGGAGGCGCTACTTTAGACAGCAACCTGTAGCACTTTTGATGATAATTGAGCCACTTCGTCTTTATTGGATAACTTGAGCACCTAAGAACACCAAGTATAACTTTTCCATCTTCACTAGGATCCCAAGTCAAGGCTGAGAAGTTGCCTTGGTTCGCTGCCACGCTGAGAAGGCAGCCACACAGTCGCACTAGGTTGTTCGACATGAAGTTGGTGGTGAGCGCCACATCCGGCGTGAAAAGAGCCTTGTGGGCCAACACGTTCTTGTAGTAGTGGTTATCCAGGATGTCGGGGGTCTTGAAGTCCTGCATCACCATGTTGTTGGTGTCATTTGTCGACTTGCATTTGGTCTGCAGCATGGCGGCGAACGACGGGTCCATATCAGAGGTGTTGCTGGACGGCAGGCGATCCCTAGTGAAGGATGAGAAGTATGAGTGCACGATGTTGTGCACGCCCGATGATGTGATCCTGTCGAAGGCGTCGAACCCTTTGTCGGTGAACATCTTCACAAGCTAGTCGAAGCCGGCGAACGACGGGGGCAGGTTCGACAGGGTCTCGCTGGTGATGGAGACAGTCCTGTCGTAGCGCCCCACGGGTATGGTGAAGTTGATGTCGATGATGCTGAGGAAGTAGGACGCATCGCTAGCGGTTAAGGCGAAGATGTCCGCGCACGAGATCTTGCCCGAGCACGCCGCCTCAAACATGGCTTTGGCGATCTGCACCAGCACGGCGCGGCCGCGGAGCTCCCGGTGCTCCATGAGCAGCTGCTCCATCGCCAGGAACTTTAGCCCGATCCCCTTGAACAGATTGACGTCGTCGATGCCTACCATGAGGCGCCTCCCCTTGTACGCCTCTGTCACCCACCGCACCGCGTCCTCTGTCTCTGGCGTCGAGACCATCGATCTTAGCTGCCCCATGTCGATCCCGATGGGCAGTATCTTGACAGTCATGGTGCGGTCGTAATACTCGATGCCGATGTACTAGCGCTTGGACTGGTAGTCGATCGCCTCGAAGCCCCGTAGGCTGGGGAAGTTGGACCCACCCACGATGCAGACCACGGGGAGGTTGGGAACTGAGTATGCACCGTGGTTGAGGACTCTCATCGAACACTTGGAGGACGTGTTTACGGGTACCTCTTCCTCTTTGGCTTGCTCACCGCGGAAGAGTGGTAGGATGAAGACGTGGAAGCCAGGTTCGGTGTAGCGGTCATAGACACCAGGAGAGGCGCGGACTTCCACTCGGGCGACTCCACCATCTCCGCCTGGTTCGGTGACAAGGAGGAATGGAGGACTAGCCGTAGCGGACCTTCTCACGTGTACATACGGAACCGAAGCCGTAGACCGGCGCAGGGGTGGACGCGGGTGTGCTGCATGATGTCGTCTTCGTTGTGGCGGCGAGGAGGCTGTTGAGTTCCTTGAGGCGGCCCTGCGCTGTGACCTTGCTGACCCTGACGCACTCGTACTCTAGGCGAGGGCTCTGGAGCGTGCTCTCCCTATCGGTGACGGTGTCATTGAGGCACACGTTGTCGACGCTGGCGTGGAAGAAGAGAAGGTCGTGGCTGAATTGGAACGTCTCAGTACCAACGAGGTCGTCCACCACTTGCTCTAGGTCCAATGGAAATCTGGGTGGCGCAGTGGTGGAGGAAGACGACTCTCCATTGAAGACAGGTTCGTTGTCGGCAGACGGCAACCGTCTGGCGAACTGAATGTCGAGGATGCCTGTGCAGCACAGGTCGTCGTCGTGGTCTGGCTTGGTCAGCCTAGCGAAGGTGGTGCTGCAGAGGTTCATGCGCTCGATGCCGATGGGGCCGCGCTGGATGAGCTCCATGGCGTTGCCACCGAGATCCTTATCGCAGTATTGGTCGAAGATGGGAGCACCATAGATGGTCGTGGATGTGGTGAGGCCAGGCTTGATGCCGGACATTTTGTCGACGATGGTGTGCTCCGTATCAAGTGCCGTGAAGCCACCGAAGGCGTTCAGGCAGTTCACCGAACACTTGGCAGGTGCACCTTCGATGCAAACGATGAGACGCTTCTCGCACACCGCGAGCTCTACTAGCAGCGACTAAAATTTCATCCTTTGCAAGATCGTTCCTCTGATACCAAATGTTAGCATCACAGATGCTTCCAGAGAGAAATAGCAAGTAGAGAGAGTAGAGAGAAAGCTAGTAGCAACATGGAGAGAGGGGTAAGAGATGATAGTGTTTGTATTATGATTTCTGATAATTGGTAATTGATATCCCCTAACCTGTACAATTGTCCTTTTATAGCTGCAGATACCCACTTGGCCCTAACAATAGCCCCACATGACAGCCACTCCTAACAATGCGCTTCATCATGCAGAGAGGGAACGTAAAGCAGAGCGAGAAGCTCAAGAAGCACGTCGAGGAAAAGGTGGGTCGGGCGCCACGTTAAGACCGGAAGGAAAAGACACGACGGTCGAGGACCCGCCTGCGCTCCCACCATCGAACAGGGATGGCCAGTGCATGCTCCTAAAGTCGCGTTCATGGGAGTCCGCATCGTCTGTTGCGGAGACGTCAGGTGGCTGGTGGGGTTGCTATTTTGCCTGTGGTGGGGGAGGGGTGGCGGTGCTAATATTTCTTGGTGCTGCAGGCCCGATTGCTGGGAAAAATATGGTTGTAATTGCAATGGTGTTGGGATGGTATGGGTGCTTGTTTTTGTAATAAGGATGGCGTATTGATTAGAGTGGTAGGTGTGAGAGATGGCTCTCTTGTTGTTTGTTGGGACGGCTCTGGCCATGCAGTCTTTGGTTTCCTTGGTTTCTGGGAAATCTCTAGCTGGATGTTGTGACAGAACCTCCCAAGGTTTTAGGCCCACCTACAGTTGTCCTTGTCCTATGGACCTTGGACAACCATGTAGATGCACTTAATCACTCGACAAGTTCAGTAACTGTATCATCCTCAATTCGCCCAAGAGTGCTTCACCCGTCACGCAGATATTACATCACATCGGAGGAAAGAATAAGCGAAAGCAAATTACAATAACTTAATTTACATTTATTTAATATATAGAGAGAGTATTATTATTATTATTATAATACCATGGTACTTAAGAGTGCATAAAGTATTATTATTACAAACCTGGGAGGCAAAACACCCTCCGGCACAAAAGAGTTTGTTTTTAAAGTGGGAGACCAACATCCTCCCGCGACTGACTTCACTGCTGGGGCTCATCCTTGGGTACCACCTTTGAACAAAAACAACAAAAATCTGCTTTTTCCTCACCTACAACAACATGGGTTCGAAAACCCTGAGTACGGAGTGTACTTTCGCAAGTCTTATCCGTCAAAAGAAAAGACTCTCAAGGATATGCCTGGCTGGAGGGAGTCAAGGTAAGGCTATTCAAGAATCAAAGACTCTGTTTGCAGAAATGCTTACTAACAGTGGATCCTTAAAAATCCAATTTTATTATCAAGTTGTGTTATTACCTGGAACTAGAGTTCTTTCTACCCTAGTTCAAGCACTTGACCTATACTAGCCGTCTTTTATCATCCCATCAGTTCACTGGATTGCTATGTGTAAGTCAGTGACCAAGTCTTCATATACGAGAAGTAACGGTGATCCGAATCGATTAATACCCAGCTGTGGATCTCCGATCACACGACATATGTAGCACTTAACCCTTGCATATGTCAACTCGCCACCGGGTTTCTTAAGACCAGACCGGGTTCACACCAACCGAGAGCACAGATAGACCACCGTCTAGCCTCTTGCCACGGAGGGTACACGCTACTCTCGCCATCTCTCCACTCCCATTGCGTGTTGGCCTTTCTGGTATTAGTCTGCACGAGGCAAAGCTTACCCATGATGAGGCATGTGATCAGTTAAAAGGTCCTCGATCATCAAGCCTACATTGGTACGGTCCTTAATCGACTCAGACGGAGACACTACACTGAGACTCTCTTCTCGTGCAAGTCACCCGCCCGGTCTCATCTTTATCATTTAAAACCCAAAGTTTGGTACCTGTCAGAGGTACATCTTTTCCGATGTTGAACCCATCACGGCCATGATGGATCCACCATCAAGTTTTATTTTTGAAAACATCCCATTCCATTTGAAGAATCATCTTTTGTTAAAAACAAAACATTTTTGTTTTTTCTAAAGCAAGACTAAGCATCAGAAAACCTTTTAATAAAATAGGTAATCAAGGAATGGTAAACAGTTCCAAGGAAGGAAATGCAGCAATTGGTTTAGCACCCAACTCCTATCACCTAATGCATCATTCAAGTGAAAAATCACAAGGAAAAGGTAAATGCACCGGGGCTTGCCTTGTGTTGTAGGGGATTCGGGATCTGTCCCATAGATATCAAAATAAAAATAGTTCCCGGCAGGTGGAGTTTCAGTTGGTGCTGCAGTCTCTTCTTCTTAAACACTTACTTCTTCTTTGTTTTCTATACATAACCATACATATACATGAAAGCTCATGTGATGTTATGAATATGCAATTATAATAGAGACACATCAAGTTGTATCTTAAATACAACTTTCCTTCATGGTACACCAGAGATACTAGGGTTTTCTGAGTCATCATTCTACTCGGATAAGGCAATTATTACTTATAAAGCTAGGGTTTTGGGCTTTGCGGATCAAACAATGTCCAAAACATGTCAAACTTCACCCATGGGTTCTAATTATCAAATTAAGTTTACCAAAAAAAGTTTTATGATTTTTGGAGTTATTTAGTAATTTCTAAAATTCCAAAAGTCTAGGTTTAGGCATTTTTAAATACTAAATAATTCATGATTGGGGCTAAAAATCTTGGAACTATTTTTATTAAATACTAGAGAAATTTAGGAGTCTAGTAAAATTGGTCTCATATTTTTATCATTATTCTAGAATTGTCTACAATTTCTCTAAGCCTGGCAGAAAAAAAAGAGAAAGAATGAATAGTAATTGGCTCAAACCAGCCCGAACCTGCCCAAGAACAGGGTAACGCGCCCGCGGTGTTCGTTTTGCATAGAGGACCCTAACTGTTTGAATAACTAATTAAGAATCATGCGCACTATTTACTTGTGTCTCTGACACTTACACCGAAGCCCCTCCCTTTTTGTTTCTTCGCAAGGTTAGGTCCCCGACCACGGACGGCGGAGCAGTGGCTCCGGCGAGCTTGTACCGGCTGGAAAACGCAACGACTAGGCTTCTTACTTGGTCAACATCGAATTCCACCTCGGGCGACCCTAATTCCTCTACCAATTGCGAAGTTATAGCTCAAAATCTCTCTGTCCACGATGATGGCGCAAACTGAGGACAACCCGAGGTGTTCCCGGTGATCTAACATGGTCTAGTTCAATTGGCTGGGCCGATAAGCATCTATAGCACACAAGGGTGCTGAAACGAGGGCAAGGAGGGTATGAACGGACCTGGAAACGACGCTCCACGACGCGATGGCTCACGGTGGTGCGGAGAACCGATTTGGGGGGAGAAAAGAATTAGAGCACTGTGGTGGCTAATTGGAGGCAAGGGTGGGTGCTCTGGCTTCGTGACAACCTTACGAAGCTAGTGGCATACTTAATTTATAGGGTCCAAGGGTGGTGGCTCCAAATTTTGAAGGAGAAAGCTGGCGACCGGAGGGAGAGTTGAGTCACGGAGCCGCGTAACGTGGCGTTTACCGGGGTAGTGTCTCAGACGATGAACAAGCTACCCAAGGAGGTCTACTACGACGTGGTAAGGCTTTGATACACGTAGCCTCGCCGGATAATGGTGAACTCCGGTGATGCCAGCGCGATTGACCGCGGTGGGACACGACGGCCGGTCCGGCCAGCGACTGGATTCACCCCGCACTGGATATTTTCACCTCGCCCCGACGTTATCTACTCTTCCCGTGGCACGAATCTCCCAGGCGGGCGAGAATTGTGGCGGTGGATCACCGGCGTCGAGCGCACGACACCGGAGATCTTTATAGTCACTGTACCATGGCGATCTTCATCATATGTTCTGACAGCGCGATTTGGAGAGCTTCGTTCTCCCTTTTTCATGTAACAACTCGGTCACTTGTCTGCATCAATGTTGTCGTCTAAAGAACCAACTACAAATTTGTTATAAAGATCTTACTCAGTTACTCACTCAATTCTTCACAATTCGATCTCCAAGTTCTTCCAAGTTCACTGGTGGCCATAATTCAGTCTTCTGTCTCGACTGACATCCAAACTTTCTGCCCATTTTTCTCCAATTTTTGTATGACATCAAGGCTCAGCCACTTAAGCAAAGTCATTCCCCTATCATAGATCTATAAATTTGATGTGTTGACTTAGGTCAAAATCCTTGTAGATTAAGAGATATAGAGCTCCAAAGTTGACCTCATTGTATTGAAATTCGGACTTAACCTTATAAAGCTTATGGGGTACTTTTTGCAAAGAAGTCCAAATTCCTCCACATTAATTGAAAATTCTCCAATGTGAAAGTTATTTGGCTTGTGATGTTTTATCACTTTGATATTTGCACTTTAGTCCAAAAGTGCCTAGAATTTACATTTAACCCCCTAAGGTTCCAATTAAGGTTTTCTAGGGTTTCTTTTTGAGTTTTGGGGACTTTAGGGTTTTTGTGCCACTAAAGTACATCAAGGGAGATACCTTGTGAACAATTATCATGGCTTTTTAAGTTCTAACTTATTTGGGCTTCACTTACATCCATAAGCCCCAATTCAGGGTTAAATACCCTACCCTAGGGTTTATTACGCACCAAGTCTTATCATCACAACTTGTTTGAAAATTTTACCTAGTGAATGCACTCTAGGTGTGACAAGCAACATGAATGTCAATGCACATGATGTCATGCTCAAGTTTTAGTGCCAGTAACACCAGGGGTGTTATAGATGTCCTACGTCTTTGTCGTGGAAGACGCAGTAAAACTTCCTTTGCTGCTGGGGATCTCTACCTCAGCCTCTGCCTCTTGTTGCGCCGCTAGTGCGGCCTTGTTGTGGAGAGTAGTCTTGAAGCTAGGGGGCCTTTGCCTGGTTGCTGTTGGTTGGCGATATTATTGACCTGGAGCTACTGGCCTCGCTCTTGGTGAGGGTGTTCTTGTTGTGGACCTCTGGTCCACGTTCTGCTGGACTGCGGAGTCTCTTTTGGCTTTTACTGCTACTGCACTTTCCTGTTGTGGAGCTCTTCAGATTGGACGTATTTTTTGAATAGATGGTATAGTTCTTGGAGGTTGGATGGGGTATCTTATAGGTTACATGAAGCTAAAAACCTAGGAAAATTCTTCTCTAAGAAGTCTTGAGTCTCCTAGGTAGCTTCATCTTCCGTATGCTGGTTCCATTGTACCTTATAGAATTTAAGAGTCCTTTTTTGGGTAATTATGTCCCTCTGATCCAAAACTCGAATGGGATGTTCTAAATAAGTCAAATTTGGTTCTAAGACAACATCCACCATATCGATGGTTCGATCAGGAACCTGAAGGCACTTCTTCAATTGAGATACATGGAACAAGTTGTGTACTGCAGATAATGTTTCTGGAAGCTGGAGTCGGTAAGCCATTGGTCTGTATCGCTCAAGAAAAAGAAACGGGCCAATATACCAGGGTGCCAGTTTCCCTTTTACACCGAAACGATTTACACCCTTCATTGGTGATACTTTTAGATACACATGGTCATTAACTTGAAATACCAAAGGTTGACGACGCTTATCCACATAATTCTTTTGTCGAGCTTGTGCCTCTTTCAAGTTGTGTATAATTCGTTGGACTTTTTCTTCCATCTCTTTAACCATGTCGGGCCTGAAAAATCACCTTTCTCCGGGTTCACACCAATTTAAGGGTGTCCAGCACCGTCGTCCATACAGTACTTCAAATGGTGCCATCTTGATGCTCTCTTGATAGCTGTTATTATAAGAAAACTCTGCCAGTGGTAGACAATCATCCCATTTCTGTGGGCATTCTAGGACACATGCTCGCAACATGTCTTCAAGTATTTGATTCACTCTCTCAGTTTGTCCACTTGTTTGAGGATGATATGCCGAACTGTGGAGCAGCTTAGTACCCAGAGATTTGTGGAGTTCTTCCCAAAATTTGGATACAAATTGTGGTCCATGGTCTGACACTATTGTTTTTGGGATTCCATGCAAACTGAGAATACGAGCAATATGTATCTATGCATAGGTAATTACCGAGTAATATGTCTTAACTGGCAGAAAATGAGCTATCTTTGTAAGCCGATCAATTATAACCCAGATAGAGTCAAAACCTTTAGTTTTTCTAGGTAATCCCACAATGAAGTCCATACTAATGTCCTCCCATTTCCACGTTGGGATAGGTAAAGATTATAGTGGTCCAGCGGTCTTCATGTGCACTGCCTTGACACGTCTACATGTGTCACATCTAGCCACATAGCGTGCAATCTCAATCTTCATTTTCATCCACCAATAGTGTTGCTTTAAGTCTTGATACATCTTAGTACTTCTAGGATGAATGGAATATTGACTAAGATGAGCTTCATCCAAGATTTGTTGGCGGACTTCAGCATCTTTAGGCACAATTATGCGATCATTGAACCATAATATTCCTTGGTCATCTTTTCTGAAGCAATTAGCTTTGCCGGCTTCTATTTTCTCATGAATATGCTTCATACCCTTATCACTTCTTTGGGCATCAATAATTCTCTGTAGAAGAACTGACTAAAGTTCCATGTTGTATCATACCCAGGTTCAACTTTTCCATTTCTTGGCATAGGGTGGTGTCAGAGGCCCTTACTGTAAGACAATGACATGAAGCTTTGAGCTTAGTGCATCTGCCACCACATTGGCTTTCCCTGGGTGATAATGGATTTCTAAATCATAATCTTTGTTGGGGACTTGTTCTCAAGTGCTAAGAGCTTAAGAACAAGGCAACATAGAAAATGTTAATCGTTAATGCCCTTTGTCCTCCGAAGCACTATTTCCCTTAGGACATAATGACTTGCGGACGAAGGTTATGAAGGACATACCTTCATAAATTAATCAAATAATGACGAAGGATGAAATATGAAGAATATAAAGGAAAACATGAACAATCATTTATTATTATTGAGCATAAACAAAAATATTATTGAACAACAAGTGTACCTTCAATCGGAAGGAAATGATTGTACAAGCGTGATGCAAAAAGCGAATGCCAAGTCAACGTGAACAGTACGGGAATACTGTTCACCTATTTATAGACACGGGACACAGCCCTTACAAAATTACATTCATGCCCTTTACATTTGATAATAACTCTATAGTAGTCTATCGAGGTCTGAATAGCCTTTTCATCTTTAAGTCGGTTCCACTCTTTGCTGTTACGCCGAAGCTTTCCTGCTCAACACCTTCGGCTCTGTATCAAGCTTCGTATTATTTCGGTCTGCTGCAATGCCGACTTTAGTCCGAGAGTACCTGTTTACACATTGTACTACAGAAATACTGTTAAATCCTGTTTTTGAGGACCTTCGGACGCCGAAGGTCCCCAACAGTAGCCCCTCGCAATATTAATTTGTTTGAAATAATAAATTCAGATTGCGATATGAACGAAGGCTTTATGCCGAAGGTCCGAAAAAAACACCTTCCCTTTGCTAGAATAGCAACATTCAATGACAAGTGGGGTCCTTCAACTTTCAACGCATCAAGCGTATAAATACGGCCATACCGCAAACTTATTTTGCACGCTTTCTGGCCAACCACTCCTGCTCACTCATTTTTTAACTCTGGTGCACTGTGATCTGCTAAGCTTTTAGCTTTGAAGCTTCGGCTTTGAAAACAGTTTTTTAGTGTTTCCGAAGATGTCTGAAGCTGCTAAGAAGGCTGCTGCTGAGATGAAGCTGAGTCTTGATGAAGAGAAGAACTTAGGGTTTCTTATAGCAATGTCGAAGACCAACACAGAAAAGATCACCAGGGAAATTCTGGAAGGGCTGTCTGAAGATACTGGTGACAGTGACAGTTTTGATGTAGATAGTGGCGGTGAAGACTCCGAAGACCGCCCCTGGCGACCAAGTCATGCGGTTTTCGGCAAATCAGCTATCAAAGAAAACCATCTTGCCAATATGAGGGGAAGGTATTTCCGGGATCTGTCCATTGTGAGGGCGGACGAAGGGGAAAAGACTTGTCCACACCCTGAAGAAAATGAAGTTGTGGTGTACCGAAGCTTTTTGAAAGCCGGATTGCGATTCCCCTTGAGCAGCTTCGTCGTGGAGGTGTTGAAAATCTTCGAAGTCTATCTTCATCAACTTACTCCAGAGGCTATTATAAGGCTAAATAACTTCGTGTGGGCCACGAGAAGCCAAGGTCTGAAGCCTGACGCAAGAAGCTTCTGTAATATACATGAATTATTATATGAAACAAAGCCTTGGGGCAAAGAACAGTACCACAATAACTTTGGCTGCTACAGTTTCGTCTCTCGGTCCGGGGCAAGCTGTCCCGTACCAACCTTTCGGAAGAGATGGCCCGGGGATTGGATGACAGAATGGTTTTATGTGAAGAATGACCTATCAGCACGAGAAGACATCAAAGGTATAATTATGCGTCCTATTTGGCAAAGCTTCGGCCTTCGGAGGCCGAAGGTTGAAATGAATGAAGCCGCCGAAGAGTGCCAAAGAGCCTTCGGCGTTGTCTGCTCTTTTATAGGAACAAGGGACTTAGTACAAGAGCATATTGCCTTCAGGGTGTGGCCGCTTGCGGAGAAATGGGAAATGCCACAAGAAACCATTAAAGAGGCCGACGAAGGTGGACTTATCAGGTTTAAGTACACTTTTAAATTTGGAGATAAATTTATTGAGCCAGATGATGAGTGGTTGAAAAGCATTGACAATTTAAGTGATGAGCTGCTTGGGACCTACTCGAAGGCCGAAGATACTGCAATGTCAGCAGCCTTCGGAGGCCGAAAAAAGAAAAGGCTGAATCGGGTATTTGATGCCATCGGGTTTGTCTACCCTGACTATTGCTACCCCATTCGAAGGCAGAAGAGAAAAAATACAACCTCTGCAAAAGAAGAAACTGCAGCTGCTCCTAGCGAGCCAGAACCGAAAAGGAAGAAGATAAAGGTTCTTACGCATCGGCCGCGTTATATTGAACCAGCTTCGGTGCCTGAGTTTACCGGAGAGACCTCTTCGGCCACCGAAGCTGAAAAACCAGCCGAGCCAACTTTGCTGCCAGAAGTCGCAGAAACAGCCGAAGTACCAACGAAGACAAAATTGGAGCAATCAAAAATTTTGTTACCAGAAACGAAAGAGAAGGCCGAAGCGCCATTCACAGAAAAAATGGAAGAGGTAAAGGAAGCAACCGAGGACTCCAAAACATCAGAAGTTTTGAGTCCTTCAGCAATTATTGGGACATCAAAAAATGAAAAAGTGCCAGCTGCAACTCCGAAGAGAAAGAGAATGGCTAATGTGCTAGATGTACTGGAAACGATCATATCTTCGAGCACACCTCCGAAGAAGGCTGCTGTTACTTTTGAAACAACAGCTGAAATTTCTGGTTCTGCAGCTCCAGAGCAAGAAATTGAAGCCGAAGCTGGGCCCTCAGAGCCCACAAAGGCAAAAACCTTGGAAAGTGAGGCAGAAAAAATAACAAAGCCAACTTTTGCTGAAGGAACTGGTGTTGTTACCCCCGAAGCATCCCCCAAAATTCGTGATTATATTTTTCGTCATGCTTCGGGGAAAAAATTATCAGAAAAAGAAGAACAAGAGGCCCAACACTATGCCCAAAAGTTGAAATATCCAAAGGGGGCGTTGATATTTAATGGCAGTGGAGAAGAAGATTTCTTGTATTGCCTCCCCGACAGCAAGGAAATTTCTGTCTGTCGGGAGATGAGCAGAAGCTTCGGATTCCCAACTTTAGAAGACGGACTTTCGGTGCTGTCAAAGAACGATCTGGCTGACAGCCTAGCTTACAACAGTTTAAAGGTGCGACAAATGGAATTCTTATATTTTTGTTGAGTTCAAAATTTTTCGTTTGTTTAAAACTATTGACACAGACATATTCCTGTCTGCAGGGCCTGATACTCAGCAATGCCCTCAGAGCTCAGAAAGATGCTGAGGACGAAGGATGTACTATAGCCCTGAGCAACCTTCGTTCCGAAGTAATTGAACTGAGGAACGAAGGTCTCGAAAAAGACAAAATATTATACTCATTGATAGATAAAATAAAGGAGGACGAAGCTGCTTTCAAAAGTCAAGCTGAAGCTCAGAAACGCGAAATTGAAGACCTTCGGAAACAACTGGCCAGAGCCAAAGAAGAACGTATACTTGAAGAAACAAAGCGTGAACTCAGCGATCAATGGGCAGATCACCTAGAAGTGACTGTTGAAGAGCTTCGTTCGTCCAAAAAGAAATGCTACAATAAATCTGTAGATTGTGTTAAAAAATTAAAGGCTAGCTTCGCCAAGGTCGGCGCATTCTCAAGTGAAGAAAATTTTTCGAGGGGCAATCCCGAAGGTGTCATTGAATGGATCGACCACGAAGCTGAAGCCTTCGAAGAAATTTTAAATAGCCGAGGAGATATATGTGCCTTCTCTGGCGCCAGAGGGATTGCCACCATTTTAGAGAAGAAGGGCTGTGAGCATGTAAAAATTTTAGCACAGTCCGAAGCTGCTTTGTCCTTTGAAGATACAAAAGATCCTTCGGCCGAAGCTAGCATAATTGGTGGAAAGTTTTTTACCGATATCTGGGATAATGGTGGCCGAGAAATGGCCGGAGAAATTATTCGAAGAAGTGAAAAGGGCATTCACGATGCAAGAGAAGTAGCTGAGGCTGCTGTCAAGAGCGCAGAAGCCGAAGGTCAATTAGGTACTAAATAATAGTTTTTATCGTGTTGTAATCCTTAGGCTTTTAAGATCTGTTTGCGATTTGTAATAGCAATGTAGCCGTATCCTGCTTCAGATCCGACTAAAGCGCCCTCGGACCCCCAGCCGAAGGGGGACGACGAAATTAAAAAGATGGCCGAAGATATTATGGACGAAGTCGTCAATCGGCTCCTGAATGAAGCTGCAGAAGTCGTTTTGAGAGAGGATTAAACATTTTTGTAAAAAACTTCGGAAATGTAATATAGTGTAACATTTTGTAACCCCGAATGTAATATATCTATTTTTGCTACTCAATTCTTTACGATGCATGAAACTTTACACACGTACCGTTTTTGAGTCTGGCGAAAAAACACCTTCCCTTCTTTTCATGCTTCGTGAAGAAAAATTTTTATGTATCACAACAATGTCCATAGTGCTCAGATGAAGAATATCCAAGCTTCGTGAAAAAATTCTCCGAAGCTATACTCCGAAGATGAAGATTGTGTCTCCTTGTGACCACGATTTTCACTCTTTCAAATCATACTTCCGAAGATCAATATTGTGTCCCCTTCTTGTGCCATATGCAACATGATGTATGATGCTTATGCTATGCAAAATGATGTGATGATGTTATGTTACGTAGATGACATTTGTTCCGAAAGATACACACATATCCCCACACAATATTTTTGTATCAGCACTGATTCTTCGCTGTAAGCTCTGCATTCCCTTAGGAACGTCTTTGGAGCTTCTTCGCCTTTTACTTAGGCGGTATAAGCTCTGCATTCCCTTAGGAACGTCTTTGGAGCTTCTTCGCCTTTTACTTAGGCGGTATAAGCTCTGCATTCCCTTAGGAACGTCTTTGGAGCTTCTTCGCCTTTTACTTAGGCGGTATCAGCGTTGACTTTTCGCTGTATGCTCTGCATTCCTTTTGGAACGACTTTGGAGCAGAAAACTTACACTGCGCTCCCTTCGGAACGACTTTTTGTGACTTCGTCAGACTTACTCTGCGTTCCTTAGAACGACTTTTTGTTGCTTCGAAGGGTTTTCGATAGTCCGAAGGTCCTTTTTATTATCACAAACCTGTGAAGAAAACATATTTTTCTTGTAGGAATCAACGAAACTAATTACATGAAACCTAAACAATGTCCTTTATTACAGAAAATAAAACTGAATGAAAAAGATTGCTATTAAGGTAGGATATTTGTCAATAGATCTGCTTTGACTCTGGCACGGTGCTGTTGACCGTGCGAGCTTCGGACTGTTCTCTGAAGTCCCTTTGATGTGGAGCATATTGGCTCCCTTCTGGCTGCTGGCCTTGTTGCAACGGAGGTGGAGGCGGAGGCTGTTGCCAGGAAGCTGAAGGCTGACTTGCCGAAGCAGCAGAGACTGCAGGATGGTTGCCCACATATTCTGGGATGTAGGGCGAATGATACGAAGCTGTATGCATGACCTGCTTCGGCTGGGCTTGTTGTGCTGCTGCTTCAGCTATTTCCTTTTGCTTCTGTATAGTAACATGGCACATCCTGGTAGTATGGCCTTTGTTCTCACCGCAGAATAAGCAAAAGATTTTTCTCGGTTGATCGCCAAATCTTCCTCCGAAGCCCCTGGCGCCTCTGCCTCTTGGAGCTGGTGGCCGGAAGGAGCTTTGCTGTTGTCCAGAAGCCTGTGAGGAGCATTGTGGCCTTTGCTGTTGGCTTCCTCTGTCATCATTTTGTGTAGAATTGTGAATTGATCTCACATGCCTCGGATAAAACCTTCCTCCGAAGCCCCTGGTCATTTCAGAAAACCTGAAAGCCTCCTCCCTTCTTTGGCGAAAATCATTGTCAGCCCGAATGTATTCATCCATTTTCTGGAGAAGCTTCTCCAAAGTTTGAGGAGGCTTCCTGGCGAAGTACTGAGCTGACGGACCTGGCCGAAGCCCCTTGATCATGGCCTCGATGACAATTTCATTGGGCACCGTTGGTGCCTGTGCCCTCAGACGCAAGAACCTTCGGACATATGCCTGAAGGTATTCTTCGTGGTCCTGAGTGCACTGGAACAAAGCCTGAGCAGTGACCGGCTTCGTCTGAAATCCTTGAAAGCTGGTTAACAACAAATCCTTCAGTTTCTGCCATGAAGTGATCGTTCCTGGCCGAAGGGAGGAATACCAGGTTTGAGCAACACTTCTGACAGCCATAACGAAAGATTTGGCCATGACTGAAGCATTGCCACCATACGAAGACACTGTTGCTTCGTAGCTCATCAAAAACTGCTTCGGGTCTGAGTGGCCATCAAATACAGGGAGCTGAGGCGGCTTGTAGGACGGGGGCCAAGGTGTAGCCTGCAGCTCAGCGGACAGAGGAGAAGCATCATCAAAAACAAAATTCCCATGATGGAAATTGTCATACCAATCATCTTCGTTGGGAAAACCGTCCTGATGAAGGTCTTGATGCTAAGGCCTTCGATGTTGCTCGTCCTGAGCAAGATGACGAACTTCTTCAGAGGCTTCGTCTATCTGCCTCTGCAATTCAGCTACCCTGGCCATTTTTTCCTTCTTGCGTTGAACCTGCTGCTGAAGGATTTCCAGATTTTGAATCTCCGGATCTAGATCATCCTCTGGAGGTGTTGGACTGGCAGCCTTCCTCTTCTGGCTTCGTGCCTCTCTAAGAGAAAGGACGTCTTGATTGGGGTCCAGCGGCTGCAGCGTGCTAGCCCCTGGTGCTGAAGCCTTCTTCGGCGGCATGACGAAGGTGATGCTTGCCGAAGATGTTGAAAAGCTCAAGAAATGGAAGTGAGTTCACCGGAGGTGGGCGCCAATGTTGGGGACTTGTTCTCAAGTGCTAAGAGCTTAAGAACAAGGCAACATAGAAAATGTTAATCGTTAATGCCCTTCGTCCTCCGAAGCACTATTTCCCTTAGGACATAATGACTTGCGGACGAAGGTTATGAAGGACATACCTTCATAAATTAATCAAATAATGACGAAGGATGAAATATGAAGAATATAAAGGAAAACATGAACAATCATTTATTATTATTGAGCATAAACAAAAATATTATTGAACAACAAGTGTACCTTCAATCGGAAGGAAATGATTGTACAAGCGTGACGCAAAAAGCGAATGCCAAGTCAACGTGAACAGTACGGGAATACTGTTCACCTATTTATAGACACGGGACACAGCCCTTACAAAATTACATTCATGCCCTTTACATTTGATAATAACTCTATAGTAGTCTATCGAGGTCTGAATAGCCTTTTCATCTTTAAGTCGGTTCCACTCTTTGCTGTTACGCCGAAGCTTTCCTGCTCAACACCTTCGGCTCTGTATCAAGCTTCGTATTATTTCGGTCTGCTGCAATGCCGACTTTAGTCCGAGAGTACCTGTTTACACATTGTACTACAGAAATACTGTTAAATCCTGTTTTTGAGGACCTTCGGACGCCGAAGGTCCCCAACAATCTTTAATCATCTCAAGCCATCTTCTCTGCCTCATGTTCAGTTCTGACTGGGTAAAAATATATTTTAGACTTTTATGATCTGTATATAAATGACAAGTATTTCCTAGCAGATAATGACGCCATATCTTAAGGGCATGAACAACTACAACTAATTCCAAATCATGAGTTGGATAGTGCTCCTCATGCCGGCGCAGTTGTCTTGAAGCATAAGCTATGACTCGGCTCTCTTGCATTAGGACACATCCGAGTCCACTTCCTGATGCGTCACAATACACATCAAAAGGCTTCTCTATGCCCGGTTGAGCCAATACCGGAGTAGTGGTCAATAACACCTTCAGCTGCTCGAAAGCGTCATTGCATTTCGAGGACCAGTCAAACTTGGTGTCATTCTTCAATAAATCTGTAATAGGTTTCACAATCTTGGAGAAATCCAGAATAAACCTGTGGTAATATCCGGCCAGTCCAAGGAAGCTTCGAACTTGATGTACAGTGGTTGGCGGTTTCCATTCTAGAATATCTTTAACTTTACTGGGATCGATCGCAATTCCTTTTGCAGATAATACATGTCCCAGAAACTGGATTTCTTCCAACCAAAACGCGCATTTACTGAATTTAGCATACAATTGGTGCTCTCTTAGGCGCGTTAGCACGATCTGCAAATGCTTAGCATGCTCCTCTTCATTTTTGGAATAGATCAAGATGTCATCAATGAAGACCACCACAAATTTATCTAACTCGGGCATAAACACCGAGTTCATTAAATATGTGAAGTGGGCTGGAGCATTTGTCAATCCGAAGGACATAACCAAATATTCAAATAATCCATACCGCGTAGTAAATGCGGTCTTGGGTATATCTTCGGGTCGAATACGGATCTTATTATAACCGGACCTAAGGTCAATCTTGGAGAATACCCGAGTTCTAGTGAGTTGATCGAATAAGATATCGATCTGTGGAAGAGGGTACTTGTTCTTGATAGTGACCTCATTAAGGGGTCTATAGTCCACGCACATTCGAAGTGTTTGATCCTTCTTTTTGACAAAAATTGTTGGACATCCCCATGGTGATGAACTAGGCCTAATTAACCCCTTCTCAAGCAAGTCTTGGAGTTGAGTCTTGAGTTCTGCCAATTCATTAGGTGGCATTCGGTATGACCTTCTAGAAATAGGAGTCGACCAGGCTTTAGTTCAATCACAAACTCTACATCCCTTTCTGGAGGCAACCCAGGCAAATCTTCAGGAAAGACATCCGGGAATTCACATACCACCGGATTATTCTGAATTTCTTGTACGGAAGTTTCATAGACTCTTCCTGATGGTTTGGCTGGGATAGCTATAGGGATGGATAATTGAATCTCTTCATGGTCAGGGCTCAATCTGATAGTCCTTAAGTCTGTATTGATTCTGGCCTTATGTTGGGCTAACCAGTTCATGCCAAGAATTACATCTATGTCTTGGCCCTTTAAAACAATCATGTTGGTAGGAAATTCCCATTCGGCCAATGTTACTGGTATGTGGAAGACTACTTCCTTAGTAAATATCCGTCCCCCAGGTGAATGGATAATAAATCCTTCCCTTGATTCAGTGCAAGGAATGTAATGCTTTTCCAAAAAATTCTTGCTTATGAAGGTGTGTGATGCACCAGAATCAAAGAGAATAATTGTTGGGTAATTGGCAACAAGGAACGTACCCATCATTACCGGCTCGCCTTCCGGTGTTGTAGCCACTTGGGTATAGTATATCCGTTCGGTTTTCTTGAAATTCTTGCCCGTTGAAGTACTAGTCGTGTTTCCCTTTCCTTGGTTGGAGTTCCTAGAGTTCTGTTGGAAGTTGGTTTTATTTTGCTTCGGGTATGGGCAGTCCTTGATGAAGTGTCCGGACTTTCCACAATTGAAGCAACCAGTAGACGAACTAGGGAGAGCAGGGAAACGAGTACCAGGGGCACTAGGCTGATTGGTAGGAGTGGGGGCAGTATTGGGACGAATGAAAACAGGCTGCTTCAAGGGATAGGTAGGTGGGCGAGGCGAAGAACGATTCTGATTAAAATGTCGGATCACCAACCTGGTTCTCTTCTCAGGCCCTTGATTTGACCTTTCACCTCCAAACCCCTTTGATTTTCCATGCCCGACATTTTTTGCTTCCACTGACAGTGATGTACTGATAGCCCTACTTTAGGTGCGATATAGACATGTTGCCATTTTCTGTTGAAGCCTGTCATTAAGTCCCCTCATAATACAAATCTTTTTCTTCAGATCGATATTTACTTGGTCGATGGCATACTGGGATAGATGGTTGAATTTGTTGAGATACTGCATAACAGTATCTCCCCCTTACTTTAACCGGATGAACTCTTCTTGCTTCATATGGAGCACTCCCTCTAGAACATAATGCTCCTGGAATGCTAGCTTAAATTCCTCCCGAGAGATCTGATGCCCAGCCGGTTGGATGGCTACAAAATTTGCCCACCAAGTACTGGCAGACCCTCTTAGTTGTTGGGCAGCAAATAATGGCTTCTGTGTCTTTATGCAGTGAATCAATCCAAATTTCTGCTCCATAACTCTTATCCACTCATCAGCTTCTAGAGGTTCTTCTGCTTTGATGAAGAGCGGAGGTCAATTCTCAGAAAATTCCGAATATGTAGTATCGCGCAGTCCTTGGGGAGGAGCTCTGCCTCCGTGTTGTTGGAACTAATTGCCCGCCATCTCACGCAAGAAGCGTGTATTATCCGCAGTAGCATTGACCAAGGCAGCGATAGCCTCGGCCAAAGTTGGTGGTACTGGTGGCGGGTTGGCAGCGATAGCCTCGGCCAGAGTCCGTGATGGCATCTGAGACAAAGAAACATTTGGGAAAAATATAACATGCCAGCATACACCATCATATTACATTACCAAAATGTAATAATTATATAGAATCCAGCGTACAACTTGACTTCACTACTTATTTTACATAAGTATAATATCTAAACTATACTATTCTAGTCTTCATCATCATTGGTTTCTTCATTTCCTCCTGCAGGAGACCGTTCGTCAGCAAGGTTCATGGAAGGAGGGGCCTAAAAAGGTCCAACTCCTCATCAGGTCCTTCATTTGTTGTTCCTGATGAACTGCTCCCATTGCAGCAGCGTCGGAAGGTACATCCGGGTGCAGTCGAGCATACGATACATGTACTTCTTCATGTAGAGTATTATAGTACACTTGCAAGCTGTCGAGGGCCGCACTAAGCTCTGCCACACGATCTCGAGCTTTTGCTTTGCGGTCCCAAGCGATCGAACGCGAGTTGACGGCCCAATCAATGGCCGAATCCCGTTCAGATATCTCGTACTGCAAGCGGCCGACGTCAGTTGACAATTCAGCTATACGTTGGCTGTCCTGCGCCCATATCCTATTCCGGTGACGTAGCTCTGTCCGAGTTGTTCCACCTTGGCCTCTAAGTCTCCGATTGGGTCATTGCTACCGCTACTACTCTCTTCATGTCTGGGGGCTAGCTGATGACGAGGCACGCCAAGAGGTCCAGTAGATTTGCGTGCAGTTTTCCTTGTACGCGCCATGTCTCCATAAGAGGAGAAGATTTATTATTATAGTTTTAAACATGATGCAAACATAACCTAGTAAATATGGAATCAACCTTTGTTGATGCCCAACTTCCTATATACTGCACTCTATTACCCCGACTTTACAAGGTGCGAGATTACCAAAAAGTGATAGGATAAGAATGAAAGAATCTTTCTAGATAAGGGTTTAAAAATTCTTTTAAAGTACTAAGTAATATCCGAAGAGATGGGTTTCGCTCCGATACCAGCTGTGACGGAACCTCCCAAGGTATTAGGCCCACCTACAGTTGTCCTTGTCCTACGGACCTTGGACAACCCTGTTGATGGACTTAATCACTCGACAAGTTTGGTAACTGTATCATCCTCAATTCGCCCAAAAGCGCTTCACCCGTCACGCAGATATTACATCACATCGGAGGAAAGAATAAGCGGAAGCAAATCACAATAACTTAATTTACATTTATTCAATATATAGAGAGAGTATTATTATAATTACAATACCAGGGTACTTAAGAGTGCATAAAGTATTATTATTACAGAACCGGGAGAATAAAACACCCTCTCCCACAAAAGAGTATTGCTTTTAAAGTGGGAGGCCAACATCCTCCCGCGACTGACTTCACTGCTGGGGCTCATCCTTGGGTACCACCTTTGAACAAAAACAGCAAACGTCTGATGTTTCCTCACCTACAACAACATGGGTTCGAAAACCCTGAGTACGGAGTGTACTTTCGCAAGTCTTACCCTTCAAAAGAAAAGACTCTCAAGGATATGCTGGCTGGAGGTAGTCAAGGTAAGGCTATTCAAGAATCAAAGACTCTGTTTGTAGAAATGCTTACTAACAGTGGATCCTTAAAAATCCAATTTTATTATCAAGTTGCGTTATTACCTGCAACTACAGTTCTTTCTACCCTAGTTCAAGCACTTGACCTATACTAGTCGTCTTTTATCATCCCATCAGTTCACTGGATTGCTACGTGTAAGTCAGTGACCAAGTCTTCACATCCGAAAAGTAACGGCGATCCGAATCAATTAATACCCAACTGGGGATCTTTGATCACACGACATATGTAGCACTTAACCCTTGCATATGTCAACTCGCCACCAGGTTTCTTAAGACCAGACCGGGTTCACGCCAACCGAGAGCACAGATACACCACCATCCAGCCTCTTGCCACGGAGGGTACACGCTACTCTCGCCATCTCTTCACTCTCATTGCATGTTGGCCTTTCTGGTATTAGTCTGCCCGAGGCAAAGCTTACACATGATGAGGCATGTGAACAGTTAAAAGGTCCTCGATCATCAAGCCTACATCGGTACGGTCCTTAATCGACTCAGACGGAGACACTACACCGAGACTCTCTTCTCGTGCAAGTCACCCACCGGGTCTCATCTTTATCAGTTAAAACCCAAAGTTTGGTAATTGTCAGAGGTACATTTTTTCCGATGTTGAACCCATCACGACCATGATGGATCCACCATCAAGTTTTATTTTTGAAAACATCCCATTCCATTTGAAGCATCATCTTTTGTTAAAAACAAAACATTTTTGTTTTTTTCTAAAGCAAGACTAAGCATCAGAAAACCTTTTAATAAAACAAGTAATCAAGGAATGGTAAACAGTTCCAAGGAAGGAAATGCAGCAATTGGTTTAGCACCCAACTCCTATCACCTAATGCATCATTCAAGTGATAAAGAGTTTAAAATCACAAGGAAAAGGTAAATGCACCGGGGCTTGCCTTGTGTTGTAGGGGATTCAGGATCTGTCCCATAGATATCAAAATAAAAATAGTTCCCGGCAAGTGGAGTTTCAGTTGGTGGTGTAGTCTCTTCTTCTTCAACACTTACTTCTTCTTCGTTTTCTATACATAATGTAATACTCAAAATTGTATACAAGGAATATATAGTAGATCTCCCTATTTTATGTGCCATTTTTGCATCATAAAAAGAGCATACATATCATTAAGAGTGACTAATTAAAACAAATGATACTGAAATAAAAGAAAGTGCACCTTGTTGGAGTTTATATGTTTGTGCATTAAATAAAATAATAAGGATAATAATAAGATAATAATTACTAAAGGTTGGATTAAAACTCTAAATTAAAATTAGGGTTTTGAAAATAAGAAGAAGAGAAATGATATAAAATTATAAATAATATAATTATATTTTTAAAACTGGTATTTTTTTAATTTCACAATATAAATTGAGGATAAAATTTGCACAAGGTTTGAAGTTAAATTCGAATTCAAATTGAACTTAGAAAAAAAGAGGAAAGAAAAGGGAAGTGAAAATGTAAAATAAAAATAAAAAGAAAAAAACCAAAGTGCCTAACTGGGCCTCGTTGCTCCGTTTTGGCCCACCAGGAAATTCCACCCACGCGGCCCAAACCCCTCATGAACGGGCGCCGATGTCGCGGCCCCACTTGTCTGCCACTCCCCGCGCGCCCGCATCGCTCTGGTCTCACTACTTCACGGGGCCCATCTGTCTGTGGGTTCGGGAGCTCGGGTTGTGCTTCTCTGTTGCGCTGACAACTTGGGCCCAGTGGTCAGTTAGCCTGGGATCAATAACAGCTCACGTGATATCCATGGCGGGGAGCACGCACCGATCGTGCGAAGCTCGGGCCACGTCCTACCACCCAAGCCCCCGGTCCAACCCCGGTCGACCACATAAAGCACCCCCTCCTACCCGTCCGCGCAACTCAACGCGCATTCCGTGAGCCACCGTCACCATGAGCAGTGAGAAAAGGAAGAAGAGGGGCGGCCGCACGACCATCTGGGCGTCTGGGCCGTGGGTGAGTGGTAGATCGGGTCGGTGATCGTCACTGGTGCACGACGGTGTTGTCCGCGGGCATATCAGGGTGAGCCGGACGGAGAAGCAGCCTGAATTGCTCGCCGTGTCCACATCGCCGTCGCGGATCCGCCTCGCAACGTGTCGAGCCTCGTCGGGTCTCCAATTCTAGGTATGGAAACCTCAGCCATGTTCACCTTGTTTAGTGCGATGTGTAGGACTAGTTAATCGAAGTATGGTGCGTTGGGGCCTACGAATGGCATCGCCGTCAGTGGTTCTCGTCGCCACCGCGCGGTTGGGTATTTTGGCCGACGGGAAGACGATGAGTGGTGGACAGTTGATCAATGGATCAACGGTCCAGATCATGTCGCATTGTAGGGGGTGTCTGAGCTGCTGGATCGATCACGGGCGGTTCAGATTAGAGTTGGCATACTGTTTCAGTACATTAAACCCTAGCCGTAGATTTCTGATCGATCGGATCCGAGCAAAGCATGTTGCATTAAATCTGGGACATAGATCTTTCATCCAAGGGGCGTGATTCCATACCGGTTCGGTGATCGCCAGATAATATTGGGGGCGTCGGGTTATAATCTAACGGCAAGGATAGATCCATACCCCTTTGTGGGTCTAAATTGCACTTGAGCCCCTCGGTTTATGTCAAAATAACCCGCGGTCCACATATATGGAATTCTGAGTCTTAGTAACATTTGCGCCAGAGCCCTCGCGCTTTCTGAAATTTGACGCCCAGTCTAGATGATAATAAAAACCGAGAAATGAATTATAGAAATTAGTTTTTAATACAAAAACAATTCTAGAAACTTGTAAAATGCATAGAAAATTCATTTTTAGTCCAAATTGACCCATTCCAATTTCTAAATTTTTGTAATATTATTATTTATCACCTAGAGCCCCTGTTTTGGCATGAAAATAGTAAGAAAAATTATTTCTCATTTAATCTTATCTCAAGCACATTAAACCTTTGGAAATTCGTAATTTAAAATCCATAAGTCCAAAATTAATGATTCATGTTCCTAGAATCTTGGTTTAATGTGTAGATTATTATTGTGTATTTTATTTACATGTTTGGTGTGATGTTAATTTTTGTTATACTATGTATGTATTGTGTTGATGCGAGTAGACGAGCAAGCCACTATGGATCCTGAGGTTCAGCAGGTAGAAGTTGCTGAGCAGGAGCTCATTGAAGGCAAGTTGTGCCCTTGATCACTTATTTTTACCCAGCCATGTTCTTATTAATCATAATGATCTGCATAAGTTAATTTTGTTGGGACCTGATATGTTACCCTAGATTTGACTATCTTTATACCTTGTTTCACCACTTGTTTTACTACTAAATTTTTGGGTAGTACATGCTATTGCTTTATGTGGTTTTGGGTATAGAGATATTTATTACTCATGATTACACTTTTTATTATCTGTTTATTATTTACTGTTCATGATAAGATCATTTTGTTAATAGGAACATGGAGCGACCACCTGGGAAAACAGTGCTACCACAAGGGTTTAATGGGACGCCCTTGGCGGATTAACTAGGAAAGCTAGTGGATGACTTCCTTATGCGAAAGGGGCAAGGGCAGTAGGGGGTGGTCAGTGTAGGGAGGTCCTTGGGTTGATTTTGCTGCGATGGCAGTCAGGCGAGGGATTCTTGCACTGGAGCTTCCTATAAACTGTAGCGGGATTTCTGAAGCTAGTGGAACTTTGTAAAGGCCTCGTAGTGTACCCTGCCTCATCTCCTCGGTAGAGGTGTATGGGATTGACCGTCTCTTGGCAGATGGGTAACATGACTTGTGGGTAAAGATGCGCAACCTCTGCAGAGTGTAAAACTGGTATACTAGTCGTGCTCAAGGTCATGAGCAGCTCGAACCCTCGCATGATTAATCTATGGAATTGAAACTCAATTTGTCATTTGCATCGCATTTGGGATTATTTTATTATTACCTTTATTTATTATTACTAAGGTTTGGTATTTACTTACACTTAGTAACTGCTAATAAAAATTTGACCAACTTATAAAAGCAATGCTCAGCTTCATCCTTTATTTTGTTAATCAGCCTTACACTTCACATGAACTCCCACCTTTGGTGAGTTCATGCACATTATTCCCCACGACTTGTGAAGCTATGATCGTATGTGAGCTCACTCTTGCTGTCTCACACCCCCCCCCCCCCACAAGAGAAGAACAGGTGGTCGAAGAGGAGCTGCCTAACTCTGAGGCTTTTGACTTGATCTAGGTGGCGTCTCACAGTCAACTTTGTGGCGCTAGGGAATAATATATAGTTCGCTATGTAATAAGTACATTTATGATATTTATGACATTTATCTCTATGCACTCTGTTATTATATGTGTTGTCTTCTCTGGCGCATATATGAGATGCACCCGGCTTTGTTCCTTAAATCTGGGTGTGACAGAAGTGGTATCAGAGGAAATGTTGACTGTAGGACGAAACCTAGATAGAAATGGACAAAACCCTTACCTACTTACCTTACTCTGATTCATTCTATGCTTACCTTACTCTGATTTTCTCTATACTTATTTTGATCCTGTCTCACCTTCTACTGTTCCACTCAGATCATTCTTATCTTTTCTACTCTAAGACAAGAAGGATTTCACACCTTGGAATCTTACATTTATAACCTTTTTAAGAGATAGGAGACCTAAGACAAAAAAAATTATTTTCTCCATTAAAATGTTGGTTGATTGTTCTGATGATCAATGCCTGATTTGCTTCTTTGATTGCTTGAAATAGTATAGACGGGCATCTTAGCATGTACCACCATAAGGTAATGAATTAGCTTTAGTAGGCGACACACTTAGCTAATAAATCCCCCAAAGTAACATGCTTCGTAATTACATGCCTTGTCTACAATCCTTTCTTTCGTACCCTATGTTTCTAACCCAGATGGGCTACCCCTATAGTGTTAGAAGAGAGCACTATAGACGTGATCCTTGGTATGTCATGGTTAAGAAAGGCAAAGACTATTTATACACTGTGCTAAAGGAACCATAGAACTCACTAGTTCCAAAGGAGAAAGATTTGAAGTTGGAATTGCAGTAACTACTGCTACCAGACTAGCGGCATTCTTAGTAGATGGGAAGTTTGTTGGTGACAACATCCGTGTGGTTAAGGATTTTCCGGATGTCTTTCCAGAGGAGTTACCAGGGATGCCACCAGATAGGGAAGTTGAGTTTGTCATAGATCTCTTACCTGGGACTACTCTTACTTCCAAACGGCCATACGAGATGTCTGGAGAAGAGTTAAAAGAACTTAAGAAGCAGTTAACAGAATTGCAAGCGGCTGGGTACATTTGACCGAGTTCTTCACCTTGGGGAGCAATGATTCTGTTTGTACAAAAGAAGGATAGATCACAACAGATGTGTGTGGATTATAGGTCCCTTAATGATGTTACCGTGTAGAACAAGTACTCGTTACCCCGCATTGAGGATTTATTTGATCAGATGGGAGATGCTAGGGTATTCTCGAAGATTGATCTCCGATCGGGTTATCACCAAGTGAAGATTAGGCCATCGGATATTCCCAAGACAACTTTCTCAACCCGATATGGTTTATATGAGTTCACAGTTATGTCATTTGGACTAACTAATGCACCAGCCTATTTTATGAGTCTAAAGAATAAGGTGTTCAAGATCTGGACAGATTCGTCGTGGTTCTCATCGACGATATTCTTATTTACTCCAAGAGTGACAGTGATAATGAGGAACGTCTGAGATTGGTGCTACAGAAGCTACAAGATAATCAACTCTACGCCAAGTATAGAAAATGCGAGTTCTAGATTGACAAGGTGCCATTCCTTGGACATATCATTTCTAATGGAGGGATATCAGTGGATCCTGCTAAAGTCAAGGAGATAGTGGCGTGGAGCATACCCACTACAGTTACTGAGGTCTGGAGTTTCTTGGGACTTGCAGGATATTATCGGAGATTTATTGAAGGATTTTCTAAGATTGCTAAGCCTATGACCTCACTTCTGGAGAAGGAAAGAGAGTTTAAGTGGGACGAGAAGTGCCAAGATAGTGTTAACCAACTGAAGTTGAGATTGATGTCGCCCTAGTATTGGTTATGCTAGATCTACAGAAGGGATTTGACATATATTGTGATGCATGCGACCAAGGCATGGGATGTGTACTTATGCAAGAAGGACATGTGATTGCCTACTCGTCTCGTCAGTTGCGGAAACATGAGTTGAACTACCCCACTCAAGACTTAGAACTGGCAGCCGTAGTGCATGCGCTAAAGATATGGAGGCATTATATCATGGGAACCAAGTGCCAAGTGTACACGGATCATAAGAGTTTGTAGTACATATTCACTCAGAAGGATCTCAATCTTAGGCAACGCCGATGGTTGGAGCTTATTAAGGACTACGATTTGCAAATTCACTATCACCCGTGCAAGGCGAATTTGGTTGCCGATGCCTTGAGTCGAAAGGAGCACGCTCATTCAGCTATTGTTGCCCAGCTACCCGATGAGATTGTTGAAGAATTCATGAGACTTAACCTATGGATAGTTACTCACATTGAAGGAGTTACTATTGATGTGGAACCTACCTTGGAGCAAGAAATCTAGAAAGGACAGACTGGCGATGCTAGGATACAAGAGATCAAGGATTTTATTACTGAAGGTAGAGGTCCGAAATTCACGGAGGATGAGCAAGGCACCGTATGGTTCAAGGACAGGATATGTATTCCTGAGATTGATAACCTTTGTGAAACTATACTAAAGGAAGCCCATGACTCACATTATCCTATTCATCCTAGGAGTACCAAGATGTATCAGGATTTGAAGTAGAAATACTAGTGGTGTGGATTGAAGAGAGATGTGGCTGCACATGTGGCTATGTGCGATGTGTGTCAAAGAGTTAAGGATGAACACCAGAGGCCAACTGGACTACTGCATCCACTCAAGATACCCGAGTGGAAGTGGGAAGAGATTGGTATAAACTTCATTACTGGATTGCCTTGCACCTTGAAAGGATATGATTCTATATGGGTTATTGTGGATAGACTAACCAAAGTGGCTCATTTCATAGAAGTCAAGACTACTTATAAGGGATCTCAATTGGCAGAGTATATATGGCTCGGATTGTGTCTCTACACGGTGTACCGAAGAAGATCGTTTTGGATAGAGGATCACAATTTACCTCCAGATTTTGGAAAAGTTTTCATGAGAATATGGATACGAAGTTGAATTTTAGTTCGGCCTACCATCCTCCGACTGATGGACAGACTGAAAGGACTAATCAAGTATTGGAGGATGTGTTGAGAGCTTGTGCCCTTCAGCATGGTAGTAGTTGGGATAAGAGTCTACCTTATGCTGAGTTCTAATATAATAATAGTTACCAGGCCAGGCTAAAAATGTCACCGTTCGAGGCTATATATGGCAAGAAGTGCAGGACTCCTCTATATTAGGACCAGACTGGAGGAAGATAGTTCTTTGGACCTGAACTTATTCAAGAGGCAGAAGAACAAGTCTGTATAATCACGGAGAACTTGAGAGTAGCTCAGACCAGGCAAAAGAGCTACGCTGATAATAGAAGAAGACCACTGGAGTTTGAGGAAGGTGATCATGTGTACCTCAAGGTGTCACCACTTCATGGAATGAGGAGATTTAAAGTCAAGGGCAAATTTTCCCCTCACTTTATTGGACCATTTAGAGTTTTTAGGCGAGTTGGAGAGATGGCCTATCAACTTGAGCTACCTGATAATCTATCTGATGTGCATAATGTATTCCACGTGTCACAACTGAAGAAGTGTCTCATGGTACCTGAAGAGCAGCTACCAATGGAGGACCTTAGTGTTCAAGATGACCTGACTTATGCTGAGTATCCCATCAAGATTCTTGACACACTGACTTTTGTCACGAGAAATAAAGTGATAAAGATGTGCAAAATACAATGGAGTCACCACGGAGAAGATGAAGCTACTTGGGAGAGAGAAGAAAAGCTTCGCATAGATTTTCCTCATATTTTCTCTAGTCCTTCCAAAATCTCAAGGACAAGATTCTTGTTAAGGGGGTAGGATTTGTAATACTCAAAATTGTATACAAGGAATATATAGTAGATCTCCCTATTTTATGTGCCATTTTTGCATCATAAAAAGAGCATACATATCATCAAGAGTGATTAATTAAAACAAATGATACTGAAATAAAAGAAAGTGCATCTTGTTGGAGTTTTATATGTTTGTGCATTAAATAAAATAATAAGGATAATAATAATTACTAAAGGTTGGATTAAAACCCTAAATTAAAATTAGGGTTTTGAAAATAAGAAGAAGAGAAATGATATAAAAATATAAATAATATAATTATATTTCTAAAAGTATTTTTTTAATTTCACAATATAATTTGAGGATAAAATTTGCACAAGGTTTGAAGTTAAATTCGAATTGAAATTGAACTTAGAAAAAAAGAGGAAAGAAAAGGGGAAGTGAAAATGTAAAAGAAAAATAAAAAGAAAAAAACTGAAGTGCCTAACTGGGCCTCGTTGCTCCGTTCTGGCCCACTAGGAAATTCGACCCGCGTGGCTGAAACCCCGCGTGAACGGGCGCCGATGTCGTAGCCCCACTTGTCTACCACTCCCCGCGCATCTGCATCGCTATGGTCTCACTGCTTCACGGGGCCCATCTGTCTGTGGGTTCGGGAGCTCGGGTTGTGCTTCTTTGTTGAGCTGACAACTTGGGCCTAGTGGTCAGTCACCCTAGGATTAGTAACAGCTCGTGTGAAATCCATAGCGGGGAGCACGCACCGATCGTGCAAAGCTCGGGCCACGTCCAACCACCCAAGCCCCCGGTCTAACCCCGGTCGACCACAAAAGCATCCCCTCCTACCCGTCCGCGCAACTCGACGCGCATTCGGTGAGCCACCGTCACCGTGAGCAGTGAGAAAAGGAAGAAGAGGGGCGGCCACACGACCATCTGGGCATCTGGGCCGCGGGTGAGCGGTAGATCGGGTCGGTGATCGTCACCGGTGCACGATGGTGTTGTCTGCGGGCGTATAAGGGTGAGCCGGACGGAGAAGTGGCCTGAATTGCTCGCCGTGTCCACATCACCGTCGCGGATCCGCCTCGCACCGTGTCCAGCCTCGTCGGGTTTCCAATTCTAGATACGGAAACCTCAGCCATGTCTGCCTCGTTTAGTGCGATGTGTAGGACTAGTTAATCGGAGTTTGGTGCGCCGGGGCCTGCGAATGGCATCGCCGGCGGTGGTTCTCGTCGCAGCCGCGCGGTTGGGTATTTTGGCCAGAGGGAAGACGATGAGTGGTGGACGGTTGATCAATGGATCAACGGTCCAGATCATGTCGCATTGTAGGGGGTGTCTGAGCCGCTGGATCGATCACAGGCAGTTCAGATTAGAGTTGGCATACTGTTTCAGTACATTAAACCCTAGTCGTAGATTTCTAATCGATCGGATCCGAGCGAAGCATGTTGCATTAAATCTGGGCCGTAGATCTTTCATCCAAGGGGCGTGATTCCATAATGGTTCGGTGATCGCCAGATAAGATCGGGGGCGTCAGGTTATAATCTAACGGCCAGGATAGATCCATACCCCTTTGTGGGTCTAAATTGCACTTGAGCCCCTCGGTTTATGTCAAAATAACATGTGGTCCACATATAGGGAATTCTGAGTCTTAGTAACATTTGCGCCAGAGCCCTCTCGCTTTCTAAAATTTGACGCCGAGTCCAGAGGATAATAAAAACTGAGAAATGAATTATAGAAATTAGTTTTTAATACAAAACAATTATAGAAACTTGTAAAATGCATAGAAAATTCATTTTTAGTCCAAATTGACCCATTCCAGTTTCTAAATTTTGGTAATATTATTATTTATCACCTAGAGCCCCTGTTTTGGCATGAAAATAGTAAGAAAATTTATTTCTGATTTAATCCTATCTCAAACACATTAAACCTTTGGAAATTCTTAATTTAAAATCCATAACTCCAAAATTAATGATTCATGTTCCTAGAATCTTGGTTCAATGTGTAGATTATTATTGTGTATTTTATTTACATGTTTGGTGTGATGTTAATTTTTGCTATACTATGTATGTATTGTGTTGATGCGAGTAGACGATCAAGCCACTGTGGAACCTGAGGTTCAGCAGGTAGAAATTGCTGAGCAGGAGCTCATTGAAGGCAAGTTGTGCCCTTGATCACTTATTTTTACCCAGCCATGTTCTTATTAATCATAAAGATCTACATAAGTTAATTTTGATGGGACCCAATAGGTTACCCTAGATTTGACTATCTTTATACCTTGTTTCATCACTGGTTTTACTACTAAATTTTTGGGTAGTACATGCTATTGCTTTATGTGGTTTTGGGTATAGAGATATTTATTACTCATGATTACACTTTTTATTATCTGTTTATTATTTACTATTCATGATAAGATCATTTTGTTAATGGGAACATGGAGCGACCACCCGGGAAAACAGTGCTACCACAAGGGTTTAATGGGACGCCCTTGGCTGATTAACTAGGATAGCTAGTGGATGACTTCCTTACCCGATAGGGGCAAGGGCAGTAGGGGAGTGGTCAGTGTAGGGAGGTCCTTGGGTTGATTTTACTACGATGGCGATCAAGCGAGGGATTCCTGCACTAGAGCTTCCTGTTGGGGGCCTTCGGCTTCCGAAGGTCCTCAAAAACATGATTTAACAAAGTTTCTGGAGTATAATACATTAACAGGTACCTTCGGACTTAGGTCCTTCGGACTTGGGTCAAAACCACAGTGTGAAGAAGTGCAAAGAATACGAAGGATGGTGCAGAACCGAAGCTATGCGCAGGGGAGCTTCGGCGTAATAGCAGAAAAGGAAACCGACTTAAAGGGGAAAAGGCTATTCAGACCCCAATGGATTACTATAGAATTATTAGCAAATGTAAAGGGCATGGGTGTAATTTTGCATGGGCTGCGTCCCGTGCCTATAAATAGATGAACAGTGCTCCCGTACTGTTCATGCTGACTTGGCATTTGCTTTTACGTCACGCGTGTACTATTTACCTTCCCTCAAGCCGAAGGTACACTTGTAATATGATATCATTTCTATTTCTTCATAGTAATAAAATAGAAATGATTCAATGATAACAACATATTTAATTGTTCATGTTGTCTCTTATACTTTGCATGATTTCCTCTCTATTTTTATATGTCATGCTTACGAAGGTATGTCCTTCGTAGCCTTCGTCCGAAAGTCGTTATATCCTAAGGGAAATAATGCTTCGAAGGATGAAGGACTTTAACGTTTAACATTCTTTGTGTTGCCTTGTTCTTAACTCATAGCATTTGAGAACGAGTCCCTAACATTGGCGCCCACCTCCGGTGAACCCTTTTCGACCACCTTCGGCAAGCATCGACCTTTGTCATGCCGCCAAAGAAAGCTTCAGCAACAGGGGCTGCCGCTCTGCAGCAGCTGGACCCGAACCAGGAGACCCTTTCTCTTCGGGAGGCCCGAAGCCAAAAGAGGAAGGCCACTAGTCCAACGCCTCAGGAGGACGACTTGGACCAAGAGATCAGGAATATGGAGATGCTTCATCAGCAAGTGCAAAGGAAGAAGGAAAAGATGGCTCGGCTAGCTGACCTACAAAGGCAGATAGACGAAGCTTCTGAAGAAGTTCGTCATCTTACTCAAGATGAGCAGAACCGAAGGCCCCAGTACAGAGAGCTTTACCAAGAGGGTTTCGTCAACGAGGATGACTGGTATGAGGATTTCCATCATGTAAATTTTGCCTTTGATGATGCTTCTCCTCTGTTAGCAGAACTACAGGCTACACCTTGGCCCCCCGTCTTACAAACCACCTCAGCTCCCCATGTATGACAGACACTCAGATCTGAAGCAATTTTTGATGAGCTACGAAGCAACCATATCTTCATATGGTGGCAATACTATAGTCATGGCGAAATCCTTCGTCATGGCAGTCAAAAATGTTGCACAAACCTAGTACTCTTCTCTTCGGCCAGGAACAATCACATCATGGCAAAAGTTGAAGGACATGCTCATCACCAGTTTCCAAGGGTTTCAGACGAAGACGGTCACTACTCAAGCTTTGTTCTAGTGCACCCAGGATCACGAAGAATACCTTCAGGCGTATGTCCGAAGGTTCTTACGACTGAGGGCACAGGCGCCAACGGTGCCCATGAAATTGTTATTGAGGCCATGATTAAGGGGCTTCGGCCAGGACCTACAACCCAATACTTCGCCAGGAAACCCCCTCAGACCCTGGAGAAATTGCTTCAGAAGATGGATGAATACATCCGCGCAGATAATGACTTTCAACAAAGAAGGGAGGAAGCTTACAGGTTCTCCGAAATGACCAGGGGCTTCAGAGGGAGAGTCCACCCTAGGCACGTCAGATCAATCCACTCTACTCAGAATGACGACAGGGGAAGTCAGCAACAGAGGCCGCAGTATTCCTCCCAGGCTTCGGGGCAGCAACAGAGCTATCCTCGGCCCCCAGCTCCAAGGGGCAGAGGCGCCAGAGGCTTCGGAGGGAGGTTTGGGGATTAGCCCAGAAAAATTTATTGCCTATTCTGCGGTGTGGACAAGGGCCATACTACCAGGATGTGCCATGTCATCATCCAGAAACAGAAAGAGATAGCAGAAGCTGCAGTCCAACAGAGCCAGCCGAAGCAAGTTATGCATACTGCTTCGTACCACTCACCATACATTCCAAAGTATGTGGGTAACCATCCTGAAGTTTCTGTTGCTTCGGCAAGCCAACCTCAGGCATCTTGGCAACAGCCTCCACCTCCACCACCAATGCAACTCGCTTATCCCCAAGGCCAGCAGCCAGAAGGGAGCCAGCACACTCACCAGCAGCGAGACTTCAGGGAGCAGTCCGAAGCTCGCACAGTCAACAGTACTGTGCCAGAATCGAAGCACATCTACTAAGAGATATCCTACCTCTGAAACAGTTTTTACATTCGTTATCATTTACCTTTTTAAATAAAGAGCAATCATTGAAGGCCTAGTTCTTTTGTTGTTTTCAATTTCTTGTAACAGCTTCGTCATATACCTTCCTCATAAACCGACGAAGTTCCAAAAGTTTTGTCGAAGCAACAAAAAGTCGTTTTAAGGAACGCAGTGTAAGTTTTTGTCGAAGCAACAAAAAGTCGTTCTTAAGGGAACGCAGCGTAAGTTTTCTGCTCAAAAGTCGTTCCAAAGGGAATGCAGAGCTTACAGCGAAAAATAAACGCTACTACCGCCGAAGTAAAAAGGCGAAGAAGCTCCTAAGGGAGGCTTACAGCGAAAAATAAACGCTGATACCGCCGAAGTAAAAGGTGAAGAAGCTCCTAAGGGAGGCTTACAGCAAAAAGTCAACGCTCATACACCAAAAAATAAGCGGTGAAGCCGAAAAATAAACGGCAAAGAGACTGTGTTCTACTGTGGGAACGTATGTGTATCTTCGGCACAAATATCATTTTGCATATCATAGCATCATCACATCATTCGCATAACATGACATCATACATCATATTGCATCAATGGCACAAGAAGGGAATACAATGATAATCTTCGGAAATTGTTTCGAAGAAATTATGCCAAGGCACAAAATAAAGTTTGAAGAAATACAGTTTCATCAACTTTAGTATCAGAGGAGATCTATTGCTTACGAAGCATAATATTTTCACGAGTATGGATATTCTTCACGAAGCATGAAAAGAAGGGAAGGTGTTTTTTCGCCAAAGGCTCAAAAACGGTATGTATGTAAAGTTTCATGCATCGTAAAGAACTGAATTACATACAGCTTGTATTACTTTCAAAACTATAGAATATTACACACTTTGTTCAGCAAATACTACATCAATATTCCGAATGTTTTTACAACAATAGCTATTCTTCTTTTAAAACTACTTCCGCAGCATCGTTTAGTAGTTGGGTCACAGCTTCGTCCACAATAGCTTTGGCCATTTTAGTAATTTCATCTTCCTTTTTTGCTTCGGGGTTGGCCTGTGACTCGAAGGGCTCCGGGGGAGTAGATAATTCGGCTGCGATATAAAACATGAATAAGTTCGAAGTCACAAGAATAAAACATAAAGTCAAAAGCAGTTAGACAATACCTATCCACCTTTCAAATTCTGCAGTCTTTTCAGCTGTCTTTGCTGCTTCTCTAGCATCGTGGGTATCTTTTTCACTTTTCTTTATAATTTCATGGGCCATCCCTCGGCCGCCATTTTCCCATATGTCGATGAAAAACTTTCCACCAACTAAGCTTGCTTCGGCCGAGGGGTCTTTTGTATCTTTAATAGATAAGGCAGCTTCGGTTTGCGCCAAGGATTTTACATGTTCGCAACCTATCTTCTCCAAAATAGCCGCAATTCCCCTAGCACCTGAGAAGGCGCAGACATCTCCACGGCCACGCAATACTTCCTCAAAGGCTTCAGCTTCGCCGTTGATCCAGTCGATTGGACCTTCAGGATCGCCCAATACGAAGTTGTCATCATTTGAATATGCGCCAATATTGGCGAAGCTAGATTTTATCTTTTGCACACATTCTATGGATTTTTCGTAGCATTTCTCTTTTGAAGACCGAAGTTCTACAACTATCTTCTCCCAATAATTTTTCCAATAGTTACTGGCGTCTCGGTCAGCTTCGGCAATTGCACATTTTAACTTCGCTTCAGCTAGCTGTTTCTGAAGATCTTCAATTTCGCACTTCTGGGCTTCACTTGGGCTTTGGAAGTAGCTTCGTCGTCTTTTATTTTATTTAGCAATGAGTTTAATATTTTATCTTTCTCAAGACCTTCGTTCCTTAGTTCGATTACTTCGGAACGAAGGTTGTTCAAGGCCATGATACATCCCCCGTCTTCAGCGCTTTTTTGCGCCCTAAGGGCGTTGCTAAGAATAAGGCCCTGAAAAAGGAATACGGTATTAAGTATAAGCAAATGGAAATTTTTTGCTTTTTAGTAAAATTCATTTCCTCACCTTTAAGCTATTATATGCTAAGATGTCGGCCAATTCATCTTTTGATAGCACCGAGAGCCCGTCCTCTAGTGTCGGGAATCCGAAGCTTTTGCTTATCTCTCGGCAGACAGAAATCTCCTTGCTGTCTGGGAGACAATACAAGAAGTCTTCTTCTCCGCTACCGCTGAAAATCAATGCCCCCTTTGGATATTTCAATTTTTGGGCATAGAACTGAGCTTCTCGCTTTTCTTTTTCAGTCAACTTCTTCCCCGAAGCATGTCGTAAAATATAATTGAGAGCTTCGGAAAATGCTTCGGGGGGGACAGTGGCAGTTTTTTCAGCCAAAATTTGCTCTGCTATTTCTGTCTCTTTTTCTCTGGTTTCCAAGGATTTCTCCTTGACGGGCTCTGAAGGCCCAGCTTCGGTCTCAGCCTAGTGCTTTGTAGTTTCGGCTTCAGAGGCTGTTGTCTCAATTTGCGCTTTTGGAGCTTCGGCAATTTTCCTCGGAGTAGAGCTTGAAGACTTTATTGTCTCCAGTACATCTAGAACATTAACCATCCTTTTTATTTTGGGGGTCATTGCTGGACCTTTCTGGGTTTTTGGCACTTCAACTTCTGCCGAAGGACTTAAAATTTCTGATGTTTTTGTCCCTTCAGCTCTCGGCTCTTCAATTTTTTCAGCCTTCGGCGTTGCAGTCAGCTCTTCAGTTTTCTGCGCAAGTGTAGGTTCTTTGGCTTCAGTGGCCGAAGAGGTCTCACCGACAAACTCGGGCACTATGGCCGGTTCAATAAAGCGCGGTCGGTGAGTAAGGACCTTCACCTTTTTCCTCTTCGGCACAGGCTCGCTTGGAGCAGCTGAAGCATCATCATTTTTCCCGGAAGTTGTACCTTTTCTTTTTTGCCCCCGTAGCGGGTAGCGGTAGTCAGGGTACATGAACCCAATAGCATCAAAAACTCGGTTGAGTCTTTTCTTCTTCCGGCCTCCGAAGGCCGCAGATAACGCAATATCTTCTGCCTTCGAGTATGGCCCAAGCAGTTCATCGCTTGTAGATTCAATGCATCTCAACCAATCATCATCTGGCTCAACAAACTTACCTTCATACCTGAAGGTGAACTTCATCCTAATCAACCCACCTTCGTCAGACTTGGTGATAGTCTCCTTTGGCATTTCCCACTTTTCTACAAGTGGCCATACTCTGAAGGCTATGTGCTCCTGAATTAAATCCCTTGTCCCGATGAAAGAGCAAACTACGCCGAAGGCCCTCTGGCATGCTTCGGCTGCCTCGTCAATATCCACCTTCGGTTTCCGGAGGCCGAAGCGCTGCCAGATAGGGCGCATGATGATATCTTTAATATCTTCTCGTGCCTTCAAATCGTTTTTCACATAGAACCATTCCTTCATCCAGTCTCCGGGCCATCTCTTCCGAAAAGTTGGCACGGGACAGCTTGACCCAGTGCGAGCACCGAAGCTATAACAGCCAAAATTGTTATGATATTGCTCTTTGCCCCAGGGTTTCGTCTCATATAATAGCTCGTGCATATTGCAGAAACTTTTTGCATTTGGCTCCAAGCCCTGGCTCCTCACGGCCCATACGAAGATTCCCATTCTTATGATTGCTTCGGGAGTAAGTTGATGAAGGTAGACCTGATATATCTTCAAAACTTCAACCACAAATCTGTTTAAGGGGAACCAAAGCCCAGCTTTAAAAAAGCTTCGGAAGATTACGACTTCATTTTCTTCGGGAGTAGGAACAGTCCTGACTCCATCATCTACCCTCACAACAGACATATCCCGAAAATATCTTCCTCTCATGTTATCAAGATGACTCTGTTTAATACTTGATTTTCCGAAAACTGCATGGCTTGGTCGCCAGGGTCGATCTTCAGAGTCTTCGCCGCCACTTTCCACATCATAACTGTCACTTTCACCGGTATCTTCAGATAAGCCTTCTAAAATTTCTCTAGTAATCTTCTCTGTATTTGTTTTCGCTATTGATTCAAGAAAGCCCAGATTCTTCTCCTCAGAAGGGCTCAGTTTCATTTCAGCAACAGATTTCTTATCTTGCGACATCTCTTCAAAAATGCTAAAAATGTGTTCTTAAGACCGAAGCTAAAAAATCTAAAAAGTTGGGCAAGCGTTTGTAGCCAAGAGCTATTTGAGCAGGCAAAGCAGATGGCAAAGAGCGTACCAAATGAGTTCGCAGTGTGCTCTTATTTATACGCCTAGGGCATTGCAAGTGGGAGGGTCCCGCTTGTCATTGACTGTTGCTATTCTAGCAAAGGGAAGGTGCTTTTTCGGACCTTCGACTTAGGGCCTTCGTCCATATCGCAATCTGAATTTATCATTCTAGCAAATTAATATTGCGAGGGGCTACTGTTGGGGGCCTTCGGCTTCCGAAGGTCCTCAAAAACATGATTTAACAAAGTTTCTGGAGTATAATACATGAACAAGTACCTTCAGAATTAGGTCCTTCGGACTTGGGTCAAAACCACAGTGTGAAGAAGCGCAAAGAATACGAAGGATGATGCAGAACCGAAGCTATGCGCAGGGGAGCTTCGGCGTAATAGCAGAAAAGGAAACCGACTTAAAGGGGAAAAGGCTATTCAGACCCCAATGGATTACTATAGAATTATTAGCAAATGTAAAGGGTATGGGTGTAATTTTGCATGGGCTGCGTCCCGTGCCTATAAATAGATGAACAGTGCTCCCATACTGTTCACGCTGACTTGGCATTTGCTTTTACGTCACGCTTGTACTATTTACCTTCCCTCAAGCCAAAGGTACACTTGTAATATGATATCATTTCTATTTCTTCATAGTAATAAAACAGAAATGATTCAATGATAACAACATATTTAATTGTTCATGTTGTCTCTTATACTTCGCATGATTTCCTATCTATTTTTATATGTCATGCTTACGAAGGTATGTCCTTCGTAGCCTTCGTCCAAAAGTCGTTATATCCTAAGGGAAATAATGCTTCGAAAGACGAAGGACTTTAACGTTTAACATTCTTTGTGTTGCCTTGTTCTTAACTCATAGCATTTGAGAACGAGTCCCCAACACTTCCTATAAACTGTAGCGGGATTTCTGAAGCTAGTGGAACTTTGTAAAGGCCCCATAGTGTTACCCTGCCTCGCCTCCTCGGTAGAGGTGTATGGGATTGGCCGTCTCTTGGCAGATGGGTAACATGACTTGTGGGCAAAGATGTGGAACCTCTAAAAGTGTAAAACTGGTATACTAGCCGTGCTCACGGTCATGAGCAGCTCGGACCCTCACATGATTAATCTATGGAATTAAAACTCAATTTGTCATTTGCATCGCATTTGGGATTATTTTATTATTACCTTTATTTATTATTACTAAGGTTTGGTATTTACTTACACTTAGTAACTGCTAATAAAATTTTGACCAACTTATAAAAGCAATGCTCAGCTTCAGCCTTTATTTTGTTGATCAGCCTTACAGTTCACATGAACTCCCACCTTTGGTGAGTTCATGCACATTATTCCCCATGACTTGTTGAGCTATGATCGTATGTGAGCTCACTCTTGCTGTCTCACACCCCCCATAGGAGAAGAACAGGTGGTCGAAGAGGAGCCGCCTAACTCTGAGGCTTTCGACTTGATCTAGGTGGCGTCTCCTAGTCAGCTTTGTGGCGTCAGGGAATAATATATAGTTCGCTTTATTTTATCATTTATTTTTGTAAGACTTCCGCTATGTAATAAGTACATTTATGATATTTATGACATTTATCTCTATGCACTCTGTTATTATATGTGTTGTCTTCTCTGGCGCATATATGAGATGCACCTGGCTTTGTTCCTTAAATCCAGGTGTGACACATAACCATACATATACATGAATGCTCATGTGATGTTATGAATATGCAATTATAATAGAGACACATCAAGTTGTATCTTAAATACAACTTTCCTTCACGGTACACCAGAGGTACTAGGGTTTTCTGAGTCATCATTCTACTGGGATAAGGCAATTATTACTTATAAAGCTAGGGTTTTGGGCTTTGGGGTTCAAACAATGTCCAAAACATGTCAAACTTCACCCAAGGGTTCTAATTATCAATTTAAGTTTACCCAAAAAGTTTTATGATTTTTGGAGTTATTTAGTTATTTCTAAAATTCCAAAATTCCAGGTTTAGGCCTTTTTAAATACAAAATAATTCATGGTTGGGGCTAAAAATCTTGGAACTATTTTTATTAAATACTAGAGAAATTTAGGAGTCTAGTAAAATTGGTCTCATATTTTTATCATTTTTCTAGAATTGTCTATAATTTTCTAAGCCTCGTAGAAAAAGAAAAAGAGAAAGAATGAATAGTAACGGGCTCAAACCAGCCCGAACCGGCCCAAGAACAGGGAAACGCGCCCGCGCGCCCGCAGTTTCCGTTTTGCACAGAGGACCCTGACTGTTTGAATATCTAATTAAGAATTCTACGCACTATTTACATGTGTCTCAGACACTTACACCGAGGCCCCTCCCTTTTTGTTTCTTCGCAAGGTTAGATCCCCGACCACGGACGACGGAGCAGTGGCTCCGGCGAGCTTGTACCGGCCGGAAAACGCAACGACTAGGCTTCTTACTTGGTCAACATCGAATTCCACGTCGGGCGACCCTAATTCCTCTACCAATTGCGAAGTTCTAGCTCAAAATCTCTTTGTCCACGGTGATGGCGCAAACTGAGGACAACTCGAGGTGTTCCCAACGATCTAACGTGGTCCAGTTCAATTGGCTAGGTCGATAAGCATCTATAGCACACAAGAGTCCTGAAATGAGGGCAAGGAGGGTATGAATGGGCCTGGAAACGACGGTCCATGACGCGACGGCTCACGGCGGTGCGGAGAACCGATTTGGGGAAAGAAAAGAATTAGAGCGCTGTGGTGGCTAATCGGAGGCAAGGGCGGGTGCTATAGCTTCGTGACAACCTAACGGAGCTAGTGGAATACTTAATTTATAGGGTCCGAGGGCGGTGGCTCCGAATTTTGAAGGAGAAAGCTGGCGGCCAGAGAGAGAGGTGAGTCACCGGAGACGCGTAACGTGGCGTTTACCGGGGCAGTGTCTAAAACAATGAACAAGCTACCCAAGGTGGTCTACTGCAACGTGGTAAGGCTTTGAGGCATGTATCCTGGCCGAATAACGGTGAACTCCGGTGATGCCAGCGCGATTGACCGCAGCGGGACACGACGGCCGGTCCGACCAGCGACCCGATTCACCCCGCACTGAATATTTTCACCTCGCCCCAACGTTATCTACTCTTCCCGTGGCACGAATCTCCCAGGCGGGCGCACGGCACCGGAGATCTTTATGGTCACTGTACCTTGGCGATATTCATCAGACGTTCTGACATCTCGATTTGGAGAGCTTCGTTCTCCCTTTTCAAATAACAACTTGGTCACTTGTCTGCATCAATGTTGTCGTCTAAAGAAACAACTACAAATTTGTTATAAAGATCTTACTCAGTTACTCAATCAATTCTTCACAATTCGATCTCCAAGTTCTTCCCAGTTCACTGGTGGCCATAATTCAGTCTTCTGACTCGACTTACAGCCAAACTTTCTACCCATTTTTCTCCAATTTTTGTATAACATCAAGGCACAACCACTTAAGCAAAGTTATTCCCCTATCATAGCTCTATAAATTTGATGTGTTGACTTAGGGCAAAATCCTTGTAGATTTATAGATATAGAGCTCCAAAGTTGACCTCATTGTACTGAAAGTCGGACTTAACCTTATAAAGCTTATGGGGTACTTTTTGCAAAGAAGTCCAAATTCCTCCACATCACTTGAAAATTCTCCAATGTGAAAGTTATTTGGTTTGTGATGTTTTATCACTTTGATATTTGCACTTTAGTCCAAAAGTGCCTAGAGTTTACATTTAACACCCTAGGGTTCCAATTAGGGTTTTCTAGGGTTTCTTTTTGAGTTTTGGGGACTTTAGGGTTTTTGTGCCACTAAAGTACATCAAGGGAGATACCTTGTGAACAATTCTCATGGCTTTTGAAGTTCTAACTTATTTGCACTTCACTTACATCCATAAGCCCCAATTCAGGGTTAAATACCCTACCCTAGGGTTTATTACACACCAAGTCCTATCATCACAACTTGTTTGAAAATTTTACCTAGTGAATGCACTCTAGGTGTGACAAGCAACATGAATGTCAATGCACATGATGTCATGCTCAAGTTTTAGTGCCAGTAACACCAGGTGTGTCACAGATGTCCTACGTCTTCGCCATGGAAGACGTAGTAAAACTTCCTTTGCTACTGGGGATCTCTAGCTCAGCCTCTGCCTCTTGTTGCGCCGCTAGTGCGGCCTTGTTGTGGAGAGTAGTCTTGAAGCTAGGGGGCCTTCACCTGGTTGCTGTTGGTTGGCGATATTATGGACCTGGAGCTGCTAGCCTCGCTCTTGATGAGGGTGTTCTTGTTGTGGACCCCTGGTCCATGTTCTGCTGGACTGTGGAGTCTCTTTTGGCTTTTACTACTATTGCACTTTCCTGTTGTGGAGCTCTTCAGATTGGACGTATTTTTTGAAGAGATGGTATAGTTCTTGGAGGTTGGATGGGGTCTCTTGTGCAGTTACTACAAAGCTGGTATGCGCGAAGGCCGCTAATAGCTTAATGGATGATAATCTTGTCGTCGACCGAGGGTAGCTGTGATTTCAGGAGGAGGAATTTTTGTAGCAATCACGAAGGCTCTCTTTTTACTGTTGTCTACATAGGGACAATTCTGCCAATGCATCTATCTCAGGCCAATAACCTTGGAAGTTGAGTAGGAATTTGTCACGAAGGGTCTTCCATGAAGGGCCTTGAGTACTATGTGAGGGCGGGGCCTTCGAGATCGATGATGAATGACTTAGCCATGGTGGGGTCATCTCCTCCCGAGGATGCAACAATGACCTGGTAACTCATTATGTATTAGGTTGGGTCTGTATTTCCGTTGTACTTGTGATCGGTTTTCGCTTTGTAGTTTTGCGGCCACAGGAAGGCCTAGATCTGTGCTGATAGGGGGGCTTCGCTCGTCGAGGTAGTTTAATCCTTGGAAAGCAACTTGCATGTTAGCTGTCCTATGGAAGTGATAAATATTTTGGTTGTTGATAGCACCGGCTGGTTGTTGGTGAGGGGGTCTTCTCATTGCATATCTGCAATTTCCTTCTCCAGTGCTCTTGCCTTTCCTCTTCGATGATTAATTGTCTCACTCTGGCCTGCATGTTGGTTCGTCATACCGCCCCCTGCCTTGACTATTACAGGATAGGGATGAATCATGACAAAGGAAAAGCGAAGGAAGACAAAGACTGATGGAGCGAAGGCCCTGAGACAGAGGGTGTTTACGAAGCAGGCGACAGCCTTATCGGTCCCCATCAGAGCTAGGAATGGCAAAGGCCTCACCAACTGCCAAAGACCTGGCGCATGGAGCACGAAGGCCTCTGTCGCCACCCACGCGTTGTTGAGATGGTGGGCCCATGTAAAACCACCCTGGGTCGCCTGGTCCCACTTGTAAGCCACTGTGTGGGTAGAGTTAATGGTGTGTACGTCCTTGTTATACCTAATCACGTTGTAATGACCTGTAATAACCCGTGATAGGGGAATATTCTAGGGATAACGTAGGTAACCGGGGGTATAACTGTATTTGACAAGGTGAAACCATCCCCTAGTTACCTATAAATACCCCATGTTGTACCCTATTGCAGGAGGCTGAAAAACACTGTTGCCCAAATACACTGTGTTGACAATCATCAAATCATCCCCGTTCTCCTACTGTTTGGATTAGCTAGACCACATGTCGGAAAGTTCCAACATTTGGTGCCCACCGCTCGTGCCTCGAAAAACCATTCCCGCGATGGCCCCCAAGAAAGTGACTTCGAAGGCTACCACTTCCATCGACGACACAGCGAAGGCGACCCTTCTCGCTGAGAAGAAAGGCAAGGCAGCCCTCGTCGACGACATCCCCCATGAGGCCCATGAAGATGAGGCAGTCAACAGCAAGCCTCATCGCTAAGAGAATCCACCCTCCCTAGAGGGAACCGTTCGTACATTCAGCTCTGAGGGATTACCTCGGGCACCGTCGCCAGGTTTCAACTCCCAGAGGCAGATGACATCATCGAAGATGGCGAAGTCCTAGGCATTTCAGCTGAAGACCAGCTTAAGTTGCCAGCCTTTCACATCAAGAACAATCACTTACAGAAGCAGAAAGAAATATTTGTAGCCAAGCGCCAGCGCATCACCATGCAGGCCAAGGTCAAGCAGATGATACTAGATGAGGAACGGAAGGCAAAAGAACTGGAACAACAAATTGCAGACATGCAAGGCGAAGGCCGCCACCAGTTGCAACATAACCCTCTCCACATACCAGTCATGACCCTAGCTACTTTCCAAGGAATAAACTACCTTGACGAGCGAAGCCCTCTTGCACCACAGCTCCAAGGCTCACCTTGGCCTAGCAATTTTAGGGCGGGTACCTATCCCAAGTACAATGGCAGCACCGACCCAGCACAGTACAACATGAGCTACCAAGTTGCGGTCGCATCATCTGGAGGGGACGCCGCCACCATGGCCAAATCCTTCATTATAGCACTCGAAGGCCCAGCCCTCACATTGTACACCAGACTGCCGCCATTATAAATCGACTCATGGGAAACCCTCTGCGATAAGTTCTTGTTAAATTTTCAAGGGTAGAAGCTAGACATAGATGCCCTGGCAGAATTATCACTCTACAGACAGCAGGAGAAAGAAACCCTTCGGGAGTACTACAAAAAATTCCTCCTCCTAAAGTCACAGCTACCCTCAGTCAATCACCACATAGCTATCCACTATGCAATCAGTGGTCTTCGCGCCAGTGTCCTATAGTCACTGCATAAGAGACCCACCCAAAAACTTGCAAGAATTATATTAGTTATTCAAAAAGTACACCCAATCCGAAGAGCTCCACCAAAGAAAAATCGAGTCACAGCGAAAGCCCAAGGACACTCCGCAGTCTAGCAGGACATGGGTCAGGCCTGCATAATCGAACTCAGACCGACAACACCGTAACCAATCCCAAGTGCACACCATCGCTAATCAGCAGCAGACTAGAAACACTGCTCGTCGCCACGAATACCCTGCGCAACAGGGATGCGGCGGAAACACCAGAGGCAGAGGCCGAGTCCACAACAGCGAAGGTTCTATTGTCTTTTCCATGGAGAAGACTCGGCACATCCCACCAAGGACTGCCCTGAAACCAAGGCCACAAAGGACATAATGGCTAGAAACCAATCGGCTGACAACCAAAGAGTTGTCGCCCACACCTACCATCCCCAACAATATAACCAGCGCCAATTCCACAATGAGCATTATCATCCCCACCACCAAAACCACAACATATACTAGAAACACCAAGAAATACTAGCTCTACCGCCTCCACTACCACCACATCACCAAAATCAACCGCCTCCACCACCAGCACCGAAACAAGAGGACTTCGCCGATCAACCTTTTCGAGGGGTCATTCATATGATTACCGGAGGATCAAGCTCCGAGTTCGACACAAAATGGCAGAAGAAAGACCACTATCAAAGGGTCAATCACGTAGCCCTCACCGGGCCAGTCGTTCAAACAAAGTGGTCCCATATACCACTCACCTTCTGAAGCGTCCTGATCCTTTGGGACTCAAATGTGATACAATTACTAGTCCCAGGAGGCTAGTAAACACATTCATTTCATCAGATAGTACATCGTCTTACATAATATTTATTACAATACCAAAAGCAAGCTCTAACGAGCTTGGGAATATAGAGGAGCAGGAGAAAACCAACCCGAGCCACAGGAATACTGGGTGCAGACACATCCCTTTTCAGTCGAACATAGCATAAAGGAAGTCTTCGGTAGCTGAAAAACATAGATAAAGCAGGGTGAATACTTACTTATTCTGCAAGCCCATCCTAACCTGTAAAGAGAGAAAGAGACCTATACAATACATGCTTGATATGGTGGAGTCGTAGTCGCTCTTTATTTTTCTTTGAGAAAGGTGATACTTGATGTTTTTACCCAGAAAAATAGAGAAGAAGCACTTTTTCATACTCAACCACCACTGAGCTTCCCGCTCCTGTGGCCTCATCTTTATTTCCAAAAAATACTCACACATTTCCCTTTTTCTTAAGATAAAACACTAATTGTCATACCACAGCAGACTCGTCCATACCAGTGGACACGGACTATTCGAATAGGTTTCAAACTCTGCGCAGAGGGGTACACTTTACCCACTAGTCCGGCTCTGCGATCTCACTACCATGAGATCCAACACCGAAGCTCTTTCCTTCCTTGTACAACCTTACCTTAACGATTATACCGGAAGGAACAAGGCCACCTCCATGCCCAAACCAGGACAAAACTTCCCCCTCCTTGTCCTCCCGGTGCTCCCCAGCCGTTATAACCCTGGGGTTCGGACCGTGCAAGTTCAGATCGAGTGACTGCCCATACAGTCTCGAGTGGTTGTACTGGTCATGAGTACAGGTAGTAAAGGATGACAAACCGGTCATTAGATGAGGGGGACAATCCTTCATGCTCACACCTAACCTGACTGAGCCATCACATCGGGGCCCTCCGAAACCAGAGAGTCCCTGATCATCCCACTCAAGTGGTGATAAGGGTGATAACCCTTCATCATACACATTTTGAAAAACATTTCTCTCTTGAAACCATTACCATATCCCACATTTTTTGAAGCAAAAAGGTATTCTTTAATGCAGGCTATCACTCGACTCACAATGCATAAAAACCATCCCATATCCCAGCTTAGGTAGTGGTAGAAAGAATAGGTAATTTATGCATCAAGGGTAGAATGAACTTGCCTTTGTTGAAGCTCTCTTGGCACGACAGTTCTATTTCTTGGAGGTCGGGCTCCTTCCCTTCTTCCGGAGCTATGGGTTCCGGAAAGTCGGACCCCTCTTCGTCTTGCAAAAATAGGCAATAAACAATACATCAAACATTGCTTGCTAAGTAAGGTGTGTCAAGTTCCTAGTCATCATTTTTTGTGACTTATAAAGTGTTTGGATCATTTTTGGTGCATAAAATATCAACATATAAAAACATGTGTGAAAAAGGGGAAAAGGAAAAGGAAAAAGATAAATCATTTTCGGTTAAACGGGCTGGGGGGATTTCAGCCCAAGCCGAGCGCGGCCGCGCGGGTAAGCCGGCCTAGCACGACCCGCTAGTGAGGCACGGTGCGAGCGGTGAGGAGATGGTGTCGTGGGCACGGGCCCACGTGCAAGCGAGAGGGAGGAGGAGTCGACGTCAGGGGGGAGAAACGGTTGTCTGACCACGGAGGAGAATCGGTCGCCGGCGGGTTCGACGACGGTTCTCTACCGTTGATCCGGTTCCCAGCAGACGGGGAGATGGGTTAACATGGGTAGGGGGAGGCGGTCACAATGGTGGGGTTGATTTCACCTGCCGTGGTTCGGAAGGGGCCGACCGCGGCGAGGTGGCAGGGTTCTCACGTCAGTGAGGTCGCCGGTCAGGCCTCGGGGTGTGATAGGGGGATGGGATGCGGTGCTCTGTGTTCGTGGTGATGTGGTGAAGTTAGTGAGCTAGCTTAATTTGACCCTAGGCTACTGGAGAGGGGAGGAGGAGAGCTCACCGGTGTGAAGGGAGGCGGCGACGCTAGCTCGATTGAGCCCAGGGGAGAGGGAGGGAGAGTGGTCGAGGCCGGTGCGAGGAGAAATGGAGCTCGGGGAGGCCTTTTTATAGGCGTCCGGGGGAGGGGAGCGGCTGAAGCGGGCTGGCGCCGGTGAGGTGCACAGCGGCGACGGTAATGGCGCACAGCGTCGGGGACGGGATAGTTCGGGGAGGTGTCGTGTGGGGGTGTGTAACACCACAAAACCATCAACTAAAAATAATGCATTTAGATTATTAGTGGTAAATATGGTACTGAATTTTCTTTCAACTGTTTGATTTTATTTGCATTTAGAGTAATTTTGTTTGCTCATATTTGATTTATGGATGTTTAGTAGAATTTCTTTTATATTGAAAATCCAATTAAATAATATAGAAATATTGGTCCAAAATTAAATATTTGAGTTATAAATAATTTTGGTATAATTATTATGATTTTTATAATTATTTAAAGATATATTTATTTATATTTTTAAATAGAAAAGAAAATAAAAAAACTAACCCTAGTCGGCCAAACCCGCCAATTAGGGGCCAGCCTCGCGCCCCCAAACCCTCCCCTCTCTCTATATGGCACGTGGGCCCGCCCTGGCCCCGCGGCCTTTCTTCTCCCTGGAAGCGCCGCCGCCGCTGCGCCTTGGGCACGCGCGCCCGTGCTTCGCGCGCCACCGCTAAGTCCACGCCCGGCCGCCCGCGCCCGATCCCTTGCCTGCTCGCCTTCCCCAAGCCGAAAACCGCCGTCGTTTCCCTCTCTCCCTCCCCCACTTCCCTCACTCAATGTCGAGTTATGGCTAACGCCATCAATGGCCTTGATGGTCGGTCGTCTCTCTCTCTCCCCTCGGCTCTCCCTCTCCTCCCCTCTCTCTATAAAAGCCACCGAGCTCCCTCCTCTCTCCCTACCCGAGCTCCCTCTCTCTCACGCTCTCCTCTCTCTCCCTTGCTTGTTGTTCGCCGTCGCTCCGAACCACCGCCTCGCTGGAGCCACCGGAGCGTCCGCGCCCGCTCGACCCTCGCTGGAGCTCGAGCTCGCCGCCCGTCCCCGGCCACTCGACTGAGCCCCCTGCTCCTCCCCTACTCGGTCGAGCCCCTCCCCTGCTAGCCGACCCCCCCTACGCGTGAGCACAAGCTCAAGGTAGAAGAACACCAGTTTTGCATTTTGGCCCTCCAATTTTCTGTAAATCATTTCTGTATTTTCTGCAGTACAAACGTATGTGAAAGAAGTCCAAAAACCTTACGTGCTACTCCCCAAAGTATACGTGTAATCGTGAACTAGCCCTGCAACAATATTTTGGACAGGTGTATTATTATATATTTCAAAAATAAATAACGTCACTATTCACTAACTTGGTGATTTACATACTAGAAACGTTAACAACTAACTTTGCTTTAACATGGAACAATATTTGTTAGTAGTGATTTTGTAACGCCCCAGGTGTTACTCAAGGTGTCCACCCAGGGCTACACCATTTAAACCTACTATCACATGTGGGTTAGTTTGAGCAAAGTACATCAAACTTAGAATTCAAGGTCCTAAGCAAGTGCAACCCATCTTGGATATCATACCCTAACTTATCATGCACATCTAAAGGGGAGAATTGCCCAAAACCCTAATACAAACCCCTTTGGACAATGGGAACCCTAGATGTAAGTATGACCAAAGGGTCATGAAAACCTTTTGATCATGGCTTGGGCCAAATATAAAAGTTGTAGTACACTAAATAACCTACAAATAATAGTAAGAAAGTAACCCCAAAAAGATTTCAAAAAAACCCCAAAAGTTTCACAAAAGAGTTGAGAATGAAAGAAAAAATCAGAAATTGTCTAAGTCCAAAACTAACCTTTGGACAAAGATCACACATGTTCACCCTCATCCAAAATTCAAAACACTTCGACCCAATTGACAAAGTGGAGCCAAATTACCCCTAGAATGCCCTGGAGGAAGTTGACACCTACCCTAAGTCGTTTGACACGACTTGGCATAGCTTTTGTCCCGGTTTGGACAGCTATGACATAGGCAACTTCTCACCCTTCTATCTCCCTACCCCGACCGTATCTTGGCTTGGAACTCATAGCAAAAAGGTAGGATATGGAGCAGGGAAGAGACCGTACACAGTGGTTTTGCCAAGATACGCACGCTAAGGTGCTCAAATCCGCCGTTGAACCATGGCAGAAGCGAGCTCCCACGTGTTCGACGCGGGCTGACACTCGGGGGGGCGCTCAGAGCACGCCCGTGCGCGAACCCCCGCGCGCCCGCGGCCGCCCGTGACCACGCCCGTGCCATGGCTATAAAGCCCGTCCCAGTGCCCGGCTGCCTTCCCCATTGCCTCCTCCGTACCACGCCTAACTCCCCCGAGCTCGCCCATAGCTCCGGCGACCTCCCCGCGACCCGCCAGAGCCGCCCGAGGGCAACCACCGTGGCCAACCCCTTTCCCGCCCTCCTCCGCACAGTCCAAGCCCTCGGATAGCTTCCCTGGGAGGCCGTGAAGCTTGCACGAGCTTGAAACGAGGACCCGCGCCACCAGAATAGTGAAATCGTGCTCACCGGAGTTCAGAACCCCGCCGACGCACGTGGACCGGGTAAGTCACTGCGCCATTTTTCGATTCAATGCACAGATAGCCTCTACATCACCCCGTGAAACTCACCGTGCCATTGGATTGAACTAGATCGCCGTGGTTTGGCCGGAACACCCGCCGCCTACGAGAGCACCCGCCTGCGCACGTGGACCGGACGATTCCGGCCACCCCCGCCGTCGAGCCGTACACCGTTGTGACCGCCAGGACCTCCCGGAGCCAACCCCGCCCCTCGCCGGACCTCTCTCACTGCCGGTAAGCCGCGCCGCCCTTTTCTTTCTTGCGGGTACTGTTTAAACCTAGGGAGGGACCGCGAGGGAGAAGAAGAGAAAGCTAGGGGTTTTGCGCAATGTCAGTGACTCGGATGAATAGTAGCGCTTGGGCATAACTGAAAGAGTTAGTATGGAAATAACCCGAGGACTTCGGTGCAAAGTGGTTTTCCAGGAAAACTTTAATTAAATCTGATTTAAAATATAAGCAGCACTTGATTAATTCATATCTTCTGTTTTATTCATCCAAATTGAGTCAAACCAATTTTGTCAGGTCTTAAATAATATAAACTACTGAAGAAAAATATAAAACCCCTATGTGCTACAGAAAACTTTAGGGTTCTGAATTAAATACTGATTTGGCCAAAAGCTAAATAATAGGAAGAAAAAATAGTTGCACTATTTAACTGGGGTTAAGAAAATTTGGAGAAGTTTATGACCACCTACTGACCTATTTAAAAATGCTAAACTCCTCTGTACACCCCATTAAGGTAGAGTTTGCCATTTATTTTACATTATGCTTAAGGTTAAAGAAAATAGGAAAGGTGATTTAAATAAAGAACCAGGGAGCCCCCATATTTTTGTTAGTATACTTATTCAGTGTAGTTTACTAGAAAAATTGATTATACCCTGGTTTAGTATAAAATAAATAGGATACCTTTTATTTTAAGAAAACAAGGAATACTTAGAAAAGCCCTACAAAAATAACCCCAAGGTCAAAACACCCCAACCTTTGGGATAGTGAATCTTTTGTTATGAAGAACATAGGAAAAATATGAAATCTGCTGTTTGACATTTTTCAAATAGCAAGGTTGTGGAAAGTGCCTTTTTGGCATTAAACTTTGGAAAATCACAACTAAATAACCATCCCTTAGCTTTCTCTGATTTTTGGCACAGAAGCTTATTATTACTGTTAGATGCAAACAAAAATAACCCTTAGGACAGAACCCACTCCTAGTTGAGAGTTGTAGTGCAAAGTGGCCCACTTACACAACTTTTGATTATTTTTGTCTAAAGCATAGCCTTTTTATTTTTGAACCTCAATTTCCTAGAACAGGCTATAGTGACCAATGACAACCCACTGTAATTTTTACAGAATTTTTGGAGAAAGTTAAATCATGGTTGTAGTTCAAACCTACACTAGAATTTATAAATAGAAAATAAAGAAGGAGAAAATGAATGATGGAAATTAGTGCCATCCTAAAACCCTTTGTAAATTTCCCACTGAATTATGCAAGGGAGATACCAATCAACTATGCTTATCCTTAATAAAACCTAAACCTAGAGTGATAAGCATAAACCACCAAAAGCCACGTATGACCAAGAAAACCTAAGTTACTCATTAATTTAGTTTTTCTTCCTTTAGCATAATGTTATTAAATCCTGCATAATCATGACATACATATTCATTGCATTTCGATAGACTGTAACCTCGCTGATGGAGAATATGTCCTCGTGCCGGAGCAAGGAGCTGCTCAGGAGGTAGCCCCAGATCCAGCACCAGAGCCTGCACCAGAGGATCTGCCTGCCACAGCTTTGGAAGACAAGCCTCGGTTTTATGCATAACCTGTTATTTATGCTATTTTACTATACTTAATGATTGTAGGATTGAATGTGCACTTAAATGTAGGAGTTGTTTGAAACCCTAGTTGCATGATCTCAGGAATCCTATTTGAGCTGAATACTAGTATGCTAGGCCGAGTAGTTGCTTATTTAATTAGGATCTCGGTAGAAGTCGAGTGATTTTCTAGCACTCGCGCGAGGTCAGGAATTGGTTGTACCCACTTTCATATCACAATGATGCTGGTCTGTGGACAACAATCCATGGGGATTGGTTGTCTACGAGATGAGAAATTGGAATAAGGATTAACGTGCGGATACCTGTGTCAAGCGTTTGAACGTACTAAGCACATGCCGAGAAATATGGTAAATCGGTAAGCCTAGTACCTGATTGAACCTGGCAGTAGACTTTGCCCCTCACGCGACCTGAGACGTGGTCTCCCATTCCGGTTATGGTGGGTACAAGTGCGGTCACTGCACGACGGCAGTCGGGGTCAGTGAGGCATTGTACGCCAAGGCGGTGAGCCCTGATCTGCTGACGGGGAATCGATGGGGACGGTTGATGTGTGTGGGGACGGAGTTCCTCGCCACGTCGTGTGTTTAGGTTTACCTTGCAAGGATAAAAACTTGATCCGAATCGTCTGCTTCTCGCAGCTAATGAGACTGCTTGATCCATTGTACTCCATTGAGTAACAACTGGAAATATGATGAGTTGATACAAGATGTTGTTTGCTAAAAATGTTTGCTACTATGTATGAGTAGGTAGTACACATTTAGCCTTAAGAGAGTCACACTTAAACTGGACAAAGCTAAAACTTGTTTTAGAAACTTAGCTAGTGCTTTTGGCAACCAAACCCCACAGCCAAACAGTTGCATGTCTAGAGGTAGAGGAGTAGACTCCTCATACCGGGTAAGTCTAGCTGAGTATTAGTATACTCAGCCTTGCTTGTGGCATAATTTTTACAGGTTCTCTGGAGGACATGGTTGCTGGAGTGACTTGGCCGTCCATCTTGCCACCAGGTTGGACTGTCGAGTGGGACCCCGCCTCGGCCGAGGAGGAGCATGAGGAGTGATGGGACAGGCTTCTCATCTCTCTGTTTATTTACCGTTAGTTTTATTCTGCTGCACTTCGAACAATGATGATTACTTTTGCAACAACTCTGATGATGATGTAATAACTTAATACTCCTTAATGTATGGTTTTACGTTTTATGGTATTTGCTCTGTGACTCACCATCGAGTGAGATTGTGGTACTTGAGCATGTCAGTGGCCTTGTCGGACTAGATCCGAGGGATTGACAGGTTATTCCCATTTAAGTGTGGTCTAGCCTCTAAGGCGGGACTTAGGCACTTAAGTTGGAATAATTCGGGCAGTTCCGCCACAGCTGGTATCGGAGCTTGTACCACCATAGAGGAATCAATAAAATATAAATACCATCCTTTTCCGAAGTAAAACTTGATAGAAACAATGTTGGATAGATTGTAGGACGATCAGGATAGACCTAGGATGTGAAGCCTTAGGATGATAGAGGGGTAGTTAGGTGGCTAAGTGATTAAGCCCTACAGGCTACTATAAGGGATGAGAGTTCTTCCCTATTCCCTTTATATTGATGTAACGTCGTTCAGGACGAGCATGCATGCATTCTTAATTAAACAAATGGAAAATTGAGTAAAGACTTAAATACAAAATGATGACCAACGAAGTACCCCAGTACCATTGTTATAATTAGAGAGAGGCTGAGTTGTGTTTCCTTTTTCTTTTATAATTCTTTTTCTTTTACTTACGCTTAACCGTACACAGATGACTTCCCACGGATCCTTAGACGACGGGAATGCACTGTCCCACACTGACGGGCTTGCACGAGAGGGCTTTCCCCATATTTTGTGGGAGGTACTTCAGGGGGTCGGATACACGACGCCTCCTTAGTACGCAGTGCAGCAGTTCGAGAAGCACCGAGTGCCCCGCTGTAGGGTGAGGATGACCCTGGAGCCTCATCCCCTGCAGCCAGGCTGGCGTTCGCTGGACTTTGAGTCCTTTAGATACCGGGCTGAGGATACGATCGAGGCGATTGCTCAGCACGGATTGACCACTTTCTGCGGATTCCACCCCTTGGAGCTGTCCACCCACCCCATTGGCTTGTTCCCCACGGAGAAGGAGGACGACCCAATGTGGAAGGATCGGGTGGAGCATGCCAAGGACATCTGGGCTATCTACCCAGGTCAGACTGCTCACTTGACAGTACGGTGCATGAATGCCCTGTACCGTCTGCAAGTGATGCGTGGTGAGGCGATGTCCCATCTGATGGCGTTGTTGGAGGCAACTAAGATCACCCTGGACAACAGAGAGGAGCTTGTGGTTGATTTGTCCACTGAGATGGTGGAAAAAGACTTGCAGGTGGAGCAGCTGTCAAATGAGATCCAAGAGCTGGAGGAATTAGTGGGAACAAGGGAGAACACCATCGAGGTTCTCGAGGATCAGCTTATCAACACCCAGCAGCAGCTCGCCGAGGCTAATGAGCACCTGGATATGCATCACCAGGAGATCCAGGATATGGAGGCTAACGAGGACGTCGACATTGAGGGAGGAGAGGAGCCTGCCTCCAGCTTGGACACTGCTGGCTCAGGGAGACCACCTTCCCCCGAGTCGAGTGTTGCCTCGTTTGCTCACTAGTATTAGGAGTAGGGCTAGAAGTTGGTAATGGTAGGACTCCTCACAGCTAGCTTAGCTTTTGCACCCCTAGGGTACTAGGATAGATAGAGTTGAGTCTTTTGGGCCATTGATGTAATCATGATAAACTCTTTTGGAAGCATGGTTGATGGATGATGTTAGTCTTAATTTGGGAAGAAAAGTTTATGCCTTATGAAATCCTTTATGTTTATGCAAGAATCTATCAATTTCGCCTTTTGACTCTTTCACCGCGATTAAACCGTAAACTTGAAGATGTGTTATTGAGAATATATGTGATTTTTTCAGATGGCCGGGAGAGCGCGTCATGGTCAAAATGAGCGCGTTCCTCCACCGCCGCCACCGCCTCCCACTCTGTAGGAGCTAATGGCTCAGCAGAATGAGATTTTGAGGCAGCTAGCTCAGCGCCAGCCACCACCTCAGCACTATGGTGGTGGAGATCATCAACGTCACCCTGCGGCAGCCACCTACCAGGAGTTCCTCAGTACCCAGCCTCCATTGTTCACCAGGGCAGAGGACCCACAGGATGCGGATGTATGGTTGAGAGTAGTGGAATCCAAATTCCCGCTACTCCATGGAGTTTGCTCAGAGGTCACAAAAGTCAGGTTCGCCACCCAGCAGCTTCGCGGACCCGCAAGGACTTGGTGGGACCATTTTCTTGCTATGCAGCCAGATGACCGAGAGGTGGAAGGGAGAGAGTTCAAGGCAGCTTTCAGGGGGCACCATATACCAGCCGGTATTATGGACCGAAAGCTCAACGAGTTTCTGGCACTCACTCAGGGGAGCAGGACAGTGTTGCAGTATGCTCAGGCCTTTAATGACCTGTGCCAGTATGCTGGGTATCATGCAGACACGGACGAGAAGAAGAGAGACAGGTTCAGGAGGGGGCTCAGCACTAAGCTCGGTGACCGCCTCAACACCGTCAGGGCCAACAGCTACAATGAGTTGGTCAACATGGCCATTTCTCAGGAGGACTGTATCACCGCTCGTCAGGTAGAGAAGAAGAGGAAGACCCCTGTGGCAGGACCCTCAGCTCAGCCACAACGCTTCAGGATTGTGTCTGACACTCAGAGCAGGGGACCTCAGCAGCAGCAAGGGCGTTGGGTGATCCGACCACAGCAGCAGCAGCAGACACCCAACCGTACCCAGTTTCTAGCTCAGAGGAACAATCAGCAGCAACAGCAATATCGCCAGGCGAATGACAACAGGTGTTTCACATGCGGCAACACCGGACATTATGCCAAGAATTGCCCCAGAAACCAGCAGAGGCAGGGGCAGAATGTTAATCAGAACCAAGGCAAGAGGCAAAAGGTGCAAGTGAGGCAAGGCAGGCTGAACTTCACCACCATGGCTGATATTCCAGAGGGAGCACCCGTCTTGACTGCTATCTTTACAGTTTTGAATTATCCTGCTATTGTTCTTTTTGATTCTGGTGCATCACACAGTTTTATCAGTACCAAATTTAGTGCCAAGTGTCAGTTACCTTTCCTCCACACCAATGGGGGTATTACAATTTCGACACCAGGAGGCAGGATTGCCACCTATCAGATCAATAGACACGTACCAATTAAGCTGGGTAGTTTCATTTTTAAAACCACTCTCTTGATAATGGGATTGGATAGTGTGGATATCATCCTAGGGACTGATTGGTTATCGCGACACCACGCGGTGATTGATGTCGCAGCCAGAGCCATAGAAATCCACTCCCCTTTGGATGCCGAGATCACCTTGTATCTACCCGACCAGGGTCGTACCCGTTCTTGTGCATTCACTATGATAGAGTCACAAGTGGAAGGGATCTCAGTGGTCCGTGATTACCCAGATGTTTTTCTGGATGAATTGCCAGGGATGCCACCTGACCGAGACATTGAGTTCGCCATTGAATTGCAACCCGGGACTGCTCCTATCTCCAAGAGACCCTATAGGATGCCTCCCGCAGAATTAGCAGAACTGAAAAAGCAACTGCAGGAGTTGTTGGACAAGGGGTTCATTCGCCCCAGTACTTCACCTTGGGGATGTCCTGCTTTATTTGTGAAGAAAAAGGACGAGAGTTTGAGAATGTGTGTCGATTACCGCCCTCTCAATGCGGTGACTATCAAGAACAAATACCCACTGCCCCGCATTGATGTTTTGTTCGATCAGTTGGTGGGAGCCAAAGTATTCTCCAAGATAGATCTTCGCTCGGGTTACCATCAGATTAAAATCCGTGCCAGCGATATTCCCAAGACGGCCTTCTCAACCAGATATGGGCTTTACGAGTTTTTGGTGATGTCTTTTGGGCTGACCAATGCCCCGGCTTATTTTATGTACCTAATGAACTCAGTATTCATGCTAGAGTTAGACAAGTTCGTGGTCGTTTTCATTGATGATATTCTGGTCTATTCCAAGAATGAAGATGAACATGCTGAGCATCTTCACATCGTGCTTCAGCGACTACGCGATCATCATCTTTATGCTAAGTTGTCTAAATGTGAGTTCTGGCTAAAGGAAATTAAATTCTTGGGTCACACAATTTCTTAGGATGGGATATCAGTGTGGCAGAACTGCCCGAATTATTCCGACTTAAGTGCCTAAGTCCCACCTTAGAGGCTAGACCACACTTAAATGGGAATAACCCGTCAATCCCTCGGATCTAGTCCGACAAGGCCACTGACAAGATCAAGTACCACAATCTCACTCGATGGTGAGTCACAGAGCAAATACAATAAAGCATAAAACCATGCATTAAAGAGTATTAAATTATTACATCACCATCAGAGTTTTGCAAAAGTAGTCATCATTGTTCGAGTGCAGCGGAATAAAACTAACGATAAATAAATAGAGAGATGGGGAAGCCTGTCCCATCACTCCTCATGCTCCTCCCCAGCCGAGGCGGGGTCCCACTCGACAGTCCAACCCGGTGGCAAGGTGGACGGCCAAGTCACTCCAGCAAACATGTCCTCCAAAGAACCTGTAAAATTATGCCACAAGCAAGGCTGAGTATACTAATAGTCAGCTAGACTTACCCAGTGTGAGGAGTCTACTCCTCTACCTCTAGACATGCAGTTGTTTGGCTGTGGGGTTTGGTTGCCAAAAGCACTAGCGGAGTTTCTAAGTCAAGTTTTAACTTTGCCAATTCAACTGTGACTCTCTTAAGGCTAAATGTGTACTATCTACTCATACATAGTAGCAAACATTTTTAGCAATCAACATCTTGTATCAACTCAACATATTTCCACTTGTTACTCAATGCAGTACAATGGATCAAGCAGTCTCATTAGCTGCGAGAAGCAGACGATTCAAATCGAGTTTTTATCCTTGCAAGGTAAACCTAAACACACGACATGTAGGGGCATTCCGTCCCCACACACATCAACCGTCCCCATCGATTCCCTGGCAACAGATCAGGGCTCACCGCCTTGGCGTACAATGCCTCACTGACCCCGACTGCCGTCGTGCAGTGACCGCACTTGTACCCACCATAACCGGAATGGGAGACCACGTCTCAGGTCACGTGAGGGGATATGTCTGTGGGCAGGTTCACTCAGGTACTAGGCTTACCGATTTACCATAATTCTCGGTATGTGTTTAGTACGTTCAAACGCTTGACACAGGTATCCGCACGTTAATCCTTATTCCAATTTTCCATCTCGTAGACAACCAATCCCCATGGATTGTTGTCCACAGACCAGCATCGTTATGATATGAAAGTGGGTACAACCAATTCCTGACCTCGCGCGAGTGCTAGAAAATCACTCGACTTCTACCGAGATCCTGGTTAATGAAGCAGCTACTCGACCTAGCATACTAGTAGTCATCTCATTAGGATTCCTGGGATCATGGAACTAGGGTTTCAAACAACTCCTACACCTAAGTGCACATTCAATCCTACAATCATTAAGTATAGTAAAATAGCATAAATAATAGGTTATGCATAAACCGGGGCTTGCCTTCCAAAGGAGTGGCAGGCAGATCCTCTGGTGCAGGCTCTGGTTCTGGATCCGTGGCTACCTCCTGAGCAGCTCCTTGCTCCGGCACGAGGACGTACTCTCCGTCAGCAAGGTTACAGTCTATCAAAATGCAATGAATATGTATGTCATGATTATGCAGGATTTAATAACATTATGCTAAAAGAAGAAAACTACGTTAATGAGTAACTTAGGGTTTCTTGGTCATACGTGGCTTTTAGTGGTTTATGCTTATCACTCTTGGTTTAGGTTTTGTTAGGGCTAGGCATAGTGGATTGGTATTTCCTTTATATATATTTCAGTGGACAATTTACAAAGGGTTTTAGGATGACACTAATTTCTATTATTCATTTTCCCTTTCTTTATTTTATATTTATGAATTCTAGTGTAGGTTTGAACTACAACAGGGAACTAACTTTTTCCAAAAATTCTGTAAAAATTACAGTAGCTTGCCATTAGTCAGTATAGCCTGTTCTAGGAATTTGAGATTCAAAATAAAAAGGCTATGCTCTAGACAAAAATAACAAAAGTTGTGTAAATGGGCCACTTTGCATTACAACTCTTAACTAGGAGTGGGTTCTGTCCTAAGAGTTATTTTTGTTGGCATCTAACAGTAATAATAAGCTTCTGTGCCAAAAATCATAGAAAGCTAAGGGATGGTCATTTAGTTGTGATTTTCCAAAGTTTAATGCCAAAAAGGCACTTTCCATTACCTTGCTGTTTGAAAAATGTCAAACAACAGATTTCATATTTTTCCTATGTTCTTTATAACAAAAGATTTACTATCCCAAAGGTTGGGGTGTTTTCACCTTGGGGTTATTTTTGTAGGGCTTTTCTAAGTTTTCCTTGTTTTCTTAAAATAAAAGGTATCCTATTTATTTTATACTAAACCAGGGTATAATCAATTTTTCTAGTAATCTGCACTGAATAAGTATACTAACAAAAAATATGGGGGCTCCCTGGTTCTTTATTTAAATCACTTTTTCTATTTTCTTTAACCTTAAGCATAATGTAAAATAAATGGCAAACTCTACCTTAATGGGGTGTACAGAGGGGCTTAGCATTTTTAAATAGGTCAGTAGGTGGTCATAAATTTTTCCAAATTTTCTTAAATCCAGTTAAATAGTGCAACTATTTTTCTTCCCATTATTTAGCTTTTGGTCAAATCAGTATTTAAATCAGAACCCTAAAGTTTTTTGTAGTACATAGGGGTTTTATATTTTTCTTAAGTAGTTTATATTATTTAAGATCTGACAAAATTGGTTTGACTAAATTTGGATAAACAAAACAGAAGATATGAATTATCCAAGTTCTGTTTAATTTTAAATCAGATTTAATAAAAGGTTTCCTGGAAAACCACTTTGCACCGAGGTCCTTGGGTTATTTCTAAACTAACTCTCTCAGTTATACCCCCGCGCTACTATTCATCTGAGTCACTGACATTGCGCAAAACCCCCTAGCTTTCTTTTCTTCTCCCCCGCGGTCCCTCCCTAGGTTTAAACAGTACCCGCAAGAAAGAAAAGGGCAGCGCGGCTTACCGGCGGTGAGAGAGGTCCGGCGAGGGGCGGGGTTGGCTCCGAGAGGTTCTGACGGTCACAACGGTGTACGGCTCGACGGCGGGGATGGCCGGAATCGCCCGGTCCACGTGCGCAGGCGGGTGCTCTCGTCGGCGGCGGGTGTGCCGGCCAACCCACGGCGATCTAGTTCGATCCAATGGCACGGTAAGCTTCACGGGGTGATGTAGAGGCTATCTGTGCATTGAATCGAAAAATGGCGCAGTGACTTACCCGGTCCACGTGCGCCGGCGGGGTTCTGAACTCCGGCGAGCACGATTTCGCTATTCCGGTGGCGCGGGTCCTCGGTTCAAGCTCGTGCAAGCTTCACAGCCACTCAGGGAAGCTATCCGAGGGCTTGGACCGAGCGGAGGAGGGCGGGAAAGGGGCTGGCCACGGTGGTTGCCCTCGGGCAGCTCTGGCGGGTCGCGGGGAGGTCGCCGGAGCTATGGGCGAGCTCGGGGGAGTTAGGTGTGGTACGGAGGAGGCAACGGGGAAGGCAGCCGGGCACTGGGACGGGCTTTATAGCCGTGGCGCGGGCGTGGTCATGGGCGGCCGCGGGCGCGCGGGGGTTCGTGCACGGGCGTGCTCTGAGCGCGCCCCCGAGTGTCAGCCCGCGTCGAACACGTGGGAGCTCGCTTCTGCCATGGTTCAACGGCGGATTTGAGCACCTTAGCTTGCGTATCTTGGCAAAACCACTATGTACGGTCTCTTCCCTGCTCCATATCCTACCTTTTTGCTGTGAGTTCCAAGTCAAGATACGGTTGGGGTAGGGAGATAGAGGGGTGAGAAGTTGCCTATGTCATAGCTGTCCAAACCGGGACAAAAGCTATGCCAAGTCGTGTCAAACGACTTAGGGTAGGTGTCAACTTCCTCCAGGGCATTCTAGGGTTAATTTGGCGCCACTTTGTCAATTGGGTCGAAGTGTTTTGAATTTTAGATGAGGGTGAACATGTGTGATCTTTGTCCAAAGGTTAGTTTTGGACTTAGGCATTTTCTGATTTTTCTTTTGTGTTCAAACCTTTGGTGAACTTTTTGGGGCTTTTCTGAAATCTTTTTGGGGTTACTTTCTTACTATTATTTGTAGGTTATTAAGTGTACTACAACTTTTATATTTGGCTCAAGCCATGATCATAAGGTTTTCATTACCTTTTGATCCTACTTACATCTAGGGTTCCTATTGTCCAAAGGGGTTTGCTTTAGGGTTTTGGGCAATTCTCCCCTTTAGATGTGCATGACAAGCTAGGGCATGATATCCAAGATGGGTTGCACTTACTTAGGACCTTGAATTCTAAGTTTGATGTACTTTGCTCAAACTAACCCACATGTGATAGTAGGTTAAATGGTGTAGCCCTGAGTGGACACCCTAAGTAACACCTGGGGTGTTACAACCCTCCCCCCTTAAAGGAATCTCGTCCCGAGATTTCAGGTAGAGTCCCTTGGAGGGGTGCTTGAAGGTGTGTTGGTGTGCTACCCATTCTTTTATCCAAGTTTCTCTTGTTAACTGCTCTTCGAATGTCATTCTCTTTGCAACTTCAGAAGGAAGTCCTTTTTAAGTTAAATCCACAACTTAGACTATCCTTGTTATCTAAGTTTTCCTTATAATTGTATTCAAAGGGCAGGTGGGGGTGGGGTTTTGGGTTACGTACCGACTCCTTTGGGCAGAAAGTCGGGGAAGCGAGAGCGTAGAAAATCCTCAGTCTCCCATGTAGCTTCTTCTACTGAATGTTGACTCCACTGAACCTTAAAATTCTGATTGACTTTGCCCGCGTTGACCTTTCTTTCTGATCCAATACCTTGACGGGGTACTCTTGATAGGACAAGTCTGGTTCTATCTCAATGTCTGGTTCAGGTAGCACTTCAGTGGGCAGGCGGACACATTTCCGCAGCTGAGATACATGAAACACATTGTGAACTGCTGACATGTGAGGTGGCAATTCCAATTGATAGGCTACGGGTCCACAACTTGCTTTGATCTCATAGGGTCCAATGTAGCGAGGAGCTAACTTGCCCTTGATCCCGAATCTCTGGACACCCTCGGTGGGTGACACCTTAAGATAAACATGATCTCCCACTTCAAAATGTAGAGGCTTCCACCCCTTGTCATGATAGCTCTTTTGCCTAGCCTGAGCAGCTTCTAAGTTCTTTGTAATAACTCTGACCTTTTCCTCTGCCTCAAGTACCAAATCTGTCCAAATATTTCCCTCTCTCCTGCTTGAGACCAATTCAGCGGGGTCCTGCACCTTCTCCCATACAAGGCTTCAAAAGGTGCCATCTTCAGACTGGACTGGTAGCTGTTATTATAAGAAAACTCTGCCAAGGAAAGACACTTGTCCCAATCCTTTCTGTAGTGTAGTGCACATGCCCGCAACATGTCTTCCAAAATCTGATTCACCCTTTCCGTCTGGCCATCTGTTTGAGGATGGTATGTTGAGCTTCGTATTACCTGGGTCCCAAGTGAGTCTTGCAGCTGCTCCCAAAAGCGTGCCACAAACAGTGCTCCTCTGTCAGATATAATGGTCTTTGGAATACCATGCAACCGCACTATTTGATCAACATAAATTTCTGCATACTTCTCTGTCTTGTGGGTGGTATGCACTGGTAAGAAATGAGCAGTCTTGGTCAATCTGTCCACAATAACCCAAATGGAATCACGGTGCCTGGAGGTATTGGGCAATCCCACGATAAAGTCCATGCAAATGTCCTCCCATTTCCACGATGGTATGGGAAGGGGTTGCAAAGGGCCTGCTGCCTTCAAATGACTGGCTTTGATTCTCTGGCAGGTATCGCACTTGGATATGTACTTGGCAATTTCCCTCTTCATCCTGGTCCACCAGTATAAGGATCGGAGATCATGGTACATCTTGTTGCTACCAGGGTGCATGGAGAACTTTGAAATGTGAGCTTCATCCAATATCTTCTTTCTGAGCTCGGGGTCCTTGGGGACAACCAATCGATCTCCAAACCATAGAATTCCCTTGCTGTCCTGACGGAAGCACTTGTATTTCTCTACCTTCTGCTTGATCATTTCCTTGATAACCTGAACACCCTTGTCTTCAATCTGTGCCCTGACTATTTGCTCTTGCAGTGTGGGCTCCACCGAGATATAATTTAAATCACCCGAGGAAACAACTTCCAGGTTTAATTTGCACAACTCATCACACAGGGTGGTAACTCTTGCATCCATGCTCATACAATTGCACTGGGCCTTTCTGCTCAAGGCATCTGCCACAACATTGGCTTTGCCCGGATGGTAGTGCACCTCCAAATCGTAGTCCTTGATTAATTCTAACCATCTCCTCTGCCTCATGTTCAGATCTGCCTGAGTGAAAATGTATTTGAGACTCTTGTGATCACTGTAAATGTTACAATGAGCTCCCATCAAGTAGATATCTTGAGAGCATGAACCACAGCTGCTAACTCCAGATCATGTGTTGGGTAGTTCTGCTCATGGGGTCTGAGTGCTCGGGAGGCATAAGCAATCACTTTGTTATCTTGCATTAAGACGCATCCCAATCCGGTGCCGGAAGCGTCACAATAAACTTCAAAGGGCTTGGTGTTATCAGGTTGAGCCAGCACTGGGGCTGTTGTCAAATGCTGCCTTAGTGTATGAAAGGCTTCTTCACACTTTTGGCTCCAATTATACTTGACTCCCTTCTTCAACAGTTCAGTCATTGGCTTGGCAATTCTGGAGAAATCCGGAATAAATCGTCGATAATACCCTGCCAATCCTAGAAAACTCCGAATCTGCCTCACTGTAGTCGGGGGTTTCCAATCCATTACCTCTTGTACCTTCTCAGGATCAACAGATATCCCATCCTGAGAAATTGTGTGACCTAAGAATTTAATTTCCTTCAGCCAAAATTCACATTTAGACAATTTGGCATACAACTGATGGTCACGCAGTCTCTGAAGTACAGTATGCAAGTGTTTAGTACTGTGCTCGGCTTCATTCTTGGAATAGACCAGAATATCATCAATGAAAACGACCACGAATTTGTCCAGCTCTGGCATGAATATTGAGTTCATCAGGTACATAAAATAAGCCGGGGCATTGGTCAGCCCAAACGACATTACCAAAAACTCATAAAGCCCATATCTGGTTGAGAAAGCCGTTTTGGGAATATCACTGGTACGGATCTTGATCTGATGGTAACCCGAACGAAGATCTATCTTGGAGAACACGTTGGCTCCCACTAACTGATCAAACAGAACATCAATGCGGGGCAGTGGGTATTTGTTTTTGATAGTCACCGCATTGAGAGGGCGGTAATCAACACACATTCTCAAACTCTCATCCTTTTTCTTCACAAATTAAGCAGGACATCCCCATGGTGAAGTACTTGGGCAAATGAATCCCTTGTCCAACAACTCTTGCAATTGCTTTCTCAGTTCTGCCAATACCGCGGGAGGCATCCTATAGGGTCTTTTAGAAATAGGAGCAGTCCCGGGTTACAATTCGATTGCGAACTCGATGTCTCGGTCAGGTGGCATCCCCGGCAATTCATCTGGAAAAACATCTGGGTAGCCACAGACCACTGGGATCTTTTCCACTGGGGATTCTATCATAACGAAGGCACAAGAACGGGTACATCCCTAGTCGGGCAAATATAATGTGGTTTCACCACAGGTCGGTGAGTGCACTTCAATGGCCCTAGCTGCAATATCAATCACAGGCTGATGCTTGGTCAACCAGTCAGTTCCCAATATGATATCCAGACTATCTAAACCCAAAATGAGGAGGTTGGTTTTGATTATCAGACTACCAAACCTTATAGGCACATTCTTGTTGATTTGGTAGGTGGCAACCCTGCCTCCTGGTGTTGAAATTGTAATACCCCCATTGGTGTGGTGAAAAGGCAATTGACACTTGGCACTAAATTTGGCACTGATAAAACTATGCGATGCACCAGAATCAAAAAGAATAATAGCAGGATAATTCAAAACTGTAAAGATACCAGTCATGACGGGTGCTCCCTTTGGAATATCAGCCATGGTGGTGAAGTTCAGCCGGCCTTGCCTCACTTGCACCTTCTATCTCTTGCCTTGGTTCTGGTTAACATTCTGCCCCTGCCTCTGCTGGTTTCTAGGACAATTCTTGGCATAATGTTCGGTGTTGCCGCATGTGAAACACTTGTTGTCATTTGCCTGGCGATACTGCTGCTGCTGTTGATTGTTCCTCTGAGCTGGAAACTGGGTGCGGTTGGGTGCCTGCTGCTGCTGCTGCTGTGGTCGGATCACCCATCGCCCTTGCTACTGCTGAGGTCCCCTGTTCTGAGTGTCAGACACAATCCTGAAGCGTTGTGGCTGAGCTGAAGGTCCTGCCACAGGGGTCTTCCTTTTCTTTTCTGCCTGACGAGTTGTGATACAGTCCTCCTGGGAGATGGCCATGTTGACCAACTCATTATAGCTGTTGGCCCTGACGGTGTTGAGACGGTCACGGAGCTTAGTGCTGAGCCCCCTCCTGAACCTGTCTCTCTTCTTATCGTCCGTATCTGCATGATATCCAGCATACTGGCACAGGTCATTAAAAGCCTGAGCATACTGCAACACTGTCCTGTTGCCCTGAGTGAGTGCCAGAAACTCGTTGAGCTTTGGGTCCATAATTCCGGCTGGTATATGGTGCCCCTGAAAGCTGCCTTGAACTCTCTCCATTCCACCTCTCGGTCCTCTGGCTGCATAGCAAGAAAATGGTCCCACCAATTCCTTGCGGGTCCGCGGAGCTGCTGGGTGGCGAACCTGACCTTGGTGACCTCTGAGAAAACACCATGGAGTAGCGGGAATTTGGATTCCACTACTCTCAACCATACATCTGCATCAAGTGGGTCCTCTGCCCTGGTGAACAATGGAGGCTGGGTACTGAGGAACTCCTGGTAGGTGGCTGCCGCGGGGTGACGTTGATGATCTCCGCCACCATAGTGCTGAGGTGGTGGCTGACGCTGAGCTAGCTGCCTCAAGATCTCATTCTGCTGAGCCATTAGCTCCTGCAGAGTGGGAGGCGGTGGCGGCGGTGGAGGAACGCGCTCATTCTGACCACGACGCGCTCTCCCGGCCATCTAAAAAATCACATATATTCTCAATAACACATCTTCAAGTTTAAGGTTTAATCGCGGTGAAGGAGTCAAAAGGCGAATTGATAGATTTTTGCATAAACATAAAGGATTTCACAAGGCATAAACTTTTCTTCCCAAATTAAGGCTAACAGCATCCATCAACCATGCTTCCAAAAGAGTTTATCATGATTACATCAATGGCCCAAAAGACTCAACTCTATCTAGCCTAGTACCCCAAGGGTGCAAAAGCTAAGCTAGCTTGGAGGAGTCCCACCATTACCGACTTCTAGCCCTACACCTGATACCTAGTGAGTGAACGAGGCAACACTCGACTCGGGGGAAGGTGGTCTCCCTGAGCCAGCAGTGTCCAAGCTGGAGGCAGGCTCCTCTCCTCCCTCAATGTCGACGTCCTCGTTGGCCTCCATGTCCTGGATCTCTTGGTGATGCATATCCAGGTGCTCATTAGCCTCGGCCAACTGCTGCTGGGTGTTGATAAGCTGATCCTCGAGAACCTCAATGGTGTTCGCTCTGGTTCCCACTAATTCCTCCAGCTCTTGGATCTCATTTGACAGCTGCTCCACCTGCAAGTCCTTTTCCACCATCGCAGTGGACAAATCAACCACAAGCTCCTCTCTGTTGTCCAGGGTGATCTTTGTTGCCTCCAACAATTCCATCAGATGGGACATCGCCTCACCACGCATCACTTGCAGACGGTACAGGGCATTCATGCACCATACTGTCAAGTGAGCAGTCTGACCCGGGTAGATAGCCCAGATGTCCTTGGCATGCTCCACCCGATCCTTCCACATTGGGTCGTCCTCCCTCTCCGCGGGGAACAAGCCAATGGGGTGGGTGGACAGCTCCAAGGGGTGGAATCCGCAGAAAGTGGTCAATCCGTGCAGAGCAATCGCCTCGATCATATCCTCAGCCCGGTATCCAAAGGACTCAGAGTCCAGCGAACGCCAGCCTGGCTGCAGGGGATGAGTCTCCAAGGTCATCCTCACCCTACAGCGGGGCACTCGATGCTTCTCGAACTGCTGCACCGCGTACTGAGGAAGTGTCGTGTATCCGGCCCCCTGAAGTACCTCCCACAAAATACGGGGAAAGCCCTCTCGTGCAAGCCCGTCAGTGTGGGACAGTGCATTCCCGTCGTCTGAGGATCCGTGGGAAGTCATCTGTGTACGGTTAAGCGTAAGTAAAAGAAAAAGAATTATAAAAAGAAAAAAAGGAAACACAACTCAGCCTCTCTCTAAATATAACAATGGTACTAGGGTACTTAGTTGGTCATCATTTTGTATTAAAGTCCTTACTCAATTATCCATTTGTTTAATTTTAAGAATGCATGCATGCTCGTCCTGAACGACCTCACATCAATATAAAGGGAATAGGGAAGAACTCCCATCCCTTATAGTAGCCTGTAGGGCTTAATTACTTAGCCACCTAGCTACCCCTCTATCATCCTAAGGCTTCACGTCCTAGGTCTATCCTGATCGTCCTACGATCTATCCAACATTGTTTCTATCAAGTTTTACTTCGGAAAAGGATGGTATTTATATTTTATTGATTCCTTTGTGGTGGTACAAGCTCCGATACCAGCTATGGCGGAACTGCCCGAATTATTCCGACTTAAGTGCCTAAGTCCCACCTTAGAGGCTAGACCACACTTAAATGGGAATAACTCGTCAATCCCTCGGATCTAGTCCGACAAGGCCACTGACAGGATCAAGTACCACAATCTCACTCGATGGTGAGTCACAGAGCAAATACAATAAAGCATAAAACCATGCATTAAAGAGTATTAAATTATTACATCATCATCGGAGTTTTGCAAAAGTAGTCATCATTGTTTGAGTGCAGCGGAATAAAACTAACGATAAATAAATAGAGAGATGGGGAAGCCTGTCCCATCACTCCTCATGCTCCTCCTCAGCCGAGGCGGGGTCCCACTCGACAGTCCAACCCGGTGGCAAGATGGACGGCCAAGTCACTCCAGCAACCATGTCCTTCAAAGAACCTGTAAAATTATGCCACAAGCAAGGCTGAATATACTAATACTCAGCTAGACTTACCCGGTGTGAGGAGTCTACTCCTCTACCTCTAGACATGCAGCTGTTTGGCTGTGGGGTTTGGTTGCCAAAAGCATTAGCTGAGTTTCTAATTCAAGTTTTAACTTTGCCAATTTAAGTGTGACTCTCTTAAGGCTAAATGTGTACTATTTACTCATACATAGTAGAAAACATTTTTAGCAATCAACATCTTGTATCAACTCATCATATTTCCACTTGTTACTCAATGCAGTACAATGGATCAAGCAGTCTCATTAGCTGCGAGAAGCAGACGATTCGAATCGAGTTTTTATCCTTGCAAGGTAAACCTAAACACACGACATGTAGGGGCACTCCTTCCCCACACACATCAACTATCTCCATCGATTCCCTGGCAACAGATCAGGGCTCACCGCCTTGGCGTACAATGCCTCACTGACCCCGACTGCCGTCGTGCAGTGACCGCACTTGTACCCACCATAACCGGAATGGGAGACCACGTCTCAGGTCGCGTGAGGGGATATGTCTGCGGGCAGGTTCACTCAGGTACTAGGCTTACCGATTTATCATATTTCTCGGTATGTGTTTAGTACGTTCAAACGCTTGACACGGGTATCCGCATGTTAATCCTTATTCCAATTTTCCATCTCGTAGACAACCAATCCCAATGGATTGTTGTTCACAGACTAGCATCGTTATGATATGAAAGTGGGTACAACCAATTCCTGACCTCGCGCGAGTGCTAGAAAATCACTCGACTTCTACCGAGATCCTGGTTAATGAAGCAGCTACTCGACCTAGAATACTAGTAGTCATCTCAATAGGATTCATGGGATCATGCAACTAGGGTTTCAAACAACTCCTACACCTAAGTGCACATTCAATCCTACAATCATTAAGTATAGTAAAATAGCATAAATAACAGGTTATGCATAAACCGGGGCTTGCCTTCCAAAGGAGTGGCAGGCAGATCCTCTGGTGCAGGCTCTGGTGCTGGATCCGGGGCTACCTCCTGAGCAGCTCCTTGCTCCGGCACGAGGACGTACTCTCCGTCAGCAAGGTTACAGTCTATCGAAATGCAATGAATATGTATGTCATGATTATGCAGGATTTAATAACATTATGCTAAAAGAAGAAAACTACGTTAATGAGTAACTTAGGGTTTCTTGGTCATACGTGGCTTTTAGTGGTTTATGCTTATCACTCTTGGTTTAGGTTTTGTTAGGGCTAGGCATAGTGGATTGGTATTTCCTTTATATATATTTCAGTGGACAATTTACAAAGGGTTTTAGGATGACTAATTTCTATTATTCATTTTCCCTTTCTTTATTTTCTATTTATGAATTCTAGTGTAGGTTTGAACTACAACAGGGAACTAACTTTTTCCAAAAATTCTGTAAAAATTACAGTAGCTTGCCATTGGTCAGTATAGCCTGTTCTAGGAATTTGAGATTCAAAATAAAAAGGCTATGCTCTAGACAAAAATAACAAAAGTTGTGTAAATGGGCCACTTTGCATTACAACTCTTAACTAGGAGTGGGTTCTGTCCTAAGGGTTATTTTTGTTGGCATCTAACAGTAATAATAAGCTTCTGTGCCAAAAATCACAGAAAGCTAAGGGATGGTAATTTAGTTGTGATTTTCCAAAGTTTAATGCCAAAAAGGCACTTTCCACTACCTTGCTATTTGAAAAATGTCAAACAGCAGATTTCATATTTTTCCTATGTTCTTTATAACAAAAGATTTACTATCCCAAAGGTTGGGGTGTTTTCACCTTGGGGTTATTTTTCTAGGGCTTTTCTAAGTTTTCCTTGTTTTCTTAAAATAAAAGGTATCCTATTTATTTTATACTAAACCAGGGTATAATCAATTTTTCTAGTAACCTACATTGAATAAGTATACTAACAAAAATATGGGGGCTCCCTGGTTCGTTATTTAAATCACTTTTCCTATTTTCTTTAACCTTAAGCATAATATAAAATAAAAGGCAAACTCTACCTTAATGGGGTGTACAGAGGGGCTTAGCATTTTTAAATAGGTCACTAGGTGGTCATAAACTTCTCCAAATTTTCTTAACTCCAGTTAAATAGTGCAACTATTTTTCTTCCCATTATTTAGCTTTTGGTCAAATCAATATTTAAATCAGAACCCTAAAGTTTTCTGTAGTACATAGGGGTTTTATATTTTTCTTAAGTAGTTTATATTATTTAAGATCTCACAAAATTGATTTGACTAAATTTGGATAAATAAAACAGAAGATATGAATTATTCAAGTTCTGTTTAATTTTAAATCAGATTTAATAAAAGGTTTCCTGGAAAACCACTTTGCACCGAGGTCCTTGGGTTATTTCTAAACTAACTCTCTCAGTTATACCCTCGCGCTACTATTCATCTGAGTCACTGACATTACGCAAAACCCCCTAGCTTTCTTTTCTTCTCCCCCGCGGTCCCTCCCTAGGTTTAAACAGTACCCGCAAGAAAGAAAAGGGCGGCGCGGCTTACCGGCAGTGAGAGAGGTCCGGCGAGGGGCGGGGTTGGCTCTGGGAGGTTCTGACGGTCACAACGGTGTACGGCTCGACGGCGGGGATGGCCGGAATCGCCCGGTCCACGTGCGCAGGCGGGTGCTCTCGTCGGCGGCGGGTGTGCCGACCAACCCACGGCGATCTAGTTCGATCCAATGGCACGGTAAGCTTCACGGTGTGATGTAGAGGCTATCTGTGCATTGAATCGAAAAATGGCGCAGTGACTTACCCGGTCCACGTGCGCCGGCGGGGTTCTGAACTCTGGCGAGCACGATTTCGCTATTCCAGTGGTGCGGGTCCTCGGTTCAAGCTCGTGCAAGCTTCACGGCCTCTCAGGGAAGCTATCCGAGGGCTTGGACCGAGCGGAGGAGGGCGAGAAAGGGGCTGGCCACGGTGGTTGCCCTCGGGCGGCTCTGGCGGGTCGCGGGGAGGTCGCCGGAGCTATGGGCGAGCTCGAGGGAGTTAGGCGTGGTACGGAGGAGGCAACGGGGAAGGCAGCCGGGCACTGGGACGGGCTTTATAGCCGTGGCGCGGGCGTGGTCACGGGCGGCCGCGGGCACGCGGGGGTTCGCGCACGGGCGTGCTCTAAGCGCGCCCCCGAGTGTCAGCCCGCGTCGAACACGTGGGAGCTCGCTTCTGCCATGGTTCAACGGCGGATTTGAGTACCTTAGCATGCGTATCTTGGAAAAACCACTGTGTACGGTCTCTTCCCTGCTCCATATCCTACCTTTTTGCTGTGAGTTCCAAGTCAAGATACGGTCGGGGTAGGGAGATAGAGGGGTGAGAAGTTGCCTATGTCATAGCTGTCCAAACCGGGACAAAAGCTATGCCAAGTCGTGTCAAACGACTTAGGGTAGGTGACAACTTCCTCCAGGGCATTCTAGGGGTAATTTGGCGCCACTTTGTAAATTGGGTCGAAGTGTTTTGAATTTTAGATGAGGGTGAACATGTGTGATCTTTGTCCAAAGGTGAGTTTTGGACTTAGGCATTTTCTGATTTTTCTTTTGTGTTCAAACCTTTGGTGAACTTTTTGGGGCTTTTCTGAAATCTTTTTGGGGTTACTTTCTTACTATTATTTGTAGGTTATTAAGTGTACTACAACTTTTATATTTGGCCCAAGCCATGATCATAAGGTTTTCATGACCTTTTGATCCTACTTACATCTAGGGTTCCTATTGTCCAAAGGGGTTTGCTTTAGGGTTTTGGGCAATTCTCCCCTTTAGATGTGCATGACAAGCTAGGGCATGATATCCAAGATGGGTTGCACTTGCTTAGGACCTTGAATTCTAAGTTTAATGTACTTTGCTCAAACTAACCCACATGTGATAGTAGGTTAAATGGTGTAGCCCTGGGTGGACACCCTGAGTAACACCTGGGGTGTTACAATCAGTTGATCTTGAGAAGGTACAAGAGGTAATGGATTGGAAACCCCCGACTACAGTGAGGCAGATTCGGAGTTTTCTGGGATTGGCAGAGTATTATCGACGATTTATTCCGGATTTCTCCATAATTGCCAAGCCAATGACTTAACTATTGAAGAAGGGAGTCAAGTATGATTGGAGCCAGAAGTGTGAAGATGCCTTTCATACACTAAGGCATCATTTGACAACAGCCCCAGTGCTAGCTCAACCTGATAACACCAAGCCCTTTGAAGTTTATTGTGATGCTTCTGGTACTGGATTGGGGTGTATTTTAATGCAAGATAAAAGAGTAATTACTTATGCTTCCCGAGCACTCAGACCCCATGAGCAGAACTACCCTACACATGATCTGGAGTTAGCAGCTGTGGTTCATGCTCTCAAGATATGGAGACACTACTTGATGGGAGCTCATTATAACATTTACACTGATCACAAGAGTCTCAAATACATTTTCACTCAGGCAGATCTTAACATGAGGCAGAGGAGATGGTTAGAATTAATCAAGGACTATGATTTGGAGGTGCATTACCATCCCGGCAAGGCCAATGTTGTGGCAGATGCCTTGAGCAGAAAGGCCCAGTGCAATTGTATGAGCATGGATGCGAGAGTTACCACCCTGTGTGATGAATTGTGCAAGCTGAACCTGGAAGTTGTTTCTTCAGGTGATTTAAATTATATCTCGGTGGAGCCCACATTACAAGAGCAAATAGTCAAGGCCCAGATTGAAGACAAGGGTGTTCAGGTTATCAAGGAAATGATCAAGCAGAAGGCAGAGAAATACAAGTGCTTCCGTCAGGACAGCAAGAGAATTCTATGGTTTGGAGATCGACTGGTTGTTCCCAAGGACCCTGAGCTCAGAAAGAAGATATTGAATGAAGCTCACCTTTCAAAATTCTCCATGCACCTAGGCAGCAACATGATGTATCACGATCTCAGATCCTTATACTGGTGGACCAGAATGAAAAGGGAAATTGCCAAGTACATATCCGAGTGTGATACCTGCCAAAGAATCAATGCCAGTCATTTGAAGGCCGCAGGCCCTTTGCAACCCCTTCCCATACCATCTTGGAAATGGGAGGACATTTGCATGGACTTTATCGTGGGATTGCCCAATACCTCCAGGCACCATGATTCTATTTGGGTTATTGTGGACAGATTGACCAAGACCGCTCATTTCTTACCAGTGCATACCACCCACAAGACAGAGAAGTATGCAGAAATTTATGTTGATCAAATAGTGCGGTTGCATGGTATTCCAAAGACCATTGTATCTGACAGAGGAGCACTGTTTGTGGCACGCTTTTGGGAGCAGCTGCAAGAATCACTTGGGACCCAGGTAATACGAAGCTCAGCATACCATCCTCAAACAGATGGCCAGACGGAAAGGGTAAATCAGATTTTGGAAGACATGTTAAGGGCATGTGTGCTACACTACGGAAAAGATTGGGACAAGTGTCTTTCTTTGGCAGAGTTTTCTTATAATAACTGCTACCAGTCCAGTCTAAAGATGGCACCTTTTGAAGCTTTATATGGGATAAGGTGTAGGACCCCGCTGAATTGGTCTCAAGCAGGAGAGAGGGAAATATTTGGGCCAGATTTGGTACTTGAAGCAGAGGCAAGGGTGAGTCATCAAGAAGAACTTAGAAGCTGCTCAGGCTAGGCAAAAGAGCTATCATGATAAGAGGCGGAAGCCTCTACAGTTTGAAGTGGGAGAGCATGTTTATCTTAAGGTATCACCCACCAAGGGCGTCCAGAGATTCGGGATCAAGGGCAAGTTAGCTCCTCGCTACATTGGACCCTATGAGATCAAAGCAAGTTGTGGACCCGTAGCCTATCAATTGGAATTGCCACCGCACATGTCAGTAGTTCACAATGTGTTTCATGTATCTCAGCTGCGGAAATGTGTCCGCCTGCCCACTGAAGTGCTACCTGAACCAGACATTGATATAGAACCAGACTTGTCCTATCAAGAGTACCCCGTCAAGGTATTGGATCAGAAAGAGAGGTCAACACGGGCAAAGTTGATTAGAATGTATAAGGTTCAGTGGAGTCACCATTCAGTAGAAGAAGCTACATGGGAGACTGAGGATTTTCTACGCTCTCGCTTCCCCGACTTTCTGCCCAAAAGAGTCGGTACGTAACCCCAAAACCCCGCCCCCACCTGCCCTTTGAATACAATTATAAGAAAAACTTAGATAACAAGGGTAGTCTAAGTTGTGGATTTAACTTAAAAAGGACTTCCTTCTGAAGTTGCAAATAGAATGACAATCGAAGAGCAGTTAACAAGAGAAACTTGGGTAAAAGAAAGGGCAGCACACCAGCACACCTTCACGCACCCCTCCAAGGGACTCTACCTAAAATCTCGGGACGAGATTCCTTTAAGGGGGGAGGGCTGTAACACCCCAGGTGTTACTCAGGGTGTCCACCCAGGGCTACACCATTTAAACCTACTATCACATGTGGGTTAGTTTGAGCAAAGTACATCAAACTTAGAATTCAAGGTCCTAAGCAAATGCAACCCATCTTTGATATCATACCCTAACTTATCATGCACATCTAAAGGGGAGAATTGCCCAAAACCCTAATACAAACCCCTTTGGACAATGGGAACCCTAGATGTAAGTATGACCAAAGGGTCATGAAAACCTTTTGATCATGGCTTGGGCCAAATATAAAAGTTGTAGTACACTAAATAACCTACAAATAATAGTAAGAAAGTAACCCCAAAAAGATTTCAGAAAAACCCCAAAAGTTTCACCAAAGGGTTGAGAATGAAAGAAAAAAATCAGAAATTGTCTAAGTCCAAAACTAACCTTTGGACAAAGATCACACATGTTCACCCTCATCCAAAATTCAAAACACTTCGACCCAATTAACAAAGTGGCGCCAAATTACCCCTAGAATGCCCTGGAGGAAGTTGACACCTACCCTAAGTCGTTTGACACGACTTGGCATAGCTTTTGTCCCGGTTTGGACAACTATGACATAGGCAACTTCTCACCCTTCTATCTCCCTACCCCGACCGTATCTTGGCTTGGAACTCACAGCAAAAAGGTAGGATATGGAGCAGGGAAGAGACCGTACACAGTGGTTTTGCCAAGATATGCAGGCTAAGGTGCTCAAATCCACCGTTGAACCATGGCAGAAGCGAGCTCCCACGTGTTCGACGTGGGCTGACACTCGGGGGGGCGCTTAGAGCACGCCCGTGCGCGAACCCCCGCGCGCCCGCGGCCGCCCGTGACCACGCCACGGCTATAAAGCCCGTCCCAGTGCCCGGCTGCCTTCCCCATTGCCTCGTCCGTACCACGCCTAACTCCCCCGAGCTCGCCCATAGCTCCGGTGACCTCCCCGCGACCCGCCAGAGCTGCCCGAGGGCAACCACCATGGCCAACCCCTTTCCCGCCCTCCTCCGCTCGGTCCAAGCCCTCGGATAGCTTCCCTGGGAGGCCGTGAAGCTTGCACGAGCTTGAACCGAGGACCCGCGCCACCGGAATAGCGAAATCGTGCTCGCTGGAATTCAGAACCCCGCCGGCGCACGTGGACCGGGTAAGTCACTGCGCCATTTTTCGATTCAATGCACAGATAGCCTCTACATCACCCCGTGAAGCTCACCGTGCCATTGGATTGAACTAGATCGCCGTGGTTTGGCCGGAACACCCGCCGCCGACGAGAGCACCCGCCTGCGCACGTGGACCGGACGATTCCGGCCACCCCCACCGTCGAGCCGTACACCGTTGTGACCGTCAGGACCTCCCGGAGCCAACCCCGCCCCTCGCCGAACCTCTCTCACTGCCGGTAAGCCGCGCCGCCCTTTTCTTTCTTGCGGGTACTGTTTAAACCTAGGGAGGGACCGCGGGGGAGAAGAAGAGAAAGCTAGGGGGTTTTGCGCAATGTCAGTGACCCGGATGAATAGTAGCGCGGGGGCATAACTGAAAGAGTTAGTTTGGAAATAACCTGAGGACTTCGGTGCAAAGTGGTTTTCCAGGAAACCTTTAATTAAATCTGATTTAAAATATAAGTAGAACTTGATTAATTCATATCTTCTGTTTTATTCATCCAAATTGAGTCAAACTAATTTTGTCAGGTCTTAAATAATATAAACTACTGAAGAAAAATATAAAACTCCTATGTGCTACAGAAAACTTTAGGGTTCTAAATTAAATACTGATTTGGCCAAAAGCTAAATAATAGGAAGAAAAAATAGTTGCACAATTTAACTGGGGTTAAGAAAATTTGGAGAAGTTTATGACCAACTACTAACCTATTTAAAAATGCTAAACTTCTCTGTACACCCCATTAAGGTAGAGTTTGCCATTTATTTTACATTATGCTTAAGGTTAAAGAAAATAGGAAAGGTGATTTAAATAAAGAACCAAGAAGCCCCCATATTTTTGTTAGTATACTTATTCAGTGTAGTTTACTAGAAAAAATTGATTATACCCTGGTTTAGTATAAAATAAATAGGATACCTTTTATTTTAAGAAAACAAGGAAAACTTAGAAAAGCCCTACAAAAATGACCCCAAGGTGAAAACACCCTAACCTTTGGGATAGTGAATCTTTTGTTTTGAAGAACATAGGAAAAATATGAAATCTGCTTTGTTTGACATTTTTCAAATAGCAAGGTAGTGGAAAGTGCCTTTTTGGCATTAAACTTTGGAAAATCACAACTAAAAAACCATCCCTTAGCTTTCTGTGATTTTTGGCACAGAAGCTTATTATTACTGTTAGATGCCAACAAAAATAACCCTTAGGACAGAACCCACTCCTAGTTGAGAGTTGTAGTGCAAAGTGGCCCATTTACACAACTTTTGATTATTTTTGTCTAAAGCATAGCCTTTTTATTTTTGAACCTCAATTTCCTAGAACAGGCTATAGTGACCAACGACAACCCACTGTAATTTTTACAGAATTTTTGGAGAAAGTTAAATCATGGTTGTAGTTCAAACCTACACTAGAATTTATAAGTAGAAAATAAAGAAGGAGAAAATGAATGATGGAAATTAGTGCCATCCTAAAACCCTTTGTAAATTTCCCACTGAATTATGCAAGGGAGATACCAATCCACTATGCTTATCCTTAATAAAACCTAAACCTAGAGTGATAAGCATAAACCACCAAAAGCCACGTATGACCAAGAAAACCTAAGTTACTCATTAAGTTAGTTTTTCTTCCTTTAGCATAATGTTATTAAATCCTGCATAATCATGACATACATATTCATTGCATTTCGATAGACTGTAACCTCGCTGACGGAGAATACGTCCTCGTGCCCGAGCAAGGAGCTGCTCAGGAGGTAGCCCCAGATCCAGCACCAGAGCCTGCACTAGAGGATCTGCCTGCCACAGCTTTGGAAGGCAAGCCCCGGTTTTATGCATAACCTGTTATTTATGCTATTTTACTATACTTAATGATTGTAGGATTGAATGTGCACTTAAGTGTAGTTGTTTGAAACCCTAGTTGCATGATCTCAGGAATCCTATTTGAGCTGAATACTAGTATGCTAGGCCAAGTAGTTGCTTATTTAATTAGGATCTCGGTAGAAGTCGAGTGATTTTCTAGCACTCGCGCGAGGTCAGGAATTGGTTGTACCCACTTTCACATCACAATGATGCTGGTCTATGGACAACAATCCATGGGGATTGGTTGTCTACGAGATGAGAAATTGGAATAAGGATTAACGTGCGGATACCTGTGTCAAGCGTTTGAACGTACTAAGCACATGCCGAGAAATATGGTAAATCGGTAAGCCTAGTACCTGATTGAACCTGGCAGTAGACTTTGCCCCTCACGCGACCTGAGACGTGGTCTCCCATTCCGGTTATGGTGGGTACAAGTGCGGTCACTGCACGACGGCAGTCGGGGTCAGTGAGGCATTGTACGCCAAGGCGGTGAGCCCTGATCTGCTGACGGGGAATCGATGGGGACGGTTGATGTGTGTGGGGACGGAGTGCCTCGCCACGTCGTGTGTTTAGGTTTACCTTGCAAGGATAAAAACTCGATTCGAATCGTCTGCTTCTCGCAGCTAATGAGACTACTTGATCCATTGTACTGCATTGAGTAACAAGTGGAAATATGATGAGTTGATACAAGATGTTGTTTGCTAAAAATGTTTGCTACTATGTATGAGTAGGTAGTACACATTTAGCCTTAAGAGAGTCACACTTAAACTGGACAAAGCTAAAACTTGTTTTAGAAACTCAGCTAGTGCTTTTGGCAACCAAACCCCACAGCCAAACAGCTGCATGTCTAGAGGTAGAGGAGTAGACTCCTCACACCGGGTAAGTCTAGCTGAGTATTAGTATACTCAGCCTTGCTTGTGGCATAATTTTTACAGGTTCTCTGGAAACATGGTTGCTGGAGTGACTTGGCCGTCCATCTTGCCACCAGGTTAGACTGTCGAGTGGGACCCCACCTCGGCCGAGGAGGAGCATGAGGAGTGATGGGACAGGCTTCCCCATCTCTCTGTTTATTTACTGTTAGTTTTATTCCGCTGCACTTCAAACAATGATGATTACTTTTGCAAAAACTTCGATGATGATGTAATAACTTAATACTCCTTAATGTATGGTTTTATGTTTTATTGTATTTGCTCTGTGACTCACCATCGAGTGAGATTGTGGTACTTGATCCTGTCAGTGGCCTTGTCGGACTAGATCCGATGGATTGATGGGTTATTCCCATTTAAGTGTGGTCTAGCCTCTAAGGCGGGACTTAGGCACTTAAGTTGGAATAATTCGGGCAGTTCCGCCACAGATTTAAGTATAATTTTATTAATATAAGAAAGTAGAAGAAACACTAGGCCACGTATTTTCGGTCAGATTAAAATATAGGTTTTACTAGTCATGATAAATGTATTCATATGTGTAGCACTTAATTACTTAGAATTAGTAAAATATCTATTTATGTCATAATAACCATGATTATGTTACTAAAGTTCAATTAGTACTCTACATTAACTCTTGGAATATTAATGTTAGGTAATTTAGAAATAAACGTTTTTAGCTATACTTAAAATATCTATCTAGGAAGAAAACGATAAAACCCAAAAGGACTATTATTAAGTAATAAAGAAAATAATTCCGTAAAGTTGGTTAAGAAATTTTTTTCTATATCATACTAGATAAAACTAGTGTCATAGTCACCTACTCATATTTTGACCGATGATAACTCAAAATGGAAGATATAGTGGACTAATAAATATTTACGCTGTAGACATATTTATGAGTACAATTGTGTGATGTATGAATGTGTATGTAATGGTGAATGATTACCCATGTAATGGTGTATGTTTATTTATTTGGCGTACGTATTCTTTTGTATGTATGATACACATATCGATGCTAGAAGTTGACTGTGAGGTAGACGAACCAAACTCGTTCGAGGACGACCCACAGGACACTTTCGAGCAAGGCAAGTGAATTCTCCCTTTGCATTTCTATTTGTATAGAAATAATGCATACAATAATGTTTACTTTTGGGTATAAATTGCATAATTTGATGGGATTTGCCTAAATAAGGATTTCCTAGAATTACCAACCCTATTCCTTGAATTACCCTGGGATAAATGTTTTGCTTAGCAATTTTTGCTATTGCTCAACTTGATAAATATGATGTCACTCTTTTAATGATACTATGTTCCAGAAATGAAGTTTTATGAATGTTAACCCGATGGTTAAACAAGAACATTTTGTGTTAAATGGAACATGGAGTGACCACCCAGGATAACAGTGCAACCACGAGTGTTATAATGGCTTTGGCTTTGGTAATTAGCTCTATAGACTTAGTGCTTAACAACCCTACCTGAAAGATGGGCAAGAGGGGGTGGCAGTGGTTTGGTGGCAGCTCATGTTAACATGGGGTGATAGTCTTAGCTAAGTTACCTCACCCAGAACGCCATCAATACTGATGTGGAAACCTTAGCGGGTGGCTTTGTACTAAGGATATTTTGTGAAAGCCTCATAATGGATCCCTAGCCATTCACCTTGGCAGTGTTTACAAGTCCGATGAACCCAGGCTAGATGGGAATCATGGGATACATGGCTTGCGGGTAAAGTTGTACCACCTCTGCAGAGTGTAAAACTGATATGTCAACCGTGCTCACGGTTAAGAGCAACCTAGACCCTCACATGATAATTGAACTTAAAGATGGAAAATAAATCGTGATCTGATGATCTACTAGTGTTTTGCTTAAGTGTTTTCACTTAAGTGTTTTTGATACAATCTTATGCCTTTGATTAATTGGGTATTTGGGATATACACTTATTAGTAAGTTAGGTGTTGCTTATAAAATATTGACCAACTAAAATGCTTACCGCTTATCCATAGCCTACCTTGTTAACTTGCATTAATTTCCCCCACTTGCTGAGCCCCGACCATAAGTGAGCTCACCCTTGCTAATATTTTCATCAGAGGGTGATGACAATGACTTCGCAGATGACGTTGATGAGTTTTAAGTCTAACGATGCGCCAGTCACCTTCCTGTGGAAGAGTGTCCATGTTTAGTTCTGTCGTACTTTGATTATGATACTTGTTAAGATACAATGTTCTAGATCATGTAATAAAGTTACTCTACTCTCTTTATGCCTTTATTGCATTGTCTTTTGATATATTACACTTGTGACGTCAACATATGTGTGGAAAATGGATCCTGGCCCACATATGCTATGCATTCGGTTTTGAACCCCAGAACCGGGTGTGACAGAAGTGGTATCAAGTTATGCTGACTCTAGGTCATTAGACTAGTTAGAAATGGAAATCCTAGTATGTTCAAAAACATGCTAATTTTGTTCTTACAAAGTTATTTTATTAACCTTACCTCTTTAAAATTCAACTGAGTTGATAATTACTATTGTAGATGGTTCGTACTATTCAAACCACTCGGATCAAGTTCCTGTCTACCCAGTGGTAGTCAAGGAAATCCCTGTGGATCTCCCTCGCATTCGTGTGGAGAACGGAGTCATTCTGCAGGACATCTCGGAGGAGTTTCTGCCTACGCCCACCTCGTTGGCAGAATCACTAGCCTTCGCAACTGGATCATCAGCTTCAGCACTGCCAGCACCAGCAGTCCAAGCCCCTGCTCCTAGAGGCGATGACCCGAACGACTCTAGTGACGATGATGAAGATGACGAAGAAGAAGAAGACGATGAGGAAAACATCAACGATGAAGCCAACGATGAACAGTAGGACCACTACGTGGGGTTATGGCCTGTCACTGAACATTACACCTTAATGTTCGAGACGGGGCACTTCCCTAACCTGCTGCAGGATGTTCTACATGCATTGGGAACCTATGTCCGACCCCTAAATGAGACAAGGCGAGTGTACGAGCCTCCTCGGGCTTGCTACTACATCACTCGCATTCATGTCAGGGTGATAGATGCAGGTGATAGAGGGTTCATGACTCTGTCAGCTCATGAGTCTCTGACACCGCTATCCACCTACATTACTTCGATCAGCAATGCTGCTAGGCGAACTATGTTGTCCCTCAGCCACACCTACCGGCAACAGCTACACAACACAAAGTACAGGCATCTTCCTCTGCGTATTCGTGGAGAAAACCAGACCAACATTGTTCCAGGTGGAGCTGGAGATGATCTCCTCAACACCCTAGCTGGTGTGGTGCCAGGTCTTAACACCAACCTGGATAGTGCTACCCTGGACCTCTCTAGGATACACTTGGAGCTGGAGGATGCACACACAAGGATCGCAGCCCTAAAAGCTCAGCTTGATGGAAGGAATCGCCCAGAAGTTCAAGTCCCTACCATGGCGTTATCCCCTCCCTGCAAGAGGATCCGCTATGGAGAACCAGGATCCATCACCAGGCTGCTTTAGATTATTCAATTATGTTGTAATAAGTTAGATATCATGTTAGACGATAAACATCTTTATATTACTACACTATTAATAATAACAACCATGTAATGGTGTTGTTTGAAATGCTTGATTTGGATTTTTGCTTGAGTGCAATGGTCATATGGAATGATGGCCATAAGAGCATAAAAATAACATTAATAATAAGCCATTCCCCCTAGAATCTTTTCTACTCTTCACTTACCCCAGGATTGCACTCTCTAACCAAACAAATGGTGAACACTCGATTAGGTCCCAATAACCACCAGAACCAGCATGGTCAGCAGTTGCCACCACCGCCACCCAACCCCACTATGGATCAATTCATCATAGCACAAATGCAACTTCTGCAAGGACTCACAACTTTTGTACACCAGATTCAGCAAAATCAACAGAACCAACAGTACCAACAACAACAACATGCAGCCCAAGCTAGAGACAAGCACCGGGACTTCTTGAGTCATCACCCGCCTGCTTTCTCTCATGTAGTAGACCCTTTGGATGCCAATGACTGGCTTAAGGTCATTGGGAAGATACTGGACATCACCCAGTGCAATGACCGAAAGAAGGTCTTGTACGCTTCAGGAAGACTCGAAGGAGCCACGTCCGATTGGTGGGATGCCTTCACCGCGGCACATGTCAATGTTGATGCCATAACCTGGTAGGAATTCCAAGTGAACTTCCATGCTCACGATATTCCCTCGGGAATAATGAAGCTAAAGAAGAAGGAGTTCCTTTCCCTCACGCAAGGGAACATGACTGTTAGTGAGTACCATGATAACTTCACCCAGCTTTCACGTTACGCTCCAGAGGAAGTGGACACTGACGAGAAGCACCAAGAACGTTTCTTGGAAGGCTTGATTGGACCCTTGAACTACCAACTACAGAGCCACAGCTTCCCCAACTTTCAGGCTTTGCTGAACAAGGCAACTGGCCTTGAAAGCAAAAGGAAAGAGTTGTCAGATCACAAGAGAAAGTACCAAGGGAAGACCAACAAGAATACCCATCAAAACAACTCCTAAGGTTTTCGCTCCGGAAATCAGAGTGGGAACAACAACTATCAAGCACAGCGCTCTGGACAACAAGGTCAGAGGATCAACCAATATCAAAACCAACAGAGGAGCAACACTCAGACCGGTCAAAGGTCTATTGTCCAACACCAGAATCATCAAGGAAGCGCCACAAACACAATGGCCAAGAACAACAACACAACTACCATAGTTCAACCAAATGGTTGTTCCAAGTGTGGCGAACTCGGCCACTATGCTAACAACTGCCCAAGGCGTAATAAACAGACACCCCAGAAGAAGAACAACTAGAGGATTGACCAGAACACACCTGCTCATGGATCTGCACAGAACAAGACTCTGCAGAACCGAAGTAGAGGAAGTGTCAATCATGTGACAGCGGAATCAGTTCCTAAGGATGTCGAGGTGGTGTATGGTATGTTTCTTATTAACTCCATACCTGCATCAGCTTTATTTGATTCTGGAGCATCTCACTCCTTCATAACAAAGCCATTCATGGAAAAACATAATATGCCAAACTATCCCTTGAAGAAGAAACTATTAATTTGATCACCAGGAGGTGAACTTAGAGCCACTCACTCATGTCCTCAGACTAAGATTGAAATTAGAGGCCTTAGCTTTATAGTGGAGCTTATAATTTTGGAATCAAGTGGAATTGATGTGATACTTGTAATAGACTACTTGACCAAGTATGATAGAGTAATATCCTATGCTAACAGGATGGTTACGTTAACCAGTCCGCAAGGAGAAAGAATTGAAGTCAATGTCAGTATGCCAGCAACAGTAGAGGCAATGATAAATCAGTTGAAAGAGAAATCTTTGGAGCACATCATAATAGTGTGTGAATACCCAGACGTATTTCCAGAAGAATTACTAGGCATGCCACCTGATCGTGATATAGAGTTTTCTATTGAACTATTACCCAGAACCGCACCAATTTCAAAAAGAGCTTATCGAATGGATGTCAAAGATTTAATTGAACTGAAGAAACAAATAGAAGAATTATTAGAAAAATGTTTTATTCACCCTAGTTCGTCTCCATGGGGAGCCCCAATTCTATTTGTGAACAAGAAAGATGGTTCAAGGAGAATGTGTGTGGACTATAGAAGCTTGAACGAAGTAATGATTGAGAATAAGTACCCATTACCTTGGATTGAAGACCTATTTGATAAGATGAGAGGAGCTATAGTATTCTCAAAAATAGATCTAAGATCAGGCTATCATCAGTTGAAGATTCAGACTGAAGATATACCTAAAACAGCCTTCACCACAAGATATGGACTATATGAGTTTTTGGTCATGTCTTTTGGACTGACTAATGCACCAGCTTACTTTATGAACTTGATGAATAAAGTATTCATGGAATACCTCGACTAGTCTGTGGTGGTATTCATTGATGACATACTAGTATACTCTCAGAGTGAAGAAGCACATGAAGATCATCTGAGATTAGTTCTACAGAAACTTCGTGATAATCAATTGTATGCGAAATTTTCCAAGTGTGATTTTGGCTAAAGGAAGTTGCTTTCCTAGGTCATATTATCACCGATGGAGGAATCAAAGTAGAGCCCGGCAAAATAAGTGAAATACTAAATTGGAAACAACCCACAGATGTGTCCAAGATCAGGAGTTTTCTTGGGTTAGCAGGATACTACAGAAGATTTATCGAAGGCTTCTCCAAAATAGTCAAACCTCTTACTTCACTGTTGGATAAAGGTAAACAATTTAAGTGGGATGAAGCATGTCAGAAATGTTTCGAGGAATTAAAGGAAAGGCTAACAACTGCACAAGTGTTAATTATGTCTGATATTCATAAAGGATTTGATGTGTATTGTGATGCATCACATCTAGGACTTAGATGTGTGTTAATGCAAGAAGGAAAAGTGATTGCCTATGCTTCAAGGCAGTTACAGAAGCATGAAAAGAATTATCCTACACATGATTTGGAATTAGCTGCCGTAGTACACGCTTTGAAGATTTGGAGGCACTACATGATTGGAAACAAGTGTAAAATCTTCACGGATCACAAAAGCTTGAAATATATCTTCACGCAGAAAGAACTCAACCTAAGACAGAGAAGATGGCTTGAGTTAATTAAAGACTATGATTTGGAAATACAATGTCACCCAGGAAAAGAAAATGTAGTGGCAGATGCTTTGAGCCATAAAGGTCAAGTGTACAGCATCACTACTCATTTGATGGCACAGGAATTGTGCTGAGAAATGGAACAACTCAACCTTGGAATGCTCAATAATATATAAGCAACAGTTATGGAAGTTGAATCTACTTTTGAAGAAGAAATTCGTAAAGGACAAGAGTTTGATGAGAAAATCAAAGAAATTAAGACACAAATTAGTTTGGGTGAAGCCCCAGATTTCACAGAAGATGGTCAAGGCACAATATGGTTTAAAAAGAGAATCTGTGTGCCCGAAATCGAGCACCTACGCCAACTTATTTTAAGGGAAGCCCATGATTCGGCTTATTCTATTCACCCTGGAAGTACTAAGATGTACCAGGACCTAAAGGAAAAGTATTGGTGGTACGGTTTGAAAAGAGATGTGGCTACTCATGTTGCACTACATGACATGTGTCAATGAGTTAAAGTCGAACACCAAAGACCAGCAGGATGGCTACAACCTCTCAAGGTACCGGAATGGAAATGGGAAGAAATCAGTATGGATTTCATAGTTGGACTACCCCGTACGTGGGATGGCTATGATTCAATATGGGTTATAGTGGACAGGTTGACTAAAGTGGCACACTTTATACCTGTGAAGACAACTTACTCAGGAGCCCAGTTAGCAGAGTTATACATGTCAAGAATTGTTTGTCTGCATGGAGTACCAAAGAAGATCGTATTAGATCGAGGAACCCAATTTACCTCGCGCTTTTGGAAAATACTACATGAGTCCATGGATACCAAGCTAAACTTCAGTTCAGCTTATCATCCACAAACGGATGGGCAAACTGAAAGAAGAAACCAAGTGTTGGAAGATATGTTAAGAGCTTGCGCTCTAAAGCATGATAGAAGCTGGGATAAAAGTTTGCCTTATGCAGAATTCTTGTACAACAATAGTTTCTAGGCAAGTCTAAAAATGGCACCGTTTGAAGCACTTTATGAACGAAAGTGCAGAACACCGCTTTATTGGAATCAGACCGAAGAAAGTCAAGTATTTGGTCTAGAAATTCTCCAAGAAGCAGAAAAGCAAGTACAGATTATCAGAGAGAATTTGAAATCGGCACAGTCGAGACAGAAAAGCTATGCTGACAATAGAAGAAGAGAGTTGATCTTTGAAGTAGGAGACTTCGTATACCTTGAAGTTTCACCGATGAGAGGCATGAAAAGATTTAAGGTTAAGGGTAAACTATCTCGTCGCTACATTGGCCCGTTCGAGATTTTGGAAAGAAAAGGTGAAGTAGCATACCAGTTAGAGCTACCCGATAGTTTGTCAGATGTGCATGATGTATTTTATGTGTCACAACTTAAGAAATGCTTAAGAGTACTGGAGGAACAATTACCTATAGAAGAACTCAATGTTAAGGAGGCTTTGACTTATTCGGAGTACCCCATCATAATTTTGGAAACATCTCGCAGAATTACTCGGAGTAAAGTTATCAACATGTGTAAAGTTCAGTGGAGTCATCATTTGGAAGATGAGGCCACTTGGGAAAGAGAAGATGAACTTAGAGCAGAATTCCCCCAGTTATTCTCAGAAGTTCCTTAATCTCGAGGACAAGATTCTTTTAAGGGGGGTAGGTTTGTAACACCACAAAACCATCAACTAAAGATAATGCATTTAGATTATTAGTGGTAAATATGGTAATGAATTTTCTTTCAAGTGTTTGATTTTATTTGCATTTAGAGTAATTTTGTTTGCTCATATTTGATTTATGGATGTTTAGTAGAATTTCTTTTATATTGAAAATCCAATTAATTAATATAGAAATATTGGTCCAAAATTACATATTTGAGTTATAAATAATTTTGGTATAATTATTATGAGTTTTTATAATTATTCAAAAATATATTTATTTATATTTTTAAATAGAAAATAAAAAGGAAAAAAACAAAAACCCTAACCCTAGCCGGCCAAACCGGCCCATTAGAAGCCCAGCCGCGCGCCCCCAAACCCTCCCCTCTCTCTCTCTATGGCGCGTGGGCCCGCCCTGGCCACGCGGCCTTTCTTCTCCCTGGAAGCGCCGCCGCCACCGTGCCTTGGGCACACGCGCCCGTGCCCGCGCCCGACCCCACGCCCGCTCGCCTTCCCTAAGCCGGAAACCTCAGCCGTTTCCCTCTCTCCCTCCCCCACTTCCCTCACTCAATGCCCAGTTATGGCTAACGCCATCAATGGTGTTGATGGTCGTCCGTCTCTCTCTCTCCCCTCGGCTCTCCCTCTCCTCCCCTCTATCTAGAAAAGCCGCCGAGCTCCCTCCTCTCTCCCTACCCGAGCTCCCTCTCTCTCCCTTGCTCGTCGTTCACCGTCGCGCCGAACCGTCGCCACACCGGAGCCGCCGGAGCGTCCACGCCCGCTCGACCATCGCCGGAGTTCGAGCTCGCCGCCCATCCCCGGCCACTCGACCGAGCCCCCTGCTCCTCCCATGTCCGACCGAGCCCCTCCCCTGCTCACCGACCCCCCTGCGCGTGAGCACAAACTCAAGGTAGAAGAATGCCAGTTTTGCATTTTGGCCCTCCAATTTTCTATAAAGCATTTCTGTATTTTCTGTAGTACAAACGATGTGAAAGAAGTCCAAAAACCTTACGTGCTACTCCCCAAAGTATATGTGTAATCGTGAACTAGCCCCTTCAACAATATTTTGGGCAGGTGTATTATTTTATATTTCAAAAATAAATAACATCACTATTCATTAACTTGGTGAATTACATACTAGAAACGTTTACGACTAACTTTGCTTTAACATGGAACAATATTTGTTTGTAGTGATTTAAGTATAATTTTATTAATATAAGAAAGTAGAAGAAACACTAGGCCATGTATTTTCGATCAGATTAAAATATAGGTTTTACTAGTCATGATAAATGTATTCATATGTATAGCACTTAATTACTTAGAATTAATAAAATATCTATTTATGTCATAATAACCATGATTATGTTACTAAAGTCCAATTAGTATTCTACATTAACTCTTGGAATATTAATGTTAGGTAATTTAGAAATAAACGTTTTTAGCTATACATAAAATATCTATCTAGGATGAAAAAGATAAAACCCAAAAGGAATATTATTAAGTAATAAAGAAAATAATTAATAATTATTTTCCATAAAGTTTGTTAAGACATTTTTATCTATATCGTAGTAGATAAAACTAGTGTCATAGTCACCTACTCATATTTTCACCGATGATAACTCGAAATGGAAGATATAGTGGACTAATAAATATTTATGTTGTAGACATATTTATGAGTACAATTGTGTGATGTATGAATGTGTATGTAATGGTGAATGATTACCCATGTAATGGTGTATGTTTATTTATTTGGCGTACGTATTCTTTTGTATGTACGATACGCAAATTGATGCTATAAGTTGACTATGAGTGTTGGGGGCCTTCGGCTTCCGAAGGTCCTCAAAAACATGATTTGACAATGTTTTCTAAGTGAAAAGATCCTAATCTAGAGAACACACTTGGTGATATTGACAATATACTTATGAGAATGGCTGAAGAAGAAGCTGCTGCGGTTGCGGTGAACACGACAATTGAAAAAGGAAAAGAGCAAATTGAAGACACCTTGGAAGAAGAAAATTTTAATTTTCAAGATATACTTGGACAAGAGTTAACAGACACTGAAAAAGAAGAGCTAAAGAAATATGCTATATCATGTGGGTACAAACCAGGGTCTCTACTATTTGGTGGAGTCAATGAAGGGAAACTAAGATGCCTTCGGAATCGAACCGAGGCCAAGGTTGTTAGGACTTTCTCCGAAAGCGTTGGCCTGCCGAAGATTGAACCGGACCTCTGCAGGTACCAGCGACAGCATATCGCCGGTAGCTTGCTCTATGCTAATTTCAAGGTAAAAAACTCTCAATTTTTTATTGTTTTTTGAATTAAGTTGTTTTATGACGAAGGTTGTTTTTGCAGAGTATATTACTGAGTAAAGTGCTGAGGATGCAGCAAGATCTTGAAGACGATAAAAACAAAGCTACCATCAAAGATCTAGAAAACAAAGTCGAAAGTTACGAAGCTGCTCTGAAGAAAAAGGACTTCGTCTTTCAAGACCTTGAAATCAAAGTTAAAGATCACGAAGCTGCCTTGGAAAAGAAAGACTTCATCATTCATTCTATGGAAGGTTCACTGGCTGAGGCCCAAGCCGAAAATGACAAATTAAACAATGAATTACTTATAAAATCAGAAAAATCTGAGCAGGAAAAGAAGAATCTCGAGACAAGTCTCAAGACCGAAATCGAGAAGAATTCAAATTTGCAAAAATCATTGAAGGAGCTTCAGGAGAAATGCTTAGATTTCGGCAACCGATGTGTACAGCGACTGAAGGATGTGTTTCACTCAATTGGAGCTAGCTCTGATAAGTTTACACCTTCAGCTGATAACCTGCCAAGCACCTTAGAATACATTGAGGGCGAAGTTGATGCACTTGACGAAGTCATCGCTGGGCATGCTGATTTCTGCGCCCTGTTAGCTTCTCGAGGCACGACTACCGCTTTCCTGAAGGCTGGCTGCACGTACGAGAAAATTGTAAATAGGCCAAACTTCAGTTTGTCACCGGCAGATTTGGTTGACATCCCAAGCCTAGCCCGAAGCATAGGAAACAGGTTTATGACCCAGATTTGGATAAACGGCGGGCGAAAAATGGCTGGTGACGAAGCTCGGAGCCACCTTAAGCCAGTGAGAAACTTATACTTGTTACTTTTACCTTCTCCTTGAATTCTGCACCTTTCTCATTCCGCTTTAATATGTACAGGATGATGAAGCTGAAGAATGACGAGCTGAAGCTTAACAGATGCTGCAAAAGACTTTTCTGCAAAAGATTCTAGAGAAATTTTTGTAACATAATTGTAAAGAAACTTATGTAAATTTGTGCATACCTTATAATATATTTCCCCTTTATCCGTGTACGATCTGCTTTGCTGTGGACGAAATTTTATTTTTGAGTCGAAGGCGAAAAACACCTTCCCTTCTTTTCGTACACAACGAAGCATGAAAATTTCTTCTTTTTCCGAAGTTTTTTCCTCATAGCCGAAGCATCTGCCTTTTCTGTATGATATGATGATAATGATCCTATGTATGTCTAAATGAATGAATGCAAATGTCATGGTGTAATGTATCGTGCAAATGAATATCCGAATATATATTCGAAGCCATAATCATAACCTTCATTCCCTTGGGAATGACTCATCTTTTTGCCGCTTATTTTTCGGCTTCACCGTTTATTTTTCGGTGTATCAGCGCTGACTTTTTGCTGTAAGCCTCCCTTAGGAGCTTCTTCGCCTTTTACTTCGGTGGAATCAGCGTTTATTTTTCGCTGCAAGCCTCCCTTAGGAGCTTCTTCGCCTTTTACTTCGGCGGAATCAGCGTTTATTTTTCGCTGTAAGCTCTGCATTCCCTTAGGAACGACTTTTGAGCTTCTCCTTGTTTTCTTTTCTTTTTCCTTTGCACTCGATGGTGCGTTCTCAACTTTTACATTTACATCTTTGGGGGATATCGCTCTTATAGAATTGAAAAAATAAAAATTACATGTTGTGGCCCCATTAAAAACCTTTCTCCCCCTTTGGAAAGAAAAAGGGTGCCACAAGAAAGAATAGAAAAAATTACATCAAGCTAAACATAATATCGCCGAAGCTCATCCGCATTCCATGATCTAGGAATGTCGTTGCCGTCCATATCCTTCAATCTGTTGGAACCGGGTCTTGACGAAGATACTACCAGAAAAGGTCCTTCCCACTTCAGCTGTAACTTGCCTACTGTCTCTGGGTTGGCTACTCTTCGAAGCACCAAATGTCCTGGCTTAATATTCTTTAGCCGAACCTTTCTATCACGCCATTTTATTGTTTCAGCTTGGTATTTATTGATGTTTTCCACAGCTTGAAGCCTGATCCCTTCTATAGCATCTTTTTCCACAGAGTAATCGGCTTCAGTTTCGTCTTCGGCCGAAGCTACTATTCTTATTGATCCTGCTTTTGCTTCTTCCGGAGTTATTGCTTCGTCACCAAACAATAATTTGAATGGTGTAAAACCTGTTGATCTTGATATTGTTGTGTTGTGGCTCCACACCACTTTGATTAATTCATCTGGCCACTTTCCCCTGGGCTGATTGAAGATTAACTTCATTATTCCTGTCATTATGATGCCATTAGCCCTTTCAACAAGTCCATTTGACTCCGGATGCCGAACTGATGCAAAATGGATCTTCGTGCCAATTTGATCACAAAATTCTCTGAAAGCTTCGGAATCAAACTGCGTCCCATTATCCACAGTAATAGCCTTCAGCACTCCGAAGCGACAAACAATATTTTGCCAGAAAAACTTTTGAATAGTGACCGAAGTTATTGTGGCTAAAGGCTTTGCCTCAATCCATTTAGAAAAATATTCCACTGCCACTACAACATATCTTAAGTTCCCTTGTGCTGGTGGTAATGGACCTAATAAATCAAGACCCCACCTTTGCAATGGCCAAGTGGGTTGTATTAACTAGGTTAAAGACGAAGGTTGTTTTTGATCTCTTGCACATTTCTGACAACCTTCGCACTTTTGGACTAATTTCGCTGCATCCGAAACTGCCTTTGGCCAATAAAATCCTTGGCGAAAAACTTTTCCAAGCAAAGGCCTAGATCCAATATGAGATCCACACAGGACTGCGTGTATTTCCTTCATCAATTCTATACCTTCGGCTCTGGATAAACATTTGAGTAATGGAGAACAGACCCCATGCTTGTATAGCTCCCCTTCTATTATAACATACGGTCGAGCTCTTGCCTCTATCCTCTTATTATAAGCTTCGTCATCTGAAAGAAAGTTACCCTGAAGGAAAGAGATGATCTCAGTTCTCCAGTCTTCACTATAGACAGGAGATATGTTGAGGACTGCTCTTTCAAGAAGTTCAACCGAAGGTGCTTTTATTGTTTCGAAAAATACTTCTGAAGGTAAGGGCAGCCCCTGTGCTGCTGACTTGGCCAATAAATCAGCATGTTAATTTTCTCCTCGAGGAATATTTTTAACAGAAAATCCTTCAAAGGAAGCCTCAATCCTTCTGACCGTGTCTAAATATTTTTCAAGCTTCGGGTCTCTTGCTTTATAACTTTTGTCAATATGACCAGAAATAACCAGGGAATCAGTTTTAAGAACCGCCCTTCTAATTCCCATTGCCTTTAATTTCCGAAGACCCAAGAGCAAAGCTTCGTACTCAGCAATGTTATTTGTGCAACTGAAATCAAGTCTTGTTGCATAGCAAGTTTTAACTTTGGAAGGTGCGACCAACACAGCAGCTGCTCCTGCTCCGAAGGTTCCCCAAGAACCATCGCAAAATACTGTCCAAACTTCGGCATCTTTACTCGTTTATTCTTCCTGAGCCCCTGGCGTCCAGTCAGCAATGAAGTCTGCCAACGCTTGAGACTGAATCGAAGATCTATGCACATAATCAATGCAAAATTCATTGAGTTCCGCAGCCCATTTTCCAACCCTTCCAGTAGCTTCTCTATTTCTCATAATATCCTTCAATGGTTGTGAAGAAGGAACAATTATATTGTATGCTTGAAAATAGTGCCGAAGCTTCCTGAAAGCCATCAAAACAGCATACAGCACCTTCTCCAATTCTGTATAATTTTTCTTTGATAAACTAAGGACTTCAGAGACGAAGTATATTGGGGCTTGCTTTTTGACTTGCCCTTCAAGCTTCTCTTGGACAAGTGCTGCACTTACCGCTGAGTGCGAAGCTGCCACATATAACAACAGAGGAGCCCCTGGCGTTGGTGGAGTTAACGTCGTTAGGTCTATCAAATATTGCTTCAGCTCTTCGAAGGCTCTCTGCTGAACTGGTCCCCACTGAAAAACTTCGGCTGACTTTAGCACTTCAAAGAATGGTAAATTTCTCTCTGCTGATCTAGATATGAATCTGTTGAGAGATGCTAGTCTTCCTGTCAATCGTTGAGCCCCCTTCTTTGTGCTTGGTGGTTCCATTCGAAGGATAGCTTCGATTTTATTTGGATTAGCCTCGATCCCCTTTGTTGAAACTAGGCAACCAAGGAATTTCCCCTTCTTTACTCCGAAGACACACTTTTCTGGATTCAGCTTTAGACCGGCCTGTCTAAAATTAGCGAAGGTCTCCTGCAGATCAGCAATGTGATTTTCTTGCTTCGTGCTCTTTACAATGATATCATCAACATAAGTTAGCACATTTCTGCCTATCTGAGAATGAAGAACCTTCGCTGTCATTCCGCTGAAGCTTCCTCCAGCATTCTTGAGCCCCTCAGGCATCCGAAGATAACAATATGTTCCACTGGGGGTTATGAAGCTGGTTTTTGGCTCATCCTCCTTCTTCATCCAAATTTGATGATAGCCTGAATAACAATCCAGCAGACTCATAAGCTCTGATGAAGCTGCTGCATCAACTAGGGAATCTATCTTTGGCAATGGAAATTCATCCTTCGGACAGGCCTTGTTGAGATCAGTAAAATCAATACACATCCTCCATTTGTCGTTGGCATTTTTTACCATCACAGTGTTAGCCAGCCATTCTGGGTATTTTACTTCTCTGATAACTCCGGCGCTGAGGAGTCTTTTCACTTCATTCCGAGCACCTTCGGCTTTGTCATCAGACATCTTCCGAAGCCTCTGCTTTCTGGGTCTGAAGGATGGATCAACATTGAGCGAGTGTTCAATAACATCCCTGTTGACTCCGCAAAGATCATTAGCTGACCATGCAAAAACATCTTTGTTGTTGAACAAAAACCTTATCGAGGTTTTTCCTGTTCTTCGGACAGTTGAGATCCCAATAGCACCTTCTGTTCTGCTATGTCATCGCATAAGAGCATGGGCTTCGGCTTATCGGCCGAAGCAGCTTTCTCCCTTCTGTACTTGTATTGCTCACAAGCTTCAGCTCCATCTATGTTATGGATTGCTTTTGAGTCTGTCTAGTTTCCTTCGGCCCTTCTGGCAGCTTCCTGACTTCCATGAATAGCAATGGGCCCTTGGTCCGAAGGTATCTTTATGCAAAGATATGCTGGATGAAGAATTGCTTCAAAAGGCATTAAGAGTACCACGACCAATGATTGCATTGTAAGGGTATTCCATGTCAACAATATCGAACACAACTTGTTAAGTCCTTGTGTTGTTGATAAATCCGAAGGTTACTGGCATTGTGATTTTGCCGAGTGCTACAATCTGCCTTCCTCCGAAGCCACAAAGGGGATGTGTGGCATCATGGATCTTGTCTTCGGGCTCTTGCATCTGTCTGAAGGCCTTGGCAAATATGATATCAGCTGCACTGCCTGTATCAACCAAAACATTATGGACCAGAAATCCTTTGATCACACAAGAGATAACCATATCATCATTGTGTGGGTAATCCTTGAGCTGAAGATCCTCTTGAGAGAAGGTAATTGGGATGTGAGACCATCTTGACTTGATGAAGGGTCCTTGTACCCTTACGTGTTGTACTCTTCTCTGTGCCTCCTTCTTCTGTTTCTTGTTGGCCGGCTCTGAGCATGAGCCGCCTATTATCGGGAGAATCAGCTTCGGAGCCGAAGCAACTTCAGCTTGGTTCTTGAACGAAGCCATCAGCTCAAAAAGTGGAAGTGAGTTCACCGGAGGTGGGCGCCAATGTTGGGGACTTGTTCTCAAATGCTATGAATTAAGAACAAGGCAACATAAACTGTTAAATATTAATGCCCTTCGTCCGCTGAAGCATTATCTCCCAAGGATTTAATGAGCTTCGGACGAAGACCATGAGTGAAATATCACGAAGGTCACACCTTCGTGATCAGACTTATAGAACAATATGAAATAAAATATAAAACATGAAACATTAGGGAAAGATGTACCAAAAATAGATAACATTATTCACATATTTTATTATATGAACCTAAATTTAAAACATAATGTTTAGGTACATTTATACCTTCGCCTTGGCAGAAAACAATAATTCCAGAGCAATGCGTTTGCAATTACAGGATTTCGTGAACAGTAAAGGAATATTGTTCACTATTTATAGGCACAGGACACAGCCTGTAAGGAATTACAATCATACCCCTTATAAAAGTTTACAACAATGACTCAGACCCTTATGGACTAAAAGGTCATTCCATCTTTAAGTCGGTTCGATCCTTCATCTTTGGATACGCTATAACATCGAAGCTTCATGAGTGGTAGCTTCGGCATCACGTATAAGCAGCTTTTGCCGAAGCTGTTTCTTCCTGCAGGACCTTCGACAACGAAGCATGGTCCCAACAGTATGTTTTATATTTTGCATAGATGTAGTGGGCGCCAATGTTGGGGACTTGTTCTCAAATACTAAGAGTTAAGAACAAGGCAACATAAAAAGTGTTAAACGTTAAAGTCCTTCGTCCTTTGAAGCATTATCTCCCTTCGGATATAATGAATTTCGGACGAAGGTTATGAAGGACATACCTTCATAAGCACAATAAATGATGAAGAAAGATTTATATACGAAATATGGAAAATAGCATAATCACTTTAAACATTATTATCAATTTATTTTTATTTACGTTACTTGTATAAGCAATAACAAATTACAAATGTACCTTCGGCTTGAAGGAAAGCAAGGGTACAAGCGTGACGCGAGAGCGAATGCCAAGTCAGTGTGAACAGTACGGGGGTACTGTTCATCTATTTATAGGCAAGGGACGCAGCCCATGTAAAATTACATTCATGCCCTTTACATTTGCTAATAACTCTATAGTAATCCTTCAAGGTCTAATTTTCCTTTTCATCTTTAAGTCGGTTCCCCTTTTCTGCTGTCATGCCGAAGCTTTCCTGCGCACAGCTTCGTGATCACCTTGTCCTTCGTCATAATCATCTTTCGTCTGGCTCAAGCTTCATCTTAACCATGCTCTGTATGCTCATGATCTGAATCCGAAGATACCTGTTCACATATTTCACTTGGAAAACATTGTCAAATCATGTTTTTGAGGACCTCCGGAAGCCGAAGGCCCCCAACAGTAGCCCCTCGCAATATTAATTTATTAGTGATAAATTCATATTGCGATATGGACGAAGGCCTTAAGCCGAAGGTCCGAAAAAATACCTTCCCTTTGCTAGAATAGCAACAGTCATTGACAAGCGGGACCCTCCAGTTTTTAACGCACTAGGTGTATAAATAAGAGCTCACCACGAGTTCATTTGGCACGCTGACTTGGCATTCGGTCTCGCGTCACGCTTGTACCCTTGCTTTCCTTCAAGTCGAAGGTACATTTGTAATTTGTTATTGCTTATACAAGTAACGTAAATAAAAATAAATTGATAATAATGTTTAAAGTGATTATGCTATTTTCCATATTTCGTATATAAATCTTTCTTCATCATTTATTGTGCTTATGAAGGTATGTCCTTCATAACCTTCGTCCGAAATTCATTATATCCGAAGGGAGATAATGCTTCAAAGGACGAAGGACTTTAACGTTTAACACTTTTTATGTTGCCTTGTTCTTAACTCTTAGTATTTGAGAACAAGTCCCCAACAGTGAGGTAGACGAACCAAACTCGTTCGAGGACGACCCACAGGACACTTTCGAGCAAGGCAACTGGATTCTCCCTCTGTATTTCTATTTGTACCGAAATAATGCATACAATAATGTTTACTTTTGGATATATATTGCATAATTTTATGGGATTTGCCTAAATAAGGATTTCCTAGAATTACCAACCCTATTCCTTGAATTACCCTGGGATAAATGTTTTGCTTAGCAATTTTTGCTATTGCTCAACTTGATAAATACGATGTCACTCTTTTAATGATACTATGTTCTGGAAATGAAGTTTTATGAATGCTAACCTGATGGTTAAACAAGAACATTTTGTGTTAAATGGAACTTGGAGTGACCACCCATGATAACAGTGCAACCACGAATGCTATAATGGCTCTGGCTTTGGTAATTAGCTCTATATACTTAGTGCTTAGCAACCCTACCTGAAAGATGGGCAAGAGGGGGCGGCAGTGGTTTGGTGGCAGCTCATGCTAACATGGGATGGTAGTCTTGGCTAAGTTACCTCGCCTAGAGGACCATCAATACTTACGTGGAAACCTTATCGGGTGGCTTTGTACTAAGGATATTTTGTGAAAGCCTCATAATGGATCCCTAGCCATTCACCTCGGCAGTGTTTACGGGTCCGATCAACCTAGGCTAGATGGGATACATGGCTTGTGGGTAAAGTTGTACCACCTCTGCAGAGTGTAAAACTGATATGTCAGTCGTGCCCACGGTTAAGAGCAACCTGGACCCTCACATGATAATTGAACTTAAAGATGGAAAATGAATCGTGATCTAATGATCTACCAGTGGTTTGCTTAACTGATTTCACTTAAGTGTTTTTGATATAATCTTATGCCTTTGATTAATTGGGATATTTGGGATACACGATTATTAGTAAGATAGGTGTTGCTAATAAAATATTGACCAACTAAAATGCTTACCGCTTATCCATAGCCTACCTTGTTAACTTGCATTAATTTCCCCCACTTGCTAAGCCTCGTCCATAAGTGAGTTCACTCTTGCTAATATTTTGATCAGAGGGTGATGACGAAGACTTCACAGATGACGTTGATGATTTTTAAGTCTAACGATGCACCAGTCACCTTCCTATGGAAGAGTGTCCATGTTTAGTTCCACCGTACTTTGATTATGATACTTGTTAAGATACAATGTTCTGGATGATGTAATAAAGTTACTCTACTCTCTTTATGCCTTTATTGCATTGTCTTTTGATATATTACACTTGTGACGTCAACATATGTGTGGAAAATGGATCCTGGCCCACACATGCTATGCATTCGGTTTTGCTCCCAGAACCGGGTGTGACAGGGTGCGAGCGCAGTGGGCGAGGGGGACGAAACTGTGCCTAACTTCACTGGTGCAGAAGTAATGGCGGGGCGGGGAAAGGACGTTGGCCGGCGCTGATCGTGGTGATGCCGTGCACGGGTGAGGAAGAAAGGGCTAACAGTCGGGACCAACTTGGCAGAGGAAGAGAGGGCACGAGGGACTGAGAGAGAGCGCGGTTGGCGAGTGGGGTTGAGCGGTAGCGAGAGAGAGAGGGAGCGCACGGCGAGGGATGGCGCACGCGGTGATGGGTTCGGGATTGGGTCGAGAGAGTGGAGGAGCTCGGGCGTGGGAGAGGGGGGCCGTGGGCGTGGGCCGAAGTTGGACCAGCCAGGGGAAGAGGGTTTTCTTTTTCTCGTTTTCTTTTCTTTTCTTAATTCTTTTTTCCTCTATGTAAATATATATATATATAAGGGATTTTCTAGGTGCAAAAATGAAATGCAAGGTGAGACTATATGTGTGAAGTGCTACTAGCAAACATGGTTTATGCATATGAGAAATAAAATGCTTATGAGGCTTAGGCTTTAAGAAAATAAGGAGGGGTTAAGGAGTTTAGGGTTTCTAACCTTGGAGCCAAAAACCGGGATGCTACAAACCTACCCACTTAAAAGAATCTCGCCCTCGAGATTCAGGCTGGGTTCGAGAAAAGGTAAGGGTACTCTTTCCTAAATGAGTCCTCACTCTCCCAGGTTGCATCGTCTTCTCCTTCTCTGCTCCACTGAACCTTACAGAGCCTCACTTCTGAGTTCCAGGTTTTTCGAACAGCTGAGTCAAGAATCTTCAATGGTTTTTCTCGGTATTGTAGATCTTTCTGAATTTGGACTAACTCTTCCGTGATGTGGCTCTCTGGTACTTTCAAGCATTTTCGGAGCTAGGATACGTGAAACACATTATGGATATTTGACATGGATTCTGGTAACTAGAGGCGGTAAGCTGCTGGCCCTACTCTGCCGATGATAGGATAGGGGTCGATGTAGAGTGGGGCTAACTTTCCCTTTGCTTGGAACCTCCGAACACCTTTAATTGGAGAAACTTTAAGATAGACAAAATCACCTTCTTAAAAGCCGAGTTCCCTCCTCCTGTTGTCAGCATAACTCTTTTGCCGACTTTGAGCTTTGAGGAGTCTTTTGCGAATCAGAGCAACTTTTTCTTCTGCCTCTTAGATAAAGGCAAGCCCTTATAGGGTCTTTTCTCCCACGTTTGACCACATCAGAGGGGCCTGGCATCTCCTCCCAGATAAAGCTTCGAAGGGTGACATTTTGATGCTGGCTTGGTAATTGTTGTTATAAGAGAACTTTGCATATGGTAAACTGGATTCCCAATTTCTGTCGAAGGTTAGCACATAGGCTCTCAACAAATCTTCGAGGACTTTGTTGACACTTTCTGTTTGCCCATCTGACTGGGGGTGATAGGCGGTGCTGAAATCTAGCTTGGTGCCCATGGCTCACTGTAGACTTAACCAAAATTTTGAGGTGAACTGCGTTCCACTGACTGATACTATTCTCTATGGGATGTTGTGCAGCCTGACTATTTCCTTGAGATATAACCGATTGAGGGTGGCTCCTCCGTAGGTTGTCTTTACTGGTATGAAGTGAGCTACCTTGGTAAGACGGTCAATTATGACCTAGATGGTATCATTCCCTTTTTGGGTCTGGGCCAATCCGATCATGAAATCCATGCCTATCTCTTCCCACTTCCATTTGGGCACTGGAAGGGGTTGCAGTAATCCTGCAAGCTTTTGATGTCCTGCCTTAGTCCGCTGACAAGTGTCACACCGAGCTACAGGCTGAGCTATGTCCTTTTTCATTCCCTTCCACCAGTATATGGTTTTGAGGTCTAGGTACATCTTGGTAGACCTTGGATGGATAGAATAAGCTGAACTGTGGGCATCATCTAGCAGAATTTTTCGTGACTCCCCTTTGGCACACACAAGCGGTTTTTGAACCAAAGGATTCCCCTTTCATTTGTTCTGAGATCTGAGGGTTGTTATTTGGTAGCCTTTTTCTGCAAGTCTTATTGTCTCCTCATCCAAGCGTTGAGCTTTGCAAATGCAATCTTCTAGCAGGGGTTTAACTTCTATGCTACGTTTCTCCCCTAAGAAAGTATTTAGCTGAGCAGACTCCTTTTTCTAGTCTTCTAGAAAATTTGTTGACTTTCTCCCGAAAGGCTTCCGGCTAAGGGCATCGGCCACCACGTTTGCCTTTCCCGGGTGGTAATGTACTTCAATATCATAGTCTTTGATCAGCTCCAGCCATCTTCGCTGACGGAGGTTGAGGTTCGACTGGGTGAAGATGTATTTTAGACTTTTATGGTCTGTGAACACATTACACTTGTTCCCGATCAAGTAATGTCTCCATATCTTGAGAGCATGCACTATGGCTGCTAATTCCAAATCATGGGTTGGATAATTTTGCTCATGTGGCTTGAGTAGTCGAGATGCATCGCGATGACTTTCTCATTTTGCATCAGTACACATCCCAAGCCTTGCCTTGATGCGTCACAGAAGATAACAAAACTCTGGTGAATATCTGGCAACGTCAGCACTGGTGAGGTTGTAAGCTTCTTCTTTATGTCTTGAAAACTTTCTTCACATTTCTGGGTCCAAACAAACTTGTTATCTTTCTTGAGGAGTTCCATCAAGGGTTTTGCAATGCTGGAGAATCCTTTGATAAACGGCAGTAATATCCTGCCATTCCCAAGAAGCTTCGAATTTCACTAACGTTGGTGGGTTGCTTCCATTTGGACACTACTTCTACTTTTGATGGATCCACATCTATCCCTTCTACAGTCAAGATATGCCTGAGTAAGGCTATCTTCTCTAGCCAAAACTTGCATTTACTAAACTTGGCATAGAGCTGATGCGCCCTAAGTCTTCTAAGGACGATCCGGAGATGGTGCTCGTGATCTTCCTAACTCTTGGAGTAGATGAGGATGTCGTCAATAAAGACTACGACAAACTTATCCAATTTTTCCATAAATACTTTGTTCATGAGGTTCATGAAGAAGGTGGGTGCATTGGTTAGGCCAAAGGGCATTACTGTAAACTCATACTGGCAATATCGGGTAACGAAAGTCGTCTTCTGGATATCTGCTTCTTTGATTCTTAACTGATGGTATCTTGATCTCAGATCAATCTTCGAGAAATACTTGGCCCCTTGAAGTTGGTCGAAGGGGTCATCAATCCGAGGTAACGAATACTTGTTCTTGATTGTGACCTCGTTTAAGGATTGGTAATCAATACACATTCTCATGCTTCCATCCTTTTTGGTGACAAACAATACTGGGGCTCCCCAAGGTGATGAGCTAGGACGAATGAACCCTTTCTGCTGAAGCTCTGCGATCTGAGTTTTCAATTCTGCCAATTTTGTAGGTGCCATGTGGTACGACTTCTTTGCAATCGGTGTTGTGCCTGGAAGAAGGTCGATGTAGAACTCTACTTCTCTTTCCGGAGGCATTCCTGGCAATTCTTCTGGAAAGACATCCATGAATTCTTCTACCACAGATACTCTTTCTGCTTCTAGACTGAATATCATTGGATCTTGGGTTGGTGGTTGAGCTTTACATGAAACTGACTCTCCCTGGTGGTCGGTGAGGAGAACTGTCTTATTTGCACGCCATTATGTCGGGACAACCAATCCATTCCTAAGATTACATCAATTATGTGGGATGGTAGTACGGCTAAGTCTGCCATGAATACTACCCCACTTAAAAGAATTTGGACTTGGGAGCACTTGAGGTGGCACAGAATGTGGGGGACAGATATCCCCCGGGTCCACTAGAAGGCGAAAGATCCTTGCACGAGGCCTCGGGCCATTTACCCCGCAAGGCCATCTCATCGTGGGCCGGGCGAAGACTACTAGCGGAATGGGCCAGACCGAAAAAGGTGACGGACTCGAGCCCAGACGGTCCATCGAATCATGCACTATTCCAAGAAACCGTCCGACTTTCCCATGCTTGGCACCCTCGAATGTTAGGGTGGATTAGGGATGAGTCGGCGAGATTTTCGGGAGATTGGTTAAGTCGGTTTGCTATTAGTTAGGAGATACGTGATCATCATGTATGTAAGGAGTGCCCCATGGTCGTGTATATAAGGCCCAGGGGGAACCCCATCATTTTCATCTATCTCATTAGCCTCTCTCCATTCAGAAGACACCACTTGTAACACACCACATATAGATCCACCCTAGGAAGTATGGTATTACGCCTCTCAAAGCGGCCCGAACCTGCAGAAAATCACTTGTCTTTCTCTCTCGTGCTCCTAGCACAAACCATTGAGCTACAATCAACAGCACTGTCCTACCCAAAAGCACCTCAAGGATAACCCTAGGTGTGCGGTCGGACACTATACACCGACAGCTGGCGCGCCAGGTAGGGGGTGTGTCGTTGATCAGAGCTAGCTCAATGGCCATCACCTTCAAGTGCAAGATCGCCCTTCGCCCTGGAACTATGTTCTGCTTTGGAACCATCTCGTGCATAGCGGATGAAGAGGGAACTCTGCACCATGTAGTAGATCTGCCTGAGAAAAAGCTTTCCTCAGAAATCCCGAAGGAAGCCGAAGCAAAAAAGCGGGTGGCGCCACCACCTGCAGCTCGGGGGAAGATGATCCCTCACAAACTGAGGGTTGGAAACCCTTGGGAAAAGAAAGAAAGATAGATCGGTCGGGATCTCGCTTACCCGAAGAACTCTGCTGTCCACCTCACCCACAAAGGAGTGGACACTGATCACTCGAAAGAAAGAAACAAACGTCCCGAGTCAGGGGATGAGAACATGTCGAGCCATCTTTCTGATACCTTCGCCCTCAAAGGAGGACAGAAAGAAGAGCACCATTGTGCTGGCTCCCTTCTACCCCGACGTCCTCCTCATCCAAGGGAGATTGGAGTCAGCACCCGTCTCCGACGATGAGCCTACCATGCAAGGGGAAGAACCTCCCTAGCGTGAAGCACAACGACGGAGGAACAGACGCCGGAACGTACGGCGACATCATGAAGCTGGGGAACAGGATTCGGCGCAGCCTGTATCCCGAGACGAAGCCTCAGAGATGGGAGAGACTCCCAATGAGCGAGTGCACTGAGAAAGGGGTAACTCTCGTCACCGCGATCATCGACAAGCTCAGGACCGAGAGCGAGAGCAAGCTAAACAAGGCGCTAGGCTACGACGAGAGAACCCTCTCTTCGCTCAGAACCTGTACCCGACTTTGCTCATGCAATGAACACGCCAAGTGAAGTCGGAGGGGTACTGGCTCAGATAGCTGACGGACTCCCACGAACCCCAGACACGGAAGGCTACCGACGACTGCTTACTCAGGTAGCTAATCACCTTCTACCCCTCGCTCATCCTGCGAACGACCTGTGTCACGCCATCAACAGCCGCGAGACGCGTGGTGCTCCATCAACGCTTCATGCGACCGACGGCATGAAAATGAGATAAGGCATCGGGAGGAGTACGACCGGGATCACGGCGTACCGGCACGGAGTCGCACCAACCGAGTTGAGTCGGTTGCAGCCTCAACTAGTGGGCCGTTCTGGGGACAGTCGAGACGACCTACTACCGACTCCCTCCCCGGGACCAACGACACAAACACAGACAGGAGGATATGTGCGAAGTTTCTACGCTTACTCCACGTCTCCGGGCCATCTAGTGGCCTCCCAACTTCAAGGTCTCCAACATCGACAAGTACGAGCCCAAGCAGGACCCGGGCGGCTGGTTGGTCATCCACACGACTGCCGCCCGGGCTGCCGAGGCAACGGAGGATGTAATGACGACGTACTTGCCCATTGTCCTGGGGCAAGACACGTTGCAGTGGCTCCGACATCTACCCCGACACTACATCGACGATTGGAGCGACTTCAGTCGGTGTTTCATCACCAATTATCAGTCCCTCTCTGATAACCCGGCGCAGCCATGGGACCTCAAATCCATCAGACGCCAGAATGATGAAACCCTCCGGTCGTTCCTCAAGAGGTTTCAGACAATGAGGAACTGCATCCTCGAAGTCGCCGATGCGGCGGTAATTGAAGACTTTTACTGGGGATCCAACGACTCGACCTTCGTCCTAGCCATACTTTAGAAAGCACCAGCAACCTCCGAACAATTGTTCCAGAAGGCAGACATCTACATCACCGCGGATAAACGGGCCCAAGACCTCATCGGAGGCATGAAACCCATGCCACCCACGCCACGGTGGGATGCGAACCAGCAGGCGGACATGCGCTAGGAGAAGAGGCCCTGAGAGGAGGTGCGCACCGCCGGGCCACCTGCCGCTCGGGCCCGCGGCGCACCCTGTGGAGGGGTATGGACACTGATGAAATCCTCGACGCTCAGTGTCCGTACCACAAGGACATGCGCCACACCCTATGGAACTGCAGGGACTTCAAGCATTCCATTGGGCATGGCCAGCCATTCCAGCATCTACCGCCTTCCCCACCACGAGGAGAGCCTGGCAAGCCCAGGCAGCCTCAGCAGTAGGAAGGGGGAGGATGGAGCTTTCCCACGTATTGACAGGGAGGTCAACATCATCTTCGGAGGTCATGGAGCACAAGAAAATAGGAGGCAGCAAAAGCTCAGCAACCGGCAAGTCCTGGTGGCCACCACTAGTGGCCCAGCTCCTTACCGGTGGTCAGAGCACGCGATAACCTTCAGCCGAGCTGATCAATGGCTTAACTTTGATCATCCCGGCAAGTACCCGCTCCTCGTTGATCCGGTGATCCGAGAGAGCCGGGTAAAGAAAGTATTGGTGGACGGGGGAAGCAGCATCAATGTCACCTTCCCCCAGACGCTCTAGGCCCTGGGGGTCGCAGTCAAAGACCTCACCGAGTCAGATACTCCTTTCTTTGGCATCGTGCCGACTGAAGGGGAGTATCCCCTCGGACACATCTACCTGTCTGTCACCTTTGGAACCCCAGAGAACTACAGAACCGAGTTCCTGAGGTTCGAGGTGGCGTGTTTCGACTGCGGGTACAACGCCATCATCGGAAGACCAGGACTGGCGAAGTTCATGGCTATTCCATAGTACCCATACATGATACTGAATATGTTGAGACCTCAGGGAGTCATCATCGTGCGTGCTGTTTTCCACAGCGCCGCAGAGTGCTTCTGGGGAGCCATTCAAACAGCTCTCGCCGCCGGACCCCCGGTAGCTCTTCCCACATAGGCGAACAACAAGCTAGAGGAGGAAAATCTCACAATACCCACTAACGAAGCTCAGGTCGTGACTTCTATACGTCCGACTAAAGAAACTAAGAGGATTAATCTGGGATTCTCTGATCAACACAAGACTGCTACCATCAGCTTCAGCCTCGATGACAAATAGGAAAGCGCGCTCGTCTGGTTCCTGCAAGATAACCGGGATGTATTCGCATGGCAACATGCGGATATGCCGGGAGTCCCAAGAGAACTAGCTGAGCACAAACTTAAAGTGTATCCACAGGCAAGGCCGATTTGATAGAAGCTACGTCGTTTCAAGCCTGATAAAAGGGAAGTTATTCGCGCCGAGTTAGCTCGCTTAGTGTCAGCAGGTTTCATTAGAGAAGTGTTACACCTTGATTGGCTAGCAAATCCCATTCTTGTACTAAAAAAGAATAAAGTTGATTGGCGCATGTGCGTTGACTATATTGATCTCAACAAACATTGCCCGAAGGATCCCTTCGGGCTCCCTAGGATAGATTAGGTAGTTGACTCAACCGTTGGCTGCTCTATGCTCTCCTTCCTAGACTGCTACTCCGGGTATCATCAGATCAGCTTGGCGAAAGAAGACGAGGAGAAGACTGCTTTCATCACACCATTTGGAGCTTTCTGCTATACCTCCATGTCGTTCAGCCTCAAGAATGCTGGAGCGACTTACCAGAGAGCCATCCAAACATGCTTAGCCGATCACTGGGGCAAGCGGGTGGAAGCTTACGTTGATGATGTGATTATCAAGACAGAAAACTCAGAAAACTTCATCAAGGATTTGCAACTGGTCTTCAATAGCCTGAGGCGCTACCGGTGGAACCTAAACTCGGAAAAGTGTCTTCAGAGTGCCAACCAGAAAGCTGCTTGGATTCATTATCAGTCATCGAGGAATAGAAGCAAATCCGGAGAAGATTGAGGCCATCATGAGAATGGAAGCGCCGCGGTCGCAGAAAAAGGTGCAAAGGCTTACTGGGTGCATGGCAGCGCTGAGCAGGTTCATATCAAGGCTAGGCGAGAAAGGAATACCATTCTATAAATTGCTCAAGAAGGTGGACAAGTTCCAGTGGACCACAGAAGCACAGGAGGCTCTAGAGGCATTGAAGAAGTTCTTGACCACTCCGCCAGTACTCAAGCCACCACGCTGAGCTACGCCCGGTCAGCCGGCAGAAGATTTGCTCATGTATATCTCTTGCATGACTCATGTGGTAAGCACCACGTTAGTAGTCGAGCGGACAGAAGAGGGACACCCATACCCGGTACAGCATCCAGTTTACTTCATCAGCGAAGTCCTCGGGTCCTCAAAGATAAGGTATCCTCAAGTCCAAAAATTATTGTATGCGGTACTTCTAACCGCTCTCAAGCTCCGGCACTACTTTGACGATTGGTGATATTCTTCATAGCAAAGAAGCTATTGGAGGAATAACCAAGTGGGCATGCAAGCTCAGGGCTCATGACATAGAGTTCCGACCCCGCACGGCGATAAAGACTCAGGCACTAGTTGACTTCATATCAGAATGGACTGAGCACCAGGTCCCGGAAAGCCCAGAGGTCGCTGAAGTATGGAGAATGTACTTTGATGGCTCACTGAAGCTGGAAGGAGTGGGGACATGGATTCTATTTATTGCTCCCGGAGGTGAACAACTCAAGTATGCACTCTAGCTTTTGTTTCTGGCATCCAATAATGCAGCAGAATACGGAGCACTGGTCCACGGGCTGAGCATCGCGGTTTCACTCGGCATCAAGAAGCTGATGGTGTACGGCGATTCACTGGTAGTCATAAGTCAAATAAACAAAGATTAGGACTGCTCGACCGACTCAATGGGCAAATATTGTGCACCATGTGGAAGTTGGAAGATAAGTTCGAAGGATTGGAGTTCCACCACGTGGAAAGGGATCGCAATGCAGCGGCTGATGCATTGTCGAAACTAGGGTCCAGTCGCGCCCAAGTTCCACCTAGGATACAGAAACCAAGCATTGTCACAGATCAGATGGAAGAATGCAATGCCCTGAGTCAGCCAGAGGCAGATCCCAATGACTGGAGAGAACCGATCATCAGGTACATAAGGAACGAAGAGGAACCGGATGACAAGGTCGCGACAGAGCGCATCGCAAGACAGTCGGCCCACTATACCATCATAGGGGGCCTGCTGTACAGAAGAGGCACAGGAGGAGTCCTCATGAAGTGCATCCACTCGGCTACCTGGAGACAGCTATTAGATGAGATTCATGTCGGGCAGTGTGGTGTGCATGCTGCATCAAGGACTCTAGTGGGAAAAGCTTTTAGATCCAGGTTTTACTGGCTGACTGCGAAGAATGATGCTATCGAGTTAGTCCAGAAGTGTGAGGCATGCCAATTCCTATCAAAACAACAGCACTTACCCGCACAACAGATGCAGACTATTCCTGTGACTTGGTCGTTTGCATGCTGGTGGCTGGACATGATCGGTCCTTTCAAGAAAGCTTAAGGAGGGTATACTCACATATTGGTTGCCATCGACAAATTTACGAAGTGGATAGAGTACAAGCCAATCGCTTCCTTGCCCTCGGCAAAGGCAGTGGAGTTCATTCAGGAGATAATGTTTAGGTTTGGAATACCTAACAACATCATCACTGACCTAGGGTCTAACTTCACCAGCTCGGAGTTCTTTGATTTCTGCGAGCAAAGGAGCATTCAGATCAAGTACGCACCAGTGGCACACCCAAGAGCTAATGGGCAGGTGGAAAGAGCCAACGGGATGATACTGGATGCACTTAGAAAGAAGGTGTTCGATAAAAGCGAGAAGCTTGCAGGGAAGTGGATCAGGGAACTACCATATGTGGTCTGGAGCCTGCGAACCCAACCAAGCTGAGCTCTGCATGGAAACACACCATTCTTCATGGTGTATGGGTCGGAGGCAGTTCTACTAGTTGATCTGATCTTTGGGGCGCCCAGGTTAACCTTTGAAAGCATAGCCGAAGCAGAAGCAACCAGGCTAGAGGACATCGATTTGCTGGAAGAGGAACGGTTAAACATGGTAATTCAGTCGGCCAGATACCAGCAAACCTTGAGGCGCTACCACAACAAAGATGTGCGACATTGATCCTTCGCAGTGGGAGATTCAATCCTCGCCGAGTACTAACAGGGGAGGGACGACATAAACTGTCACCACCATGGGAACGACCGTTCGTTGTTGCAGAGGTCGCAAGGCCGGGATCCTATCGGCTCACTCAGATGGACGGCACCTAAGTGAGGAATTCATGGAATATTGAGCACCTCATGATATTCTACCCCTAGCAATACCTCAAAAGTCTCAGGGGCGAGTTGTACTCTGTAAGCAGAAGGTTTCATCATCAATAAAGCTTTCATCTTCCAAAGGCATTCAAGTTCTTGATTGACAACTGACTCATATTAGGCTCAACTCAAAACCAGCGCGCTTACACGACTCAGGGTGATCACTATGCCCTACTAACAGAGCAATCGGCTTAAGTCGGGAACGCCTTAAGTCGGTGCGACATTCTCATGCTTACACGACTAAGGGTGATCACTATGCCCTACTAACGGAGCAATCGGCTTAAGTCAGGAACGCCTTAAGTTGGTGTGACATGCTCACGCTTACACGACTCAGGGTGATCACTATGCCCTACTAAAGGAGCAATCGGATTAAGTCGGGAATGCTTTAAGTCGGTGCAGCATGCTCACACTTACATGACGCAGGGTGATCACTATGCCCTACTAACGGAGCAATCGACTTAAGTCGGAAATGCCTCAAGTCGGTGCGACATGCTCATGCTTACACAATTCAGGGTGATCACTATGCCCTACTAACGGAGCAATCGGCTTAAGTCAGAAACGCCTTAAGTCGGTGCGACATGCTCACGCTTACACGACTTAGGGTGATCACTATGCCCTACTAACAGAGCAATCGGCTTAAGTCGGAAACGACTTAAGTCGGTGCGACATGCTCATGCGTACACAAGTTAGGGTGACCACCATACCCTAGTAACAAAATAGCTAACTCAAATCGGGAGCGCTTCGAAGAGAAATAGCTCGCTTAAAGTGTCAGGGATGTTTTCAGCACCCTACTGATGGAACAATCAGTCCAAACATAACAATTACATGCACACAGAACTCACGCTACACTTTTTCTCTAAAAAGTACTAACTCAATGAACAAGTGTTTTTCAAGCAAATCATTGTGTTGGAGCATTCTTGCAGGAAGCCTCGGCTGCAGGAGTGGCAGAAGAAGATGGTCGGCTCGCGACATCAGGCGCGGCAACAACATCAGCGACAATGTCTTCAGGCACCACGACGCCAGGCCTCCTCATTAGGATCCGCCCGGCGCGAGCAGCCTTATCCATGGCTTTGTCGCACATCGCCTTCATAACGACGTGGTCATCCTCCAAGGCCTTGATATTGAGGCAGGCGGCCTCTAGCTCCTGTGTAACAAGCTTCTTGGAAGCGCGCAGCTTCTTGATGACAGAATCTTTGGTAGACAGCAGCTTACCAAGTCGGGACACTTCAACCTAGGATTCCCTCAGTTCGTCACGATGATGGTCCATGTTCGACATGGTAAAGCGGTGGCTCCTTTCCAGAATGGTCAAGGAAGTGCTGGTGTCACGGTATAGCCTATCCAGATTATCGTGAGAAGCAACGAGTGCTTGTTTTTCCTCCTGCAAAGCAATAACAACACTGAGCATTAGAGCAAGGGAAGCAAAATAGAAGCGGTCAAGAGAGTTTACCTCATAAGCCATCTTCTTGGAGTCAAGTTGTGCGTTTAGAGAAGAATTTAAGGCGCGAGAACTGTCCAAGAAAGCAGAGGTTTGGCTTAAGTTGGCCTGGCTCTGGGTATACTTCTTTGCAGTATCAGAGCATCGCCGAGCCAAATCTGATAAAGCAGCAGAGAAAAGCACAAGATATAAGATAAACAGGGCAATGGAAGCGAAAAAGGGAGCTATGAGCTCGCTAACCAAGGTTTGAGGCCTTCAGATCTTCTATCTGTTTTTGAAGCAGTAAAGGGTTCCACTGTATCAAGGATGAAACTTGGTCGGGAACAGGAGCGCCACAGGATTTCAGTTGGGCAGATACAGAATCAAGAACATCCTGTGATTATGAAAAAATAAGCAAGAAAGCCAGTTTGCTAGCATGAATGGTAAAAAATGAAAGTTGATTCACTTGAAGGTTGGAGAGGAACAAAGGAAGACCCATAGCCGGAAGAATTGATGCATTGCTAGATGAGGGGATGTCAACAGGAACGATATCGAAGGCACGACTTGGAGAAACCTCAGCCTCGTCAGTAGGCAGCAGACTCCCGGCGTCTGGGTCACTGGCCTCTAAAGTGACCAGACTAGCAAGAGCAACAGATAAGTGTGTCACCGCGGGCTCCTCAGATTGGACCGGCAGCGATCCGACGTGGACATCCATGGAAGCAACAGAAGAGGAGCCTGCCCCAACACCCTCGGGGGTTGGGTCGCTCCCAGCACCATCCTCGGGGGCTGGGCCCTCCGTAGCAGCCACTTCCAAGGCTGAAGCTCCCTCAGCCAAGCCCAGAGGAGCTAGATGACTCGGATCAGCGACATTAAAAGGCCAGTGCGTCCTCGCGAGCTAGACCACCCTCCAAGGTCGATGAAGCACGAGAGACTATTCGGGTAGCCTCTTGCTCGGCAGGATCGCACGGTAGAGGAACATCATCTGGAACCTCTAAACAGATGATGGGATTGTCAACCTCAGGAGGCTCCGATAGAAGGTTCTCGGGGATGATCTCTTCCAGTGCATGGTCAAAATCAGATATCGACAACCTCTGAAGGCTGACAAGTGCTGATAAGGCCTGCATCGGAATGTCGCTGCCCCTGTTGCGACGACTGTTCTTGCGAATTAACGGAACTTCTTCTTCCTCCTCCTCCTCCTCATCAAGCGCACCATCGGCATCCCGAGCATCGTCACGACCTATGACATTGTCCTCTAGGATGGTGTTCACCGGGCCATCACCGAGGAATAATGTGGAGGGGCCAGCATCTTGCTCCAAGCATGATAACCGCTGGAGTCGTCTTTTCTTCTTTCTCTCCTCGTCAGGCACAGTTGGATGGTTCACTCGGTGGGATCACTTGCGACGAGCACCTTCATGTTTACGAATTTCCTCGTCTTCACCAAGGTTCTGCCCAATCACAACCGCCATTGGCTCAGTGCGGGCAGAGTCGGATGATTCCCCAGCCAGCATACTAAGAACAACGTTCATCTCAGCATCGTCAGTACTGGTCAGCATCTCAAAGTGGGTCTGCCTCTCGGCCTCGGGAAGGACCTAGAAGGGAGCAATGAAAGCCTCAATGTCCTCTAAGGAAGGTCGCACTCTATGGCTCGGACTGCCATCTCGAACAGGAGGATTGGAAATGAAATCGGAAAAGGGACTCTGTGGGGGCAGATTCCAAGCAGAATAAGACGAGGGGCACCAGCATTTGACACCCTGCCCCTTAGCATCAAGTCAAGTCGGCTCAACAGGTCCTCATAAGGAATTTGTCTGTTGGTAATTCGGGTAGGGTCGTTGACCCTGGTGTATAGATAAGTGGGGTAGACTCTGTCTTTCAAAGGCTGGATGTTCTTGAAAACAAAGTCAGCGACCACAGCTTCAGCAGTCAGGCCTCCATCTTTCAGCGAGCATAACTCAGCAAGCAGCACCTTGGATTCGGCTACCTCTAAACTAGTGAGGGACTCTGTCCAGCTGGGCGTGCAGACATCGGGCTGCCTCCCTGATCGAGGAGGGAGGGACTTGTTGTGGTTCTCCATGGTAAACCACTCAAGGCGCCATCCTTTAATGTTGTCCTTGAGGGGGATGTCAAGGTACTCTACTTTCCTCCCCCGGCGAAGCTCCAAACTGGCACCACCGACAAGTTGATGTTGTCCTCCAGCCATACCGGGCCGACAATGGTAAAGATATCTCCAAAGCCCAAAGTGGGGAAGAATTCCAAGGAATGCCTCGCAGAGGTGCACAAAAATGGCAAATTGAAGAATAGAGTTGGGATTTAGATGTGTAAGATTCAAATCATAGAAATCAAGGAGGTCTCGGAAAAATGGAGAAACGGGCAGGGCAAGCCCTCGGATGAGGAAAGGCACAAAGATGACAGCTTCGTAGGTGTCCTCTGTCAGAACGGTCACCCCGAGCCAGATTTGGCAAGAACACAACTCTTTCGGCGGCAAAACCCCAGTTTCCATAAGATGCAAGAGATCAGACTCAGAAATGATAGACATGTGGTTACCGGCAAATGGAAGCTGGCTATTGGGACCAATGGGCAGAATGATTGGAGCAGCAGCACTCTATCTCTTCCTCTTGGGGGCCATCGCAATCTCTCGGGCGGAGTGGGCAGGCTCGAGAACTCAGAAAACAGAGAAGCGGCGGAGGAGAAAAGTAAGATTTAGGGTTCGGAACTCAAGAAGACATGTCGGTATAATTATAAGTTAGCTCCATAAGTCGGGCGCAAAGAGTGCTAGATCATAACTCGGAAAAGCAAGGATCACAATCATCACTCGGGCATTACCTCTAAAATGCCGGCAAGACTTCAAGCACACGAACAAAAAGCATGCAACAGTGGTTAAGTGAAAAAACTGCATTCTTTATAGGGGAGTTCATCACAAACTTGAAGCCGACTCATTATGAGTCGGCCTCTTCCACCCCTGGTCATTACATTACATTACATTACATTACACTACTCTACTACTTACACTACGTTATACTAATACTACTCTAATTCACACTACTTACTACTACTTATTGCTACTTGTTGGGGGCCTTCGTCTTCCGAAGGTCCTCAAAAACATGACTAACATGTTTTCCAAGTATCATATACTGTCACAGGTACCTTCGGCTTTGAGATGAAGGTGCACACGGTATGAAAGGCGTGCCCTGGAAGAAGGATGAATTAATTCCGAAGCTATGGATGGAGAAGCTTCGGCTTAGCGATGGAAAATGAAACCAACCTAAAGGGGAAAAGGTTGCCTAGTCCTCGGCAGATTACTCCTTAGTCAATAGTAAATGTCAAGGACATGGATGTAATTTTACCAGGCTGCGTCCCGTGCCTATAAATAGATGAACAGTAACACCGTACTGTTCACACTAACTTGTATTCACTCGCACGTCACTCCTGGATTCTTATCTTCTGTCCAGCCGAAGGTATAAATGTAATTTGATATTGCTAACGTTTATTCATGGTTATATAATGAGATTATATATAATCTAATGATTTGATATGATTATTCATATTCTTTACGTGTACCATTTGTTCCTGCTTTTCATTATATATTGAGTTTATGAAGGTATGTCCTTCATAACCTTCGTCTGAAGATCATTATATCCTAAGGGAGATAATGCTTCGAAGGACGAAGGTTTTTAATAATTAACATTTGTGTTGCCTTGTTCTTAACTCGTAGCATTTGAGAACAAGTGACCAACATTGGCGCTCACCTCCTGTGAACTCATTTGACCACCTTCGGCAAGCTGTAACTTCGTCATGCCGCTGAAGAAGTCTTCAGGGCTAGGGGCTGCACTACAGCCACTGGACATCAACCAAGACACATTACTCGAAGCTAGAAACCAAAAAAAGAAGGCTACGAGTCCGACACCTCAGGAGGAAGAGTTGGACCAAGAAATCAGGGACCTCGAAGCCATTCATCAAAAGGTCCAAAGGAAAAAGGAAAAGATGCTTCGTCTCGCCGATCTTCAGAAGAAGATTGATGAGGCCGCTGAAGAATTGTGTCATCTCATCCAAGATGACCAAGACCGCAGACCTCAACATAGAGAGCTTCGTTAACATAATTCCTACAACGATGATGAATGGTATGATGATTTTCATCATGGCAATTTTTCTTTTGATGATGCTTCTCCTCTAGCATCAGAATTGCAGGATACCCCGTGGCCCCCATCATACAAGCCACCCGAGCTCCCTATGTATGATGGGCATTCAGACCCGAAGTAGTTTCTAATGAGTTATGAAGCAACCATATCTTCATATGGGGCAACACTGCAGTCATGGCGAAATCCTTTGTCATGGCAGTCAAAAGTGTTGCACAAACTTGGTACTCTTCTCTCCGGCCAGGGACAATCACGTCATGGCAGAAGCTTAAGGACATGTTGATCACCAGTTTCCAAGGGTTTCAGACGAAGCCAGTCACTGCTTAGGCCTTGTTCCAGTGCACACAAGACCATGAGGAGTACCTTTAGGCGTATGTCTGAAGGTTCTTGCATCTGAGAGCACAAGCGCCTACAGTGCCCAATGAAATTGTCATTGAGGCCATGATCATAGGGCTTCGGCCAGGACCTACGGCTCAGTATTTTGCCAGGAAACCCCCACAAACCCTGGAGAAGCTTCTTCAAAAGATGGATGAATACATCCGGGCTGATAATGATTTCGGCTAGAGAAGGGAAGAAGCCTACAGGTTTTCTGAAATGACCAGGGCTTCGGAGGAAGAATCCACCCCAGGCATGTCAGATCAATCCATAACTCCAGCCTAAGTGATGACAGAGGAAGTCAGCCTCAAAGACCACAGCAAGGCTCCCAATCTTCAGAAAGTTGTATTGCTTATTCTGTGGAGAAGTCAAGGGCCACACTACAAGAACTTGTCAAGTTACAATTCAGAATCAAAAGGAGATTGCCGAAGTTGAAGCGCCAGAATCAGCCGAAGCAAGTTTTACATACTGCTTCATGCTACTCTCCCTATGTACCAGAGTACGTAGGCAACCAACAACCTTCGGCTTCTGTTGCTTCGGCAAGTCATTCACAAGCTTCCTAGGCCCAGCTCCCATTACCACCACCATTACCACCCACTCATACCCGAGGCCAGCAGCCAGAAGGGCACCAGCACGTTCAACAGTAGCATGACTTTCGGGAAGAGTCCGAAGCTCGTACAGTCAACAACAGTGTGCAGAATCTAAGCATATCTACTGAAGAATATCCTACTCTTGATGTACCTTTATCTTTAATGCCATTTTATTTTTTGTAAGAGAAACAAGTAACAAAGGATTAAATTTCGATTTCATGTAATAATTAAGCCTGCATCAATGAGTAAAGTATGCCTTCCTCACGGACTTCCGAAGCTCCAAAGTCATTCCTAAGGGAGCGGAGTAGGTTCTGAAGCTACAAAATTCGTTCCTAAGGGAGCACGGAGTAAGTTTTCTGCTCAAAAGTCATTCCTAAGGGGATGCAGAGCCAAAAATTCCACCGAAAATAGAAGGTGAACAAGCTCCAAAGTCGTTTCTAAGGGGATGCAGAGCTTAAATGCCACCGAAATATAGGTGAAGAAGCTCCAAAGTCATTCCTAAGGGGATGCAGAGCTTAAAAACTCCAAAGTCATTCCTAAGGGGATGCAGAGTCGTGTGTTTCAATGGGGGGGCGCGTGTGTGTGTTTGACGTCATCATCATATTGCATCATATCATAGCATCATTTCGCATAACATTACATCATACATCATATTGCATCAACGATAAAAAGATTGGATACGAAGCAAATCTTCGGCAGCACTTTGTTGAAGGAAAATGTGTTGACGCACGAAGCAAACTTCGTGAAACACAATCTTATCATACTTGCCATAGAAGGGGCTTCCTTCTTTACAAAGCATGAAAAGAAGGGAAGGTGTTTTTTCGCCGAAGGCTCAAAAACGGTATGTGCGTAAATTTCATGCATCGCAAAGAAATATATTACAACAATTTACATGTCTGATTGATTGTTTCATACACCAAAAGTTACACAGTATTGTTACAATAAAGTTCAATCTTCCTTAAGTATTTTTTCCGCGGCTTCGTTCAGTAGCTTGTCGACGACTTTGTTGATGATGGAGTTAGCCACGCTCATTATATCCAGTGCTTCTTTCATGACCGGATCGGCTAGGGGGTTGTATGGCTCGGGTAGCGGTGACAATTCAGCTGTAGTAGGCAAACCGTTAGTTTGAAGCAAGAAAATAAGAGCTGAAGCTAAAATTCAAAAACAATACCTATGCGCCTTTCGCGTTCAGCAGCTTCTTCGGCTCGTCTAGCTTCTTCTCGGGCTTCATGGGTTTCCTTTTCATTTTTCTTTATAATTTTATTGGCCAAGTCCCGGCCACCGTTCACCCAGACATCAGAATAAAATTTTCCGCCCACCAAAGTAGCTTCGGCCGAAGGGTCTTTCGTGTCATCGGTGGAGAAGGCGGCTTCAGCCTGGGCTGCAGCTTTAACGTGGTCGCATCCAGCCTTCTCCAGAATTGCCGCAATTCCTCGAGCGCCAGTAAAAGCACAGATATCCCCGTGATCGCATAAGATTTCTTCAAAGGCTTCGGCTTCCCCGCTTATCCAATCAATGACGCCTTCGGGGTCACCTCAAATGAAGTTCTCTTCGGAAGAATAAGCACCTACTATTGAAAAGCTGCTTTTCAATGTTTTCACGCAATCCAAGGACTTCTTGAAGCACTTTTCCTTCGATTCGCGAAGCTCCTCAACATTTTTCTCTAGCCTAGTTTTTGACCATTCACTAATTTCTTCACTGGCTTTTGCAAGTGCAAGATTATCACTAGCTTCGGCGAGCTTTTTCTGAAGGTTTTCAACCTCGGCTTTATGAGCTTCGCCTGGGCGTTGTATTTCGCCTCATCTTCCTTCACTTTACTCACCAATGAAATTAGAATTTTTTCCTTCTCCAGGGCTTTGTTTCTCAGCTGAATTACCTCTGATTGAAGGTTGCCGAGAGCTATAATGTAGCTTTCGTCTTCTGCATTCTTTTGCGCCCACAGGGCATCGCTAAGGATTAAGCCCTGCAAGAAAAAAGAAAGGATCAGCATGAGAATGAAGGACTTCATTTTCAAGACAATAAACTTTAAAGTTCACATCTTCTGTACCTTCATACTGGTGTATGCGAGGCTGTCCACAAGGTCATCCTTCGACATGGCGGAGAGGCCAGCTTCGAGTTTTGGAAATCCCATACTTTTGGCCATCTTCCGGCAGACGGATATCTCTTTGTTGTCCGGGAGACAGTACAGGAAATCATCTTCGTATGTGCCATTGAAAACTAAGGCCCCCTTCGGATATTTTAGTTCCCGGGCATAGTGTTTGGCCTCTAAAATTTCTTCTTCGGATAATCTTTTCCCCGAAGCATGTCGAATAATATAGTCAATATCTTCGGACGGTGCTTCAGGAGCAAGAGATTCAGCTTTTTCCGTCACATCCCGCTCTGCTGCCATGCCCGCATTGGGAGATTCTTGCTCAGCCTTATCCTCAGTTGAGGCAGGCTTCGTCTCATTAGGCAGTGAAGGCCCAGCTTCGGCTTCAGCCTAGGCCGTAGCAGCTTTGGCAACTTTCTTCGCGGGGGCAGGAGTTAATGTCTTTGTGGTTTCCATGACAGCGTCCAGCACGCTAGCCATTCTCCTCCTCTTGGGAGTTGTGGCGGGAGCCTTTGTCACCTTCGGCAGTTCTGCCTCTATCGGTGGGCTCTTTGGCAACACTATTGTTTTTTCCAACTCTGGCTCTTTGGCCACACCATCTTTGGCTTCGGCTGACCCGACTATAGGCACCTTCGGCACTACAGTCGATCCTTCAGCGCTACGAACGGCGGGAGCAGTTTGTTCCGCTTCAGCAACGGAACAGGTCCCTTCACCAAATTCAGGCACTACGGTTGTTTCAATATATCGTGGCCGGTGCATCAGAACCTTGATCTTTTTGCCCTTCGACACAGCAGAGATGGTCGAAGCGGAAATTTTCCTCTTTTTTCCCTGCCTTCGCAAGGGGTAGCAGTAATCAGGGTATATGAAGCCAATTGCATCAAAAACCCTGTTCAATCTCTTCTTGTCCCGGCCCCCGAAGGCTGAGGATAAAGCATCATCTTCGGCTCTGGTATATGCCCCAGGTAATTCGTCGCTAGTAGCCTCAATACATTTTAACCAGTCGTCATTAGGTTCGTCAAACCGGTCTCTGTATCTGAAGGTATATTTCAAACGAATTAATCCACCTTCACTGGACCCGGCAACAGTCTCCTTCGGTATCTCCCAGTTATCCACAAGTGGCCATACCCTATAGGCTATGTGCTCTTGGATCAGATCTCTTGTGCCAATGAAAGCACAGGCATTGCTGAAAGCCTTTTGACATGCTTCGGCATCATTATCAATCGCCACGGTCGGCCTTCGAAGGCCGAAGCGAGACCAGATGGGGCGTTGGATGATCCCCTTGATGTCCTCCCTTTCAATCAGATTATTCTTAACATAGAACCACTCCTCCATCCAGGACCCAGGCCACCTTTTCCAAAATGTTGGAACCGGGTAGCTTGCATTAGAGCAAGCAATGAATCCATAACAAACGAAGTTGTTGTGATACTGCTCTTTGCCAGTGGCCTTCGTCTCGTACAACAGTTCGTGCATGCTGCAAAAACACTTCGCGCTCGGTTCCAGCCCTTGGCTTCTCACAGCCCAAACAAACAAACCCATTCTAATTATAGCTTTGGGAGTAAGTTGATGAAGAAAAATCTGAAATATCTTCAACACTTCAACCAAAAAACTGCTTAATGGGAACCGAAGACCTGCCTTCAAAAAGCGTCTGTAGACAACAACCTCATTTTCTTCAGGAGCAGGGGCGATGCTGTCTCCTCCAACCCTCACAATAGACATGTCAAGAAAGTATCTTCCCTTCATGGCGTCAATATGACTTTACTTAATGGTCGACTTTCCGAAGATGGTATGGCTTGGCCGCCAGGGCCGGTCCTCAGAATCTTCATCCCCACTTTCCACATCATAGTCATCGCTATCGTCAGAATCTTCAGATAAATCCGCCATTATTTCCTTTGTAATCTTCTCTGTATTTGTTTTTGCCATAGATTCGTAAAACCCAGCAATAAAAGGATCTACAACTTTTTTCTCCTCAAAAATCTTCTCCTCCTCAGATATCTTTTTCTCTTCAGACATCTTCTTTTCTTCAGACATGGAGCAAGCACTTGTCTTTATGACGAAGCTCGAAAATCAGGCGAGAGCTGATAAGCAAGAGTTAAAAATTTGAGAAAATAACTCAAGCAACAGAAATGGCGTAGCAAATGCTCTCGTTGTGGGTTTCTATTTATATGCCTAGTGCATTGCAAATTGGCAGGCCCCATTTGTCATTGACTTTCGCTATTCTAGCGAAGGGAAGGTGTTTTCGGACCTTCGGCTAAAGGCCTTCGTTCACGTCGCAGTCTGAATTTGTTATATACAAGAACAAACTAATACTGCGAGGGGCTACTGTTGGGGGCCTTCGTCTTCCGAAGGTCCTCAAAAACACGACTAACATGTGTTCCAAGTATAATATACTGTCACAGGTACCTTCGGTTTTGAGATGAAGGTGCACACGGTATGAAAGGCGCGGCCTGGAAGAAGGATGAATCAATTCAGAAGCTATGGATGGAGAAGCTTCGGCTTAGCGATGGAAAATGAAACCGACCTAAAGGGGAAAAGGCTACCTAGTCCATGGCAGATTACTCCTTAGTCAATAGTAAATGTCAAGGACATGGATGTAATTTTACCTAGGCTACGTCCTGTGCTATAAATAGATGAATAGTAACACCGTACTGTTCACGCTGACTTGTATTCACTCGCACGTCACTCCTGGATTCTTATCTTCTGTCCAGCCGAAGGTATAAATGTAATTTGATATTGCTAACGTTTATTCATGATTATATAATGAGAATATAGATAATCTAATGATTTGATATGATTATTCATATTCTTTACGTGTACCATCTGTTCCTGCTTTTCATTATATATTGAGTTTATGAAGGTATGTCCTTCATAACCTTCGTCTGAAGATCATTATATCCTAAGGGAGATAATGCTTCGAAGGACGAAGGTCTTTAACAATTAACATTTGTGTTGCCTTGTTCTTAACTCGTAGCATTTGAGAACAAGTGACCAACACTACTACTACTCGTGGCGGGGATAGTTCAGTTGTAGTAGGAAAATTGTTAATACGAAGCTCCGAAGCAAGTACTGAAGCTAAAATCAAAAATAATACCTATGTGTCTTTCACACTCGACAGCCTCTTCAGCTTGCTTTGCTTTTTCTCAGGCGTCGTGGGTGTCTTTCTCATTCTTTTTTATAATTTTGTGGGCCAGCTCTCGGTCACCGTTTACCCAGACATCAGAGTAGAATTTTCCGCCCGCTAAAGTTGCTTCGGCTGAAGGGTCCTTCGTGGCGTCAATAGAGAAGGCAGCTTCGGCCTCAGTTATAGTATTAACATGATCACAACCTGCCTTCTCTAGGATAGCTGCAATTCCTCGAGCGCCGGAGAAGGCGCAGATGTCCCCGCGGTCATTCAGTATTTCTTCGAAGGCTTCAGCTTCTCCACTTATCCATTCAATAACACCTTCGGGGTCGCCTCTGATAAAATTTTCTTCAGAAGAGTAGGCGCCCACTTTGGAGAAGCTAGTTTTTAAATTCTTCATGCAATCCAAGGATTTTTCAAAACACTTTTCCTTGGATTCGCGAAGTTCTTCAACATTTTTCTCTAGCTTATTTTTCCAGTATTCACTAATCTCTTGGTTGGCCTGTGCAATCGTGCATTTTTCATTAGCTTCAGCCAATTGCCTTTGAAGATCTTCAATCTCGGTTTTTTGGGCTTCGATCTGAGCATGGTAGTTAGCTTCATCTTTTTTCACTTTATTTACCAATGAAATAAAATTTTTATCTTTTTCCAAGCCTTCGTTTCTCAACTCAATCACCTCTGAATGAAGGTTGTTGAGTGCTATGGTACAACTCTCGTCTTCAGCATTCTTTTGTGCCCTCAAGGCATTACTAAGAATCAAGCCCTGTAAAGAAGAAGAAAAAATTGAGTATGACAATAAAATACTTCGTTTCCAACTTCAAAGTTAACTTTTATACCTTTATGCTATTGTACGCGAGGCTATCAGCAAGTTCATCTTTCGACAGAACCGAAAGACCTTCTTCAAGTTTCGGAAATCCCATACTCTTGCTATCTCCCGGCAAACAGATATTTCTTTGTTGTCTGGGAGACAGTATAGGAAGTCGTCATCGTTAGTGTCGTTAAACACTAAAGCTCCCTTCGGATATTTCAATTTTCGCGCATAGTGTTTGGCTTCCAAAGCTTCTTCTTCGGACAACTTCTTCCCCGAAGCATGACGATAAATATAATCAACATCCTTGACAGCGGCTTCGGAGCAAGGGATTTTGCTTTTTCTGCCATGCCTTGCTCTGTCGTCTTGCCGGTATCTGAAATTTGCTGACTCACCTTATCTTCAGGCTTGGCGGCCTTCGTTTCAGTGGGCGCTGAAGGCCCAGCTTCGGCCTCTTCTTGGATTTTAGCAGCTTCGGCAGCTTTCTTGGTAGGAGCAGGAGTTAAGGCCTTCATAGTCTCTATGACAGCGTCTAGAATGCTGGCCATCCTCCTCCTCTTGGGAGTTGCGACAGGAGCCTTTTGCACCTTCGGCAATTTTGCCTCTGCTGGAGGGCTCAGAATTTCTGGCATTTTCATTGTTTCTTCCACCTTTGGCTCTTCGGTCTTATGATCCTCAGCTTCGATCGGCCCGACTGTAGGCATCTTCGGCACTACAGTCGGCTCTTCAACGCTCTGCACAATCGGAGCAGCTTGTCTTGCTTCGGAAGTTGAAGAGGCTCCTTCGCCAAATTCAGGCACCACAGCCGGTTCAATATAACGCGGCCGGTGGGTCAGAACCTTCACCTTTTTACCCATCGGCACAACTGTGGTGGCCAAAGCGGCAGTCTTCCTCTTTTTTCCTTGCCCTCGCAGCGGGTAGCGGTAATTAGGGTATACGAAGCCAATCGCATCAAATACCCTGTTCAGTCTTTTCTTCCCCCGGCCCCCGAAGGCTGTGGACAAGGCATCATCTTCGGCCCTGCTATATGCTCCAAGTAGTTCGTCGCTGATAGCCTCAATACTTTTTAGCCAATCATCATTTGGCTCATCAAACCGGTCTCTGAACCTGAAGGTATATTTCAATCGAACCAACCCGCCTTCAGTTGACTCGGCAGTAGTATCCTTCGGCATATCCCAGTATTCTACAAGTGGCCATATTTTGTACGCTATGTGCTCTTGAACTACATCCCTTGTGCCAATGAAGGCACAGATGTTGCTAAAAGCCTTCTGGCATGCTTCGTCATTCTGATCGATTGTCACCTTCGGCCTCCGAAGACCAAAGCGAGACCAGATAGGGCGTTGGATGATTTCCTTAATGTCTTCTCTTTCAATAAGATCATTCTTGACATAAAACCATTCTTCCATCCAGGCCCGAGGCCATCTCTTTCGGAATGTGGGAACTAGATGGCTTGCATTGGATCGAGCAACGAATCTGTAACATATGAAGTTGTTGTGATACTGCTCCTTCCCGGTGGCCTTCGTCTCGTACAGAAGTTCATGCATGCTGCAAAAACACTTCGTGCTTGGTTCCAATCCTTGGCTTCTTACAGCCCAAACAAACAAACCCATCCTGATTATAGCTTTAGGGGTAAGTTGATGAAGAAAGATTTGAAACGTCTTCAGCACTTCAACCAAGAACCTGCTCAATGGGAACCGAAGCCCTGCTTTCAAAAAGCTTCGGTAGATAACCACCTCATTTACTTCAGGAGCAGGAGCAGAGCTGTCTCCTCCAACCCTCACAATAGTCATGTCGCGAAAGTATCTTCCTCTCATAGCATCAACGTGACTTTGTTTGATAGTTGATTTTCCGAAGATGGTATGGCTTGGTCGCCACGGCCGGTCTTTAGAATCTTCGTCGCCACTTTCTGCATCATACTCATCACTGTTGTCGGAATCTTCAGACAGATCCGCCAGTATTTCTCTTGTAATTTTTTTTGTGTTCGTCTTTTCCATGGATTCGTAAAACCCAGAAATAAAAGGATCTACAGCTTTCTTCTCTTCATAAAGCTTATCTTCCTCAATCATCTTCCTTTCCTTAGTCATCTTCTTCTCCCCAGCCATAGAGCAAAACACGTCTTTAAACCGAAGCTCTAAAAACTCGAAAATCAAGCGAGACCTATTCAGAAAAAGCTAGAAATTTGAGAAAATAACGCAAATAGCAGAAATAGCACATCAAATGCCGCTGCTGTGGGTTCATATTTATATGCCCGGAGCCTTGCAACTTGGCGGGTCCCGCCTGTCATTGATTGTCGCTATTCTAGCGAAGGGAAGGTGTTTTTTGGACCTTCGGCTTAAGGCCTTCGTTCACGTCGCAGTCTAAATTCGTTATTATAACAAATTAATACTGCGTGGGGCTACTGTTGGGGGCCTTCATCCTCCGAAGGTCCTCAAAAACACAACTAACATGTTCTCCAAGTATAATACGTGTACAGGAACCTTTGGACATGGGATGAAGTTGTACATGATGTGAAAAGCACGGCTCGGGAAAAGAATGAACCAGTTCCGAAGCTACTTGTAGAAGAGCTTCGGCTCAGCGATGGAGAATGGAACCGACTTAAAGGGGAAAAGTCTGTTTAGTCCTCGGTAGATTCTCCCTAAGTCAATAGTAAATGTCAGGGGCATGATTGTAATTCTACACAAGCTATGTCATGTGTCTATAAATAGATGAACAGTAACACCATACTGTTCACGCTGACTTGTATTCATTCGTGCGTCACGCTTGGACTTTTGTCTTCTGTCAAGCCGAAGGTACAAATGTAATTTAATAATGTTCATGTTTATTCATGATGATATAATGAAGATATATAAAGGATGTCATATGATTATTCATGTTATCTCTCATGTTTCATATGCTTCTACTTACATTAATATACACTGTGATGATGAAGGTTGAACAGTACGGTGGTCGGAATGCCTTGTCCACAGCCTTTGGGGCGTATTCCAAGACCGAGGACAATGCCTTGTCCATAGCCTTCGGGGGTCGGAATAAGAAAAGGTTGAACTGGGTATTTGATGCTATTGGCTTCATATACCCTGACTATTGTTACCCGCTGTGAGGGAAAGGGGTAAAAAGAAAGATTGCTACTTCTGGAAAGGTTGCTACTTCGGCCATCACAGTTGAGCCGAAGGGCAAGAAGATGAAGGTTCTGACTCACCGGCCACGTTACATTGAACCGGCTGTGATACCTGAAATTGGGGAAGGGGCCTCTTCAGCTGCCGAAACAAAAGAAACTGTTCCGTCTGTGTAGAGCATTTAAGAGGCGGCTGTAATGCCGAAGTTACTTTCAGTCAAGCTAGTTGAGACGAAGGCTAATAAGGCTGAAGGGCCAAAAATTGAAGAAATAACGAAAATGCCAGAGATTTTGAGCCCTCCAACAGAGGTAACAGTGCCGAAGGTACAAAAGGGTTCTGTCGCAACTCCTAAGAGGAGGAGGATGGTGAATGTGCTGGATGTTGTGTTAGAAATGACAAAAACCTTGAGTCCTGCTCCTACAAGGAAAGTTGCCAAAGCTGCTGAAGCGCAACCCAAAGCTGATACTAAGCAGGCAACTCAGACTAAAACCGAAGCTGGGCCTTCAGTGCCTACCGAGATGGAGCCTGCTGACCCTAAGGAAAAATCAACAGAGCGGATTGCAACTGAAATAATCAAAGCTCCTGCTTCCGAGTCTTCGAACAAAAGTATTGATTACATTATTCATCATGCTTCGGGAAAAGAACTATCCAAAGAAGAAATGCTAGAAGCACAACACTATGCCCAAAAATTGAAATATCCGAAGGGGGCGTTAGTGTTCAATGGTAGTGGCGAAGAAGATTTTTTGTACTGTCTCCCGGATAACAAAGAAATGTTCGTTTGTCGAGAGATAGGTAAAAGCATCGGATTCCCGAAGCTGGAAGACGGTCTTTCGATTTTATCGAAGGACGAACTTGCTGACAGCCTAGCATACAATAGCATAAAAGTATAAAAGCTAATTTTGTATTTGAAAATGAAATATTTTATTTGCTATACTCAATTCTGTCCTCCTCTTGCAGGGCTTAATTCTTAGCAATGCGCTTAGGGCTCAGAAAAATATTGAAGATGATGGCTATACAATGGCTCTGAACAACCTTCGTTCAGAGGTGATCGAATTAAGAAATGAAGGTCTTCAAAAAGACAAAATCTTAATTTCATTGGTAAACAAAGTGAAAGAAGATGAAGCTAGTTTCAAGGCTCAGGCCGAAATCCAAAAGACTGAAATTGAAGACCTTCGGAAACAGCTGGCAGAAGCTAAAGAAAAATGCGCACTGGCAGAAGCTAACCGAGATATCAGCGAATATTGGAAAAATCATTTAGAGAAAAATGTTGAAGAACTTCGCACATCCAAGGAAAGATGCTTTGAAAAATTCTTGGACTGCGTGAAGAAAATAAAAGCTAGTTTCGCTAACGTGGGTGCCTATTCTACCGAAGAAAACTTCATACGAGGCGACCTCGAAGGTGTTATTGAATGAATAAGTGGGGAGGCCGAGACCTTCGAAGAAATCTTAAGTGATCGCGGGGATGTCTGTGCATTTTCCGGTGCGCGGGGGATTTCAACTATCTTGGAGAAGGCAGGATGTGATCACTTCAAGACAATGGCCCAGGCCAAAGCTGCCTTCTCCGCAGATGACACGAAGGATCCTTCAGCTGAAGCAACCTTGATGGGCGGAAAATTCTATAATGATGTCTGGGTGAATAGTGGCCGAGAGATGGCTCATGAAATTATAAAGAAAAGTGAAAAAGACACCCATGACACCCGGATAGAAGCGAGACAAGCTGAAGAAGCTGCAGAGCGCGAAAAACGTATAGGTAATATCTTTTGATGTTCAGCTTCGGCATTTGTTTTTGTGGCTTCGGACTAATTAATTTTTCCCACTTTAGCTGAATTATCTTCGCCACCAGAACCGTTCGATCCCCTGGCCAATCCAGAAACGAAGGAAGCACTGGAGATCATTAATATGGTTGAATCTATTGTTGACGAAGTCGTCAATAAATTGCTAAATGAAGTTGCGGAGAAAATCCTGAAAGAAGACTAGCACTTATTGTAAAAACATTTTTAAATGGTCAATGTAAAAGACACTAGAATGGACATTGTGCTTTTATTGTAACGAAGCTATAATATTTGATGTGTGTAACTTTGGATCGAATATGTAAATTATTGTAATTTATTTCTTTACGATGCATGAAACTTACATACATACCGTTTTTTAGCCTTCGGCGAAAAAACACCTTTCCTTCTTTTCATGTTTCGTAAAGAAAGAAGATCTGTGGTTCGTAAAAATAAAGATATCCATTCTTCGCATAGAGAGATCCCTTTTTGTGTGCTGGCTGACGAAGCTGTAATTCGAAGCTTACTTCGTATAACTTTGACAGAATATTTTCCGAAAATCGGCTCTGTATTCCATTCTTGTGTCATTGACGCAATATGATGTATGATGTGATGTTATGCGAAATGATGTGATGATATGATGCAAAATGATAATGATGCCGAAGACACATACTCACACTACCACACTGGAACACACAATCTCTGCATTCCCTTAGGAACGACTGGAATCTCTTTGCCATTTATTTTTCGGCCTCACCGTTTATTTTTTGGTGTAAGTTCTGCATCCTCTTAGGAAGGTCTTTTGAACTTCTTCGCCTTCTATTTCAGCGATATAAGTTCTGCATCCCCTTAGGAACGACTTTTGAACGTCTTCGCCTTATATTTCGGCGGTATTTGACTCTGCATTCCCTTTGGAACAACTTTTGAGCAAAAAACTTACACTGCGCTCTCTTAGGAACGACTTTTTTGTAACTTCAGCAAAACTTACGTTCAGCTCCCTTAGCAACGACTTTTTTGTAGCTTCGACAATTTTTAGCTCTGCATTCCCTTAGGATCGACTTTTGAGCTTCGGCAATTTTTGAGCTTCGTAAGTCTGTGAAGAAGATATATTCCATCTCGATAGAAGCAAAATCATTACAAGAACTTAAAACTAGATTTACATTGCTTGTTCCTTATTAAAAAACAAAATGACTTAGAACATAAAAGTATTTCAGAGGCAGGATATCGCTCAATAAATGTACTTTGATTCTGGCACAGTACTGTTGACTGTACGAGCTTCGGATTCCTCTCTGAATTCACGTTGCTGTTGAGAGTGCTGGTGCCCTTCTGGCTTCTGACTTCGGAAATATGTAGGTTGCAGTGGTGGTGGCGGTCGAAGCTAAGGCCAAGAAGCTTGTGAATGGCTAGCCGAAGCAACAGAGGCTGCAGGATGATTGCCCACATATTCTGGTATGTAGGGGGAGTGGCACGAAGCAGTGTGTAAGACCTGCTTCGGCTGATTCTGCCGAGCTTCAGCTTCTGCGATCTCCTTTTGCTTCAGAATAGTGATTTGGCACATTCTTGTAGTATGGCCCTTGTTCTCACCACAGAATAGGCAATAGATTTTCCTGGGCTGATCCCCATATCTTCCTCTGAAGCCCCTGGCGCCTGTGCCCCTTGGAGCTGGCGGCCTGAAGGAGCTTTGTTGTTGCCCTGAAGACTATGAGGTGTACTGTGGCCTCTGAAGCTAGCTTCCTTTGTCGTCATTCTGATTGGAGTTGTGGATTGATCTGACATGCCTAGGGTGTATTCTTCCTCCGAAGCCCTTAGTCATCTCAGAGAATCTGTAAGCTTCCTCCCTTCTTTGGTGGAAGTTGTTGTCAGCCCGGATGTACTCATCCATCTTCTGAAGCAGCTTCTCCAGAGTTTGTGGGAGCTTCCTGGTGAAGTATTGAGCCATAGGTCCTAGCCGAAGACCCTTGATCATGGCCTCAATGACAATTTCATTGGGCACTGTGGGCGCTTGTGCCCTTAGTCGCAAGAACCTTCAGACATAGGCCTGAAGGTATTCCTCATGGTCTTGCGTGCACTGGAACAAGGCCTGAGCTGTGACTGGCTTCGTTTGAAAGCCTTGGAAACTGGTAACCAACATGTCCTTGAGCTTCTGCCACGACGTGATTGTCCCTGGCCGAAGGGAAGAATACCATGTCTGGGCTACGTTTTGGACTGCCATGACGAAGGACTTTGCCATGACAGCTGCATTGCCTCCGTATGAGGATATTGTTGCCTCATAGCTCATCAAAAATTGCTTTGGGTCCGAGTGCCCATTGTACATGGGTAGCTGGGGTGGCTTGTAGGATTGTGGCCATGGGATAGCCTGCAATTCTGCTGCCAAGGGAGAAGCATCATCAAAAGTAAAGGTATCATGATTAAAATCATCATACCATCCATCTTCGTTGAATAAGCCCTCTTGACGAAGCTCCCTGTGTTGGGGCCTTCAGTCTTAGTCATCTTGAGCAAGCTGACGCACATTCTCAGTAGCTTCATCAATCTTCCTTTGAAGATCGGCCAGCCGAGCCATCTTTTCCTTTTTCCTTTGCACTTGTTGATGAATGATTTCCATGTCCCTAATCTCTTGGTCCAACTCCTCCTCCTGGAATGTTGGACTGGTGGCCTTTCTCTTCTGGCTTCGAGCCTCTCGGAGAGAGAGAGTCTCCTGGTTTGTGTCCAGTGGCTGCAGTGCAGCAGCCCCTGGCGCTGTAATCTTCTTCGGCGGCATGACGAAGGTCAGTGCTTTGCCGAAGGTTGTGGAAGTGAGTACACCGGAGGTGGGCGCCAATGTTGGGGACTTGTTCTCAAATGCTATGAATTAAGAACAAGGCTACACAAAAATAGGTTAATGGTTAATGCCCTTCGCCCTTCGAAGCATTATTTCCCCAAGGATATAATGATCTTCGGACGAAGGTTATGAGAGATGTACCTTCATCATCACAACATATATCAATAAAAGACGAAGCATATGAAACATGAGAAATAACGTAGATAATTATACAGCATCATAATATATCTTTTATTATATAATTATGAATGAATAAGAATAATATTGAATTACATTTGTACCTTCGACTTGACAGAAGACAAAAATACAAGCGTGATGCACAAGTGAGTACAAGTCAGTGTGAATAGTACGGGGATATTGTTCATCTATTTATAGGCACAGGGCGCAGCCTGTGTAAATTTACATTCATGCCCTTCATATTTACTATTGACTTATGACAACCCGACGAGGACTAGATAGCCTTTTCCCTTTAAGTCGGTTCCTTTTTCCGCCATTGAGCCGAAGCTCCCTTGCGCGTAGCTTCGGAGCAACATCAGCCTTCGTCTCGACCATGCTTTTCACATCGTGTGTGGTTTTAACCCGAGTCCGAAGGTACCTGTTCATATATTACACTTGGAAAACATTGTTAAATCATGTTTTTGAGGACCTTCGGAAGACGAAAGCCCCCAACAAATGTAAATTAAGTTATTGTAATTTGCTTTCGCTTATTCTTTCCTCCGATGTGATGTGATATCTGTGTGATGGGTGAAGCTCTCTTGGGAGAAATGATGAGGATACAGTTACCGAACTTGTCGAGTGATTATGTGCATCTACAGGGTTGTCCAAGGTCCTCAGGACAAGGACAACTGTAGGTGGGCCTAATACCTTGGGAGGTTCTGTCACAACTGGTATCGGAGCGAAGCCCATCTCTTTATATATTACGTAGTACTTCAAAATAATTTTCAAACACTTACCTAGAAATATTCTTTCATTCTTACCTTACCACTTGCTGGTAGTTCCTTATCTTGAACAGTTGGGTAATAGAGTGCAATATATAGGAGGTTGGGAATCAACGAAAGTTGATTCCATAATTATCAGGTTATGCATGCATTATGTTTAAAAGTATACTAATAAATCTTCCCCTCTTATGGAGACATGGCGCGCACTAGGAAAACAATGCGCAAATCTACGGGACCTTTTGGCGTGCCACGACATCAGTTAGCTCCTAGGCACGAAGGGAGTAGTAGTGGCAGTAACGACCCAATTGAAGACCTGGAAGCCAGGGTGGAACAACTTCGGTCAGAGTTACGCCACAGGAACAGGGCACGTGAGCAGGACAGTCACCGCATAGCGGAATTGTCAACCGAAGTCAGCCGCTTACAGTACGAGATTTCAGAACAGGATTCGGCCATTGATTGGGTCGTCAACTCGCGTTCGATCGCTTGGGACCGCGAAGCAAAAGCTCTAGCTCGTGTGGCAGAGCTTAGTGCGTCCCTCGAAAGCCTGCAAGTGTATTGTAATACTTTACATGAAGAAGTACATGTATTGTATGCTCGACTGCACCCGGACGTGCCTTCGGATGTTGCTGCAATGGGAGCCGGACCATCGGGAACAGCAAATGAAGGACCTGATGGGGAGTTGGACCTTTTTAGGCCCCCTCCTGCCATGAACCTTGCTCACAAACGGTCTCCTGCCGCAGGAAATGGAGCAACAAAGGATGAAGAAGACTAGAATAGTATAGTTTAGATATTATACTTATGTAAAATAAGTAATGAAGTCGAGTTGTACACTAGAGTCTGTATAATTATTATATTTTGGTAATGTAATATGATGGTGTATGCTGGCATGTTATATTTTTTCCAAATGTTTCTTTGCCTCAGATGCCATCACGGACTCGCGCACATGATGGTGCGAGGACATCCCGCGGAAGGGAGGATACTCCTAACCCACCACCAGTACCACCGACTTTGGCCGAGGCTATCGCTGCCCTGGTCAATGCCACCGCTGATAATACACGCTTCTTGCGCGAGATGGCGAGCAATCAGTTCCAACAGCACGGAGAAAGAGCTCCTCCGCAAGGACCTCGGGATACTACATATTTGGAATTCTCTAAGACTCGACCCCCGCTCTTCATCAAAGCAGAAGAACCTTTAGAAGCTGACGAATGGGTGAGAGTAATGGAACAAAAGTTTGGATTGATTCGATGCACGAAGACGCAAAAGCCACTATTTGCCGCACAACAACTAAGAGGGCCTGCCAGCACTTGGTGGGCAAATTTTTCAGCAATCCAACCAGTTGGGCATCAGATTACCTGGGAGGAATTCAAGCTAGCATTCCGGGAGCATTATGTTCCAGAGGGAGTGCTCCATATGAAACAAGAAGAGTTTAGCCGGTTAAAGCAAGGGGGGAGATACTGTAATGTAGTATCTCAACAAATTCAACCATCTCTCCCAGTATGCCATTGACCAAGTGAATACAGATCTGAAGAAAAAGAATTGTTTTATGAGGGGACTCAATGACAGGCTTCATCGGAAAATGGCAACATGCTTGGACCTTACCTACAGTAGGGCTGTCAGTATGGCACTGGCAGTGGAAGCTAAAACTGCAGGACATGGAAAATCCAAGGGGTTTGGAGGTGAAAGGTCTAATCATGGGCCTGAGAAGAGAACCAGGTTGGTGATCCGACCTTTTAATCGAAATCGTTCTTCACCTCGCCCACCTTCATATCCATTCAAGCAGCCTGTCTTTACTCGTCCCACTATTGCCCCCGCTCCCACCAATTAGCCGAGTGCCCCTGGTACTCATTTCCCTGCTCTCCCTAGTTCTTCCACTTGTTGCTTCAATTGTGGAAAGTCCGGACACTTCATCAAGGACTGCCCATACCTGAAGCAAAATAAAACCAATTTCCAACAGAACTCTGGGAACTCCAACCAAGGAAAGGGGAACACGGCTAATACTTCAACGGGCAAGAATTTCAAGAAAACTAGACGGATTTATTATACACAAGTGACTACAACACCGGAGGGCGAGCCGATAATGATGGGTACGTTCCTTGTTGCCAATTACCCAGCAGTTATTCTCTTCGATTCTGGTGCATCACATACCTTCATAAGCAAGAAGTTTGTGGAAAAACATTGCATTCCTTGCACTGAATCAAGGGAAGGATTTATTATCCACTCACCTAGGAGACATATATTTACTAAGGAAGTAGTCTTCCACATACCAGTAACATTAGCTGGACGAGAATTTCCTACCAACATGATTGTTTTAAAAGGTCAAGACATAGATGTAATCCTGGGCATGAATTGGTTAGCCCAGCATAAGGCCATCATCAATACAGACTTAAGGACCATCAAATTGAGCCATGGCCATGAAGAGATTCAATTGTCCATCCCTGTAGCTATCTCAGCCAAACTTTTTGGACGAATTTATGAAGCTATCATACAAGAAATTCAGGATATTCCGGTGGTATGTGAATTCCCGGATGTCTTTCCTGAAGATTTGCCTGGATTTCCACCATAAAGGGATGTGGAATTCGTGATTGAACTAAAGCCCGGTACGGCTCCTATTTCTAGAAGGTCGTACCGAATGCCACCTAATGAATTGGCGGAACTCAAGACTCAACTACAAGACTTGCTTGAGAAGGGATTCATTAGGCCCAGTTCATCACCTTGGGGATGTCCCGCAATTTTCGTCAAGAAGAAGGATCAGACATTACGAATGTGTGTGGACTACAAACCCCATAATGAGGTCACCATCAAGAATAAGTACCCTCTTCCCCGGATCGATATCTTATTTGATCAACTTACCGGAGCTCAGGTATTTTCCAAGATTGACCTCAGGTCAGGTTATCATCAGATCCGTATTTGACCCGAAGATATACCCAAGACCGCATTCACCACGCCGTATGGATTATTTGAATATTTGGTTATGTCTTTCGGATTGACAAATGCTCAATCCCACTTCACGTATTTAATGAACTCATTATTTATGTCCGAGTTACATAAATTTGTGGTGGTCTTCATTGATGACATCCTTATCTATTCCAAAAATGAAGAGGAGCATGCTAAGCATTTACAAATCGTGTTAACGCGCTTAATGGAACATCAGTTGTATGCTAAGTTCAGCAAATGCGCGTTTTTGTTGGAGGAAATCCAGTTTCTTGGACATGTATTATCGGCAAAAGGGATTGCGGTTGATCCCAGCAAAGTCAAGGATATTCTAGAATGGAAACCGCCAACTACAGTACATCAAGTTCGAAGCTTCCTTGGACTAGCTGGATATTATAGCAGGTTCATTCCGGATTTCTCCAAGATTGTTAAACCTATTACGGGTTTGTTGAAAAATGATACAAAGTTTGACTGGTCCTCAAATTGCAATGAGGCCTTCGAACAATTGAAGGTGTTATTAACCACTGCTCCGGTATTGGCTCAACCGGACATTGAAAAACCTTTTGATGTGTATTGTGACGCATCAGGTAGTGGACTTGGATGTGTCCTAATCCAAGAAGGCTGAGTCATAGCTTATGCTTCAAGACAACTACGCCGGCATGAGGAGCATTATCCAACTCATGATTTGGAACTAGCTGCAGTTGTTCATGACCTCAAGATATGGCGTCATTATCTGCTAGGAAATACTTGTCATTTATATACAGATCATAAACGTTTGAAATATATTTTTACCCAGTCAAAACTGAACATGAGGCGGAGAAGATGGCTTGAGCTAATTAAAGATTATGACTGAAATCCACTATCACCCAGGAAAAGCCAATGTGGTGCAGATGCATTGAGTCGCAAAGCTTCCTGTCATTGTATTACAGTAAGGACCCCTGACACCACCTATGTCAAGAAATGGAAAAGTCGAACCTGGGAATGATACAACACGGAACTTTGACACAGTTGAAGCTTGAGTCAGTTCTTTTACAGAAAATTATTGATGCCCAAAGAACCGATAAGGGTATGAAACATATTCATGAGAAAATAGAAGCCGGCAAAGCTAATTGCTTCAGAAAAGATGACCAAGGAATAATATGGTTTAATGGTCGCATAGTTGTGCCCAAAGATGCTGAGGTCCGCCAACAAATTTTGGATGAAGCCCATCTTAGTCGATATTCCATTCATCCTGGAAGTACTAAGATGTATCAAGACTTAAAGCAACACTATTGGTGGACAAAAATGAAGATTGAAATTGCACGCTATGTGGCAAGATGTGACACCTGCAGACGTGTCAAAGCAATACATATGAAGACCGCTGGACCATTACAATCCTTACCCATCCCAACTTGGAAATGGGAGGATATCAGCATGGACTTTATTGTGGGATTACACAGGACGGCTAAAGGATTTGACTCTATCTGGGTCATAGTTGACCGGCTCACAAAGATAGCCCATTTTCTTTCGGTTAAAACGGATCATCCAGTTGTTGTCTATGCCTAGTTATATATTGCTCGTATTCTCAGTTTGCACGGAGTTCCGAAGACAATAGTATCGGACCGGGGACCCCAATTTGTATCCAAGTTCTGGTGTGAATTGCACAAATCCTTGGGTACTAAATTACTCCACAGTTCGGCATATCATCCTCAAACAAGTGGACAAACTGAGAGAGTAAATCAGATACTTGAAGATATGCTACGGGCATGTGTCCTGGAATTTCCACAAAAATGGGATGAATGTCTACCATTGGCAGAGTTTTCATATAACAATAGCTATCAAGAAAGCATTAAGATGGCACCATTTGAAGCACTGTATGGGCGACGGTGCCGGACACCCTTAAATTGGTCAGAACCCGGAGAAAGATGGTTTTTAAGGCCTGACATGGTTAAAGAGACAGAAGAAAAGGTCCAACGTATCATACACAACTTAAAAGAGGCACAAGCTCGGCAAAACAATTGTGCGGATAAGCGACGTCAACCTTTGGTCTTTCAAGTAAATGGCCATGTGTACCTGAAAATATCACCAATGAAGGTGTAAACCGATTCGGGGTAAAAGGAAAATTGGCACCCCGATACATTGGCTCGTTTCCCATTCTTGAACGATACGGACTAGTGGCCTACCGACTCCAACTGCTAGAAACATTGTTTGCAATGCATAATGTGTTCCATGTATCTCAATTGAAGAAGTGCCTTCGAATTCCTGATCGAACCATCGATGTAGTGGATGTTGCCTTGCAACTAGATTTGACTTATTCAGAACATCCCATTCGAGTTTTGGATCAGAAGGACAGGATCACCAGAAAAAGGACTCTTAAATTCTATAAGATACAATGGAACGAGCATACCGAAGATGAAGCTACCTGGGAGACTCAAGACTTCTTGGAAAAGAATTTTCCTAGGTTTTTAGCTTCATGTAACCTGTAAGATATGTACATTTGTTCTAAAAATGAAATAAAACCCATACCACCCCTGCTCTGTAAGACAAATAAGGAATAAAGATGTGATGTGTTTCCTTTTCCATTACTTACCCTAGGACATTAAATCTTGGGACGAGATTCTTTTATGGGGGAAAGGATGTAACACCCCTGGTGTTACTAGCACTAAAACTTGAGCATAACATCATGTGCATTGACATTTCATGTTGTTTGTCACACCTAGAATGAATTCACTAGGTAAAATTTTCAAACAAGTTGTGATGATATGACTTGAAGAAGTGCTTAACCTTAGGGTAGGGTACTTGACCCTGGAATTAGGGCCTATGGATTAAAGTGAAGCCAAAATGAGTAAAAATCTCAAAATCCATTAGGGATGTTCACAAGATATCAAATGTGATGAACTTTAGTGGCACAAAAACCCTAGTGTGCTCAAAACCCTAAAAGAAACCCTAGAAAACCCTAAATGGTACCCTAGGGGGTAAATGTAAATTCTAGGCACTTTTTGACCAAAGTGCAAATATCAAAGTGATAAAACATCACAAACCAAGTAACTTTCACATTGGAGAATTTTCAAGTGGAGTGATGAAATTTGGACTTATTTGCAAAAGGGTCACATGAGTACTATGTGACTAAGTCTGAAATTCAGTGTGTTGAAGTCAACTTTGGAGCTCTATATCTCTAAATTTACTAGGAATTTGCCCTAGGTCAATACATAAAACTGGTAGAGCTATGTAAAGGGTACAAATTTGATTAAGTGAGTAAGCCCTAGTACTACATGAAAATGGGAGAAAAAGAGACTTGAAACTGGCATGTCAGACAGCCTTAACTCTCAAAACCTAAGTTCAGTGACATTTGGTTAACTTTAGGAGTAGTTCATGGTTAATTCAATGGAGATAAGGTCAGGGTCACTGTGGCAAAGTTGAAGCTCTAACATTAGTAAACAACTTTGTCATACCAAGCTTGACCAGGTGCTGAACGATTTTTGGAGTAAAACGCTCTCAAACTTGCTCTGTCAGGCGCCCTGAAGGGAGTTCACGGTGGTACAGTAACCTGAATAAGATCGCGGGTTCAGTGTATCTCGTCGTCGATGACTCCACGCCGTGATCCTTGCCAGCGCTGTGATTCATGCCCAGTGGCGCGCGGATAACGACTCAGGGTAAAAGATCTCGCGTGGGGATGAGTTTGGATCACTGTATTGCCCTATCGCCGTACCCACTTGCCCGACGACGTGGCCTCACGGTCATCGCCGAGGCTACTGTTGTTTTCCCCAGTTGAGCCACGCCTTAGCTAGTTTACCATGTCGCTGTGCGCCGTGGAGGTTAACCAGCGATAGCCATACGCCTATGTCCAATGAATGCCACGGTAGAACGTCACGGTGACTCAGTCCCTCTTCTCGGCCGCCAGCGCATCTTCTCAAAATTGGACGCCACCGCTGATGGACTCTATAAATTGATGCCCCAGTGAGCTCCATTACGTTGTTATGCGTCCAGTGCACCAGCCCTCGCCTCCGATTAGCCACCGTAGCTCGCGAATTTCAAACTTCCCCCAATTTGGTTCTCCGCGACGCCATGAACCACCGCGTCGTGAACCGTCGTTTCTAGGTTCGTTCACATCCTCCTTACCCTCGTTTCAGCACCCTTATGTGCTAAGGATGCTTATCGGCCCAGCCAATTAAACTAGACCACGCTAGATCACCGGGAACACCTCGGGTTGTCCTCGGTTTTCGCCGTCATCGTGGACAGAGAGATTTTGAGCTAGAATTTTGCAATTGGTAGAGGGATTAGGGTCGCTAGGGGTAGAATTTGGTGTATACCAAGTAAGAAGCTTAGCCTTCACGTGTTCCGGCCGGTACAAGCTCGCCGGAGGGCGTGTTCGCCGTCGTTCGTCATCGTGGACCTGGGTCTGCGAAGAAATAGAAGTGCAGGGGCCTCTGTGCAGATGTTAGAGACATGGATGAATAGTGTGCAGGGTTCTTTACTGGTTATTTGAATGGTCGAGGTCCTCTAAGCAAATTGGACATCGCGGGCGCGCGTGCGCGCGTTTTGCCTGGACGTGGGCCGACTCGGGCTGGTTTCAACCCATTACTATTCATTGTTTTCCCTTTTCTTTTTCTGCCAGGCTTAGGGAATTTATAGGAAATTATAGAAAAATGATAAAATCATGAGACCAATTTTATTGGAATCCTAAAATTCCCTAGTATTTAATCAAAATAGTTCCAAGATTTTTAGTCCCAACCATGAATTATTTAGCATTTAAGAAGGTCTAAACCTAGTCTTTTAGAATTTTAGAAATTACTTGATTGCTCCAAAAATCATAAAATTTTTTGGGTTAACTTAATATGATAGTTAGAGTCCTTGGGTGAAGTTTAACATGTTTTGGACATTGTTTGATCCCAAAACCCCAAAACCCTAGCTATCTAAGGTAATATTTGCCTTATCCTAATAGAGTACTGCCTCAGAAAACCCTAGTTACCCAGGTGTACCGTGAAGGAAAGTTATATTCAAGATATAACTTACTATGTTCTATCATAACTGCATATTCATAACATCACATGAGCATTCATGTATATAAATGGTTATGTATAGAAAACGAAGAAGAAGTAAGTGTCGAAGAAGAAGAGACTGCACCACCAACTGAGACTCCACCTGCCGGGAGTAGTTTTTATTTCGATATCTGTGGAACAGATCCCAATTCCCCTACAACACAAGGCAAGCCCCGGTGCATTTACCCTTTTCCTTGTGGTTTTGAACTCTTTGTCACTTTGAAATGATGCATTAGGTGATAGGAGTTGAGTGATAAACTATTGTTGCATTTCCTTCCTTGGAACTGTTTACCCTTCCTTGATACCTGTTTTGCTTAAAAAGTTTTCTGATGCTTAGTCTTGCTTTAGAAAACAAAAAATGTTTTGGTTTTAACAAAAGAATGATGCTTCGGATGGAGTGGGATGTTTTCAAAAATAAAACTTGATGGTGGATCTGATGGATTCAACATCGGAAAAGATGTACCTCTGTCAGGTACCAAATTTTGGGATTGAAAATGATAAAGACGAGACCGGGCGGGTGACTTGCACGAGAAGGAAGTATCGGTGTAGTGTCTCAGTCTGATTCGCTTAAGGACCGTACCGATGTGGGCCTGCTGACCAAAGACCCTTTAACTGGTCACATGCCTCGTCATAGGTAAGCTTTGCCTCGGGCAGACCAATACCAGAAAAGCCAACACGCAATGGGAGTGTAGAGATGGCGAGAGTAGCGTGTACCCTCCGTGGCAGGAGGCTAGACGGTGGTGTATCTGTGCTCTCGGTTGGCGTGAACCCGGTATGGTCTTGAGAACCCCGGTGGTGAGTTGACATATGCAAGGGTTAAGTGCTACATATATCGTGTGATTGGAGATCCTCAGCTGAGTATTAATCGATTCGGATCGTCGTTACTTCTCGGACATGAAGACTTGGTCACTAATTTACACGTAGCAATCCAGTAAACTAAAGGGATGATGAAAAGATGGCTAGTGTAGGCCAAGTGCTTGAACTAGAGTAGAATGAACTCTAGTTACAGGTAATAACTTAACTTGACAATAAAACTGGATTTTTTGAGGATCCACTGTTAGTAAGCATTTCTGCAAACAGAGTCTTTGATTCTTGAAAAGACTTACCTTGACTCCCTCAAGCCAGCATATCCTTGAGAGTCTTTTTCTTTTGTCGGGTAAGACTTGCGAAAGTACACTCTGTACTTAGGGTTTTCGAACCCATGTTGTTGTAGGTGAGGAAACAGCAGAGTTTTGTTGTTTCTGTTCAAAGGTGGTACCCAAGGAAGAGCCCCAGCAGTGAAGTTAATCGTGGGAGGATGTTTGCCTCCCACCATGAAAACAATAAACTTTTGTGCAGGAGGGTGTTTTGCCTCCCTGGTCTGTAATAATAATACGTTATGCACTCGTAATACCTTGGTATTGTAATAATAATAATAATACTCTCTCTATATATTTGATAAATGTAAATTAAGTTATTGTAATTTGCTTCCACTTATTCTTTCCTCCGATGTGATGTAATATCTGCGTGACGGGTGAAGCGCTCTTGGGCGAAATGGTAAGGATACAGTTACCGAACTTGTCGAGTGATTATGTGCATCTATAGGGTTGTCCAAGGTCCTTAGGACAAGGACAACTATAGGTGGGCCTAAGGCTGCCTCCAACAAGGACATGTCTCCTGTCCGGTAAACATAGGGGACGGTCAGGTCCCCTATGGCTCCAACAAGGTCCTCTAAAGTGTCCCCTAAATTATAGAGGATGTGCCTGAGACCCTAAATGTGGAGGCCTCCCAGCGTGCGCTATCCGCGCGACGGATCCACCAGCCGCCGCGAGGAAACTTCCGCCTCCTCCTACCGCGCGCTGGCGACTGCATCTCCCGGGCCCGAGCCCTCGATCCGGCGTGCTTCGCCGCCGGCATCGAGGCAGGTGGGAGAGAAGACGGCTTGCGCGGGCGGGTCTGGCAGCATAGAGGTCACAACCCTTGCAACCGAGGAGTCGTGACCCACCGCAACCCAACTTGGAAGCGAGGTTCCCCCATCTCGTCGTCGGAGAGTCGCCGTCGGCAAACGCCTTTGTCGTCCGCCGAGTTCGTCCAAGGTTGCCGGCAAAAGGAAGCAAATCTCATCGCCACCTTGTCTTCCTCTTCCATTCGGTCCACCAAACCGGATCCACGAAGAACGAGGTTCGATCTACACTACCATTGCGTATTTTACCGATTGATGACCGTAATTTGTATTGTGATGTCTTTATTATACCGGATTTGGGGCAAGGCATTTAGGGTTTGTGGGGTATGTTCTCCCAGATCCGGAGCAATCTTTGTCATGAACATGAACTTGATCCATCAAAACCTAATTGTTTTGTCTGGTCTCCCAGATCATGAGGCCTTTTTATGTCAACATGGTATATACCTTGTATTTGAAAACATCTGGACAGTTAAGATAATTGTGTGCACACAAATACATAAAAATTTGATGTGGCCACACTGTCTTCTCCCTGATTTGTGTTGCGTTAATTGTACTGCGAGTTCGAATGTACGTTCATGGTTTAGGGTTCATCAAAACTGTGTAGTCATAGGTTATATGCACAAGTTTCTTTAAGATACTCCATTTGTAGGCGTTGTTAACTAATAGAAGACTGTGTTTGATGTAGCCATGGAATCGGAGAACGAAAAGCTCCGTAAAGCACTGGCTAATTTGCTCAGAGTTGTTCAAAAGTGTAGTTGTGACATCGTTGATGTCGTCAAATCAGCCTTCCAGCCTTTCAACTCACCTTTGGTCGATGAAATGAACCGAGCATTAGTTGAGAATGACGACCTCGCCAAGGATCTTGAAGACGTAGCAGTGCAAACCCAGTGGGAGGTAGAAAATATGCCTAACTATGAAGTAAACGAAAATCGATGAGAAGAGGAACCAGTAGACGACCTTCTGATAGAAGATGCTTCAGAAGACGAGCTTCTGATAGACGAAGATTCACCAATTAACTATGACAAACTTGTCGGCTACGACGATGGTCGTGACTACTCAACCGACGACACATATCCCTACTACTCCCTAGGTTTCACTTCAGTACAAGTAATGTAGTATGTACGGTACCCACGTCTGTAATACAAAAACTTGAAAAGGTGTCAGGGTTTCTATGATCATGCTTTTGTGGGTTTGGAGTGTTCTGGTCGGTTGTAAACTCGAACTGTTTTATCTAATACAATTATTATTCAGTTATGTTTCAGTTTGTTTGCGTTAATTCATTACCAATTCTTCTGTTGATTTATGTCATGTTTGTTCTGCTTATGTTGCATAGAATGTGAAGTGATTGGAACTAGGTGATGTCTCAATATGGTAGCTTCCTTAGCCAGATTGACGAGCAGCCTATGGGAACTCAACATTATGAAATTCCAGTGGATGACCACGCCGAGGGATCAAGGACACCAGCTGTTCCTAAAAAGCCTATTCAAAGAACAAAGCTAGCAAACTTCACTGTTGATGAGGACACTAGGGTTTGCCATGCTTGGATTGCTGTCAGTTGCGATCCCATTATTAACACAGGGCAGAAGCGTCAAGGATTTTGGAGTCGAATTACTGAAGCTTACAACTCAAGACGAGGAACATTGCCCGAAAGGTCGACAAAATCTTTGATGAGTAGATGGGATACTATCAAAACACAGTGTTCCACTTTTGCTGGTTACATGATGACAGTCCTCCGACAGAATCCTAGTGGACTCACTGACGCAGACAAGGTACATGTTTACTATGAAACATTACATAAGTATTGTAGGTATTTGTAAATATGTTCCTGCTCTAACCAGATTTTTATCTCCCAGACTTCACTTGCAGCCTCTAGGTTTGCAGCTATTGAGAAGAAGCCTTTCCACTTTTTACATTGTTGGGCCATACTTAAGGACCAACCAAAATGGATGGACAACCACATGGGTCAACAAAATCAGCACGGCAACGCTAATCCCACCCAATCTAACACTGTCGATGTGGATGCAGAAGAATCTGTACCAACTAGCTTCACATCGAAGAGGCCACTAGGTTAAGATTCTTCGAAGGAAAAGGCAAAGCGAACTAAATCTGTGGACACATCTTCATCAGATTCTGAGTTCATGACACGGATGGGAGATCTTTCTTTGGAGCGCCTTTCTGTGTACAAAACAGCTGTTACAACTGAGGAAAAGAAGTTGGAGTCAATGAACAAAAACGAGAGGCAAAAACTGCTGCTAGAAAAGAAGAAGTTGAACCTAGAGAAATTAAGGCTCGAAAGGCAGAAACTGAAGGAGGACAAGGAAGAGGAGATCATGATCTTAAGCATGGATCTCAGTAAATGTAACCCTCTTCTCCGCAAGTACTATGAAGCCAAGCAACAAGAGATATTGGCGAGGGTTACTGGGTCATCCTCATCGACCAAGTGATGATCAGTTTATCAATTTATTTTTTTATCATTTCTAAATGAGGCGTACTCGGACTACTTTGTGTGAGGATTCTGGTTTGTACCAGAATGTTTTTCCTACTTGGTTGCTGTCGTTAGGATGCTTTGTGTCATGTTATTTGTTTGAACTATTTGTTTTGAATACTACTTACTGTGGGCATGATGTACTTTTTATTTGAACAATTTTACACACATGTGCTTGCATGACAGTAGTACTTCATGTTATTGAATTGAAGGAGCAGTTACATAAGACAGACAGTAAGACAGCAGACAGTCCGACCGACACTAAAACAAGATAAACTAACAAACATGACACATAACAGACATGACACAGCTCCGTTGATTGCCTCCTATGCAACTCCGGATCCAAGACGCGCCCAGTGATGGTGGATAAGATCAACCTGAAGCTGAGTATATTTGTTGTGGTCTTTGAATTGGTTGTACCTTTGATTGACGAACTCGTTGCGCTCTTCCATTGAACCTTGACTTGTGTCAGCCACCACTCCGATGTTTTCAAAAGTTGTGTTCAACGCCAATGGACCTTCGTCTTCTACTATCATGTTGTGCAATATTATGCAAGTTTTCATGATGTCCCCAATGTGTTCAGGACTCCAACTGTAAGTAGGGCCATGGACCACACCCCATCACTTCTGGAGTACACCGAAAGCTCGTTCAATATCTTTTCGAGCAGACTCTTGAATTGTGGCAAAGTGTTGTGTTCTAACGTCGTACGGATTACGGATTGTCTTTACAAATGCGGGCCAGTCAGGGTAAATCTCGTCTGCTAGGTAATATCCCATATTGTACGTGTGACCATTCACAGTGAATGAAACAGGAGGTGTGTCACCGCTCAGATGCCTTTCGAAAAGGTTTGAACGGTGGAGAACATTTATGTCGTTGCAGCTACCTGGCAGTCCAAAATATGCATGCCATATCCAAAGGTCATACGACGCAACAGCTTCCAAGATCATGGTAGGATGTTTACCGCGCCCTGTAAACATGCCCTTCCATGAACTTGGGCAGTTACGCCACTCCCAATGCATGCAATCAACACTACCAAGCATACCAGGAAACCCACGTGACTCGCCAACTTGGAGGAGGCGTGCGATATCTTCCGCATTGGGTGCACGGAGATAGTACGGACCAAACGCGGTTTGGATGGCCGTGCAAAAGTGTTTCAATGCCTCATGAGCCGTGGATTCACCAATGCGTACGTATTCATCGATGGCATCAGCCGGAATACCATAAGCAAGGATTCGAACAGCAACAACAACTTTCTGTAGAGTAGAAAGACCAATCTCACCCGCACAGTTTGGGCGTTGAATAAAGTATGGATCCACTTGTTGCACAACATCAACCAGGCGCTCAAACACATGGCGACGCATACGGAACCTACCATAAAATTAATGTGTCATAATAGGGGTCATGAAACGGAACCTACCATAAAATGAATGTGGGCATTTGAAATACCTCCTACGAAATTGTGCATCCGTGTACACAGGTTGCGCTCCAAAGTAGTCCGCTCAGATTCTTGCATCACCGCTCATGTGATCATGATGAATCCAAACACGCCCTAGAATGGAACCACCATGACGACGCTCGTTGCGTGCATGCCGCCTCCTAATGAGCATGTGCCTCGCCAACTCCAACTCTTCTTCTTCCTCTTCCATTTCTTCCATCAACCTAACCAGAAAATTCAATTCTAAGTAGGGGTTCATTGTTGTGGAGTTTGTAAAGGCAAGGTTGAGTGAAGTATGCAAGCCTCACTCGATATTTATAAAAGAAGTATGCTTCGGAGACAAGCCATCCGCTTGTCGTGCAAAGGAAGCAAGTCGATGCCTTCTCGAAGAAGAGTTGTGGCTTACGGTGGAAGCTTGTCAATTTGAAAACAAATTTTTGTACCGATAAAATACTATACGACGTTTTATCGACAACAATTACACACAACATAACAGCCAATGGTAATTAAAGTTGATAATTCGAATTTATTAATTCAAAAATTAATAAATACACATTTTTGCACATCATTTGTGTAGCGTGAATTGGGAAGAAAACAAAGAAAACATAAAAAGAAATAGAAAAAGGGAATCTGTTAACACTGTAGCTATAGGGGGCTGAATTTAGGGGACGTTGCTGGAGACTGAGAATATATAGAGGACAGAATCTTTTAGAGTGTTCTGTAAAGGACAGAGAATATTCTTTTAGGGGATGGAATTTAGGGGACGCTGCTGGAGACAGCCTAATACCTTGGGAAGTTCCGTCACATATGGTATCAGAGCAAAGCCCATCTCTTCAGATATTACGTAGTACTTCAAAATAATTTTCAAACACTTACTTAGAAATATTCTTTCATTCTTACCTTACCCCTTTCTGGTAGTTCCTTATCTTGAACAGTTGGGTAATAGAGTGCAATATATAGGAGGTTGGGAACCAATGAAAGTTGATTCCATAATTATCAGGTTATGCATGCATCATGTTTAAAAGTATACTAATAGCTCTTCCTCTCTTATGGAGATATGGCGCGCACTAGGAAAACAGCACGCAAATCTATGGGACCTTTTCGCGTGCCACGACATCATCTAGCTCCCAGGCACGAAGGGAGTAGTAGTGGCAGTAACGACCCAATTGGAGACCTAGAAGCCAGGGTGGAACAACTTCGGTCAGAGTTACGCCACAGGAACAGGGCACGTGAGCAGGACAGTCACCACATAGCGGAATTGTCAGCCGAAGTCAGCCGCTTACAGTACGAGATTTCAGAACGGGATTCGGCCATTGATTGGGCCGTCAACTCGCGTTCAATCACGACAAGGTGGCGGGGTTCTCATGGCGGTGAGGTCGTGATAGGGGGTGGGATGTGGTGCTCTGTGTTCGTGGTGATGTGGTGAAGTTAGTGAGCTAGCTTAATTTGACCCTAGGCTACTGCTACTGGAGAGGGGAGGAGGAGAGCTCACCAGAGTGAAGGGAGGCGGCAGCGCTAGCTCGATTGAGCCTAGGGGAGAGGGAGGGAGAGTGGTCGAGGCCGGTGCGAGGAGAAATGGAGCTCGGGGAGGCCTTTTTATAGGCACCCAGGGGAGGGGAGCGGCTAAAGCGGGCTAGCACCGATGAGGTGCACAGCAGCGGCGATAATAGCGCACAACATCGGGGATGGGATAGTTCGGGGAGGTGTCGTGCGAGGGTGCAAGCATAGTGGGCGGGGGGTTACAAAACGGTGCCTAACTACACTGGCGCAAAGTAATGGCGGGGTGGGGAAAGAACGGCGGCCGACGGTGATCGCGATGATGCCATGCACGGGTGAGGAAGAAAGGGTTGATAGCTGGGACCCACTTGGAAGAGGAAGAGCGGGCATGAGGGAGCGAGAGAGAGCGCGACTGGCGAGTGGGGGCGAGCAGTAGCGAGAGAGAGGGGGGAGCGCGCGGCAAGGGATGGCGCACGCGGTGATGGGCCCAGAAATCGGCCGAGATAGTGGGGGAGCTCGGGCGCGAGAGAGGGGGGCCAATGGGCGTGGGCCGAAGTCGGTCCAGCCGGGGGAAGAGGGTTTTTCTTTTTCTCTTTTTCTTTTCTTTCCTTAATTCCTTCTTCCTATTTATGTATATATAAGGTATTTTCTAGGTGCAAAAATGAAATGCTAGGTGAGACTACATGTGTGAAGTGCTACTAGCAAACATGTTTATGCATATGAGAAATAAAATGCTTATGAGGCTTAGACTTTAAGAAAATAAAGAGGGGTTAAGGAGTTTAGGGTTTCTAACCTTGGAGCCAAAAACCAGGATGCTACACCTTTGATGCAAGAGACGTCTTCCTTCGCAGCGCACCCCACGCCGATGCCATGGTGATCAAGTGTCGAGTAGTAGGATGGGATCTACACAAAGTACTTGTCGACAATGGCAGTCAGGCCGACACCATTTTCTTGTATGCATTCGATCGCATGGGCATCAGCCACAACCTACTCAAGCCAGCAAATAACCTTATATATGGTTTCAGAGGAAAACGAACCTTCCCAATAGACAAAATAGAGCTACCATTGTCATTCAACACTGCGCCAAATGCACGAAGTGAGCAAGTCACCTTCAACATAGTCGACATGTTCTACCCCTACAATGCCATCATGGGGCGAGGATCCATCAACAAGTTCGAGGCAGCAACACGAGCTCTACCTGTGCATGAAAATCCCAGGCCCCTAGGGCGCAAGAACCATATATGGAGATCAACATGCGGCCAGGAACATAGAAAGAGACTTCGTCCCCGGCCAGCATAATGTACATTGCCTCACAACAGAATGCGAAGACACCAGCAGTCCTCGCACAAACAAAGGCAAAAAGATTAACGTGCAGCTACAGAGTAACGAGGGAATCAAGACAGTCCCCCTCGACCCCGTGACCCCCAAGCAAATGGTTCTGGTCAGCGAAGACCTCCTGCCCGAAGAAGAAAGACTTCTCTCTTGTCTCAACCACAACAAGGATGTATTCGCATGGTCTGCCCTAGACCTAGTCGCCATTAGCCGCACCATCATTGAGCACATCTTGGGCATTGATTCCACCATGAGCCCCAAGAAACAAAAGCTGCGGAAAATGTCCGATGAAAAAATAGAAGTCGCGAAGGCAGAAGTCCACCGCTTACTAGAAGCAAAATTCATCGAACCAATTGCTTACCCCACCTGGCTCGACAATGTCGTCATGGTGCAAAATAAAAATGGAAAATGAAGAATGTGCATCGACTTCATCAACCTCAACAAAGCCTATCCAAAGGACAATTTCCCTTTGCCAAGAATTGACAAAATCATCAATTCTATGGTCGGATGCGAAGTGATGTCTCTCCTAGATTGCTTCTCGGGCTATCATCAAATCTACATGAAAAAAGAAGACAAGGCCAAAACAAGTTTCATCACGCCCTTCGGCACATATTGCTTTGTGCGAATGCCCGAAGGACTCAAGAATGTCAGGTCAACATTTTCATGGCTCACCAAAATCATTCACGAAGATCAGATGGGCTGCAACGTTTTCACATATGTTGATGACATAGTCATTGCGATCAAAAACAAAGAAGATCATCTATCTGACCTCGCGGAAACATTCGCCAACATGCGTGAAGCCAGATTTCGCTTGAACCAGGAGAAGTGCATATTTGGAGTCTGATAAGGCAAGATACTTGGTTACCTTGTATCGTACAGAGGGATCGAAGCAAACCCAAGCAAAATCCAGGCTATAATAGACATGGCCTGCCACAATCAACCAAAGATATCCAATGTCTAACAGGAAGACTAGCTGCACTAAATAGATTCATCTCACGATCTACCAAGCGAAGCCTTCCTTTCCTAAAAACGCTGCATGGAGCCAAGGACTTCACCTGGGGCCTAGAGCAAGTTGTGGTCTTTGAGTCTTTAAAGCAATATTTATCTGATCTGGTGACATTAACCAGCCTAGATCTAGCTCTACCCCTACTACTCTACATTGCAGCATCACCCAGCGCAGTCAGCGTAGCCCCGGTGCAAGAAAGGTGCAGAGAAGGCAAGACCCACCAATGCCTAGTATATTTTATCTTCGAAGTGCTCACCACCTATAAATGTAACATGACTGAGTTAGAAAAGATAGCATACACAGTCGTCATGGCTTCATGCAAGCTAAGGCACTACTTTGAGGCGCACAAAGTACGGGTCACCACAGATCAAGGTCCGGGAGACCTATTCAGAAATCCAGAGGCATCTGCCAGAATAGCCAAATGGGCAGCCGAACTCTTTGGTTACAACATCACCTTCGAGCCAAGAAAAGCAATCAAATCTCAGGTCTTGGCAGACTTTATAGTAGATTGGACAGGGCCTTCAGAGCCACAGTAGCTTAGCATAGAGACTATTTGGACCATCCACTTCGACGGTGTGTGGTGTCATGCGGGCGTCGGCGCTGCAACAATTATTACATCGCCCACAAGCCTCAAATACAAATATGTCGCGTGTCTTCGTTTCACACTGGAATCAGACAAATGCACGAACAATATAGCAGAATACGAAGCCGTCATCCTCGGACTCTACAAGCTATGGGCCCTTGGGGTGACAACGTGCATAGTCAAAACTGATTCTAAGATAGTCGTCGGCCAAATCGAAAAGGACTGTTCCAACAAAGAGCCAGTCCTCATGCAATATCTCTTTGTCGTGCGAAGTCTAGAGAGGCAATTCAAAGGATTCACTTTGCAACACATAGAACGGAACAAGAATGAAGAGGCCGACATGTTGGCAAAAGCAGCAGCGAAAGGTGAACTACTACCATCTGACGTGTTTTTTCACACAATCGGTACACCAGCTTTAAGAAACCATGAAGGCCTGCAGATAACACAAGACCTCGACGGGCGCAGAATCGTAAATCTGATAATGGCCGAAGACTGGCGGGCACCTATCACCTTATACCTTCAAGGTCACTATCACCCCTCTGACCAAAGCGAATCCAAAAGGTTGAAACACAGAATTCGTGACTTCGCTGTGATTGGCGGACAACTATACAAGAAGGGAATAAGCCAACCCATGCTAAAATGCATAATTGAAGTCAAAGGCATAGAACTTCTTCGCGGGGTCCACAGAGGAACATGCGGATCACACTCGGGACCTAGAGCTCTCACTGCTAAGGTCATGCGCCAAGGTTTCTACTGGCCAGCCATTGTGTGCACAGCCAACAGAGTGGTCCGCTCGTGCGAAGCATGCCAAAAATTCTCACCTCACACAAGCACCCCTTCACAGTTTACAAAGCTCATCGCACACAACTGGCCACTACAGCGTTGGGGACTCAATATTGTTGGACCACTGCCAACAGCGCAGGGCAACCTAAAATTTGCTTTCGTCGCAGTCGAATACTTCACTAAGTGGATCGAAGTCAGGGTTGTGTCAACAATAACGTCGAAGACAGCGCATAAGTTCTTCTAGCAAAACATTGTATGTCGCTTCGAATTTCTGTTCGAGTTGACAGTAGACAACGACAAACAATTCAACAATCAAGACTTCAAAGAATTCTGCAACTCCATTAGCATGAAAGCAGTGTTCGCATCTGTCTACCACACACAATCCAACGGGGTAGTAGAACACGCCAACGGGAAAAATTTTAGCGCTATAAAGAAGAGACTTCTAGATGACAAAAAGGGCAAGTGCACTGAGCAACTTCCTGAGGTCATTTGGGCACTCAACACAACAGAATCAAGAGCCATCGAATTCACCCCTTTCTGATTAATTTACGGATTTGAAGCCATGAATCCGCAAGAACTAAAGCACGGATCACCATGAACAAATTCCACGAATACACCAGATGCCAATGAGTCAACAGCCAAGGACCTTCTCGATGGAGATTGTGTCACCGCCCTTGAAACATTGAACAGATACCAAGCACAAACGAAGGCTTCGCGGGATAACACTGTCAGTCCTAAAGAGTTCGATGAAGGGGACCTCGTCCTCATCAGAACGAGCAGAACATAGTCCCGAGGTAAACTCGAGCTTAAATGGGAAGGGCCTTTCATCGTCAAGAGGAAAACGTCCCCAAATGCCTACAGACTCACAACACAATCCGGCGAAGACCTTAAGCATTCAAGAAATGTAGACAACCTAAGAAAATTTTATGTATAAGCTAACAAATTCCAAGGCCTTCATGCATTTGTAACACTTACAGATACATTATTCTTGTCGGGCCCGCACTCTTTTCCTCGCGGGGGGTGAGGTTTTTAACGAGGCAGCACCATGTAATACATCACCACGAAATCCCCCCACAAAAAATTGACACCATGATAGAAAGATGTCGAGAAAGACCGTGGAGTCGGTCTTTGGTATTCGACGCCGAAATAGTCACCGCAACGTCCAGTCTAAACAGTCGTTGTGTGCGACAAGTCCTATCCAAGCAAAAGTCGCCTAAGGGTGCAGCTGGATTAGCACAACAAGTGTGTAACAACACCCAAGGGTGCGAAGTCGTCCAAGAGACGCACGTTTTTATCCAAGCAAAAGTCGCCTAAGGGTGCAGCTGGATTAGTACAACAAGTGCGTAACAACACCTAAGGGTGCGAAGTTGTGCGAGAGACACACATTTTTATCCAAGAAAAAGTCGCCTAAGGGTGCAGCTGGATTAGCACAACAAGTGTGTAACAACACCCAAGGGTGCAAAGTCCGAGAGACGGACGTTTATATCCTAGCAGAAGCCGCCTAAGGGTGCAGCTGGATCAGTACAAGTGTTTTGCAACACCTAAGAACGCGAAGTCGTCCTATAGACACGCGTTCCATCCAAGGGTGCAGCTAAGTCAGCACAAGTGCATTTTAATAGATAGCACCACAACTCAAGGCACAACTTATTTCAAATACAAGGTGTGTAATAAGCACAAGAAAACCGTTCAAATACAAAAGTCCCCATAGCCGTCCTTTGGCGAAGGGGAGTGAGGGCAGCGTTACACTTGGATTCACCAAAGAATGGCAATGGCAACACACATTTTACATAGGCCCTACTTTCGAGATAAGGTCAGCCTCACGAAAATTGAACAACATCAATTTCAGCTTCTCACTGTCAAAAAGAGCTCGCAGATCTCCCTCTTCAAAACATGGGTCGGCCATCGGAGCAAGGATGATCCAGCGAGTCCCCTCCTCCAACTGTATTCCATCTCGAGGACGGGACCTCTCCATTCCCATTCGGCGATGTCTCCGGGGGGACCCCAGTGCTTTGCGAAGACTCACCCAGCATTCCCACACTTCGCTTCGACACTTCGATCCTTCTCTTACCCCGCAACTCAATCGGGGCAACCCTACGCAAAGACTCCACAGTAGTGGGGGCAACCCTCGCCAAAGACTCTGCAACAACCAAATCTAGTGCCATAAAATAATCTAGGTCATCCTCCAAAGACTCATCGTCTATCCTAGAAAATGGGCTCATCAACCCTTCACCTTCTGAAGACCATGACTCAACATCAGATTCATCATCAGATTCATCACTACTAAGAACTACCAAACTTTGACACATTAACAATTCATCATTCCCATTATCACCAAAATTTGCTTGCATGGGTCGATGCGACGGAACCTGTGCAGTAGCCGATTTTAAGTATTATACAAAATAGAACATCATTGAACCACTCCTACTATAGTCTTTACACCTGCGCAGAAGTCCTCGCCGCCACAGGATCCTCAACGCCACCTTCCTTGAGCGAGGACTACTCTTCAACTCCCGCCTCCACCTCGGCGTCCTTTTGGATCGTCGAGCTCTCCGGGTCGGCGAGGTCCTCTACTTCTTCATCCCTCATAGCTTGCGAAGACAACACATCAACGCGTCAGACAGTGAACATATACATCACCCTCTCTAAGGGCACAAACATACCTGTGCAAGTGCTCGGTCGGCCCTCTCCTGGACGACGCCGCGGCCGTGAGGACCCCGCATCCTATCGTAAAGCGCCCCAACCGAGCACTTCAGCACGTCGTCCTCGACTAGGAATACACCAGCAGCGAAGTCCTCGTTGCTCTGATCGAAGGCCTCGAAGTGCCTATAGCCCTCGGGGGCCAAGGCATTCGTAGCCCCCTCGCAGGACACGAGCGACGCATAGGACATAAGGCCTGTCACGATGGACGAGAGTGACTCTAGCTCCTCCTGTAACCACCCAAGGAAGCGGGTCCCCACCTCCCCCCTCACTTGTCGAAGGGAGCAGTTTGCACACCGAGGTCACGGTACGCATCCACAAAAAGTGTGTGCGCCCGATCCACCTCGGCACGGGTGGCTGACTCCATTTTCTCACGGTAGGCACACATGCTCTTTACCTTGAGCTCCATCTCGGCGGCACGCTTGCAGGGCAACTTGGGCTTCCGCGCAGGCGTTCTCTACATCTGTCTTCGCCTCAACGGTGGCTTCTTTCTTGTCATTGAGCCAGCGACCGAGATCTTCTCTCTCCTTCTCAAGCACTGTCACCTTATGGAGAAGGTTTCAGGTCTTGTTCTCGGCCGCCGACTTATCCCTGATCGCTTTGGTATGTTGCATCCGAAGGCGTTCAATTTTGCCCTCGAGTCGCTTCCTCTCAGAACGCAGCTGCGAGGTCAGCGCCCCGGATTCAACATGGTCAGCGAAGACAGTCGCCTAACATTACAATTTGCCAAGGTTAGCACAAAACAGATATATATATATACAAAATAAAAATTTACACTTACATATCGTAGTTGTCGCGCGACAGATGCCGCCACACCTTCGGCAGTAGCCGCCACAGCGACTTCGCCTTCGTCATCAGCAGCGGCGCAAAATTCCACTCATGGGTCCAGCGACGTCCCAACCACACCCTTCGCCGCACCCCCCAAGCCGGTAGGCACCTTCGATGGTGCCACCACCGACTGCCTAGCCTCTGCCCCTACACCACTAACACAAGTTAGCAAAAATAGAATCACCCTACTTAAAACCTTAAGACACCCACTTACCAGCAGACGGTAGCCCGGTCTAGGCGTCGAACATGGTAACACCCCTACCAGGTAGTCGTCGATAGACAACTCCTAGCCTATTCCCCCAGTCTCTGACACCGTCGTTTCAACAACGCGCGGTGGCGAAGACGTCTTCGCAGGCGCCGCTGGCTCCACGGGGGGGCATCGTCACAGCCAGAACAGCCCCCCTCACGCTGGGGCATGGCGTCTTGGCGTCGCGACGCGGGTAAACCAACCAAAGCGAGGCTTTCCATTTATTTCGCTGGGTCTCTTGACGATCTTTCTCCATCACTGTTGTCATAATAGCACCAATATTTCTCCCGTAAGGAAAAGAATTTCGACTCATGAGCCAAACAGGACGTAAAATAGTCATCGCCGACGGCCGGGGAATAGGGTCCTTCCTATGCCATCGAACCCCGACAACCTTCAACATGCACGAAGATGTTTCCCAGAGCTCGGGCGAAGTTATAGCCTCCCCAGACCCAGCGCACGTCCCCATCAACTCCTCAACAAAAAGTCTAGAGGCCTTCGGCCCCATCTTTCCCCCCTCCAAACCTTGCACATCTATTTTCCTCTTTCGAGTTGCTGCGACCACAACCTTTCCCTTTGAGGTGCCCTCTTCAGACCAGGTCTTCACCTGTTTTCCTTGGTCATCCCCAGCATCAGCAGAGTCCCCCTCCGGGTAAGGACCATAGTGCAAGCTATTCAATTCAAAACCCGGTTCAACCTGACGTTGGAATCGCGTATATCCCAGCTCCTCAACATCTCCGTCTTCGGCACATATTTTCCAACAATCTTAATCGCCTCCGACTCCACACCCCGAACGAAGGCGGCCGTGTCCTGCCCTCGTAAATCAATAGCGAAGGCTGGGCTCCGCACCATCTGGTCACCTAAAGACGGCATCGGGCGAATACTGACTTCGCCAAAACCCCACCTGTGAGCCAGCGACCACACACTGCAGGCAACGAACTCTTCAACTAAATCTCGGTCGCTGCTCAACCGGGCTGCGTTGCAAAGGGCCTCCTCGTTTTTATTCCCTTTCTTCACTTTAAATTGTGGGAAGGCCACATAACAATGCGAGCATAAGATGGCTGGGGGCAAACCAGGCAACCCTTTGACATCCCCCGGCGCCACATAAAACCAAAAATCCTACCAGTTGCCCCACTTATTCTTGGCACAAGGAACAATCTCAACTACTTCGGCCGAAGTCTTCCCAGTCCTCGGTTTGAATGTGCAGGACCCAAATTGCGCAATCAGTCCACCTATCTTTTTCTTCTGCTAATGCAAGCAATAATTTTTGGCGAAGACCTCAACGGATGGCTCTCCGCCATAAGAAGTCACCGCCCAAACATACTTCGCCAACGCCACCTTAGCGTTCGGCGTCAACTGATGAATCTGAATTTCGAATTTTCGCAGAACTTCCACTACGAATCGATGCGTCGGCAAGCGGAGTCCAGCAGCGAAAAAGGCCTTGAACACAACCAATTCCCCCTCCGGCTCGGGGACATCTTCAGCCCCCAACGCCTGCATAACTCCATTCCCAAAATAACCCAAAAGCTGCATCTCGTGCACGTGGCCCGAGTAAATCATCAATGTGCCACAACTGTGTGGCTGGGCTATAGCTCCACAAACGCCGCTGAATCACTAATCAACTTCTCCGACGACGGCGCGTACGAGGACGCAGTCGCAGCGAACGATGACGAAGAAGAAGACGACAACATCACGTACCGTCGATGGCGACAGGCTGTCTGCTTGACGTGAGCCAGATCACCAGCGGCGCGAGAGGAAGAGGGCAACGAGCAGAAAGCAAGAAGACTAGGGTTTTTTCCGCACGAAGATGGGTAAAAACCTCGCAGCGCCGCATGCGGCTTTTTATAGACAAGGGAAAACGCCTCGGGAACTCAACAATCCCACAGTAAAATGTCAACTTTCAACGGTTATGTTTCAAAAACCCCCGCGGGGCCACTTCAACCGAGCGAGGGCAGTGTTTCGGCCATCTCTCGACAAAGACTTCGGTACCAGCTCACTTAGTCAAACTGGCCCCTTAGAGGGCAAGTGTTGGAGCGAAGGCGTACCGCCCCCTCGCTCGACTATTTTGGGACATGGATAAATCATGATGGAGGAAAAGCGAAGGCAGACGAAGACTAATGGAGCGAAGGCCCTGAGACGGAGGGAGTGTACGAAGCAGGCGACGGCCTTGTCGGTCCCCATTAGAGCCAGGAACGGTGAAGGCCTCACCGACTACCGAAGACCTGGCGCATGGAGCACGAAGGACTCTGTCACCACCCGCGCGTTGTTGAGACGGTGGGTCCATGTAAAACCGCTCTGGCCCGCCTGGTCCTACTTGCAAGCCACTATGTGGGTAGAGTTAATGGTGTGCCCGTCCTTATTATACCTAATCACGTTGTAATGACCTATAATAACCTTTAAGAGGGGAATATTCCAGGGATAACGTTGTATTTGACATGGTGAAACCATCCCCTGGTTACTTATAAATACCTCCACACTGTACCCTATTGCAGGTGGCTGAAAAACACTTGCCCAAATACACTGTGTTGACAAGCATCAAATCATCCCCGTTCTCCCACTGTTTGGATTAGATAGACCACGTGTCGGCAAGTTCCACCAAAAGTGAGAGCAAAAAAACTTTCTCACCGCTCCCAACCTGCTCCTCACTATCTAACCTCTCAGGAATCACTTCACAACATATTTGCCAAACAATTTTCGTCAAATAGATTGACTTCTAAATAATCACTAATAATCAGTCTATTAAAGAATTGACTCTCGAAGCTAGAAAATCAAACAAGCCCTTAATAATAAGGAGATTCTTTCACATAGATCCCCTCGCGATATGTGTGCACCAAATCACCGTTGTGCATGTAAAGCATGAGTATACCCGTTGTCCTCTTGTCGTCGCAAGCTCCCCCCCCGGCCTCCGCCCCGCCGGCCAAACCAATTCTGAAATCTGAAAACAAAGCTTTTCCGCTGCCGACCGAGCACTCCGTTCCATGGCGTCGCCTTCCTCGTGGGACTAGCAAGCCTCGCCTCGCTGGTTCGTCTTTCACTCCCCGTCCATTTCGGTTCCCCACCAGGGTTTTTCCGCAGCCTGGGTCTCAACCTCGATTGGATCGTAGGGTTAGTGATCTGGATTCGTGGGGTTATTGCTCTCGAACCTGCTTGCGTAGGTTCCACTTGGTCTTCTCGCGCGCGCTAGTGATTTCGACCCGTGTCGGCTCGCTAGAACAAGGCGTAGGAGGAATGCTTGATACGGCCTCTTACTCGTGGGAGGCATTCCCCTGTTTTTTTAGATCTTTCAGTATTTGTCAGTTAAAGCGACGCAGTTCTCGGTCATTTTTTAAAGAACTTTTCCAGAGGCGTTAGAAGCCTATAGCTTGATTCTTAACGCAGTCGTTAAATTATATATAGCCAGGAGCCCAGGAGTAAGCATGATCAGATCATAAGACTAGCAGTGTTTTGTTGTCCATTCAAACATTTTTTCTTTTTGTTCAATATTGTGAGTTTCTGTTCATGGAGTGCATGAAACCTGTAATTCTTGAATCCTCCTGGTTTAGAATGTTGTATTCCGTTTTATGTTTCTTGTCCTTCAGTTGGACTAACATTTTCTCCCTGAAACATACTTTACATTTTTAAAGATATCTCTTTCCGTTATTGATTTTTCCATTGAACTATTACACACTTTTTCATATATTTAGTCCACCAGACCACCACTCTTGATTTGATCCAATCTGAAACCTGCCTCAAAAGCAAAAATTGAAGTTTCAAACTTACCCTCAAGCAAGAGCAACCTTTAAAGACGTCAGCATGCCACACTTGATGTTGTTTTCCTCCACTATTTATATCGACCTTCTGTCTTCTCCACTAATATTCAATACCCTGCAGTAACATGGTGCCAACTTACAAGTATTCTCCTTGCCACAATGTCCTTATATTTGTGTTATCAAACCAATCGACACTGCGGTGGTAGAGCTCCTCCTCATCGCCCAGCAAGACGAACGACTTGGCGCGTCGCGCTACCCGCCGAGCCTCGGCTTGGTCGAGGGGTAGCTCTCATTGGCGGAGATATTGCAGGTACGGGGTCTGCCAATTTCGATCAGGCGTGGCCCCGTTCTGCTCCTCCTCGACGTGCAGCGCCTCGCCCTCGGGGGCCGAGGGTACCTCGGGCTGAACCGAGGACGCCTCGGGCTGAGCCGAGGGTACCTCGGGCTGGGCCGAGGTTGCCTCGGGCTCGGGCGTGTCGTTGATCTTGACGGAGGGTTGATGCAGATCCTGGGAGAAGACGTCCGGGGGAACCGTCGTTCGCACCGAGGCTATTTTTGCCAGCTCGTCCGCAGTCTCGTTGTAGCGCCGAGCGATGTGGTTAAGCTCGAGCCCGTAGAACTTGTCTTCCAGGCGCCGAACCTCATCGCAGTAGGCCTCCATCTTCGGGTCGCGGCAGTGGGAGTTCTTCATGACTTGGTCGATGACGAGCTGCGAGTCACCGCGGGCGTCGAGGCGTCTGACCCCTAGCTCGATGGCGATCCGCAACCCGTTGACCAGAGCCTCGTACTCAGCCACATTGTTGGACGCCGGGAAATGGAGGCGTAGCACGTAGCGCAGGTGTTTCCCGAGGGGCGAGATGAAGAGCAGGCCCGCGCCGGCTCCCGTCTTCATCAGCGACCCGTCGAAAAACGTGGTCCAGAGCTCCGGTTGGATCGGAGCCGTCGGCAGCTGGGTGTCGACCCATTCGGCTACGAAGTCCGCCAATACCTGGGACTTGATGGCCTTCCGAGGGGCGAACGAGATTGTCTCGCCCATGATTTCCACCGCCCACTTTGCGATCCTGCCCGAGGCCTCTCGGCACTGGATGATCTCCCCCAGGGGGAAGGATGACACCACAGTTACCGGATGAGACTCGAAGTAATGTCGCAACTTTCGCCTCGTCAGGATCACTGCATACAGCAGCTTCTGAACTTGTGGGTAGTGGATCTTGGTTTCGGACAGTACCTCGCTGACGAAGTAAACTGGCCTCTGAACGGGCAATGCATGCCCCTCTTCTTGCCTCTCGACCACAATCGCGGCGCTAACCACCTGAGTGGTCGCGGCGACGTAGACCAAGAGGGCTTCTCCATCAGCTGGGGGCACCAAGATAGGCGCCTTTGTAAGGAGCGCCTTCAGGTTCCCGAGAGCTTCCTCGGCCTCAGGGGTCCAAGCGAAACACTCGGCCTTCCTTAAGAGGCGGTACAGAGGCAGACCTCTTTCGCCGAGGCGTGAGATGAAGCGGCTCAGGGCCGCGAGACATCCCATGACCCTCTGTACGCCTTTTAAGTCCTTGATGGGCCCCATGCTGGTGATAGCTGCGATCTTCTCCGGGTTGGCTTCGATGCCTCGCTCGGAGACGATGAACCCCAAGAGCATGCCCCGGGGCACCCCGAAGACACACTTCTCGGGATTGAGCTTGACGCCTTTCGCCTTGAGACATCGGAATGTCACTTCAAGGTCGGAGAGGAGGTCGGAAGCCTTCCTTGTCTTGACTACGATGTCATCGACGTAGGCCTCGACTGTGCGACCGATGTGTTCGCCGAACACATGGTTCATGCACCGCTGGTACGTCGCGCCCTCATTCCTCAAACCGAACGGCATGGTGACATAGCAGTACATGCCGAAGGGCGTGATGAAAGAAGTCGCGAGCTGGTCGGACTCTTTCATCCGGATTTGGTGATACCCTGAGTAGGCATCGAGGAAGGACAGGGTTTCGCACCCAGCAGTGGAATACACGATTTGATCGATGCGAGGCAGAGGGTAGGTAACCTTCGGACATGCTTTGTTGAGACCAGTGTAGTCTACACACATCCGCCATTTCCCCCCTTTCTTTCTCACAAGCACAGGGTTGGCAAGCCATTCGGGATGGAATACCTCTTTGATGAACCCTGCTGCCATTAGCTTGTGGATCTCCTCGCCTATCACTCTGCGCTTCTCCTCGTCGAATCGGCGCAGAGGCTGCCTGACGGGTCGGGCTCCAGCCCGAATATCCAGCGAGTGCTCGGCGACATCCCTCGGTATGCCGGGCATATTCGAGTGACTCCACGCAAAGACGTCGGCGTTTGCGCGGAGAAAGTCGACGAGCACTGCTTCCTATTTGGGGTCGAGCCCGGAACCGATCCGGATCTGCTTGGCGGTGTCGCCACTGGGGTCGAGAGGGACGACCTTAACCGTCTCCGCTGGCTCGAAGTTGCCGGCATGACGCTTCACGTCTGGCACCTCTTTGGAGAGGTTCTCCAGGTCGGCGATGAGGGCCTCGGACTCGGCGAGGGCCTCGGCGTACTCCACGCACTCCACGTCGCATTCGAACGCGTGTTTGTACGTGGTGCCGACGGTGATGACCCCGTTGGGGCCCGACATCTTGAGCTTCAGGTAGGTGTAGTTGGGGACGGCCATGAACTTCGCGTAGCATGGCCTCCCCAGTACCGCGTGGTAGGTTCCTCGGAACCCGACCACCTCGAATGTCAAAGTCTCCCTTCAGAAGTTGGAGGGCGTTCCGAAGCAGACGGGAAGGTCGAGTCGTCCGAGGGGCTGGACGCGCTTCCCAGGAATGATCCCGTGGAAGGGCGCAGCGCCTGCTCGGACGGAGGACAGATCGACGCGCAGGAGCCTGAGGGTCTCGACGTAGATGATGTTGAGGCAGCTGCCCCCGTTCATCAGGACCTTGGTGAGCCTGACGTCGCCGACGATGGGGTCGACGACGAGCGGGTATTTCCCCGGGCTCGGCACGTGGTCGGGGTGGTCAGCTTGGTCGAAGGTGATGGGCTTGTCGGACCAGTCTAGGTAGACTGGCGCCGCCACCTTCACCGAGCAGACCTCCCGGCGCTCTTGCTTGCGATGCCGAGCCGAGGCATTCGCCGCATGCCCACCGTAGATCATGAAGCAGTCGCGGACCTCGGGGAACTCTCCTGCTTGGTGATCTTCCTTTTTGTCGTCGTCGCGGGCCCTGCCACCCTCTGCGGGTGGCCCGGCCCTGTGGAAGTGGCGCCGAAGCATGACGCACTCCTCGAGGGTGTGCTTGACGGGCACCTGATGATAGGGGCACGGCTCCTTGAGCATCTTGTCGAAGAGGTTAGCACCTCCGGGGGGCTTCCGAGGGTTCTTGTACTCGGCGGCGGCGACAAGGTCCGCGTCGGTGGCATCGCGTTTCGCTTGCGACTTCTTCTTGCCTTTCTTCTTGGCGCCGCGTGGAGTAGACGCCTCGGGAGCCTCTTCCGATGGGCGGCCCTGGGGCTGCTTGTCCTTTCGGAAGATAGCCTCGACCGCCTCCTGGCCAGAGGCGAACTTGGTGGCGATGTCCATCAGCTCGCTCGCCCTGGTGGGGGTCTTGCGACCCAACTTACTCACCAGGTCGCGGCAGGTGGTGCCGGCAAGGAACGCGCCGATGACATCCGAGTCGGTGATGTTGGGCAGCTCGGTGCGCTGCTTCGAGAATCGCCGGATGTAGTCCCGAAGAGACTCTCCCGGCTGTTGTCGGCAGCTTCGGAGGTCCCAGGAATTCCCGGGGCGCACGTACGTGCCCTGAAAATTGCCGGCGAAGGCTTGGACCAAGTCATCCCAGTTGGAGATCTGCCCCGGAGGCAGGTGCTCCAACCAGGCGCGAGCAGTGTCGGAGAGGAACAGGGGGAGGTTGCGGATGATGAGGTTGTCGTCGTCCGTTCCACCCAGTTGGCAGGCCAGGCGGTAGTCTGCGAGCCACAGTTCCGGTCTCGTTTCCCCCGAGTACTTTGTGATAGTAGTCGTGGGTCGGAACCGGGTCGGGAACGGCGCCCGTCGGATGGCCCGACTGAAGGCCTGCGGACCGGGTGGTTCGGGCGAGGGACTCCGATCCTCCCCGCTGTTGTAGCGTCCCCCACGCCTGGGGTGGTAGCCTCGGTGCACCCTTTCGTCGAGGTGGGCCCGACGGTCGCGACGATGGTGCTCGTTGCCGAGGTGGCCCGGGGCCGCAGGCGCGGTGTTGCGTGTACGCCCGGTGTAGACCGAGGCTTCCCGCATGAATCGGGAAGTCGTGGCATGAGGTTCCGAGGGGTATCCCTGCCTTCGGGAGGCAGAGCTCTCGGCCCGTCGGACCGCAGCGCCTTCCAGGAGATTCTTGAGCTCTCCCTGGATTCGCCGACCCTCGGTGGTTGATGGCTCCGGCATCGCGCGGAGGAGCATCGCTGCGGCTGCCAGGTTCTGACCGACCCCACTGGATGCGGGCGGCGGCCTGACCCTGACGTCGTTGGCGACGCGGTGCTGGAAACCCTGGGGTAGGTGACGTATTTCTCCGGCTGGGGGTTGGCCCGCCCATACCTGCCCGACGTCCCGGCGGATCGACTCAAGCGCTCCTGCTCCCTCGTCGAGCCTGGCCTGCGCCCCGCGGACTTGCTCGAGCTGTGGGTCGTGACCCCCCGCCGGAACGGGGACCACAGCTAGCTCCCGCGGGATGTCAGCGCGAGGCACCGGCCTAGGGAGATCACCGTCCTCCGGCATGCCGAGATGGTTGCCTTCGGAGGGATCCCCTAGCTCGACGTGGAAACATTCGCGGCTTGGGCCGCAGTTCTCGTCGTCAAGGCTGCGGCTACCGTCGGAACAGTCGGAGAGGCAGTAGTCACATGCGGTCATAAAGTCCCGCATGGCACTGGGGTTGCCAAATCCAGAGAAATCCCAACAGATGCTGGGATCGTCATCTTCCTCGGACCCAGAGGGCCCGTAGGTCGAGACGTCCGTCAATCGGTCCCAAGGCGACCGCATACGAAACCCCAGAGGGGTTGCACTCGCCTCAACGAGAGCGCCCGCCAAAGCGAGGTCGCTAGGCGGGTTGAGGCCGAGTCAAAATGACGTAGGATGGGAATCAGTCAGTACCTTTTGGTCGACGAGGAGCGACATAGTCACGTCGGGGACTGATTGCACCGTCGTCTCAGGTACGAGGGCGACGTCCCGCAAGCTCTCCGCGAGCGCGCTGGTGTCGTCCACTTGCTCGGGATTGGCGTGTCGCGGGGGGACGGCGCTCGCCTTCGTCTCGAACGCGAGGTCGACGCCCGACGCGCCCCCCGTTGGGGCGCTGGGGACGTCGATTCGCTCGACAGCCGACGAAGCGCGACCTCCCGCTTGGCCTTGGTTGCCCCGCCTCCTCCTCCGTCGGCGGGGGAGAGGACGGGGCGAGCTCGAATGTTGTTCTTCCACCACGCGGGGAAGATGTTGTCGATTACGCCGCCGGCGGGCGGGTTGTCGGCCGCCATTGTCGTTGTCGCGCGGCGGTGGAAGGAGTATCATGTCGTAGCTGCCGTCGAAGGACATGAACTCAAGACTCCCGAAACGGAGCACCGTCCCGGCCCGGAGAGGTTGCTGGAGGCTGCCCATCTGGAGCTTGACGGGAAGCTGTTCGTCAGCACGCAGCAGGCCCCTACCTGGCGCGCCAACTGTCGGCGTCTCGAGACCGGGGGGTCCCTAAGCCGACGAGTGAGTGTGCCGCGTGCCCCAGCCCAGATGGGTCGAGCGCGTGGGCGAGCGCGAAGGGGGGAAAGCGAGGTGGCCGGAGACGGGCGTGAGAGAGGTGGAAATCCCGCGGCCTTCGTGTTCGTCCCGCGCCCAGGTCGGGTGCGCTTGCAGTAGGGGGTTACAAGCGTCCACGCGGGTGAGGGAAGCGAGCGGCCCCAAGAGAGCGCCTGTCCCGTCCTCGTCCCCGCGCGGCCAACCTTTTTAAGAAGGCCCTGGTCCTTCCTTTTATAGGCGTAAGGAGAGGATCCAGGTGTACAATGGGGATGTAGCAGAGTGCTACGTGTCTAGCGGAGGGAGAGCTAGCGCCCTAAGTACATGCCAATGTGGCAGCCGAAGAGATCTTGGCACCCTGCTGGTGTGATGTCGTGGCTGTCGGAGGAGCAACGGAGCCTGGCGGAGGGACAGCTGTCGGAGCGGTTGAGTCCTTGCTGACGTCCCCCTGCTTCCGTAAGGGAGCTGAGAGCCGCCGTCGTCACAGGGCTTGCGGGGCGCCATCATTGCCTATCTGGCGGAGCTAGCCAGATGGGACACCGGTCTTGTTCTCTGCGGCCCGAGTCGGCTCGGGGTAGAGTGATGATGGCGCTTCCTGTTGACGTGGCTGGCCTGTGCCCTAGGTCGGGCGACGTGGAGGCTCCTCCGAAGCCGAGGTCGAGTCTGTCTTCCATGGCCGAGGCCGAGCCCGAGCCCCTGGGTCGGGCGAGGCGGAGGTTGTTCGGCAGAGGCCAGGGCGGAGTCCGAGCCCTGGGGTCGGGCGAAGCGGAGTTCGTCGTCTTCTGGGGCCTAGCACGAGTCCGAGCCCTGGGTCGGGCGGAGCGGAGTTCGTCGTCTTCTGGGGCTGAGCCCGAGTCCGAGCCCTGGGTCGGGCGGAGCGGAGTTCGCCGTCTTCCGGGGCTTAGCCCGAGTCCGAGCCCTGGGTCGGGCGGAGCGGAGTTCGCCGTCTTCCGGGGCCTAGCCCGAGTCCGAGCCCTGGGTCGGGCGGAGCGGAGTTCGCCGTCTTCCGGGGCTTTGCCCGAGTCCGAGCCCTGGGTCGGGCGGAGCGGAGTTCGCCGTCTTCCGGGGCTTTGCCCGAGTCCGAGCCCTGGGTCGAGCGGAGCGGAGTTCGCCGTCTTCCGGGGCTTAGCCCGAGTCCGAGCCCTGGGTCGGGCGGAGCGGAGTTCGCCGTCTTCCGGGGCTTAGCCCGAGTCCGAGCCCTGGGTCGGGCGGAGCGGAGTTTCCTATGGCGCCTTTGGCAGGGCCTGACTGCCTGTCAGTCTCACTCTGTCAAGTGGCACTGCAGTCGGAGTGGCGCAGGCGACGCTGTCCTTCTGTCAGACCGGTCAGTGGAGCGGTGAAGTGACGGCGGTCACTTCGGCTCTGCCGGGGGGCGCGCGTCAGGATAAAGGTGTCAGGCCACCTTTGCGTTAAATGCTCCTGCGACTCGGTCGGTCGGTGCGGCGATTTAGTCAGGGTTGCTTCTTAGCGAAGGCAAAGCCTCGGGCGAGCCGGAGATGTGTCCGCTGTTAAAGGGTGGCCTCGGGCGAGACGGAAATCCCTCGGGGTCGGCTGCCCTTGCCCGAGGCTAGGCTCGGGCGAGGCGTGATCGAGTCGCTCGTATGGACTGATCCCTGACTTAATCGCACCCATCAGGCCTCTGCAGCTTTATGCTGATGGGGGTTACCAGCTGAGAATTAGGCGTCTTGAGGGTACCCCTAATTATGGTCCCCGACAGTATTGGAATAAAGAAGAGAAAGGCATCAGAGGAAATGAACGCTTGTTCCACAAATCCAGTCTCAGGCGTCACCGACGACAAACGACCGTTACCATAGGTCGCCGGCGAGCTCTTCGTGTGCCACCCCTGCCTACTCGATCTGGGCTGTGGCCTAGGACGCGTTCCTATAATCGGGAACACCCATATCAACATGCATGATAAAAACCATGCACACTTTTATTACATGAGATAGCTGAAGCATTTGACAAACTAGGCAGCCAATCAGAGCCAAGGTGGCCAAGATGCTGATGCTAGATAGATTCAGCATCAATAGGCATGGCGCGAGAAGGGGTGACACATGAGGCAGGAGACCCTAGGATGCGTAATGTGTAGTGGGCCGAAGCTATTGGACTTGATCATGTTTCGGGTAGCGAGATCCTTCACAGAAACACCGAAGGGGTCAAACTCCACAAAACATGAATCTTTAGTAGTGAAGCGGCAAACAAAAAGGGGATTCTGATTTTCTGAATTATATCAAGGGTGAGAAGAATGTTATTGAGGCAGAATGCCACGGGAAGAATCGAGTCACCTGCTAATAAAGATGGTCGCAATTTTATACCCGCGAGTCTCTTAATGGGAGAAAAAGAGGACCCAGCGGGTAGAACGGGTACGGGTACATACTCATTAAACCCTTACCCGTGTACCCATGTGTATAAAATACATGGAATATAGTTAACAATTCTCTAAAATTTATCCTAGCTCAAGGTTTGTCTTGGCCTTCTGGCTCCTGAGTACAAATGTTGGAACTTGCTCTCCTGGGCAAGTTAATCCAACAGGAAAGTGGAAAGAGTATTTGCAAAGTTTGTTGAGGGATGGCAAAAGCTTTGTTAATCTCCCGTGTGAGGGCACTGTACGGGGGTATTTATAGGCACTCGAGTGGCCGCCTGTCCCTTGTCAAAGACGTTTATGCCCTCGAGTACCCGGTTTATCCCCAGAATATTCCCACGAGGGGAGGTTACAGATAGTCATTACGATAAAGGCTATTACAGACGTGGAAGGCCCGTAGACTTCGACAAAACCTTCATCTTGCAACAGCGAGGGCGAAGGGGACCACACCGGTCTCCGTCCAGTCGACGCCTTCGGCTTGTTCAGACGCGTTCTGTGGATGTAGCCTTCGTCGGGGTGATGAGGAGACGAAGGCATCGAGCGAAGGGTAGCGTGTTTGCCTTCGCCCCAACAACTACATGCTACATAGGTCTTGGGACACATGGCATCAGTGGGTAGACAACTAGCCAAAACAGTAAAACACATCCAAGGCTCCAAGCTTCTGCGATAAATTAAGTTGGCAGGCAAGCGTGGCTCCACCACTCTAGACGAGTATGGGTACCCACTGGGTATAGAATACCCAACGGGTCCGGGTATGGGTGTGGAATTGTACCCGCGCACGGGTACGAGTATTGGAGAGGGGAGTTTTTAGTCTAACGTGGTCGGGTCTGGGGTTGCAAACCCGGCGGGTCTTCACCAGTTGCCATCTCTACCTACTAAGGTGAACAGGGAGGATGAAGCCATTACCAATGACGATAGATGGAGTAGCTAAATTAGAAGGATGAAAGAGGGAGATGTTATCGGTGGTGGTGGTGGTGTGGTTGGAGGTGTCGGTGTCGACCACCCAGTTTGTGACCACAATAGGTGTATTTAGAGCCATAGTGTTAAACAAGTTAGCAAGAGACTATTGATCTCATCTGTCGGACCATCGAGACCAGCTTGGCGCAATGAACACATGTGGTGAGGATGTCGGAGCCTGTAGGGGTTCGAAGCCGAGGATGTTGGGTGGTCCAAGCAGTCTAGACGTCGCCATCATGGCATGGAGCACTTGGCGTTGTTGCTATCATTGGCTGCTAGGAACCAGGTCGGGCCACATGCTGATGCCGCTCATCCATGGGTTGTAGAAGGTCAGCCATGGAGTGTTACCATGACAACACCTTCTCTACTTGCCAGATCCTAAGGTAGGAGTAAGCTGCCTTCTGGTCCTGGAGGAGCGTGCCGGAGTAGAAGGAGCTAGGGCAGTCGGTGTGGGGACGACCGACAGAGTGGCATGAAGGCTGTCAGAGCAGCAGCAAGGCTAATGGTAGTCATGTCGAGCTTCTCCAGAACAAGGGCGTCCTTGAGGAAGGACGGGAAGGGGGAGTAGCGACAGATGATGGCTGCGACGTGCTCAAACTTCTTTCTCAAGCCTCGTAGAATGTTGAGGACGAAGATTGTTAACAAGGGCGTTCAAGTCAGCCAGGGAGTTCGCCATCCCCTTCAACTTGCATCAGTAGTCACCGACGGGAAGATTGCCCTGCATGAAGGTGCAAAAGGTAGCATCGAGCTAGATGGTGCAGGTTTCACAATTATCGAGAAACTTATTCTTAAGAGCGAGCCATGCCATTGTGCTCCCTGGCGATTTAGCGCAACTCGGGGGAGATTGTACAGAAGATTCAGCAGATGATGTCGTTGTCCATCCAATCCCAGCATTAATCGACGTTTGATGGAGGGTCAAACAAGATGTGGTCGACGAGGGCATACCACTTGTGAGCAAGCAGCACTTCATCACGCCAGCAATTGTAATAATAGGACATGAGGACGGCCATCACCAATGACCGAATGTCGGGAATAACGACTACCTGGACGTGGCGGTTGGCGATGGTGGTAGCCTCGTAAGCTGCATCGGGATCACCTTGTGGGGGCGCCTTGGGGTGGTGGGCCAGTGGTCGTGGGTTGATGTAGGCCCAAACCCTAACGGGCGGCGGCAACCTTCTGTTCGAGGGTAGCAGTGGTGGCCTGCTCCTGTTTGAGAAGGGTGGCTGCCTAGATGCGAGCGTGTGCATTGGCAGCCTCCTTTTTCGCAGCCTGAGCCGTGGCGAGTATGTCATCGATCTTCATGCGAAAGGCCACACCTCAGCTCGGGTGCGCTCCTCGGCAGTCAATGAGGTCCTTGTCATGGGCACGCAGGAGGGATCGTATGCGTTGCTGCGGTGACGTGGCACAAGGGTGGCAGTGGCCCTAGAGGCGTGGCTGTCCAAGAGGGGTGGAGGCCAGGGGAGGAGTGGAAGCGAGATTAGACTCGTGATACCACCCTGTTTGACACAGCTTATTTCACAATTCTTCACAGATTTAAGCATAAGTTGTACCAAACAGGGCTCTTCTGCAACAACTTATCAGTTTAGCTTCAGAATGAACTAAAAACAGTCCAGCTTCTCAGATAAGCTGTTTTTCCAACAAGCAGCAACTGTGCCAAACAGGGCCCTGTTAGAGGAGGTATTGCCACAGAATTGTATTGTTTGAGCCCAGGCTGATTATATACAATGCATAGAACTAACATTTTATTTTAGTAGGCAATGCGATACATATCTATGTATATATGCAGTGCTGGGTGAGCCCAGCCCAACTGCAGTTACTCCAATATGGTTGTATGACTAATTCTAACAATTACAAACCTTTTAACATTCACATCAAATTTTTAATATAATTATCTGGCATTTTTCTGTTATTTGCCTACATTTATTTAAACATGTGTGCATCTGTGTGCTAACTGCTAAAAGCAGCATTGCTATGATTTGATGGTTGGTCGCCTGGATTTAGAGTTCAGTGTTATCTGTAGTGTCTACCTGCTCTTTACTGTGGAAGTGCTGTGTGGTATCTAGTTCACTCAATCACTCCTTTGAGTCCAGTTAGCTCCTTTTGTAATGCTATCTTTCCTTATTTGCAGGAGACCATCAAGAAGCAAGTGGCAATCATGTATTTGTGGCCGAAGGCGCTAGAAGTACCTATAATGGACCCCTCAAAGTAATTATTAGCACTTTTTCTGTTTTGGTTTGTGTACATCAAAACCTAGATCTGATGGCAGGGGAGTATTGCTAATGGGTTTCAAATGTCCCAGAGCATCAAAAAAGCCTGTTGGAATTCTACTTGTGAAGGTCGTAAGAGCCCAAAATTTGCGAAAGAAGGATCTGCTGGGTAAATCAGACCCATATGTGAAACTTAAAATGTCAGATGATAAACTTCCATCCAAGAAGACTACTGTAAAGCGCAGCAATCTCAATCCAGAGTGGGATGAAGAATTTAAGTTTGTTGTGACTGATCCAGAAAGCCAGTCTCTTGAAGTTAATGTCTTCGACTGGGAACAGGCATGGTTTGCTTCGTCTTATTTTAAGTTTATGTAGTTTTCTTCCGACATATTAGCAAACAATATGCAGTTATTTTTGCTCTTATAGGTTGGGAAACATGAAAAGATGGGAATGAACATGGTCCCACTGAAAGACCTCCCGCCAGAGGAGACTAAATTTACTACCCTTAACTTGCTCAAGACCATGGATCCAAATGATGTACAAAATGAGAAGTCTCGTGGCCAGCTTACTCTAGAGGTCACATACAAGCCTTTCAAGGAAGCAGATGTGGAGACAGAAGATACAGAGGGTACCAATGTGATAGAAAAAGCTCCAGATGGTACTCCAGCCGGTGGTGGATTGCTTTATGTTATTGTTCATGAAGCCAAAGATCTTGAGGGGAAGCACCATACAAACCCCTATGCAAAAATAATTTTCAAAGGCGAAGAGAAGAAAACGAGGGTATTGTGTAAACTAATTATGCTTTATGATTTCATGGAATGACTACAATTGAGCTATCTCTTTACTCACCCTCTTGCTAGGTCATCAAGAAGAATAGGGATCCACGATGGGAGGATGGATTCGAGTTTGTGTGTGAGGAGCCTCCTGTAAATGATAAACTACATGTTGAAGTCCTAAGTAAAGCCCCGAAGAAAGGGCTGATATATGGCAAGGTAGAATGTAATTCTCGTCTATTTAATAACTAATCTACTGCACCTGGTGACTGCTAATTGCCTTTTTTTTGGAACTGCCGCCTTGTATGTGGACTGAATTCTAACAGTAGATCATTTGAAGGCATAAATATCAAATATCTTTTATCCTAATGCCTGTATTTTCTTGATCCAGGAAACTTTGGGCTACATTGATGTCAACCTTGCAGACGTGATCAGTAACAAGAGAATTAATGAGAAGTACCATCTCATAGACTCAAAAAATGGTCAGATCCAAATTGAGTTGCAGTGGAGAACTTCCTAGACAGAAAGAACACGAATACCTGAATGTGGTATACATATGAATATTCTTGTGCTGAGTTTGCGGATACCTGTAATTGAGCTCATGTAGATATTCCCTTTGTTTCAAGACATCTGCTGAGTTTTTCAGCTTTTAATTGCTCAGATTTACTAGAAACACTATGGGCTAGTTTTGGAGTCCAAAAACCGAAGAGGATTAGAGGGACTAAAATTCCCTTATTCAAAAGTGAATAATGAGAGGATTTTAGGTACCGTTTGGTTCAAATATTTGTAACGTAATGGGTAAATGATTACGTTAAATCATGTTTGTTTTAGTCTAACCGTAATTAGATACCGTACTAAAATTTGATACCGGACTATTTAAACTTGTTACCGCCCGTAATCAAGTGTAAACTATTACCATTACCCTTTACGTTACATTTCGTGAACCAAACAGCACCTTAGTTCCTTCAATCCCCTCCGATTTTGTGGTTCCCAAAACTGGACTGAGCCCTATGTTACCCCTGAAAACTGGACTGAGCTCATTTTGTGGCTAATGAGGGACAATACAAACACAGAATTTTGGCACGTTGATAATTCACATCATGCTCCAAATGTTTCGTTGGTATCTAATATGACCATTTAGCATGTGCGTGTTTTACTGAAATGCTTCGATCCTAACGATGAACTTGCAAAGTTTCAGTGGCTATTAGAATTCCCTGACCATATACTGGAAACAGTGTGAAACATGCAATTTAGCTTCTGAAAGGATCAATGATCAAGACGCTTCGAGGGTGAATTCAGCTAATCTAGAATTCTCGTGAAAATTAAACCTAGAGAAAGAATTGAGCTAATTTAGTGTGTAACATGCAATTAAGCCTCTAAAAGGATCAATGATCAAGATGCTTCGAGGGTGAATTGGGCTAATCTAGAATTCTCGTGAAAATTAAACCTAGAGAAAGATTTGAGCTGATTTAGAATTCTTGTGTGAAAAAAACATGTGATGTCTAAAAGGGGTGAATTAAAACTTCTAAAACTTTCTTTAAACTAGGCCACAAATAAAACACTATAGCAAAACCTATGCAAATAATCAAACTAGAATGTGCAAACTAGGTTTTGTCTAAGTGTTGTTATCTTTACTGCAATGGCTAAGTTTTAATCCTAAATAATATAAGTATAAAGACAAGATTGAAACTTAAATACTTAACATAAATGCGGAAGCTAAGGAGCAAGGTAGAGATACAAATTCTCGTGGATGACGCCGGTATTTCTACCGGGGTATTCGAAACCACGTAAGGTCCCGACTAATCCTCGTTGGTGCCCCTACGCAAAGGAAAGCCCACGCTAGGGCCAAGCACCACGGTCGAGTAACTTCATAGAGAGTCGTGAGCCTTCTCCACGCGCAAGTGGTGCTCCGCTTCCGGCTCCTCTCGGACGCTCCCCGCCGTCTCCGCTATCGAGCTTCTGGCTGAAAACGCCGCGGGCCTCGTTCCCTCCGGTACACGGTGGCGGCTGTGACACAAACACGGTTGTCACGGTCTCACAAGACTCTCGCCCCACTTGGTACAATTACAACGGCTCACACAAGAGTCGAGGGGTTGTGTGTTTTTTCTAAACTCACTCAATTAACTAGGATTCACCTAAAGCAAGCGCTAAAGCGGTCTAACTAACTTAAGCACTTCGCAAAGCACCTACACTAATCACCGAGTGATTCTATTAAATACTTGGGTGTACGAGCTCTTGGAAATGTCTACTATATGCCTTGGTATGTTGCTTAGGCTCTCACACCTTGGAATGGCCGGTTGGGGGTATATTTATAGCCCCCAACACAAAACTAGCCGTTGGAGAAAAGTTGTGCTCCCTGCGGTACACCGGACAGTGCACTGTTCACTTTCACTGTCCGGTGCGCCTAGTCGTTGGTCTGACACTGCAGGCGACCGTTGGCGCGCAGGCTTTTTACACCGAACACTCCGGATGTCACACCGGACAGCCCGGTGGTCTTATCTCCACAGTGCCACCTAGAACTAGCCGTTGGGGCTACTGTTCCTGGTGCACCGGACAGTCTGGCGTGTGGCACCAAACAGTCCGGTGCTCCAGACCAGACAGTCCGCAGACAACACTTTCTTTATTTCTTGATCTAGGTAACTTTAGCATCCTGTGAACTACAAACACAAACACTAGCAAATACATTAGTCCACAGGTTATGTTGATCATCAAACACCAAAACCTATTTAGCCAAATGGCCCGGGGTCTATTTTCCTTACAATCTCCCCCTTTTTGGTGATTGATGACAACACAACCAAAACAAGCAAACATTACAATTATTTGAATGAAAATATGCAACCTACTTGCTAGGATGCATGTTTGTCCCCATAATGTGAGATTATGGACTTAAGCCTCCCCCTAACTCCATAATTCACTGACTTCCTATTTTAAACCAAAGAATCAAAACCGCTTGAAGATTGAATTTTTTTTAATTTGGTGGTGTTTGGTGTTTGATACAATTTTCATTGCTTTGGTCCCTAAACTGTTCCCCTTTGGCATCAACCACCGAAAAGGAAGACATTAAAAGCACATAGGAAGCAAATAAGCTTGCCCTTATAAAATATTCATCAATTAAATCTTTGGCCTTAGAAATTAATTAGTCATTTTCAATTTTAAGGCTAGAAAGTGATTCATTCAATTTGTCAATCTTAGCAATTAAACTAGCATTATCATTTTTAAGATTGGCAATTGAATCATCATATTCATTTGACTTCTCAACCTTAGCAATCAATTTGGCATTTTTAATTTTAAGGTTGGAGATAGTGTCATGGCAAATGCTAAGCTCACTAGTCAATTTTTCACATTTCTCTATTTTCTGAGCATAAGCATTTTTCACTTTAACATGCTTCTTGTTTTCCTTAATAAGGAATTCCTCTTGGCTATCCAAGAGTTCATCCTTCTCATGAATGGCACCTATCAATTCATTCAATTTTTCCTTTTGTTGGATGTTTAAGTTTGCAAAAATAGCAAGCAAATCATCTTCATCATCACTAGAGCTATCCTCATCACTAGATGTCGTATATTTAGTGGAGGCTCTAGATTTTACCTTCTTCTTTTTACCGTCCTTTGTCATGAGACACTTGTGGCCGACGTTGGGGAAGAGGAGTCCCTTGTTGACGGCGATGTTGGCGGCATTCTCGTCGGAGGAGGAGTCGGTGGAGCTCTCGTCGGAGTCCCATTCCCGATATACGTGGGCATCGCCGCCCTTCTTGTAGTATTTCTTCTTTTCCTTCCTCTTTCCCTTCTTGTCGTCGCCCCTGTCACTATCACTTGATATAGGACATTTAGCTATAAAGTGACCGGGCTTACCACACTTGTAGCAAACCTTCTTGGAGCGGGGTTTGTAATCCTTTCCCCTCCTTTGCTTGAGGATTTGGTGGAAGCTCTTGATGATGAGCATCATTTCCTCGTTGTCGAGCTTAGAGGCATCGATGGGGAACCTACTTGATGTAGACTCTTCTTTCTTCTCCTCCGTCACTTTGAATGCGACGGGTTGCACCTCGGGTGTGGAGGAGCAACCTTGCTCGACGATTTGCTTGGAGCATTTGATCATCAACTCAAAGCTCACAAATTTTCCTATCACTTCCTCGGGAGACATTAACTTATATCTAGGATCACCACAAATTAATTGAACTTGAGTGGGATTACGAAAAACAAGTGATCTAAGAATAACCTTGACCATTTCATGGTCATCCCACTTGGTGCTCCCGAGGTTGCGCACTTGGTTGACCAAGGTCTTGAGCCGGTTGTACATGGCTTGTGGCTCCTCTCCTTGGTTGAGAATGAATCGACCGAGCTCCCCCTCGTCGTCTCCCGTTTGGTGATCTTGGTCACCTCGTCCCCTTCGTGCGCCGTCTTGAGGACGTCCCAAATTTCTTTGGCCGTCTTTAACCCTTGCACCTTGAAAGGGAAATAGGCTTACACCTTTTCCTTAATTGATTTTGGTGGTTGAATTGCCCAATACAAATAATTGGACTAGCTAGTTTGCTCTAGTCTATAAGTTTTTGTCACACCCGTTTCCCAAGGGCAGAGCCGGGTGCATAGCATATGTGTGGCAGGATCTATTTCCACACATATGTTGACATCACAAGTGTAATATATTAAAAGAACAATGCATAAAAGTGTAAATAACGATTATATTAACATATTACACTTCGAGCAGACATAATGTCTTAACCTTTATTCACCAAAGTACAGCGAAACAAGGACATCCATCCACAGGAAGATGACCGGGGTATCACTAGACTAGCATCCATGGAGCTCAGCATCATAACTTCATCTGCAAACTTCTGATCAAAATTTAAGCAAGGGTGAACTCACTTATGGTCGGGGCTCAGCAAGTGGGGGAAAAATTAATGCAGGTATAACAAGGTGAGGCTAAGGTTGAGCAGTAAGCATTTTAGTTGATCAACATTTTATTAACAACACATGTCTTACTAATAAGTGTGAATCCCAAGTATTCCCATTAAACAAAGGTATAAGAGTATAACAAAAACACTTAAGTGAAACCACTTAAGCAAACCATTGGCATATCATCGGATCTCGATTTATTTCCATCTTCAAGTTCAATTATCATGTGAGGAGTTCAGGCTGCTCATAACCGTGAGCACGGCTGATATATCAGTTTTACACTCTGCAGAGGTGGCGCATCTTTACCCATGAGTCGCGATTCCCTTCTAGCCCGGGTTAGCTAGACCCGTATTCACTTCTGAGGTGAATGGCCAGGGTCTCACTACGAGGCTTCTCCCTAGAGTCCTCATTACGCAAATGCTGGAAATGGTCAAACTGCATAAGGCACACCTACCGTAACCAACTTATAGTCCAGACTACAGGGTAAAGCTTTGGGAACTATGCCTGTATCCAATCTGCCTGAGTCGGAACTATAAGAGCTTGCCAGATGCCCCCGTTCCTGTCGATCACAACCAACACACAACATAAGACTTCCCTAGTTATTTAGCCAAGACCAGAGCCATGATAGTTCTCATGGTAGCACTGTTTTCCCGGGTGGTCACTCCATGTTCCAATTAATATGCAATAATCTTGTTTAACCATCGGGTTAACAACAATAATGTAAACTTACCATTTAGAACATTAGTATCATAAACAGGAGTGACTGCACAAATTTAAAGTTGTAGCAATAGCATAGCTAAGATCATAATCCCAGGTTAAACAAGGAGTAAGGTTGGAAAAGCTAGGGGTATCTAAATAGGTAACCCATCAAATTATGCATATATATCCAAGAATAAACTTTATTAAATGTATTGTTTGGGATCAAACAGAGTATGTAGAGGGAGAAGTCCACTTGCGTTGCTTATTGAAAACTTGAGGTCCTTCCACGGATAGGAATAGATCTTGATTCTTAACTACTAGATCAACCACTGAATATCACACAAATAAACAAGAAGAACAAACACCATTCAATAACATACAACAGTCACCATATGTAGAGCTAAAAGAAAGCCTAATGAAAAGGGCGTTCGCTTTTCAAAAACATTACGCGCAAGGGTTATAACAAAAATGTATTCTTTTAAAAAAATGAGTGATCTATGCTTTATAAAACAAGACATGAACTTAAAATGTCTTAATTAAACTATACAAATATTAGGTTCACTAATTTAATCTTTTATAAAACGTCATACGTGATACGTCTAGATTAAGGGTTTATAACACGATAAACACGTTATAACGATATTAAACCTTTTTAACTTTTTAGAATAGATATAAGTTATATATCTAGGGTTAATGGGCTACTAATCACGTTATTAATTTTAGAAGCATTATGGAGCATATAATTCATTGTTAAACCTATCACTTATGATAAATTAAGATATAAGTCTAAATAGGTTTTATGTGAAAAGGTCATTATTATTAAACACCTATTTATGGAAAGTTATGATATATGCTTTAATGAACTTTTATGTAAAAGACAATGAACAACAATTATATTTTATTTTTATTAGAAAGTACATGTCCTATACTTTATTAAGAAAGCTATATACAAAATAATATACAAACTAACCTTATTATTAAAGAACATGAACACTAATTTGCTTAGTTTATTCTTTAGGAAAAACTAAGTGACACATATATAAATAATATGAACTAATTTTGATTAAATGATTAATTAAGCCTATATAACCAGTTGTAGATAAATATAAATCTAATTAACTAGGTTATGAGAGGACATAATTACTCTATTATTTATTTTTACATTTAGTTTAGAAGCATATGACCTAGATATTTAAAATGAATATTATATTCATTGGTATGTTGTTAACTATTGTTTTAGTTATAACGACGTGAGCACTTAATTAAGCCATTATATAATAATTAGAAAAGTTATATGACCTATTACTTTTAAGTTTCTATTTAATACGGCTATACTTAAACATCTATAATGAATCTTGTTAAATATGATAACTATTAAAAATGTTATTTTAAAGTTAGAAACAAGTCATCTAATTCTTTAGTAAGAAACCTATATCAACATACTATCAATTTCTTTATTAGAAAAATATGAGCGCCTAATTAAATTATTATAAATTCTATCCTTTCGGTTTCTTCCTTTCTTTTCTAAATAGAGTTTATACATGTAACTAAGAATTGTTTATTTATAATTCTTTTGACGTTAATATACTAAGAATAATTGTAAATTCTAAATGAGACTTTTAATAACATATTCATGGTTATTATGACATAAATGAGCATTTTACTATTCTACGTAATTAAGTGTTATGCTTATATTTATCATGACTAGAAAAATCTATATTTTTATTTGACCGGAAATACGTGGCTCAATACCTATTTCAATTTCTTATATCATTTAAATCAATACTAACCGATTATCACTCTACACACTAAAGTGAAATCAAATAAACATTTTCTAGCATGAAAATCACTAAGTTAGTGAATAGTGACCATGTTCATTTTTTAGAATTATAAAATCATACACATTTTCAAAGTATTGTTGCGGGGTTCGATTTTTGTTACACGTATACGTCAAAATCTCTAAAAATCATATGCGTGAATCGCCAAATCGCATCAATATTACAACAATAATTCATAACATCAATTAAGTAATTCAAACACGATTTAGAAAATAAATCAGTGGGTTGTCTTCAACCTTGAGTGAATGGACGACGGTGAACGGCTCGACGGGAAGGAAACGACGAGGTTTGACGGGGTTTGGACACGTCTCCGATGAGGCACGATAGCGAGGCACGACGGCGAGCAGGGCGCTGCTCCGGCTTCCGTCCACAACAGCGTCGACAGTGAGCGAGGGCAGTGGTAGACACCGGCGAGGGGCGTGGACGGTCCAACGAATCGGTGAAGGCGCGGGTACGGCTGCTTCGGCGATGAAGGACACGGTGGCCGGCTCTGTGGGCGGTGCACGACAAGAGAACACGAGAGAAAGTGAGGAGCAGACGAAGAGCAGAGGGGTGTGTGCGACAGTGAAAGCAGGGATGGCGAGCACGTTTTATAGGCGAGGAAAGAGAGAGACGGGAAGATAAACGGCAGTCTGCGTCTTCAATCGGTCATCAATGGCGTTCATCAACGGAGGGGTTAATGAGGAGGAAAACTGACGATTTGATGCTCCTTTACTCGCGAAGAAGAAACGGACGGGGCTCGACACGGTCGGCTACTCGGCTCGCGGGGTGAAAGGGAATTAGGCTTACACCTAGTTCCTAAATTATTTTGGTGGCTGAATTGCCCAACACAAATAATTGGACTAACTAGTTTGCTCTAGTGTATAAGTTATACAGGTATTAAAGGTTCACACTTAGCCAATAAAAAGACCAAGAGTTGGGTTCAACAAAAGAGCAAAGGGGTCAACCGAAGGCACCTCTGGTCTGGCGCACCGGACATGTCCGGTGCACCAGAGGACTCCAACGCAAACTCGCCACGTTCGGGAATTTCCAGAGGCGACTCCGCTATAATTCACCGGACTGTCCGGTGTACACCGGACAGTGTCCGGTGCTCCAACGGGACGCAGCTCTGGAACTCGCCAGCCTCGGGATTTTACGAAGGCTGCTCCGCTATAATTCACCGGACATGTCCGGTGTGCACCGAACTGTCCGGTGTACCAGCGGAGCAACGACTATATCGGCGCCAACGGCTACCTGCGGCGCATTAAATGCGCGCGCTGCGCGCGCAGAAGGCAGGCGCGCCCATACTGGCGCACCGGACAATGAACAGGACATGTCCGGTGTGCACCGGACATCCAGGCGGGCCCAGAAGTCAGAAGCTCCAACCGTCAGAATCCAACGGCATTGGTGACGTGGCTGGGGCACCGGACATGTTCGGTGTGCACCGGACTGTCCGGTGCGCCATCGAACAGACAGCCTCCACCAACGGTCAAGTTTGGTGGTTGGGGCTATAAATACCCCAACCACCCCCACATTCATTGCATCCAAGTTTTCCACTTCTCAACCACTTACAAGAGCTAGGCATTCAATTCTAGACACACCAAAGAGATCAAATCCTCTCCAACTCCACACAAAGCTTTAGTGATTAGCGAGAGAGATTTGCCGTGTTCTTTTGAGCTCTTGCGCTTGGATTGCTTCTTTTCTTTCTCACTTGCTCTTGTGATCAACACTCAATTGTAATCAAGGCAAGAGGCACCAATTGTGTGGTGGCCCTTGCGGGGAAGTTTTGTTCCCGGCTTTGATTTGAGAAGAGAAGCTCACTCGGTCAGAAGGACCGTTTGAGAGAGGGAAGGGTTGAAAGAGACCCGGCCTTTGTGGCCTCCTCAACGGGGAGTAGGTTTGCGAGAACCGAACCTCGGTAAAACAAATTCGCGTGTCACACTCTTTATTTGCTTGCGATTTGTTTTGCACCCTCTCTCGCGGACTCGTTTATATTTCTAACGCTAACCCGGCTTGTAGTTGTGTTTATATTTGTAAATTTCAGTTTCGCCCTATTCACCCCCCCTCTAGGCGACTATCAATTGGTATCAGAGCCCGGTGCTTCATTAGAGCCTAACCGCTCGAAGTGATGTCGAGAGATCACGCCAAGAAGGAGATGGAGACCGGCGAAAAGCCCACTACAAGCCACGGGAGCACTTCATCGGAAGAGTCCCGCACCAAGAGGAGGGAGAAGAAGAAGAGCTCCTCCAACAAAGGGAAGGAGAAGAAATCTTCTTCTCACCACAAAGAGAAGAAGGAAAAATCTTCTTCCCACAAGCCGCATCGGAGTGGGGACAAACACAAGAGGATGAGGAAAGTGGTCTACTACGAGACCGACACTTCATCAACATCAACCTCCGGCTCCGATGCGCCCTCTGTAACTTCTAAACGCCAAGAGCGTAAGAAGTTTAGTAAGATCCCCTTACACTACCCTCGTACATCTAGACATACTCCTTTACTTTCCGTTCCATTAGGCAAACCGACAACCTTTGACGGTGAAGATTATGCTAGGTGGAGTGATTTAATGAAATTTCATCTAACCTCACTCCACAAAAGTATATGGAATGTTGTTGAGTTTGGAGCACAGGTACCATCCATAGGGGATAAAGACTATGATGAGGATGAGGTGGCCCAAATCGAGCACTTCAACTCTCAAGCGATAACAATACTCCTCGCCTCTCTAAGTAGAGAGGAGTATAACAAAGTGCAAGGGTTGAAGAGCGCCAAGGAGGTTTGGGATGTGCTCAAAACCGCGCACGAGGGAGATGAGCTCACAAAGATCACCAAGCGGGAAACGATCGAGGGGGAGCTCGGTCGGTTCCGGCTTCGCAAAGGGGAGGAGCCACAAAACATATACAACCGACTCAAGACCTTGGTGAATCAAGTGCGCAACCTCGGGAGCAAAAAGTGGGATGACCATGAGGTGGTTAAGGTTATTCTAAGGTCTCTTATTTTCCTTAACCCTACTCAAGTTCAATTAATCCGTGGCAACCCAAGATATACACTAATGACCCCCGAGGAAGTAATCGGGAATTTTGTGAGTTTTGAGTGCATGATCGAAGGCTCAAGAAAGATCAACGAGCTTGATGATCCCTCCACATCTGAAGCTCAACCCGTCGCATTCAAGGCGACGGAGGAAAAGAAGGAGGAGTCTACACCAAGTCGACAACCAATCGACGCCTCCAAGCTCGACAATGAGGAAATGGCGCTCGTCATCAAGAGCTTTCGCCAAATCCTCAAACAAAGGAGAGGGAAAGAATACAAGTCCCGCTCCAAGAAGGTTTGCTACAAGTGTGGTAAGCCCGGTCACTTTATAGCTAAATGTCCATTATCAAGTGACAGTGACAGGTGCGACGACAAGAAGGGGAGAAGAAAGGAGAAGAAGAAGTACTACAAGAAGAAGGGCGGCGATGCCCATGTTTGTCGGGAATGGGACTCCGACGAAAGCTCTAGCGACTCCTCCGACGATGAGGACGCCGCCAACATCGCCGTCACCAAAGGACTTCTCTTCCCCAACGTCGGCCACAAGTGCCTCATGGCAAAGGACGGCAAAAGGAAGAAGGTAAAATCAAGATCCTCCACTAAATATGAAACCTCTAGTGATGAGGATGATGCTAGCAATGAGGAGGATAACTTACGTGTTCTTTTTGCCAACCTTAACATGGAACAAAAGGAAAAACTAAATGAGCTAATTAGTGCCATCCATGAAAAGGATGACCTCTTGGACTCCCAAGAGGACTTCCTAATCAAGGAAAATAAAAAGCATGTTAAGGTTAAAAATGCTTACGCTCTAGAAGTAGAAAAATGTCAAAAACTTCTAGTGAGCTAAGCACTTACCATGAGATGATTGACAACCTTAGACATGAAAATGCTAGTTTAAATGCTAGGGTTGATTCACATGTTTGTAATGTTTCGATTTCCAATCCTAGAGATAATAATGATGATTTGCTTGCTAGGATTGAAGAATTAAACATTTCTCTTGCTAGCCTTAGAGTAGAAAATGAAAATTTAATTGCTAAGGCTAAAGAACTAGATGTTTGCAATGCTACAATTTCCGATCTTAGAGATAATAATGATATCTTGCGTGCTGAGATCGTTGAACTTAATTCATGCAAACCCTCTACATCTAGTGTTGAGCATGTTTCTATTTGTACTAGATGTAGAGATGTTAACATTGATGCTATTCATGATCACATGGCTTTAATTAAACAACAAAATGATCATATAGCTAAATTAGATGCTAAAATTGCCGAGCATAACTTAGAGAATGAAAAATTTAAATTTGCTCGTAGTATGCTCTATAATGGGAGACGCCCTGGCATCAAGGATGGCATTGGCTTCCAAAGGGGAGACAATGTCAAACTTAGTGCCCCTCCTAAAAGATTGTCTAATTTTGTAAAGGGCAAGGCTCCCATGCCTCAGGATAACGAGGGTTACATTTTGTACCCTGCCGGTTATCCCGAGAGCAAGATTAGGAGAATTCACTCTAGGAAGTCTCACTCTGGCCCAAATCATGTTTTTATGTATAAGGGTGAGACATCTAGCTCTAGGCAACCAACCCGTGCTAAGTTGCCTAAGAAGAAAACTCCTAGTGCATCAAATGATCATGACATCTCTTTTAAAACCTTTGATGCATCTTATGTGTTGACTAACAAATCCGGCAAAGTAGTTGCCAAGTATGTTGGGGGCAAACACAAGGGGTCAAGAACTTGTGTTTGGGTACCCAAAGTTGTTGTTTCTAATGCCAAAGGACCCAAAACCATTTGGGTACCTAAAGTCAAGAACTAAAATTGTTTTGTAGGTTTATGCATCCGGGGGCTCAAGTTGGATACTCGACAGCGGGTGCACAAACCATATGACAGGGGAGAAGAAGATGTTCTCCTCCTACGAGAAAAACCAAGATCCCCAACGAGCTATCACATTCGGGGATGGAAATCAAGGTTTGGTCAAAGGTCTTGGTAAAATAGCTATATCTCCTTACCATTCTATTTCCAATGTTTTTCTAGTAGATTCATTAGATTACAATTTGCTTTCTGTATCTCAATTATGCAAAATGGGCTACAACTGTCTTTTCACTGATATAGGTGTCACTGTCTTTAGAAGAAGTGATGATTCCATAGCATTTAAGGGAGTGTTAGAGGGTCAGTTATACTTGGTAGATTTTGATAGAGCTGAACTCGACACTTGCTTAATTGCTAAGACTAACATGGGATGGCTCTGGCATCGCCGACTAGCACATGTTGGGATGAAGAATCTTCACAAGCTTCTAAAGGGAGAACACATTTTAGGACTAACAAATGTTCATTTTGAGAAAGACAGGGTTTGTAGCGCATGCCAAGCAGGAAAGCAAGTTGGAGCTCATCATCCACACAAGAACATCATGACGACCGACAGGCCGCTTGAGCTACTCCACATGGATCTATTCGGCCCGATTGCTTACATAAGCATCGGCGGGAGTAAGTATTGTCTTGTAATAGTGGATGATTATTCTCGCTTCACTTGGATATTCTTTTTGCAGGAAAAATCTCAGACCCAAGAGACCTTAAAGGGATTCTTGAGACGCGCTCAAAATGAGTTCGGCTTAAGGATCAAGAAAATTAGAAGCGACAACGGGACGGAGTTCAAGAACTCTCAAATTGAAGACTTCCTTGAGGAGGAGGGCATCAAGCATGAGTTCTCTTCTCCCTACACGCCACAACAAAATGGTGTAGTGGATAGGAAGAATCGAACTCTATTGGACATGGCAAGGACCATGCTTGATGAGTACAAGACTTCGGATTGGTTTTGGGCCGAGGCGATCAACACCGCTTGCTACGCCATCAACCGGTTATATCTTCACCGAATCCTCAAGAAGACATCCTATGAACTCCTAACCGGTAAAAGGCCCAACATTTCATATTTTAGAGTCTTTGGTAGCAAATGCTTTATTCTTGTTAAAAGAGGTAGAAAATCTAAATTTGCTCCTAAGACTGTAGAAGGCTTTTTACTAGGATATGATTCAAACACAAGGGCATATAGAGTCTTCAACAAGTCCACTGGACAAGTTGAAGTTTCTTGTGACGTTGTGTTTGATGAGACTAACGGCTCTCAAGTAGAGCAAGTTGATCTTGATGAGATAGGTATTGAAGAGGCTCCGTGCATCGCGCTAAGGAACATGTCCATTGGGGATGTGTGTCCTAAGGAATCCGAAGAGCCTCCAAATGCACAAGATCAACCATCCTCCTCCACGCAAGCATCTCCACCGACTCAAATTGAGGATGAAGCTCAAGTTGATGAAGTAGAAGATCAAGCAAATGAGCCACCTCAAGATGACGGCAATGATCAAGGGGGAGATGCAAATGATCAAGTCAAGGAGGATGAAGAGCAAAGGCCGCCACACCCAAGAGTCCACCAAGCAATCCAACGAGATCACCCCGTCGACACCATCCTCGGCGACATTCATAAGGGGGTAACTACTAGATCTCGCGTTGCACATTTTTGTGAACATTACTCTTTTGTTTCCTCTATTGAGCCACACAGGGTAGAGGAAGCACTACAAGATTCGGATTGGGTGGTGGCAATGCAAGAGGAGCTCAACAACTTCACTAGGAATGAGGTATGGCATTTAGTTCCACGTCCTAATCAAAATGTTGTAGGAACCAAATGGGTCTTCCGCAACAAGCAAGATGAGCATGGTGTGGTGACAAGGAACAAAGCCCGACTTGTGGCCAAGGGATACTCCCAAGTCGAAGGTTTGGATTTCGGTGAAACCTATGCACCCGTAGCTAGGCTTGAGTCAATTCGCATATTATTGGCCTATGCTACTTACCATGGCTTTAAGCTTTATCAAATGGACGTGAAAAGTGCCTTCCTCAATGGACCAATCAAGGAAGAGGTCTATGTTGAGCAACCTCCCGGCTTTGAAGACAGTGAGTATCCTAATCATGTCTATAAACTCTCTAAGGCGCTTTATGGGCTCAAGCAAGCTCCAAGAGCATGGTATGAATGCCTTAGAGACTTTCTTATCGCTAATGGCTTCAGAGTCGGAAAGGACGATCCTACACTCTTTACTAAAACCCTTGAGAATGACTTATTTGTATGCCAAATTTATGTTGATGATATTATATTTGGGTCTACTAACGAGTCTACATGTGAAGAGTTTAGTAGGATCATGACACAGAAGTTTGAGATGTCTATGATGGGGGAGTTGAAGTACTTCTTAGGATTTCAAGTGAAGCAACTCCAAGAGGGCACCTTCATCAGCCAAACGAAATATACTCAAGACATTCTAAACAAGTTTGGGATGAAGGATGCCAAGCCCATCAAGACACCCATGGGAACTAATGGGCATCTCGACCTCGACACGGGAGGTAAGTCCGTGGATCAAAAGGTATACCGGTCGATGATAGGCTCTTTACTCTATTTATGTGCATCTCGACCGGATATTATGCTTTCCGTATGCATGTGTGCAAGATTCCAAGCCGACCCTAAGGAAGCTCACCTTACGGCTGTAAAACGAATCCTGAGATATTTGGCTTATACTCCTAAGTTTGGGCTTTGGTATCCTAGGGGATCCACTTTTGATTTAATTGGTTATTCGGATGCCGATTGGGCGGGGTGTAAAATCAATAGGAAGAGCACATCGGGGACTTGCCAGTTCTTGGGAAGATCCTTGGTGTCTTGGGCTTCAAAGAAGCAAAATTCGGTCGCTCTTTCCACCGCCGAAGCCGAGTACATTGCCGTAGGCCATTGTTGCGCGCAATTGCTTTGGATGAGGCAAACCCTGCGGGACTACGGTTACAAATTAACCAAAGTCCCTTTGCTATGTGATAATGAGAGTGCAATCAAGATGGCGGATAATCCCGTCGAGCATAGCCGCACTAAACACATAGCCATTCGGTATCATTTTCTCAGGGATCACCAACAAAAGGGAGATATCGAGATTTCATACATTAACACTAAAGATCAATTAGCCGATATCTTTACCAAGCCTCTTGATGAACAATCTTTTAACAAACTTAGGCATGAGCTCAATATTCTTGATTCGCGCAATTTCTTTTGCTAGATTGCACACATAGCTCATTTGTATACCTTTGATCATGTCTCTTTCATATGCTATGACTAATGAGTCTTCAAGTCCATTTCAAACCAAGTCATAGGTGTATTGAAAGGGAATTGGAGTCTTCGGCGAAGACAAAGGCTTCCACTCCGTAACTCATCCTTCGCCGTCGCTCCGTGGCACTCTCCATCTTTGGGGGAGAGAGCAAAAGGACTTCGTCTTTGGTATAATCTTAACTCATTTATTTACGACCAAAGGGGAAGATAGTACTTTGAGGGCTCTAATGATTCCGTTTTTGGCGATTCATGCCAAAGGGGGAGAAAGTAAGAGCCCAAAGCAAAAGGACCGCACCACCACCAATTTCAAAAACTTCGTGTTTTCCAAGAATATTATCAATTGGTACCTATTGTGTTCAAAAGGGGGGAGAAAGTAGTATTTCAAAAATGATATATCAAAACCCTCTTGAACACTAAGAGGAGGATCTCACATAAGGGGAGTTTTGTTTAGTCAAAGGAAAAGCATTTGAAACAGGGGGAGAAAATTTCAAATCTTGAAAATGCTTTGCAAAATCTTACTCATTTACCTTTGACTATTTGCAAAAGAACTTTGAAAAGGATTTACAAAAGAGTTTGCAAAAACAAAACATGTGGTGCAAGCGTGGTCCAAAATGTTAAAAACAAAGAAACAATCCATGCATATCTTGTAAGTATTTATATTGGCTCAATTCCAAGCAACCTTTGCACTTACATTATGCAAACTAGTTCAATTACGCACTTCTATATTTGCTTTGGTTTGTGTTGGCATCAATCACCAAAAAGGGGGAGATTGAAAGGGAATTAGGCTTACACCTAGTTCCTAAATTATTTTTGTGGTTGAATTGCCCAACACAAATAATTGGACTAACTAGTTTGCTCTAGTGTATAAGTTATACAGGTATTAAAGGTTCACACTTAGCCAATAAAAAGACCAAGAGTTGGGTTCAACAAAAGAGCAAAGGGGTCAACCGAAGGCACCTCTGGTCTGGCGCACCGGACTATCCGGTGTGCCACCGGACAGTGTCCGGTGCACCAGAGGACTCCAATGCAAACTCGCCACCTTCGGGAATTTCCAGAGGCGACTCCGCTATAATTCACCGGACTGTCCGGTGTACACCGGACAGTGTCCGGTGCTCCAACGGGACGCAGCTCTGGAACTCGCCAGCCTCGGGATTTTACGAAGGCTGCTCCGCTATAATTCACCGGACATGTCCGGTGTGCACCGGACTGTCCGGTGTACCAGCGGAGCAACGGCTATATCGGCGCCAACGGCTACCTGCGGCGCATTAAATGCGCGCGCTGCGCGCGCAGAAGGCAGGCGCGCCCATACTGGCGCACCGGACAATGAACAGGACATGTCCGGTGTGCACCGGACATCCAGGCGGGCCCAGAAGTCAGAAGCTCTAACGGTCAGAATCCAACGGCATTGGTGACGTGGCTGGGGCACCGGACATGTCCGATGTGCACCGGACTGTCCGGTGCGCCATCGAACAGACAACCTCCACCAACGGTCAAGTTTGGTGGTTGGGGCTATAAATACCCCAACCACCCCCACATTCATTGCATCCAAGTTTTCCACTTCTCAACCACTTACAAGAGCTAGGCATTCAATTCTAGACACACCAAAGAGATCAAATCCTCTCCAACTCCACACAAAGCTTTAGTGATTAGCGAGAGAGATTTGCCGTGTTCTTTTGAGCTCTTGCGCTTGGGTTGCTTCTTTTCTTTCTCACTTGCTCTTGTGATCAACACTCAATTGTAATCAAGGCAAGAGGCACCAATTGTGTGGTGGCCCTTGCGGGGAAGTTTTGTTCCCGGCTTTGATTTGAGAAGAGAAGCTCACTCGGTCAGAAGGACCGTTTGAGAGAGGGAAGGGTTGAAAGAGACCCGGCCTTTGTGGCCTCCTCAACGGGGAGTAGGTTTGCGAGAACCGAACCTCGGTAAAACAAATTCGCGTGTCACACTCTTTATTTGCTTGCGATTTGTTTTGCACCCTCTCTCGCGGACTCGTTTATATTTCTAACGCTAACCCGGCTTGTAGTTGTGTTTATATTTGTAAATTTCAGTTTCGCCCTATTCACCCCCCCTCTAGGCGACTATAACGGGGTCTTCGGCTGGGCGCGTGCAGGTGGGCGCGGTCGCGCTGGTTCCCAGCAGCGCGTCGGGCGGGTCGGCTGTTGCGCGCGGCTCTGGAAGCTCCTGGCATCGGGGCGCTGGGCGTGTTGCCCAGGCACGGTCGGCGTCGAGCGCTCCAGGAGAGAGAGCAGGGAAGAAGAGAGAATAGGGGAGGGGAGAGGATAGAGGGCGACAGCGGCCAAGGGAGCAGGAGGGAGTGCGGCGGCTGGGAAGGAAGGCAAGGGAGCGGCGACTAGCACAGGGAGAGGAAGGGCGCCGGCTAGGGTTAGGGATAGTGGTGGCTGTTGGGCCTAATGGGCCAGTTTAGTTTAGGGTTTTTTTTCTTCTTTTTTTATTTCCTTTTCTAATTTCGAAATACATATTTAAATAATCATAAAAATTCATAATAATCAAACCAAAATTATTTATAAATAAAATATTAATTCTTAGACTAATATTTATTATATTATTTATGTGAATTTAATATTCAATATTCAAAATCAATCACGAGCATTCAAAAACATTCCAAAGGCAAGTAAATAATAAATACTTAAGGGAAAATTAATTACCATAAATATCATTATTAACTAAATGTATTATTTTTATTTAATGATTTTCATAGTGTCACAGTTTTACAGGTGCCAAAGGTTCACAATAAGCCAATAAAAAGACCAAGAAAGGGTTCAAACAAAGAGAGCAAAAGACAACCCAAAGGCACACTGGTCTGGCGCACCGGACTGTCCGGTGCACCAGGAACTCAAGTCTGAACTTGCCACCTTCGGAAAAATGGGAGGCCGCTCCGCTATAATTCACCGGACTGTCCGGTGAAGCACCAGACAGTGTCCGGTGTGCCAGCGGAGCAACGACTACTTTGCGCCAACGGTCGACTGCAACCGTATTAAATGCGCTACAGTGCGCGCCAGAGTCAGAGCACGCGCAGTTGGCGCACCGAACAGTCTACAGGACCTGTCCGGTGCACCACCAGACAGCCCAGAGGCCCCACCAGTCAGAGCTCCAACGGTCGAACCCTAACGGCCGGATGACGTGGCTGGCGCACCGGACAGTGTCCGGTGGCGCACCGGACTATCCGATGCGCCATGCGACAGCAGCCTTCCAACGACCACTTTTGGTGGTTGGGGCTATAAATACCCCAACCACCCACATTCAATTGCATCCATGTTTTCCACCTTCAACACATTACAAGAGCTATAGCATTCAATTCTAGACACGACCAAAGAGATCAAATCCTCTCCCAAGTTCAGAATCACTCCAAATCAAATAGTGACTAGAGAGAGCGACATTTGTGTTCATTTGAGCTCTTGCGCTTGGATTGCTTCTTTTCTTTCTCATTCTTCTTGTGATCAAACTCAATTGTAACCGAGGCAAGAGACATCAATTGTGCGGTGGTCCTTACGGGAACTTTGTGTTCCGTTTGATTGAGAAGAGAAACTCACTCGGTCTAAGTGACCGTTTGAGAGAGGGAAAGGGTTGAAAGAGACCCAATCTTTGTGACCACCTCAACGGGGAGTAGGTTTGCGAGAACCGAACCTCGGCAAAACAAATCATCGTGTCTCACTCTTTATTTGCCCACGATTTGTTTTTCACCCTCTCTCTCGGACTCGTTTATATTTCTAACGCTAACCCGACTTGTAGTTGTGCTTAAGTTTATAAATTTCAGATTCGCCCTATTCACACCCTTCTATGCGACTTTCAATTGGTATCAGAGCCCGGTGCTTCATTAGAGCCTAACCGCTCGAAGTGATGTCGGGAGCATCCGCCAAGAGGGAGATCGGGACCGGCGAGAATCCCGCCACAAGCCATGGGAAGGCTCCATCCGGGGAGTCCGCCAACAAGGTGAAGGGATCCCCTTCACACAACAAGTCGGGTCGGAGCGATGACAAGAAGAAGAAGATGAGGAAGGTGGTCTACTACGAGACCGACTCTTCGTTGCCATCCACCTCCGGCTCCAACACGCCGTCCGTAACTTCTAAGCGCCATCAACGCAAGAAGTTTAGTAAGATTCCCCTACGCTACCCTCGCATTCCAAAACGTACTCCATTACTTTCCGTCCCATTAGGCAAACCACCCATGTTTGATGGTGAAGATTATAATATGTGGAGTGATAAAATGAGGCATCATCTAACCTCACTCCACACTAGCATTTGGGATGTTGTTGAGATTGGAGTACAGGTACCATCACCGGGGGATGAAGACTATGATTCGAACGAGGTTGCCCAAATCCGACACTTCAACTCCCAAGCCACCACTATACTCCTCGCCTCTCTAAGTCGAGAGGAGTATAACAAGGTGCAAGGATTAAAGAGCGCCAAGGAGATTTGGGACGTACTCAAGACCGCGCACGAAGGAGATGAGGTGACCAAAATCACCAAGCGGGAAACGATCGAGGGGGAGCTCGGTCGGTTCCAACTCAACCAAGGCGAGGACCCTCAAGCCATGTACAACCGCTTGAAGACCTTGGTGAACCAAGTGCGCAACCTCGGGAGCACAAAATGGGATGACCATGAAATGGTCAAGGTTATTCTTAGATCACTTGTTTTTCTTTACCCTACGCAAGTTCAATTAATTCGTGGTAATACTAGATACACACTAATGTCTCCCGAGGAAGTGATAGGTAATTTTGTGAGCTTTGAGTTGATGATCAAAGGCTCAAAGAAAATCATCGAGCTAGATGGCCCCTCCACGCCCGAAGCACAACCGGTCGCATTCAAGGCAACGGAGGAGAAAAAGGAGGAGTCTACATCAAGTAGACAACCCATAGATGCCTCTAAGCTCGACAATGAAGAGATGACACTCATCATCAAGAGCTTCCGCCAAATCCTCAAGCAAAGGAGGGGGAAAGATTACAAGCCCCGCTCCAAGAAAGTTTGCTACAAGTGTGGTAAGCCCGGTCATTTCATTGCTAAATGTCCATTATCTAGTGATAGTGACAGGGGCGATGACAAGAAGGGAAAGAGGAGAGAAAAGAAGAGATACTACAAGAAGAAGGGCGGCGATGCCCATGTGTGCCGCGAATGGGACTCCAACGAGAGCTCCTTCGACTCCTCATCCGACGAGGACGCCGCCAACATCGCCGTCACCAAGGGACTCCTCTTCCCCAACGTCGGCCACAAGTGCCTCATGGCAAAGGACGGCAAAAGGAAGAAGGTAAAATCAAGATCCTCCACCAAATATGAAACCTCTAGTGATGAGGATAATTGTAGTGATGAGGAGGATAATTTGCGTACCCTTTTTGCCAACCTCAACATGCAACAAAAGGAAAAATTAAATGAATTAATTAGTGCTATTCATGAGAAGGATGAACTCTTGGACTCCCAAGAGGACTTCCTAATTAAGGAAAATAAGAAGCATGTTTAGGTTAAGAATGCTTATGCTCTAGAAGTAGAAAAATGTGAAAAATTATCTAGTGAGCTAAGCACGTGCCATGATGTTATCACCAACCTTAGAAATGAGAATGCTAGTTTAATTGCTAAGGTTGATTCAAATGTTTGTGATGCTTCAATTCCCAATCTTAGAGATGATAATGTTGAATTACTTGCTAAGATTGAAGAATTAAATGTTTCTCTTGCTAGCCTTAGAAATGAAAATGAAAATTTAATTGCTAAGGCTAAAGAGTTAGATGTTTGCAATGTTACAATTTCCAATCTTAGAAGTGAAAATGACATTTTACATGCTAAGATTGTTGAACTAAAATCTTGCAAACCCTCCACATCTACTGTTGAGCATATTTCCATTTGTACTAGATGTAGAGACATTAATGTTGATGCTATTCATGATCACCTAGCTTTAATTAAGAAACAAAATGATCACATAGCTCAACTTAATGCTAAAATTAATGAGCATGACTTGGAAAATGAAAATTTTAAATTTGCTAGAAGCATGCTTATAGTGGGAGACGCCCTGGCATCAAGGATGGCATTGGTTTCCAAAAGGGGGACAATGTCAAACTTAATGCCCCTCCTAAAAGATTGTCAAACTTTGTTAAGGGCAAAGCTCCCATGCCTCAGGATAACGAGGGTTATATTTTGTACCCTGCCGGTTATCCCGAGAGCAAAATTAGGAGAATTCATTCTAGAAGTCTCACTCTGGCCCTAATCATGCTTTTATGTATAAGGGTGAGACATCTAGTTCTAGGCAATCAACCCGTGCAAAATTGCCTAAGAAGAAAACTCCTATTGCATCAAATAATTCTAACATTTCATTTAAGACTTTTGATGCATCTTATGTTTTAACTAACAAATCCGGCAAGGTAGTTGCCAAGTATGTTGGGGGCAAGCACAAGAGGTCAAAGACTTGTGTTTGGGTACCCAAAGTTCTTATATCTAATGTCAAAGGACCCGAAACTATTTGGGTACCTAAAATCAAGAACTAAATTTGTTTTGTAGGTTTATGCATCCGGGGGCTCAAGTTGGATCATCGATAGCGGGTGCACAAACCACATGACAGGGGAGAAGAAGATGTTCTCATCCTACGAGAAAAACCAAGATCCCCAACGAGCTATCACATTCGAGGATGGGAATCAAGGTTTGGTCAAAGGATTGGGTAAAATAGCTATATCACCTGACCATTCCATTTCAAATGTTTTTCTTGTAGACTCTTTAGATTACAACTTGCTTTCAGTTTCGCAATTGTGTAATATGGGTTACAACTGTCTTTTTACGGATACAGGTGTTACTGTCTTTAGAAGAAGTGATGATTCAATAGCATTTAAGGGAGTGTTAGAGGGTCAGCTATACTTAGTGTATTTTGATAGAGCTGAACTCGACACTTGCTTAATTGCTAAGACTAACATGGGCTGGCTCTGGCATCGTCGACTAGCACATGTTGGAATGAAGAATCTTCACAAGCTCCTAAAGGGAGAACACATTTTGGGACTAACAGATGTTCATTTTGAGAAAGACAGGATTTGTAGCGCATGTCAGGCAGGGAAGCAAGTTGGTATTCATCATCCGCACAAGAACATTATGACGACTGACAGGCCACTCGAGCTCCTACACATGGACCTATTCGGCCCGATAGCTTACATAAGCATCGACGGGAGTAAGTACTGTCTAGTTATTGTGGATGACTATTCTTGCTTCACTTGGGTGTTCTTTTTGAGGAAAAATCTCATACCCAAGAGACCTTAAAGGGATTCTTGAGAGGGCTCAAAATGAGTTCGGCTTAAGGATCAAAAAGATTAGAAGCGACAACGGGACAAAGTTCAAGAACTCTCAAATTGAAGGCTTCCTTGAGGAGGAGGGCATCAAGCATGAGTTCTCTTCTCCCTACACCCCACAGCAAAATGGTGTAGTGGAGAGGAAGAATCGAACTCTATTGGACATGGTAAGAACCATGCTTGATGAGTACAAGACTTCAGATCGGTTTTGGGCCGAGGCGGTCAACACCGCTTGCTACGCCATCAACCGGTTATATCTACACCGAATCCTCAAGAAGACATCATACGAACTCCTAACCGGGCAAAAGCCCAATGTTTCATATTTTAGAGTCTTTGGTAGCAAATGCTTTATTCTTGTTAAAAGAGGTAGAAAATCTAAATTTGCTCCTAAGGCTGTAGAAGGATTTTTACTAGGATATGATTCAAACACAAGGGCATATAGAGTATTTAACAAGTCCTATGGACTAGTTGAAGTTTCTTGTGACATTGTGTTTGATGAGACTAACGGCTCTCAAGTAGAGCAAGTTGATCTTGATGAGATAGGTGATGAAGAGGCTCCATGCGTCACACTAAGGAACATGTCCATTGGGGATGTGTGTCCTAAGGAATCCGAAGAGCCACCACATGCACAAGATCAACCATCTTCCTCCACACAAGCATCTCCACCAACTCAAGATGAGGATGAGGCTCAAAATGATGAAGGAGAAGATCAAGAAGTTGAGCCACCTCAAGAGGAGAGCAATGATCAAGGGGGAGTTGCCCATGATCAAGATGAGGAAGATGAACAAGTTCCAAGACCGCCACACCCAAGAGTCCACCAAGCAATCCAACGAGATCACCCTGTGAACACCATCTTCGGTGATATTCAAAAGGGGGTAACTACTCGATCTCGTGTTGCTCATTTTTGTGAACACTACTCTTTTGTTTCCTCTATTGAGCCACACAGGATAGAGGAAGCACTTCAAGATTCGGATTGGGTGGTGGCGATGCAAGAGGAGCTCAACAACTTCAGTAGGAATGAGGTATGGCATTTAGTTCCACGTCCTAACCAAAATGTTGTAGGAACCAAGTGGGTCTTCCGCAACAAGCAAGATGAGCATGGTGTGGTGACAAGGAACAAAGCTCGACTTGTAGCCAAGGGGTATTCACAAGTCGAAGGTTTGGATTTTGGTGAAACCTATGCACCCGTAGCTAGGCTGGAATCAATTCGCATTTTACTTGCCTATGCTACTTACCATAGCTTCAAGCTTTATCAAATGGATGTGAAAAGTGCCTTCCTCAACGGACCAATCAAGGAAGAGGTCTATGTTGAGCAACCTCCCGGCTTTGAAGATAGTGAGTACCCTAATCACGTATATAAACTCTCTAAGGCGCTTTATGGGCTCAAGCAAGCCCCAAGAGCATGGTATGAATGCCTGAGAGATTTTCTCATCACTAATGGCTTCAAAGTCGGAAAGGCCGATCCTACTTTATTCACTAAAACTCTTGACAATGATTTGTTTGTATGCCAAATTTATGTTGATGATATCATATTTGGGTCTACTAACGAATCTACATGTGAGGAATTTAGTAGGATCATGACACAAAAATTCGAGATGTCGATGATAGGGGAGTTGAAGTACTTCTTAGGATTTCAAGTGAAGCAACTCCAAGAGGGCACCTTCATTAGCCAAACGAAGTATATTCAAGACATTCTAAATAAGTTTGGGATGAAGGATGCCAAGCCCATCAAGACACCCATGGGAACCAATGGGCATCTCGACCTCGACACGGGAGGTAAATCCGTCGATCAAAAGGTATATCGGTCGATGATAGGCTCTTTACTCTATTTATGTGCATCTCGACCGGACATAATGCTTTCCGTATGCATGTGTGCAAGATTCCAAGCCGACCCTAAGGAAGCTCACCTTACGGCCATAAAACGAATCTTGAGATATTTAGTTTATACTCCTAAGTTTGGGCTTTGGTATCCTAGGGGATCCACATTTGATTTGATTGGTTATTCGGATGCCGATTGGGCGGGGTGTAAAATTAATAGAAAGAGCACATCGAGGACTTGCCAGTTCTTGGGAAGGTCTCTGGTGTCTTGGGCTTCAAAGAAGCAAAATTCCGTAGCTCTTTCTACCGTCGAAGCTAAGTATATTGCCGCAGGCCATTGTTGCGCGCAACTACTTTGGATGAGGCAAACCCTTAGGGACTATGGTTACAAATTAACCAAAGTTCCTCTTCTATGTGATAATGAGAGTGCAATCCGCATGGCGGATAATCCCGTGGAGCATAGCTGCACTAAACACATAGCCATTCGGTATCATTTTCTTAGGGATCACCAACAAAAGGGGATATCGAGATTGCTTATATCAACACTAAAGAACAATTAGCCGATATCTTTACCAAGCCACTAGATGAACAAACTTTTAACAAACTTAGGCATGAGCTAAATATTCTTGATTCTCGGAATTTCTTTTGATATCTTGCATACCTAGCTCATTAATATACCTTTGATCATATCTCTTTTATATGCTATGACTAATGCGTTTTTCAAGTATATTTCAAACCAAGTCATAGATTGAAAGGGAGTTAGAGTCTTTGGCGAAGACAAAGGCTTCCACTCCACTCCATCAATTACTCACCCTTCGCCGTCGCTCCGAGCCACTCTCCAACTTTGGTATAATCTTCACTCATATTTTGTTTGTCAAAGGAGGAGAAAGTAGTTGGTAGGGCTTATATTTCACTCAAATATCCGTTTTTGGTGATTCATGCCAAATGGGGAGAAAGTATTAGCCCAAAGCAAAAGGACCGCACCACCACCAATTTTCAAAATTTGAGTTAAGAAAAGATTGTGAAATGATAAATTTTTCAATTGGTATCTTAGTTTTGATAGAATTTCAAATTGGAACACCCTCTTCAAAAACTAATATCTAAAACCCTCTTGAACACTAAGAGGAGGATTTCATTGAGGGGGAGTTTTATTTAGTCAAAGGAAAAGCATTTGAAACAGGGGGGAATTTCAAATCTTAAAAATGCTTCTCAAAATCTTATCCATTTACCTTTGACTATTTGCAAAAGGACTTTGAAAAGAATTTACAAAAGGATTTGCAAAAACAAAACATGTGGTGCAAGCGTGGTCCAAAATGTTAAAAATATAAAGAAACAATCCATGCATATCTTATGGGAATATTTATTGGTTCAATTCTAAGTAACCTTTGTACTTACATTCTGCAAACTAGTTCAATTATGCACTTCTATATTTGCTTTGGTTTGTGTTGGCATCAATCACCAAAAAGGGGGAGATTGAAAGGGAAATAGGCTTACACCTTTTCCTTAATTGATTTTGGTGATTGAATTGCCCAACACAAATAATTGGACTAACTAGTTTGCTCTAGTCTATAAGTTTTACAGGTGCCAAAGGTTCACAATAAGCCAATAAAAAGACCAAGAAAGGGTTCAAACAAAGAGAGCAAAAGGCAACCCAAAGGCACCCTAGTCTGGCGCACCGGACTGTCCGGTGCACCAGGAACTCAAGTCTGAACTTGCCACCTTCGGGAAAATGGGAGGTCGCTCCGCTATAATTCACCGGACTGTCCGGTGTGCCAGTGGAGCAACGGCTGCTTCGTGCCAACGGTCGACTGCAACCGCATTAAATGCGCTACAGTGCGCGCCAGAGTCAGAGCACGCGCAGTTGGCGCACCGGACAGTCTACAGGACCTGTCCGGTGCACCACCGGACAGCCCAGAGGCCCCACCAGTCAGAGCTCCAACGGTCGAACCCTAACGGCCGGATGACGTGGCTGGCACACTGGACAGTGTCCGGTGGCGCACGGGACTGTCTGGTGCGCCATGCGACAGCAGCCTTCCAACGACCACTTTTGGTGGTTGGGGCTATAAATACCCCAACCACCCCACATTCAATTGCATCCAAGTTTTCCACCTTCAACACATTACAAGAGCTATAGCATTCAATTCTAGACACGACCAAAGAGATCAAATCCTCTCCCAAGTCCGGAATCACTCCAAATCAAATAGTGACTAGAGAGAGCGACATTTGTGTTCATTTGAGCTCTTGCGCTTGGATTGCTTCTTTTCTTTCTCATTCTTCTTGTGATCAAACTCAATTGTAACCGAGGCAAGAGACACCAATTGTGTGGTGGTCCTTGTGGGAACTTTGTGTTCCATTTGATTGAGAAGAGAAGCTCACTCGGTCTAAGTGATCGTTTGAGAGAGGGAAAGGGTTGAAAGAGACCCGGTCTTTGTGACCACCTCAACGGGGAGTAGGTTTGCGAGAACCGAACCTAGGTAAAACAAATCATCGTGTCTCACTCTTTATTTGCCCACGATTTGTTTTTTCACCCTCTCTCTCGGACTCGTTTATATTTCTAACGCTAACCCGGCTTGTAGTTGTGCTTAAGTTTATAAATTTCAGATTCGCCCTATTCACCCCCCTCTAGGCGACTTTCACACCTTATTATACTCCTCTCGACACAAGGAGGCGAGGAGTATAGTTGTGGCTTGGGAGTTAAAGTGACGAATTTGGTCGGCCTCGTCCGAATCGTAGTCCTTGTCCCCTACCTTCGGTACCTGCGCTCCATACTCAACAATATCCCATATACTTTTGTGGAGTGAGGTTAGATGATGCCTCATTTTATCACTCCACATACAATAATTCTCACCATCAAAAAATGGTGGTTTGCCTAGGGAAAAGGAAAGTAATGGAGTGCGTTTGGAAATGCGAGGATAGCGGAGGGGCATCTTACTATACTTCTTGCGCTCATGGCGCTTAGAAGTGATGGACGCCGATTCGGAGCCAGAGGTGGAGGGTGACGAAGAGTCGGTCTCGTAGTAGACCACTTTCTTCATCTTCTTCTTCTTGTCACCTCTCCGTTGTGACTTGATGGAGGAAGAGGATTCCTCCTTGTGCTTGTGGCCGGACTCCCTCGAGTGGGTTCTCCCCGAGCTTGCGGACTTGTCGCCACAGGTCACGATCTCCCTCTTGGCGTGATCTCCCGACATCACTTCGAGTGGTTAGACTCTAATGAAGCACCGGGCTCTGATACCAATTGAAAGTCGCCTAGAGGGGGGTGGATAGGCGGAATCTGAAATTTGCAAATTTAAGCACACACTACAAGCCGGGGTTAGCGTTAGAATTAAATCCGAGTCCGAAAGAGAGGTAAAAACAAATCAACCAAGAAATAAAGCGGATGAACACGGTGATTCGTTTTACCGAGGTTCGGTTCCAAAGAACCTAGTCCCCGTTGAGGTGGTCACAAAGACCGTGTCTCTTTCAACCCTTTCCCTCTCTCAAACAGTCACTTAGACCGAGTGAGCTTTCTCCTTAATCAATGGGTCACTTAGACCCCACAAGGACCACCACACACTTGGTGTCTCTTGCTTTGATTACAAGTCACTTGAGAATAAGAATGGGAAAAGAAGAAAGCATGATTGCAAAAGCCAAGCGACAAGAGCGACAAATAACACACAGATCACTCTCTCTCTCTCTCTCAAGTCCTTAATCACTAATGATCACTTGTCTCAATTGTGGAACTTGGAGAGATTGCAAGCTTTGATTGTGTCTTGGAATGGATTGCTAGCTCTTGTATTGAATGTGGAAGATTGGAATGATTGGGTGATGTGAATGGAGGTGGTTGGGGTTGTATTTATAGCCCCCAACCACTTCCTAGCCGTTGCTCCTTTTCTGCCGACCGCGGACGGTCCGCGCCCCTGGTCCGGACGGTCCGCCCCTGCACACCAACGACTGAAATCGCCACGGTCAGCAGTAACGGCTATATAGCATTTAATGTGTCGTTAGATGTCAGATAAAGGCAGTCGCGGACGGTCCGGTCGTGCACCCCGGACGGTCCGCGAGGATGCTATAATTCATTTTACCGAACCCGTCACCTTCGGGTTTTTCGGTTCTGCGTTGACCGGACGATCCGCGCTTGGTCTCGGATGGTGCTTATTTTTCCACCGGACGGTCCTTTGTGTAGACTCGCTTTTATGCAGTGTTCCTGTCCAAGGGTCACCTTGGTGTCACGGACGGTCCGCCGCAAGGGCCCGGACGGTCCGTGCTTAGGTGTTTTTCCAAAAAGCTTCTCCTGTCCGGAATAATCTACGGTATTCTAGACAGTCGACTTTAGAATAGTTGTAGATGAACTTATGCACCTGTGGAATGATCAACTAGACAAACTGGTTAGTCCACAAGGTTTGTGATGGTTGTCAAACACCAAAATCGATTATAGGAAATGTTGAGACTATTTCCCTTTCAAAAACGTTTCAAATGAGCCAAACCTAGCTTTGATACCAATTGAAAGAAACATGTGACGCCTAAGAGGGGGTGAATTAGGACTTCTAAAACTTTCTCTAAACTAGGCCACAAATAAAACCCTAGAGCAAAACCTATGCAAATAATCAAATAGAATGTGCAAACTAGGTTTTGTTTAAGTGTTGTTATATGTACCGCATTGGCTAAGTTTCAATCCTAAATAATATAAGTATAAAAACAAGATTGAAACTTAAATGCTTAATATAAATGCGAGAAGCTAAGGAGCAAGGTAGAGATGCAAACTCTTGTGGATGACGCCGGTATTTTTACCGAGGTATCCGGAACCACGCAAAGTCCCGACTAATCCTCATTGGTGCACGCGAGGGCCAAGCACCACGGTCGAGTAACTCCGTAGAGAGTTGCGGGCCTTCTCCATGCGCAAGTGGTGCTCCACTTCCGGCTCCTCTCGGACGCTCCCCGCCGTCTCCACTATCGAGCTTCTAGCTGAAAATGCCGCGAGCCTCGTTCCCTCCGGTACACGGTGGCGACCGTGACAGAAACACGGTTGTCACGGTCTCGCAAGACTCTCGCCCCACTCGGTACAATTACAACGGCTCGTGCAAGAGCTGAGGGGTTGTGTGGTTTTTCTAAACTCACTCAACTAACTAGGGTTCACCTAGAGCAAGCGCTAAAGCGGTCTAACTAACCTAAAGGCAAAGGCAAGGGCATCATCATTGACGATCCTCGCATGTCAAATATATCACAAAAGGAGATTGCTCGAAAGACTCCGGATGAGAAGGCTAAAAAGTCCGAAGGGGCCGAGGGCAGGCACAATTAATGAGCCAAGCACGATAGCCTGGCCCAAGCATCGCGAACGGTTTGGCACCTACGTGCGGACGGTCCGGTGCTCGGACAGACGGTCCAGCTAACTCAGCCGAACAGTCCTCCTATGACCAAAAGTGTCAGCCTCCACACAAAGCAAGGAAAGAGACGCAAGGGCAAAGCACATATGGTCGGCTGATCAAAGCTGACCCTACTTTTGATCAATTGCTCTCCAAGAGTGCTAGCAAGAAGACCGTTCTACGTGATCAGTCAACGAAGAAACCTCGATCACCTGCTAAAACAAAACAGCCAAACAAAATGGCACGGAAGGCGACACAACAAGCATCGCCTATTCATCATATGAGACCAAGGTACTTTCCGCCCGTTTACTCATCGTCGGTATATTATCCTGTTCAAATATGGAATGGTACGACGATGAATCCATGGTACATATATAGTTCCTTTGTCTATCCAGACTGGGGGCACCTCCATTCTATTCATTTTTTATCCATTGATCAAATGGTCATGGCCGAGAAAGATACGATCTGAAACGACCTTTATACATTGGTGCTTTATTGAATAATCTTCATTTTGAAAAACCGGTGACTTATATCAGGTTTAGTTCATATGCTTTTGGTTCGTCAACCTTCACCAAAAGGCAGGAGGGCATATGTTGAACACAAAAAAGGAAGTGCGGACAATCCGGCCCTGAGACCGGACGGTCCGCGGTGGTAGCGCGGACGATTCGCGCGTGCGCAGAGTCAGTTAGGGTTCTTAGTTTCTCGCGGGATTTGTTACCTAAAACCGCGGGATTAGCTCCGGAAACAGTTTGTAGCATATCCAGACCTCTCCTTTATATAGAGGAAGGGCTACGACCGATTGAAACCCCCAACAATCGATCAAATCAAGTCTATTTCTCGTTTTTACCTTTTGCATTAGGAGTAGTTCTAGTTTAGCCCTAGTTTAGCCTCTTAATCCCTAAATTCTTCGCTTCTCCTCGACTCTACGTCGATCAGGAGTCTAGGTCGGCCTGCCGAGCCTAGACAACACATAGGATCTCTCCTCCCCCGACGGGGTCCCTCCCGGGAGTGAGATCCAGACGCCACCGGTGAACTCCGTCGCCCCTGCGCACGCGCGGACTGTCCGGCCCCAGGGCGCGGACCGTCTGACATGTCAGGCAGGGAACCCAAGCCCTACGCCAGGTCGCGGACCGTCCGGCCCCTGGCCGCGGACCGTACGCGCCTGTGCAGAGAGCACCGCCGCCAGTTCTCATTATAGTGATTGGCGCCCAAAAAGGTGTCAACACGTCTCTGCGAATGATGAGATGGATAGATCTCAGATCTACGAACTATATGTCCTAGAGTTTGCTAGGATGGTCAGGTTTTGAAGACAAATAATCTATGCTACACCTACACAATATTATTGAGTACAAACTTCTGATCAATCAACTCATACCCATGCTTTAGAGGGTGTTTAAATGCACTAGAGATAATAGTTAGTGACTAAAATTAGCTAGAGACATACAAACACATTAGCTAATTGTTCAGTTAATAGCTATTTTTAGTAAATTAGCTACTAGTTAGCTAACTATTTGTTAGCTAGCTAATTCTAATAGTATATTTTTAGCTAACTAACTATTAGCTTTAGTACATTCAAACACCCACTTAGTCCCTTAGAGCAACTCCAATAGTTATGTAAATTTTAGCTCTCTAAATCACAGATTTAAGAAGTTGCTAAATGGCTTTTGGAGTAAAAAAATGTGAGTTCTCCAATAGTTCTCTAAATATAGGTTGTAATTTTGTTTTATATCTATCCACATAAAAAATAAGTCACAAAAACTATATAATGCAGTTAACATTTTTGTTTAGGGAGTTGTTAAATGGTTGCCAAATGTAGAGAGAAAATGAGGTTAGATGACAAGTTGTTAAATTTAGAAAGTTCATTTAGAGAACTGTTGGAGAATAATTTTTATGTTAACTACCTAAATTATTGATTTAGTAAGTCTTTTAGAGAACTATTGGAGTTGCTCTTAGAAGCGTTCCTCAATTCAAGAATATCTAAAGCGGATGAACGCATGAATTGATGGAATCTACTAGTAAACCTAATAACCATCTTCTTGGAATAGGGCAAGGCAATTCATGGGAGGAACTAGTGTACAGGTTCATCAGCCGTTTCAGATCCCAAGATAGCCGGTCAATAACTCGACAATGTTGTCAAGCCATTATACTCTTACAAAATCTATAAGGTCCCATTTATTTCGTTAGAATTGAATTCCATTTTAATAATTATAATTTATATAAAACTAATTAAGTTCATATATTTATATATATAAGATATTTGTATATTATTCTAAATTATATGAGAGAGATAGTTATATACTACATTTATGTTATAACAAAACAAGTAGAATAGTGTGATATAAGTTGTACATCGGAAACATAGCATGTAAACCTATAGAATTAATTTCCATTTCTCAACTCATAAATTTGAGGTAGGCTTATATGATAACTTTGGAAAGTGGTGTAATGTCACATTCTAAAAAATTAGCCTATTTCATTAGTAAGATTCAAATTTCTTAAAATGAAAGGAAACAAACGGGACCTAATTGACAACAAACGGGACCTAATTGACAGCTATTTTAGCTCATAGCTAGAATCATTTTTTTAGGATGTGAACCAAACTCACTCTAGATTCCTTCTAGCAAATACAATAGTTATATGTACGATGCATCTTAATTTTTTTCTCCCTCTCAAGTCTCAACCTACATGTAACTTGCACTGCTAATATTATTGGGTGATACTTTGAAGTTCATTTCATTCGTCCTAAGTTTTTCTTAAATTTCGAGAGCAACGTGCAGGTATTCCCACACAAGCTCACGCTACGCATCGGACTCGTACTGCTTTTCCGCCTGATATCTTTTTTTAAAAAAAGTCGCAATGCCTAATAGTCCATCCATCCAGCTCGCCAGCTGGAATTTGTTTTTCCACCGATCCTGTCTCCTTCGCGATCCGACCCAAGGAAAGAAATCACTGCAGATAGATTCTTTACGCTACAGCTCCAGCTAGACAGGAGACGCAGACGCGGGTAGTCACGGAGCCACGTACTCGAAACACGGGATATCTGCCTTGACTTTCAGTATGTATATAAGAAAGAGACAGGTTACATCCAAAGGATTTCTACAAGGAGGGCCGACTGTGGGCATGTCATAACTCCTGCCGCTTTTATATCTCCAAAAAATTGTGGAGCCAAAAAAAAAAGAGAGAGACTCGAGCCTATCTATACATGATGACGATACAGCCCAGGATGAAAATGTTTACCACTTCAACAACACAAATCGACGTCTAGACAAAAGGATGCAACCTGATGGATTCCTCAGTGCCCAACCAGCACATTACTGAACAACCTGAGGGAGCAGTAATTTGCGGACGACGGCATGCAATGTTACGAGGATCCCTATCTGCAGAATCACCAATCACCCTTGACCAGCCAGACATCTTAGCGCTACAAAAACACAGCACATAAGCATTTGATATGGCGCAGTCAGTGCATTCGCAAAGGGATCAAAACAGGTTTACCCAAGACTTAAGAGACCTTACAGGATCTGCATTAGAGTAATAAGCTCCACCATGATTGGTAAAGTCCAGTGATATCAGAAAGATTAAACTTCAAGAGTTTTTCCCAGAAAAATTGCACAATTGCAGTTCACCTGTTCTTCTGAAAAGGTAACTTCAGTATCGAATCTGGACCTGAATACAGTAGCAAAATTCGTCTGTTAGGATGACCATCTAATGAATACAGGTTGCATCCCTTTTGTCAATGAACAAAAATAACATACACAGATTAACATACAGTAGCAAAATTACTTCATGTATAAATGAATCAATTACCATAAACACGACCTCATGGAATCTACATACACTAGTCTAGCTGGGATTACATGTTACTATGCTAGGTGTAACTGTCAGATGTGAAAAGTGGATCACTATAAACGAAGTATGAAAAATACCCATAAACATCAGGCAACAACTAAACAAGGGCAATCTTTTTAAGGGTTCGAAATTTTAAGTAAAACTTAGTGGACCCTACCATACTAGTATTTGTCAATCAAGCAAACAGTAGAATGACAAGGAAACGAAGTTCAGATCAGGGTTGACCATAACTGGGAAAGCTACATTCATCGCCATGGTTGTGACAGTGAGATGGCATTGTTTGATACAGCTGCTCCACGATCTCTAAAGATAGCAGATTTGAGGACATTGTACTGATTAACAACTGAGTTGTACAAAGTATTTGTGAATAGCTCCCTTCCCTGGGTGAAAAAGAAACGAGAAGCAGAAGTCATAATCACTAACAAATTTCCAAGGGATATACAACAAAATTAAACAAACAAAGACAAGCCCAGTGAGCAACAAGCTAACAAAACCTTATGAAAGTTATAGGCACTATGTTAAGTTAGTATCATGGACACTTAATACTTCTTACTAATAAGATACCCTTTTGTCTCAAAGAACAAGGGATTAAAGATCGAGAGCAATGCGAAACTTACATTGCAACAGAACCATTCAACCAACTCCAAGTACAATCAGTAGGGTTTGTTAATATGAAGTCAAAAAGAAAAAAATGATAATATAATCAATATTGCACACTGATGCAAGAGCTTGAATTCCATCAATAAGCAAAAATAAGAATGCACCCTTTTATTATGATTTTTTCATGGCATGGAGAAAAGAGAAATGAACCAGTGTTTTTTTTATCGGGAAAACTGTAGGGGAAGCCCCTACAGCAGAAAACCAGTGTTGGTCCATTCTACAAAGTCATACACGAAAGGCGCCAAATTACTAGGCCAATGTATGAATATCAACTTTCCTAACAGCCTAGATATCCAGACATTTCCACCATTTAAATCAATTAATGTATACGAGATTTGGCAATACTAGTTGCCTTCGGTAAGAGAACAATCAAATCTGTAGAAGCTTATTTGCTTGTAACACTCAAAATCTATTATCAATTTTTTTTACTTGAATACGCAGAAGAGCTATGTATCATTGTATTAAGGTAGAAGAGAGAAGGGAGGGTTCTTATAAAAGTAAAACTACACCCCCACTCCGAACCAAGAGTGAGGGGTTGAACCGAGACAAACTAAAGAGAGAGCTGGTCTAAAGAAAAAGAAGCACTTGACCACAACACACACTAGAGCCCTAAGGAACTCCAACCCTTAGCCCTAACTCTCTGAGCTTAACCGCTCCAGCCGAACACCACAGGTGGCGCTCCTCCAAATAGTCATGCACAGCAGCTTGTACCCGCAGTTGGGCTCCTTCAAAAACACAAGCATTACAAAGTTTCCATAAAGTCCAAGCCCCCAGGATGATAGCAGAGTTGAGACCCTTTGGAGATTTCTGCAAACCTTCCTCCACCAATCTGTAAAGAACCATTCATGCCGCCTAGGAGCTTTTGAAGCAAGGCCAAGAGGAGCTAAGATTTTATGCCCGAAGTCTCGGGCAAAGACACAGGTGGTAAGAATGTGTTAAACGTCCTCCTCTTCTTGGTCACAAAAAAATGTTCCGGATGAAGGAGGCCTCGCTTCTTTAACCTGTCAGCTGTCGAAACACGGTTTCTAACCTGTCAACTGTCCAAATCTATCATCAATCTGACTGCCATAAATGGAGTTTCATCACCCAACTCCAATATAAAAAGTACAAGTAAATCAGCTTATAGTGTAGCACAAATTCACAGGCCAGCTATTTACAGGCACAGTAAGATTGAGGAATATTGGCGCTTCCAATGAATAGCCAATTACCACAAAGAAATAGAAGCAGGAGCATCGGCAATTCGGCACTATCAAGAAGCATGATGATGTATATAAATATCATTGAGAACAAACCTCATCAGCATTCTTGGTATGACAAGTAATATCCCCATACTTTGTTTCTTCAGTTGCTGACAAGCCTACTCCATGGAAGGATATCACCCTCTGTTCACCAATCTCTTTCTCGACCTATTCAACTCGGACGAGAAAGAAAATTTTCAAATAGGTACCACAGCAAGAATACTTAAACAGGTACGATGAGCACAAATGAAGTACAGTACCTGTTGTGGTGGAGGCATAACCTCGTAGCACAGTAATGATAGTGGATATATGTGCCCAGGAACACCAGCATGCTCCAGAAGCCTCCTCATATTGTCCACTGTGGATGAATCAAAATGCGCCTGCCCTTGTTTTTGCATATAGCAGATAAAATAAACATAAGGGAACATACTTACCCATGCAGCGGACTTCTCAAGCATTGTCTTAGGCAAAAAAAAAAGGATAATTCTTGTGAGCAACCTCTACAACTGTCTGTACCATCTCGTTTCATTTGCCTTTTAGTAACGCAGTTACATTGAAAGAGAAGATGTGCTATAATGCATAGCAAAGTCAAAATGGAAGAATAAGACCATCAGGCAAGAGCATATACCGGGTACCACTCTCCTGTTGAAGGATTTGGGCGATCTCTACCACCACTCGGTGCAATCCAAATTAGCTGTGAACCACCACTGTGTATTGTCGTAAGAAGATATGTGGGATCAAGCACAAAACAGTAAAGGCAATTGCATGCACGATGATCTAGATTGAGAATATGTTTTTCCTCATGAGGGCAAGAACCAACTTAGCAAAGAGTAATGGTGCACAAAAAACTTTAAAGATTTTTGTGCAAGTGAATAGTCCATTAGTCTTTTTTGAACAGGAGTTCTTTACTCTTTTACTTGATAAATTTGTGCCATGAGGCACCAGCTTTTGGTACAAGTCATCAATACAGAGTCAATACATAGGGAAAAAGGATTACAAACTAACATGTTATTGTAAGGGAAGATACCGTAAAAGCAAGGCCATTTCCTTGAGGCTCCGAGTGTTTGATCTCCTCTTCATCTCAATTAGCTCTGGAAAATCATTCATATGCTTTTTCGAGTACACACAAATGAGATTTCTGTTGGGAGAAAAATGCTTGAGTGACATTGATAGGAGTCAAAGAAAACAGAGACAATATTGTCACACGTCAAAAAAAGATCTGGGTGAAGAGAAAGACCTTCCCATGCTAAATGGCTTGCAAAGTGGATCGGTAACAACCCTATCGCCAGCAACATAAACCTACATCAGGTGGAAACTTTAACTGGTTTGATTGGGTCAAATAGTTCACTGATAACTTAACAGTGTATAGTCAAAGAACGGCCTTACTATGTTTTCACTAATCCATGGATTGGTTTTTTCAAGAAGCAAGGCGATAATTGCTGGATCTGCTTCTGTCTGATGGTTGGACATCAAAACAACATTGTGGCCCTGTGATGACGTACTTCAGTACTATTTTGCATAAGGACTTTTGGAATTATTGATTGTAAGAATAGGTGTATCAGGAAAAGTACTGCGACAACATCATTTCCGACGTAAGATGTGTACTAATATGGGAATTATGGGCCATGATGTCATTATAATTCATAAGAAAGGAGTATTTGCAATTTCAATGTTCCAATAGATATCTCTAAGCAATTCTCAAAATGAGAAACAAATTATCAGTTCCTTTTCGTTCCTTACAAAGTGATATACATTCTATTTTCATTAAAAATGTTGATGTGATGACATTGGGCATCAATACAGAATACACAATGATGGTTTACACGTTACTCTTCTTCTGAAAAGACCTTGACAGTTTGAATTCACAGTACCATTGTAAGATTTAGTGCTGAAAAATAATGTAGTGACAATTACTGAATGTAACGTGAACCATAGATAGGATAAGATGAATTGACCTGGTGGAGCTTCTCTTCCATGTCATGGAAAAGGGAAATGTTGCCAACATAGGAGTTCCTGAGCAGATGAAATGAGGTTAGCAGAAGATAAGGGAACTATTAAAGTTTCCTGGCATGCTTTGGTAGTAAATAAACCAAAATATGTTAGCAATTAGCCCTATAACTGTTGATAGTGGAGATTGATGAAATGCTCTTGCAAAAAAAAATGTGCAAGGAGAAAAAACTTGTGAATTTTGGTGGGTTGCGGATTACACATGACCAGTCCCATCCGTAACAATTAACAAGCCGGATGCTCTTTTTTATTTCTCCTTGATTTTTTTTTGTGCAAGGTCAAATTTTGCATGCACATAGATGAACTGTATTTTCTATTCATCAATATTTTTTGTTAAAATTTTCTATGCACAATTAGAGATCCATACTTTTTCTTGGAGCATCTAAGATGATTTTTTGTTAATCAAAGATTCCACTCTCACTACACTAATAATTAAATAAGTAAACAAGTGACTGAAGCAAGACGATGTTGATAAATGAGGCATGGCTTCCAGAGATGCAAACGAAGGTTACACTATAGATTAAGCAGATATTATCTCCTTCATGATATTAGACTCGACAAAATGTAAACCTCAACAGTCAACAACATGCTGGAAATATCTGAACGAAGCATTTGTTTTATTTGGAAATTAGCATTCTGTCATTGTGCTACAAACTACAATAAGTTTGCATGCCATGAAAACAAAGGAGCCTACTCTATGCTTCCAGATAATTAATTCGTGGCAAATGAGAACAACAATGGTGAGTGAAGCTGGTAAGGCATGCTATCCACCCCAGTCAAAAGAAATAACTTCCAAAAGCACAGCAAAATTTGTGAATTATTTGAAATTAATATGTTATCATATCAGATTTTGTATTACCTGAAATCTACCAGAGGCCTAATGTAGTTCTGACCAAACATGTAATAGTCAAATGGTTCCCGCACAGCTTTGTGATACGGTGGAAAGGTAAATGGATTCTGCAAAAGGATGGAGGCCGTCTTAGAAAATAAATAAAATTATGAGAGCAAATTGTGATGGAAATCAGAGTAGACGGTGAAACCTGTACATCCAGTAGAACACGATCAAACAAAGCTGTCATATTTGAAAGCATGATCTCATATGCATTAGGATCACCATTTTGCAGGACCTAACAAAGCAAAACATTCGCATGACATGAAGCATAACAAGAAGATGATAGCCCGTTAAAAATACTGCAAAGATCAGCCCAGCAGTTCTTACTGCATTCCTGTAATTATAATACAGCTCCTCCAAGTTAATGGCAACATCTGCAGGAAGTTTTCCATTATCCCGTTCCTTTCTTATGTGCAAAATGAGCTCTGCACAACGTGTAAATAGGAAAAAGAAGGAAGTCGTCAGTTTGTCTGCATACTAGATTATTATATATTAAGGGCATGTACAACTCTGACATTGTTGCACGGTACTCCAAATATAAGATACAGCTAAAACACAATATCATACAGTGGACGTGTCTAAAACATGTGTCTTACCATATTCATTGTACAAATCAGAGCATTCAATAAATTAAATTGACTAATCAGCTAGTCTCATGTCTCGAGCATAGAGCTAAGACGTGTCTTCGTCAAGATACGTGTCTTGAGCTTTTTACATTTACCCACTTAGACACACTCGAAGACACAGCTCGAAACACCCATTGTACATGCCCTAATGTGGCATGTCAGCATGTGAAATTACTAGGTTGGTTCCATGCGACTACGCAAGCAATTTGGCATAAGGGCATGTACAACCCACATAAATGATACGTATCTTGAGAAGTATTAAAGATTTAAAGGGGTAAGTGCAAAAAAACACAATAGACATATCTTGGTGAAGGAATGTCCCTAGCATGGTTCTCAAAGTCTAGATACGGTTTCACACATACAACTCACATAAATAAACCGTATATTAAGGAGTTTTAGTGAATAAAATACAAGACTTAGATACATTGGTTTATACGAAGGAATTTCTTAGATGTATCTAGTACTTGGAGAACTACAACATAGTATCTAGGTTGTACGACTACTTTGGCTGGGCAGCTGTGCCTTCATTGCTAGAGTAGAGACACCAGTAGTGGCAGCGGATAGTGACGCAAATGCAGTTATAGTGCGTAACGATCCAAAAGAGATATGGGCAATATAAGCGCAAGGCGGACTGCATTTGGAAGCAGCAGCAGCAACCAAACCTTCCTCGTCGAGCAGCGACAAGGGTCCCACCACCTCCTCGGCACCCATATAGGAGGCGAGCACAGCGCCCTTGGCCGGGACCCGCGGGCCCCGTCCCCCTCCGGTAGCCCTCCACGCGGCCTTGGCTTCCAGCCGGAGTGCCCCGCGGCGGAACCATAGCAGCCTCGCCGGCGCAGCAACGATGGCGGGCCGCAGCGAGGCCAACCAGGGCGACAGCGAGGAGGCAGCGGAAGCGGGGCAGGCGCCCCCTGCGAACGCGACCAGCGGCGGAGCGTGCATGGGGTCTGGGGGGGGGGGGGGGGGGGGCGGCGAAGAAAGGTTCTAGAAACCTAATAATCCGAAAACCCTAGTGGGAATGGCGGCCTGGGAAATAGCGCATGAGTTCAGCTGAGGCGGAAGCCGGACGGAGAGGGCGAAGAAGGCGTCGACAGTCGACACGAGAAGCCTCGGCCCGCTCACCCCTGCTAGCAGCATATTTTCCTCGATTTTTCTGTTTAGTTTTTCTCCTCAGAAATTTAAAATAGGGCCTTTTGTGTGTGGTTAGGATTTGTCGAGGAAAATTATTGGATGACACGGCACCTTTCTATTCCCTTATTTTGGCACATACGGCATTGTGTTAGGGCATGGCTGAGCCCGTAGAACGGTTTCTAAATAAAAGATAAAATAAAATAAGAGAAACAACTAAGAGACTGTATAATACAACTTTGAGTTTTTAGATAATAAATTAGACGAGTGACCGTGTGTTACAACGGGAACATATAATGTCACAATAACTTATAACTTATATACAATAACTTTAATATCTTATAAAATCGTTAACAACAACCAACACAAAACTAAACTAATACAAAGATCAAATTCACTTTAAAGTTTCATACAATTTAGTGTGCAAGTAATAGCACATAAGCCCTTAAAAGATACACAAACTTTTTCGTGGTCCATTAGGTTATGATATCCCTTTTCCATCCTTTCTATCCCATGAATTAAACGCCACCACATTATTGTCACATTTAAATCTTTTCACACTATATCCCTGTGTCTGTATTGTCACTCTTTCTACCTTGGTCTGTTCTATGAACAAAAATATTGGCTGTTTTTTTTTTTGCTTGAGGCCATCTCTGACATGGTCATGAACAGATCCAGTCTCGGTTATATGATTTATTCTTGTTTCGCTCTTTGCAGAAATTTTTCGTTTAGAACGTCATCCAATTGTAGAGTTTGCACTTGATGATTTTAAAAAGGTGAGGTTTCAGAAGATTTGAATGGAACGGCATCACAAGTCAGCAGCAGAAACTGCAGAACTTCAGCAGACCCCTTCAGGGAATCAACCTGCAAGTGAAGGTCATAATGCATTTCTTGTTAGGTATGTGCCACGAGAGTTAAAAATTAATATAAAACATAGATACGGAACGATAAATATTACTATAATAAATAAAATATGTGTGACAAAATATCACTATAACACTAATATTATATTAACGATATAAATATGTCGACTCCAATAGAATGAACTGATGTCGAACAAATATTATAATATTGTATAAATTATTTCTAAAGAATCAATATAGAATTCTGAATGATAGACAAATATATCGATATTCTCATACACAAATCTAATATTATTTCTAAAAAATCAATATAGAATTCTCATAACTTAACAGATCGATCAACTGCTGCGAGTGGGACCACCTCCGGTGCAACGAGGCACGAGCGTGTGAACGTCTTCATTGATGGCGCAGACAGCTTGCGTGGTTAGATCCCGTCAGCGGTGGGTAGGCTCACGAAGCTCATGTTGATGACCCCGTTCCAGCTACTGGGGCTCACGGGCTCCATCCCGGACTACCTCACTGTATTGTCCAACTTGCAGTTCCTCACCATCTCTCACACTAACGAGTCCAGTAGCATCTCGGAGTCCCTGACATGGCTGTAGAGAGGCGACGATGCGACGGGGGTAGGGCTGGTTGAGGTCGGCGCCGAGGCCGAAAGGCGAGGACGAGGGCGGGGGCATGACCTGGCCTATGGGCGCCTCCCTTCGCCTATGGACGCCTCCCTTCGCTCTTAATAGTAGAGACTAGGTAAGTGCCCGTACGTTGCAACGGGAACATATAATATCATGATAACTTATGTACAAATGTGTGTTATACTGTTATGCGAAAAGATTTTGTAATCCATTTGTGATCCTAGCCATACATAAATTTTGGTATAGTACAATGATCAAGTCTTACGATGGAACATAAATTATTTGTTGAAATACTAACGCACAACTATTACATGAAAACGAACAATACATATATTATCATCGACTTTAGTATCTCACAAAAACTTTACCAACAATCAATATAGAACTATACTGATACAAAGGTCAAATTTAAAGTTTCATTCAATTTGCTTGTGCGTTTGGCGAGAAATCTCCTGGCCCCCACTTGATCCTCCCGCTCGATAATGTTGCGCACACGTTCCACGGCTCTGGCGAACCTTCACTGTTTCCCACCATAAGTAGTACGACGGTGGGGCATGAGTCCAGATGCAACGTCTCTCTCTCCTTTGCTGGCTCAATGGTGGCTTCTTTGCTCTCGGCGGCAGCAGCACTAACGATAATGGCACAGGGAGGGGGCCGACGATGCCCACATATATATACATGAGGAAGGTTGGATGGGAGGAGAGGAGGGATCGAATCCTCCCAAGATTCATGCAACAGAATAACAGAATCTGTTGGGTACAAAGCTTATGGTGGTCTAGTCCCACCGACGTGACTGACGACCGTGTTTTATGTTACTCTTCACCGTTGCAGGGAACCTTTTGCAAATTCATACTTGGTTAAGCTATACTCATACACTCTTTTTTTACTTCCATACAAAAATAGTTCACAAGATGATGTCTATTGAGGACATTGTTCTTCATATTCAAGTGTTTTCTGAAACTAAATGTACACGATGAAATCAGCACTGGTAACTGAAGAAAAATCACAGGTATGCCAGGTGATGCTATTGTCTAATCGATCAGCAAGAGAGTACGCTTAACTGTAGGTTGTAGCGCTAGACCATAAGCTATATGATCAAGATGTACTGCATCTGCAAGCATCCGTAGGCATACAAAACTCACCATCACCACTGCTGCGTTGTCCATGCCACACAAAACTCACCATCACCACTGCCACACAAAACTCTTTGAAAAGGAACTTTCTGTACTCCGCGTTGTCAACAAACATGTCAGCTGTCGATCTTCTTAGCCTGTAGACAATCTGCGGAGCTGTCAGTAAGCAGAAAGTGTCATTGCATCTTTAAAGTTTGACCTACAGAAATTTCACAAAAAAGTAATAGTCTGATCTGATTAGTTATTGTGCTACTAAATATTTTGCAGTTATTATGGTACTGAATATTGTGCTGCAGTCACTGTCGGTTGTACAGGTAGCTAGAAAACCTCTTCCATGGGCTTGCCGACTGAGTAAAGCACCTCGTTTTTTTATTCCAGGGATCCAAGCAAATTCTCCCCTCGGTTTGGGATGTTATATTCTCCAAAGCTTAGTTCCACTGATGACTCTCTCAATACTTGTTTGGGAACAAGAGTAATTGAGGGGTTTGAAAGGGCCAAAATCCCTTACTCTTCAATTTTAGATAGTAAGGGATTTTGACCCCCTAAATTCCCTCCATTATCCTTGCTCCCAAACAAACAATCAGTGGCCTGAACTTCTGCAACAATCAGAACTCCAGAGATCATGTGCCCTTAACTCTGTTCATTCAGAGTTAAGTAGTTAGTGCACAATATAATCAACCTTCAACTCCACCAGTAAGACATATCTCCAAGATTAATTAATATAGTGATTCCAATATAATCAACCTTCAACTCCACCAGAGTTAAGTAGTTAGTGCACACTTGGTGATTACCTCCTGCGACGGAACATCGATGAAAACAGTGTCAAGAGTATCATTAGGACAAATTTATTTCATACTTCACAAAATGACATACCTATTGGGAGATCACAATCCAAGGTAAATGCCAGATTCAGTGAGGATAAAGTAGGGGCCAAATTAGAGCACCACCTATTGAAGTGAAGAAGACTTCCTAGTTCCTACCATTGAATCAACAATACAAGAACCCCAATGGACCTGATATTGTTGGTCGACAAATATCAGTTTCTTTTCTTTGTAATGCTATTAAGAACTCTTCCGAGCCCAGGTTTCATCCTGAATTTTTGTTGAATACATGGAAAATGATATCTACCACTATATTAGTTAAGTCGACCCACAAACCAACAAGGCAAACCAAATTAAAAAATAAGTGTTATGTATGCTCAAAATCAATTAAAAATAGTGAATCACATTGTAGCTGAAAATAGTTTCATGGTTGTTTCAAGCTGCCAGATGTCCTACCCTAATCAAGCTAGCCAAGCAGTGAACTACAATGTCCCCAGGTACCATACCCCTAAATAACCTCAATCCTTTTGATGCCAGTCGAGGCATGGAGTCATTGCAGACACACTCACTCTAGCCCCAAATCACAGACTAATATACGCGTATTTGAAACCTGTGCAGGCATCTGTGAGCCATATAGACTGTGTAGTCTTAAATTTGTATTATAAATTTATCTAAGCTCCTTTAACACTTAATTAATTATTGTTTCAAAAGATTCATTAGTCAAAGTCAGAGGCACAAAAATGATGATTCTAGCAGATGAATGTACTCTAAACCTCTCACATGAACACTGAAGCAAGCTGAAACACAAGCATATGCAAAAGCTACATGTCTCAGATACTATATACCTGATTTTTGCCCATTCACATTCTGAATCAGAGTTCTCTCTGGTTATCCATAGAGCGAAGAAAAAAATATTTCCCTCTTATAATGGCTACCTATTGCTTGCACACATACTTGTCTTCTATTATTAGTCTATATAATAAACAGTAGGAGGCTACCCCTCATGTTTCCTTAAAAATACGTAGTGAATTGTGAAACAAGCAGACCACAAACCTTTTGCAGAATCTTCTACAATCTCAAGGCGCTTCATCCAGCTAGTTATCTTTTCATTATCAGCTCCCGTAGAATACCAAAAGTTCACCCTTATCTGTATATGTTTTCTCTATGACCATGGATGTTGTCATCTAACACTTCATGTTGTTGCCCAGGTTGATCATTGATAATTAATCACATTTGAGAGCTAAACTGGAGATATCTGGCATACACCAAATCAATAGTTCAACCAAATATAAGCTGTCAAGAAAAAAGGAAACATAAATTAGCAATAAAATAAAGAGCTAAATTTAATACAAGGTATCAAAAAAATCAGGTACATGTTTCTCAAAAAAATTGAAAAGCAATGCAAATCTTTAGCCTATAAATGATTTTATGCCACATACTCATGAGACATATCAATCCCATCATTGAACAAAAAAAATTTCAGCAGCAACAGGTGTAAACAGTGATCTTTATTTTGTGCTTTTCTAGCTTTTTTCCTCATAAACATTTCTAGAGCTAGTTTGCCAATCAACCACACACACATGTGTACGATATTAGTGAAGTAAAGAAAACAATAATAGTGTATCACCCACCACCCTCCCTCTTGATTCTAGAACATCCTCCTTTGTATCTCAGTAATGTTTTCAGCCAAATTTATTTTATCTCAAATAATCAAGCAAGCACAGAATTGACCATGGGATGGGTTGTCGCATGTCAGGGGGAACAAGGGAAGGATGATAGCTTGGCCATGTCATGTTAGCATAGTATAGGCAGTACATCACAAGCATAATAACAGAGATGGTAGATGAGCAAAGTGTTTCCTATATCCCCTCATGTAGATATAATTGTAGAAATGCCAATGACAGAGCATCTTGTCTTTCTCCCGAGCACGACAAAGAGTCTTCTAAGGTGTTGCTGTAGAAAAAAGGGTGCCAGGCCTTTCCAGAAAATAGAGTTTGATCTATAGACAGAATCAATACAAGACCACACTGGAGTACTCGCTATGTAGAGGTCAGTTGCCAGCCTCCTACCAACCGATAGCCAGGATATGATGATGGTATTGCAGAATTCTACACCACACTTTCCATTCTAGTAGTTCAGTAGCTTGAGATCAGAATTCTAGAACTAACATGTTCCTCAGTTCAGCCTACCTGCAGCTGTTGTGCTCTTATTCATTCATCCACCAGAGCCCAGGAACTAACCAATGGCTCTATGCCTCTATAACTGGCATCACACGTGGAGCTGAAAGAGAAATGTGCCCTTGGGTCATTTCTAAGTATTTTGGTGATTGAGTGCCAACACAAGTGCTTAAATGTGAATTTATGCTCATGGATGAACAAAGTGCAAATCAAGAGTAAAGGTATGTTTCTAAGCCTTAGTACATTGGTTTTGTGTACTAATATACTTGTCTAAGTGTTAGAAACAGAAAGAAGAAGAAAAGAAAAGAGGTGAAAAAGGCTTGGCTGTGTACAGCCAAGACTCAGCTCAGTCTGGCACCCCGGACTGTCCGGTGGTGCACCGGACAGTGTCCGGTGCGCCAGGCTGACTCGGCGTGAAGTGGCCGCTCTCGGGAATTCGCCGACGGCGTACGGCTAAAATTCACCGGACTGTCCGGTGAGCCAACGGTCGGCCGGGCCAACGGTCGGCCGCGCGATCTGCGCGGGACACGTGGCCGAGCCAACGGCTAGAAGGGGGCACCGGACTGTCCGGTGTGCACCGGACATGTCCGGTGCGCCAATGGCTCCAAGTCTGCCAACGGTCGGCTTCGCCATTTAAGGAAGGAAATCGGGCACCGAACACTGTCTGGTGTGCACCGGACTGTCCGGTGCGCCCGACGACAAAAGGCAAGGATGGCCTTCCAGATTTGTTCTCAACGGCTCCTAGCTGCCTTGGGACTATAAAAGGGACCCCTAGGCGCATGGAGGAGTACACCAAGCAACCTTAGAGCATTCTTGATCATCCACACTCAGTCTTTGCGCATTCGTTTGTCATTCTCAGTGATTCGAGCTCCGTTCTAGTGAGAACTTTGAGATAGTCTTTTGAGCTCGATTCTTGGCCGTGTGTGTGCGCATTTTGCTGTGGATTTGTGTGTGTTGCTTCTCTCCCTTACTCCGTGCTTCTTTGTGAACTTCAAGTGTAAGGGCGAGAGACTCCAAGTTGTGGAGATTCCTCGCGAACGCGATAAGAAAAGAAAAGCATAACACTGTGGTATTCAAGTTGATCATTGGATCACTTGAGAGGAGTTGAGTGCAACTCTCGTCCGTTGGGACGCCACAACGTGGAGTAGGCAAGTTTTGTACTTAGCCGAACCACGGGATAAACCACTGTGTCTTCTCTGTGTTGAACTTCTTGTGGTTATCGTATTGTGCAAGATCTTCTCTCTAGCCACTTGGCATTAACTGTGCTAACGCTTAATCAAAGTTTTGTGGCTTAAGTTTTTAAGTTTTACAGGATCACCTATTCACCCCCCCTCTAGGTGCTCTCAGGAGCCTCCTTCACATACTCCATGGTTGAAAGGAATGTTTGTGGTGGCTGAAAATAAGATAAATCAAACCTGAGTATCCAGAGAATTTAGGATAAGTCTTATGTAGTGCTAATTTGCACCATTTGATCTTACAGGGGACACCAAACCAGAAGTGGAGCTTGGTTGTCGATGGCCCACAAATTGACCCTGCGAACACAAGGCGGTAGTACTGCACGGCCTAGGCGGTGAGCCCCATCGCGGCGGACACCACCAGCACGACACACATGGAGCAGCGCCAGGCTTGACGACCACCGCAACGCCTTGCCCAGTTCCGACGCCGGGAGAGACAAGAGGAGACGCTGCGGACGTGACAGGAGAAGCGGGAAAGATTGGTGGCGAGCGCGGGACTGCACGAGGCATCTCTAGCGGCTACCGCCATGACAAGAGATGGATTGGATGCCCCTGCCAATTCGGTTGCGGTGGTCGCTGGTTCCTCCACCGCAGCAGCTGGTTCCTTCGAGGCAGCTGCCTTGCCTGAGAGGGTTCTTCGACCAGAGGGCCGCCCAAAGATGGCTGGCATCGGCGTCGCCGTGTATGGAGTGCTGGTTGGTGGCTTGAGGCCTAGGGTTTTGTGAAATTGATGAGTAGCACGATGATGGCTCGGAGGAAGGATGGCTCGCGGGACTGGAGGTAGCGAAAGATCTGTTGAGGATGGTGGGCGGGGGGCGAGGACTGATATTGGGGGTGCAGGCGCGTTGTCCGATTTAGGAGTAGGAGAAATGGCCGACCTAGGGGGAAGAGAACCAGGTGGTGCCAACCACCACACACGTCGGGGGACTCCATCACCACTGCGGTGCAGAGGAGTGGAGGGGAACCCAGAGAGGTGGAGGCGCTGTTGGGTGTGTGTTGATGAGGATCTGCCGTCGCGGTTGGGGGTTGCACGAGCGTGGGCGAGGAGCAACACATCGGGCGGCACCGCACCCAATCCCATCCCTGTCACCATCGGTTCCGCTGGGCGGAATGGGAGATGAGGAGGTGGGAGGAGAGGCGGCGACCATGTCGTGGTGGAGCGATGTAGGCTGGTCTAGGAGGCAAGGACACATGGAGCAGAGGCGGATGGGGAGGCGGTGAGGGTGCAAAGCGCAGAGACGGAGGAAGGGAGTGGAGACGGGGTGAGAGAGGGGCAGGACGACGCTTGACTTGGCGGCTCGGGGCCGAGGGCATCGCAGACGGAAGACAGAGGCGGGGGCACGGAGGTGTGGACGCACTCCTTAGCTTCTTAATAGAGTAGTAGAGATATAAGAAAATGACCAAAACAACTCATGTACAAACGTACCAATCTGGATGCATAAAGCATAATGAACACAAAAGAAACTGAAACTACCGGTAGTGTGTATTCATTGCTCTAATTATTTCAGTTAAACTTTAGGTAAGGTGTCAGCTTATTCTTATCCATGTTAGCTATATGTCTGTTTTATTTTTCCACCGTCCTCCAAGTGCCAACATTCAAGACTTTCATTTTTCTTGGTTCAGAGTTGTGACCATGCATATATTCTGTGAGAAAATGCTATTTTTATTTACTTTGGTGCCATGATATATTTTTTTGTTCAGAGTTACTCTATTTTTCCATCAATGATGCCATGATATATATTTATTGAGTATTAAGGAATCTGGAACACTGGAACTGCAAATCGGAGGTACTATAGAAGCACGTGTTCACAAAAAACAGGTTATTTACATAATCTAATTTCTAGAAGGATGACTGGATGGTGGACGCTGAAAAAGCTTTCTATCAACATTGTGAACTATGTATTTCATCACTTCTCTTGAATCTTAAAATTCATAGAAGAAATGTATTGTCAACTTACCATAATCTAGATATCATAGTACCCACTAAGGATGTAAATGGTTGGTAAATTTCCGATATCGTTTACTGGATTTTTCGATCGTTTTTTAGATTTTTCGGGATATACAGAAAACGAGACGGAAACTGGATATGCTATTATGAAAACGGTACGATAAACGGTGAGACATATTTACCGTCCGTATTTAAACGTATTTTTCTGGTCCACAAAACAACCAAGGAGGCAAGAACTATACACGTTAGGGTTTAGGGATTAGGGTTTCCGATGTCATAGAAGATATATCAAGTGATCCAGACAACATGCCACATGATTTCTAGTTTATGTATCGTGTGTTTAAGACTTATATACTATGTGATTAAAACTTCAATGAACATGTATGATCATTTACGTGTGGTCATGACTATGTATTGTGTATTTGTGTGGTTGAGACTTGTATGTGGATGTGAATGAACAAACGTGTTTTAAGACTTATGTTTTGTGTGTTAAAATTTAAGAGTGGATATGTATGAGTGTATGACCAATTATATGTGGACAAGATTGTGTTTTGTGTACTTTTGTGAATGAGACTTGTATGTGGATGTGAATCAACATCTGTGTGGTTAGAATTTGTTTATTGTGGGCTTTTCCGATTACAGTTACCGTTTCTCGATCAATTTCGAGCTATTTTTCTCGGATTTATCCGATTTCGATATACCGGAATTTACCGGTCGTTATTTGTTTTCTACTTTCCCATTAACCGATTACGACCGAACAAAAAATTATGCGGGTGAAAATGGTGAGAGGTTTTTCTGACTGTTACCGACCGTTTTCACCCTTTGTCCCCACGCACGACACACACCTCGGCGGCGGTGGCCTCTTGGGGCTTCGTCTGCGCAATGTGCCACACCCGGAACCACCCCACCCCAGCGTAGTCCTCGTCCGCCCATCTCGTCGGCCTCCATCGTGTCGCCCTGCATCTAGAAAAACTAAAATGACCTATAATTCAGAACATATGGTGGAGAATAGGCACTATAGTGAATCATGAAGGTAGAAAATGGAAGAAGCATTTATTTTAATTCACTCACCTGGTCATGTTATCTAAAATAGGATGCATCTAGAAAAACAGGAGCCATCTAGGTGATGAGGGTAACCAGCACATTCCAATTTCCATTATAAGACATAATGGTGTGGCGGAGGCATACATGTAACACCAACCAGGTACCACTATACAACCAAGCTGTAAAAGTACAAACAAAAAAGAAGACCAAAACATTGTTAAAGGGATGATAAAAACAGCACATACTTACAAGCATCCCAAGAACACTAAAGAAATCCTTTAGAGAAATGAGCATGCCTCTTATCTGGCTCGGTGCGGTCTCCCAATCTCTGCAATATATATTGGCGCAACATGCATAACCTGATTAAAGCAGCATGCATAAGCATCATTTTGACTTTTTTAGAGCAAGATGAGGCACAATTTTGAGAGCAAGATTTAGGGTATAGGGTGACTTATGATAAGTGCATGATACGATTCATGAAAGGTACTGTAATAGGTAGAGCACAGGAGAAGAATGGAGTATCGAAGTGGAGAGGGGTGCTTATTAGACTCATCGGAAGACGACAGCGGAGACAGAGTAGCACTCGACTGAGGCAAGAGCCCTGAGCAGCAAGGGGCGCCTGCTCTCACAGTCATCATCATTGGTGTCAGCTAGAACGCCGCCGGAGGAGACGTGGATCTCCATGTGCTCTCTCTGCCCCTGCTGGAGCAAGCACAATCGAGGACGATGGGGACATGGATCGGCTGGTCACTATTTGCCACTTAGAAAGATGTTCGCATGATTCAAAAAGGGGACAAAGGACAACACGTACCTTTTCTTTGGTAACATAAGACAATATCAGATTTATTAAATGGTTTATGCCACAATTGATACATGCAACTACCACAAGGGCGGCCACAAATAAACTAAACTGCTATATGCCAGCATGATCAGAGACAACTACATAGTGCCTAAGGTTGTAATAATAAAATAAACAAAGTAGAATTTACATACCTAACAGGTCACATGTGGCAGTATTTGATGTTGTGTCTAGAATTTTGGGAGGCGGTTTCAGGGTAAATCTGAGGTTGTTATGTAAATCTGTGCCAGATCAAAGGAGAAAATTCCACAGCAAGAATATGGGAGTCCACATGAATTGCATACAAAAAAACCTTGTCGAACACCACCCAAAGGTGATTCAGTGGGGTATTAGATTAGATGGGACAAAAAGGCCAACTCAAGAAACATAGAAAGTAAAGCAACATTCTTTACATATGTAAATTAATAAAGTATGAAATGTTTTACGATAAAAAGAGTTACAAAAAGGCTAACACGAAGCGCCAACATCGCAATTCGAGCGGGAGGCAGGGAGAACCACAAACCAAACAAAACCAAAACCCATGGGGCGGAGGTCGGGAGCATGTTTCGACAATAATTTTACCACCTAAGGCCGCCGCTGTTGACGGAGGATCCATCGGTGGAGCTGACTTGGATCAGGCGGCGAGGAGCCGCGGATGTGGCCTCCAGCGCGTCAGGTTTTGGGAGAGGAGCAAGGCCGGAAGCCGGAAGGGCAGGAAGACGAGTGTTGGGGACTTGTTCTCAAATGCTAAGAGTTAAGAACAAGGCAACATAAAAAGTGTTAAATGTTAAAATCCTTCGTCTTTCAAGACATTATATCCCTTCGGATATAATGAATTCCGGACGAAGGTTATGAAGGAAGAGACCTTCGTAAGTTTTATAGATGACAAAGAAGAATGCACATATGAAATACAAATAATAATACAGATATTATCATCAATTTATTTTTATTCATAATAACAAATTATAAATGTACCTTCGGTTTGACGAAAAGTAAAGGTACATGCGTGATGCGAAAAGCGAATGCCAAGTCCGCGTGAACAGTACGAGAGTACTGTTCATCTATTTATAGGCACGAGACGCAGCCCGTGTAGAATTACATTAATGCCCTTTACATTTATCAATAATTCTATAGTAATTCTTCGAGGTCTAATTTGGCTTTTCATCTTTAAGTCGGTTCCCCTTTTCTGCTGTCATGCCGAAGCTTTTCTGCGCATAGCTTCGTGATCATCTTATCCTTCGTCATGAGCGCCCTTCGTCCCATTCAAGCTTCGTCTTGACCATACTCTTGTATACCCGTAACCTGATTCCGAAGATACCTGTTCACATATCTCACTTGGAAAACATTGTCAAATCATGTTTTTGAGGACCTTCGGAAGCCGAAGGCCCCCAACAGTAGCCCCTCGCAATATTAATTTGCTGGAATAATAAATTCATATTGCGACATGGACGAAGGCTTTAAGCCGAAGGTCCGAAAAAACACCTTCCCTTTGCTAGAATAGCAACAGTCTTTGACAAGCGGGACCCTCCAGTTTTCAACGCACTAGGTGTATAAATAAGAGCTCACCACGAATTTTATTTGGCACGCTCTCTTGCCATCTGCTCTTGCTCACTCAATTTTTAGCCTGTGCGCAACAACACTTGCTTGGCTTTTTAAATTTTTAAGCTTCGGTTTCGAGAGCACTTTCTCAGTGTTTGCGAAGATGTCTGAAGATAAGAAAGCTGTTGGCGATTCGAAGCTGAGCCTTTATGAGGAGATGCATCTGGGCTTTCTTTAGTCAATATCAAAGACTAATACAGAGAAGATTACTAGGGAGATTTTGGAGGGTTTATCTGAAGATACTGGTGACAGTGATAGTTATGATGTGGATAGTGGTGGTGAAGACTCCGAAGATCGTCCCTGGGGACCAAGCCATGCGGTTTTTGGTAAATCCAGTATTAAAGAAAGTCATCTTGTCAATATGAGGGGCAGGTATTTTCGGGACTTGTCTGTTGTGAGGGCTGACGAGGGAGAGAAGACTTGTCCGACTCCCGAGGAGAATGAAGTCGTGATATTCCAAAGCTTCTTAAAGGCTGGACTGCGATTTCCTTGAGTAGTTTTGTCGTGGAAATACTGAAGATATTTGAAATCTACCTTCACCAACTTACCCCCGAAGCAATCATAAGGATGGGCATCTTTGTGTGGGCTGTGAGGAGCCAAGGTTTGGAACCTAATGCAAAAAGTTTCTGCAACATACATGAGCTATTGTATGAGACAAAACCCTGGGGTAAAGAGCAGTATCATAACAATTTTGGCTGCTACAGCTTCGGCGCCCGGTTTGGGTCAAGCTGCCCCGTGCCAACCTTTCGGAAGAGGTGGCCCGACGACTGGATGACGGAATGGTTTTATGTGAAGAATGACTTGAAATCACGGGAAGATATTAAAGGTATCATTATGCGCCCTATCTGGCAACGCTTTGGTCTCCGGAGGCCGAAGGTGGAAATGAATGAAGCAGCCGAAGAATGCCAGAGAGCCTTCGGCGTGGTTTGCTCTTTTATTGGGACAAGGGATTTGGTTCAAGAACATATTACCTTCAGAATATGGCCACTTGTAGAACAGTGGGGAATGCCGAAGGAGACCGTTAAAGAAACTGATGAAGGTGGGTTGGTTAGGCTAAAATACACATTCCAATATGGAGATAAATTCGTCGAGCCAGATGATGACTGGCTAAAAAGTATTGAGACCGTAAGTGATGAATTGCTTGGAGTGTACTCAAAGGCCAAAGATATTGCATTATCAGCGGCCTTCGGAGGCCGAAAGAAGAAGAGACTCAACCAAGTATTTGATGCAATTGGATTTGTCTACCCCGACTACCGCTATCCAACGCGGGGTCAAAAAAGAAAGAATACATCTTCTGCGAAGGAAACTACTTCAGCTGCTCCTAGCGAGCCGGCGCCGAAGAGGAAAAGGGTAAAGGTTCTCACACACCGGCCACGTTATATTGAACCGGCCATAGTGCCTGAGTTTGTCGGTGAGACCTCTTCGGCCACCGAAGCTAAAGAACCAACTCCGCTGCCAAAAATCGAAGAGCTGGCCGAAGTGCCAGCAACAGAAAAAACAGAAGAACCGAGATCTGAAGAAACAAAGACATCAGAAGTTTTAAGTCCTTCAGCAAAAATTGAGGCAGTAAAAAGCCAAAAGGGTCCAGCAGTGACCCCGAAAAGAAAAAGGATGGTTAACGTGCTGGATGTTTTGGAGACAATTAAGTCTTCAAGCACGACTCCGAAGAAAATTGTTGAAACTTCCGAAGTGCACACTGAAGCCTTTGTTGCTGAAGCTTCAAAGAACCAAGCAGAAACTGAAGCTGGGCCTTCAGAGCCCGCCAAGGTGAAATCCTTGGAAGTCGAAAAAACAGAAATAGCAGAGCCAATTTTGGTTGAAGAAACTGGTACTGCTGCCCCCGAAGCATCCTCCGAAGCCCTCGATTATATTGTACGACATGCCTCGGGAAAAAGATTATCTAAAGAAGAGATTTTTGAAGCTAATCACTATGCCCAAGAACTGAAGTATCCAAAAGGGGCCTTAGTATTCAATGGCACAGACGAAGATGACTTCTTATATTGCCTCCCAGACAACAAAGAATTATCTGTCTGCCGGGAGATGGCTAGAAGTATGGGGTTTCCGAAGCTTGAAGCTAGCCTCTGCGCTATGACGAAGGACGATCTTGCAGGTAGCCTCGCATACAATAGTCTGAAGGTATGAAAATTGTATATTTGGAAGTTTATAATTTTTGAATTATTCTTTTTATTCTTATACTAATTCTTTTCATATAGGGCTTAATACTTAGCAACGCTTTGAGAGCGCAAAAGAATGCTGAAGACGAGAGCTATAATATTGCTTTCAACAACCTACGAACAGAGGTTATTAAGCTGAGGAATGAAGCTTTGGAAAAAGATAAAATTCTGCTTACATTGGTGGATAAGATAAAAGAAGACGAAGCTACTTCTAAAGCTCAAGCCGAGGCTCAGAAGCGCGAAATTGAGGATCTTCGGAAACAATTAGCCAGAGCTAAAGAAGAACGCATACTTGAAGAGACGACGCGAGAACTTAGTGACCAGTGGGCAAATCATTTAGAAAGAAACGTTGAAGAGCTTCATGCATCCAAGAAAAGGTGCTATAACAAATCTATAGAATGCGCTAAGAAAATAAAAACCAGTTTCGCCAGCGTTGGCGCATTCTCAAGCAAAGAAAACTTCACAAGGGGTGACCCCGAAGGCCCAATTGAATGGATCAGTCACGAAGCTGAGGTCTTTGAGGAAATCTTGAATAGCCGCGGAGACATATGTGCCTTTTCGGGTGCCAGGGGGATTGCTACTATTTTGGAGAGGAAAGGCTGTGAGCATGTGAAATCTTTGGCACAATCCGAAACTGCCTTATCCTCCGAAGATATAAAAGACCCCTCGGCCGAAGCAAGCCTGGTCGGTGGAAAATTTTTCACCGACATCTGGGACAATGGTGGCCGAGAAATGGCCCAAGAAATTATTCAAAAAAGCGAAAAAGACATTCATGATGCTAGAAAAGTAGCAGAGGCCGCTGAGAAAAGCGCAGAGCCCGAAGGGCAAATAGGTATTAATTAGTGGTTTTTTACTCTTTGTTGTAATTTTTTGATTTCGAACTTGTTCACGGTTTGTAATAGTAATATAGCCGTATCTTCTCTTCCCTCAGAACCTGCTGAGGCATCTCCGGGCCCCCACACGAAGGGGGATGACGAAATTAGACAAATGGCCGAAGCCATCATGGATAAAGTTGTTGATCAGCTATTAAACGAAGCTGCAGAAGTAGTCCTAAGGGAAGATTAGATGCTGATGTAAAAACATTTAGAATGTAATGTTTGTTGAGAATCATGTGTAATATTGTGCAACTTTGGATGTAATATATTAGCTGTTTATAGTTCTATTCTTTACGATGCATGAAACATTATATACATACCGTTTTTGAGCCTTCGGCGAAAAAACACCTTCCCTTCTTTTCATGCTTCGTAAATAATATCTGTGTTCTCATAAAATCAGTAACCAATCCTCGTAAAATCAATAATCAATAGATCTTTCCATTTCAGAGTTTGACGAAGGTGTAACTCTTCAATGGTTATTTTTTGTGTCGTATCACTATTTCTTCAAAACAATCTTCGAATATCAATATCGAGACCCCCCTTCTTGCGTTGTTGATGCACTATGATGTATGATGTTATGCTATACAAATGATGTAATGATGTGATGTTATGCAAAATGATATTTGTCAAAGGTTGACATTTATTTTTCACTGTAAGCCTCCCTTAGGAGCTTCTTCGCCTTTTACTTCAACGGAATCAGTGTTTATTTTTCGCTGTAAGCCTCCCTTAGGAGCTTCTTCGCCTTTTACTTCAGCGGAATCAGCGTTTATTTTTCGCTGTAAGCCTCCCTTAGGAGCTTCTTCGCCTTTTACTTTCAGCGGAATCAGCGCTTATTTTTCGCTGTAAGCTCTGCATTCCCTTCGGAACGACTTTTGAGCAGAAAACTTACACTGCGCTCCCTTAGGAACGACTTTTTGCTGCTTCGAAGAAATTGCACTGCGTTCCTTAGAACAATTTTTTGATAATTCGAAGGTCCTTCGTGCCACCATAAATTCTCATGCTTCGGCAACTCAAGCCTATGGAGAAGATATATTTTCATTATGGTAAAAAGAGACTATTACAAGAGATTGAAAAATGATAAAAGCACTTAAACTTCCCATAATTGTTCCTTATTAAAAACAAAGTAATACTGAATGCGAAAATGCGAAAGGCTGCTGTCGAGGTAGGATATTTGTCAGTAAATGTGCTTCGACTCTGGCACAGTGCTATTGACTGTGCGAGCTTCGGACTCCTCTCTGAAGTCCCGCTGGAGGTGAGTGTGCTGACTCCCTTCTGGCTGCTGACCTCGTTGTGTTGGTGGAGGCGGTGGAGGTTGTTGCCAAGATGCTTGGGGTTGGCTTGCCGAAGCAACAAAAGCTACAGGGTGATTGCCTACATATTCTGGAATGTAAGGCGAATGGTACGAAGCAGTATGCATGACCTGCTTCGGCTGACTCTGTTGTGCTGCAGCTTCTGCTATCTCCTTTTGCTTCTGGATGGTAACATGGCACATCCTGGTGGTATGACCCTTGTCTTCACCGCAGAATAGGCAGTAAATTTTTCTTGGCTGATCCCCAAATCTTCCCCCGAAGCCCCTGGCGCCTCTGCCCCTTGGCGCTGGCGACCGGAAAGAGCTTTGCTGCTGCCCCGAAGCTTGCGAGGAGTACTGTGGCCTTTGCTGTTGACTCCCTCTATCATCACTTTGAGCAGAATTGTGAATTGACCTGACGTGTCTCGGATGGAATCTTCCTCCGAAGCCCCTGGTCATTTCAGAGAACCTGAATGCTTCCTCCCTTCTTTGGCGAAAGTCATTGTCAGCTCGAATATACTCGTCCATCTTCTGGAGCAGCTTCTCCAAAGTTTGAGGAGGCTTCCTGGCAAAGTATTGAGCTGAAGGTCTCGGCTGAAGTCCCTTAATCATGGCCTCAATGACAATTTCATTGGGCACTGTTGGTGCCTGTACCCTCAGACGCAAGAACCTTCGGACATACGCCTGAAGGTACTCTTCGTGGTCCTGGGTGCACTGGAATAAGGCTTGAGCAGTGACCGGCTTCGTCTGAAACCCTTAGAAACTGGTTATCAACATGTCCTTCAGCTTTTTCCATGAGGTGATTGTTCCTGGCCGAAGAGAAGAGTACCAGGTTTGTGCAACACTCTTGACGGCCATGACGAAAGACTTTGCCATGACTGCAGTATTGCCACCATACGAAGATATGGTTGCTTCATAGCTCATCAAGAATTGCTTCGGGTCTGAATGACCATCGTACATGGGGAGCTGGGGTGGCTTGTAAGACTGGGGCCATGGTGTAGCCTGCAGTTCTGTTGACAGAGGAGAAGCATCATCAAAAGCAAAATGTCCATGATGGAAATCTTCATACCAGTCGTCCTCATTGTAGAAGCCCTCCTGATGAAGCTGCGGAGGCCTTCGGTTCTGATCATCTTGAGCAAGATGACGAACTTCTTCCGAAGCTTCATCTATCTATCTCTGTAGGTCAGCTAGACGAGCCATCTTTTCCTTTTTTCGTTGAACCTGTTGATGGAGCATCTCCAAGTTTTGGATTTCTTGATCCAAGTCGTCCTCCGGAGGCGTTGGACTTGTGGCCTTCCTCTTCTGGCTTCGGGCCTCTCTAAGAGAAAGGACATCCTGATTGGGGTCCAGCGGCTGCAGAGTGGCATCCCCTGTTGCTGGAGCTTTCTTCGGCGGCATGACGAAGGTGATGCTTGCCAAAGGTGTTCAAAACTCAAAAAATGGAAGTGAGTTCACCGGAGGTGGGTGCCAATGTTGGGGACTTGTTCTCAAATGCTAAGAGTTAAGAACAAGGCAACATAAAAAGTGTTAAATGTTAAAATCCTTCGTCTTTCAAGACATTATATCCCTTCGGATATAATGAATTCCGGATGAAGGTTATGAAGGAAGAGACCTTCGTAAGTTTTATAGATGACAAAGAAGAATGCACATATGAAATACGAATAATAATACAGATATTATCATCAATTTATTTTTATTCATAATAACAAATTATAAATGTACCTTCGGTTTGACGGAAAGTAAAGGTACAAGTGTGATGCGAAAAGCGAATGCCAAGTCCGCGTGAACAGTACGAGAGTACTGTTCATCTATTTATAGGCACGGGACGCAGCCCGTGTAGAATTACATTAATGCCCTTTACATTTATCAATAATTCTATAGTAATTCTTTGAGGTCTAATTTGGCTTTTCATCTTTAAGTCGGTTCCCCTTTTCTGCTGTCATGCCGAAGCTTTTCTGCGCATAGCTTCGTGATCATCTTATCCTTCGTCATGAGCGCCCTTCGTCCCATTCAAGCTTCGTCTTGACCATACTCTTGTATACCCATAACCTGATTCCGAAGATACCTGTTCACATATCTCACTTGGAAAACATTGTCAAATCATGTTTTTGAGGACCTTCGGAAGCCGAAGGCCCCCAACAACGAGGAGACGGGGTCTTGGGAGGGGGTAATCACCTCTGTGTGTGCGCGAGAGGCGGGATGCGGCAGCGGTGGAGATAAGTGGCGGGCGAGCAGGAGATGTCTCGGGCTCGAGGAGGGCAGGGACTGCACGCCGGACAGGGGAAGGGTGTCCACAGGCAACTCACGGTGTGGGGCACCTGAGCGGGGGCACGACCTCGCTTGTGTGTCTCGCCGCCGGATCTGCTCGTTTCCTACGCTGGATCTCGGTGGTTGTTGGCAATCGGCGACGCGAAGCAAAGCGGAGAGTGGAGGGATGCATCGGCTAGCAGAGGGCAGGCACAATAATAGGAGTTGATGTTGTTATCAGCACCGAGGATGGTTCCCATTCACTCGCCGAAGATGGAAGGTGAGAAACGACGACGAACGTTGATTGCGGTGGAGAATTGGGTTTCCATGTTCGAGGATGGAGGAGATTCCATCGGGGCTGATGTAGGAGATTGGGGGCACACAAATGGAGGAGATTGTAGCACAAATGCGTGGAAATTGCTCGCTGGGGGTTGTCGGCGGCGGGGATTACGGGATGCGGGAGCCTGTGCCATTCCCACCAGCCAGACCAAACACGTCGAGCGCGGTGGAGCTGGGGAAGCAGAGGGGGAGCGGCGTGGAGGGTGGGGGAGCTAGGGGAGCGACGCGGAGGTTGGGGAGCCGGGGGAGCGGTGCTGAGGGTGGGGGAGCGAAGGGGAACTGTGACACTCTAGGTCTGCAATGTGTTTTGTCTGCCATGCGTGCGAATTGCGGGACTGGGTGAGCGGCGTTGGCAGCGTGGTCGTGGGCCAAGTTGTCAGCCTCTGCATGGCGCGTAGACACGGTATCGCGAGGGCGCCCACACTCCGTGCTTAAGTAGTAGTAGAGATATAATCAAAATATAACATGTATAGAGAGTTGTATAAAGACAGCCTCTTCGTAAAGAGCACGTCTATTGATTTTTTTTCACTTAGTCCACTAAAAACCTCTAAAGAGACTCCTCATTTAATTGAGTTGTGCATGCCCTTATGCCTATTATGACATCTATATTTTCCAACTATTCATCTCCCTCATAGCTTAAAAAAGTGCTACATTGCTAGATTTTTTTTTTATCTTTTTAAGAACATGTTTGATTAAGGAGCTAAAGTAGTCATTAAATTTTAGCTTCTTTTTAGAAGCTAAAAGTGACTAATCGATAACTTTTCATAATTTTAACCATTTTTAGTATATTCTATTTGAATCTTTAGCTCCTACAGTGGCTAAACTTATTTTAACTCTTGAATCTAAATAGATCATTTATTTCATACAATGTCATGTAGATTTTTTATGACATAGAAGAAAGGAAGATAACTAAAAAAGTTTATTGTTTAACGAAGCATCTGCTTCGTGAACACATTTATTTACTATATATGAAAGCTGGTTTAAAACGGAAGCTCTCACAGTGTTCATGTCATTGCTTGTCATAGCAACCGTTCGATCATGCACCAACGGACAGTCGGTCCGGACTTTTGATAGCAGCGTCGCGATGCTTCTAGGGTCTTCTTGCCCCCACGGTTCGGCAGCCGCTTTTGAACAGCATAGAACATCAGGCGTCCCCCTCTTTCGCGAAGACTTCGCCGTCATTATACAAGTCGACGCGTGGAAAAAACGTCCTCCATCCCTCGAAGCGTCATGTCACCGGAAAGGGGTCGCTGTGTTTGGGTAGACCTGTTCAAACGTTGGGTCAGGTTCGGTTTGGGTCAAGGTCAGGTCGTGGGCCATTTATGACGGATGAAAGCTCTCTTGTGGGTTTTGGTGGTTTGGATGACAACCCAATTAAAGGACTAACAGGTGTGCTAAGTGTTGAATAGGTGCTTAATGCAAAGCTTACAGGGTTCAACATAAGTGAACAAGTGTGATGGTCCAAAGACTAGAATATCTATAGATAATGGATATCACAAGTAAGATGGACATTGCTTAAGTGAGACTCGTTATGCGTAACTCGGAGACAACTGATCAAGCCAAGGATGGAGGCAAGAAGAGCTTCGAGGTATCGAGTGCACGGGAGAAGGTCAAAGAGGCCGAGGAACCCAAAGCAGAGGTGAAGAAGAAGACTTGCAAAGTCAAGGTTGATCGTGTTGAGAAGAGATATGGTGCATCGAGGATCATGACTTAAGAACGTGACTTATAACTAATGAGGTAATACTATGGTTATGTGGTGTAAGTCACAAGGCTCTAGATGAAGCTCAAGAATTGAACAAGGTCACTAGAAGGAAGAGCAGTGTCAAAGCCAGAACCTGGAAGCAGTCCGAAATAGCTTAGTTCACTTTGATATTTAGTTTGGGTTGTTACTATGTTTGGATATATTCTATGTGACCTTTGCAGGGTGTTGGAGCTCAGATATGTCAATCTAGATCAAATCAACTTGACTTGACTTGATGGTTTAGAGTCCAACATCGACCTCAAACATGCCAAAATGGGTAAAATGATGAAAAGGTTAAGTATGTAAGGTTTGAGTGTTCAACTATGTTGCATACACCTCTTACTACAAGTTTGGTGCTTTGGTTTGCTCTCTAACTCTTTTTGTAGAGAAAGTGCCATTCTGAGCTCTACTTGAGGAGAAACAGAAAAGTTAGAAGAAGAACGAGAAAGAGGTAAGTTTCTAGGACTAAGTCAATTGGATTATACTCCAAATATGTTTGTTTAAGTCTCAGGAAAATCCTCCCAAAAAGTTGAAGTCAAATGGAGAAAGAAGGGAGGAAAAAGCACTTAGTGTGATGTTGGTTGGTGCACATGACAGTGAATAGTAACTGTCTGGTGCACAGTACAGTGAATAGTAACATGTCCGGTGCACACATGGCCGTGAATAGTAACATGTCCGGTGCACAGGACAGTGAATAGTAACTTGTCCCGTGCACCAACGGCTAGCCCTTTCATAGAAGAAAACTGTCAATCAGATCCGTTAGTGTGCACTGTCTAGTAGCTCAAAAATTACACAATTATAAATTTACTTGAGCAACTGAGCTGATCAAGCGTACAAACACCAAAAACAAAATTTAGAGCTGAATCAAGTGCACAATCACCAGATATACTTGAAAATCAAAATTTCAGTTCTAAGTTCTCAAACACCAAAAACCAGATAGTAGTGTACAAACAACAAAAATCAAAATTTCAGTTCTCAAACACCAAAAACTAGATAGTAGTGATTTCTGTTCAGGGGGAGATAGTAGTGTACAACAAGATAGATCAAGTGTAAATCTGAAATAGTGCAACAAAACCAAGATAGTAGTGATTTTAGAAAGTAAGTTTAAAGATGGCTTTTGAAGATGCTCTGTTACCTTAATCCAACAGCTTGCAGTTTCCACAACTGATCTTTTTGGGCAGAGGAAACAGAACCAAGTCAAGAAGATATTGATCTCTCTCTCTTTCTATCATTAAAGATATACAAATTGTATATCAACTCAACTCATGTCATTAGAATACAATCAATTCTCTGTTTTGCTGACAAAAAGCGCTCACCTTGCATACAATCACTCAAATGGCTTGTTGTCGACGGAAATATCTAAACAAAACTAAGCTAATGGTGGATCAAAAGCCATATGTTCTGGCAACAAAGCATATATGTTCTGAAACACCAAAAACCAGCTACTAGATAGTGTAGCCAGCTACTAGATAGTGACAAAGGATAGAGATAGGAGTATTTGTTCTTAGTTCTCAAACACCAAAAACCAGATCAAGTGCAGCATATATGTTCTGAAACGCCAAAAATTATGTTCTCACTTCTCAAACACCAAAAACCAGATCAAGTGTAGCAAATACTTGTAAACATCAGTTACAATATTGGATTGGTATTCAACAGTTACAAGTAACTCAAAAATCAGAAAAATTGATATTAGCCAGCTAAACAGATCAAGTGTAAATCTGAAATAGTTATTAATATTAGCCTCATCTCATCAAAATTGATCCTACATGACAGTGTAGCCGGCTACTAGAAAGCGGCAAAGGATAGAGATAGGAGTATCTGTTCTCAATTCTCAAACACCAAAAACCAGATCAAGTGCAGCATATCTGTTCTCAAACACCAAAATTTATGTTCTCAGTTCTCAAACACCAAAAACCAGATCAAGTGCAGCAAATACCTGTAAACAACAAATTAGTGGCTGGCTAACTGAGTAGGCTTAATATTCACTTTTGTTATCATCATTGGCATAAAGGACACACACATCATATCAAGTGTAGCATACTAGCATATCTGATCTTAAACAAGGAAATTCATAGAACTCACGAAAACATCATTGTTCTTAAGTAGCATATAGGATACAACAAGTGTACCATCTCTGCTCTTAAGTAGCATATATGATAGATGGAATATAGGAAGTGTACCAAATCTGTTCTTAAACACTATAAAGGACAGACACATCAGATCAAGTGTATCATATATGTTCTTAAATAGGGAAATACATTGAACTCAGGGAAACATCATTATTCTTATGTAGCATCTAGGATAGATGGAATAGAGCAAGTGTACCAAATCTGTTCAGATCAGGTGTGGTAGTGCTTGGCTAGGAAAGTCTTGAGCCATAGGTCACGATCATCAGGAGTCATGTCCATGAACACAAGGGAGGTGGCTTTGTGCTCCATCATGTGGTTCAGGGCATACATGAGAGCCTCCCTAGAGAACCTAGGACAATTGATTACAGCATTATAGATCCCAGGTGCTGCTTCAGCATGTATGCTTTCACGGACAATAGCAACAACATCTGAAACAACCTCTTTCATCCCATTGAACATAGCAACATCCTCATCCGTCATGAACCTCTTCCTCTTCCCTAAGTTAGGCTTGCTATCATTGGAGTCACCAGGGGTACCCTTGTCAACAGTCTTGCCCTTGCCAGTTAGATTGGAACAATCAATAAACTCTGAGGTCACTTCAATGCCATCATCTAGGATGTCAACAACTTTAGTTGGCTTGCCCAAAGGCTCATTTGAACCCATTGCAAACCTACTTGTGGCAACCCCACTTCCAAATATGATTTGCATAGGCATATAGTTCTCTATGGGCCTATTGAGGTAATCAACATCTTTTGGGTGATCCTATTGAGTTAGCAACTTAAGTTAGAACAAGAGATTTTGAAGTGGAAGAGTGCCATTAATACGTTAGAAAAATGGAAGGTGTTGGTCCTAACCTTGATTTAAGCAGCATAATGACCCTCTTCTAAGCTTATGATAAAGTTATCCTCATCCCAAAGAGCACCACTAATGTCCTTTAGTTTGCAAACCTTGACCCACCTAGACCTCCACTTACGAAGGTGATTGTACACTTGTTGGCCTGTTACTTCTTGGCCACAGAACTCAGAGACATTTTTAGCAACAGAGTTAAGGTGGATTTCCTTAAAACCCTTGTCAGTCTTAACCCCATTTCCTATCAAGTCAACAAAACGACGGAGAACAAACCTAGACATTACAGCAGTCCACCTAAGAGCAGGCCTAGCCCCCTAACCAGCAACCTCAGAGACCATGTCAGCCATAGCTGGAACAAGTAAAAGATTAGGGGGAAGAGTAACATAGTAGATGTAATAGAGATTAGGGGGAAGAGTAACATAGTATAAGTAATAGAGATTAGGGGGAATAGTAACATAGTAGAAGTAATAGAGATTAGGGGGGAAGATAGTACAAATAGCAAAGATAGAAGTAACAGAGATAGTAGAAGAAACATTGAAGTAAAAAAATTGCAGTTTTAACTTATTACAAATAGCTGAGATAGGAAAGTTCAAAGAACTGAGCACATCACATAGGTAAGTAATGACATAGGAAAGTTCATCATTGCTAGTCGACAATGGTATCATGATGTAAGTAATGTCATCATTGCTAATAGACAATGTTCTCATCATGAGCAACTGAGCACATCACATAAAGGAACTTAGCACAAAGAAAGTGTGTTCAAAATTGGAGATAGTTCATCATTGCTAATAGACAATGTTCTCAGCCAGCAACTTAGCAGAATACATAACGACCACTATCCCCTATGTGAGGCCCTATTCTACCACATTTGTTGAGCCCAATTGTCCCTGGTAGCAGACCAGGTAGCATTGTCCATGACAAGGTCATGGGGAGCTTCCTCATGAACTTGATTTGCAACCCATGTTTCTTCTTGTGGAATATGTTCATCATTCCCATGACTAAGAATCTAGTTGTGGAGGATACAACAGGCTAGAACTAGCTTTACTTGTGTCTTGTATGGATGGAAAGGTTTGTTGTATAATATTTTGAATATGTTCTTCAAAGCACCAAAGGCCCTCTCTATTGTCACTCTTAGTGATGAATGGCTAAGGTTGAAGAGCTCTTTTGGGTTCTATGGATTCCTCCCCCCATATTCACTCAAGTGGTACCGTGTGGCACGATAAGGGGGTAAAAACCCAGGTCTGACAGCATAACCAGCATCCACAAGGTAAAATTTACCTAACATCATATATCATATATTAGGGAATACCAAGGAAACAAGGCATTGTGCAGACCAATATTAGGGGATACCAAGGAAACTAGTTTTTACCTTGGGGCACTTTTAGACCATCTTCTCTCTCAAGGGCATCAACAAGGATAAGGGCATCATGTGTTGATCCCTCCCAGCGAGCAAGAACATATGTAAACCTTAGATCAAAGTTTACAACAACTAAGATGATATGTACTGAGTTATATTCGGTGCTAGGGTGGCCCGATCTTCACGACAGTAGGTTGATAAATAGGATGGTTGGGTATAAAAGTAACGGAATAACAAGGTAAATTTGCTGAAGAACAGCGGGTAACTGACTTTATACCTGATCAAGGTCGAAGGTGACCAAGCGACGGGGAGAGAGACACCGAAACCGTGTAGACTTCGACTCGATCTCCAAACGACCGCAGAACCACAACCAGAGCTAATCCACACAATGCGAGGCAGCCGTACTGGAACTCACAAGGCATGAACTAGTGGATCCCAGAGGAATCTCTTCACAATTCCAGGAGAACAAGGAAGAACAGGGGTAGAGACGTAGAGTTAACACTCAGCAGCTCGGCTGCGGTAATCACTTGGATTATCAAATCATCAAAGGTTACCAAAAGTTGTCTTACATCATAGACATAGGGGGTATTTATAGTAGCTACAACCAGCCTTATATAGGTATAAACATGAAAATAAAGTATTTTAACGTGCTAATGGGAAGGGGCTCTTCAGGAGATGTCTAGAGCTGGATTCCATGTGGTTGTTTGACTTCTGCGCAACCTTTAGTATTTTGATAATAACTTCTCCTAGGAATCTCCAAATGGTGTGTGGCTAGATGCGTTGGAAAGCTAACTTGATAAGCTTTCTCACCATGTATAGCATGCCTAATGAAACTTTGTAGAATGATGCAGTTTAATACTGAAACTTGGTCATCAAGCAGTATGTTGACCTTCTGACCAGTCAGCACTAAAGTAGGTCGGATGGCTTGCTGGGAGATCCGATTAAGTTGGTCTTAGAAGCATTGGAAACTAGACTTCAAAATCTTTCCAAAATGTACTTATGGGCCTTCATAGATTTTGGGAATCAAAAGATATGACTGTTTCTTCTGGATGCTTCTGTCACGCTGGACTGACTCGAACATAGTTCTTCTCTCTGATTTGCCCTTGATATATTTTGTCCTTCCTCTTTGGTGAACCTAAGAAAAATCAACATACACGACTTAGGTAGCATAAAATTATCATTAGTGTTTAATTTAAATTTGTAAAGTACTACATGCACCTCTTGTTGTATCTATTTCGCTCGGCTTCGAGTGATAGGTCCAGTAGGAAAGGTCGGCAAGGTTGACGATGCTGATATGGTCACATCATAAGATGTTCTGTGTTGTGGTGTGTTTCCTACCAAGGAAGGCAGCCCTCTGATTTCTAGGAACTCTTGCTAGCACATCAGTGCCATCAATGGCACCACTACAGTCCTACACATTAGGGCAAACATTTGTTACTACAAACCCAACATGAAAAGTAGTGGTATGTTTGGATTTGGCTGACCTTGAAATATGGGTACCATATGTGGCTATCTCTAATTTTGGTTGGTGTAGGAGTTGAAGGTGGCAAGATCATTTCATTCCTTAGTTCACCAACAGCATACAATACTTCCTTGAAGTATCTGCTGATGGTCTCATAGACCTTCGAAAGATCATGTGTATAACACTAAACCTTTGGTTATGACCTACCACATGTAAAAACATGGCAACCTGATCCTCTATTGAGCTATGAATGTTATCTCTCAATAGTTGCCTAGTGCAAAAAAGGTCACACAACTGCATAAAAGGGGCTCTTCTCATCCTGAGTAAGTCAACACATTCAACATCAGTGGATTCATAAATGAATCTCAGGTTGTTTTGCCTCTGTTGGTCTCTATGGTGCATTGTGCCATAAGTGATACACCTCCTAGCATGCAATCAGTGCCTCAACCATGCATCCAACCAGGCTGACATAACTGCTACAAGGACCACTGCCTTTATAATTAGCCGACGACGTGCAGTAGCAGGATTCATTGCTAGATTAATAAAATAGAAAAAAATGAGATTAGAGGTCTAAGTTGGCTTAGATGTGTTGTGCTAGTTGCTAAAAAGAAAATTCATATAACATTGATATATAGCTCAAAGGCATATTAGCATCATAGAACATTGATCTATAGCTCAGAAAATAACAGTTTTAACATAGTGATGTGCTATTTGTGAAAGGGAAATGTGCTTACTCATTTCCTATAATCGATTTTGGTGGTTGACATCCATCACAAACCACGTGGACTAATTAGTTCGCCAAGATGTCCTTTATCTCATGTGCATAAGGTTCAACACAAACCAAGAAAGAAATTAAGTTGGAGACTCAACAATATTTGGAGCAAGACTTGAGAGTGTGCTGCCAAGTGGCACACCGAACAGTGTTCGGTGCCCCAGGCCGAGAAACAATCAAACCAGCCACTCTCGGCTTTCTCCAAGGCGCGCTCCGCTATAATTCACCGGACATGTCCGGTGAGCCAACGGAACAACGGTAACCTGGCGCCAATGGTCGACTGCCACAGTGAACAGTGCGCAACAGAAGTCAGAGCAGATAAGTCAAAGCACACTGGACATGTCCGGTGCAACTACAGGACAAACAACTTCAACGGTCGACTACTCCAAACCCCAACGGGTGTGCTGACGTGGCACACACCGGACAGTGGATAGTGATTGTCTGGTGCACCACCGAAGTGTCCGGTGTGTCCCATCGCCAGCAAAAACGGCCAACGACTAGGAAGTGGTTGGAGGCTATAAATACCCCAACCACCTCCTTCAATGGCATCCAATTTTCTGAAGTTCCTATTCAATACAAGAGCAATAACATTCACTCCAAGACACATTCCAAAGATCAAATCCTCTCCAATTCTCAAAATCAACTCAACCACTTAGTGACTTGAGAGAGAGAGTTTTTGTGTTCATTTGTTGCTCTTGTTGCTTGGATTGCTTTCTCCTTACCCATTCTTATTCTCTTAAGTGCTTTGTAAAGCTAGCAAGAGACATCTAAGTGTGTGGTGATCCTTGCGGGGTCTTAGTGATCCAAGTGATTAAGGAGAAAGCTCATCCGGTCTAAGTGACCATTTGAGAGAGGGAAAGGGTTGGAATAGACCCGGCCTTTGTGGCCTCCTCAACGGGGACTAGGTTCTTTGGAACCGAACCTCGGTAAAATAAATCACCGTGTTCACTTGCATTGATCTTCGCTTGATTTGTTTGCCCTCTTTCCTCTCTCTAAAGTTTCCTTGCTAATATTGATTTGAGTTTCCTCCCAAACGTCATCCGCATTAATTGAGCAACTCATAGCAAGAGAAACAATCTTTCGCACTCGAATTTAATTCTAACGCTAACCCCAGCCTTAGTGTGTGTTTAAGTTCATAAATTCAGGTTTCGCCTATTCACCCCCCTCTAGGCGACTATCAATTGGTATCAGAGCCAGTGCTTCATTAAGAGTCTGACAAACTCGAAGTGATGTCTGGAGATCACGTCAAGAGGGAGATCGTCACATGCGACAAGGCCATGGGCTCAGGAAGGACTCTATCAAGGGAGTCCAGCGACAAGTACAAGGAGGAATCCTCTTCCTCCATCAAGTCACACAGGAGGGGTGACAAGGAGGAAATGAAGAAGCTGGTCTACTACGAGACCGACTCTTCATCACCCTCCACATCCAGCACCGAGTCTACAACTTCGAAGCGCCACGAGCGCAAGAAGTATAGTAAGATGTCTCTTCGCTATCCTCGCATTCCAAAGCGCGCTCCTCTACTTTTGGTACCCCTAGGCAAACCACCATATTTTGATGGTGAAGATTATTGTATGTGGAGTGATAAAATGAGGCACCATCTAACCTCACTCCACGAAAGCATTTGGGATATTGTTGAGTTTGGAGCATAGGCACCACAGGTGGGCGACGAGGACTATGACTCGGATGAGGCCACCCAAATTAGACATTTCAACTCTCAAGCAACTTCTATACTCCTCGCCTCCTTGTGTCGAGAGGAGTATAATAAGGTGCAAGGGTTGAAGAATGCAAAAGAGATTTGGGACGTCCTCAAAACCGCACACGAAGGGGACGAGGTGACCAAGATCACCAAGCGCGAAACGATCGAGGGAGAACTCGGTCGATTCATCCTCAACAAAGGAGAAGAGCCACAAGCAATGTATAACCGGCTCAAGACGATGGTCAACCAAGTGTGCAACCTTGGGAGCACCAAGTGGGATGACCATGAAATGGTCAAGGTTATTCTAAGATCCCTTATTTTTTGTAATCCTACTCAAGTTCAATTAATTTGTGGGGATCCTAGATATAAACAAATGTCTCCCGAGGAGGTGATTGGCAAGTTTGTGAGCTTTGAACTTATGATCAAATACTCCAAACGTATTGTCAACTTGAAGCAAGGCACCACCTCTACACTCGAGGTGCAACCCGTTGCATTCAAAGCAACGGAAGAAAAGAAGGAAGAATATACACCAAGTAGACTTCCAATCGACGCCTCCAAGCTAGACAACGAGGAGATGACTCTTATCATTAAGAGCTTTCGTCAAATCCTCAAACAAAGGAAGGGAAAGGACTACAAGCCCTGCTCCAAAAGGGTGTGCTACAGGTGTGGTAAGTCCGGTCACTTTATAGCTAAATGTCCATATACAAGTGATAGTGATAGGGACAACGACAAGAAGGGGAAGAAAAGGATGGAGAAGAAAAGGTATCACAAAAAGAAGGGTGCCGAGGCGCACATGGGGCGGGAATGGGACTCTGATGAGAGCTCCACCGACTCCTCCTCCGACGAGGACGCCACCAACATCGCCATGAACAAAGGCATCTCTCCCCCAACGTCGGCCACAAGTGTCTCATGGCTAAGGACGGGCAAGAAGAAGAAGTTACATTCTAGAGATACCCCCAAATACACTACATCTGATGATGAGGGTAACTCTAGTGATAATAATGATGATTTAATTTCTCTCTTTGCCAACCTTACCATGGACCAAAAGAAAAAATTAAATGAACTAACAGAAACCATTAACGAGAAGGATGATCTCTTGGAATGCCAAGAGGACTTGGTCGTTAAAGAAAATAAAAAAATTGTTAAATTGAAAAATGCTTATGTTCTAGAAGTAGAAAAATGTGAAAACTTAACTAAAGAGCTTAGCATGTGCAATAATTCAATTTCCTGTCTTAGAGATGAGAATGCTAGTTTAAATGCTAAGATAGAAGAATTGAATGTTTGCAAACCCTCTACATCTACTGTTGAACATGTCACTATTTGTACTAGATGTAGAGATGTTAATGTTGAAGCTATTGATGATCATCTTGCCATGATTAAAGAACAAAATGATCACATAGCCAAATTAAATGCTAAAACTGTCGAGCATGAGCTAGAAAATGAAAAATTTAAATTTGCTAGAAGCATGCTCTATAATGGGAGACACCCTAGCATTAAGGATGGTATTGGCTTCCAACAAGGGAGCCAAAGCAACACCAAACTTAATGCCCCCAAGAAACTATCTAATTTTGTTAAGGGTAAGGCTCCCATGGTTCAGTATAGAGAGGGTTACATTTTATATCCTGAAAACTATCCTGAGCACAAAATTAGGAGAATTCATGCTAGAAAACCTCACAATGTTTCTCATCATGCTTTTATGCACAAAAATGAGGCCTCTGGCTCTAGGCATTCAACTCATATCAAAATGCCTAAAAATAAAATTGTGAATGCAGCAAATGAGTATGACATTTCATTTAAGACTTTTGATGCTTCTTATGTGCTAACCAACAAATCAGGCAAAGTAGTTGCCAAATATATTGGGGGCAAACACAAGAGTCCAAAGACTTGTGTTTGGGTACCCAAGGTGCTTGTTTCTAATGTGAAAGGACCCAAGACTGTTTGGGTACCTAAGAACAAGACCTAAATTTGTTTTGTAGGTTTATGCATCCGATGGATCAAGTTGGATAATCGATAGCGGGTGCACAAACCACATGACTGGGGAGAAAAGAATGTTCTCCTCATATGAGAAAAATAAAGATCCCCAAAGAGCTATCACATTCGGGGATGGAAATCAAGGTTTGGTCAAAGGTTTGGGTAAAATTGTTATATCTCCCGACCATTCCATTTCCAATGTTTTTCTTGTAGATTCATTAGATTACAATTTGCTTTCAGTTTCTCAATTATGTAAAATGGGCTACAACTGTCTTTTTACTGATGTTGGTATTATTGTCTTTAGAAGAAGTGATGATTCAATAGCTTTTAAGGGAGTGTTAGATGGTCAACTATACTTAGTTGATTTCAATGATAACAAAGTTGAACTAGACACTTGCTTAATTGCTAAGACGAATATGGGCTGGCTCTGGCATCGTCGGCTTGCCCATGTTGGGATGAAGAATCTTCACAAGCTTCTAAAGGGAGAACACATTTTAGGACTAACAAATGTTCATTTTGAGAAAGATAGGATTTGTAGCGCATGCCAAGAAGGGAAGCAAGGTTGAGTCCATCATCCACACAAGAACATCATGACAATCGACAGGCCGCTTGAGTTACTCCACATGGATCTATTCGGCCTGATCGCTTACATAAGCATCGGCGGGAGTAAGTACTGTCTTGTTATTGTGGATGATTATTCTTGCTTCACTTGAGTATTCTTTTTGCAGGAAAAATCTCAAACCCAAGAGACCCTAAAGAGATTCTTGAGACGAGCTCAAAATAAGTTCGGATTTGAGAATAAAAAAGATTAGAAGCGATAATGGAACGGAGTTCAAGAACTCTCAAATTGAAAGATTCTTGAGGAGGAGGGCATCAAGCATGCGTTCTCTTCTCCCTATACACCTCAACAAAATGGTGTAGTGGAGAGGAAGAGTAGAACACTTTCGGATATAGCAAGGACCATGATTGATGAATACAAGACATCAGATCGGTTTTGGGCGGAGGCGATTAACACCGCCTGCTACTCCATCAACCGTCTATATCTACACTGAATCCTCAAGAAAACATTGTATGAACTCCTCACTGGTAAAAAGCCCAATGTTTCTTACTTTAGAGTTTTTGGGAGCAAATGATTTATTCTTATTAAAAGAGGTAGAAATTCTAAATTTGCTCCTAAAGCAGTAGAAGGCTTTTTACTTGGTTATGACTCAAACACAAGGGCATATAGAGTCTTCAACAAGTCCACTGGATTAGTTGAAGTTTCTTATGACATTATGTTTGATGAGACTAATGGCTCCCAAGTGGAGCAAGTTGATCTTGATGAATTAGATGATGAAGAGGCTCTGTGCGTCGCACTAAGGAACATGTCCATTGGGGATGTATGTCCAAAAGAATCCGAAGAGCCTCTACAAGCACAAGATCAACCATCATCTTCCACACAAGCATCTCCACCAACTCAATATGAGGATGTAAGGAAAATGGACCTCGGGCCATTTGGCTTAATAGATTTTGGTGTTTGATGATCAACATAACCTGTGGACTAATGTGTTTGCTAGTGTTTGTGTTTGTAGTTCACAGGATGCTAAAGTTACTTGGACTACTACATTGAAGAAAGCAACACCTCAAAAATAAGACATTATGAAGATCAAGTGAAGTCCAAGAAACGAAGCAAGTGTTGCCAGGCGGACTGTCTGTGCGAGGAGCACCAGACTATCCGGTGCACTAGGAAATGTAGCCCTAACGGCTAGTTCCAGGTGGCACTATGGAGAGAAGACCACCAGACTGTCCGATGTGACATCCAGAGTGTTCGGTGTAAAAAGCCTGCACGCCAACGATCGACTGCAGTGTCAGACCAACGGCTAGGCGCACCGGATAGTGAACAGTGCACTGTCTAGTGCACCACACAACCCCTCAGCTCTTGCGCGAGCCATTGTAATTGTACAGAGTGGGGCGAGAGTCTTGCGAGACCGTGACAACCACGTTTATGTCACGACCGCCACCGTGTACCGGAGGGAACGAGGCCCGTGACGTTTTTAGCCGGAAGCTCGATAGTGGAGACGACAGAGAGCGTCCGAGAGGAGTCGAAAGCGGAGCACCACTTGCGCGTGGAGAAGGCCCGCGACTCTCTATGGAGTTACTCGACCAAGGTGTTTGGCCCTCGCGTGGGCTTCCCTTTACGTAGGGGCACCAATGAGGATTAGTCGGGACCTTGCGTGGTTCCGGATAACTTGGTAAAAATATCGGCGCCATCCACGAGAGTTTGCATCTTGAAAGGGAAATGTACCCTTGGGACATTTCTATAAGATTTTGGTGATTAAGTGCTCCACACAAATGCTTTGAGTAATATTTGTGCCAAAGACTTAAGAAGTGCAAATCAAGAGTAAAGGTATGTTTCTAAGACTTAGTACATTGTTTTGGAGACTAATGTATTGTGTCTAAGTGCTAGAAACAGGAAAAGACCAATTTGGAAAAGACTTGGCTGAGCAGCCAAGACTCTGCGCAGTCTGGGTGCACCGGACTGTCCGGGGGTGCACCGGACAGTGTCCGGTGCGCCAGGCTGGCTCTGGCAAACTGGCTGCTCTCGGGTTTTGTCGGTGGCGTACGGCTATAAATCACCGGACTGTCCGGTGGTGCACCGGACTGTCCGGTGAGCCAACATTCGGCCGGGCCAACGGTCGGCCGCGTAATCCGCACGCGACGCGTGGCAGAGCCAACGGTCAGAAGGGGGCACCGGACTGTCCGGTGTGCACCGGACAGTGTCCGGTGACTGTCCGGTGCGCCAACGGCTCTGAATCTCCAACGGTCGGCTGCGCCAAAACAGGAAAGAAATCTGCACCGGACTGTCTGGTGCGCTAGGCGACAGAAGGCAAGAATTGCCTTCCTGGAATGCTCTCAACGGCTCCTAGCTGCCTTGGGGCTATAAAAGGGACCCCTAGGCGCATGGAGGAGCACACCAAGCATTTTCTAAGCATTCCTAAGCACCAAGACTCCAATTCCGCGCATTTGATTCTTTGTGATAGCAACTAGAGCTCCATTTGAGTAGATAACTCTTCGGGTTGTGTTGTGAGCTCGAGTTGTGACTTGTGTGCGTGTTGTGCTCTGATTTTGTGTCTTGAGTGCGTTGCTCATCCCATCCTTACTTCCGTGCTTCTTTGTGAACATCAAATTGTAAGGGCAAGAGGCTCCAAGTTGTGGAGATTCCTCGCAAGCGGGATATAGTAAAACAAAGCAAAACACCATGGTATTCAAGTGGGTCTTTGGACCGCTTGAGAGGGGTTGATTGCAACCCTCGTCCGTTGGGATGCCACAACGTGGAGTAGGCAAGTGTTGGACTTGGCCGAACCATGGGATAAACCACTGTGCCTATCTGTGTTGATCTTCTTGTGGTTATCGTGTCTTGCAAGAACTCCTCTCTAGCCACTTGGCTTTATTGTGCTAACTCCTAATCAAGTTTTGTGGCATTAAGTTTCAAGTTTTTACAGGATCACCTATTCACCCCCCCCCTCTAGGTGCTCTCAATTGGTATCAGAGCCAAGTTCTCTTCAAGAAAGGGACTAATCGCCCGAAGGGATGGATCCTAAGGGAAAGGGGATGGTGGTCAATGATAAGGAGAAGGAGACCATCTTCAACGAGCCGAGGGACGACAAAGCTACTGACTCCGGCTCGAGTCAAAAGAAGAAGGAAGGGAAGAAGAAGAGGCGCATCAAGAAGATCGTCTACTACGACGACAGCGACGAGTCCTCTTCTTCCCAAAAGGACAACGACGACAACGACTATGAGAAAAAGAAGACGGTTAACTCTAATTTTTCTTTCGATTACTCTCGCATTCCTCAAAGTACCAATGCTCATTTACTCTCCATTCCACTTGGTAAACCTCCTCACTTTGATGGAGAGGACTACAGATTTTGGAGTCACAAAATGCGTAGTCACTTGTTCTCTTTCCATCCAAGCATATGGGAGATAGTAGAAAGTGGAATGCAATTTGATAGTACTGACAGTCCCATATTTATCAATGAGAAAATTCACAAAAATGCACAAGCTACTACTGTTCTTCTAGCATCATTGTGCAGGGATGAATACCATAAGGTGATTGGCTTTGATAACGCCAAGCAGATCTGGGACACCCTCAAGATCTCACATGAGGGGAACGACGTCACCATGCTCACCAAGATGGAGTTGGTGGAAGGCGAACTAGGAAGGTTCGCGATGACCAGGGGAGAGGAGCCAACCCAAATGTACAACCGGCTCAAGACCCTCGTCAACAAAATAAGGAGCTATGGAAGCACGCGATGGACGGACCACGACGTCGTCCGCCTAATGCTAAGGTCCTTCACTGTCCTTGATCCACATCTTGTAAACAATATTCGTGAGAATCCTAGGTACACCAAGATGACGCCCGAGGAAATACTTGGGAAGTTTGTAAGCGGGCGGATGATGATCAAGGAGGCAAGATACGTTGATGATGCGTTGAATGGCCCAATCCACGAGCCTCAAACCATTGCTCTCAAAGCAACAAGGAGCAAGGAAGTGCTACCTAGCAAGGTGGCATAAGTTGAGGCGGCGGGGCTCAATGAGGAAGAGATGGCCCTCATCATCAAGCGTTTCAAGACGGCGCTAAGGGGTCGCAAGGAGCATCCCAACAAGAACAAGACGAAGGGGAAGCGCTCATGCTTCAAATGTGGTAAGATTGGTCATTTTATCGCTAATTGTCCCGATAATGAAAGTGACCAGGAACAAGAGAAGAAGAGGGAAAAGAAGAAGGCCTACAAGAAGGCTAAGGGCGATGCACACCTTGGCAAGGAGTGGGACTCGGATTGTTCGTCATCCGACTCCGACAACGAAGGACTCGCCGCCTCGGCCTTCAACAAATCGTCTCTCTTCCCCAACGAGCATCACACCTGCCTCATGGCAAAGGAGAAGAAGGTAAACACTCGAAAGACTACTTATGCTTCTTCTAGTGATGATGAATCTAGCGATGATGAAATAGATTATGCTAATTTGTTCAAGGGCTTAGAAAGAACTAAGATTGATAAGATTAATGAATTAATCGATACCTTGAATGATAAGAATAGATTGTTAGAAAAACAAGAGGATCTTTTGTATGAAGAACATGATAAATTTGTAGAGGCACAAAAATCTCTTGTTTTAGAAGTTAAAAGGAATGAAATGCTTTCTTGTGAACTATCTACTTGCCATGAGACCATTTCTAGTTTTAAAAGTGTTAATGATGATTTAAATGCTAAACTAGAAGTAGCAAATAGATCTAACTCTTGCATAGATCATGTTGTAATTTGCAATAGGTGTAAAGACTTTAATGTTGATGCTTGTAGTGAACACCTAGTTTCTATTGCAAAGTTAAATGATGAAGTGGCTAGTCTTAATGCCCAACTTAAGACTAGCAAAAATGAATTTGATAAATTAAAATTTGCAAGGGATGCCTACACGATTGGTAGACACCCCTCAATTAAGGATGGGCTTGGCTTCAAGAGGAAAGCCAAGAACTTAACAAGTCATAAGGCTCCCATCTCCGCCAAGGAGAAAGGGAAGGCTCCTATGACTAATAGTAGTCAAAAGAATCATGCTTTCATTTATGGTGATAAGAGATATTCTAGAAATGTTCATTATGATAGGAGTTGTAATGCTTATGATTCAAATGCCATGTTTGCTTCAAGTTCTTCTATTATGCATGATAGAAGTGTGACTAAGAAAAATGTCATTAATCATGTGCCTAGGAGAAATGTTCATGTTCCTAGGAAAATTAATGAACCTTCTACAATTTATCATGCTTGCAATGCTTCCTTTGCTATTTGCAGAAAGGACAAGAAAGTGGTTGCTAGGAAATTAGGGGCAAAATGCAAGGGAGATAAAACTTGCATTTGGGTCCCTAAGGCTATTTGTACTAACCTTGTAGGACCCAACAAGAGTTGGGTACCTAAGACCCAAGCCTAAATTGCCTTGTAGGTTTATGAATCCGGGGGCTCAAGCTGGATTATCGACAGCAGATGCACAAACCACATGACGGGGGAGAAGAAGATGTTCTCTTCCTACGTCAAGAACAAACACTCCCAAGACTCAATCATATTCGGTGACAGGAATCAAGGCAAGGTCAAAGGACTAGGGAAGATTGCTATTTCATCCGAGCACTCTATTTCTAATGTGTTTTTAGTTGAGTCGCTTGGATATAACTTGTTGTCTGTGAGTCAATTATGTAATATGGGATATAACTTCTTATTCACAAATGTAGATGTGTCTATCTTTAGAAGGAGTGATGGTTCATTAGCTTTTAAGGGTGTATTAGACAACAAACTCTATTTAGTTGATTTTGCAAAAGAGGAGGCCGGTCTAGATGCATGCTTAATTGCTAAGACTAGCATGGGCTGGCTGTGGCATCGCCGTTTAGCACATGTGGGGATGAAGAACCTTCAGAAACTTCTAAAGGGAGAACACGTGATAGGTCTAACAAACGTAACCTTCGAAAAAGATAGACCTTGTGCAGCTTGTCAAGCAGGTAAACAGGTGGGAAGCTCTCATCATACCAAAAATGTGATGACCACATCAAGACCTTTGGAGTTGCTTCATATGGACCTCTTTGGACTCGTCGCCTATTTAAGCATAGAAGGAAGTAAGTATGGTCTTGTTATAGTTGATGATTTTTCCTGCTTCACTTGGGTATTCTTTTTGCAGGATAAATCTGAAACCCAAGGGACCCTCAAGCGCTTCCTAAGGAGAGCTCAAAATGAGTTTGAGCTCAAGGTGAAGAAGATAAGGAGCGACAACGGGTCCGAGTTCAAGAACCTTCAAGTGGAGGAGTACCTTGAGGAGGAAGGGATCAAGCACGAGTTCTCCGCTCCCTACACACCACAGCAAAACAGTGTGGTAGAGAGGAAGAACAGGACGCTCATAGACATGGCGAGGACAATGCTTGGAGAATTCAAGACACCCGAGCGGTTTTGGTTGGAAGCCGTGAACACGGCTTGCCATGCCATAAACCGGGTGTACCTTCATCGCCTCCTCAAGAAGACTTCATATGAGCTTCTAACCGGTAACAAACCCAATGTTTCGTACTTTCGTGTATTTGGGAGCAAATGTTATATTCTAGTAAAGAAAGGTAGAAATTCTAAGTTTGCTCCCAAAGCTGTAGAAGGGTTTTTGTTAGGTTATGACTCAAATACAAAGGCGTATAGGGTCTTCAACAAATCATCGGGTTTGGTTGAAGTCTCTAGCGACGTTGTATTTGATGAGACTAATGGCTCTCCAAGAGAGCAAGATGTTGATCTTGATGATGTAGATGAAGAAGACGTTCCAACGGCCGCAATACGCACCATGGCGATTGGAGATGTGCGGCCACAGGAACAAAAGGAGCAAGATCAACCTTCTTCCTCAACAATGGTGCATCCCCCAACTCAAGACGATGAACAGGTTCATCAAGAGGAGGCGTGTGATCAAGGGGGAGCACAAGATGATCATGTAATGGAGGAAGAAGCACAACCGGCACCTCCAACTCAAGTTTGAGTGACGATTCAAAGGAATCATCCCGTCGACCAAATTTTGGGTGATATTAGCAAGGGAGTAACTACTCGCTCTAGATTAGTTAATTTTTGTGAGCATTACTCTTTTGTCTCTTCTATTGAGCCATTCAGGGTAGAAGAGGCCTTGCTAGATCCGGACTGGGTGTTGGCCATGCAGGAAGAGCTCAACAACTTCAAGAGAAATGAAGTTTGGACACTGGTGCTTCGTCCCAAGCAAAACGTTGTAGGAACCAAGTGGGTATTCCGCAACAAACAAGACGAGCACGGGGTGGTAACAAGGAACAAGGCATGACTTGTGGCAAAAGGTTATGCCCAAGTCGCAGGTTTGGACTTTGATGAGACTTTTGCTCCTGTGGCTAGGCTAGAGTCAATTTGCATATTGTTAGCCTATGCTGCTCACCATTCTTTCAGGTTGTTCCAAATGGATGTGAAGAGCGCTTTCCTCAACGGACCAATCAAGGAGGAGGTGTACGTGGAGCAACCCCCTGGCTTCGAGGATGAACGGTACCCCGACCACGTGTGTAAGCTCTCTAAGGCGCTCTATGGACTTAAGCAAGCCCCAAGAGCATGGTATGAATGCCTTAGAGACTTTTTAATTGCTAATTCTTTCAAGGTTGGGAAAGTCGATCCAACTTTATTCGCTAAGACTTGTGATGGTGATCTTTTTGTGTGCCAAATCTATGTCGATGACATAATATTTGGTTCTACTAACCAAAAGTCTTGTGAAGAGTTTAGCAGGGTGATGACTTAGAAATTCAAGATGTCGATGATGGGCGAGTTGAACTACTTCCTTGGGTTCCAAGTGAAGCAACTCAAGGATGGCACCTTCATCTCACAAACGAAGTATACATAAGACTTGCTCAAGAGGTTTGGGATGAAGGATGCCAAGCCCGCAAAGACTCCAATGGGAACCGACGGACACGTCGACCTCAACAAAGGAGTCTCAAAGGTGGATTGAAAGGGAATGTTGGACTTGGACCATGAAAGACTTCCACTGCACTCCGATGAGAGGGTAACTTATTCCAAGTTCATCTCCATGCTCTTATTGCCTTTTTACTCTTAATTGAAGATTTTGGTGAGGCAATGGGGTTCTAGGGCAAAAAATGATCCCGTTTTGGTGCTTGATGCCAAAGGGGGAGAAATTAAGGGCCAAAGCAAGAAATGGATCAGCTACCACTTGAGAATTTTTAAAATAGTAGAGTTAGAGCTTTTGTCAAAATCCTCTTATTGTCTCTTTTTGTCAAAAGTTGGTCTCTTGTGGGGAAAATGTTAGATTTTGGGAAAAAAAGGGGGAGTTTTTGAATCTTTGATCAATTTCTCTGGAAATACCTCTCTTTATGTCTCAACAAGTGTGTTTTCAAAAACAAACCAAGTGGTGGTAAAGAATGATCCATATATGCCAAATTTGAATCAAAACAAATTTGTGTTCTCATTTGAATTGATGTTGCACTTCCTTTAGTTGCTTTTTGTTGTGTTGGCATTAATCACCAAAAAGGGGGAGATTGAAAGGGAAATGTACCCTTGGGACATTTCTATAAGATTTTGGTGATTAAGTGCTCCACACAAATGCTTTGAGTAATATTTTTGCCAAAGACTTAAGAAGTGCAAATCAAGAGTAAAGGTATGTTTCTAAGACTTAGTACATTGTTTTGGAGACTAATATATTGTGTCTAAGTGCTAGAAACAAGAAAAGACCAATTTGGAAAAGACTTGGCTGAGCAGCCAAGACTCTGCGCAGTCTGGGTGCACCGGACTGTCCGGTGGTGCACCGAACAGTGTCCGGTGCGCCAGGCTGGCTCTTGCGAGCTGGCTGCTCTCGGGTTTCGTCGGCGGCGTACGGCTATAAATCACCGGACTGTCCGGTGGTGCACCGGACTGCCTGGTGAGCCAACAGTCGGCCGGGCCAACGGTCGGCCGCGTAATCCGCGCGCGACGCGTGGCAGAGCCAATGGTCAGAAGGGGCACCGGACTGTCCGGTGTGCACCGGACAGTGTCCGGTGCGCCAACGGCTCTGAATCTCCAACGGTCGGCTGCGCCAAAACAGGAAAGAAATCTGCACCGGACAGTGTCCGGTGGTGCACCGGACTGTCCGGTGCGCCAGGCGACAGAAGGCAAGAATTGCCTTCCTGGAATGCTCTCAACGGCTCCTAGCTGCCTTAGGGCTATAAAAGGGACCCCTAGGTGCATGGAGGAGCACACCAAGCATTTTCTAAGCATTCCTAAGCACCAGGACTCCAATTCCGCGCATTTGATTCTTTGTGATAGCAACTAGAGCTCCATTTGAGTAGATAACTCTTCGGGTTGTGTTGTGAGCTCGAGTTGTGACTTGTGTGCGTGTTGTGCTATGATTTTGTGTCTTGAGTGCGTTGCTCATCCCATCCTTACTTCCGTGCTTCTTTGTGAACATCAAATTGTAAGGGCGAGAGGCTCCAAGTTGTGGAGATTCCTCGCAAGCGGGATATAGTAAAACAAAGCAAAACACCGTGGTATTCAAGTGGGTCTTTGGACCGCTTGAGAGGGGTTGATTGCAACCCTCATCCGTTGGGACGCCACAACGTGGAGTAGGCAAGTGTTGGACTTGGCCGAACCACGGGATAAACCACTGTGCCTATCTGTGTTGATCTTCTTGTGGTTATCGTGTCTTGCAAGAACTCCTCTCTAGCCACTTGGCTTTATTATGCTAACTCCTAATCAAGTTTTGTGGCATTAAGTTTCAAGTTAATACAGGATCACCTATTCACCCCCCTCTAGGTGCTCTCACATCTTTACCTTGCTCTTTAATCTTCCGCATTTATATTAAACATTAAGTTTCAATCTTGTCTTTATACTTATATAGTTGAGAGCACCTAGAGGGGGGGGGTGAATAGGTGATCCTGTAAAACTTCAAAACTTAAGCCACAAAAACTTGTTAATGGTTAGCACAAGTATGGCCAAGTGGCTAGAGAGGAGTCAAAACACAATAACCACAAGAATCCAATCACAGAGATGACACAGTGGTTATCCCGTGGTTCGGCCAAGTACAAAACTTGCCTACTCCACGTTGTGGCGTCCCAACGGACGAGAGTTGCACTCAACTCCTCTCAAGTGATCCAATGATCAACTTGAATACCACGGTGTTCTTGCTTTTCTTTTCTCAATCCCGTTTGCGAGGAATCTCCACAACTTGGAGCCTCTCGCCCTTACAAAAGATGTTCACAGAGAATCACAGAGCAAGGGAGGGATTAGCAACTCACACACAACACAAAGATCACAGCGAATACGCACACACAAGACCCAGACTTGAGCTCAAAAGACTAGCACACTAGAACGGAGCTCAAATCACTAGAATGTCGAACAAGTGCGCGAGATTGATGTGTGAGTGATCAAGAATGCTCAAGGAATGCTTGGTGTACTCCTCCATGCGCCTAGGGGTCCCTTTTATAGCCCCAAGGCAGCTAGGAGCCGTTGAGAGCACATCTGGAAGGCTATCCTTGCCTTCTGTCGTCGGGCGCACCGGACAGTCCGGTGCACACCGGACAGTGTCCGGTGCCCGATTCCTTTCCTTAATTGGCGAAGTCGACCGTTGCCGACCGTTGCAGATCTGGCGCACCGGACAGTCCGGTGCACACCGGACAGTCCGGTGCTTCCTTCCGACCGTTGGCTCGGCCACGTGTCGCGCGCCGATCGCGCGGCCGACCGTTGGCCCGGCCGACCGTTGGCTCACCGGTCAGTCCGGTGCACACCGGACAGTCCGGTGAATTTTAGTCGAAGTCGCCGGAGAAAAACCCGAGAGCGGCCTCTTCGGCCGAGGCAGCCTGGCGCACCGGACACTGTCCGGTGCACCACCGGACACTGTCCGGTGCACAACCGGACAGTCCGGTGCCCCAGACCGAAACAGCCCCTTGGCTGTACACAGCCAAGTCTTCTCTTCCCTTCTTCTTTCTGTTTCTAACACTTAGACAAATATATTAGTATCCAAAACTAATGTACTAAGGCTTAGAAACATACCTTTACTTGTGATTTGCACCTTGTTCACCCATGAGCATATTTTCACATTTAAGCACTTGTGTTTGCACCCAATCACCAAAATACTTAGAAATGGCCCAAGGGCACATTTCCCTTTCAATCTCCCCCTTTTTGGTGATTCATGCCAACACAATATAAAGCAACTAGAACAAGTGCAAAATCACTTCAAAAAACTGACTTTGAGTTTTATTCAATTTTGACATATATGGATCATCCTTTGCCACCACTTGGTTTGTTTTTGCAAATCAAATTCAAATCTCTATCTCTAAGTCAAACACACATGTTGAAGTATAAAGAGAGTTATTCCAAAAGAGATTGATCCAAGATTTCAAAAACTCCCCCTATTTCCCATAATCAACACTTCTCCCAACAAGAAGCCAACTTTTGAACATAGAGACAATAAGAGACAATAAAAGCTTTTGACAAAACAAAAACTTTATTCTACTATTTTCAATAATTTCTCAAGTGGTAGCTGATCCATTTATCACTTTGGCCTTTATTTTCTCCCCCTTTGGCATCAAGCACCAAAACGGGATCAATCTTGGCCCTTTAACCCCATTGCCTCACAAAAATCTTCAATTAAGATCAAATGGCAATAAGAGTTCATGAGATGAACTTGGAATTAGTTACCCTCTCATCGGAGTGCAGTGGAAGTCTTTCATGGTCCAAGTCCACCTTTTCCCTTTCAATTCTCCTTTGAGACTAAGTCAAACAAACTCAAGCATATGGTTAGTCTCAAAGGGTCAAGTTGTAACACATCTCCCCCTAAAACTGTGCATCACTTTGCAACGGACTTGTGAGGTCCAGGGAGTGTTTGTACAACTTGAGCACCACAATAAGCAACAAAATGCAGAATGAACATGATCAAAGGCATAAACACATGTATGCTACAATTCAATCCAAGTTCCGCGAATCTAAGACATTTAGCTCACTACGCAGCCTGCAAAAGGTCTTCTCATCTAGAGGCTTGGTAAAGATATCGGCTAGCTGGTTCTCGGTGCTAACATGAAACACTTCGATATCTCCCTTTTGCTGGTGGTCTCTCAAAAAGTGATGCCGGATGTCTATGTGCTTTGTGCGGCTGTGCTCAATAGGATTCTCCGCCATGCGGATAGCACTCTCATTGTCACATAGGAGTGGGACTTTGCTCAGATTGTAGCCAAAGTCCCGGAGGGTTTGCCTCATCCAAAGTAGTTGCGCGCAACACTGTCCTGCGGCAACATACTCGGCCTCAGCGGTGGATAGGGCAACGGATGTTTGTTTCTTAGAGTTCCATGACACCAGGGACCTTCCTAAGAATTGGCACGTCCCCGATGTACTCTTCCTATCGACCTTACATCCAGCATAGTCGGAGTCTGAGTATCCAACTAAGTCAAAGGTAGACCCCTTTGGATACCAGAGCCCGAAGCAAGGCGTAGCAACCAAATATCTAAGAATTCGCTTCACCGCCACTAAGTGACACTCCTTAGGATCGGATTGAAATCTGGCACACATGCATACGCTAAGCATAATATCCGGTCTACTTGCACATAAGTAAAGCAAAGAACCTATCATTGACCGGTATGCTTTTTGATCAACAGACTTACCTCCTTTGTTGAGGTCGGTGTGTCCGTCGGTCCCCATCGGAGTCTTTGCGGGCTTGGCGTCCTTCATCCCAAACCGCTTTAGCAGATCTTGCGTGTACTTCGTTTGGGAGATGAAGGTGCCGTCCTTGAGTTGCTTCACTTGGAACCCAAGGAAGTAGTTCAACTCGCCCATCATCGACATCTCGAATTTCTGCGTCATCACCCTGCTAAACTCTTCACAAGACTTTTGATTAGTAGAACCAAATATTATGTCATCGACATAAATTTGGCACACAAACAAATCACCATCACAAGTCTTGGTAAAAAGAGTTGGATCGGCCTTCCCAACCTTGAAAGCATTAGCAATTAAGAAATCTCTAAGGCATTCATACCATGCTCTTGGGGCTTGCTTAAGTCCATAGAGCGCCTTAGAGAGCTTACACACATGGTCGGGGTACCGTTCATCCTCGAAGCCAGGGGGTTGCTCCACGTACACCTCCTCCTTGATTGGCCCGTTGAGGAAAGCGCTCTTCACATCCATTTGGTACAACCTGAAAGAATGGTGAGCGGCATATGCTAGCAATATTCGAATTGACTCTAGCCTAGCCACAGGAGCAAAAGTCTCCTCGAAATCCAAACCTGCGACTTGGGCATAACCTTTTGCCACAAGTCGAGCCTTGTTTCTCGTCACCACTCCGTGCTCGTCTTGTTTGTTGCGGAACACCCACTTGGTTCCCACAACATTTTGCTTCGGACGAGGCACCAGCGTCCAAACTTCATTGCGCTTGAAGTTGTTTAACTCCTCTTGCATGGCCAACACCCAGTCCGGATCTAGCAAGGCCTCTTCTACCCTGAAAGGCTCAATAGAAGAGACAAAGGAGTAATGCTCACAAAAATTAACTAATCGAGATCGAGTAGTTACTCCCTTGCTAATGTCACCCAGAATTTGATCAACGGGATGATCCCTTTGAATCATCGCTCGAACTTGGGTTGGAGGTGCCGGTTGCGCTTCTTCCTCCACCACAAGATCATCTTGTGCTCCCCCTTGATCACACGCCTCCTGTTGATGAACCTGTTCATCGTCTTGAGTTGGGGGATTCACCATAGTTGAGGAAGAAGGTTGATCTTGCTCTTCTTGTTCCTGTGGTCGCACATCACCAATCGCCATGGTTCGTATAGCGGCCGTCGGAACATCTTCTTCATCTACATCATCAAGATCAACAACTTGCTCTCTTGGAGAGCCATTAGTCTCATCAAATACAACGTCGCTAGAGACTTCAACCAAACCCGATGATTTGTTGAAGACTCTATACGCCTTTGTATTTGAGTCATAACCTAACAAAAACCCTTCTACAGCTTTGGGAGCAAACTTAGAATTTCTACCCTTCTTCACTAGAATGTAGCATTTACTCCCAAATACACGAAAGTACGATACATTGGGTTTGTTACCGGTTAGTAGCTCATACGACGTCTTCTTGAGGAGGCGATGAAGGTAGACCCTGTTGATGGCGTGGCAAGCCGTGTTCACGGCTTCCGTCCAAAAGCACTCGGGAGTCTTGAACTCTCCTAGCATCGTCCTCGCCATGTCGATGAGCGTCCTGTTCTTCCTCTCTACCACACCATTTTGCTGTGGTGTGTAGGGAGCGGAGAACTCGTGCTTGATCCCTTCTTCTTCAAGGAACTCCTCCACTTGAAGGTTCTTGAACTCGGACCCGTTGTCGCTCCTTATCTTTTTCACCTTGAGCTCAAACTCATTTTGAGCTCTCCTGAGGAAGCGTTTGAGAGTCCCTTGGGTTTCGGATTTTTCCTGCAAAAAGAACACCCAAGTGAAGCGGGAAAAGTCATCAACAATAACTAAACCATACTTACTTCCTCCTATGCTCAGATAGGCGACGGGTCCAAAAAGGTCCATATGCAGCATCTCCAAGGGTCTTGATGTCGTCATCACATTTTTGGTGTGATGAGAGCCTCCCACCTGTTTCCCTGCTTGACAAGCTGCACAAGGTCTATATTTTTCGAATTGAACATTAGTTAGACCTATCACGTGTTCTCCCTTTAGAAGCTTGTGAAGGTTCTTCATCCCTACATGTGCTAAGCGGCGATGCGACAGCCAGCCCATGCTAGTCTTAGCTATTAAGCATGCATCTAGACCGGCCTCTTCTTTTGCAAAATCTACTAAATAAAGTTTGCCGTCTAATACACCCTTAAAAGCTAGTGAACCATCACTTCTTCTAAAGACAGATACATCTACATTAGTGAATAGACAGTTATACCCCATGCTGCACAATTGACTAACAGATAGTAAATTGTAACCAAGAGACTCTACTAAAAACACATTGGAAATAGAATGCTCATTGGAAATTGCAATTTTACCTAACCCTTTTACCTTGCCTTGATTCCCATCACCGAATATGATTGAATCTTGGGAATCTTTATTCTTGACGTAGGAGGTGAACATTTTCTTCTCCCCCGTCATATGGTTTGTGCATCCGCTGTCGATAATCCAGCTTGAACCCCCGGATGCATAAACCTGCAAGGCAAATTTAGGCTTGGGTCTTAGGTACCCAACTCATGTTGGGTCCTACAAGGTTAGCACAAATCTTCTTAGGGACCCAAATGCAAGTTTTATCACCTTTGCATTTAGCCCCTAACTTCCTAGCAATTATCTTTCTATTCTTTCTACAAATTTCAAAGGAAGCATTCAAAGCATGATATATTGTAGAAAATTCATTTACTACTTTCCTAGGAGCATTATGAACTACATTTTTCCTAGGCATTTGGTGAACAACATTTCTTCTATCATGCATAACATGAGAACTAGAAGCAGTCATAGCATAAGAGTCATAAGCATGTGAATCAAAAACATCATTTCTAGTATGTCTTCTTTCATGATACAAAAAGGCATGGTTCCTCTTAGCACTAGTAGCCATAGGGGCCTTCCCTTTCTCCTTGGCGGGAATGGGAGCCTTATGGCTTGTTAAGTTCTTGGCTTCCCTCTTGAAGCCAAGTCCATCCTTAATTGAGGGGTGTCTACCAACCGTGTAGGCATCCCTAGCAAATTTTAGTTTTTCAAAATCACTTTTGCTAGTCTTAAGTTAAGCATTAAGACTAGCCACTTCATCACTTAATTTTGAAATGGAAACTAAGTGTTCACTACAAGCATTAACATCAAAATCCTTACACCTAGTGCAAATTGTAATATTTTCAACATACGAGTTACTTGCTACTTCTAGTTTAGTAGTTAAATCTTTAATTTCACCTTTTAAAGAAGAAATGGTTTCATTACAAGTAGAAAGTTCACAAGAAAGTATTCCATTTCTTTTAACTTCTAGAGCAAGTGAATTTTGAGCACTAACAAATTTATCATGTTCTTCATATAAGAGGTCTTCTTGTTTCTCTAGGGTTCTATCCTTTTCATTTAAGGCATCAATCAACTCATTAATCTTAGCTATCTTAGTTCTATCCAATCCCTTGAATAAACTAGAGTAATCTATTTCATCCTCACTAGATTCATCATCACTAGAAGAATCATAAGTATTAGCATTACGAGTGATTACCTTCTTTTCCCTTGCCATGAGGCAAGTGTGATGCTCGTTGGGGAAGAGAGCCGATTTGTTGAAGGCGGTGGCGGCGAGTCCTTCATTGTCGGAGTCGGACGAGGAGCAATCCGAGTCCCACTCCTTGCCTAGATGCGCCTCGCCCTTTGCCTTCTTGTAATGCTTCTTCTTTTCCCTCTTGTTTCCCTTTTCCTGGTCACTATCATTATCGGGACAGTTAGCAATAAAATGACCAAGCTTACCGCATTTGAAGCATGATCGCTTCCCCTTGGTCTTAGTCTTGCTCGGCTGTCCAATGCGACCCTTTAGCACCGTCTTGAATCTCTTGATAATGAGGGCCATTTCTTCTTCATTAAGACCGGCCGCCTCAATTTGCGCCACCTTGCTGGGTAGCGCCTCCTTGTTCCCTGTGGCTTTGAGAGCAAAAGGTTGCGGCTCGTTGATCGGTCCATTCAAGGCGTCGTCCACATACCTTGCCTCCTTGATCATCATTCGCCCGCTGACGAATTTTCCTAGGACTTCTTCGGGAGACATTTTGGTGTACCTGGGATTCTCACGAATATTATTCACCAAATGAGGATCAAGAACGGTAAAGGACCTGAGCATTAGTCGGACGACGTCGTGGTCCGTCCATCGCGTGCTTCCGTAGCTCCTTATTTTGTTGATAAGGGTCTTGAGCCGGTTGTATGTCTGAGTTGGCTCCTCGCCCCTTATCATAGCGAACCGTCCAAGCTCGCCCTCCACCAACTCCATTTTGGTGAGCAAGGTAGCGTCATTTCCCTCATGAGAGATCTTGAGGGTATCCCAGATTTGCTTGGCGTTATCCAAGCCACTCACTTTATTATATTCATCCCTGCACAATGAGGCTAGAAGAACAGTAGTAGCTTGTGCATTCTTATGGATTTGCTCATTAATGAATATAGGACTATCCGAACTATTAAAGTGCATTCCACTATCTACAATCTCCCATATGCTAGGATGGAGAGAGAATAGGTGACTACGCATTTTGTGGCTCCAAAATCCGTAGTCCTCCCCATCAAAGTGTGGGGGCTTGCCGAGTGGAATGGAAAGCAAATGTGAATTTGAACTTTGCGGAATACGAGAGTAGTCAAAAGAAAAGTCAGAATTAACCGGTTTCCTTTGTTTGTCGTGGTCGTCGTCCTTTTGGGAAGAAGAGGACTCATCGCTGTCGTAGTAGACGATCTCCTTGATGCGTCTTGTCTTCTTCTTCTTCCCATCTCTTCGCTTGTGGCCTGAGCCCGAGTCATTGGACTTGTCATCCCTTGGCTCGTTGACGAAGGACTCCTTCTCCTTGTCGTTGATCACAATTCCCTTCCCCTTAGGATCCATCTCTTCGGGCGGTCAGTCCCTTTCTCGAAGAGAACGGCTTTGATACCAATTGAGAGCACCTAGAGGGGGGGGGTGAATAGGTGATCCTGTAAAACTTCAAAACTTAAGCCACAAAAACTTGTTAATGGTTAGCACAAGTATGGCCAAGTGGCTAGAGAGGAGTCAAAACACAATAACCACAAGAATCCAATCACAGAGATGACACAGTGGTTATCCCGTGGTTCGGCCAAGTACAAAACTTGCCTACTCCACGTTGTGGCGTCCCAACGGACGAGAGTTGCACTCAACTCCTCTCAAGTGATCCAATGATCAACTTGAATACCACGGTGTTCTTGCTTTTCTTTTCTCAATCCCGTTTGCGAGGAATCTCCACAACTTGGAGCCTCTCGCCCTTACAAAAGATGTTCACAGAGAATCACAGAGCAAGGGAGGGATTAGCAACTCACACACAACACAAAGATCACAGCGAATACGCACACACAAGACCCAGACTTGAGCTCAAAAGACTAGCACACTAGAACGGAGCTCAAATCACTAGAATGTCGAACAAGTGCGCGAGATTGATGTGTGAGTGATCAAGAATGCTCAAGGAATGCTTGGTGTACTCCTCCATGCGCCTAGGGGTCCCTTTTATAGCCCCAAGGCAGCTAGGAGCCGTTGAGAGCACATCTGGAAGGCTATCCTTGCCTTTTGTCGTCGGGCGCACCGGACAGTCCGGTGCACACCGGACAGTGTCCGGTGCCCGATTCCTTTCCTTAATTGGCGAAGTCGACCGTTGCCGACCGTTGCAGATCTGGCGCACCGGACAGTCCGGTGCACACCGGACAGTCCGGTGCTTCCTTCCGACCGTTGGCTCGGCCACGTGTCGCGCGCCGATCGCGCGGCCGACCGTTGGCCCGGCCGACCGTTGGCTCACCGGTCAGTCCGGTGCACACCGGACAGTCCGGTGAATTTTAGCCGAAGTCGCCGGAGAAAAACCCGAGAGCGGCCTCTTCGGCCGAGGCAGCCTGGCGCACCGGACACTGTCCGGTGCACCACCGGACACAGTCCGGTGCACAACCGGACAGTCCGGTGCCCCAGACCGAAACAGCCCCTTGGCTGTACACAGCCAAGTCTTCTCTTCCCTTCTTCTTTCTGTTTCTAACACTTAGACAAATATATTAGTATCCAAAACTAATGTACTAAGGCTTAGAAACATACCTTTACTTGTGATTTGCACCTTGTTCACCCATGAGCATATTTTCACATTTAAGCACTTGTGTTTGCACCCAATCACCAAAATACTTAGAAATGGCCCAAGGGCACATTTCCCTTTCAATAGTGTAGATTGAAACTTAGCCATTGCGGTAGAGATAGCAACACTTAGACAAAACCTAGTTTGCACGTTCTAGTTTGATTATTTGCATAGGTTTTGCTCTAGGGATTTATTTTTGGCCTAGTTTAGAGAAAGTTTTAGAAGTCCTAATTCATCCCCCTCTTAGGCATCACCTGTTTCCTTAAATTGGTATCAGAGCCTGGTTTGGCTCATTTGAAACACTTTAGCTTCACCGCTAAAAAGAGCTGACACTTTTAAGAGGAAGGGATGGATACGCATAGGCCACCACACTTTGACGACACTAACTTCCCATATTATAGTGCTAGAATGGCTTGTTACCTAGAGGTCGTTGATCTAGGTGTTTGGAGAGTCACTCGTGATGGGATGAAACCCCCAAGAATCCCGAAAAACCGACCACGGGTGAGGAAAAAGAAATTCATTTAAATGCTAGAGCCAAAAATTGCTGGTATGAATCTCTTAGGATGGATATTTTTAATCAAGTATTCACATTGAAAACTGCTAATGAGATTTGGCTAAAATTGCATGAGCTCCATGATGACACATCCAATGTCTGTGAGCAAAAACATTGCCTAGTCTTAAATGAGTATAATTCTTTTGCTATGAAAGATAATGAGTTTGTTAGAGATATGTATTCTCATATGAATCTAATCATCAATGAGCTCAACTCTATTGGCATAAATAAGCTTGGTGATGCGAACATTGTGAGGACGATTATCTCCTTGCTACCACAACAAACATATGGGAGCATCATCACTATTCTTCACAACATGGAGGACTTGAGTACAATGACCCCGACCATTGTGATTGGGGAAATCGCGGCCTTTGAGATGTCGCGAAAAATATGTCGGGGAGAGGAGCCAACTTCCTCAAGGCCATATGCTTTTGCATGTGATGAAAGGAAGGGTAAAAAGAAGGCTCCTACTCCAAGTTCCTCAAGTGAAGAAGAGGAGGAAGAAGAAAACGATGATGGTGAAGATAATCAACCATTAACATCATCCTCTGAGGACGAAGAAACAATCTGATGCGTCGGAAAGGTAATGTGGATGATCCACAAGATTAATCTAATGGGTGTGCCCCTGCAGGTAGAGGATCTTCTCTTTAACATTGACAGGAAAAAGCAAAGAAAGAAAGGATGTTTCGCATGCGGGGAGAAGGGCCACTTCAGGGGCAACTGTCCAACTATGGCCGAACCCAAAAAGGAGAGGAGCAAAGGCAAGGCGCTAACAAGTGTCAAAACTTGGGTTGATTCTTCAAGCGAAGATGAACCTCCAAGGACGCGCAGCCACCAGTCCTCATCACGCTCATCATGGTCATCACACAAATGCTTTATGGCAAGAGGTAAAATGAGCATTCCATCCTCTAGTTATGAAAGTAGTAGTGATGATGAAGGTGAGGGAAAGCCCTCCATAGATGAGCTTGCGGAAGCCGTTAAATATTTTTAGGATGTTTGCAGTAAACAAAAAGCTCAACTTAAAACTTTGAAAAATAAGTTGATTAGCTCTCAAAATGATTATAAAGGTTTGCTATAAAAATTTGAAACATTTGCAAACTTAAATAGTGAGCTATCAACTAAAATTGAGCTATTAGAGTCTAGTGCTCCATCCACTGCTATCGATGATGGCCTCAGTAAAAAGAATGAAAAACTTAAGGCTAAGTTAGCTAGCTCTGAAGAAGCTATCGAAAATTTGCTAGGGAAAATGGAAATTCTTAGCATACACAATAATGAGCTAACTACTAAGCTAGAAAACATTGGTAGCACCCTAGGGGCATCTTTACTTGAAATTCCTGAAACTATTAAGAAAGATGCTTCTACTTCTTGCTTTGATTTAGTTGATGATTCTAACCCCTGCAACCAAGTTCTGGTTAAGAATATTGTTGTAGAAACATGTTCGAATGAGGTTGCAAAGGAAAATGAGCAATTAAGGCAAGAAGTGGGTCGCCTTGGCAAGGCTTTGTATGAAAAAGAAAGGCAAAGCCAAACAAATCCAACCTCCATAGGATAACACCACTGCGGGAGTGAATAAGCCTGTGAAGGACGAAACCGTGATTTGTAGGTTATGCCACAAGGAATGCCATAAGTCTTTCCATTGCAAGGCGATGACCGGGGATAAGCAAAGGCAAAAGCTCAAGCAAAAGCCAACAAGCAAAATCTCCAACACCTACATCAACAAGGTGAACAAAAAGGTTGCTACACCATATTTGATCAAGAAGAAAAAGAATGGAAAGGTGATAGCAATCAAGGCCAACAAGCAAGCCAACAAAGGAAAGGGGGCCAAACGCATCTGGGTGCTAAAGAAAATAATTTCAACCATGAAAAGCACCAAGAAGGTTTGGATCCCAAAAGGGAAGTGAGTAGTCCGAAGGACGTCGGGGAATTTGGAGACTTGGCAAAGTTAGGATGTATATCATGGGATGCATCATATTGGATCAAGTTTATTGCCAAGTGGGTTAGTAAATATTTTGGACCCAAATTTCCCCACCCATGACTAAGGTAACTAGATTTATTGTATTCCTTATTTTTAGATATGCGTATCTATTTTCTTGTATCTAGTTTTACCTTCCATGCCTAGTATTTCATTTGGTACTTACCTTAGATTAACAATGCATGCATACTAGATAAATCACATGGTAAGATTGCTCGTTCTCATTTCATATTCTTGAGCAAACCTACATGGTTTAAAATATTTAATTAAGCATGGCACATGGCTTATTTAACATCCCTAAGTAAATGACACTAATACTTAAAAAGCTTATATCCTACAATTGGTATCATTTAACTTATATGTGCCAAAGCTCAGATTATGGATAATCTGCCCCTCTTGATATCAAATCAAAATGCATGGCCTCTACAAGTATTCAAAACTTGTATGCATACTTTCAGGGGAGATTACTCTATGATCTAAGACTTTGAGACTAATACCTTTTTCAAGTCTATTTCATGTAGTAGTCTCATTGTAAGGAAAATGAAGTCCTCGGAGAAAGACAACAAGCTTCCACTGCAAATCTACAATAATTCTTATGTCTCACAAGACTGCCATCGATCTTTAATTGATTTTCCATTGACTTTCAATTGGTATCTTTGAGACTACTTTTATTATCATTTACATGTCTTCTCCAATATTTTATTAGACTATATTTCATATCTTATACTTCCCATGTTGCTTAAATGCATATATTGTTGACTCATATTTAGTTACCTATGCATAAGGGAAGTTAGTCTATTCAAATCATGTCTTGCACCTCCATTTCTCACATGTTTTTTTCCTAAGTAGAAGATCTCTATCAGGGGGAGTATTTCTTCATCTCTAATGGGGGAGAAAATTCTTTCTAAAAGAGAACACTCATTTAGGGGGAGTCATCAATCACCAAAAAGGGGGATTTTGTAAGGAAAATGGACCCCGTGCCATTTGGCTTAATAGATTTTGGTGTTTGATGATCAACATAACCTGTGGACTAATGTGTTTGCTAGTGTTGTGTTTGTAGTTCATAGGATGCTAAAGTTACTTGGACCAAGGCATTGAGGAAAGCAACACCTCAAAAAGAAGACATTATGAAGATCAAGTGAAGTCCAAGAAACGAAGCAAGTGTTGCCAGGCAGACTATCTGTGCGAGGAGCACCGGACTGTCCGGTGCACCAGGAAATGTAGCCCTAATGGCTAGTTCCAGGTGGCACTGTGGAGAGAAGATCACTGGACTGTCCGGTGTGACATCCGGAGTGTCCGGTGTAAAAAGACTGCGCGCCAACGGTCGACTCCAGTGTCAGACCAATGGCTAGGCGCACCGAACAGTGAAAAGTGCATTGTCCGGTGTGCCGCAGAGCAGCAGCTTTTCTCCAACGGCTAGATTTGTGTTGGGGGCTATAAATACACCCCCAACCGGCCATTCCAAGGTGTGGGAGCCCAAGCAACATAAAGACATATAATAGACATTTCTAAGTGCTCAAACAACCAAGTGCTTAATAGAATCACTCGGTGATTAGCGTAGGTGCTTTGCAAAGTGCATAGGTTAGTTAGACCGCATTAGCGCTTGCTCTAGGTGAATCCTAGTTAGTTGAGTGAGTTTAGATAAACCACACAACCCCTCGGCTCTTGCGCGAGCCATTGTAATTGCCACAGTGTACCAGAGGGAACGAGGCCCGCAGCGTTTTTAGCCGGAAGCTCGATAGTGGAGACGGTGGGGAGCGTCCGAGAGGAGTCGGAAGCAAAGCACCACTTGCACGTGGAGAAGGCCCGCGGCTCTGTATGGAGTTACTCGACTAAGGTGCTTGGCCCTCACGTGGGCTTCCCTTTGCGTAGGGGCACCAACGAGGATTAGTCAGGACCTTGCGTGGTTCCGGATACCTCGGTAAAAATACCGGTGTCATCCACGAGAGTTTGCATCTCTACCTTTGTCGGGGACCATAATTAGGGGTACCCTCAAGACTCCTAATTCTCAGGTGGTAACCCCCATCAGCACAAAGCTGCAAAGGCCTGATGGGTGCGACTAAGTCAGGGTTTCGATCCATTCAAGGGACTCGATCACGCCTCGCCCGAGCCCAGCCTCGGGCAAGGGCAGCCGACCCCGGAGGATCTACGTCTCGCCCGAGGCCCCCCTCCAGCGACGAACATACTTCCGGCTCGCCCGAGGCCCAGTCTTCGCCAAAAAGCAACCCTGGCCAAATCGCCACGCCAACCGACCAAATCGCAGGGGCATTTAATGCAAAGGTGGCCTGACACCTTTATCCTGACGCACGTCCTCCAGTCGACAGAGCCGAAGTGACCGCAGTCACTTCGCCGCTCCACTGACCGGTCTGACAAGAGGACAGCGCCGCCTACGCCGCTCCAACTGCTGTGCCACTCGACAGAGTGAGGCTGACAGGCAGCCAGACCCGGCCTCAGGCACCATAGGAAACTCCGCTCCGCCCGACCCAGGGCTCAGACTCGGGCTCAGCCCCGGAAGACGGCGAACTCCGCTCCGCCCGACCCAGGGCTCGGACTCGGGCTCAGCCCCGGAAGACGGCGAACTCCGCTCCGCCTGACCCAGGGCTCGAACTCGGGCTCAACCCTAGAAGACGGCGAACTCCGCTCCGCCCGACCCAGGGCTCGGACTCGGGCTCAGCCCCTGAAGACGACGAACTCCGCTTTGCCCGACCCCAGGGCTCGGACTCAGCCCTGGCCTCAGCCGACGGTCTCCGCCTCGCCCGACCCAGGGGCTCGGACTCGACCTCGGCCTCGGAAGACAGACTCGACCTCGACCTCGGAGGAGCCTCCACATCGCCCAACCTAGGGCACGGACCGACCACGTCAACAGGAGGCGCCATCATTACCCTACCCCAAGCTGACTCAGGCTACGGGGAACAAGACCGGCGTCCCATCTGGCTCACTCCGCCAGACAAGTAATGATGGCGCCTCGCACGCTCTATGACGACGGTGGCTCTCAGCCCCCTTACGGAAGCAAGAGGACGTCATCAAGGACTTGACAGCCCCGACAGCTGTCCTTCCGCCAGGCTCCAGCGCTCCTCCGACGGCCACGACACCACACGAACCGGGTGCCAAAACCTCTCCGGCTGCCACGATGGCATGTACTTAGGGCGCTAGCTCTCCTCCACTAGACACGTTAGCACTCTGCTACACCCCCCATTGTACACCTGGATCCTCTCCTTACTCCTATTAAAGGAAGGACCAGGGCCCTCTTACAGAGGGTTGGCCGCGCGGGGAAGAGGACGGGACAGGCGCTCGCGTGAGGCCGCTCGCTCCCTCCCGCGTGGAACGCTTGTAACCCCCTACTGCAAGCGCACCCGACCTGGGCGCGGGACAAACACGAAGGCCGCGGGATTTCCACCTCTCTCTCTCCAGCTGCCTTCCCCCCTTCGCGCTCCGTCTCGCGCCGACCCATCTGGGCTGGGGCACGCGGCGACAGTTTACTCGTCGGTCCAGGGACCCCCCGGTCTCGAAACGCCGACAGTTGGCGCGCCAGGTAGGGGCCTGCTGCGTGTTGACGAACAACTTCCCGTCAAGCTCCAGATGGGCAGTCTCCAGCAACCTTTCCAGCCCGGGACGGTGCTCCGTTTCGGGAGTCTTGAGTTCATGTCCCTCGACGGCAGCTACGACATGATACTCCTTCCCCCGCCGTGCGACAACGACAATGGCGGCCGACAGCCCGCCCGCCGGCGGCGGAAACGACGACGCCTTCCCCGTGCGGTGGAAGAACAACATTCGAGCTCACCCCGCCCTCTCCCCCGCCGACGGAGGAGGAGGCGGGGCAACCAAGGCCAAGCAGGAGGCAGCGCCTCGTCGGCTGTCGAGCGAGTCGACGGCGTCGGCGCCCCAACGGGGGGCACGTCGGGCCTCGACCTCGCGTCTGAGACGAAGACGAGCACCGTCTCCCCGCAACGCGCCAATCCCAAGCAGACGGACGACGCCAACACGCTCGTGAAGGACTTGCTGGGCGTCACCCTCGTACCTGAGACAACGGTGCAGTCCGTCCCTGACGTGACTTCGTCACCGCCCATCGACCGAGAGGTACCCACCGTTTCTCATCTCACGCCTTTTGGATTCAGCCTCGACCCGCCAAGCGACTTCGCTTCGGTGGACGCTCTCGTAGAGGCGAGTCCAAACCCTCTGGGGTATCGTATGCGGTCGCCCTGGGACCGGCTGACGGACGTCTCGATCTACGGGCCCTCGTGGTCCGAGGAGGATGACGTGCCCGACTTCTGTTGGGATTTCTCCGGACTTGGTAACCCCAGTGCCATGCGGGACTTCATGACCGCATGCGACTACTACCTTTCCGACTGTTCCGACGGTAGCCGCAGCCTCGGCGACGAGGACTGCGGCCCAAGTCGTGAATGTTTCCACGTCAATCTAGGGGTCCCTTCGAAGGCAACCATCTTGGTATGCCGGAGAACGGTGATCTCCCTAGGCCTGTGCCTCGCGTTGACATCCTACGGGAGCTAGCTGTGGTCCCCATTCAGGCGGGGGGTCATGACCCACAGCTCGAGCAAATCCGCGGGGTGCAGGCCAGGCTCGACGAGGGAGCAGGAACACTTGAGCCGATCCGCCGGGACGTCGGGCAGGAATGGGCGGGCCAACCTCCGGCCGGAGAAGTGCGTCATCTACCCTAGGGTTTCCAGCACCGCGTCGCCGACGATGTCAGGGTGAGGCCGCCACCCGCTTCCAGTTGAGTCGGCCAGAACCTGGCTGCAGCAGCAATGCTTCTCCGCGCGATGCCGGAGCCGTCAACCACCGAGGGGCGGCGTATCCAGGGAGAGCTCAAGAATCTCCTGGAGGACGCCGCGGTCCAACGGGCCGAAAGCTCCGCCTCCCGAAGGCAGGGGTACCCCTCGGAACATCGCGCCGCGATTTCCCGATTCATGCGGGAAGCCTCGGTCCACACCGGGCGCACACGCAACACAGCGCCTGCGGCCCCGGGTCGCCTCGGCAACGAGCACCATCACCGCGATCGTCGGGCCCACCTCGACGAGAGGGTGCACCGAGGCTACCACCCCAGGCGTGGGGGACGCTACGACAGCGGGGAGGATCGGAGTCCCTCGCCCGAACCACCCGGTCCGCAGGCTTTCAGCCGCGCCATACGACGGGCGCCGTTCTCGACCCGGTTCTGACCCCCTACTACTATCACAAAGTACTCGGGGGAGACGAGACCGGAACTGTGGCTCGCGGACTACCGGCTGGCCTGCCAATTGGGTGGAACGGACGATGACAACCTCATCATCCGCAACCTCCCCCTGTTCCTCTCCGACGCCGCTCACGCCTAGTTGGAGCACCTGCCTCCGGGGCAGATCTCCAACTGGGACGACCTGGTCCAAGCCTTCGCCGGCAATTTCCAGGGCACGTACGTGCGCCCTGGGAACTCCTGGGACCTCCGAAGCTGCCGACAGCAGCCGGGAGAGTCTCTCCGGGACTACATCCGGCGATTCTCGAAGCAGCGCACCGAGCTGCCCAACATCACCGATTCGGATGTCATCGGCGCGTTCCTCGCCGGCACCACCTGCCGCGACCTGGTGAGCAAGCTGGGTCGCAAGACCCCCACCAGGGCGAGCGAGCTGATGGACATCGCCACCAAGTTTGCCTCTGGCCAGGAGGCGGTTGAGGCTATCTTCCGGAAGGACAAGCAGCCCCAAGGCCGCCCACCGGAAGATGCCCCCGAGGCATCAACTCAGCGCGGCGCCAAGAAGAAGGGCAAGAAGAAGTCGCAAGCGAAATGCGACGCCGCCGACGCGGACCTTGTCGCCGCCACCGAGTACAAGAACCCTCAGAAACCCCCCGGAGGTGCCAACCTCTTCGACAAGATGCTCAAGGAGCCGTGCCCCTATCATCAGGGGCCCGTCAAGTACACCCTTGAGGAGTGCGCCATGCTTCGGCGCCACTTCCACAGGGCCGGGCCACCCGCAGAGGGTGGCAGGGCTTGCGACGATGACAAGAAGGAAGATCACCAGGCAGGAGAGTTCCCCGAGGTCCGCGACTGCTTCATGATCTACGGTGGGCAAGCGGCGAACGCCTCGGCTCGGCACCGCAAGCAAGAGCGTCGGGAGGTCTGTTCGGTAAAGGTGGCGGCGTCAGTCTACCTAGACTGGTCCGACAAGCCCATCACCTTCGACCAAGCCGACCACCCCGACCACGTGCCGAGCCCGAGGAAATACCGCTCGTTGTCGACCCCATCATCGGCGACGTCAGGCTCACCAAGGTCCTCATGGACGGAGGGAGCAGCCTCAACATCATCTACGCCGAGACCCTCGGGCTCCTGCGTGTTGATCTGCCCTCGGTCCGGGCAGGCGCTGCGCCTTTCCACGGGATCATCCCCGGGAAGCGCGTCCAGCCCCTCGGACAACTCGACCTTCCCGTCTGCTTCGGAACACCCTCCAACTTCCGAAGGGAGACCCTCACGTTCGAGGTGGTCGGGTTCCGAGGAACCTACCACACAGTATTGGGGAGGCCATGCTACGCGAAGTTCATGGCCGTCCCCAACTACACCTACCTCAAGCTCAAGATGTCGGGCCCCAACAGGGTCATCACCGTCGGCCCCACGTACCGACACGCGTTCGAATGTGACGTGGAGTGCGTGGAGTATGCCGAGGCCCTCATCGCCGACCTAGAGAGCCTCTCTAAGGAGGTGCCAGACGTGAAGCGCCACGCCGGCAACTTCGAGCCAGCGGAGACGGTTAAGTCCGTCCCCCTCGACCCCAGCAGCGACGCCTCCAGGCAGATCCGGATCGGCTCCGAGCTCGATCCCAAATAGGAAGCAGTGCTCGTCGACTTTCTCCGCGCAAACGCCGACGTTTTCGCGTGGAGTCCCTCGGACATGCCCGGCATACCGAGGGGTGTCGCCGAGCACTCGCTGGATATCCGAGCTGGAGCCCGACCCGTGAAGCAGCCTCTGCGCCGATTCGACGAAGAAAAGCGCAGAGCCATTGGCGAGGAGATCCATAAGCTAATGGCGGCAGGGTTCATCAAAGAGGTATTCCATCCCGAATGGCTTGCCAACCCTATGCTTGTGAGAAAGAAAGGAGGGAAATGGCGGATGTGTGTAGACTACACTGGTCTAAACAAAGCATGTCCGAAGGTTCCCTACCCTCTGCCTCGCATCGACCAAATTGTGGACTCCACTGCTGGGTGCGAAACCCTGTCTTTCCTCGATGCCTACTCAGGGTATCACCAAATCAGGATGAAAGAGTCCGACCAGCTCGCGACCTCTTTCATCACACCCTTCGGCATGTACTGCTATGTCACCATGCCGTTCGGCTTGAGGAATGCGGGTGCGACGTACCAGCGGTGCATGAACCATGTGTTCGGCGAACACATTGGCCGGACGGTCGAGGCCTACGTCGATGACATCGTAGTCAAGACGAGGAAAGCCTCCGACCTCCTTTCCGACCTTGAAGTGACATTCCGATGTCTCAAGGCGAAAGGCGTGAAGCTCAATCCCGAAAAGTGTGTCTTCGGGGTACCCCGAGGCATGCTCTTGGGGTTCATCGTCTCCGAGCGGGGCATCGAAGCCAACCCGGAGAAGATCGCGGCCATCACCAGCATGGGGCCCATCAAGGACTTGAAAGGTGTACAGAGAGTCACGGGATGTCTTGCGGCTCTGAGCCGCTTCATCTCGCGCCTCGGCGAAAGAGGTCTGCCTCTGTACCGCCTCTTAAGGAAGGCCGAGTGCTTCACTTGGACCCCTGAGGCCGAGGAAGCCCTCGGGAACCTGAAGGCGCTCCTCACGAACGTGCCCATCTTGGTGCCCCCCGCTGCCGAAGAAGCCCTCTTGATCTACGTCATCGCGACCACTCAGGTGGTTAGCGCCACGATTGTGGTTGAGAGACGAGAAGAGGGGCATGCATTGCCCGTCCAGAGGCCAGTCTACTTCATCAGCGAGGTACTGTCCGAGACCAAGATCCGCTACCCACAAATTCAGAAGCTGCTGTACGCGGTGATCCTGACGCGGCGGAAGTTGCGACACTACTTCAAGTCTCATCCGGTAACTGTGGTGTCATCCTTCCCCCTGGGGGAGATCATCCAGTGCCGAGAGGCTTCGGGTAGAATCACAAAGTGGGCGGTGGAAATCATGGGCGAAACAATCTCGTTCGCCCCTCGGAAGGCCATCAAGTCCCAGGTCTTGGCAGACTTCGTGGCTGAATGGGTCGACACCCAGCTCCCAACAGTTCCGATCCAACCGGAACTCTAGACCATGTTCTTCGATGGGTCGCTGATGAAGACAGGAGCAGGCGCAAGCCTGCTCTTCATCTCGCCCCTCGGGAAGCATCTACTCTATGTGCTACGCCTCCACTTCCCGGCGTCCAACAATGTGGCTGAGTACGAGGCTCTGATCAACGGGTTGCGCATCGCCATCGAGCTAGGGGTCCGACGCCTCGACGCTCGCGGTGACTCACAACTCGTCATCGACCAAGTCATGAAGAACTCCCACTGCCGCGACCCGAAGATGGAGGCCTACTGCAATGAGGTTCGGCGCCTGGAAGACAAGTTCTACGGGCTCGAGCTCAACCACATCGCCCGGTGCTACAACGAAACTGCGGACGAGCTGGCTAAAATAGCCTTGGGGCGAACAACGGTTCCCCCGGACGTCTTCTCCCGAGACCTGCATCAACCCTCCGTCAAGATCGACGACACGCCCGAGCCCGAGGCACCCTCGGCCCAGCCCGAGGTACCCTCGGCTTAGTCTAAGGCACCCTCGGCTCGACCCAAGGCACCCTCAGCTCAGCCCGAGGCACCCTCAGTTCAGCCCGAGGTACCCTCGGCCCCCGAGGGTGAGGCACTGCGCGTCGAGGAGGAGCGAAGCGGGGTCACGCCTAATCGAAACTGGCAGACCCCGTACCTGCAATATCTCCACCGAGGAGAGCTACCCCTCGACCGAGCCGAAGCTCGGCGGTTGGCGCGACACGCCAAGTCGTTCGTCTTGCTGGGAGATGGGAAGGAGCTCTACCACCACAGCCCCTCAGGCATCCTCCAGCGATGCATCCCCATCGCCGAAGGTCAGGAACTCCTACAAGAGATACACTCGGGGGCTTGCGACCATCACACAGCACCCTGAGCCCTTGTAGGAAACGCCTTCTGACAAGGTTTCTACTGGCCGACGGTGGTGGCCGACGCCACTAGAATTGTCCGCACCTGCGAAGGGTGTTAGTTCTACGCGAGGCAGACCCACCTGCCCGCTCAGGCTCTGCAGACGATACCCATCACCTGGCCTTTTGCTGTGTGGGGTCTGGACCTCGTCGGACCCTTGCAGAAGGCACCCGGGGGCTACACGCACCCCTGGGAAGGGCTGTTCGTCATCGCCAAAGTTCTGAAGCCTGGAACGAACAAGCTGGCCGACAGTCAAGGCGAGGTCTACACCAACACTTGGAACATCCAACAGCTACGTCGCTTCTACCCTTAAGATGTTTTCAAGTTGTTCGTATACCTCGTTCCCACGCAAAATTTGGTCATCAAGGAAGGGTCAGCCTTGCCTCGGCAAAGCCCAACCCTCCCTCGGGGGCTAAAAAGGGGGGAACCCCCTCCACGTCAAAATTTTCAATCAAAAAGGCTTTTGCGTTCCCCCGGCTATGTCGGTAGCAGGACCCCAAGAAGCGAACACGAGTGCATGTAAGTGGCAAGGCTGATTGAGCCGAGGGACTCCTACACCTCTGGGTTACGGATACCTCACTCGTCACCTACCACGAAAAATGACTCCAACTTGGGCAAGCCACCCTGCTACTAACGAGCGGGGCCGGACACGCAAAATGAAAGGAAAAGGGGCACGACTTTATACTACGATAATAAAGTGTTCAGGCCTCAGCGGCCGCAAAAGACACACGTGCATTCAAAGGAAACTGCTCCGACAGAGTTAGGCGTCGCCCGGGGAAGGAGCCGCGCCTTCGGCTTCGTCCCCGCCCTCGGCAAAGTCCACCCCGGCTTCGGACGACGGCGCAGGCGGGAGGATCTCTTCCTCGAAGGTGGTCGCCAGCACTGCGCTCGGGCCCGCGGCGGCCGCGTCGAGCCTCTGGACTTCAGCCAGGGTGGCTTCATCTTTGTCAGGAAGGCAATACCCCTCGCTGACCCGCTCCAAATCCACGACGTAGTGGGAAGCAAGCACGGCGAAGGCCCGCCTGACGCCGTGGTGTAGCGCCTCGTGGAGTCTGCCGCGCACGTGATCACCCAAGGCCTGCAGGCGACTTTGAGGGGAGCTTCCTGAGGGGACGTCGCCGAAGCCAAAGACCCGGCAGAAGTCTGAGATGGCCTCGGACATTGCCGCGTGGTCGGCCTCCCTCTGCTCGGCCGTCCCGGCAAGCGCCCTGGTGGACTCATCAAGGGCGGACTCGAGCTCTGCGAACAGCCAGAGCGCAAGGCCTCAAACACAAGCGGAGGAAACAAGCTGAAACGAAAACCGAAAATGGCGAGGACATACCTCCGGCTCGGGCACGCTGCTCCGAGGGCTGCAGCTTGGGCTACGGCTAGGTCTGCTGCAAGGGCTCCAGCCTGGCTTTCGGCCTCGGCAGCCCGGCCCCGAGATTGGTCTCGCTCATCGGCGACCTGGTCGAACTCCGACTGCCGTCGTTGCACCTCTGCGCGTGCCGCTGCCGCCTCTGCTCTCAGATCGGCGCAGAGCAACCGAAGGTCCGCCACCTCGGCGCCCTGCTGGGAGAGGCGCGCAGTAGCCCCGGCGAGCGAGGTCCTCAGGGATCGCAGCGAGCCCCAGATATCGACCTCATGGCGGATGAACGATGACTTGGCGGCGCTCAGATCCGTCAGATCCTGAGGGAAGGAAGCGGGGCGTCACAAAAGACGCCTTGGTCACAAAAAAGGTATGCCTGAAACCATTACCTGGAGGATCTTGGGGACGTCCCTGCAAAAGACCTCCAGGGATGACCGGAGCGACCCCACCGTTGCTTCGGCACACTCACGGAGCTCGTCCCAAGACTGCTCCTCCCGCTCATCGTCAAGAACGAAGAAGGGATCCGAAGCCTCACGGGTCCGGAACCGGAGCAACTGGCGTCGCCTCTCAGAGCTCCGCCGCGCGGGGACAAGGCTGCCGCTCGGTGGGACGGATCGCGTTTCCACGCCCCCCTCCTCCGAGGCACCAAGCGCCGACGCCTCGGCCATCTCAGCGTCGGCGGCGACAGGCCGCTCCCCGACCGGGACGGCAGCGGCTTCAGCAGCGGCTGGCGCCAGCACCGGCGACATGTCCGGTGGGCCCGAGGCCACGTCCGCGCCAGCCGCCTCCCCCAACGTGACGGCCACCTCGACAGAAGAGCCAGCCTCGGGAACTCGCTCCTCGGCGACTGGTGCCGCCTGAGCCCCCCGCTGTGGAGCGCCTTGCGAGAAGGTCAGCTGAACGGCGAGGCCCGGTGCGGCACCGGCTGCGGAAGCCGACGCCGTCTTAAGGGCTTTCCGGGGAGCCAGATCGGTCAGCCCATGGCTTCGCTTGCTGAAGAAAGGAAAGTCACGGTCATGACATACGAATGAGGAGCCAGGACGAAGACATTCCAAGATACTTACCCGCTCCGGGCCATGATCAACCGTGCCTGAGGAGAGGTCTCTCGGATCTCGACCCCCGAAGGCACCGCCGAGGTCCGCCTCGCCACCAGCTTCGGTACCATCCTCGCCTTGGGCACCTTGAACGCCCGGGAGACGGACTGCCCAGGCGCTGCCACGGCGACCTGAGGGTCGCTCTCCTGCGCTGCCGGCGTGGGCGACGACTCTCGGGGAGCAAGACGCCTCGGCCTGACTCCTCGGGGTCACCTCAACTTCCCCGGCCGAGGGGTCAAGTACCCCCTCGGTCTGCCCCCGCTCTTTGGGCCAGGACCTCGGCGTCCCGACTCCGGGAACTGACGGCGCCATCCCACTCGGGGGTTGGCTTGACGACTCCTGGCCTAGCCTCAAACCCGGGCTGAGGCCGAGGCGGGCAGCCATGTCGTCATCCTCGTCATCGTCTTCATCGTCGTCGTCGTCGTCAGGCGTTTCCGGCGACGGCACCCTCGGGAGTCCATCCCTCTTCTGCCGACGATGGAGCTTTTCCAAGGCGTCTCGGGCCCGCGTCCGCTCGTGGGCCCGGGCCTTCTCCGCGTCCTTCTTTTTCTTCTTCTCCTCCGCGGCAACCCGCCGCGCTGCTCGGTCCACCGCGTCCTCCGGGACCCGTGGCCAGGAAGGCTTGTGCCACCCTACCTCTTAGAGACAGATGGAAATCTCGACCGTAAGGACCAAGGGCAATCCGACGCAAGGAGAAGGAAGGAGCGGACACTCACCAGGGTCACGCACCGGTGGTCGGGGCCCATCAAGGGCTGAGAGAAGGCGCTGGCGTCCGGTTTTCCCAACGCGACGGCCACCCGCCCGTGGAGAACGTCAATGGGAAGAGGATCCAATGACATCCGCGAGCCCTCCAAGTCAGCCTCCGGCGTCATCTCCCAAAGCGGCAACCGCCGCTCCGCCAAGGGAAGCACCCTCCGGCGGTGAATGGCGGCAATCACTCCCGCGGCGGTGAGCCCTCCTCTCCGCAACGCCTCCAGGGCCTTGAGAAGGGGCTCAAGGTTCTTCTATCTATCGTGCGGGGTCCCGTAGCGCCAAGCGTCGGCGGCGACGGTGACCACTCGCTGAGAAAACGGCGGGAGCATCTCACCGTCATTCCAGAGGTAGAACCACCGGCGCTGCCACCCCTTATTCGAGGACGCAAGGATGGCGGGAATATACTGCGATGCCCGTGACTGCCTCAGCTAGAGGATGCAGCCGCCGGCCCGCACTGCCGCGCGGACCCTTCTCTCCCCCATCGGCGAAGCAAAAAGCTCCGCGGAAAAGAGATGAGTCCACAAGTCCCAGTGGGGGGCGATCCCCAAGTATCCTTCGCACAGCGCTACGAAGATGGCGGCTTGCGAGATGGAGTTGGGGCTGAGGTTGTGCAACTCCACCCCATAGTTGTGCAGGATCGCCCGCATGAAGCGACTTGCCAGCACACCAAATCCCCGCTCGTGGAAGGAGACGAAGCTCACGACGTACCCCGACGGCGGGGACGGAGCGGCTCCGCTCGCGGGGGGAATCCACTCCGGCTACCTCTCATCAGAGAGAGGGCGAAGTAAACCCTCAGCAACAAGATCCTCCAGGTCATCCACCGTGACTATGGAGAAAGGCCATGGGTCGCGAGGCGAGACGATGGTCACCCGGTCGGCCATCACCGAGCAAAGGGGGTGGCGACGGAAAGGACAGGGTGGGCGGTTTCCTTTTCTCTGGCTAAATCTCTCAGGTTGCGAAAACCTAAGAAGGAGGCGAGAAGCGGAGCAAAGAACCGTCGCCAGACCCTCCCCCGAGTATATAAAGACCAAGGCGAGACCCGTTCAACGTTTCGCCCGAACCCGCCGCGGGATACAAAAACTCAAAGCGAAACGGTCGTTCCTCGAACGGCTCGCGCACGCGCAACAGCCGCCCCGCGAACCGCTCGCCCCATCGCATTAACTCCGCGGTGGGACAGGCGGCGCCTCTGGCAGGGGAAGCAAACGACGCTTCGCCTTCGCCATAAGGACCGCGTCAAAAAAGGTACGCCACGTCATTCGATTTCGTATCCTTTTCCTTTTCCTCTTTCTCTCTCTTACAACAGGGACCGGGAAAGGGGGATACCTCGAAAAGGATCCTTCTCCGTGAAGGAAACAGGCTCCGAGCCTCCCTACTGATCAGAGGTTCAAAGGCTGGCCCCTCGGAGGGGTTTAACAGCCGCCTCAGAGCGCGTGGGCCCCGCACCCACTACTGGTCAGAGGTTCGAAGGCTGGCCCCTCAGAAGGGTTCAACAGCCGCCTCAGGCTACTCGGGCTCCGCGCCCACTACTGATCAGGGGTTCGTAGGCTGGCCCTCGAAGGGTTCACAGCCGCCTCAGACACAGAGCGAGGGATGACCCTGGGTACGTTCGATACATAACCAAGGCTCGGGCTACGCTCCCGAGGTACCCTAGGACATTTCCGAGACCAGTGGGAACGATCTTGTAACAGAATCCCATCAGAGGGAGGCATCGAGCCCTCAGACTCCGTCGAAAGGGGACTGGGTCCGGCAGATCACCCGCAGGTACTTTTGAGCGTGCCTCCGGGCCTCTAGCCGACCTCTAACAAATGGGGCACATGCGTCCACTCGGATTACCCGCCAGCAGCTCACCGGAGACACCATGTTCGGCGCCCTCCGAGGGCAACATGGCGCTTTCCCCCCCTCCTCCTTGCGGAAAGGCGACGCAGGGGCATATGTAAAAAAGTCGAGTCTATCCTTGACCGTCCTCTCGCCCTGTGCAGAGGCTCGGGGGCTGCTCTCGCAAACCCGGCTCCGGCCAAACCGTTGACAGCGTCAACATACCGGCCCGAGAACTTGGGACCCGACCGTGCACCCGGGCTACGGCCAGCTCGCATGAGGGAACGACCAGACTAGCCGAAGCATTGCGCGAGGCATTAAGACCTCGGAGGAGTCAAACCACTCCTCCGAGGCCTCGGGGGCTACACCCGGCGGGTGCGCTCGCGCACACCCACCGGAACAAAACGCAACCGAGAAAGGCTGGTCCCTTTGCAAAAAAGTGCGACAAAAGCCTCCAAGCGAGTGTTAACACTCCCTTCGAGGCTCGGGGGCTACTGTCGGGGACCATAATTAGGGGTACCCTCAAGACTCCTAATTCTCAGCTGGTAACCCCCATCAGCACAAAGCTGCAAAGGCCTGATGGGTGCGACTAAGTCAGGGATCGGTCCATTCGAGGGACTCGATCACGCCTCACTCGAGCCCAGCCTCGGGCAAGGGCAGCCGACCCCGGAGGATCTACGTCTCGCCCGAGGCCCCCCTCCAGCGACGAACATACTTCCGGCTTGCCCGAGGCCCAGTCTTTGCCAAGAAGCAACCCTGGCCAAATCGCCACGCCAACCGACCAAATCGCAGGGGCATTTAATGCAAAGGTGGCCTGACACCTTTATCCTGACGCACGTCCTCCAGTCGACAGAGCCGAAGTGACCGCAGTCACTTCGCCGCTCCACTGACCGGTCTGACAAGAGGACAGCGCCGCCTGCGCCGCTCCGACTGCTGTGCCACTCGACAGAGTGAGGCTGACAGGCAGCCAGGCCCGGCCTCAGGCACCATAGGAAACTCCGCTCCGCCCGACCCAGGGCTCGGACTCGGGCTCAGCCCCGGAAGACGGCGAACTCCGCTCCGCCCGACCCAGGGCTCGGACTCGGGCTCAGCCCCGGAAGACGGCGAACTCCGCTCCGCCCGACCCAGGGCTCGGACTCGGGCTCAGCCCCGGAAGACGACAAACTCCGCTCCGCCCGACCCAGGGCTCGGACTCGGGCTCAGCCCCTGAAGACGACGAACTCCGCTTCGCCCGACCTCAGGGCTCGGACTCAGCCCTGGCCTTAGCCGACTGTCTCCGCCTCGCCCGACCCAGGGGCTCGGACTCGACCTCGGCCTCGGAAGACAGACTCGATCTCGACCTCGGAGGAGCCTCCACATCGCCCAACCTAGGGCACGGACCGACCACGTCAACAGGAGGCGCCATCATTACCCTACCCCAAGCTGACTCAGGCTACGGGGAACAAGACCGGCGTCCCATCTGGCTCGCTCCGCCAGAGAAGTAATGATGGCGCCCCGCACGCTCTATGACGACGGAGGCTCTCAGCCCCCTTACGGAAGCAAGAGGACGTCAGCAAGGACTCGACAGCCCCGACAGCTGTCCTTCCGCCAGGCTCCAGCGCTCCTCCGACGGCCACGACACCACACGAACTGGGTGCCAAAACCTCTCCGACTGCCACGATGGCATGTACTTAGGGCGCTAGATCTCCTCCGCTAGACACGTTAGCACTCTGCTACACCCCCCATTGTACACCTGGATCCTCTCCTTACGCCTATAAAAGGAAGGACCAGGGCCCTCTTACAGAGGGTTGGCCGCGCGGGGAAGAGGACGGGACAGGCACTCACGTGAGGCCGCTCGCTCCCTCCCGCGTGGAACGCTTGTAACCCCCTACTGCAAGCGCACCCGACCTGGGCGCGGGACAAACATGAAGGCCGCGGGATTTCCACCTCTCTCTCTCCGGCTGCCTTTCCCCCCTTCGCGCTCCGTCTCGCGCCGACCCATCTGGGCTGGGGCACGCGGCGACAGTTTACTCGTCGGTCCAGGGACCCCCCAGTCTCGAAACGCCGACAACCTTGCTCTTTAAACTTCCGCATTTATATTAAGCATTTAAGTTTCAATCTTGTCTTTATACTTATATAGTGTAGATTGAAACTTAGCCATTGCGGTAGAGATAGCAACACTTAGACAAAACCTAGTTTGCACATTCTAGTTTGATTATTTGCATTGGTTTTGCTCTAGGGATTTATTTTTGGCCTAGTTTAGAGAAAGTTTTAGAAGTCCTAATTCACCCCCTCTTAGGCGTCACCTGTTTCCTTTAGAGGATAAGGCTCAAGAAGAAGAGGATGAAGACCATGATGATGGGCCACCTCAAGAGGAGGACATTGATCAAGGGGGAGATGAAAATGATCAAGACAAGGAAGATGATCAAGAAATTTGGGACCAAAGACCGCCACACCCAAGAGTCCACCAAGCAATTCAAAGAGATCACCCTGTCAACTCCATACATGGTGACATTCACAAGGGAGTAACCACTCGATCTCGAGTTGCTCATTTTTGTGAACATTACTCTTTTGTGTCTTCTATTGAGCCGTACAGGCTAGAGGATGCACTAAGAGATCTAGACTGGGTGGTGGCAATGCAAGAGGAGCTCAACAACTTCACGAGGAATGAGGAATGGCATTTGGTTCCACGTCCTAACCAAAATGTTATAGGTACCAAGTGGGTATTCCGCAACAAACAAGATGAGCATGGTATGGTGACAAGGAACAAAGCACGACTTGTTGCAAAAGGTTATTCACAAGTCGAAGGTTTGGATTTCGATAAAACCTATGCACCCATAGCTAGGCTTGAGTCAATTCGTATATTACTTGCCTATGCTAATTACCATGGCTTTAAGTTATATCAAATGGACGTGAAGAGTGCCTTCCTCAATGGCCCTATAAAGGAAGAGGTATATGTTGAGCAACCTCCCAGCTTTGAAGATAGTGAGTATCCTAACCACGTTTATAAGCTCTCAAAGGCGCTTTATGGGCTGAAGAAAGCCCCAAGAGCATGGTATGAATGCCTAAGAGACTTTATTATCACTAATGGCTTCATAGTTAGTAAAGTCGATCCTACTCTCTTCACTAAAACTATTGCTAAAGACTTGTTTATATGCCAAATTTATGTTAATGATATTATATTTGGGGTCTACTAACAAGTCAACTTGTGAAGAATTTAGTAGTTCGAGATGTCTATGATGGGGAAGTTGAAGTATGTCCTTGGATTTCAAATCAAGCAACTCCAAGAGGGCACCTTCATCTGCCAAACTAAGTACATTCAAGATATTCTTAAGAAGTTTCGAATGAAGAATGCCAAACCCATCAAGACACCCATGGGAACAAATGGGCATCTTGACCTCAACACGTGAGGTAAATTCGTAGATCAAAAGGTATACCGGTCGATGATAGGATCTTTACTCTACTTATGTGCTTCACGACCGGATATTATGCTTTTAGTATGCATGTGTGCAAGGTTCTAGGCAAATCCTAAGGAAGTTCACCTTAGGGCAGTGAAAAGAATCATGAGATATTTAGTCTACATTCCTAAGTTTGGGCTTTGGTACCCCAAGGGATCTACCTTTGATTTAATTGGGTATTCCGATGCTGATTATGCTGGATGTAAAATTGATAGGAAGAGCACATAAGGGACTTGTCAGTTTCTAGGAAGGTCCCTGGTGTCTTGGGCTTCAAAGAAACAAAACTCAGTAGCTCTCTCCACCGTCGAAGCCAAGTATATTGTTGTAGGCCACTGTTGTGCACAATTACTTTGGATGAGGCAAACCCTCAGGGACTATGCCTACAAATTGAGCGAAGTCCCTCTCCTATGTGATAATGAGAGTGCAATCCGCATGGCGGATAATCCCATTGAACACAGCCACACTAAGCACATAGACATCCGTTATCACTTTTTGAGAGATCACCAACAAAAGGGGGATATCAAAATTGCTTATGTTAGCACCCACAACCAATTAGCCGATATCTTTACCAAGCCACTAGATGAAAAGACCTTTAGCAAGCTTAGGAATGAACTAAATATATTTGATTCTCAGAACTTTGATTGAAATATTGCACACATAGCTAATTCATATACCTTTCATCATGTCTCTTTCATTTGGTACAAATGTATATTTCTTATTCTTCTTGTGCCAAGGCTAAGACTAATGTGTTTTCAAGTATATATTCTATAATCAGTCTTAGATTGAAAGGGAAATCGAGTATTCGGCAAAGGCAAGGCTTCCACTCCAACTCTGACGGTATCATTTATCCTTTGCCGTTATGCTGGAAACTCTCAATTGGTATAACCCTTCACTCATATTTCTTTTACCAATGGGGGAGAAGGTATTAGGCCCCAAAAGGGGATGTTTGTTCAGGGCTCTCAAGGTCTCCATTTTTGGAGATTAATGCCAAAGAGGCATAAAGTATTAAGCCCAAAGCAAAAGGACCGCACCACCATTTTAAAATTTTCAAAAAGGAAAAATCATTTCAAAAATCCTCTTGAAAGCTAAGGAGTGAATTTCTTCAGGGGAGCTTTTATTTAGTCAAAGGAAAAAGCATTTGAAACAGGGCGAGGAATTCCAAATCTTGAAAATGCTTCTTGCAATCATATTCTTATACCTTTGGCTATTTGCAAAAGATTTTGAAAAGGTTTTTTCCAAAAGATTTGCAAAAACAAGCAAGTGACGCAAATGTGGTCCAAAATGTTAAATAGAAGAAAGCAATCATGTATATTCTTAGACATATGTACAAAGTCTTTCAATTGGTTTAATTCTAAGTAACCTATGCACATCAATCATAATTGCAAACTAGTTACAGTTTTACACTTTATATTTGCTTTGTTTTGTGTTGGCATCAATCACCAAAAAGGGGGAGATTGAAAGGAAAATGAGCTTAATCATTTCCTATAATCGATTTTGGTGGTTGACGTCCATGTCACACCCGGGTTTCGGGGCACCAAGACCCGGGCGCAAACATAATCACCAGGTGTGCAGGGACCAAGTCTCACACATATGATGAATCATGGCACAGGATCGAATGTCACATCTTTACTATATAATATGAGTTCTATACAAAAAAATAATTACATTATAAGGAGACAACGGTCCAGCAACCCAAAGTTGACTGGGAGACGACGGCCTAGACCACTCACGAACTCATCACAGCATCCTCCATGCGCCTCATCCTGTGGTACCTGTTCTTAACCTGTGGGGGGTGTGAGACAGCAAGAGTGAGCTCACATACGTTCATCGCTCAACAAGTTGTGGGGAATAATGTGCATGAACTCGCCAAAGGTGGGAGCTCACGTGAAGTGTAATGCTTACCAAAGAGGATGGTTAGAGCTGAGCATTGCTTTTAAAGTTGGTCAAAATTTTATTAGCAGTTACTAAGTATAAGTAAATACCAACCCAATTAAATAGTAGAACAGAAGTAACAACATCACCTGCAATGCAATGCATATGACAAATTGAATTTAGTTCCATAAATTAATCATGTGAGGGTCCGAGCTGCTCATGACCGTGAGCACGACTAGTATACCAGTTTTACACTCTGCAGAGGTTGCGCATCTTTACCCACAAGTCATGTTACCCATCTGCCAAGGAATCGCGACTTCCCATACACCTCTACCGAGGAGGCGAGGCAGGGTAACACTACGAGGCCTTTACAAAGTTCCACTAGCTTCAGAAAACCCGCTACAGTTTATAGGAAGCTCCAATGCAGGGACCCCTCGCATGACCGCCATCGCAGCAAAATCATCCCAAGGACCTCCCTACACTGACCGCTCCCCTACTGCCCTTGCCCCTTTCGGGTAAGATAGTCTTCCACTAGCTTTCCTAATTAATCAGCCAAGGGCGTCCCATTAAACCCTTGTGGTAGCACTGTTTTCTCGGGTGGTCGCTCCATGTTCCAATTAACATAATGATCTTATCATGAACAGTAATAATAAATAGATAATAAAAGTGTGATCATGAATATTGTATCTTCATACCCAAAACCACATAAAGCACTAGCAAGTACTACCCAAAAAGTTCAGTGGTAAACAAGGTATAAAGATAGACAAACTAGGGTATCCTATTGGGTCCCATCAGAATTAACCTATGCAGATCATTATGATTAATTAGAACATGATTGGGTAAAAGAAGTGATCAAGGGCACAACTTGCCTGGGACTTGAGATTCCAGGTACCAGGATGATCTTCGGGTGACTCGTAACCTCGCTGCTAGTCGTAGCAATACAAACAAACATGGTATGTGCAAAATTAACATTACATCAAACATAAGAACGAACTGTGTCATAATAATCTATGCATCGCTACGAGATCGCGGGATCGAGAACCGCTAAATTCGGGGTTACGGTTATGAAGTTATGGTTTATGGAAGATAAATGTGATTTCAATATTAACCTATATTATAAATTGGTTAATATATATCATATGAGAAATATACTCCAAATAGTTAAGTAAACTTTAATCTAGATCATAACTTGTTTAGAAATCATATTTTAGTGAAATCATTATCATGGTCTAGTTTAACTTTGGTTAAAAGGTATAATCTACTGAACATAGGCTAACAAATATCTAATTATAAAAATATGTTCTATGGTATAATTAATGTTGTCACTGCGTAAACAATATTTTTATGAAGCTAACGCAATTTGAATGGATCAATCGGGCTCAAAATGAGAAAGTTGTGAATTTTCTATGTTTACTATATTTTTCTTTTATCCTCAAAATCATTTTTGATTTTAATTTACCAACCCTGTGGATGGCAACTACTATTTTTATTAAAGACAGGGTCTAATTCACAAATTTCTGGGTCTGTTTGCAATGAAACATGAACTATACAGGACTGCGGGTTAATTGTGGAAAACTCCGAGGACTCATACTACAAAAATACCACGCGGCTTCAACGTGCTCGATTCTGGGCCATCCATTTTAGGATCTAAGGCCCAGATTAGATGGACTACCCCAGTGAACCGGTACATGATGTGAGTCGTTGGATCATCATCACGCGGCTACATTTAATCGGAGCGAAGGGGTATGCGGTGATCAAATCCCACACGTCGGATTCAAATCGGGCGGACGACATCATCCAAGGCCGAACCGCAACATGGGATTTAATCCCGACCGTTCAAATCCGAACGAACGGCCAGGAGATCGCCTCCGACCTCCCAGCAGTCAAGCACGGCGGAGCAGAAGCCCGCGACGGCGCTCTTCGCCGGCAAACGTCCATTCGGCGCCCCGGAGCCCGACTGAGCAAGCAGCGAGTTGCAAAACGCTCCTGAGAACCAGACGAAATAGATGGGGGAGAAAAATACCTTAATTAGAGCGGAGTACGGACCCGCCCACAGCACGATGCGGCATTGTCAATCACCGGCAAGCAAATCCCACGATTTGGATCGACCCCAGGAGCTTTCCTGTCCAATTGATGTCGTGCTGGGCATCCCTTCGCATAGGCGATTCAGCCAAACCTCCCTACCCTAGACCGGACACAGCATAGGGCCCGACATCGCCGTGTGCCCGGATTCATGGCGGTAATCTCCCTTCCCTCGGTTCTCTCTCCTTCCTAGCGTCCACGGCACGGTTCGACAAGATGGATGGGGGAGCGGGAGCGCCAGGGTTATATAGGGGCGGTTAGAGTCCATGCATAAGAATCGCGAAGATCTGCAACCACTTCAGCCAGCACAGATCACGGAGCCCCGCCGCGACCATGGGTTCCTGCTTCTGCGCGATTCTGTTTCAGGCTGAAAGAAGCCCAGCGGTCAGTGAGACCATCGCTTGATCGTGCCCATGCAGTAGCTGGTGAGTGGGCCCCATCAGTTGCATGCTGCGGCTAGCAGGAAAAAAAAAACGGAGAGCGTTTTTTTTTGCCTGGTCGGCAACCGGTATGGCCTTCTTCTTTTTTTTCTTTTCCTTTTCTAATTTGTTTTTTTTTGTTTCAATTCAAATTCCAAGAAAAAAATGCATCATTCAATAATGATCGAGCATGTAAATTAGAATTTTGTACTATTTATTCATTTATCTTATTCACTTATCCAAATACTTTTAAATATATAATTCATATACACAAACAATATATACAAACGCAATACCACTTTGCGTGTGGTCCAATTAAAAGTGCACCAATATTCATTACTTATTTATTTTAATAGAAGATACTTTTTAAGGAATAATCTCTATTAAGAGACTTTAAACTAAACGTTTTTTAGAACATTTATGAATATCTTAACTCATACAAGGATCTTCTTATTTATTTCTTGAAACTCACAGACTGAATTTTCATTTCTATTTGTTTTAGCTGACATTATTTTAATATTACTATTTATTTTTAGAAGGGGTGAACTCCTAAGTGTAAATATTCATCAGGGTCACTTTACTTTGGTTTAGAAAGATTTTACTAATCCCAAAATCAGAATATTGGGTGCTACAAATTCTACCCCCTTAACAGAAATCTCGTCCTCGAGATTTGTAAGAAAAAGGGATACATAAGGATTTGTTTGTAATTTAGCTTTTAATCTATAATTGGTTTAAAAATCTAGAGTTTCATTTTTTTATAGTCAATAGGGGTAGATTAGGAGAGCATAGGTATCCGGCTACTTATTATGTGGATATAAGCTGGACAGGTTGTGGTAAGAAAGATTATGGCAAGGAGAAGACTTCATCCGAAATATTTGAATCTTGATTCATCTCGAGATTCGCTTTGACTGTTATATCCTTCCTTGTCGATGTCGATCTTTTCTTCTCCAGTCTTGGTCTCATTGATTCCTGGTTAGTGTATATCATCGGTTGGGGAATACGGTTAAGACAGATATAGATGAGATGGACTACATGATGTAGGTCAAAAGTCTGTTTGATGTTAGGTGGGGATAGACAGATTATGCAATCCATCAAGACTCTATTGGTTGGGTTGGTCTGTCATTCTTTATTTAGTGCAGAGTGAACTAAGTTAAAACATGTGGATAGGGTCTAATCTATTTCATAAGTATTAACTTATCCATTAAGTAACTCACTTTAGATTGGACCATATTAGATTAGACGGGATCTAGATTAGATCAGTATAACTAGGTTAGACTAGATAATATCTAATTACTTTGGATTAGATCATGGTTGTTACACTAGTGCGGGATAAATATGCTTATTGGGACAAGATGAATCCATAGGGATAAGGTAGAATCTTTTGAGGTCAGTTAGATCTATTAGAATAAAATAAAATCTTTTCAAGATAAGACGAATCTATTAAAGTAATAGAGTATCTTTTAAGATAAGATGGATATATTCTAGTGGGGGATATTCGTAGATGATCTAGTTTATCTTATAAATATATCTAGTTTAATAGATCCATTTTTAATAGGGAATATTCTGTGTTGTCTGTTTTGTAAATATTTTCCCTTATGTCTAGGTGTATATGCAGATGTAATTACTCCACAACCCATCACACAATCAAAGATCCAAATCAAACAAGTATCATAAGAACAAACATTCAAGTTAATAGATACAAAAAAATAGTTTTGTTTTTTTTTGTTCCTAAGATTAGGTCTTCTATTTCTAAAGTCTCTTTAGGCATAGGATTTCAAAGTGTGAAATCCACATTAGTCTTTAGAAAGAAAAGGTAAGAATAATCAGAGTAAAACGGAAATAGATGAGAAAAGATTAAGATAAGTTTAGAAAAGAATCAGAGTAAGGTAAGTAGTTAAGGGTTGTCCAGTTCTATCTAGGTTTCGTCCTACAGTAAACATTCCTCTGATACCACTTTTGTCACACCCGGGTTTCGGGGCACCAAGACCCGGGCGCAAACATAATCACCAGGTGTGCAGGGACCAAGTCTCACACATATGATGAATCATGGCACAGGATCGAATGTCACATCTTTACTATATAATAGGAGTTCTATACAAAATAAATAATTACATTATAAGGAGACAACGGTCCAGCAACCCAAAGTTGACTGGGAGATGACGACCTAGACCACTCACGAACTCATCACAGCATCCTCCATGCGCCTCATCCTGTGGTACCTGTTCTTAACCTGTGGGGGGGTGTGAGACAGCAAGAGTGAGCTCACATACGTTCATCGCTCAACAAGTTGTGGGGAATAATGTGCATGAACTCGCCAAATGTGGGAGCTCATGTGAAGTGTAATGCTTACCAAAGAGGATGGTTAGAGCTGAGCATTGCTTTTAAAGTTGGTCAAAATTTTATTAGTAGTTACTAAGTATAAGTAAATACCAACCCAATTAAATAGTAGAACAGAAGTAACAACATCACCTGCAATGCAATGCATATGACAAATTGAATTTAGTTCCATAAATTAATCATGTGAGGGTCCGAGCTGCTCATGACCGTGAGCACGGCTAGTATACCAGTTTTACACTCTACAGAGGTTGCGCATCTTTACCCACAAGTCATGTTACCCATCTACCAAGGGATCGCGACTTCCCATACACCTCTACCGAGGAGGCGAGGCAAGGTAACACTACGAGGCCTTTACAAAGTTCCACTAGCTTCAGAAAACCCGCTATAGTTTATAGGAAGCTCCAATGCAGGGACCCCTCGCATGACCGCCATCGCAGCAAAATCATCCCAAGGACCTCCCTACACTGATCACTCCCCTACTGCCCTTGCCTCTTTCGGGTAAGATAGTCTTCCACTAGCTTTCCTAATTAATCAGCCAAGGGCGTCCCATTAAACCCTTGTGGTAGCACTGTTTTCCCGGGTGGTCGCTCCATGTTCCAATTAACATAATGATCTTATCATGAACAGTAATAATAAATAGATAATAAAAGTGTGATCATGAATATTGTATCTTCATACCCAAAACCACATAAAGCACTAGCAAATACTACCCAAAAAGTTCAGTGGTAAACAAGGTATAAAGATAGACAAACTAGGGTATCCTATTGGGTCCCATCAGAATTAACCTATGCAGATCATTATGATTAATTAGAACATGATTGGGTAAAAGAAGTGATCAAGGGCACAACTTGCCTGGGACTTGAGATTCCAGGTACCAGGATGATCTTCGGGTGACTCGTAACCTCGCTGCTAGTCGTAGCAATACAAACAAACATGGTATGTGCAAAATTAACATTACATCAAACATAAGAACGAACTGTGTCATAATAATCTATGCATCGCTACGAGATCGCGGGATCGAGAACCGCTAAATTCGGGGTTACGGTTATGAAGTTATGGTTTATGGAAGATAAATGTGATTTAAATATTAACCTATATTATAAATTGGTTAATATATATCATATGAGAAATATACTCCAAATAGTTAAGTAAACTTTAATCTAGATCATAACTTGTTTAGAAATCATATTTTAGTGAAATCATTATCATGGTCTAGTTTAACTTTGGTTAAAAGGTATAATCTACTCAACACAGGCTAACAAATATCTAATTATAAAAATATGTTCTATGGTATAATTAATGTTGTCACTGCGTAAGCAATATTTTTATGAAGCTAACGCAATTTGAATGGATCAATCGGGCTCAAAATGAGAAAGTTGTGAATTTTCTATGTTTACTATATTTTTCTTTTATCCTCAAAATCATTTTTGATTTTAATTTACCAACCCTGTGGACGGCAACTACTATTTTTATTAAAGACAGGGTCTAATTCACAAATTTCTGGGTCTGTTTGCAATGAAACATGAACTATACAGGACTGCGGGTTAATTGTGGAAAACTCCGAGGACTCATACTACAAAAATACCACGCGGCTTCAACGTGCTCGATTCTGGGCCATCCATTTTAGGATCTAAGGCCCAGATTAGATGGACTACCCCAGTGAACCGGTACATGATGTGAGTCGTTGGATCATCATCACGCGGCTACATTTAATCAGAGCGAAGGGGTATGCGGTGATCAAATCCCACACGTCGGATTCAAATCGGGCGGACGACATCATCCAAGGCCGAACCGCAACATGGGATTTAATCCCGACCGTTCAAATCCGAACGAACGGCCAGGAGATCGCCTCCGACCTCCCAGCAGTCAAGCACGGCGGAGCAGAAGCCCGCGACGGCGCTCTTCGCCGGCAAACGTCCATTCGGCGCCCCGGAGCCCGACTGAGCAAGCAGCGAGTTGCAAAACGCTCCTGAGAACCAGACGAAATAGATGGGGGAGAAAATACCTTAATTAGAGCGGAGTACGGACCCGCCCACAGCACGATGCGGCATTGTCAATCACCGGCAAGCAAATCCCACGATTTGGATCGACCCCAGGAGCTTTCCTGTCCAATTGATGTCGTGCTGGGCATCCCTTCGCATAGGCGATTCAGCCAAACCTCCCTACCCTAGACCGGACACAGCATAGGGCCCGACATCGCCGTGTGCCTGGATTCATGGCGGTAATCTCCCTTCCCTCGGTTCTCTCTCCTTCCTAGCGTCCACGACACGGTTCGACAAGATGGATGGGGGAGCGGGAGCGCCAGGGTTATATAGGGGCGGTTAGAGTCCATGCATAAGAATCGCGAAGATCTGCAACCACTTCAGCCAGCACAGATCACAGAGCCCTGCCGCGACCATGGGTTCCTGCTTCTGCGCGATTCTGTTTCAGGCTGGAAGAAGCCCAGCGGTCAGTGAGACCATCGCTTGATCGTGCCCATGCAGTAGCTGGTGAGTGGGCCCCATCAGTTGCATGCTGCGGCTAGCAGGAAAAAAAACGGAGAGCGTTTTTTTTGCCTGGTCGGCAACCGGTATGGCCTTCTTCTTTTTTTTCTTTTCCTTTTCTAATTTGTTTTTTTTTGTTTCAATTCAAATTCCAAGAAAAAATGCATCATTCAATAATGATCGAGCATGTAAATTAGAATTTTGTACTATTTATTCATTTATCTTATTCACTTATCCAAATACTTTTAAATATATAATTCATATACACAAACAATATATACAAACGCAATACCACTTTGCGTGTGGTCCAATTAAAAGTGCACCAATATTCATTACTTATTTATTTTAATAGAAGATACTTTTTAAGGAATAATCTCTATTAAGAGACTTTAAACTAAACGTTTTTTAGAACATTTATGAATATCTTAACTCATACAAGGATCTTCTTATTTATTTCTTGAAACTCACAGACTGAATTTTCATTTCTATTTGTTTTAACTGACGTTATTTTAATATTACTATTTATTTTTAGAAGGGGTGAACTCCTAAGTGTAAATATTCATCAGGGTCACTTTACTTTGGTTTAGAAAGATTTTACTAATCCCAAAATCAGAATATTGGGTGCTACAGTCCATCACAAACCACATGGACTAATTAGTTTGCCAAGATGTCCTTTATCTCGGTGCATAAGGTTCAACACAAACCAAGAAAGAAATTAAGTTGGGGACTCAACAATATTTGGAGCAAGACTTGAGAGTGTGCTGCTAAGTGGCACAACAGACAGTGTCCGGTGCCCCAGGCCGAGCAGCACTCAAACCAGCCACTCTCCGGTTTCTCCAGGGCACTCTCCGCTATAATTCACCGGACTATCCGATGTGCACCGGACATGTCCCGTGAGCCAATGGAGCAACGGTAACCTGGCGCCAACGGTCGACTGCCACAGTGAACAGTGCGCAACTAAAAACAGAGCAGAGAAGTCAGAGCACACCAGACATATTCGGTGTGGCACACTGTTCGGTGCAACTACAGGACAAACAACTTCAACATTCGACTGCTCCAAACCCCAACGGCGCGTGCTGACGTGGCACGCACCGGACAGTGAACAGTGACTGTCCGGTGTGCCCATCGCCAGCAAAAATGGCCAACGACTAGGAAGTGGTTGGAGGCTATAAGTACCCCCAACCACCTCCTTCAATGGCATCTAAGTTTTCTGAAGTTCATATTCAATACAAGAGCAATAGCATTCACTCCAAGACACATTCCAAAGATCAAATCCTCTTCAAGTCTTAAAATCAACTCAACCACTTAGTGACTTGAGAGAGAGTTTTTGTGTTCATTTGTTGCTCTTGTTGCTTGGATTGCTTTCTCCTTCCCCATTCTTATTCTCTTAAGTGCTTTGTAAAGCTAGCAAGAGACACCTAAGTATGTGGTGATCCTTGCGTGGTCTTAGTGAACCAAGTGATTAAGGAGAAAGCTCATCCGGTCTAAGTGACCGTTTGAGAGAAGGAAAGGGTTGGAATAGACCCGGCCTTTGTGGCCTCCTCAACGGGGACTAGGTTCTTTGGAACCAAACCTCGGTAAAACAAATCACCGTGTTCACTTGCATTGATCTTCGCTTGATTTGTTTGCCCTCTTTCCTCTCTCTAAAGTTTACTTGCTAATATTGATTTGAGTTTGCTCCCAAACGTCATCCGCATTAATTGAGCAACTCATAGCAAGAGAAACAATCTTTTGCACTCGAATTTAATTCTAACGCTAACCCCGGCCTTAGTGTGTGTTAAATTCATAAATTCAGATTTCGCCTATTCACCCCCTCTAGGCGGCTATCAATTTGCAAATATATGAAAACAAATTCTTACACGAGCCACGGCTGCGACATACAAGAGATGCGCCACCCAGAGGCATTGAATCATCATATACCATTGTCGACAGCTCAGAGAGTAATAAAAAGTATGAATATATTCAAAAGTAACCATAGAACTCAGCTCAACATCATCGATCCTAGTTAATTAGGACTGAGAAAGGTGCCATGTTGATCCTGGCTAATTAGGATCAAACAACCGAACATGTATTAAATTGTGTACTTGCTTCAACCCATACAGGCTAGGCTCGATCTGCATCTGATCCTAGACCTGGCTCTGCTGGTCCCAGCAACCAACCAAACATGTACCTATATACACATGAATGGTTCAAATTACTCAAATGGCCAGGTTGGTGGTGTTTCTATGAATGAGACACAATCTTTTGAGTTGGTTCATGCTTAGAACTACATGTTTTATGAATGCTATCTGAACACCATAATGTGTTTACATATATTTCTAATTCTAACAGAAAAAGATCCACAGTAAAATAATAAAAATGCATGCATTGAACATTCCAATTTCCAATGGGTGTTTACATATATTTGTAATTAATTTTACTCAAAGATGCCTACCAGGAGGATGTCTAGAAATTGAGGGATAGATTTATTGATAACACATGAGTAATTTGCACATGAAATAACTTGCTAGACAACAATGAGTACATGAGTAATTTGCACACTAAAATTATACAAGCAAATATCAGCAAAGAAATAACCTGCGCATGAGTAATTTGAACCATTTATTCAGCAATCCTAACATAGAAATGAGTACAGTTCTTAATGAAGGTGCAACTGCAAAAACTAGACCTAAAGAACATATCTTGGAATCTAGCTAGAGAGCAGGCTATTGAAAGAGCTCGACATGGACTCAACATTCTCAGATTTGAGAAAACACACTACCAAGTGTGATATGTTAGGGTTCCGGGCAAGGCAGCGACAAAGCAACAGAGACCGCTTAGGCCTGATTTCTCAAAATTAGGACAAGGAGAGTATCTCTAGCCCAAGATTCTCAGATATGAGAGCTCATACCTTTTGACGAAACCTGAACGAACAAGATCCTCAACAGTGAGGGGAGTGGAGGGTGTGAGAGCTCGAGAGCGATAGGAGAGGGGGGAGGGAGAGCTCGAGGGCGAGAGGAAACGGGGAGGGAGAGCTCATACCTTTTGACGAAACCTGAAGGAACTAGATCCTCAACAACGAGGGGAGTCGAGGGTGCGAGAGCTCGAGGGCGAGAGGAGACGAGGGAGGGAGAGCTCGAGGGTGAGAGGAGCTCGAGGGGGAGAGGAGACAGGAGAGGGCGGGAGGAGATGGGAACCCTAGCGTGACTGCGTGAATGGTGAGCCAGAGGAGGAGAGCAGATGGCCAAGCGCATCCTAGCTCTCCAGGAATGCAGATTTGGGCCGTATCCCGCGGGCCTAGATGAAGCCGACTATTTGCACGAGCGTTGCCTGGTCCAAAGGCAAATTCAGGCAACCAAACACGTAGACTAATTTTATTTTTGCATCTGATGGGCTATGCACCGACGGACGCGCTCAACCAAACAGCCAGAAATTTAAGCAACGCGTGTACGTGCAAGATATCTGCAGTGTGCTTGCATGCATGATGCATGGCTGCACATTCTTATGCGATTAGAAGCGGTGGAAGAACCGTGGAATTGAAAGAAACTGAGCTAGGGTGTGCAAGTGCCCACACGAGAGCAGAATCTCTGTTGTTTGTGTCAAATGCGTAGCTATAGAATTTCATGCGCCGGATTGGTTCCCTATCGGGTACATGCAGCCGCAGATTCTCAAGGATGTGTTTGGTTTGCGGATCAGTAGAGTATGACTACCCTAACTCGTATACCCATATCCGAGCTCCCATGAGACATGCTCAACATATGCGAGAGAATCGGGTGTTTGGTTAGGTGAACAGGTTTATACATTTATATAAGGTGCTGTTTGGTTCACATATTTGTAACGCAAATGCTGGTAACCGATAACGTTAAACCATGTTTATTTAAGTCTAACCGTAATCAGATACCATATTAGAAACTCATACAATTCTATTCGAACTTGTTATCTCTGGTAATTGAGTGTGAGTCGTTAGTGTTGTCATTTACGTTACGGTTCACGAACCAAACGACACCATATTATTTAGTTGCTTACGTTAGAACAAGATTAGATAAAATAATAAACAAATTAGTTTTGTTCATAGAAATGTCAAGGCCATAAAAATAAATTTGGCGTATTAATTACTCACTCCGTTTCTTTTTATTTGTCGCTGGATAGTGCAAAATTACACTATCCAGCGACAAATAAAAAGAAACGGAGAGAGTAGATGACTGTCTAATGGGAGCCTGGCTCTTCGTGTACAGGCTAACGTGGCCAGGCTCTGCGCATCCGTGATCCAAACACAGGGATAATGAAACCAAAGGCAAGCGAGTGAGTTGGGAGCAGAATCAAAGGGATTACTGATCGTGCGTGCAACTCAGACGAGACGGAGGCGCGCAGGAGTGATGCCGGGCATGATTGATACATGATGATGCTTTTTTTTCGTGTGTGTGTGTGTGGGCGACTGAAAATTTGCAACTACAAGTTGGTTGAAAGTTTGCGCGTGCTGGGTTGGAAGCCCATCACGCCGTCTCGGTTGATACAAGAGTTTTCCTTATTGCGACGGCTAAAAACTGACGGCATCGTGCTGCATCGTGGTGCCCTACGCTGGCAGGAGACGCTCAGTTAGGTAGGACCCCACATGGCAGGGAGCAGAGCACCTAACTACGTGGGGTGGGTCGTCGTTGCTTTGGCGCGCGTTTGTGCGCCCCCACCCCGCTTCCCGTCCCGGCCTCCCCGTGCCAGACCAATCGACCACTTCAATTCCAGCTAGCTCCAAGCATTCAAATAACCGTGCCAGGGCAGCTGGCGTTTCCATGGGCGCCATCCCCCCAGGTCCATTTTGCTTCTTCCGTTCCGCTTTCATCCTCCTCTTGGACTTGGCCTCTCTCGACCTGCTACTAAACACTCCGGATTAGTCGTCGTTGTCTGCAGCGAGGAACAAAAGGTGATGGATCGATCGATTGATCATATCACTCACCATTTCATTCTCTCTGTGTCTCTTTTATTTTATCTGTTTATTATGCAAAAAAAAAACTCCAAATAAAAACATCTACTATACTCTATCCTAGTTGCCATTTCGACTTTGATCTGCTGCCGCATTTATGCTTTCCATCTCAAAGCTATAGCATGTATTATAACAACTTGGCATCACCATCATCTGCTCACGCCAAAACTTTCCCATCCTTTGCTTGCGCAAACCGGATTCTTTGCAGATAGCCATAATAACAGCAGAGCACGACCATTTTGGACTCCCAACAAGGACCAGCAGGGGCAGGGCAATTAATTAAACGAGCACTGACGCCAGCCAGCCATGGCGTCCAAGGGGATCCTTAAAAACAGCGGCTCCCGCCGCATGCCGCCGCAGGGCGCCGGCAGCAGGCCGCCCACGGCGCCCACGTCGGCGCCCACGGTCGTCTTCGGGCGCCGGACCGACTCTGGGCGCTTCATCAGCTACTCTCGCGACGACCTGGACTCGGAGATCAGCAGCGTCGACTTCCAGGACTACCACGTCCACATCCCCATGACGCCCGACAACCAGCCCATGGACGAGGACGACAGCGGCACAGCCAGGGCCGAGGACCAGCGCTACGTCTCCGGCTCGCTCTTCACCGGCGGCTTCAACACCGTCACCCGCGCGCATGTCATGGACAAGCCCGACGGCGACGCCGCCGGGCGCCGCGGCGGCGGCGGTGCCAAGGGACCCAGCGCGTGCATGGTCGAGGGGTGCGACGCCAGGGCCATGCGCGACGCCCGCGGCGATGACGTCCTCCCCTGCGAGTGCGATTTCAGGGTCTGCGTCGACTGCTTCACCGACGCCGTCAAGGCCGGCGCCGGCGTCTGCCCGGGGTGCAAGGAGCCTTACAAGAACACCGAGTGGGAGGGCCTTGGCGCCGGCGCGGCCGAGGAGGTCACGCGGGCGCTCTCGCTGCCCCGCGGGCCTGCGGGCGCCAACGGCCACAGGATGGAGAGGCGCCTGTCGCTGGTCAAGCAGGCCAACGTCAACCAGTCCGGCGAGTTCGATCATAACCTCTGGCTCTTCCAGACCAAGGGCACCTATGGCTATGGCAACGCCATCTGGCCCCAGGATGAAGCAGACGACGACACCGACGGCGGTGCCCCGGCTGGGCATCCCAAGGAGCTCTTAACCAAACCGTGGCGCCCGCTCACCCGCAAGCTCAGGATTCCAGCAGCCGTCATCAGTCCTTACAGGTCCTTGTCGTCGTGAATTCTTATACGTACATTAAAATAGTAGTTATTTCTACTTTATTCACATTTTGTTCCTCCCATCCCATCCAGGCTCCTCGTCCTCATCCGCTTGGTCGCACTGGCCTTCTTCCTCATGTGGCGCATCAAGCACCAAAACGAGGACGCCATCTGGCTCTGGGGAATGTCCATTGTCTGCGAGCTCTGGTTCGCCTTCTCATGGGTACTGGACCAGCTCCCGAAGCTGTGCCCCATCAACCGCGCGACAGACCTCTCTGTGCTCAAGGAGAAGTTTGAGACGCCCACGCCTAACAATCCAACAGGCAAGTCGGATCTCCCTGGAGTCGACATCTTCGTGTCAACCGCTGATCCAGAGAAGGAGCCGGTCCTGGTCACAGCGAACACAATTCTCTCCATCCTCGCGGCGGACTACCCCGTCGAGAAGCTTGCGTGCTACCTATCGGACGATGGAGGGGCGCTGCTCACCTTCGAGGCGATGGCTGAAGCGGCGAGCTTCGCCAACCTCTGGGTGCCATTCTGCAGGAAGCATGACATCGAACCCAGGAACCCGGACAGCTACTTCAACCTGAGGAGAGATCCCTTCAAGAACAAGGTGAAGCCAGACTTCGTCAAGGACAGGAGGCGCGTCAAGCGTGAGTACGACGAGTTCAAGGTCCGTGTGAATGGCTTGCCAGATGCCATCCGCCGCCGCTCCGACGCGTACCACGCCCGCGAAGAGATCCAGGCCATGAATCTTCAGAGGGAAAAACTGAAGGGCGGCGGTGACGAGCCGCCGTTCGAACCGGTGAAGATTCCCAAGGCGACATGGATGGCTGACGGCACTCACTGGCCCGGCACCTGGCTCCAACCTTCGCAGGATCATGCTCGAGGTGATCACGCAGGAATCATACAGGTGTGTCTTGTCTGTCGTCCACTTGTATCTCAATTCTTCATTCACCACAAATCATCATGTATCTAACGTCTGCATATTCCTCAGGTCATGCTGAAACCACCAAGCGACATGCCCACCACCATGTACGACGCGGCTTCCAAGACACCTCTTGACTTGGCAGGAGTGGACACTCGGCTCCCAATGCTGGTGTACATGTCGAGGGAGAAGCGCCCAGGATACGACCACAACAAGAAAGCAGGCGCGATGAACGCACTGGTCCGCGCATCGGCGATCATGTCCAACGGCCCGTTCATCCTCAACCTGGACTGCGACCACTACATCTACAACTCCAAGGCCTTGAGGGAGGGCATGTGCTTCATGATGGACCGCGGCGGCGACCGCCTCTGCTACGTGCAGTTCCCGCAGAGGTTCGAAGGCATCGACCCTTCCGATCGCTATGCCAACCACAACACGGTTTTCTTCGACGTCAACATGCGCGCGCTCGATGGTCTTCAAGGGCCGGTGTACGTTGGCACTGGGTGCCTCTTCCGTCGAATCGCGCTCTATGGCTTCGACCCACCCCGTTCCAAGGACCACAGCCCAGGGTTCTGTAGCTGCTGTCTCCCACGCCGCCGCAAGCCGTCAGCAGCTTCCCGCGAGGAGACCATGGCTCTTCGCATGGGCGGTTTTGATGGAGACAGCATGGACCTTGCGACGTTCCCAAAGAAGTTTGGGAACTCAAGCTTTCTCATCGACTCCATCCCGGTAGCAGAGTTCCAGGGCAGGCCCCTGGCTGACCACCCATCTGTGAAGAACGGCCGCCCACCTGGCGCTCTCACAATCCCTCGTGAAATGCTGGATGCGTCCATTGTGGCAGAAGCGATCAGTGTGGTCTCGTGCTGGTACGAGGAGAAGACGGAGTGGGGGATAAGGGTGGGGTGGATCTATGGCTCCGTCACCGAGGATGTCGTCACAGGGTACCGCATGCACAACCGTGGATGGAAGTCGGTGTACTGTGTCACGCAGCGTGATGCCTTCCGCGGCACTGCTCCGATCAACCTTACCGATCGGCTTCACCAGGTGCTTCGATGGGCCACTGGCTCGGTTGAGATCTTCTTCTCCCGCAACAATGCGTTGTTTGCCAGCTCCAAGATGAAGGTTTGGACTATTAATTTGCCTCTCTCAAGTATACATATATATATGTTGATTAATGTAATAATGCATATCTTATTTAATGTTTTAACAGGTGCTCCAAAGGATCGCATACCTTAATGTTGGTATCTATCCCTTCACGTCCATCTTCCTCATTGTCTACTGCTTCCTTCCAGCACTCTCCCTCTTCTCAGGACAGTTCATTGTGCAAACGCTCAACGTCACCTTCCTGACATACCTACTCATCATCACCGTCACCCTTTGCCTCCTGGCCATGCTGGAGATCAAGTGGTCTGGCATTGCTCTCGAGGAGTGGTGGCGGAACGAGCAGTTCTGGCTCATCGGTGGAACCAGCGCCCACCTGGCTGCTGTGCTGCAGGGCCTTCTAAAAGTGGTTGCAGGGATTGAGATCTCATTTACGCTCACTTCAAAACAAGTGGGTGATGATGTAGAGGATGAATTTGCGGAACTGTACATAGTGAAATGGACATCGCTAATGATACCGCCGCTCACCATCATCATGATCAACCTTGTGGCCATTGCTGTTGGCTTCAGCCGGACGATCTACAGCACAATCCCGCAATGGAGCAAGCTGCTTGGGGGAGTGTTCTTCAGCTTCTGGGTGCTTGCTCATCTGTATCCATTTGCCAAGGGGCTCATGGGAAGGAGAGGAAGGACGCCCACTATTGTGTATGTCTGGTCTGGACTCGTCTCCATCACCATATCACTGCTCTGGATTGCAATCAAGCCTCCATCACAAGCTGCCAACTCACAATTCGGTGGGTCATTTTCTTTCCCTTGATCCAGTATCTTCAAACCAATATGTCTTACTGGATGGATCAGGAAGTTACAAGAGGCAACAAGAAATTCAGGTTTTGCAGCATATCAAAAAAAATGCCCTGTGGTTTAGACAACAGGTCACTGTGCAGCTCAGTTTCATTACAAAGTGGAGGACATAGGATGTATCTATTCTAGCACCTTAAAAGGTGGAACCACTGTTTTGATTCTTTCTTTATTTGTTCTTTTATTTCTTTAGAGTTCGCTCTCATTTGAATCATATGTGCCTTAAAAAAGGTGTAATACGTTGTTAGCATCTAAAAGGTTTTCTCAAGAGCTTATTGTCGGCGTTTAGTACCGGCAAAGCACTACGGGGTGTATCACGTGGTGCTTTTGGTGGTGGCGAGATCGACCGTAGCTCGATAGTTCTTGATTAACACAACGGAACACATGGATTTTGTCACAAAAACCTCCCAAGGTATTAGGCCCACCTACAGTTGTCCTTGTCCTAAGGACCTTTGACAACTCTGTAGATGCACATAATCACTCAACAAGTTCGGTAACTGTATCCTCATCATTTCGCCCAAGAGCGCTTCACCCGTCACGCAGATATTACATCACATCGGAGGAAAGAATAAGCGGAAGCATATTACAATAACTTAATTTACAATCATAAATTATATAGAGAGAGTATTATTATTACAATACCAGGGTATTATGAGTGCATAAAGTGTTATTACAGACCAGGGAGGCAAAACACCCTCCCGCACAAAAGTTTATTGTTTCCAAAGTAGGAGGCAAACATCCTCCCACGACCAACTTCACTGCTGGGGCTCTTCCTTGGGTACCACCTTTGAACAGAAACAACAAAACTCTGCTGTTTCCTCACCTACAACAACATGGGTTCGAAAACCCTGAGTACGGAGTGTACTTTCGCAAGTCTTAGCCGACAAAAGAAAAAGACTCTCAAGGATATGCTGGCTTGAGGGAGCCAAGGTAAGGCTATTCAAGAATCAAAGACTCTGTTTGCAGAAATGCTTACTAATAGTGGATCCTTAAAAATCCAGTTTTATCATCAGATTAAGTCATATCCGAGAAGTAACGACGATCCGAATCGATTAATACCCAGCTGGAGATCTCTAACCACACGACATAGGTAGCACTTAACCCTTGCATATGTCAACTCGTCACCGGGTTTCTCAAGACCAGACCGGGTTCACGCCAACCGAGAGCACAAATACACCACCGTCCAGCCTCTTGCCACGGAGGGTACACGCTACTCTTGCCATCTCTCCACTCACATTGTGTGTTGGCCTTTCTGGTATTGGTCTGCCCGAGGCAAAGCTTACCCATGACGAGGCATGTGGCCAGTTAAAGGGTCCTCAATCAGCAAGCCTACATCGGTACGGTCCTTAATCGACTCAAACGAAGGCACTACATCGAGACTTCCTTCTCGTGCAAGCCACCCGCCCGGTCTCGTCTTTATCATTTAAAACCCAAAGTTTGGTACCTGTCAGAGGTACATCTTTTCTGATGTTGAACCCATCATGCCATGATGGATCCACCATCAAGTTTTATTTTTGAAAACATCCCATTCCATCTGAAGCATCATCTTTTGTTAAAACCCAAACATTTTTGTTTTCTAAAGCAAGACTAAGCATCATAAAACCTTTTAACAAAACAGGTAATCATGGAAGGGTAAACAATTCCAAGGAAGGAAATGCAGCAAATTGGTGTAGCACCCAACTCCTATCACCTAATGCATCATTCACGTAATAAATAGTTTAAAATCACAAGGAAAAGGTAAATGCACCGGGGCTTGCCTTGTGTTGTAGGGGATTCGGGATCTGTTCCACATATATCAAAATAAAAACTATTCCTGACAGGTGGAGGCTCAGTTGGTGGTGCAGTCTCTCCTTCTTCGACACTTACTTCTTCGTTTTCTATACATAACCATATATAAACATGAATGCTCATGTGATGCTATGACTATGCAGTTATGATAGAACATAGTAAGTTATATCTTGAGTATAACTTTCCTTCATGGTACTCCTGGGTAACTAGGGTTTTCCGAATCAGTACTCTATTAGGATAAGGCAATTATTACCTGAGAAAGCTAGGGTTTTGGGTTTGGGAATCAAACAATGTCCAAAACATACCAAACTTTACCCAAGGGCTCTAATTATCAAATTGAGTTTACCCAAAAAGTTTTATGATTTTTGGAGCTAGTAATTAAATTCTAAAATTCTAAAAGACTAGGTTTAAGCACCTTTAATTGGTAAATAATTCCTGGTTGGGACTTAAAATCTTGGAACTATTTTTATTAAATACTAGAGGAATTTAGGAGTCTAGTAAAATTACTCCCATATTTTTATCATTTTTCTAGAATTTCTTATAAATTCCCTAAGCCTGGCAGAAAAAGAAAAGGGAAAATGATGAACAGTGATGGGCTGAAACCAGCCCTAACCGGCCCACGAACGGGAAAACGCGCCCGCGCGCGCTTCTGCGATGTCAACTTTATGCAGAGGACCTCGGTCATTCAAATAACCAGTAAAGAACCATGCACACTATTCATCTGTGTCTCTGACATTCACAGTTAGGCCCCTGCACTTCTGTTTCTTCGCACCACCAAGTCCACGACGGTGAACGACGACGAGCATGCCTCTGGCGAACTTGTACTGGCCAGAATACGCAACGGTTGGTGCCCTAACTCGGCTAACACCAAATCCTACCCCAGGCGACCCTAATCCCTCAACTAATTGCACGAATCCGGGCCGAAATCTCTCTGTCCACGATGACGGCGAAAATCAGAGACAATCCGAGGTGTTCATGACGATTTGGTGCGGTCTAGCTTAATCAAATGGGTCTACGAGTAATAGGAGGCTTGAGAGGCTAGAACACCAATCAAAGAAGCTTGAACTGACCTGCAGAGGGCTGGCCACGACGAAGTGTTCACGGTGGCAGAGAAAACGGATTTGGGGAAAATGTGAAATTGGGAGGCTCTGGTGGATGATCAGAGGTGCGAGCTGGTGCACTGGGTGCGTAATAACCTAGCGGAGCTCACTGGGGAAGCAATTTATAGACTCCATTGGCGGTGGCGTCCAATTTGAAGAAAGCGCGCTGACGGCCGGAGAGACAGGAAGTTACAGGCGCGAGCGTTATCGTGGCTTTCACCGTGGCAAAGCCTCCGCCGATTGACGGACTCATTGCTACTGTTCACTGCGCCATGTTAAAGCTCCTAGGCATGTGGCGCATGGACGGTAAGCAGCCAACGCCGGCGAAGATCATCTTGGCCAGCTGCAGAACAAGTGGGTACGGTGAACCACCCAGTGACCAGATCCGAGCCAATCCGGGTGCCAAGATCTTTTACTCTCCTCGGTTATGCACTTTGCGCTGAGCACGAATCGCGGCGACCGGCGCGAATCCGGGCGCGAGATCACCGGCGGCGAGTTCACTGAACCTAGATTCTTCTTCAGGTTACTGTACCATCAGAACTCCCATGAGAGCGCCTAACAGAGCGATTTGCAGGGCATCAATCTTTGATTTTCATGTGGCAACTACTTAATCTATCTGTAATGAAGTTGTTGTCCTATAATCCAGCTTCGATTTTGTTATAGCAATCACACACAAATACTTACTGGATCATGCTCAAAATAGCTCACAAACTCAGCCCTAGATCACTGTCAGTCCTGATTCAGTGTCAAGGTCGACTGACAGACCAGTTTCACGTCTATTTTTATCCCATTTCCATGTAGCACTAGGGCTTAATCACTTAATCAAATTTGTACTCTAACATAGCTCTACAAGTTTGCTGTATTGACTTAGGGCAAAATCCTTATAAATTTAGAGATATAGAGCTCCAAAGTGACCCCATTCCACTGAAATTCAGACTTAACATATAATGTTCATAAGGTACTTTTGCAAATAAGTCCAAATCTTTCCACACTACATGAGAATCCTTCAATGTGAAAGTTACTTGGTTTGTGGTGTTCTATCACTTTGTTATTTGCACTTTGATCCAAAAGTGCATAGAATTTGCATTTACCCCCTAGGGCTCCAATTAGGGTCTTCTAGGGTTTGTTTTTAGGGTTTGAGCACACTAGGGTTTTTTGTGCCACTAAAGTTCACCAAAATTTATATCTTGTGAACATTTCTAATAGCTTTTGAGATTTTACTCCTTTTGGCTTCACTTTCATCCATAGGCCCTAATTCTAGGGTTAAGTACCCTACCCTAATATTAAGTACACCTTAAGCCACATCATCACAACTTGTTTTGAAATTTTACCTAGTGAATGCATTCTAGGTGTAGCAAACAACATGAAATGTCAATGCACATGATGTTATGCTCAAGGTTTAGTGCCAGTAACACCAGAGGTGTTACAGATTTAGACAGGTTCTGCCGGGAGGCGTAACGCCCTACGTCCTGTATGTTGCGTGGATGATCTTGCTCTTGGTTTTATGTTACAGGTTGTATGAGGAATAGAACAATTAATTCCTCGACTATCGTCTACCCGATGCTTCTGTACGGGTCTCCCACTCGCCGTATCCTAGAGATGAGACCAGGACTATCCACTAACACCCATCCTGCATGTCCGTGCAATCGCTTCGACTATTTTGCGATGCAGGGCTCTGTGCCGGCCATATCGGAGCGCCACGAACGTTGATGCCTTGGAGTCCAAGTTCGATAACGTCTCTGTGTCTAAGTCCTTCGGTGAGCCCACGAGATAGAGTTCCTTGCTCGCCTGTGTTGTAACACCCCAGGTGGTTATCTCCCGTTTAACAGCAACTATGGATTTAAGCGCGGGATATCAGTAAATAAAACAGACACTAAATTTTAATCATCTTCGTCTATCACGATTTTGATATCGTGCCTGTCTCCATCTTTCTAAATTGTCCTGATTTATTTTGCAAAATTCATACTTGAGTAATATTCCGAAACATTGATTCCAATATCATTTGGGTTGAGCCATCGACGTCTTGCCCAAACTCTAATTCTTGAAATCGGATCTAGTTCCTTAAACTTCGTTTGAAATTCTTTCACGCTTGCGTTGCACGTGTCTCTCTGTGGCATGGCATCGTGGTGCGTGGCAGGTGCTAACCGGTGTCTGGACAGCACACAACCTTTCGCCCACGTGAATAATGCGTGATGTTGCTTTCGAAAGAATTACAATTTTGATGCTGCATCGATCTCGCGTATTTATTTCGCAAAATGTCGAGTCCTGTGTCTGTTTAAAATTTATGGATTAAGAGAACATGAATTTGGAACCTCGACCCACTCTTGTGATTGTTGTCCTAAGCAAATTTATTAGAAGTCGATGACTAAAGTTTTTGGTGCAAAATAATTTCGTCTACGCTCGTCAGCTGAGAAATTGCGTCCAAGGATTTATAATTGAGATTTATCCGTCTAGTAAAGTATCTACTCTAAATTAAATCAAGCGCAGTCTGTACTAGTTGACTGGTATCTTTTGTTTCGTCTGGTTTACATCTCGCGCAGACTTAATCTGAGAACTAAATTATATGTGTAGTCTTTTGTGTAAAAAAAGAGAAGAAAAAAATGAGAAAAATCCTCCTGCAAATATCTCACCACCGCTCTCTTCCTCTGGTATGGATCTTTTGCTGGAAATATCCCACCGCTTGACCTACCTTCTCCTTATCCTATCCACCGCTTCCTCTCCGATATTATCCTCAGCTGCCGTTTCTTTTACTGGAACTGAGCGCCTGTCTCCTCTTCCCCAGTCCACCATCACCCAGCTCCGTGCACCCTTCCATGGTCGTGCGCGTGAGCTCTACTACAGGGCGCCACCAGTCGAGTCTCTTCTTCCCCACCCCAGGCCGACCACGCGTCGCGCCCCTCAGTTCTTGGTCGTGGAGCTCGCCCATGGCGCACGACCTGCCCTAGGTCCGAAGCTGGTCGCCTTGTGTGCTCGGTCTCGTGGGTGCCGTCGTTCCACGCCTCCCTAGCGGTCCTCGACGTCGGCTGTCGACACTACCTCACCCATGCCGTGCAATGCCGTGGAGCTCGGCCACCGGCCCACGTCCCCCCTCAACCCCGGCGTGCATCGCCATTCCTTGTTGGCTTCACTCGTCGGAGTCATCCGGGTCTAGCCAATGGCACCTCCCCAGCGAGCTCCCTCATTGCGCCTCTTCCTGTTTGGTCGCGCCTAGTAGCAGCGACGTCGGCCACCCGTTGACTCCCCATGGCGTGCCCTCTCCGTCCCTGTACTGCTCTGAGTCATATCGACTAGAATCCCAACCTCCAACATAGTCTGTTGCCGCCAATTGGTGTAGTGTTTCCATCCTTCGCCTCCACGCCATGAGCAGTAACTTCATCGATCTGTCACCTTACTATGGTGCTTGCGCTGCTCGTCGTCCGGTGAGCCCCGCCATTCTTGCCGCGACTTGCATTCTTTGTGCTCGATTAAATGTGTGGACTGGTGAATATTGTAGTTCTTGTGGATGTCGAGTCGAATTAATAGCTATGGTTATGTGTGTTTTTGTGTGTGAGGTTGGACTGGAGATGAAAGCGAGGTCATTATATGTCGTTCATTAGGTGCTCGACATAGGGACTAAATCGAAGCTCATCGTTGTGCTCATCTCGCTTGTGTTAAAATTTGACAGCCATAGTGAAAGAGAAATGTGCCCTTGGGCCATTTCTAAGTATTTTGGTGATTGAGTGCCAATACAAGTGGACTTATGTTAATCTATGCAAAGTGATGGACAAAGTGCAAATCAAGTAAAAAGGTATGTTTCTAAGACTTAGTACATTGTTTTTGAGACTAATGTATTGTGTCTAAGTGCTGGAAACATAAGAAATCAAGTTGGAAAAGAGATGGCTTTGTTCAGCCAAAGACAGCTCTGTTTGGGGGCACCGGACTGTCCGGTGGAGCACCGGACAATGTCCGGTGCGCCAGGCCGGCGTCTGTCAACTGGCTGCTCTCGGGAAGCAATTAACGGCGTACGGCTATAAATCACCGGACTGTCCGGTGGTGCACCAGACTGTCCGGTGAGCCAATAGTCAGCCGGGCCAACGGTCGGCCGCATAATCCGTGCGCGACGCGTGGCAAGAGCCAGCGGTCAGAAGGGGCACCAGACTGTACGGTGTGCACCGGACAGTGTCCGGTGCACCAACGGCTCCAAAGCGCCAACGGTCGGCTTCGCCAAAGAAGGAAAGAAATCCGCACCGGACAGTGTCCGGTGGTGCACTGTCCGGTGCGCCAGGCGACAGAAGGCAAGAATTGCCTTCTTGAAATGCTCTCAATGACTCCTAGCTGCCTTGGGGCTATAAAAGGGACCCCTAGGCGCATGGAGGAGAATACGAAGCATTCCTTGAGCATTGTTGATCACTCACACTTCACTCTAGCGCACTTGTTCGACATTCTTAGTGATTTGAGCTCCGTTCTAGTGAGAACCTCGAGATATTGTCTTGAGCTCAAGTCTTGGTTTTGTGTGTGCGTATTTGCTGTGGATTTGAGTGTGTTGCTTCCCTCCCTTACTCTAGTGCTTCATTGTGATTATTATTGTAAGGGCGAGAGACTCCAAGTTGTGGAGATTCCTCGCAAACGGGAAAAGAGCAAAGTAAAGAAGAACACCGTGGTATTCAAGTTGATCTTTGGATCACTTGAGAGGAGTTGAGTGCAACTCTCGTCCGTTGGGACGCCACAACGTAGAGTAGGCAAGTTTTGTACTTGGCCGAACCACGGGATAAATCCTCTTGTCTCTTGTGCTTGTCCTTATTGTGTCTATTGTGCTTCAAGAGTTCTCCTCTCTACTCACTTGATTTCATTATACTAACTCTTAATCAAGTTTGTGGTGTTTAGTTTTTAAGTTTTACAGGATCACCTATTCACCCCCCCTCTAGGTGCTCTCAATTGGTATCAGAGCCGTTCTCTTCAAGAAAGGGACTAATCGCCCGAAGAGATGGATCCTAAGGGCAAGGGGATGGTGGTCAATGATAAGGAGAAGGAGTCCTTCGTCAATGATCCAAAAGATGACAAGCCTACTGACTCGGGCTCAAGCCACAAAAGAAAAGACGGGAAGAAGAAGAAAACAAGGCGAATCAAGGAGATCATCTATTACGACGACAGCGACGAGTCCTCTTCTTCCCAAAAGGACGACGACAACTACGAGAAAAAGAAAACGGTCAATTCAAACTTTTCTTTTGATTATTCTAGAATTCCGCAAAATACAAATGCTCATTTACTCTTCATTCCACTTGGTAAACCTCCTCACTTTGATGGAGAGGACTACGGATTTTGGAGTCACAAAATGCGTAGTCACTTGTTCTCTCTCGATCCAAGCATATGGGAGATAGTAGAGAGTGGAATGCAATTTGATAGTACTGATAGTCCCACATTTATCAATGAGCAAATTCACAAAAATGCACAAGCTACTACTGTTCTTCTAGCATCCTTGTGCAAGGATGAATACCATAAGGTGAGCGGCTTGGATAACGCCAAGAAAATTTGGGACACCCTCAAGATCTCTCATGAGGGAAATGACGTCACCATGCTCACCAAGATGGAGTTATTGGAGGGCGAACTTGGGAGATTCGCAATGATCAGGGGCGAGGAGCTAACCCAAACGTACAATCGGCTCAAGACCCTCGTCAACAAAATAAGGAGCTATGGAAGCACGCGATGGACGGACCACGACATCGTCCTCCTAATGCTAAGGTCTTTTACTGTCCTTGATCCGCATCTTGTGAACAATATTCGTGAAAATCCTAGGTACACCAAGATGACGCCCGAGGAGATACTTGGAAAGTTCGTGAGCGGGCGGATGATGATCAAGGAGGCTAGATATGTTGATGATGCTTTGAATGGTCCAATCCACGAGCCTCAAACCGTTGCTCTCAAAGCAACGAGGAGCAAGGAGGCGCTACCTAGCAAGGTGGCACAAGTTGAGGCGGCGGGACTCAATGAGGAAGAAATGGCCCTCATCATCAAGCGCTTCAAGACGGCGCTAAGGGGTCGCAAGGAGCATCCCAACAAGACCAAGACAAAGGGGAAACGCTCATGCTTCAAATGTGTAAGATTGGTCATTTTATCGCTAATTGTCCCGATAATGATAGTGACCAGGAACAAGGGAACAAGAGGGAAAAGAAGAAGGCTTACAAGAAAGCTAAGGGCGAGGCACACCTTGGAAAGGAGTGGGACTCGGATTGTTCGTCGTCCGACTCCGACAATGAAGGACTCGCCGCCACCGCCTTTAACAAAGCATCCCTCTTCCCAAATGAGCATCACACCTGCCTCATGGCAAAGGAGAAGAAGGTAAACTCTCGAAAATCCACTTATGCTTCTTCTAGTGAGGATGAGTCTAGTGATGATGATGAAATAGACTATGCTAGTTTATTCGAGGGCCTAGATAGAACTAAGATTGATAAAATAAATGAATTGATTGATGCTTTTAATGATAAGAATAGATTGTTAGAAAAGCAAGAGGATCTCTTATATGATGAGCATGATAAGTTTGTAGAGGCACAAAACTCCCTTGCGTTAGAAATTAAAAGAAAAGAAATGCTCTCTTGTGAATTGTCTACATGCCATGACTCTATTTCTAGCTTAAAGAGCATAAATGATGATTTGAATGCTAAGTTAGAAATAGCCAATAAATCAACATCTTGTGTAGAACATGTTGCAATTTGCAATAGGTGTAAATATTTTAACATTGATGCTTGTAGTGAACACCTAGTTTCAATTTCTAAATTTAATGATGAAGTGGCTAGTCTTAATGCTCAACTTAAGACTTGCAAAAATGATTTTGATAAACTAAAATTTGCAAGGGATGCCTACACGGTTGGTAGACACCCCTCAATTAAGGATGGTCTTGGCTTCAAGAGGGAAGTCAAGAACTTAACAAGCCATAAGGCTTCCATCTCCATCAAGGAGAAAGGGAAGGCCCCTATGGCAAATAGTATTCAAAAGAACCATGCTTTCTTATACCATGATAGGAGATATTCTAGGAATGTTCATCATGATAGGAGTTGCAATGATGCTGTCTCACATGCTTATGATTCAAATGCAATGTTTGCTTCTAGTTCTTCTATGCATCATAGAAATTTGGCTAGGAAAAATGCTATGCCTAGAAGAAATATAGTTCGTGTTCCTAGGAAAGTAATGAATGAACCTTCTACAATTTATTATGCTTGCAATGCTTCCTTTGCTATTTGTAGAAAGGATAAGAAGGTATTTGCTAGGAAATTAGGGGCCAAATGTAAGGAAGACAAGACTTGCATTTGGGTCCCTAAGATTATTGTAACTAACCTTGTAGGACCCAACATGAGTTGGGTACCTAAGACCCAAGCCTAAATTTGCCTTGCGGGTTTATGCATCCGGGGGCTCAAGCTGGATTATCGACAGCGGATGCACAAACCACATGACAGGGGAAAAGAGGATGTTCTCTTCCTACGTCAAGAACAAGGATCCCCAAGATTCAATCATATTCGGTGATGGGAACCAAGGCAAGGTGAAAGGGTTAGGAAAAATTGCTATTTCATCCAAGCACTCTATTTCGAATGTGTTCTTAGTTGAGTCGCTTGGATATAACTTGTTGTCTGTGAGTCAACTGTGTAATATGGGATATAACTGTTTATTCACAAATGTAGATGTGTCTGTCTTTAGAAGAAGTGACAGTTCATTAGCTTTTAAGGGTGTACTAGACGACAAACTTTATTTAGTTGATTTTGCAAAAGAGGAGGTCGGTCTAGATGCATGCTTAATTGCTAAGACTAGCATGGGCTGGCTATGGCATCGCCGTTTGGCACATGTGGGGATGAAGAACCTTCACAAGCTTCTAAAGGGAGAACACGTGATAGGTCTAACTAATGTGACTTTCGAAAAAGATAGACCTTGTGCAGCTTGTCAAGCAGGTAAACAGGTGGGAAGCTCTCATCATGCCAAAAATGTGATGACAACATCAAGACCCCTGGAGTTACTTCATATGGACCTCTTCGGACCCGTCGCCTATCTAAGTATAGGAGGAAGTAAGTATGGTCTTGTTATAGTTGATGATTTTTCCCGCTTCACTTGGGTATTCTTTTTGCAGGATAAATCTAAAACCCAAGGGACCCTCAAGCGCTTCCTAAGGAGAGCTCAAAATGAGTTTGAGCTTAAGGTGAAGAAGATAAGGAGCGACAATGGGTCCAAGTTCAAAAACCTTCAAGTGGAGGAGTATCTTGAGGAGGAAGGAATCAAGCACGAGTTCTCCGCTCCCTACACACCACAGCAAAATGGTGTGGTAGAGAGGAAGAACATGACGCTTATAGACATGGCGAGGACGATGCTTGGAGAGTTCAAGACCCCCGAGCGCTTTTGGTCGGAAGCCGTGAACACGGCTTGCCACGCCATCAACCGGGTCTACCTTCATCGCCTCCTCAAGAATACTTCGTATGAGCTTCTAACCGATGAAGAAGACATTCCAACGGCCGCAATGCGCACCATGGCAATTGGAGATGTGAGGCCACTGGAACAAAAGGAGCAAGATCAACCTTCTTCCTCAACAATGGTGCATCCCCCAACTCAAGACGATGAACAGGTTCATCAAGAAGAGGCGGGTGATCAAGGGGGAGCACAAGATGTTCATGTGATAGAGGAAGAAGCGCAATCGGCACCTTCAACCCAAGTTCGAGCGACGATTCAAAGGAATCATCCCGTCGACCAAATATTGGGTGACATAAGCAAGGGAGTAACTACTCGCTCTAGATTAGTTAATTTTTGTGAGCATTACTCTTTTGTCTCTTCTATTGAGCCTTTCAGGGTAGAAGAGGCCTTGCTAGATCCGGACTGGGTGTTGGCCATGCAAGAGGAGCTCAACAACTTCAAGAGAAATGAAGTTTGGACACTGGTGCCTCGTCCCAAGCAAAATGTTGTGGGAACCAAGTGGGTGTTCCGCAACAAACAAGACAAGCACGGGGTGGTGACAAGGAACAAGGCACGACTTGTGGCAAAAGGTTATGCCCAAGTCGCAGGTTTGGACTTTGAGGAGACTTTTGCTCCTGTGGCTAGGCTAGAGTCAATTCGCATATTATTAGCCTATGCTACTCACCATTCTTTCAGGTTGTTCCAAATGGATGTGAAGAGCGCTTTCCTCAATGGGCCAATAAAGGAGGAGGTGTACGTGGAGCAACCCCCTGGCTTTGAGGATGAACGGTACCCCGACCATGTGTGTAAGCTCTCTAAGGCGCTCTATGGACTTAAGCAAGCCCCAAGAGCATGGTATGAATGCCTTAGAGACTTTTTAATTGCTAATGCTTTCAAGGTTGGGAAAGCCGATCCAACTCTTTTTACTAAGACTTGTGATGGTGACCTTTTTGTGTGCCAAATTTATGTCGATGACATAATATTTGGTTCTACTAACCAAAAGTCGTGTGAAGAGTTTAGCAGGGTGATGACTCAAAAGTTTGAGATGTCGATGATGGGCGAGTTAAGCTATTTCCTTGGATTTCAAGTGAAGCAACTCAAGGATGGGACCTTCATCTCCCAAACAAAGTACATGCAAGACTTGATCAAGCGGTTTGGGATGAAGGACGCCAAGCCCGCAAAAACTCCAATGGGAACCGACAGACACACCGACCTCAACAAAGGAGGTAAGCCCGTTGATCAAAAGGCATACCGGTCTATGATAGGGTCTTTACTTTATTTATGTGCTAGTAGACCGGATATTATGCTTAGTGTATGCATGTGTGCTAGATTTCAATCCGATCCAAGGGATTGTCACTTAGTGGCCGTGAAGCGAATTCTTAGATACTTAGTCGCTACGCCTTGCTTCGGGATCTGGTATCCAAAGGGGTCTACCTTTGACTTGATTGGATATTCAGACTCCGACTATGCTGGATGTAAGGTCGATAGGAAGAGTACATCAGGGACGTGCCAATTCTTAGAAAGGTCCCTGGTGTCGTGGAGTTCTAAGAAACAAACCTCCGTTGCCCTATCCACCGCTGAGGCCGAGTATGTTGCCGCAGGACAGTGTTGCGTGCAACTACTTTGGATGAGGCAAACCCTCAGGGACTTTGGCTACAATCTGAGCAAAGTCCCACTCCTATGTGATAATGAGAGTGCTATCCGCATGGCGGAAAATCCTGTTGAACACAACCGCACAAAGCACATTGACATCCGGCATCACTTTTTGAGAGACCACCAGCAAAAGGGAGATATCGAAGTGTTTCATGTTAGCACCAAGAACCAGCTAGCCGATATCTTTACCAAGCCTCTAGATGAGTCGACCTTTTGCAAGCTGCGTAGTGAGCTAAATGTCTTAGATTCGTGGAACTTGGATTGATTTATAGCATACATGTGTTTTATGCCTTGATCATGTTCCTTAATGCATTTTGTTGTTTATTTATGGTGCTCAAGTTGTACAAGCACTCCCCGGACCTCACAAGTCCATTTGCAAGTGATGCACATATTTAGGGGGAGATGTGCTACAACTTGACCCTTTGAGACTAACTGTGTGCTTGAGTTTGCTTAACTTAGTCTCAAAGGAAGGTTGAAAGGGAAAAGGTGGACTTGGACCATGCAAGACTTCCACTGCACTCCAATGAAAGAGTAACTAATTCCAAGTTCATCTCTGTACTCTTATTGCCTTTTTTTCCTCTTAGTTGAAGATTTTTGTGAGGCAATGGGGTTAAAGGGCCAAAATTGATCCCGTTTTGGTGTTTGATGCCAAAGGGGGAGAAAATAGGCCAAAGCAAGAAATGGATCAGCTACCACTTGAGAATTTTGAAAAAGTAGAGTTAGAGTTTTTGTTTGTCAAGATACTCTTGTTTGTCTCTTTTTGTCAAAAGTTGATCTCTTGTGGGGAGAATATTTGATTATGGGAAAAAGGGGGAGTTTTTGAATCCTTGACCAATTTCTCTTGAAATATCTCTCTTTATGTTTCAACAAGTGTGTTTTACTTAGAGATAGGAAATTGAGTTTGATTTGCAAAAAACAAACCAAGTGGTGGCAAAGAATGATCCATATATGCCAAAGTTGAATCAAAACAATTTTGAGTTCTCATGTGTATTGATGTTGCACTTCCTTTAGTTGCTTTTTATTGTGTTGGCATAAATCACCAAAAAGGGGGAGATTGAAAGAGAAATGTGCCCTTGGGCCATTTCTAAGTATTTTGGTGATTGAGTGCCAATACAAGTGGACTTATGTTAATCTATGCAAAGTGATGGACAAAGTGCAAATCAAGTAAAAAGTATGTTTCTAAGACTTAGTACATTGTTTTTGAGACTAATGTATTGTGTTTAAGTGCTGGAAACAGAAGAAATCAAGTTGGAAAAGAGATCGCTTTGTTCAGCCAAAGACAGCTCTGTCCGGTGGTGCACCGGACAGTGTCCGGTGCGCCAGGCCGGCGTCTGTCAACTGGCTGCTCTCGGGAAGCAATTAACGGCGTACGGCTATAAATCACCGGACTGTCCGGTGAGCCAATAGTCAGTCGGGCCAACGGTCGGCCGCATAATCCGCGCGCGACGCGTGGCAAGAGCCAACGGTCAGAAGGGGCACCGGACAGTGTCCGGTGCCCCAACGGTTCCAAAGCGCCAACGGTCGGCTTCGCCAAAGAAGGAAAGAAATCCGCACCGGACAGTGTCCGGTGGTGCACCGGACTGTCCGGTGCGCCAGGCGACAGAAGGCAAGAATTGCCTTCTTGAAATGCTCTCAACGGCTCCTACCTACCTTGGGGCTATAAAAGGGACCCCTAGGCGCATGGAGGAGAATACGAAGCATTCCTTGAGCATTGTTGATCACTCACACTTCACTCTAGCGCACTTGTTCGACATTCTTAGTGATTTGAGCTCCGTTCTAGTGAGAACCTCGAGATATTGTCTTGAGCTCAAGTCTTGGTTTTGTGTGTGCGTATTTGCTGTGGATTTGAGTGTGTTGCTTCCCTCCCTTACTCTAGTGCTTCATTGTGATTCTTATTGTAAGGGCGAGAGACTCCAAGTTGTGGAGATTCCTCGCAAACGGGAAAAGAGCAAAGTAAAGAAGAACACCATGGTATTCAAGTTGATCTTTGGATCACTTGAGAGGAGTTGAGTGCAACTCTCGTCCGTTGGGATGCCACAACGTGGAGTAGGCAAGTTTTGTACTTGGCCGAACCACGGGATAAATCCTCTTGTCTCTTGTGCTTGTCCTTATTGTGTCTATTGTGCTTCAAGAGTTCTCCTCTCTACTCACTTGATTTCATTATACTAACTCTTAATCAAGTTTGTGGTGTTTAGTTTTTAAGTTTTACAGGATCACCTATTCACCCCCCCCTGTAGGTGCTCTCACATAGGTCTGATATTTTAGAAGTTACGCTTCTCCCAAGTTTGATGTCAGAATCTGTCTTGATTTCTAAAGATTGAACTGGTTGACCAAATTAAACCTAGAATAAGCTCTTAGTAATTATAAGAAATCTGTAGAACATTTCATAAGCTTTCCAGAAAGTTATGGATCACTATTTTTGGTGGTGTGAAGCTTCAGTTATAGCTATTTAAAGTTGGAAGACTGAATCTGTCCAAATCTGGACAACTGCACCTTCTTTGTATTGTTTGACTTTGTTCAGTATTGAATTGACCTGAGATGTTTATAAATGAATTATAGACAAGTATACTAGCTTTCTAAAAAGTTTAGGATCACCTGATTTGGATGCCTGAGACTCCAATTATGGATGTTTGAATTAAGTACGATTATCTCGAAGATTATAATTATCGTAGAGTCATAGTTATCTAGTGTGTGCTCATAGGAATTATGATGTATCATCACAAAGTGTTTAGTTCGCTTCCGTGAAGCATTATTTAGTCTTTCTATTCCTTCTTATGTTCATACATGCGCATTATGCATATCATATATGTGATATCCTGGCCCATGTGATGGTGATTTCCTGGCCCAAGGCTTAATAGAATTAATAGAGTATCCATACCAACAAGGTGCATCTTCTTTTTCGGAAACCTATCTCGAAAGAAACCTCCAAGTTAAGCGTGCTTGGCTTGGAGCAATTTGGGATGGGTGACTGACTGGGAAGTTTTCTCGAGTGCGCATGAGTGAGGATAAAGTGCGCACAAAAGACTCATGTTGGTCTGTGGGGACAATATATGATCCTAAAGAGCTGCCAAGAGTAAGTACCGCCGGTCTAAGGATTGGACGGGGGTGGTACAACTGGTATCAAAGCCGACCCTCGCGGTTTCACGGGCGTGTGTGGGCTATGGGGTTTGGGTATATGGCGCATGGCGCATGTGGGCCCAGAGTGGTCACATGGCATGGCATATGATGACACTAGACATACAGACATGGCCAAGAGGGGAGGTTCCTAGATTGGGGTTGACCGACGAGGACGTCGGTCTTCTAAGGGCGGTGGATTGTGATATCCTAGCCCCTGTGATGGTGATTTCCTGGCCCAAGGCTTAATAGAATTAATAGATTATCCATACCAACAAGGTGCATCTTCTTTTTCGGAAGTCTATCTCAAAAGAACCTGCAAGTTAAGCGTGCTTGGCTTGGAGCAATTTAGGATGGGTGACCGACCGGGAAGTTTTCTCGGGCGCGCATGAGTGAGGACAAAGTGCGCACAAAAGACTCATGTTGGTCTGTAGAGACGATATATGATCATAAAGAGTTGCCAAGAGTAAGTACCGCCGATCCAGGGATTGGACGGGGGTGTTACAATATAGGTACGCTAATGATCGAAATGTGAAGGCCAGGGTATAGGTTGACCCCAAGTGGTGCAAAGGATGGTCTACTCTGGGAGGCGATGTCGGCGGACCATTCTAGTAGATGAATCAAGTGAATGTCAGGATGGGAGATGCTCGCCAAGCGAGTATCATCTAACAACACTACTTAGTGTTTATCCCAGGCAAGCCCCAATGCATTTGCCCCTTCCTTGTTATTTAAATGCTTTATCACCTTATATGATGCATTAGATGATAGGAGTTGTGATAAACAATTGATGCATTACCTTTCCTTAGAATTCGATTACTATTCCTTGATACTTGTTTTATAAAAAGAAGTGATAACGCTTATCCCTGCTTAGAAACTGAAAAATCGTTTGTTTAAAAAAAGGAATGATGTGGAACACTGTTATGGGCTTTTTGTTTCAAAATAAATAAATAAATAAATAAATAAAAGCAAACTTATGGTGATGATTCCCCTTCGGCCGAAGTGGGTTCATCATTCGGAAAAGAGTACCCCTACCGGGTACCAAAAATGGAAAAATGGTTGGAATAAATCTAGACCAGACGCTGAGCAGGAAAGGTCGCCCGTCTGTGTCGCTTAAGGACCGCATGATTGTTGGCCTGGTGATCTAGGACCCTTTAACTGGCCACATGCCTCATCATGGGTAATATTAGCCTCGGCCGGACCAATACCAGAACAGCTCGCACGCACTGGGAGGGGAGAGATGGCGGGAGTAACGTGTGCCCACCTAGCAAGTGGCTGGATGGTGGGGTACTGTGCTCTCGAGTCGCATGAACCCGTTCTGGTCTTGAGAAACCCGGTGGCAAGTTGACATATGCAAGGGTTAAGTGTTACATATGTCGTGTGGTTGGAGATCCCCAGCTGGGTATTAATCGATTCGGATCGCCAAACTTCTCGGATATGAAGACTGGATCTTCGACCCTCAGCGTAGATAACAAGTGAAACTAAAGTGGTTAAAATGAAGCTAGTGTAGGACAAGTGAATGCTTTAGATCAGACAAATCTAGATTCAGGAAAAGTACTTAATTTGTGAAGTAAAAGTTTGGCATAATGATCCACTACTAGTAAGCTTTTCTGCAAAAAATGAGTCTTTGAAATTTGATAAGCTTTACCTTGATTCCCGACAAACTAGCATACCCTTAAGAGTCTTTTCTTTAGTCAGGTAAGTCTTGCTGAGTAATTGCGTACTCAGGGTTTTATTCCCTGTTGTTTTTTAGGTTGTAAATTTGGTTCTGTTGTGGATGGTGCTAAGTGCCGGTGGGCTCGGCCTTGTTATATAGGTGTATCCCATCTTTAGCTTCTTTATTGAGGATTGTCACTTAAGCTAGCATGTATTTTAAAACTTATAAACGTTTTATACATTTAAATTGTAATATTTTTGAATCAATTTCTTTTGTAATAAACTCCGATGATATATATTGTAATCTTGTTATAACTTGTAAATGTTGTAACTTGTAACCATTTTGTAATAAAGAATTTATTTCTGCTGCAAATGTTTGTATGTGAGTTGTGTTTACTTAATCCTGCGATCTTGGCGATAAGTGGTTTATTCGAGGTCCTTGGGACACTCAGATAGATCCTGTTAAGTTGTTTGGTGCATATGCATAGCCATCTAAGGTCTTTGGGACAAAGATAGGTGCATGTGGGACCGGTAACTTGGGAGGTTCTGCGATAGTTGATATCAGAGCAAGATTAAGTATAATACGGTCACATACATATTTTTTCAAAATAAACTTTTGGTGTTGGAAAACCTATTTTCCACTAAACACATTGTTTGGTTTTGAAAAATAGATTTAAAAAACTATAATGCTAGCGATATCCTCTGTTAAGCCCTAAATTAAGTACTATCAGTTGGCTTAGATTAAAACACTAACCCACAACCTGGGGGGAATTGCATACATGTGTAATATCGTTTTTGAGGCCATTCAGTCTTGAATGGATCGACAACCAAGGTAACGTGAGGTGTGAGACCATGACTGTAACACCCCTGGTGTTTATATTCCGCTCGACAGCGATTATGGATTTAAGCATGTAATATCAGTGGATAAAACGAATGCTAAAATTTTAATCATTTTCGTCTATTGCGATTTTAATATCGCATATGTTTTGTTTATCGCGAGTGCGACATCGTTTTTATTTTTATCTATCCGGGCTCTTCCTAAACTTTCATGATATTCGGAACATAGTTGTTCCGAAAATCGGTGCGTCCGGTGATTATTTAAAACTCATCGCTCGCGCGAATACGAATTCGGAAGCTTGACCTACTTTTATGATTTTTATCCGAGGCAAATTAATTTGAACTCGACGACTTAAATGTTTGGGGCAAAATAATTCGAATCGCGCGAAATCTTGCGCGAGGTTATGATCCAATTTATCCTTCAGCACGCTGTTTTGGCGACGAAAACGAGTGTACATTAGCGGATCTGGTTTCGGCTCATTTCGGTCGAATCACGCAGAGCAGATTATCGAAGTCGAAAACAGTTTTATTCGGGCTGTCGTTTCTCGCCCGGATCCAAATCTTCAGATATAAGCAATTGTTAAATGATTTGGTTTGCTAAATTCGGAATGACGTGTGTTGGATTTAAAATTCGAGAGTAAACCTGAGTCAAACATGAATTGTTCAAAATATTGCAGTATAAATTCCAATCAAGACGAATCATAACCATGAGATTCAAACTTGGAATAATTCTTGTGATAAAAATACATCGGAGAGAAGATAATATATATTAAAAAAGAAGAAAAGAAAAAAATGGGAAAATATCCCACGCGTCCAAGATATTAAGCCACCGCACTGCTCCTGATTAAAAAAAATCTCGCCGCTGATTCTTCTCCTCCTTATCCCTCTCACGCGAGCTTCTCTCTCCCCTTGATTTTTCCACTGCGCGACAGCTTTATCTCCAGTTTCCCACGCCCAGGAATTTTCTGCTCCCACGGTCGGCTCCCTCCCTTCTTTTCTCTCCCTCTCTCTCCATGGCGCGCGGCTTCGAGTTCGCCGAGCCCCCTCGCCATCGCCGGAGCTCCCTCTTGCTCTAGCTCGTCGGCCGACCATCGCTGCTCCTCCGGCGCTGCGACTCCCAACTCGCGTCGCGACCCCCCTGCTCCCTCTGCTCTCTCTCTGATGCCCATCCCCCATGGCCGGAGCCTTTCCCAAGCCGCGGCTGCTACTCATTTTCCCACGCGCGCCGTCATCCTTTCTCTCCGGAGCTCCCTACCACGGCCTGCTCGCCCATGGCGCCGGCCACAGGCCCACAGCTCGGAGGCTCCCTTCAGCTCGGATCCCATCGCGCGGAGCTTTTCCCCCAGCTGAGCCCCTCCCATCCCTGCTCCTTCCTTGGTCGCTATTACGAGCCCGAGCTGAACTTCCTCGCCGTGCCCGAGCGCTCTGCTCACTAGTGCCGCGAGCCCAACCGGAGCTCCTGGCTTGCCCTGCTTCCATGGCTGACCGGCGGCTCCCCTGCGCCGCCGTTCTCTGCGCCCAGGCGTGGAGCTTCCTCCCTCGCTGCGCTCTCTCCAGATCCTGGTTGGCGAGCGCGCAGCCGCCTTTCCTCTCCCTGCTCGGCTCCTTCCTCCCTACTCCCTGTTCGCCGTCCGTGCTCTGTCGGTCTCCAGCTCGTCGCCATGGCGCGTCTCTCTTCCTGCGCAAGCTCCTGGATGCCGCGTCCTCCCGGCCATGGAGTTTGCCGGTAGCCGCCCCGTCTTGCTCGTTTCTGGTGCTCGCTCTGGCCACGGACGCTGTCGAGCCCATCGTTTTTCCTGTCCAGTGCTCGCGCGGTTTCCTGCTCGCCAGCGTGCCCTCTCGGATCGCTGATCGCTCAGCCTTAATCTCCGTCGCGCCCTTCCTGCCCGGTCACGCAAACGCCAAGTTCGCCCTGGTCGCAAGCCTATGTGTCCTCGCCGCGCCCGTATAGCTCCAGTTGCGACGCCATGCACCCTCCGGTCGTTGATGTCGTGCCTCGCATCCCGCCTATTCGATGAAACACCCTAAACCCATAGACTGTCGACGCACTGCTGCCATACGCGGCTGTCTCTGTCACTTGCGTCAGCTCGCCAGACCTGCAGCTCTATATATGTCACCCTCCCATATCGTTGTCGAGCCCGTCGAACCCCATTCTTCCCTACTCGACCCCGTCGAACCCCGAATCCCGAACGTTAGGCAAAAATAAGCGAGGTCCGTGTGCATCGCTTATCAAGTGCTCGGTCGAAGACTTCAATCGAAGGTCGTCGTCGTTCCGTGCGTCATCAAGAAATCCCAAGAGTCAGGTGAAGACGGAGTTAGCAGCGTGATGTTCACCAAGTACTCGACACAAGGGACAAACTGGAATCTTTGCCGTGCTCACGGATAACGCGTCAGAGTTAGTATGGTAAACCGATTCATATTTTTGTTAGCTTAATTATTGGTTTGATGAATAGATTGCGTACATAAGTATGAAGCGGTCGTGTCACGCGAAACTCAAAGTTTAAAATGAATAATAAGTCTAGTGTCTCGCTCATATAGCTAATAAATACGGTCGTGGTTATATTAAATGATTATTAAAATGCATCGCAGGTAATATGTGGTGGATGCATATGTCGAATAGGTTTAAATTGGCTCTTTGCTGAGGAGTGAGGAGAATTAATAGCGTGCAGAATTGATTTAGTAATCCAAACGATTATTCGATAAGGCTGTCGTCGTTGATTTTGTAGGATATTTTGGTGGTCAAACCTGAAATATTTGATTAATTGTTGACATGTAAAATATGTGAGGTGTGAAATAAAATTAAAATAGTTCTTTGTGAGCGATGTGGTATAATTTATAAAGCGAGGGATAAGTTTAGAATTTAATTAATTAGCTGATATGTTGTGTTAGGCTAATTGTATTAAATGTGTATAGTTTGTTCTTTCATGATGTTTGCGTTAGATTCAGCTAATCTAGAGAAGTGTAATCATTGCGCTTAGTCGTATGTCGATAACTAGAGTTTTCGTATAAAATGGTACGACGCTTCGTCACTAGATGTTTAATTCGCTATCGTGTAACACTATTTAGGCTTGTGGTATTCCTGTCTATATGCATTCATGTGCATAATGCATTCCATTCAGGTACGTTAATTAATCGCATGATGCGGAGAACCAGAACTGAATCGACCACAAGACGGTGCTGATGAACGGAACTGAAGATGGACAGACGAAACAAGATCAGAACAAAAGATGGTCGCCAAGTGGTCGCCACCTAACAACACTAACCTAGTGTTACTCCAGGCAAGCCCCGGTGCATTTGTCACTCCTTGCTGTTTTAAAATCTTTATCACCTTATATGATGCATTAGGTGATAGGAGTTGTGTGCTAAACCGTTGATGCATTTCCTTCCTTGATACCCTTTTTGAAAAGAATTTTATGATGCTTAGCCTTGCTTTAGCAAACAAAAATGTTTTGTTTTAAAAACAAAAGGTGATGCTTCGGTGGGTGAGAATGTTTTTAAAAAAAACTTGTGATGGTGGATCCATCAGGGCCTTGATGGGTTCAACATCGGAAAATATGTACCTCTGCCAGGTACCAAACTTTGGGTTGAAAATAATAAAGCTGAGACCGGACGGTTGACTTGCACGAGAAGGGAGTCTCGGTGTAGTGTCTCCGTCTGAGTCGATTAAGGACCGTCTCGATGTAGGCTTGATGATTGAGGACCTTTTAACTGATCACATGCCTCATCATGGGTAAGCTTTGCCTCGGGCAGACTAATACCAGAATAGGACAACACGTAATGGGAGTGGAGAGATGGCGAGAGTAGTGTGTACCCTCCGTGGCAAGAGGCTGGACGGTGGTGTATCTGTGCTCTCGGTTGGCGTGAACCCGATCTGGTCTTAAGAACCCCGGTGGCGAGTTGACATATGCAAGGGTTAAGTGCTACATATGTCGTGTGATTGGAGATGCCCAGCTGGGTATTAATCGATTCGGATCGTTGTTACTTCTCGGACATGAAGACTTGGTCACTGCCCTACACGTAGAAATCCAGTGAACTGAAGGGATGATAAAAAGACGGCTAGTATAGGCCAAGTGCTTGAACTAGGGTAGAAAGAACTCTAAATGCAAGTAACTTTACTTAACCTGATAATAAAATTGGATTTTTAAGGATCCACTCATAGTAAGCTTTTCTGCAAATAGAGTCTTTGATTCTTGATAAGCCATACCTTGATTCCCATAAGCCAGCATATCCTTGAGAGTCTTTTTCCTTAGACGGGTAAGACTTGCGAAAGTACACTTCGTACTCAGGGTTTCCGAACCCATGTTGTTGCAGGTACTAGAATTGTGCTGCTGTGGATGGTGTTAAGCGCCGGTGGGCATGACCTTCTTATAAGTCTAAGTACTTCTTCTAAATACTTCTTATTGATGATGGTCACTTGAGCTAGCATATATTTCAAAACTATAAATAATTTATAACAGTTAAAAGTTATTTCTTTGAATCACTTTTGTAATCACTCCGATCATGTACAGTGTAAACTTGATGTAACTTGTAACATTTGGTAATAAGATTTCCGCTGCAAATTGTTGGTGTGTGATTTGTGTTTACTTAATCCTGCGGTCTTGGTTGTAAGTGGTTTATTCGAGGTCCTTGGGGCACTCGAACAGATCCTGTTAAGTTATCTGGTGCACATGCATAGCCGTCTGAGGTCTTTGAGACAAGGGCAGGTTCATGTGGGCCCAATAACTTGGGAGGTTCTGCCACAATGACCGAACAAACGTCCGTCCAGGGGAGAGCATAAAAAGCGCTTGACTATATACATGTTCTACATATGTATATAGGAGGGCTGCAAAGTGGAGTAATTACTTTTTGGGATTCAGTACCCCATGGATGTGTATGGGTATACAGACATGGGAATACTGAAAAGTGTAATGTAGCACAATGGCCTGCCCTGTGGTTAAAGAGTGGCGGCAGCGCCTATGCGTGGCTCGGCGCTTAATGAGGAGCTGGCCTCCATATAGAAATATATGGAGTATAAACTGTGATAAAATGTCATGTGTGAATTACATCATTGGGAACTGGGTTGTGATGGAATTTTCTACAGGTACACTAACTTTGAACCCGTAAGTGTAGCTGACGACTAGAAATATATCGAGAGAGAACGTAGTTATGCCACCGATATAGAACGTTATGGCCACATTATGTTGGCAAAATCAGTGAGGACGAATAGGACGAGCATGCATCCTGATTGTTGCATTGTGTTTGTTGTTTGTGCACAAATATGCTTCTCTCACCCTTATTCTAATAATTGGTGCTTGTGAACGAACATGCTTCTCCTGTCCTTATTCCAACAATAAATAAATGGAAATTGTGTGAAGTATCGCTATCCTATAAACTTCGATACGCTCCTTGACCTTCGTCCTTTAGGTTACCTCGTTAGGTAGTATATGTGTTTCGCTCGCTTAATTGGGTAGAAGGTATTGCGACTGTTTAACCCTTTGGCCTTTAAATGTTATGAGCTGTTGTTTGTTTTGCTTATGGAAAGACGCTAAGTTCAAATTAGAGGTGTTGTTTGGGTGTATGTGATTTCTCATCTTTGTGTGTTGGACACTAGAGGTATGTACCTGTATAGATTGTACATTTCCTTAATTTGACCGCTAGTCCAACTTGTGTTTGTTCTGGTGTGTTTGTGCCGATAGAATGTTGGTGGCTTGTTTGCATAAACCCAAAATTAGGCCATGTCGGAGTCCACCAGTGACGAGAGTTTCCTAGAGGTCATGCCTCTAGAGGGACTCTCCCCGCTCAACTCCGAAGGCATGGAACCCGAGGAGAAGTTGTACCTTCGAAGCCTCGAGCGCGTCGAGCTCGAAGGGAGAGGAGGACGAAGAGGAGGTGAACAACGATGATGACAATGCCGACGATGAGGACGAGGACAACGGGGACAGCGACGACAGCGGTGGCGATGAAGCCACCACCGAAGTGTCGTTGCCTGTCACACCCAGATTTAAGGTCAAATACAGGTGTGTAACACCCCGTCCACTCCCGGACCGACGATACTTACTCCTTGTAGCTCTCTAGGATCATATATTGTCCCCACAGACCAACATGAGTCTTTTGTGCGCACTTTGTCCTCACTCATGTGCACCCTAGAAAACTTCCCGGTCGGTCACCCATCCCAAATTGCTCCAAGACAAGCACGTTTAACATGGAGGTTCTTTTGAGATAGACTTCCGAAAAAGAAGATGCACCTTGTTGGTATGGATACTCTATTAATTCTATTATGCCTTGGGCCAGGATATCACCATCCCAGGGGCCAGGATATCACAATGTGCGTCTCAAATGTATGCTAGATCAAGTCTCACACATGTGATGACTCATGGTACATAATTCAATGTCACATCTTTATTATACAATAGGGGTTTTGTACAAAAATAGCTAAGTAAATACATCATATGACGACAACGATCCTCCACAACCATAGTTGACTGGGAGACGACGGCCTAGACCTCTCCAAACTCATCAGAGCATCCTTCATGCTCCTCCAGTGGTACCTGTTCTTGACCTGGTGTGATTATAGCAAGAGTCAGCTAACATACGTTCATCGCTCAACAAGTGTGGGGAATAATGTGCATAAGCTCACTTACGGTGGGGGCTCATGTGTAGTGTAAGGCTTATCAAGGAACAATGGTTAAGACTGAGCATTACTTTTAAATAGTTGGTCAAAATTTTATTAGCAATTACTAAGTATAAGTGTATACCAACCCAATTTAAATAATTGATCACAATTAATAATAAATCTCACAATGCAATGCAAATGACAGAAATTTAATTTCATAAATTAATCATGTGAGAGTCCTGAGCCGCTCTTGACCGTGAGCACGACTGAAATACCAGTTTTACACTCTGCAGAGGTTGCACATCTTTACCCATAAGACATGTTTCCCGTTAAGCCAGGGTTAGCTAGACCCTTAGACACTTCTAAGGTGAATGGCTAGGATTCCACTGTGAGGCCTTTACACAGTTCTACTAGCTTGAGAAAACCCACTTGGGTTTCAGGAAGAAAGAAGCATATGAATCCCTTATTCGAACAGCTATCACAGACAGTTCAACCAGAGAACCTCTCTATACTGTGCAGCGACGCCTCCCTGCTTGCCCTTTTTGGGTAAGGTAATTGTGGGGGACAGATATCCCCCGGGTCCACTAGAAGGCGAAAGGGCCTCGCGCGGGGCCTCAGGTCAGTCACCCCGCAAGGCCATCCTTTCATGGGCCGCGCAAAAGCTACTGGCGTAATGGGTCGACCTGAGAAGGCGATAGAATCAGGCCCAGGCATCCCGTCAAATTATGCGCTATCCAAAGAAACTGTCTGACTTTCCCGCGCATGGCGCCCTCAAATGTCGGGGCGGATTAGGGATGAGTCGGCAGTGTTTTCAGGAGATCAGTTCATTCGGTTCACTATTATTTAGGAAACATGTGACCGGGCCGACAGTGGTAAAGATACCACCAAAGTCCAAAGTGGGGGAGAATTCCAAGAAAAGCTTCCACAGGTGAACGAAAATGGAATTGGGATTTAAATGTGTAAGATTTAAATCATAAAAGTCAAGGAGACCGCGGAAAAAGGGAGAAATAGGAAGAGCAAGTCTGTGGATGAGGAACGACACATAAACAACGGCCTCGTGCGTGTCCTCTGTCGGAACAGTGACCCCGCGCTAGATCCGCCAAGAACATAGTTTTTTCGACGGCAAAACCCCAGTCTCCACAAGATGCAAAAGATCTAATTCATAAATTATGGACATGTGATTACCAGTGAATGGAAGCTGGTTGTTGGGATCGATGGGCGGAATGATCGGAACGACGACGCTCTGTTTCTTCCGCTTGGGAGCCATCTCAATCTCTTGGGCGGAACGAGCGGGCTCGAGAATTCAGAAAATGGAGAAGCGGCAGAGGAAAAAGTAATATTTAGGGTTTGGAACTCAAGAAGGCACGTCAGCATGAATATAAGTTGGCTCCTTAGGTCGGGCAGTACATCTAAAAGTGCCAGATCACAACTCGGAAAAAGTGAGGACTGCAATCGCCACTCGAGCATTACCTCTAAAATGCCGGCAAACTTTCAAGCAAACGAATAAAAAAGCAAGCAACCGTGGTTAAGTGGTGTAACTTCATCCTTCATTCGTAATGGGGGAATTAACACAAACTCGAAGCCAACTCATTATGAGTCAGCCTCTTCTACCCCTGTCAATACATTACATTGCACTACATTACCCTACTACTTACACTACACTACACTACTAACTAACACTACCTTATTCTACTGCTACTTACTACTACTGCTGCTACCTATACTAATATTTAAACCAGCGGCATTATGCCACTGGCCTTGCCGCTGCCACCGTCGCCCTTGCCGCCATCACCGTCGCCGCTGCCGCTGTCGCCCTTGCTGCTGCTGCCGTCACTGTCGCCCTTGCTACTGTCGCCGTCGCCCTTGCTGCCGTCGCCCTTGCCGTCGCTGCTGTTGCCATCACCGTCGCCCCTGTCGTCGTCGCCCTTGCTTTTGTCATCCCCGCCGTCATCATCGCCGCTGCTGCCATCGCCTTCGCCATCACCATCGCCGCTGCTCTAGTCCTCGGAGGAGTCGGAGGAGACCACCTCGTCCGAGGAGACCTCCTCCGACTCATCCGACCCACCGAGCCCCGCGCGCTCGATGGAGCGCTAGTATGCTTGGGCCGCGGTGGATAGCCCCATGGAGTCATCTGAATCCTCGGATGACGCCGTGGGAGAAGCCAGAGCGGGTGATCGATCATACTCGAAGGAGGCCTCCTCCGAGTATTCTGAATCACCGAAGTCCTCCGAGGGAGGACTTGGAGCGCGCTTGTGCTTGCCTGTTGCAAAACCGCCCGAATTATTCCAGCTTAAGTGCCCAAGTCACGCCTTAGAGGCCACATCACACTTAAATTGGAATAACCCGTCAGTCCCTCAGATCTAGTCTGATAAAGCCACTTATCCAGGATCAAATACCACAAGCTCACTCGAAGGTGAGTCACAGAGGAAATACAATAAAATAGGAAACCTCGAATTAAAGTACTGGAGTTATTACATAAATCAGAGTTTTTAAGCCAACTAAAACATGTTCATAATTTAAATTGCAGCGGATAGTCGATAACGTCGATTGATGAGAAATAGGGCAAGGCCTAGCCCACTACTCGTCCTGCTCCTCTCCTGCTGGAGCAGCATCCCACTCGACCGTCCAACCCGGTGGCAGGGTTGTAGGCCAAGTCACACCATCAACCATGTTCTGAAGCGTACCTGCAAAAATTATGCCACAAGCAAGGCTGAGTATACTAATACTTAGCTAGACTTACCCGGTGTGAGGAATCTACTCCTCTACCTCTAGACCATGCAAATGTTTGGTTGAGGGGTTTGGTTTGCCAAAAGCACTAGTTGAGTCTAAAAATCAATTTTAGCTTTTCCAATTCTAGTATCATTAATCTTAGCTAAGTTTGCTCCTTCTAAGCATACATGGTAGCAATCATTTAATACAATCAACATGTTATCTCAAGTAAAACCTCATTTCACTTCTTACTCAATGCAGTACAAGGGGTCAAGCAGTCTCATTTGCTGCGAGAAGCAGACAATTCAAATCGAGCTTTAACCTTGCAAGGTAAACCTAAACACATGACATCTAGGGGCACTTCGTCCCCACACATATCAACCGTCGATTCCCCGTTCGCGGCCAGGGCTCACCGCCTTGGCATACAATGCTCCACTGACCCCGGCTGCCGCCGTGCAGTGACCGCACTTGTACCCACCATAGCTAGCATGGGAGACCCAGTCTCAGGACAAGTGAGGAGGAAAGTCCGTGCCTGGCTTCACTCAGGTACTAGGTTTACAGGTTACCATATTTTCCGACATGTGTTTAGTACGTTCAAACGCTTGACTCAAGTATCCACACATTAATCCTTAATTCCTTTTCCGTCTCATGGACAAGACATCCACCCTGGATCCCAGTCCATAGACTATCATAGACCCCGTTATCAAGATGAATACAATTAATTCCTGACCTCGCGCGAGTGCTAGGAAAATCACTCGACTTCTACCGAGATTCTAATTAGCAAAGTAGCTACTTGACCTAGCATACTAGTATCCATCTCAAAAAGGAATCTTGAGTTCATGCAACTAAGGGTTTCAAACAACTCCTACACTTAAGTGCACATTACAAGCCTACAAACATTAAGTGTAGTAAAGTAGCATATATATAACTGGTTATGCATAAAAAACAGGGGCTTGCCTTCAAATGCAGGGGCTGCGGGGAGATCTTCTGTGGCAGGCTCGGGAGCTGGCTCCTTGTCTTCCTCATGGACAGCTCCTTGCTCAGGAATCAACACGTACTCTCCGTCAGCGAGGTTGCAATCTAATGAATTGTCACACCCGTTTCTAAGGGGCAGAGCCGGGTGCATCACATATGTGTGCCAGGATCTATTTCCACACATATGTTGACGTCACAAGTGTAATATAACAAAAGAACAATGCATAAAAGTGTAAATGAAGATTATATTAACATATTACACTTCGAACATACATAATGTCTTAACCTTTATTCATCAAAGTACAACGAAATAAGGACATCCATCCACAGGAACATGACCGGGGGTATCACTAGACTAGCATCCATGGAGCTCAGCATCATAACTTCATCTGCAAACTTCTGATCAAAATTTAAGCAAGGGTGAGGTCACTTATGGTCGGGTCACAGCGAGTGGGAGAAAAACTAATGCAAGTTTAACAAGGTGAGGCTAAGGTTGAGCAGTAAGCATTTTAGTTGGTCAACATTTTATTAACAACACCTGTCTTACTAATAAGTGTGAATCCCAAGTATTCCCATTAAACAAAGGTACAAGAGTATATCAAAAACACTTAAGTGAAACCACTTAAGCAAACCATTGGCAGATCATTGGATCTCAATTTATTTCCATCTTCAAGTTCAATTATCATGTGAGGAGTTCAGGCTGTTCATAACCGTGAGCACGACTGATATATCAGTTTTACACTCTGCAGAGGTGGCGCATCTTTACCCATGAGTCACGATTTCCTTCTAGCCCGGGTTAGCTAGACCCGTATTCACTTCCAAGGTGAATGGCTAGGGTCTCACTACGAGGCTTCTCCCTAGAGTCCTCATTACGCAAATGCTGGAAATGGTCAAACTGCATAAATCACACCTAACGTAACCAACTTATAGTTCAGACTACAGGGTAAAGCTTTGGGAACTATGCCCGTATCCAATCTGTCTGAGCGGGAACTATAAGCGCTTGCCAGATGCTCCCGTTCCGATCGACCACGACCAACACCCAACATAAGACTTTCCTAGTTATTTAGCCAAGACCAGAGCCATGATAGTTCTCATGGTAGCATTGTTTTCCTGTGTGGTCACTCCATGTTCCAATTAATATGCATAAATCTTGTTTAACCATAGGGTTAACAACAATAACGTAAACTTACCATTTGGAACATTAGTATCATACAAGAGTGACTACATAAGGTTAAATCTATAGCAATAGCATAGCTACTAAAGTAAAGTACAATACCCAGGTTTGATCAAGGAATAAGTTTGGAAAGGTTAGGGGTATCTAAATAGGTATCCCGTCAAATTATGCATATATATATCCAAGAATAAATTTTATTAAATGTATTGTTTGGGATCAAACAGAATATGCAGAGGGAGAAGTCCACTTGCCTTGCTTATTGAAAACTTGAGGTTCTTCCACGGATAGGAATATATCTTGATTCTTAACTACTAGATCAACCACTGAATATCACACAAACAAACAAGAAGAAACAAACACCACTCAATAACATACAACATTCATCATACGTAAAGTTAAAAGAAAGCCTAACGAAAAGAGCGTTCGCTTTTCAAAAACATTACACGCAAAGGTTATAATAAGCAAAGGTTATAATAAGTAGGTATTCTTTTCAAAGATGTGTGATCTATGCTTTATAAAACAATACATGAGCTTAAAAATATCTTAATTAAAATATGCAAATATTAGGTTCACCAATTTAATCTTTTAAAAAACGTCATATGTGATATGTCTAAGATTAAGGGTTTATAAGATAGTAAAACATGTTATAACAATATTAAACCTTTTTAACTTTTTATAAAAGATATATGTTATATATCTAAGGTTAATGAGTTAAGAAACACATTATTAAACATTACTTTTATAAAAAGCTCATAAATAGCTTAAATAACTTTTTATGTGAAAAGATCATAATTATATTATTAATCACCTATTTAAGACGAGTTAGGTTATGGGCCTTAAGTGGATTTTCATGCAAAAGATAATAAACAAATAACTATCTTTTAAATTTTATTAGAAAACACATAGCCTATATTATTATATTCGAAGTCAATATATAAAGTAACATTTTAAGTTATAAAAGAACTTAAACTCTTATTACTTTATTTTATCCTTTAGGAAAAGCTAAGGGATTCGTATATAATGTGGACTAAATTCTATGAAATCACTAATCACGCCATAAATCTAATTAAGAACAAATTGACTATAGGTTTGATTAATAAATTATGATAAAGGATAATTAATCTATTAATTATCTTTAATTCTATTGTAGGAACAAATGATCTAATTCATTAGAAAGGGAATTATGTATAAACTATTATTTTAGTTTATAAAAGCAATGACCCTTGTTATCTTTTAATTAAGAAAATATGAATAATCTGTTAATTGGACATATATTCATCTTCTATTTTTATTAACAAACATATGGTCTACATATTTAATACGGCTATACTTAAACATTTATAACGAACCTTATTAAATCAAAAACATGATATCTACTAAAAAGGTCATTTTAAAGTTAGAAACAAATTATCTAATTCTTTAGTAAGAAACCTATTTTTACCAATATAACTATCAATTTCTTTATTAGAAAAGTATGAGTGCTTAGTTAAGTCATTTTAACATTATTATAAATTCTACTATTTCAGTTTCCTCCTTTCTTTTCTAAATAGAATTTATACGTATAACTAAAAATGGTTTATTTAATTCTTCTAACATTAATATACTAAGAATTAATTGTAAATTACTAAATGGGACTTTTAATAACCTATTTATGGTTACTATGATATAAATAAGCATTTTAGTATTCTAAGTAATTAAGTGCTATACTTATGAATACATTTATTATGAATAGTAAAATCTATATATTTTCATTTGGCCGAAAATACGTGGCTTAGGATTTATTCTATTTCTTCGTGCAAATAAGTTTACACTTAAAATAGTACTAACAATTATGGTTCCACACACTAAAGCAATATCAAATCTGTAAACGTTTTCTAGTATGAAAATCACTGAGGTGGTGAATAGTGACTGTAATCATTTTTATAATTATAAAATCATACACATGTTCAAAGCGTTGTCGCGGGGTTCGATTTTGGCTATACATCGAAATCTCCAAAATCGTACACGTGAATAGCATCGTCTCAATATTACAACAATAATTCACAAAATTCAAAACATGCTTTAGAAAATAAATTAACGGGTTGTCTTCAACCTTGGGTGAACGGACGACGGCGAACGGGCTCGAGCACGCGACTAGGCGAAGGCTTGGCACGACGGGATCAACGAGGCTTGGATGGGGCTCGGGCACGTCTCCGGCGAGGCACGACGACGAGTTCCAGCTTTGGTCCACAACGGCGACAGCAGTGAGCTCTGGTGGCGAGGGAGAGAACAAGGAGGGAGTGAGAGGGGGAGCTCGGGCAGGGAGAGGGAGAGGGCTCGGCGTCCAATTTATAGAGGAGGGAGGAGATGAGAGGTCGGCCAGTGTCATGCCATTGAAGGCATTCAAGGAGCTTGAATTGAGAAGAACGTGGGAGGAAAAGAAACAGACGCGTGAGCACCATAACGCAAGGATAAACGGATGCAGTCTTGAATGCACGGGCGGCTGGTGGCTCGGCGCCGGTTCCTGGCGTGGTCGGGTGCGCAGGCGAAGGGTCGGTGGCTGGTGCGGTCCTGCTCGGCGGCTTCAGACGCGCGGGGTCGGACGTGGGGTCGCGCCTGGGCGTCTGGGCTTCGCGCGTGGCGCGGGGAGGCCGGGGCTTCGGTCGGGGCGCGTGTTGCGGTCCTACTCGGGTCGGGCACGACGCGCATGGGGCTTCGGGGCATCGTGGCTCGGCCGACCTTGGGGACGCGGCGCAGTCGGGGCACGCTTGGGCGTTGCGCGCATGGCGGCCAGGGTCGCGGGGTGCTTGGCTGCAGGAGCTGGTGCGTGCTGGCGCAGCTGGGGCTGCTTCAGGCAAGTGGCAGCAGCCAGAGAGGAGCAAGGGGAGGAGAGAAGAGAGAGAAGGGGAGCAGCGGCGGCTGTTGCCAGGGAGAAGGGGGCGGCGGCTAGGTCAAGGGAAGCAGGGAGCGGCGGCTTCATGGGCCTAATGGGCTTAGGGTTAGGTTTTGTTTGGGATCAAAAAGAATATGCAGAGGGAGAAGTCCACTTGCCTTGCTTATTGAAAACTTGAGGTTCTTCCACGGATAGGAATAGATCTTAATTCTTAACTACTAGATCAACCACTGAATATCACACAAACAAACAAGAAGAAACAAACACCACACAATAACATACAACATTCATCATACGTAAAGCTAAAAGAAAGCCTAACGAAAAGAGCGTAAACATTACACGCAAGAGTTATAATAAGTAGGTATTCTTTTCAAAGATGTGTGATCTATACTTTATAAAACAAGACATGAGCTTAAAAATATCTTAATTAAAATATGCAAATATTAGGTTCACCAATTTAATCTTTTAAAAAACGTCATTTGTGATATGTCTAAGATTAAGGGTTTATAAGATAATAAAACACGTTATAACAATATTAAACCTTTTTAACTTTTTATAAAAGATATATGTTATATATCTAAGGTTAATGAGTTAAGAAACACATTATTAAACATTACTTTTATAAAAAGCTCATAAATAGCTTAAACAACTTTTTATTTGAAAATATCATAATTATATTATTAATCACCTATTTAAGACGAGTTAGGTTATGGGCCTTAAGTGGATTTTCATGCAAAAGATAATAAACAAATAACTATCTTTTAAATTTTATTAGAAAACACATAGCCTATATTATTATATTCAAAGTCAATATATAAAGTAACATTTTAAGTTATAAAAGAACTTAAACTCTCATTACTTTATTTTATCCTTTAGGAAAAGCTAAGGGATTCGTATATAATGTGGACTAAATTCTATGAAATCACTAATCACGCCATAAATCTAATTAAGAACAAAATTGACTATATGTTTGATTAATAAATTATGATAAAGGATAATTAATCTATTAATTATCTTTAATTCTATTGTAGGAACAAATGATCTAATTCATTAGAAAGGTAATTATGTATAAACTATCATTTTAGTTTATAAAAGCAATGACCCTTGTTATCTTTTAATTAAGAAAATATAAATAATCTGTTAATTGGACATATATTTATCTTCTATTTTTATTAAGAAACATATGGTCTACATATTTAATACGGCTATACTTAAACATCTATAACGAACCTTATTAAATAAAAAACATGATATCTACTCAAAAGGTCATTTTAAAGTTAGAAACAAATTATCTAATTCTTTAGTAAGAAACCTATTTTTACCAATATAACTATCAATTTATTTATTAGAAAAGTATGAGTGCCTAGTTAAGTCATTTTAACATTATTATAAATTCTACTATTTCGGTTTTCTCCTTTCTTTTTTAAATAGAATTTATACGTATAACTAGGGATGAAAACGGTTTCAGAATTTTTCGGAATTCTGGAAATCGATTTCGATTTTTTTCGATCGGATTCACCGGTAACGGTATTTTTCGAAAACAGAATTGGTTTTCGGAATTTTCTACCAGAATCGGTATCGGTATCGGAATCGGCGTGGTGTTTTACCGATCGTTTCCTTCTGTTACCGGTTTTTGTCGGAAATTACCGGATTTGTCTCGAAATTTTCCAGAATTGTGTCTCGGAATTTTCCAGCATGTGATTTTTTGCATGGACTGTACGTCTCTAGATAAGGATTACTTATTTTTGTATTTTTTGGACGCCTTAAGATTTTTTGGGATAGATGGTGTTGGAAGGCATTTGAGATTAACGATTTGGTCTTTTCTACGAACTAGGTTTTATGGTTTTCCTGTGAGGTTGTGAAAAACTCTTTATGTGAGGAAAAATATTTTATAAGTAAGCATACCATGTCAGCTAGATCGAGTGGATATTGTGAATTGTGAACTTTGAGTCTGTGAACTTGTGATCTTTATGAACTTGTTATACTATGAACTTGTTATATTGTGAACTTGTGATCTTTGTAAACTTTTTATATTATAAATTTATGATCCTTGTGAACTTGTTATATTGTGAACTTGTTATATCATGAATTGTGAACTTGTGGTTTTTGTGATATTTTATCAACTTTGTTGTATTGTGAAGTTTGATATGTTTACCGATCATATTTTAGGTTTCGACCGTTACCGGTGTATTTTCCGCACCAAACTTTCGTTTCCGATGTTTCAAAAATACCGATATCGTTTCCGTTTCCGGAGTTACCGTTTTCGATTTTGTTTCCGATGAAAAATATGAAAACGGTATTGGTTTTAGTGTTTACCGACCATTTCCGACTGTTTTCATCCCTATGTATAACTAAAAATGGTTTATTTAATTCTTCTAACATTAATATACTAAGAATTAATTGTAAATTATTAAATGGGACTTTTAATAACCTATTCATGGTTATTATGACATAAATAAGCATTTTACTATTCTAAGTAATTAAGTGCTATACTTATGAATATATTTATTATGAATAGTAAAATCTATATATTTTCATTCGGCCAAAAATACGTGGCTTAGGATTTCTTCTATTTTTTCATGCAAATAAGTTTACACTTAAAATACTACTAACAATTATCGTTCCACACACTAAAGCGATATCAAATCTGTAAACGTTTTCTAGTATGAAAATCACTGAGGTGGTGAATAGTGGCTGTAATCATTTTTAAAATTATAAAATCATACACATGTTCAAAAGCGTTGTCGCGGTGTTCGATTTTGGCTATACATCAAAATCTCCAAAATCGTACACATGAATAGCATCGTCTCAATATTACAACAGTACTTCAAAAATTCGAAACATGCTTTAGAAAATAAATTAACGGGTTGTCTTCAACCTTGGGTGAACGGACGACAGCGAACGGGCTCGAGCGCGCGACTAGGCGAAGGCTTGGCACAACAGGATCAGCGAGGCTTGGATGGGGTTCGGGCACGTCTCCGGCGAGGCACGACGGCGAGCTCCCGCTTCGGTCCACAACAGCGATGGCAGTGAGCTCCGGCGGCGAGGGAGAGAACGAGGAGGGAGTGAGAGAGAGAGAGGGCTCGACGTCCAATTTATAGAGGAGGGAGGAGATGAGAGGTCGGTCGGCGTCATGCCATTGATGGCATTCAAGGAGCTTGAATGGAGAAGAACGTGGGAGGAAAAGAAACGGACCCGTGAGCACCATAACGCAAGGAGAAACAGACGTGGTCTTGAATGCAGGGGCGGCTGGCGGCTCGACGCTGGTTCCTGGCGCGGTCGGGTGCGCAGGCGAAGGGTCGGTGGCTGGTGCGGTCCTGCTCGGCGGCTTCAGACGCGCGGGGTCGCGCTTGGGCGCTGTAAAGCCCAAAATTTGGTAAAAAAATATATCATGAAATAATAAAATAAATAGATAAAAATATATATATTAAGTGTGGGGTGAGAATTTTCGATGACCTTTGAAATCTATTAGGATTCTCCCTCCTCATATTCAAACAATAATATTAAATTAGTAAGTAACTAATTAATTGATAAAGAAAAGAGATTCTTATATAAATTTGATGACCTTGTTGAAGTTGATAAATGATATATAAGGATAAATATTAGAGCATCGATTAATCGAGATTATACAATCAAAAATATTTTTCTCAAAATAATTATGTGGAGCATCATATCCAAAAATATTTACTTATGTAGGATAATAAACAAATAAATAAATAATAAATAAATATATACTTTGAATTATGTTGGATTCTGTGCTGTTCATTTAACTGTAAAGTTGACTTTCCAAAACCATGGTTGAATTTGAACTTGAAATCAAAATTTGAAAACTAGAAAACATAAAAGGGAATAAGAAAAAGGAACTATAACATTCCTGGGCCGCTCGGGTGCAATTTGGCCCACTCCCACTTCTACTGCGCAATCGGCCCACTCACTACCTCCACTTGCGCGGCCACGCGGGCCGGCCACCTTTTTTCCCCGCACGTCACGCCGTCCACACCTGACAGGTCGGACCCCACCTGCAAGAAGCCGCCCTCTCTCCCTTTGTTCCGCTGCCTGTGGGCCCCTCTCGCAGGCCGGTCTTCTTCCCGGGTGGTTGTGCGTGGACCGTTTCTCTCGCCTGGGAGCTCGCCGAGGTTGTTTCCTTGCTCCTTGGAGACCATAAATGCACAGACCCGGTCCACCACTTCGCCGCGCGTCGGTTACCTCCCCTGATCCGCATCATCAGAGCCTCGTTGGTGACCTCGTCGGGGACAAACAAACACAGAGATAGATCGGGGAGGGCAGGAGGGAGCCGCCGCCAGGGGACTCTGACTCGTCGTTTCCCCAAACCTCGTCCGCGGTCTGGGTAGCATCCTGGGCGCGCCTGGTATCCATTCGGTGCTAGCGTGCGTACAGGGGAGACCACGGTGCTGCGAAACCTCTCACCGGCGCCGCGACGACCGCGCTGGCTGTCCATCCATCGTGACCCGGCACTCTCCGTTCGTCCCCTGGTAAGAAAGCTCTCGGTTCGGCCCCTCGCGTCGTCCAGTCACATACCGCATGTTTGGTTTATGTATTTGGAGAGCCAGGCCAACTTGGTCGGTACGCGCAGAGCTTACATGCGCAGCGCAGCTACTCTAGTGGGTATGGCCGCAGCCTAATTCAAGCACTACAAGACCTACATGCATTTTCGGCGGTCAGAAGCCGCCGAAAATAAGCCCTTTGCCACCGAAAATAACTTATTTTCGGCGGCAAAGATGTTATTTTCGGCGGTGTCTGGCCGCCAAAAAAAAACCGACCGAAAATAAGGCTTTATTTTCGGCGGCCAGGACCTAGCCGCCGAAAACAACTTATTTTCGGCGGCTGTCTACCTGGCCGCCGAAAATAACAGATAATTTCCGACGGCCACGTAGCCAGCCGCCGGAAATTAAAATTGCCGAAAATAGTGTTCTTATTTTCGGTGGCCAGGGAGGCCGCCGAAAATTAATAATTTCAGAGCAAAAAAAATTGAAAAAAATGCGAAAAATAACAGAATTTCATACAAAATTCATATAATAACAGAAATTCCATACAATAACAGAAAATTCATACTTGAGTTCACAACATAAAATTTGAGTCCATACAAATATAAAGTTCACAAATAGTCCATACAAACATAAAATCCACAAATAGTTCATTACAACGCACAGTGCGGCACAAAGCTAACTTAATCACATATCGGGGTCGTTGGAGTTGTGTCCACTACCTCCAGAAGCCAAGAACTGGTTGACGAAGTCGTGTGACGAGTTTGGATCCTAAAGAAAAAAGAAGACATTAATAACGGTATTGGTTACATGTATAACGACTATTCAAACAAATTGTTTCTCAAACTAACCTCTCCTGCATAAGCTCCCTCCCCTGCATAAGCTCCTCCTGGTGCTGGTATGACCGGTGGTGGCGTGTTGTGGCCCATGACCCCGGATCCCTACAAAATCAAGTTTAGTAAAGATTTGAAATTAGGTTGATACAAACGACAAGTCTTAACTAAATTGAATAACCTGATGTGGAGGTGGAGGTGGTGGAGCATGTAATCCCCACTGAGGCATCGGCGGCTGAAATTGAGGGAAAACAAATGGTTGCTGCTGTGCCTGCTGTGGAAACCAAGACTGTTGCAAATATAATATATTAGTTATAGAACCAATATCGAGCGTGTTGAGAATAAATAAGACACTCACGTTCATTGCTTGTTGCGCCTGTGCGTTGTAAGCAGCCATGTACTCTGATTGCTGTTGGAGAAATGCCATTTGTTGTTGCCGCATCTCTTCACGAAACTTTTCTTGCTGCTCCCTCATAGCATCCTCCATGCTAGATACAGAGCGGCGACTACGGCTGCTACTACCACAGCCCGCCTGCGACGAAGAGCCGCCATGAGAACGCAACTCCGTCGAATCGATAACACCGGTAAACATAGAATATCTTGAAAAACAAGAAAATTAGTTATTCGGTCGTAGTTCCAATATTATTGAAAACAATTCACAAGTTCATACCGTCCATGCGCCTTGCCTCCAAGTGAATGCACAACTTCAGCGTCGATGGTAGGCGCTCCTCGCCAATCGTAGTCTTCTCCATACTTCTTAACCATCTCCTGCCCGTATGTCTCCTGCAATACAATATGAAGGTTCAACACACATGCAATTTATAGCTATATGGCAAGAAAACATTAATCATAACAACAACTAACCATATGCTCAACGGCCGCTTGACTACACAGCTCATCGGAGATTTCACTGTTTTTCGCTCGATGCCCTCTCCTATAAACATCGATTGGGCTCGGGACAACTCCAGTTTGAGCCTCCTGCAAATATATGAGTTCAATCCTGTTTCATTTCTGAGTAAAACAGAATACTACATACTCACCATTCGCTTAGCCAACCGAATGTGTCCATCAGCCACATAGGTATGGTTGACTACGACCTCATCATCGTCCTCGTCCTGCTGATGGCGCTGCCTATGTCGATTTCTGTTTGACTTCTCAATCCACTCGGGCGAAGCCCATATCTCACACAAAGCCTTGTAAGCCTGCGGCCGGTGTTTCATCCATGGAAGAGTTACCTGCATATAAAGCGTTAGCTCAAAATTACTTTCACATCTGAATGAGTTGTTAAATTAGATTTTTACCTCCATGTACTGGTCTACAGTCAAGTAGACATCTGAATATTGTCGAAAGTTGTTGATAGAATGACCTCGGCGCTTCATGTACGCGTTCACAACCTGTAGACGAGCATTGGAAAATGCATCCCTGCACACCTTCTTCGCATTTTTCTCTAATACTCGGTCTGCATGCTCTTGAGCCTCAGGTTCCACACGATAGCGTCTCTGTCCAACATCGAAAATAAAATTAGTTCAAAAACAACTAATAAATGTTAGGTTGAAACAACTAATAAATGTTAGTTCGAAAAAATTACCCAAAAGTCATGCTTGACGGCGCCTTGAGCTGTTCCATATGTAGCATGTGGAGCTAGTGCGAAGTGCGACCAGCTAGTGCAAGGAACCACCACACCTTTCGGGTCGGTGACAATTCCTGGGTTATGTAGATGACAGAGGTTACCTAAGACTTGATTAACCTGTCTATGGTGACCTCGACCGTCAAATGACGTGTCTTCCCATTGGCTGCATGACAAAAAAACAAGAAAGTCATGTCATATATATAGTGTAAAATAAACAAATAAGTAAGAACAAAGTGGCCAAACGTGAGTACCTATCACCAACCGGGATGATCAGTACTCGAGCTTCAGATTGTGCAGGCGCTGACGGAGGTAGGACAAAGTGGCCCTTCCGAGTGCCCCTTCGTCGAACGACAGGAGCCTCGGTGGTATCGTCATCCGCCTCAACATCTATGCCCTCATGGGCCTGATCGTCCTCCTCCTCATGGTGTTGCACCTCCTCCTCGTCATCCTCCTCATGGGCCTGCTCGTCCTCCTCCTCATGGTGTTGCACCTCCTCCTCGTCGTCCTCCTCTTCCTATGGACATGAAATAGAGACACGTAAAAATTTACATAAACATTTACATAAGATCAATTACATAAGTGACTGACAAATAAGATCAATTACATAAACATTTACATCAGTACTCCATTGTAGAGCGATAGGTGTATCACGTAGTTCTGGCCGAGCGTGTCTCAGCAACGCCTCCTGTCTGCTCTGGCTAGAAGAACTCCCTTGGAAAAGGGAACGTGCACCAGGGAGTATCCTGCTAGCCGCATTTAGAAACCCCCTAGCAGTGCGCTTTGGTTTATTCCTACCACTCATCCTGTTCAATAGAAAAACATTAAATGTATTAGCTCCATAAAATTAAGTGAACTAATAAAAAATCAAATAATACATCACATAATATGAAATTTTGCATTACACATCAAAATTCATCAGAATCACGATCAAGGAGTCTTCTTCGATCCAAAGCTCGCAATGTGGCTTTTTTGTTCCTTGGATTTCGTTTTCGTTTCGGTGCAACACACTCATCAGTAGTGACATCGTTACGGTCTCCGACTAGTGAGTTCAGTGCAACACCCTCATCGATAGTAAAAGTAGTTGGCAATTCTTCTTCTTGATAAACATCATCGGCCTGTTCGTCTTCGAATTGATAACCAACAGTGCAAGGAGTATGTAAACGTTCCCTAGGGTTCACCTTATGAACTACCCACCATGCTTCAAACTTCGGATACGAGTACGACATATAGTAGACCTGCTCGCACTGGTGTGCAAGGATAAAATTATCATGGCCTCGAAGTCGTTCCTTGTGCTTTACTTCAGTTATACCATATTGACTTTGTCTAATCCCATTAGTGCTGTCAAACCAATCACATAGAAAGAATACTAATTTCAAAGGTTTGTTCCCTGCAAAATTAAACTCTAGGATGTTTTGAATGATGCCATAATAATTAGTTTCTCTGCCAAGTGCATCGAGTGCCCTAGTCAGAACTCCAGTGTTACGTGTGGCTGCACGAGGACGAGACTTTTCAAATTGGTCTGAACAAAAACGAAAGCCATTCACATCGTATCGACCAAATTTTCTGCAAGTGACCGTCCCATAAGATAGCTATCTCAAGTCCTCGTGTATGTTAGGAGTCTTTGTGCACTGCAAATAATATACAGTTAAAATGACTACCTCGCGTAAAAGGCTAAATGACATGAAAGTAAGAAATATAAAGAGTTTACATGCTCGCGAAACCAGTCAACAAAATTAGGTCTTCCTTGCCTCCCATGTCGTCGCATAGTATCTAGTTGTTTGCTTGTAGGCTGATGGGAATAAGTCCAATTTTCCTCGTCGAACTTACTGTACGACAAATAAGTAATTAAATATGGCTCCTTTGGTAAAGAAATTAAGGGGTAAAATAAAGACTTACATGAAATATGGCTCCATCTCTTCCATATTAGAGTACATGTATAGCAATGCGGACATTCTTTCATCCATGCTAAGGTGGTAGAACGTGCCCTTACTAGTACTTGTGCCTCTCCATTGAAAAATGTTGAGATCACTGACAGGAGGTTCCTCATCGACATTGTATCGCATGGTAGCAGCATAGACATTATGTTCCTCTGCGAAATACACACTCGTGAAGTATGAAACCTCCTTTAGCAAAAAAGCTTCAGCGATGCATCCTTCTACTCTAGCCTTATTTTGAACCATGCCTCGTAGGTTTTTGAGTGCACGTTCAATGTGATACATCCACCTATATTGTACAGGTCCACCAACCTTTGCCTCATATGGAATGTGAATAAGTAGATGCTCCATCGGATTGAAGAATCCAGGTGGGAATATTTTTTCTAGCTTGCATAACAACACTGGTATTTGTTTCTCCAACTTCTCCATCATATTTTTACTTATTTCTTTGGCACAGATCTGCCTGTAGAAATAACTTAGCTCAGCTATTGCTTGCCACATGGCGTCGGGCATATAACCATGAAACATGACAGGGATAATCCTCTCCATTAATATATGGAAGTCATGGCTCTTTAACCCAGTTAGTTTTCCCGTTTTCAAATTCACAGCTCTTTTCAAGCCCGTGGCATAACCATCAGGAAATTTAATTTTTTTCATCCATCTCATTACCTCGATCTTGTCTTTAGAGGTAAGACAGAACAAGGCACGTGGCGGCTTACCGTTGTGGCGTTGTCATTGAGCACTTGGGTTGGTCGGTCACAAAGCATTGCTAGATCTCTTCGAGCTTTCAGATTGTCCTTTGTTTTGTCAAAATGCATGCAGGTGTGTATGAGGGCTTCAACAACATTACTTTCTTGGTGCATGACATCAATGTTGTGCACAAGAATCAATGACGACATATAAGGGAGCTCCCAGAGACCACATATATGTGTCCAGTTGTGGTCCACTCCGAATCCTTCGTACTTGTCCCCCTTTTCATTTAGGACAAGGTTGTTCAGCTGAGCATATATTTCTGCCGCGTTAAGACGTTTAGGCGGACCTTTGGTGACCACAATGTTCTTTATAAAGTTTTTCTTATCGCTCCTAAAGGGGTGTTTCCTGGGCAACCAGCGTCGATGACAATCGAACTAAGTGATCTTTCCACCATGAGCAAGACGGAAGCAATCTGTATCTGAACCGCAATATGGACATGTCAATCTACCATGTGTACTCCAACCGGTAAAAATAGCATACGCCATGAAGTCATGCACCGACCACAAATACGCAACTCGAAGTTTGAATATCTGTTTTGTAAAAACATCGTATGCTTCAACACCTTTCCAAAGCTCCTTCAACTCTTCAATCAAGGGTTTTAACATGACATTGAGGTTCTTTCCAGGATAGTCTGGGCCAGGAATGATTAAGCAAAGAAATATAAATTCATATTTCATACAAAGAGAAGGTGGAAGGTTGTATGGAATAACAAAGACGGGCCAACATGAGTATGATGATGCCATTTGACCAAAAGGTGTGAAGCCATCGGTCGCGAGGCCGATTCGAACATTCCTCGGATCAGCTGCAAACTCGGGATCAAACGTGTCGAGAGCCTTCCATGCATCCCCATCTGAAGGGTGCACGATTAGGTCATCGTTATCACGGACACCTTCTTTGTGCCATCGCATGTGCATAGCGGTTTTTTTAGATAGAAACATCCGTTTCACTCAAGGAGTTAGTGGCAAGTAGCGGAGCTGCTTATGTGCAACATCTGTCATCACCTTCTCACCCTCATCATTAACAACTTCCACAAATCTAGATTGTCCACATTTCAGACATTTTTTCTCTTCCTCATGCTCCTTCATGAAAAGCATACAATTATTTTTGCACACATCAATCTTCTCATAATCCATACCGAGACCTTTGATAATTGTCTTTGATTGGTACATGTCTTTAGGCAACTTATTGGGCTTTGGGAGCATATCTCCTAATAACTTTAAAATCTCATTGTAACAATTGTTCGAGAAAAAGTACTTGGACTTAATGGCCATGAGCCGAGTCACAAAAGCGAGTATACTCACATCTGTGTGTTCATGCAACGGCTCTTCAGAGTCTTTTAGTAGTTTAAAAAATCTGGAAACCTCTGGTGTGGCAGGATCCTCGGAGCTTAGGTTGAATTCTGGACGTAGCGAATCTAGCATCTCATGCATCGCATCATCGCCAGCCCAATCATTGTTCTCCTCCTCTTCTACATTCCGGTTGAGTACTACCTCACCATGATGTTCCCACACCTCATATCCGGGCATAAATCCAAACTGACAAAGATCTAGGCTAACTCTTTCCTTATTAAGAAATATACTGTTTTCGTGCCGCCTACAAGGGCATCTGACAGTGCCGGTTAAGGACAAGGCGAATACGTGGTCCACAAAATCTTTGGTCTTGGCTACCCACTCATCAGAATGACGTCCATTTCTACTCCAGCCATTGTACATCATGCACGATCTTCAGCCATGCCTGAGACTGTTAAACCGAACCATATCGTGAAAACATTATTCAACTACGTTAATGGTTTTGGTCCTATATATATGTATAGGCAAGAATAGGTTCTAAACCCACAACAAGCTAGCAGGACCAAAAAAATTCGGCAGCATGACCTTGCTGCCACTAAACAATATAAGAATTAACCACATATACCACGTACATATGTCTTTCCTAAACGACATAAACCACATATAATACTAATCAACAAACACATATATAATTAATCAACAAACACATATATATAAACCACTAATACATTAATAAACCACATATTATACAATAAAATATGGCCAAAAATACACAATATAATTTCAAAAATATACTAAACAATAGTATTAATCAAACACACTAATCAAGAAACACAATTACAACGATATACTAATTTCGGCGGCAATTAAATAAAAGGCCGTCGAAAATAAGAAATAAAATAGACAAAAAAATACCTTAATGGAGTCGAGGTCGATCCGAACGTCCGGGCTTGCGTGCGGCGCGTCGGCGAGGCACGGGCGGCGTGGCTGTGAGCGGCGCGGGCAGCGCGGTTTGGCTGTTGGTGGGCCGGCGGCGCTGCCGTGCGGCCGGACGTCCACACGACGTGGCGGGGGCGGACGACGGGGGTCCACGGCGCGGCGGGGGTGGCCGGCGAGGGCGGACCGCGGGCGGCTGGCGGGGGCGGACGACGGGGGAGGTTGGCGGCCGTCCACGGCGCGGCGGGGGCGGCAGCCGACGAGGGCGGACCGCACGCGCGCTCGGGCGGTCGGCCGGCGGGGGCCGAGGGCGGGGGCGGCCGGCCGGCGTCCACGGCGCGGCGGCCGGCGAGGGGCGACGGTCGGGAGAGCGGCAGGGGCTGGCGGCGACGGACGAACGGCTAGCGCGCGCGGGATTGAGAGAGAGAAAGACAGAGAACAGAGGGAAGACGCAGTTTTTAATGTTTAATTTTCGGTGACCGGGACAGGTAGCCGCCGAAATTAGGGCTATTTTCGGCGGCTACCTCATAGGCCGCCGAAATTAGTACTATTTTCGGCGGCTCGCGCTTACCGCCGAAAATAACTTGTAATTTTCGGCGGGCAGGGTACAGCCGCCGAAAATAACACTGGCCGCCGAAAATGATCTACAGTGTTGTTGTGAAGCCCACCTTTTGCATGAGCTAACGCATGCCATGTCAACAACCCAGTCAACCAAACAATAAAAAAATGAAAAATCCTACATCCCATGACACAGACATAGAAATCGTGAGTCTAGCGTGGTAGTCTGTGGGGTAGGGCGTGCGGCACCAGCCGTGCCGCCGTAATCCGCGACGAGGAATTTACAGCCACCGACGAAAACCTGCGCTGACCACCAAATGGGTTCTGTGGTGTTCTCCATCTACTCACCTCCCTATTGCATGTTTCCACTCTTGGTAGTATTGAACTGTGCACAGGGGTGCGGCACCGCGCCTCTCCGGCGTGTTCAGCCGCCGTGAGCAGGGTGGGCTGCCTAACTCCGTCATGGGGAGGTAAAGGGCTACCCTGGCCTTTGGATCGAGAACAAAGGGTCGCGATTAGATGGGGATGGCCGTTTCAGGTATTAGATTTGGGCCGTGGATATTGTATCGAGTGATCAAGAATCGGGCTGGGTTGATTTTAATCCGGGTCCTATATCGCTGATCCAACGGCCGTGATCCCGCGATACCCCCTTCGCGGGCGTAGAGTAACACAAAGGCCCCTGTATTACTACTGAATCAACCCGCTGTCCCGTGTGCATGAGCCTGAGTCTTAGAGAAATTGTGATTTAGGCCCCTGCTGTTTCCTGTTTTTGTGCGCGAAGTCCAAGGAGCAGAGAAAATAAATAAATAATTATAGAAAAATGATTTTTAGTATATAAATAATCCTAGAAACTCATTTTATTCATAGAAAATTCATACTAACTTCTTTTTGGTCCATTCCAATTTCTAAAATTTTCTAATATTATTGTTTATCACCTAGTGCCTCTGTTTTGACATGAAAGTCACAATAAAATTTATATCCTAATTAATCTTGTACAAAACACATAAAATCTTTAGAAATTCATAACTTAAAATCTATAACTCCGATTTCATTCGTTCAAGTTGCGTTAGTCTCGTTAATGTGTTCATCATTATTTACTAAACTATGATCTATGGTCAATTTATAACTTGGATTAAAGTTGAGATAATTGTTTATAGAATAATCTTTTATATGATTTATATTAACCAATTTATAATATAGTTTAACATTTTTATCACATAAATCCTCTATAAAATCATAACTCCTTAACCGTAACTCCGATTTTAGTGGTTCTCGTTCCCACGATCTCGTAGCACGCGTAGATCATTATTATGCAGTATGTTCTTATGTTTGGTGTGATGTTAATTTTGTCTATACCATGTATGTTTGTATTGCTACGACTAGCGCGAGGTTACAAGGATTTGAAGAAGAAACCCTGGTAATTGGAATCTCAAGTGCTAGGCAAGTTGTGCCCTTGATCCACTTTTGTTGCCTAATAATATTTTTATTATCACTGTTCAATGCATAAGTTTAATTTTGTTGAGACCAATAGGTCACCCTAGTCTGTTTATCCTGTTTACCTTATTTACCCCTGAATCACTTGGGTAGTTTTTGCTATTGCTTTATATGATTTTGGGACAATATTTCATTATGTCCATGTTCCAATTATTTTGTTATTCTATTTATGTTCATGTCAAGATCATTAATGTTAATTAGAACATGGAGCTTAACTTGATAAACACGTGCCACCACAAGGGTTTAATGGGACGCCCTTGGCTAACTAACTAGGAAAGCTAGTGGAAGAGTACCTTACCCGAAAGGGGCAAGGGCAGTAGGGGAGTTGCATGCAAGGAGGTTCTCGGGTTGATTTTGCTGCGATGACGGTCAGACGGGGGATTCTTGCAAGTGCTCTTCCCATAACTGTAGCGGGTTTTCGGAAGCTAGTGGAACTTTGTAAAGGCCTCGTAGTGGATCCCTAGCCATTCACCTCGGTAGTGTCTAAGGGCCTTGCAAACCCTAGCGACAAGGGATACATGACTTGTGGATACAGGGTACAACCTCTGCAGAGTGTAAAACTGGTATTCTAGCCGAGCTCACGGTCAAGAGCAGCTCAGGACTCTCATATGATTAATTTATGGAACTTAAACTCAATTTGTCATATGCATTTGCATGGGTTTATTATTAATTTTGTGCTATTATTATTTATTATGGTTTGGTATTTACTTACATTTAGTAACTACTAATAAAATTTGATCAACTTATTAAAAGTAATGCTCAGCTTTAAACCCCTATTGTTAGGGATGGCAGTTGGACCCATGGGTATGGATACCCGCGGGTTTCGTACCCACCGGATATGGATACGGGTACAAAAACTCACCCGTGGGTCCTATCGGGTCGGATACCCGAAATACATCGGGTCGGGTATGAGTAAAATACATTACCCACGTGTATCAAGTGGATACCCGAAATATCAATATACCTCTTTAAATGTGCTACATCCACTAAAAATGTGCTACGTTCACTAGAAAAACTCACTCGCATGTGTTGTTGATTAATGAATATTAATTTGTGTTGTGTTAACAGTCAACTGTAATGTAATCAAGACCAATGAGACATTGACAATGTTATAACTGTCAACTGTCATGAACTCATTAAGCTTTTATTCTCTGTACTCAAATTTAAATTTATTGGATGTGATAATTATGAGTTGAGATATTGTATCGACGTGTAGACAAATATAGTCATTCTCGTGTTGCATTGGTGCTTAGATGTAAACTAAAATATTTTATGCATTTATTATAACACTGATCGAATGTTATTTAGTCTACAATAATATATCCACTGGATACCCGATACCCGGTGGATACCCGATGGGCATGGGTACGGGTACAGTTTCTCGCCCGATTGGCTTGGTGGGTATGGATATTTGTAGAAGTCTCGGGTACAATTTCGGGTCGGGTATTATTATACCCGAACAAAACCCGACCCGCTGCCATCCCTACCTATTGTTGATCAGCTTTACACATCACATGAACTCTCACCTTTTTGAGTTCATGCCACATTATTCCACACAACTTGTTGAGCGATGAACATGTGTGAGCTCACCCTTGCTGTCTCACACCCCCCACAGAAGTACATGTGGTTCAAGTGGAGCCACGCATCAAGGAGTTCGATTTGATCTAGGTGGTGTCTCCCAATTGACTTTCTAGCGCCATGGATGGATTCTAGATCCTGTTATATTTATCTTTTATTTTGTAAGTCTTCCGCTATGTAATAAGTACTCTGATTATTGTGACATTTATCTCTATACACTCTGTTATTATATGTGTTGTCTTCTTTGGTGCATGTATGAGATGCACCCAGCTTTGTCCCTTAAATCCGGGTGTGATAGGCGTCTGGGCATCGCGTGTGGCGCGGGGAGGCCGGGGCTTCGGTCGGGGCGCGTGCTGCGGTCCTGCTCGGGTCGGGCGCTGCGCGCATGGGGCTTCGGGGCGTCGCGGCTCGGCCGGCCTTGGGGACGCGACGTGGTCGGGGCGCGCCTGGGTGTTGCGCGTAGGGCGGCCGGGGTCGCGGCGTGCTTGGCTGCAGGAGCTGGTGCGTGCAAGCGCGGCTGGGGCTACTTCAGGCAAGTGGCGGCGGCCTGAGAGGAGCAACGGGAGGAAAGAAGAGAGAGAAGGGAGCAGGGGGCGACGGCTAGGTCAAGGGAAGCAGGGAGCGGCGACTTCATGGGCCTAATGGGCTTAGGGTTAGGTTTTGTTTTTTTCTTCTTTTTTTTCTAATTTCTAAATACATATTTAAATAACCCTAAAATTCATAATAATTATACCAAAACTATTTAAAAATAAAATATTTATTTTTGGACTAATATTATTATATTATTTACTAGGATTTTCATTTGAGAAGAAATGATATTCAATATCCAAAAATCAATTATGAGCAATCAAAAATCATTCCAAATGCAAATAAATAACAAACACTTAAAACAAAATTTATTACCATAAATACCATTAATTACTAAATGCATTATTTTTATTTAATGATTTTTATAGTGTTACATGAATGCAATGAGTGAGATATATGTATCCCATGACATGCAACTTAGCAATGATAATAGTATGGTGAAATGATTAACTTAATAAGGTAGAACTTAATCTTATTACTGGAATTTCTAGTGGTACCCTTGGCCATTTAGGGTCAAGTTTGGTTAAGTCAATTGGTCAAATTATTTTTTGTTTTCCACTGATTTCCTTTTAATGTTTTGGTGAAAGTTTATTAAGATTCCTAGCCAAATTCATTGGAGTGAGATTCATTATTCTTATCAATTTATCTCTTCTTCTCCTTTTCTTTTATGTTTTTAAGGGGGGTTTGAACTACAATCTAGTTTTATAATTTCCAAACATTCTATAAAAATTACAGTAGCTTTTGATTGGTGTATAACTCTTAATCGCAAAAATTGGGGCTTAAAAAGTTAAGGGTTCTCTCTGTACAAAATTATCAAGTGGTAGGGCAGAGGGGGTACTTTGAACTACAACTCTCCTCTAACAGTAGAGTATTCTTTAAAGGTTATTTTTGCTGGCATTTAGGTGTAATAACATGACTTTGTACCAAATTTTAGTCACTAATGCTTATTGGTTATTTTACTGTGATGTTCTAAAGTTGTTGGCAAAAGGGGTGCTTTCTACTATCATTATACTTGAAAAATGTTAAACAATATATTTCTAATTTTTTTTCTATCTTCTTCTTTGTGCAAGAGCAATCATTCTAGGATTTGACAACTTTTTGCTCAAGGGAAAGGGTGGTAGAATTTTTGGATTAAATGGCTTTTTTCATGGGGTAGGGCCATGGGTGTTACCTTACATTTTTAAGCAGGTTTCATATTTTTCTCTGGTGGTCTACTTCATCAATAGTTGGGTAAAAATTTATTTTCCTACTGTTGCACAATTTTTGGCTTCCTTATGATTTAACTAGAACATGGGCCAAAATCAAGTTTGAACTGTTCAACTCACTTATTGAAATGGGTTGGGGTGTCTACTATTTTTGTAATGGTGTTCTAGCAGTTAGGAGTCCACTGAATTTTCCTTACCATTTTTGAAATGGTCCTTATATTTTCAATTATGGCTTTTCTAGATTTCTTAGTGCCTAATAAGTATTTATCCTTGGATTAGCTCTGGACTAGGGATCTCTGTATTTTTCCTAGGTTCTTTATCACTTAAGTATACTAGGAAAAATATGTTCATCCTCTGTTTATTGTTTTCTACTGCCTTTCTTAAATTTCTAAGTTTTGGACAGATATAGTCTTTAATAACAAAATTTTAGTTAATCTTGTATACTGGGGTGCTCAGTATTTTTAAACAGTGCTTAAGTTGGGTATGTATCTCTATAAATTTTCTTAAGCCTAGTATAGAAGCATTACTATTTTCCTTATTTTAATAAGGTTTGGGCAATTTCTCTATTTAATTCAAAACTCTAAAAATTAATACATAAACCATAGGATTCAGTATTTTTGTTCAATAGTTCATATTATTTGGAATCCAGCAAAATTGGTTTGACTAAATTTGGTTAAATATTTCTCAAGTTATGAATTTCCCAAGTTCTCTGGTCATTTAAAAAGAGTTAATCAGAAATGGTTAAATGGAAACTAACTTGCATCGGGGTCCCTGGCGAATGTTTTTAAGTTTCCTTAGCAGCATGCTCTATGAAAACAAGTTAAGGTTAGAATATTATAACACATCACAAAGATAACAAGAATCTAAACACAGATTTTACCTTTAAATTAGAGTAAAATAGGCTGCCGACAATGTGTTGCTGTCGGTAACCGCTAATGTCAGACTCTAGCTCCGGGAAACCAACACTCTTGGACAGAGTGCCGATTATTTTTGCCCCGCCGCGGTCGTGGATACATCCCAAAATTTCTTCGTCAACCCCGCCGAAGAGCATTGATCCCGGCTGATAGCCGCAAGATATTCCATATTCTTTTAATTCCACCTTATCTGCCTCGTACATTTCCTGACCACCCAGGTGCCGAAGGTCAAAACCATTTTCTCCCAAAGAAGTTTCAACAACCTTTTCCCTTTATCAGGCACTGCGGCCATGTTTTCCTCTGCAGTCACAACTGTTTCTTCCGCGACCATATTTGATATGAGCTTGTCAATTCCCGACATTGTGGTTGCAAGTTTTGCAGCTTCGGCAGCAGCTTCAGTTTCGGCACTTGCAGCAGTCACCATTTTGGACGACGAGGCTGAAGGCGGAGTTCACTCAATAGCTTGCATCACATTGACAATTCTTCGTTTTTTTGACCTTCAACCTTCTCCTTTGCGGTTGAAGGTTGATCTTTCTTCTGTAAAAATTTCGTCAGTTCTGGTCCCAGAGGACTTAGCAGCTTGATGGGCAAGAAATCAGTCATTACCTTTAAAATTTCTGCTACTTCGGCAGCAGAGGGCATTGAAGGAGCATCTCCTCTTGTCTCATCCAGCTTCGGCTCAACAGAGGGAGTCATGTCAAACTTCCGCTTTTTAGAGATTCCTGCTTTCGGCTCAGGAGCTGATTTTGCCTTCTTCAAAATATTCTCATCCTCCTTTACTAGCCGAGCAACTTGCCTACTCAGGATGCTGACAATTCTTTTCCTTTTTACCCCTTCGGCCCCTTTGTCAAGCCTTTCATAGTCTAGGTATTCAAAGTTCAACGCGTCCATCACTCGATTCAGCCTTCACTTTGGCTGGGTGCCAAAGGCAGCAGTCATTAACTGGTCCTCTTTCTTGGTGTAGTTGCCAAGAATTTCATTGCACATTGTTTCAATTATTTCTAACCATTCTTTGCATGGCTTATTGAATTCTTTCTCAAATTTAAATTGGTAAGGGAGCCGAACAAGTTCGTGTTTTTTGCCCACATCCTTCTTCTTAGACATTCCCCAGCCACTAGAGGTAGGAAATATTCTATTTGCTAGGAACTCTTGCACTAGATCTCTAGTGCTGACTTCGGCCGCTACCACTCTGAATTCTACTTCGGCTACCTGGCATGGGGAGCCAAGTTGCATGTGGCATAGGGGCCTTGTCATTCCGAAACTCAATTTCAATGGACGCATAACCATAGTCATCAACTTCTCCTGCCTTTTCTCGTCTGCCTTTATGTAAAACCATTCACTTTTCCAACCGGTCAGCCACTTAGTATGATAGCTGAGAATTTGGGCCTTCATATCCTTCCGATACACAAAGTTGTAGCAGCCAAAGTTCTCATGAAGACCATCTACTCTGGCCTTCGTTTGGTAGTGCAGCTCGTGCACCCGGCAGAAAGCTTCGGCATTAGGACTCATACCCTAGCTTCGGAGGGCCCATATGTAGACACTAAGTCTAACGATTGCATTGGGTGTCGGCTGATGAAAGTATATCTCAAAAATTTTCAAAACTTCTCCAATCATCTCATGTAGTGGGAAACGAAGTCCTGCCTGAAGAAGCTTTTAAAAACTACGACTTCATCGTCTTTTGGATCTGGAATCACCTCTTTCCCAGCAAAACAAACAAGTTTGCTCTCAGCCTCCCCAAAGTATCCCAATTTCTTCAACATAACCATGTTGTCTGCCGTCACAGTAGATTTACCAAATTCAATGTGACTGAGTTTCGTTGGGCTCAGAATAGTGTAATCCTCTTCATCTTCGTTATCACTCCCTCCTTCAACTGCGATTTGTTTAGCTTCAGCAGTCAAGGTACCTTCGGCAACAGGCTCCTCTGGCACAACAAGACCTGATTGCCTCATCACTTTTGATATTGGTGTCGTCTCAGTTACTTCGGCCTCGTCTCCCTCACGAGACACTCTAGAAGTGGATCGTACTCTGGCCATTTCAGTGTTTACGCTTTTTTGAGATGGAGCTGATCTCAATTGCCGAAGTGTTTGCTCAAAAATGCAACACAAAAAGCTTCGGCTATGGTTAAATTACAACGCAATAGTGCAATGGCAATGAATGATGTGGTAACTCCTCACCAACCCGTCTGTTTATATAGTGCTGCAGGGGGAGAAGGTGAACCGCTATACCGCTCGCACTGGCTGAGCGGTGGGCCGTCCGGCGTCCGGAATATTAAAATCGTTTCTCGGCAATGAGCTCAGGGAAGGTGTTTTTCGGACCTTCGGCATTCCGAAGCATTCGTGTTTTTCGCGGATCGAGCTCGTTACGAAAAACGATCTAGCACCGTGAAGGGGCTACTGTTGGGGGTCTTCTCCTTCGCCGAAGGTCCTCAAGGCAAAAGCACCTTCGGCAAGACAGTACAAAGGCAGGTGTGATATGAAGATATAAGCCGAAGATTATGCGAACAAAAGCCGAAAGCTATGACTGAAAGAGCTTCGACTTGGTATTGTGATAAAGGTGAACGACGATACCGACTTAAAGAGGAAAAGACTGTATAGTCCTTAATAGTTTGCATTATGATTTTAATTAGTCAACAGGGACATGGAAGTAATTTTGTCCGGGTTGCGTCCCGTGCCTATAAATAGGTGAACAGTGTCCCCGTACTATTCACGCTGGACTGTATTCACTCTTGCGTCATTCTCGCATTTTCACCTTCTGAAAAGCCGAAGGTATTAATGTAATATTACGAATATTTATTCATGGATAAAAAAGAGAATATAAATGATTTATTGATATTCCATTATTATTTACATCCTTTTATATTTCTTATATGTTCATCTATATTTGTTTGCTAAGATGATGAAGGTATGTCCTTCACGACCTTCGTCAAAAGATCATTATGTCCTAATGGAAATAATGCTTTGAAGGACGAAGGTCTCTAATCGTTAACAATTGTGTTGCTTTTTTCTTGATGTATAGCATTTAAGAACAAGGACCAACATTAGCGCCCACCTCCGGTGAACTCACTTCCACAATTGCGGCGATGGCTTCGCACAACAACCAAGCTGTAGCACCTTCGGCCATGAAGCTGGTGCTCCCAATCACAGGCGGCTCAAGTTCTGAACCAGCCAACAAGTTCGTTAATACTAGTAACATAGATTAGACCATATTCCTATAAATGTCTTTTAAACCTAAATTGGTGTCTTAAACCAACTCGTCCGTGAAACCCATGACCTAGCCTATGTTATAGGTTGTTCAACCCATTTATCCCAAAAGCAAAGTAAAACTCTATTTAATCTACCTACCCCATGGACTCGCAATTATTATCCCAACTCGGTTAATGGCATCTAACACCACAACCGATGGTTCCTAAATCAGACCTAAGAAGAAGGTTAACCTCGACAATGAAGAATATGAGTATAAATAGATCTTCAGATGAATTCAGATCCATCATCCGGGATAAAAGTTTCTCTGACCCCCAAAGGAAGCTCGATTATGCCATAGTACATTCATTATATGTCAACACTCACTTAATAGCTAAAACCTAATGTACCCTTGTTTCTATACCACACCTACTAATGGCATAAAAAGAATTTCAGGTGTATAAAAAATACTAGAATTTCATAAAGATAAACTCAGCTTGTTATGCTCAATTAAATGATATTCTTAAATAGTATTATAGAATCTAATGTGATCTAATCTAATGTGGTATACTTAAATAGATTAGTGACACTAGTAGGGTCTAATCTCCTCTACCCTACTAGCCAGGTGTTAACTTAACTTAGTACATTAGACCAACTCAACCATGAGCATAAGAGCTAACCCAACCAATAGTGTCATGATGAATTGCATAACCTGTCTATTTCCACCTAACATCAAACAAACTTTTGACCTACATCATGTAGTCCATCTCATCCATAGTTGTCTTAATCATATTTCCCAACCCCGATAAAATACACTGATCTCGAATCAATGAGACCAAAACTAGAGAAGAAAAGATCACCATCAACACGGAAGGATATAACAGTCTCTCGAGATGAATCAAGACTGAAACCTTTCGGACGAAGGCTTTTTCTTACAATAATCTTTCTTACCTTAATCTGTCTGGCTTATATCCTACTTAATATGTAGGTGGATACCTATGTTCTTCCAATCACCCACTATTGACTATAAAAAAATGAGACTCTAGATTTTTTAATCAATTATAGACTAAAAGCCAAACCAATCCTTCTGTATCCCTTTTTCTTACAAATCTCGAGGACGAGATTTCTGTTAGGGGGGTAGGATTTGTAGCACCCTAAATCCTAACTGGTGATTTAGGAAAAAAAATAGTTACTAATAAAAATTTCCTTTCTTTCGAAACCGCTCTTTGAACATAATCAAACTTAGGTTTGATTTTCTCACAAAAAGGGAGAGGAAGAAAATAAAATATAATATGAAGAGATCCTTATATAAAATTAAGAGATAAGATATGTTCTCTGAAATGTAAAGGTTAGAGTATCCTTTAATAAAAAATACACCTTAGGGGTTAAAGAATATAATTTCTTTCTGTATGTATGTTTAAAAGCATCCGCATAAAGGGATTAATATCAATATAATAGATCAAATAAACATATATGAATCTCATTCTGGATTTTGACTGTGATTTTATTCTGAAGTTTGAATTTAGACCCAGAATCAAATTTGAATTTGAAACAAGAAAGAAAATAAAGCAAATAGAAAAGGAAATCGGAAAAGAAGTGAACTACCTATGTGGGCCGCCAAGCTAGAATCTGCCAATTTCCTGTTTTCTCCCAGGCACTGGCCCATCCAACCGGTGCCGCTGCTGCGTGGGCCCTACGTGGCGGTGTGATCCCCAGGCGCGCGCATGAGCGACGCTGCCCGCGGGCCCTGCTTGGTGGCTCTCCTCCCATACCGTGACCGCGACCCACCTCAGCCGCGCTGATGACCCTGCCCTGACAGTCGGGCCCGCTTGTCAGTTCGTCTTACCAGAGAACCCCGCGACTCAGTCAGCCTCCTCGCTCGGTCACCTACGTGTGGGGCCCACATGTCGGGAGCTTCTTCTTTCCCCGTTCTTTTTAGATCCATCGCATCGGGCCGAGACCAGAAAATGGAATCCCGCCGCCGGAGTTCTCGGGCGGGTCGTTTCAATCGCCGCTAATCCCGCACTATCCGCACACGTCCTGAACTCCGACTATATAAGCGAAGCACTCGCTCCCTTGACCATCCCATTTTGTACCGCCATCAGGAAAACACCATGAACTTGAGAAGAGGGCGCCGCCGTGGGTGAATCTAGCGTGTAGCGTCGTAATGTCCTCGGTGGGCGGTCTTGGGGAAACACAAGTGATACCCGCACGTTGTAGGGGTGGTTCTCGACAAGATGTTTCCCCAGTGGTGCGTCAATTGCTCACCGGAGTTGGGCGTATGGGCAGATCCGCACCATGCCACGACCAAAGTCCTCCACGCCACCGCGGCTCAAGCTGTTGGCCCACTTCCGCCGCCGAGCTCGGGAGCCCCCAGCTCGAGCTCTTCTTCGCCATGCCGCGCTGGGCACGACCATGGATTTGCTTGGGCGAAGCCGTGCTCCGACGTCGCGTTGCCGCCCCTCAACGATGCCATGTCCCTACGCTGCTTAACTCAAGGTGAGGGTACCTCTACCGTGCTCGCCTATGCCTTCTCTACGCATAGGATGGTTTGGGAGGGGGCTGGTACACTAGGGCGCGGAAATGGTGTTCACCGGCAAGGTCTTCGCCGTCGGGCCTGTTGTTTGCTGGGAGGGAGAACCGCGCAATGTCGTTGATCTGGCTAGGTACGGTCGCGATTTAGAGGGCGCATGCTATTTCAGCGATTGATCCCAACCGCTGATTTGGCGACCGAGCTGCTAGAATTATAACAGAGGGCATCACATCACTACTTTGAATCTAGATCGTTGATCTCGGGATTGAGGGTCTAGATTCGATCAAGTCGTGGAAGATTTTGGGTCGCGGAATCGTGATCTGATGGTCGTGGTCAAGTGCCGGTTTAAGCAGAGATCCAATATAATCTAGAGCGCTGGTTTCCAATCGTGCGGCCCTGATCGCATCATACCGCTTCAGTCGAACACTTTTGTTGAAGAGTCCCTAGATTTATTAAGAATAAACCCACCGTCCACCTTGACGAACACCTGAGTCTTAGGATTTTTTATGAATAGACCCCGTGCTTCTCTGTTTTTGTGCACGAATCCCAGGGAGCAGAGAAAATAAATAAATAATTAATTATAAAAATTGATTTTTAGTATATAAATAATTCCAGAAACCCATTTCATTCATAGAAAATTCATATTAAATCCTTTTTTATTCATTCCAGTTTCTATAATTTTGTAATATTATCGTTTATCATTTGGTGCCACTATTTTGACATGAAAGCCACATTAAAAATTTAACTCCTAGTTAATCTTATACCAAGTACATAGCAACTTCGGAAATTCATAACTCCTCCATTTTAACTCCAAATTGACTCGTTCCAGTTGCGTTAGCTTCATATGAATATTTACTATGCAATAACAACATTTATTGTACTGTTGGGACCATGCTTCATCGCCGAAGGTCCTGCAGGAAGAAACAGCTTCGGCTAAAGCTGCTTATACATGATGACCGAAGCTACCACTCATGAAGCTTCGATCCGAAGACGAAGGATCGAACCGACTTAAAGATAGAATGACCTTTTAGCCCATAAGGGTCTGAGTCATTGTTGTAAACTTTTATAAGGGGCATGATTGTAATTTCTTACAGGTTGTGTCCTGTTTCTATAAATAGTGAACATTATTCCTTTACTGTTCACGGATTCCTGTAATTGCAAACGCATTGCTCGGGAATTATTATTTGCTAAGGCAAAGGTATAAATGTACTTAAACACTATGTTATGACATTTTAGATTCATATAATAAAATATGTGAATGATGTTACCTATTTCTGGTACATCTATCTTTAATGTTTCATGTTTTATATATTATTTCATATTATTTTGTAACACTAATACCGAAGGTACGACCTTCGTGATATTTTACTCATGGTCTTCGTCCGAAGTTCATTAAATCCTTGGGGAGATAATGCTTCAGCGGACGAAGGGCATTAATATTTAACATTTTATGTTGCCTTGTTCTTAATTCATAGCATTTGAGAACAAGTCCCCAACATTGGCGCCCACCTCCGGTGAACTCACTTCCACTTTCCTGAGACAATGGCTTCGTTCAAGAACCAAGCTGGAACTGCTTCGGCTCCGAAGCTGATTCTCCCGATAACAAGCAGTTCATGCTCAGAGCCGGCTAACAAGAAACAGAAGGAGGCACAGAGAAGAGTACAACATGTAGGGGTACAAGGACCCTTCATCAAGTCAAGATGGTCTCACATTCCAATTACCTTCTCTCAAGAGGATCTTCAGCTCAAGGATTACCCACACAATGATGCTATGGTTATCTCTTGTGTGATCAAAGGATTTCTGGTCCATAATGTTTTGGTTGATACAGGCAGTGCAGCTGGTATCATATTTGCTAAGGCCTTCAGACAGATGCAAGAGCCCGAAGACAAGATCCATGATGCCACACATCCCCTTTGTGGCTTCGGAGGAAGGCAGATTGTAGCACTTGGAAAAATCACAATGCCAGTAACCTTCGGATTTATCAACAACACAAGGACTGAACAAGTTGTGTTCGATATTGTTGACATGGAATACCCGTACAATGCAATCATTGGTCGTGGTACTCTCAATGCCTTCGAAGCAATTCTTCATCTAGCATATCTTTGCATGAAGATACCTTCGGACCAAGGACCTATTGCCATTCATGGAAGTCAGGAAGCTGCCAGAAGGGCCGAAGGAAATTGGACAGACTCAAAAGCAATCCATAACATAGATGGAGCTGAAGCTTGTGAGCAGTACAAGTTTAGAAGGGAGAAAGCTGCTTCGGCCGATCAGCCGAAGCCCATGCTTTTATGTGAGGACATAGCAGAGAAGAAGGTGCTATTGGGATCTCAACTATCTGAAGAACAGGAGAAAACCTTGATAAGATTTCTGTTCAACAACAAAGATGTTTTTGCATGGTCAGCTAATGATCTTTGCGGAGTCAACAGGGATGTTATTGAACACTCGCTTAATGTTGACCCATCCTTTAGACCCAGAAAGAAGAGGCTTCGGAAGATGTCTGATGACAAGGCCGAAGGTGCTCGGAATGAAGTGAAAAGGCTCCTCAGTGCCGGAGTTATCAGAGAGGTAAAATACCCAGAATGGCTGGCTAACACTGTTATGGTAAAAAATGCCAATGGTAAATGGAGAATGTGTATTGATTTTACTGATCTCAATAAGGCCTGTCCGAATGACGAGTTTTCATTGCCAAGGATAGATTCTCTAGTTGATGCAGCAGCTTCATCAGAGCTTATGAGTCTGCTGGATTGTTATTCAGGCTATCATCAAATTTGGATGAAGAAGGAGGATGAGCCAAAAACCAGCTTCATCACCCCTAGTGGAACATATTGTTACCTTCGGATGCCCGAAGGGCTCAAGAATGCTGGAGGAAGCTTCAGCAGAATGACAGCGAAGGTTCTTCATTCTCAGATAGGCAGAAATGTGCTAACTTATGTTGATGATATCATTGTAAAAAGCACGAAGCAAGATAATCACATTGCTGATCTGTAGGAGACCTTCGCCAATTTTAGACATGCCGGTTTAAAGTTGAATCCAGAAAAATGTGTCTTCGGAGTGAAGAAAGGGAAATTTCTTGGCTGTCTAGTTTCAACAGAAGGGATTGAGGCTAATCCAAATAAAATCGAAGCTATCCTTCGAATGGAACCACCAAGTACAAAAAAAAGGGGGCTCAAAGATTGATAGGAAGACTGGCATCTCTCAACAGATTTATATCTAGATCAGCAGAGAGAAATTTACCATTTTTCGAAGTGCTGAAGTCAGCCGAAGTTTTTCAATGGGGACCAGTTCAGCAGAAAGCCTTCGAAGAGCTGAAGCAATATTTGATAGACCTAACAACACTAACTCCACCAACGCCAGGGGCTCCTCTATTGTTATATGTGGCAGCTTCGCACTCAGCGGTAAGTGCAGCACTTGTCCAGGAGAAGCTTGAAGGCCAAGTCAAAAAGCAAGCCCCAATATACTTTGTATCCGAAGTTCTTAGTTTATCAAAGAAAAATTATACAGAATTGGAGAAGGTGTTGTATGCTGTTTTGATGGCCTCCAGGAAGCTTCGGCACTATTTTCAGGCATACAATATAGTTGTTCCTTCTTCACAACCGTTGAAGGATATTATGAGAAATAGAGAAGCTACTGGAAGGGTTGGAAAATGGGCTGCGGAACTCAATGAATTTTGTATTGATTATGTGCATAGATCTTCGATTCAGTCCCAAGCATTGGCAGACTTCATTGCTGACTGGACGCCAGGGGCTCGGGAAGAAGAAGCGAGTAAAGATGCCGAAGTATGGACAGTATTTTGCGATGAATCTTGGGGAACCTTCGGAGCAGGAGCATCTGCTGTGTTGGTCGCACCTTCCAAAGTTAAAACTTGTTATGCAACAAGACTTGATTTTAGTTGCACAAATAACATTGCTGAGTACGAAGCTTTACTCCTGGGTCTTCGAAAGCTAAAGGCAATGGGAATCAGAAGGGCGGTTCTTAAAACTGATTACCAGGTTATTTCTGGTCATATTGACAAAAGTTATAAAGCAAGAGATCCGAAGCTCGAAAAATATTTAGAGACGGTTCGAAGGATTGAGGCTTCCTTTGAAGGGTTTTCTGTTAAAAATATTCCTCGTGGAGAAAATGAATATGCTGATTTATTAGCTAAGTCAGCAGCACAGGGGCTGCCATTACCTTCGGAAGTATTTTTCGAAACAATAAAAGCACCTTTGGTTGAGCTTCTTGAAAGAGCAGTCCTCAACATATCCCCTGTTTATAGTGAAGACTGGAGAATTGAGATCATCTCTTTCCTTCAGGGTAACTTTCTTTCAGATGACGAAGCTTATAACAGGAGGATAGAGGCAAGAGCTCGACCATATGTTATAATAGAAGGGGAACTATACAAGCGTGGGGTCTGTTCTCCGTTACTCAAGTGTTTATCCAGAGCCGAAGGTATAGAATTGATGAAGGAAATACATGCAGGCCTATGTGGATCTCACATTGGATCTAGGCCTTTGCTTGGAAAAGTTTTTCGTCAAGGATTTTATTGGCCAAAGGCAGCTTCGGATGCAGCAGAATTAGTCCAAAAGTGCGAAGGTTGTCAGAAATGTGCAAGAGATCAAAAACAACCTTCGTCTTTAACTCAGTTAATACAACCCACTTGGCCGTTGCAAAGGTGGGGCCTTGATTTGTTAGGTCCGTTACCACCAGCACAAGGGAACTTAAGATATGTTGTAGTGGCAGTGGAATATTTTTCTAAATGGATTGAGGCAAAGCCTTTAGCCACAATAACTTCGGTCACTATTCAAAAGTTTTTCTGGCAAAATATTGTTTGTCGCTTTGGAGTGCCGAAGGCCATTACTGTGGATAATGGGACACAATTTGATTCCGAAGCTTTCAGAGACTTTTGTGATCAAATTGGCACGAAGATCCATTTCGCATCAGTCCGACATCCGGAGTCAAATGGACTTGTTGAAAGAGCTAATGGCATCATAATGACAGGAATAATGAAGTTAATCTTCAATCAGCCCAGGGGAAAGTGGCCAGACGAATTAATCAAAGTGGTGTGGAGCCACAACACAACAGTATCAAGATCAACAGGCTTTACACCATTCAAACTATTGTTTGGTGACGAAGCAATAAGTCCGGAAGAAGCCAAAGCATGATCAATAAGAATAGTAGCTTCGGCAGAAGACGAAGCTGAAGCTGATTACTCTGTGGAAAAAGATGCTATAGAGGGGACCAGGCTTCAAGCTGTGGAAAACATCAACAAATACCAAGCTGAAACAATAAAATGGCGTGATAGAAAGGTTAGGCTAAAGAACATTGAGCCAGGACATTTGGTGCTTTGAAGAGTAGCCAACCCAGAGACAGTAGGCAAATTACAGCTCAAGTGGGAAGGACCTTTTCTGGTAGTATCTTCGTCAAGACCCGGTTCCTACAGATTGAAGGATATGGACGACAACGACATTCCTAGATCATGGAATGCGGATGAGCTTCGGCGATATTATGTATAGCTTGATGTAATTTTTTCCTGTTCTTTTTTGTGGCACCCTTTTCCTTTCCAAAGGGGAGAAAGGTTTTTAATGGGACCACAACATGTAATTTTTTCTTTTCTTTATTTAAATTCTATAAGAACAATATCCCCCAAAGATGTAAATGTAAAAACTGAGAACGCACCGTCGAGTGCAAAGGAAAGAGAAAAGAAAACAGGGAGAAGCTCAAAAGTCGTTCCTAAGGGAATGCAGAGCTTACAGCGAAAAATAAACGCTGATTCCGCCGAAAGTAAAAGGCGAAGAAGCTCCTAAGGGAGGCTTACAGCGAAAAATAAACGCTGATTCCGCCGAAAGTAAAAGGCGAAGAAGCTCCTAAGGGAGACTTACAGTGAAAAGTCAGTGCTGATACACCGAAAAGTAAACGGTGAAGCCGAAAAATAAACGACAAAAAGATTTGAGTCATTCCCAAGGGAATGAGGGCTATGATTATGGTTTTTGGATATACATTCGGATAATCATTTGCACAATGCATTACATCATGACATTTGCATTCATAAACATTCATTTAGACATATATAGGATCATCATCAGCATACCATACAGAAAAGGCAGATGCTTCGGCTATGAGGAAAAACTTCGGAGAAAGAGGAAATTTTCATGCTTCGTTGTGTACGAAAAGAAGGGAAGGTGTTTTTCGCCTTCAGCTCAAAAGTGAAGTTTCGTTCACAGCAAAGCAGATTGTACACGGATAAAGGAGAAAAGATATATTACAAGGTATGCACAAATTTACATTAGTTTTTTCCACAATTATATTACAAAGATTTCTCCAGAATGTTTTGTAGGAAAGTCTTTTACAGCAACTGTTAAGCTTCAGCCCATCATTCTTCAGCTTCATCATCCCGCATATATTTAAGCAGAATAAGAAAGGTGCAAATTTCAAGGAGAAGGTAAAAGTAACAAGTATAAGTTTCTCACCGGCTTAAGGTGGCTCCGAGCTTCGTCACCGGCCATTTTTCGCCCGCCATTTACCCAAATCTGGGTCATAAATCTGTTTCCAATGCTTCGGGCTAGGCTTGGGATGTCAACCAAATCTGCTGGTGACAAGCTGAAGTTTGGCCTATTTACAATTTTTCCGTGCGTACAACCAGCCTTCAGGAAAGCGGTGGCTGTGCCTCGAGAAGCTAGGAGGGCGCTGAAGTCAGCATGCCCAGCAATAACTTCGTCAAGTGCATCAACCTCGCCTTCAATGTATTCCAAGGTGTTGGGCAGGTTTTCAGCTGAAGGTGTAAATTTATCAGAGCTAGCTCCAATTGAGTGAAACACATCCTTCAGCCGCTGCACGCATCGGCTGCCGAAATTTAAGCATTTCTCCTGAAGCTCCTTCAATGATTTTTGCAAATTTGAATTCTTCTCGATTTCGGTCTTGAGACTTGTTTCGAGGTTCTTCTTTTCTTGTTCAGATTTTTCTGACTTTTTGAGTAATTCATTGTTTAACCTGTTATTTTCGGCTTGGGCTTCAGCCAATGAACCTTCCATAGAATGAATGACGAAGTCCTTCTTTTCCAAGGCAGCTTCGTGATCTTTAACTTTGATTTCAAGATCTTGAACAATGGAGTCTTTTTCCTTCAGAGCAGCTTCGTAATTTTTGACTTTGTTTTCTAGACCTTTGATGGTAGCTTCGTTCTTTTCATCCTCAAGATCTTGTTGCATTCTCAGCACTTTACTTAGAAGTATACTCTGCCAAAACAACCTTCGTCAGAAAACAACTTAATTCAAAATAAAAAAATTATAATAATAAAAAATCGAGAGTTTTTTACCTTGAAATTAGCATAGAGCAAGCTACCGGCGATATGCTGTCGCTGGTATCTGCAGAGGTCCGCTTCTATCTTCAGCAGGCCAACGCTTTTGGAGAAGGTCCTAACAACCTTGGCCTCGGTTCGGTTCCGAAGGCATCTCAGCTTCCTTTTATTGACTCCACCAAATAGCAGAGACCCTGGTTTGTATCCACAGGATATAGCATATTTCTTCAGCTCTTCTTTTTCAGCATCTGACAACCCTTGTCCAAGTATATCTTGAAAATTAAAATTTTCTTTTTCCAAAATGTCTTCAATCTGCTCTTTTCCTTTTTCTGTTGCCGTGTTCACTGCAACCACAGCAACTTCTTCTTCAGCCATTCTCAGAAGCATATTGTCAATATCATCAAGTGTAGTTTCCAGGTTAGGATCTTCGTTGGTCCCGGTTACGGCCCCGATGGCTTCGGCTTCAGTGCTTGCTCCGGTAGCTTCGGCTCCGGTGGCTTCGGCTCTGGTGGTTTCGGCTCCGGTGGCTTCGGCTCCCCCGGTTTCGGCTCCGGTGGTTTCGGCTCTGATGGCTGTAGGATCGGCAGTGACAATTTTTGACGCCGAGGTCGGTGGCGGTGTCTGATGAATGACATCTGCCACTTGGATAATTCTTTGTTTTTTCGGCTTTGCGGGACTTTCTGCTGCCGAAGCTTCTTTGCCCTTCTGAAAAAACTTCGTCAGTTCTGGCGCCAGCGGACTTAGCTTGACAGGCAAAGGTTCAGTCATTACCTTCAGAATCTCTTCCACTTCGGCAGCAGAAGGTGTCGCAGGAGCTTCCTCCTCCCGGGCCGATGTCTTTGGTTTTGGAGATGCAGGTTTTGGAGATGCAGCTTTTCTTTTCTTTGAAATAGCTACCTTCGGTCCAGGGCTCAGTTTTTCAGAAATTTCTTTTTCCTTTTTGGCCAATTTGGTGCTTTCTTTGTCCAGGGCGCTGGCAATCCTCTTTCTCTTCGGTCCTTCGGTATCTCCGCCTAGTTGTTCATAATCAGGGTAATCAAAATTCAAAGCATCTAGCACACGATTCAATCTTCGCTTCGGACGAGTGCCGAAGGCTGCAGTCATCAACTGATCTTCTTTCTTAGAATAATTTCCGAGGATATCGTTGCACATAATCTCGATTGTGTCCAACCACTCCTGGCAGGGCTTTTTAAAGTGTTTCTTAAACTTGTAGTAATACGGCAATCGAACAAGTTCTCCCTTTTTCTTTTCTCCCTCCAGCTTCGGCATCTCCCAATCCCTCATTGTTGGGAACACTTTAAAATCCAGAAATTCCTGCACCAAGTCTCTAGTGCCAATATGATCTGAAATCACGCGAAATTTAGCCAAAGTAGTTTGGCTCGGGCTCCCCCTTATCATGTTGCATCGGGGCCTCGTTTCTCCGAAAGTTAGCTCTAGTGGACTCTGGACCAATTTATCTTCATCTTTATCAACTTTAACATAAATCCACTCAGATTTCCATCCGGCTGGCCATTTGCTTCGGTAGCTTATCACTGGAAACTTCGTAGTCTTGCGATAAGCAAAGTTGTAACATCCAAAATTCTCATGAAGACCATCTCCTCTGGCTTTAGTCTGATAGTGTAGTTCATGGACTCGGCAGAAACCTTCACCAAACGGTACCACTCCCTGGCAACGAAGGGCCCAAATATAAACACTTAATCTAACAATAGCGTTAGGGGTCAGCTGATGAAGGTAAACCCCAAACTTCTTCAACACATCAGCAATCATCCCATTCAAAGGAAATCTTAATCCTGCTTTAAAGAAGCTTTTGAACACAACCACCTCATTCTTTTCCAGCTTCGGAGTAATCTGCTTCCCGCCAAAACGAACCAGCTCCTTTTTTGTTTCACTAAAGTAGCCCAGCTTCACCATTTTTGGAAGATCAACTTCAGAGATGGTGGACTTTCCAAAGTCCAAATGACTAGGTTTGCTTGGCATCCCGCAGCTGTACTCATCTTCGGAACCAACTTCTTCAATATCAGCTTGCGTTGCTTCGGCAGCAGGTGTGTCCTCTGATGGAACCAGCCCAGAGCGCCTCATCACTTCAGAAATCGGAACAGTTTCAACGGCTTTGGTCTCGTCTCCATCACGCTCAACCCTAGCAGTGGAGCGTATTCTGGCCATTTGATTTTAAATTTTCTTGAAAAAATTCTTTGGAAGTCAATAACCTTTTTTCCGAAGCTATCCTCGTGACGAAGCACAATCCAAACTGGAGCTTCGTTTGAATGCAAAAATCAAGCTTCGGCTATGGTTAAATTTTTGGCAGCAAAACAGTGCAATAGCAATGAATGTTGTGGTAACTTCACACCTACCTGTCTGTTTATATAGTGCTGCAGGTAAGAAGGTGAATCGTCAAGATTTTTTCACCGGGCAAACAGTCGCTCGCACCCACTGCACGGTGGGCCGCAAAAACCAAGAAGGTGAACCTGCATGGTGGGACCGCTCCGCGCTCGGAAACTGTATCGTTTCTCGGCAACGAGCTCACGGAAGGTGTTTTCGGACCTTCGGCTTCCCGAAGCCTAAGAGACTTTTTCACGGATCAAGCTCGTTACGAAAAACGATCTAGCACCGCGAAGGGGCTACTGTTGGGACCATGCTTCGTCGCCGAAGGTCCTGCAGGAAGAAACAGCTTCGGCTAAAGCTGCTTATACATGATGACCGAAGCTACCACTCATGAAGCTTCGGTCCGAAGACGAAGGATCGAACCGACTTAAAGATAGAATGACCTTTTAGCCCATAAGGGTCTGATTCATTTTTGTAAACTTTTATAAGGGGCATGATTGTAATTTCTTACAGGATGTGTCCTGTGTCTATAATTAGTGAACAGTATTCCTTTACTGTTCACGGATTCCTGTAATTGCAAACGCATTGCTCGGGAATTATTATTTGCCAAGGCAAATGTATAAATGTACTTAAACACTATGTTCTGACATTTTAGATTCATATAATAAAATATGTGAATGATGTTACCTATTTCTGGTACATCTATCTTTAATGTTTCATGTTTTATATGTTATTTCATATTATTTTGTAAGTCTAATCACGAAGGTACGACCTTCGTGATATTTTACTCATGGTCTTCGTCCGAAGTTCATTAAATCCTTGAGGGAAATAATGCTTCAGCGGACGAAGGGCATTAATATTTAACATTTTATGTTGCCTTGTTCTTAATTCATAGCATTTGAGAACAAGTCCCCAACATGTACGATGTCTCATTCTTTTATTAGATCTTTATTTAATTTATGTTGGTTAGTCTTGTTAATCTGCTTATCATTATAATATACTAGAATAAGATCTATGGTCAATTTATAACTTAGAGTTGAAATAATTATTTATAGAATAACATCTCATATGAATTATACTAACCAATTTATAATATTGTTTAATATTTTAATCACATAGATCTTCTATAAAATCATAATTCCTTAATCGTAACTCCGATCTTAGTAATTCTCGAACCCACGATCTCGTAGCAACGCATAGATCATTATTATGCAGTTTATTCTTATGTTTGGTGTGATGTTAATTTTATCTAACCATGTTTGTTTGTATTGCTACGACAAGCAGTGCGGTCACGAGTCACAAGAGGATCATCCTGGTACCTGGAATCTCAAGTCCCATGCAAGTTGTGCCCTTGATCACTTTCATTTACTCAGTAATGTTCTTTATTATCACTTATTCATGCATATGCTTAATTTTGATGGGACCCAATAGGTCACCCTAGACTGTTCATCCTTTTACCATGTTTATCCCTGAATCATTTGGGTAGTTTTGCTATTGCTTTATATGGTTTTGGGTTAATATTTCATTATATCCATGTTCCAATTATTCTGTTATTTTATTTATGTTCATGTCAAGATCATTATATTATTCTAGAGCAGCTCAGGACTCTCTCATGATTAAATTATGGAACTAAATTCAATTTGTCACTAGGTGAGTGCCCGTGCGTTGCAACGGAAACATATAATACCACAATAACTTATGTACAAATGTGTGCTATACTGTTATGAGAAAAGATTTGAGCTTGCACAAACACACTATTTTTACCTCTAACTTGCAATAGAGTCGTAAATCTTTGAGAAGAAGTCCCCAACATGTACGATGTCTCATTCTTTTATTAGATCTTTATTTAATTTATGTTGGTTAGTCTTGTTAATCTGCTTATCATTATAATATACTAGAATAAGATCTATGGTCAATTTATAACTTAGAGTTGAAATAATTATTTATAGAATAACATCTCATATGAATTATACTAACCAATTTATAATATTGTTTAATATTTTAATCACATAGATCTTCTATAAAATCATAATTCCTTAATCGTAACTCCGATCTTAGTAATTCTCGAACCCACGATCTCGTAGCAACGCATAGATCATTATTATGCAGTTTATTCTTATGTTTGGTGTGATGTTAATTTTATCTAACCATGTTTGTTTGTATTGCTACGACAAGCAGTGCGGTCACGAGTCACAAGAGGATCATCCTGGTACCTGGAATCTCAAGTCCCATGCAAGTTGTGCCCTTGATCACTTTCATTTACTCAGTAATGTTCTTTATTATCACTTATTCATGCATATGCTTAATTTTGATGGGACCCAATAGGTCACCCTAGACTGTTCATCCTTTTACCATGTTTATCCCTGAATCATTTGGGTAGTTTTGCTATTGCTTTATATGGTTTTGGGTTAATATTTCATTATATCCATGTTCCAATTATTCTGTTATTTTATTTATGTTCATGTCAAGATCATTATATTATTCTAGAGCAGCTCAGGACTCTCTCATGATTAAATTATGGAACTAAATTCAATTTGTCACTAGGTGAGTGCCCGTGCGTTGCAACGGAAACATATAATACCACAATAACTTATGTACAAATGTGTGCTATACTGTTATGAGAAAAGGTTTGAGCTTGCACAAACACACTATTTTTACCTCTAACTTGCAATAGAGTCGTAAATCTTTGCATTTATAAGAAAGAAAAGAATGTTCGAAGTACAAGCCTTCCTGTAAAGGGAGGATGAGACCCACCAAATAACAGAATTAATTCTATGCTACTAAAAAAAACGCAAACCCCAGACACATAGTATGCCTAAAAATAATCCATATGACTCCAAATCAAACAAACACATACTATTGATTCCAGAATTTCACCATTTGAAAAAAATGAAGGTTAACCTTACAATACAAAATAAACTTCCGTCTTGCGAGGAACGATAGATTGTTTCTATGAAACAAATGCAAGTACTGTGAGAGTATGGCGGCGTGGTGGCTGGGTCGGGGTCGACGCAGTTTGTGGGGTCTCATACGAAGAAAAAGGTATCTACAAGTCAAGAATCAAGTAAAACCAGATTCTTAGTCATATTCTCTAGATGTAAAAAGTAAAAGTGGGCTACAATTTTAATAAGTGCACCATGACACGGAATACGGAGACAGAACATTGCTGGATCAAACATATCGTTTTTAGCTTTTAGGTAATAGTATGATTTTGGAAGGATTACAGTTCGACAGTTTTATACTGAGAGGCGATGCAACAGAAAATCACAATAAAGTTGAAATGCAAAAGAATATGAAAAATATTACATCCATCAAAAGAAAGTGTTGTACACTAAACTACAACCTTCTAGTCACAAAAACTAAGAAGCACAAAAACATGTTTTTGTGATTCATACTGGCAACACAAGCGCAGGTTCAGGCACATAAACGTGTGATGAGCCCATGTAATATCATCACAAATCGTTGCATGTTTCTTTGGGTGCAGAATGAGAATAATAAATGCAAATTAAAAGGTCAGACGTGTACTAACCTGAGAAGAACAATGAAGATTTTTGGGAACCTACCATTCTACAGGGTGGAAAGAGATGGACCAGATTAAATTCTATACATAGTAAATTTTATAGTTAATGTTACTGCTAGAAAGTTTACTTGGAGTAGAACTGAAAACTCCCTGAAGAAGATGACAAGAGCTATTGCTGCATGCAAGAAGTGAAACACCTCATGAAATAACTATTTAAACCAGATACAAATGTAAACAAGTGTGTACTCTCAAGATGATAATAAGTATGTAATGAATCAAGCATTGCTTATAAGTGTAAGCCATCATAGCACTTAGCAGTTAGATTTAGGACAGACCCAGTGCTAGCGGCTCCCACATGAGTGGATTAAACATATCGTTTTTAGCTTTTAGGTAATAGTATGATTTTGGAAGGATTACAGTTCGACAGTTTTATACTGAGAGGCGATGCAACAGAAAATCACAATAAAGTTGAAATGCAAAAGAATATGAAAAATATTACATCCATCAAAATAAAGTGTTGTACACTGGACTGTAGCCTTCTAGTCACAAAAACTAAGAAGCACAAAAACATGTTTTTGTGAGTCATGCTGGCAACACAAGCGCAGGTTCAGACACATAAACGTGTGATGAGCCCATGTAATATCATCACAAATCGCTGCATGTTTCTTTGGGTGCAGAATGAGAATAATAAACGCAAATTAAAAGGTCAGACGTGTACTAACCTGAGAAGAACAATGAAGATTTTTGGGAACCAACCATTCTACAGGGTGGAAAGAGATGGACCAAATTAAATTCTGTACATAGTAAATTTTATAGTTAATGTTACTGCTAGAAAGTTTACTTGGAGTAGAACTGAAAACTCCCTGAAGAAGATGACAAGAGCTATTGCTGCATGCAACAAGTGAAACACCTCATGAAATAACTATTTAAACCAGATACAAATGTAAACAAGTCTGTACTCTCAAGTCTCAAGATGATAATAAGTATGTAATGAATCAAGCATTGCTTATAAGTGTAAGCCATCATAGCACTTAGCAGTTAGATTTAGGACAGACCCAGTGCTGGTGGCTCCCACATGAGTGGAGTCTGAGGAAAGAATAACCAAGGCAAGCCTTAACGCTGTTTTTGCAGAGAGACCGCGTCAAAGCGAGGACCTTTGGCTCAGTGGGGAGGCTTCTCACCACTGTGCCAGGCGTGTCCTTCACTTAGCAGTCAGATTATGAAAATAAAAAAGTGAAAGCCTAGATGTTATACCTGAGACCTGACTAATAATTTTGTATCATGACACCCAGTGTCTTCCATAATGTCTCACCTCAATGACCTGACATGCTCATTTAAAATGATCTTCATAAGAACTTCGTTATGCTCAATGTGTGAGATTCTAAGTTCATTTTTTAGTCCAGATAGAAGCTTGACCTGCAATTGTAAAAACGTATAGGTAAAGAGTACTGAAGAAAGCAAACAGGTAACATGCTTCTGTTTCGAATTATAGTGCAGTTCGGCTTGTCCTGAGTCAAACCTCTCTAACTTTGACCTTGTTTTTCAAAAAATGTGTCAACATCTTGAGGTTCAAATAAATGTTCTTCCAATATTAGTTTCATGGAGAATTTAATGAAATAAACTTCATGCTGCAGATATTGGTGTGAATTTCTATAAAATTGCTTAAAATTTAAGAAGTTTGACTTGGGACAACCAAAGTGAACTATAATTCGGAACTAAGGGAATACAATACAAGAATATACAATTTATCCAATGATTATATCATCTATGATTTGATTACTTATATCTGGAGCTTGTAGAGAAAAATGTATAGGTAACAATTGTACCAAATGAGAGGTGGGCTTGTCACAGCACAGAGCTCATAACACTCATAAATATGCTGATCGCTCCAAGCAGTGAATCTAAAACACAATACCTCCAGCATCTGGTAGTATGCAGGCAAGATCTGAAAAATCCTTTTATAACTTCAGTATTGCAAGTGTTTCCTTTGGAGTGCAAGCCCGACACTGTGACAAGAAATATATCAGTTCACGTAAATTATTTTGTAATATATCTAGTACGACGATGTTCAGTATTTAGGAGAGTTTGTTTAGGTAATACAAAGAAACAAGAACATGAAAATAGATATCTAGGCCACACAAACATTTTTTCTTGCTAATATGGTCTTCTACATTGTATCAATGAAATATTACTGCAGTATAGTCGTGGTAACTAATTTGCATAGTGGTTGGAGCAGGCTAATTAGTTCCCTGCTGGCCTAAAAACCCATCTAATCTCATTCAATTATTCCATGACAGTATATGTAGGGAACGTAAGTGCACGGTTTGCAAATGTCACCAGCAGCCGGCTGCAATCTCTATCAGAGTTAACTAAGAAACTGTTCAGTCTGACGAACTTGCATCATAGAGCGCAGGGTTGAAGTCAACAGTGCCTTCCTCAAGACAGCTGCAATTTGTATTCCCAAAGAGACAAGAAAAAAAGTTCCAGTCAACTGCTTTCGAATTACCTGTGCTAACACATCTGAATCCAACCGTACTTGCAAGCTGCAGGGACCATCATCTGACCTCGTCTTCTGCTAAAGATTCAGGAATCAGAAGCTAGCCTAGGGGAGTTTGGGCTTCTATGCAGTAGTCACAGGTATATCAAACCTGAAGGCTCAGCTCCTGCAGTTGAGTTTGTAGCTGCAATCAGTGGCAACCAACCTGGCCAGTGCTCCATGGTAGGAGTAGTTTTATACAAAACTGCATCAGGACAAGCAGAGTGAGCTGTATAAAACTAACAAAACAAGCACCGAGTTTTGGATTGGAGGGGACATCATTCTTTAAAAAGTGTGATAGGCGGCCAACCAAAACTCAATATACAGCCCACGCTACATCGCTGGATTTTAAGAGTTGTCCATGCTCCAGCCTTTCTAAATTGTTTTTAAGCTGCCCTTAATTGGGGAGAGTTTGACATGTCAGTGCTTCATCACTGCAGTGGGCAAGGCCACCACTACTGCCGGTGTGTGTCAGTGTGTGTATATAAATACAGGCGACTGAGGTCACTTGGCCACTGAGCAGGACAAATAAACCACCAGCACCTGGTTCTTCAATTGATTTCGATCAGCACAGCACAACACAGGAGGAGGTCGATGAAGATGAGGGCTCCTGTCGTGGCCTTTGCTGCTCTTCTCATGCTGCTGCTGGTGGCTACAAGAGCACATGGTATGCTTGCTAAGGCCATAGCCACCTCCTCCACCAGTGCTCCTTGTGAGATGTATATGTGTATCCGTCCTGGACTGATCTGACCATGTATATTCCTCCCTGTTTCATTCTCCGATCGAGCAGGAATCAGGCTGGACAGGCTGTTACATGATGCGATCAACAGCAGCAAGGTCAGTACAGTATATATACGAGCTACGACTGTGATCCAATCCAACAAGCACTTCTTCGATCCCTACAGCGTGGAATCAAACCAGATTTCAGTCTTGCTTATTCTAGTCTTCTATCTTCTCTCCGCGTGCCAATAAGCAGGAGAGAGAGAGAGAACAAAAATCATATTCCAACGCATACAAGACATGATCGGTGCTCCTTTTCATACATCGTTCTTGGATCCGAGCAGGAGGGGGACAAGCTAACGACGGGCGAGCCAGCGCCGAGCCAGGACCGCTCTTTCGAGTCGGGCGACGAGCGCGGCGTCTACGACATGGGAGGGAAGCGGTGCTCCCTCTAGCGATTCTAGGGGACAACCCCCAGTGTTACAACCCCGCCCCACCCTGAAGAAGTAAAAGCGCCCCCTTCACGGCGACGGCGCGATGAGGGCGAATAATACAACGATAGAGGAGGGGTAGGAGAAGGGGATCGAGTTACCTATGGGTCCGAGCGGCTGAGCTTGCAGAAGGCGCAGTAGTCATCGTCATCATCGGTGTGGAGCCAGGACGCAACGGGTAGCCGCGCCGGCGAGGAGGGGGCAACGGTGGTGGAGGCGTGGGCCGCGTCCGCCGCCACTGTAGCCTAGGGGCCACGCCCGCCGATGCCGAGGCCAGGGGCCGCGTCCACCCGCCGCCGCTGTGGCCAGGGGCCGCGTCCGCCGCTTCTGTGGTTGTGGGCGGCTGGGGAGGTGGAGCAGAGGCGGAGGGAGAGGTGGTGAGGGCGCCGAGCGCAGAGACGGAGGAAGGGAGGAGGCCGACCGCAGATCCGAGCGCAGAGACGGAGGGAGGGACAGGACAGGGAGGAGTGGGAGACGTGGTGCGCGGCGTGGAGCTCCACGAGGCAGGGGTGGCCGTTGATGGCGGGGAGAGGGAAGGAGGGTGGGGATCCGCGGCGCGACTACGGCAGAACCGTGCACCAAAATGAGTGTGGACACCTACGGTAGAATCTTAATTAGTAGTAAAGATTTGCATTGCTTGGGATTTGTTATTAATTTGTTTATTTATCATTATTGGTATCTACTTATACTTAGTAATTGCTAATAAAAATTTGACCAACTTTAAAAACAATGCTCAACTTTAACCATTCTCTTTGGGAAGTCTTACACTTCACATGAGCTCCCACTTTTGGCGAGTTCATGCACATTATTCCCCACAACTGTAATACTCAATTTTTAAGATAATATAAAAGGAAAAATTTATTCCTTTATACATGTGTCCTCTTTATGTACTGTCACATGTGAACACCATATATAAAAAAACAAATAATTAATAAAAAGATATGCCACTAAATTATGCATCATACTGGAATTTTTATTGTGAGTGCATTATTTGTGATAATATATAAAAATAACATAAAAATAAATATGTTAAAGTCCAAAGTGGAATTTAATCCTAAAGTAAAATTCAAGAATTTAGAAAAAAGAGAAGAATAGAAATTACTATGTGAATAAAAATAAGTATAATATATATATATATATATATATATATTCTTACACAAAATTGAGTTTGTACACTTGACTCAAAGGTGAAGTTCATAACAAGATTCAAAATTCAAATTATAAATTCAAATGAAAAGAAAATGAATCAAAAAGGAAAAAATAGAGAGATAAAAGCAAATTCGGTTACATGGGCCGAAATCGGACGACGGCCCAGCTAGCTTAACCTCCGCGCCCGACCCAACCGTGGACTCCGCGCGCCTGCCGCCACTGTACCACTGGCCCCACACGCCAGCTGCTATGGTCTCGCGCCGTTTCACTGTCGCCTTCCGCCGCAACCACCGGACCGCCACGAACGCCGCCATTGTCGCGTGTCCCGCCAGCTCGGGTGACCGTTTCTGTGGATAAAAAGGCAATGTGGCCGTGGACTCGTTCGCCCCATACCCTTCCACTATTTCCACTTTTCCCTTGCCGCATAGCAACAGTTGCGCCGCCTGGGTTACTGCCGTGCCGTGCCGCCGGTGAAAACCCTCCACGTCGTTGTTCCAATCCCTGCGCGCGGTTGTGGGTGTGTGCCAGCGTCCGGGAAATCTATCCGTGCCCTCGGGACGAGCTGGGCGACCCTGAATCGGGGTGAATTTCACGCCGGTGTGCGCGGCAGGGCGGGATTGCCACCTTTCCGTGGTCGGCTCACTAGTGTGGACAATCCCCGGTAAAAACACCTCGTCCCGACCCGCCTTAATACCTGTTGCATGTGTACCATTTTAATTGGGGTGTATTGCGCACAATTTGGAGGATTGCTCCGCCGACGGAAGACCCCATCGCGGCGGCGTCCGCGCCGTGGTCTGGGTCACCCATGGGAGAAGAGTCGTTGCCGTCCGATTCTTTTCGGACGGCTGAGATTAGAAGAGGCGTACCCCTTCACGGTAGTTTGGATCCTTTCCGTTGGCTCCTAATCGTGCGAAGCGTATTAAATCGCGCGTGTTTTAGACTTGAGCCATAGGATCGTGATCTAGCGGTCGGCATCGCGTACCGTTTCGGTATAAGTTAAATCTAATCTGAGCCCTCGAATGTGAATCGAACGGTCGTGATCAGCGTATACCCCATCGGCTAGCATATTATGCAAAAGAGACCCCGTGAGAAATAGATCTCAACTCGCCGTCCACGCCAGTAGCTTCCTGTGTCTTAGGCAAACTTACCCCGGGGCCCCTGGACTCTCTGGAAATCGATGCGAGGTCTAGACAGTGAATAATATTTATAAAATCAATTAGAAAACGAATTTTAGTATTAAATTTATTACATAAACTTGCTAAATTCATAGAAAATTCATATGAACTCTAAATTAACCCATTCCAGTTTCTAAAATTTTGTAATATTATTGTCTATCACTTGGAGTCTCTGTTTTGACATGAAAACAGTAAGAAAATTAATTTCCCACTTAATCCTATTTTAAGCACATAAAACCTTTGGAAATTCATATCTTAAAATCTATAACTCCAAAATTTATGATTTATGTTCCTAGGATTTTATTTTAATGTGTAGATTATGATTATGTATTTTGTTTACATGTTTGGTGTGATGTTAATTTTCTCTATATACTGTGCTTGTTTGTATTATGGTGAGTAGAAGAACCTGTGACCGAGGATCCTGGTGCCCAGCAGATAGAAGTAGCTGAGCAGGAGCTCATTGAAGGCAAGTTGTGCCCTTGACCACTTTTTACCCAATAATGCTCTTTAATATCACTTATTCATGCATAGGTTTAATTTTGATGGGACCCGATAGGTCACCCTAGACTGTTTATCTCTTTACCTTGTTATCCGTGAATCACATGGGTAGTTTTGCTATTGCTTTACATGGTTTTGGGATAATCTTTCATTATATCCATGTTCCAGTTATTTTGTTATTCTATTTATGTTCATGTCAAGATCATTAATGTTAATTGGAACATGGAGCTTAACTTGAGAAACACGTGCCACCAGAAGGGTAGTATGGGATGCCCTTGGCTGACTAATTAGGAAAGCTAGTGGAAGAATACCTTACCCGAAAGGGGCAAGGACAGTAGGGGAATTACATGCAGGGAGGTTCTCGGGTTGATTTTGCTGCGATGGCGGTCAGATTCCCCGTAGCGGGTTGTCGGAAGTGCTCTTCCCATAAACTATAGCGGGTTGTCGGAAGCTAGTGGAACTTTGTAAAGGACCCGTAGTGTTACCCTGCCTCGCTTCCTTGGTAGAGGTGTATGAGGCCCGTACAACCCCGTGGCAGATGGGTAACATGACTTGTGGGTACAAGGTACAACCTCTGCAGAGTGTAAAACTCGTATACTAGCCGAGCTCACAGTAATGAGCAGCTCAGGACTCTCGCATGATTAATTTATGGAACTTAAATTCATTTTGTCATTTGCATTGCATGGGATTATGTATTAATTTTGTTCTATTACTTTTATTAAGGTTTGGTATTTACTTACATTTAGTAACTGCTAATAAAATTTTGACCAACTAATTAAAAGAAATGCTCAACTTTAACCCCTGTTGTTGATTAGCCTTACACATCACATGAACTCTCACCTTTGGTGAGTTCATACCCACTGGTTTCCCCACAACTTGTTGAGCTATGATCATGTGTGAGCTCACCATTGCTGTCTCACACTCCCCCCCACAGGAGAAGATCAAGTGGTTCAGGAGGAGCCACAAAGCGAGGAGTTTGATCTGATCTAGGTGGCATTTCCCAGTTGACTTGCGCCAAGGATGATCCTTAGTTCGTTTTATATTTATCTTTTATTGTGTAATAAGACTTCCGCTATGTAATAAATACTCTGATGTTATTGTGACATTTATCTCTATACAGTATGTTATTATATATGTTGTCTTCTTTGGCGCATGTATGAGATGCACCCGGCTTTGTCCCTTAAAGCCCAGGTGTTACAGAAGTGGTATCATAGGAAATGTTGACCGTAGAGCAAAACCTAGATAGAAATGGACAACACCCTTACCTACTAACCTTACTCTAATTTTTTCTATACTTATCTTATCTTGATCCTGTCTCACCTTTTGTTGTCATACTTTGATTACTCTTACCTTTTCTAGTCTAAGACAAGATGGATTCCACACCTTGGAAACCTACAATTATGAAATTTTTAAGAGATAGGGAACCTAAAACGAAATTAAAACTATTTTCTCTATTTAAAAAAATGATGTTTGATTGTTCTGATGATAAATGTCTGATTTGCTTCTTTGATTGATTGAGATATTATAAAAGGACATCTTAGCATGTACCACCATAATATAATGAATTAGCTATGGTAGGTAAAACATGAATCTGCTTAGCTAATAAATCCCCCAAAGTAACATGCCTCGTAATCACGTGCCTTGTCTATAATCCTTCCTCTCTTACCATATGTTTCTAACTCATATGGTCAATACCAGGAAGGGTGGTGGAATTGATCTACCTCCCAATCGACACACTCGGAGGATATTTAGACAACCCCAGCCACAACCGGTAGAGATGGATCCTCCACCACAACCTCCACCACAACCTCCACCAGCCGGAGCTGATCCCACAGTTGCAGCTCAGATGAGGATGATGCAACAGATGGCAGACACCATGGCGGATATGCACGCGCAGATGCGGCAGGAACGCCAGGAGATGCACCAAGAACGAGAGGAGATACGTCGGGAGCTACGCCAGGAGCGAGAGGAGATACGCCAGGAGAGAAGGGCATAGCAGCAACAGCAACAACAACAGCAACATCAGCAAGCACCACTGCCTCCACCACCACCAGTTCCACCCCGGGACAAGCACCAAGAGTTCATGAGCCATAAGCCACCGACATTCACTAGTTCTCCTGATCCACTAGACGCAGATGATTGGCTGAAGTCTGTAGAGAAGATGGTGAATATTGCTCAGTGCACTGACCGGGAGAAGGTTCTATATGCTTCTGGTCGTCTGACAGGTCCTGCTTCTGATTGGTGACACTATCACATGGGCAGAGTTCGCTACGCAGTTCAGGAACTATCATATACCAACTGAACTGATGAAGATTAAGAAGAAAGAATTTCTATTGCTGAAGCAGGGGAACATGTTAGTCAACGAGTACCGCGATAAGTTCATCTAGCTATCCAGATATGCACCTGATGAAGATGCTGAAGATGAGAGGAAACAGGAGCATTTTATTGAAGGACTCAATGGACCTCTGTAGTATGCTCTTGTGGCACATACATTTCCATCATTTTAGAGGCTGCTTGACAAGGCCCTAGCTATTGAACACAAGCATGTTCAACTAGGAGATTTGAAGAGGAAGGCTATATCCCAGGGTCAGGGAAGCGGCAGTGTTCATCCACGCTATAGTTCACCCTAGGGTACACCAGTTCGCACTGGCGGAGGTTAGCACCCAGTTCAGCAATCACCTCAGAGGACTCCATCGACTCATCAGGCTACCCCCACTGGCACCCCGACGAAGTTTTCAGGACAGAGTGCAGGCACTACTTGCTTCAAGTGTGGGAAGACTGGACACTATGCAAATGTTTGCCCACAGAGGATTGCTACCACCCCATTTCAGAATAAGCAGCAGACTCTAGGATCTGGCAAGGGATTCTCTATTGCCAGGGTTAATCAAGTCAGCGCTGATGCTACTCCTGATGGTGCTGACATTGCACTTGGTGTGTTTTACATTAATGTTATTCCTGCAACGATATTATTTGATTCTGGTGCTACACATTCATTCATGTATGCTCGATATGCCAACACAAATGAATGCCCACTGAAAAATATGAAAACACCAATGATAGTAATAACACCTAAAGGGCCTGTTGAGGCAAGTTATATGACACATAGATTGACATTAACAATTATGGGAAGAGAATTCTGGGCTACTGCTATAATATTAGAGGCAAGCAGTATAGATCTGATCCTTGGTATGTCATGGTTAAGAAAGGCAAAGGCCATTATACAATGTGGTAGGGGTACTGTAGAACTCACCAGCCCTAAAGGAGAAAGATTTCAAGTTGAAATTGCAGTAACTACCTCTTCCAAACGTGCGATGTTCTTTATAGATGAGGAGTTTGTTGGTAACAACATCCGTGTGGTTAGAGATTTTCCGGATGTCTTTCCAGAGCAGTTACCAGGGATGCCACCAGATAGGGAATTTGAGTTTGTTATTGATCTCTTACCTGGGACTGCTCCTATATCTAAACGGCCATACATGATGTCTATAGAAGAGTTAAAGGAACTTAAGAAACAGTTCACGGAGTTACAAGAGGCTGGGTACATTCGTCCGAGTTCCTCACCTTGGGGAGCGCTGGTTCTGTTTGTACAGAAGAAAGATGGATCACAAAGGATGTATGTGGATTATAGATCCCTTAATGATGTTACGGTGAAGAACAAGTATCCGTTACCCCGCATTGAGGATTTATTTGATCAGATGAGAGGTGCAAGGGTATTCTCGAAGATTGATCTTCGGTCGGGTTACCATCAAATGAGGATTAGGCCATCGGATATCGCCAAGACGGCTTTCTCGACACGATATGGTTTATATGAGTTCTCAGTTATGTCATTTGGACTAACTAATGCACTAGCTTATTTTATGAATTTGATGAATAAGGTGTTTATGGAGTATTTGGACAGATTCGTCGTAGTATTCATCGATCATATTCTGATTTATTCCAAGAGTGAGAGCGATCATGAGGAACATCTGAGATTGGTGCTATAGAAGCTACGGGATAATCAACTCTACGCCAAGTATAGTAAATGTGAGTTTTGGATTGGCGAGGTGCCATTCCTTGGTCATATCATTTCTAATGGAGGGATATCAGTGGATCCTGCTAAAGTCAAGGAGATAATGGCGTGGAGCGTACCCACTACAGTTACGGAGATTCAAAGTTTCCTGGGGCTTGCAGGATATTATCAGAGATTTATTGAAGGATTTTCTAAGATTGCCAAGCCCATGACCTCGCTTCTGGAGAAGGGAAGAGAGTTTAAGTGGGATGACAAGTGCCAAGATAGCTTTGATCAATTAAAGAAGAGGTTGATGTTGCCACCAGTGTTGGTTATGCCAGATCTACTGAAGGGATTTTATATTTATTGTGATGCATGTGGCCAAGGCTTGGGATGTGTGCTCATGCAAGAAGGACATGTGATCGCCTACGCGTCTCGTCAGTTGCAGAAACATGAGTTGAACTACCCCACTCATGACTTAGAACTGGTAGTCATAGTGCATGCACTTAAGATATGGAGACATTATATCATGGAAACCAAGTGTCAAGTGTACACGGATCATAATAGTTTGAAGTATATATTCACTCAGAAGGATCTCAACCTTAGGTAACGCCGTTGGTTGGAACTTATTAAGGATTATGATTTGGATATTCACTATCACCCGGGCAAGGCGAATTTGGTTGCAGATGCCTTGAGTCGAAAGGAGCACGTTCATTCAACTATTGTGGCCCAGTTACCTGATGAGATTGTTGAGGATTTCAGGAGACTTAACCTAGGGATAGTTGCTCACACTGAAGGAGTTACTATTGATGTGGAACCTACCTTGGAGCAAGAAATCCGCAAAGGACAAATTGGTGATGCTAAAATACAAGAGATTAAGGATCTGATTACTGAAGGTAGAGGTCCAGAGTTTACGGAGGATGAGCAAGGCACCATATGGTTCAAGGACAGGATATGTGTTCCTGATATTGAAAGCCTTCATGAGACTATTTTAAAGGAAGCCCATGACTCGGATTATTCTATCATCCTGGTAGTACCAAGATGTATCAGGATTTGAAGCAGAAATACTGGTGGTATGGATTGAAGAGAGATGTAGATGCACATGTGGCTATGTGCGATGTATGTCAAAGAGTTAAGGCTGAACACCAGAGACCAGCTGGACTACTGCACCCACTGAAGATACCCGAGTGAAAGTGGGAAGAGATAGGTATGGATTTCATTACTGGATTGCCTCGCACCCAGAAAGGATATGACTCTATATGGGTGATTGTGGATAGATTGACTAAAGTAGCTCACTTTATTCCTGTCAAGACTACTTATAAAGGTTCTGAATTAGCAGAGTTATACATGGCTCGGATTGTGTGTTTACACGGTGTACCAAAGAAGATAGTGTCTGATCGAGGTTCATAGTTTACCTCAAGGTTCTGGAGAAGCTTTCATGAGAATATGAATACTAAGTTGAACTTTAGCACAGCATATCACCCTCAGACTGATGGGCAGACTGAAAGGACTAATCAAGTATTGGAAGATATGTTGAGAGCTTGTGCCCTTCAGCATGGAGGAAGTTGGGATAAAAGTCTACCATATGCTGAATTCTCATATAATAATAGTTATCAGGCCAGTCTGAAGATGTCACCATTCGAAGCTTTATATGGGAGGAAGTGCAAGACTCCTCTAATTTGGGATCAGACTGGAGAAAGACAGTTCTTTGGAACTGAACTTATTCAAGAGGCAGAAGAACAAGTCCGTGTAATTCGGGAGAATTTGAGGGTAGCTCAAACCAGGCAAAAGAGCTATGCTAATAATAGAAGAAGACCACTAAAATTTGAGGAAGGAGATCGTGTGTACCTCAAGGTGTCACCACTTCGTGGAATGAGGAGATTCAAAGTTAAGGGCAAATTGTCCCCTCGCTTTATTGGACCTTTCAGAATCTTTAGGCGAGTTGGGGAGATGGCATACCAACTCGAGCTACCTACTAATCTATCTGATGTGCATAATGTATTCCATGTGTCTCAACTTAAGAAGTGTCTTCGTGTCCCTGAGGAACAATTACCAATGGAAGAGCTCAGTGTTCAGGGTGATTTGACATACACGGAGTATCCGGTCAAGATTCTTGATAAATTGACTCGAGTTACAAGAAATAAGGTGATAAAGATGTGCAAAGTGCAATGGAGTCACCATGGAGAAGATGAAGCTACTTGGGAGAGAGAAGAAGAGCTTCGCATAGATTTTCCCCATCTTTTCCCTAGTTCTCCCTAAATCTCGAGGATGAGATTCTTGTTAAGGGGGGGTAGGACTTGTAATACCCAATTTTTAAAATAATATAAAAGGGAAAATTTATTCCTTTATACATGTGTCCTCTTTATGTACCATCACATGTGAACACCATATTAAAAAAACAAATAATTAATAAAAAGATATGCCACTAAATTATGAATCATGCTGGAATTTTTATTGTGAATGCATTATTTGAGATAATATAAAAAATAACATAAAAAGAAATATGTTAAAGTCCAAAGTGGAATTTAATCCTAAAGGAACATTCAAGAATTTAGAAAAAAAAGAGAAGAAGAGAAATTACTATGTGAATAAAAATAAGTATAAAAAATATATATTCTTACAGAGAATTGAGTTTGTACAATTAACTCAAAGGTGAAGTTCATAACAAGATTCAAAATTCAAATTAGGAATTCAAATGAAAAGAAAATGAATCAAAAAGGAAAAAACAGAGAGAAAAAAGCAAATTCGGTTACATGGGCCAAAATCGGACGGTGGCCCAGCTAGCTTAACCTCCACGCCCGACCCAACCGTGGACTCCACGCGCCTGCCGCCATTGTACCACTGGCCCCACATGCCAGCTGCTATGGTCTCACGCCGTTTCAATGTCGCCTGGGTCCCACCTGTCATCGAGTCTGGCACCTTTGGTCATCAACCTCCGCCGCAACCACCGGACCGCCACGAACGCTGCCATTGTCGCGTGTCCCGCCAGCTCGGGTGATCATTTCTGTGGATAAAAAGCCAATGTGGCCGTGGACTCGTTCGCCCCATACCCTTCCACTATTTCCCCTTTTCCCTTGCCGCATAGCAACAGTTGCGCCGCCTGGGTTACTGTCGTGCCGTGCCGCCGGTGAAAACCCTCCACGTCATTGTTCCAATCCATGCGCGTGGTTGTGGGTGTGCGCCAGCGTCCGGGGAATCTTCCCGTGCCCTCGGGACGAGCTGGGCGACCCTGAATCGGGGTGAATTTCACGCCGGCGTGCGCGGCAGGGCGGGATTGCCACCTTTCCGTGGTCGGCTCACTAGTGTGGACAATCCCCGGTAAGAACACCTCGCCCTGACCCGCCTTAATACCTGTTGCATGTGTACCGTTTTAATTGGGGTGTATTGTGCACAATTCGGAGGATTGCTCCACCGACGGAAGACCCCACCGCGATGGCGTCCGCGCTGTGGTCTGGGTCACCCGTGGGAGAAGATGAGTCGTTGTCGTCCGATTCTTTTCGGGCGACTGAGATTAGAAGAGGCGTACCCCTTCGCTCTAGTTTTATTATATAATAAAGTTGTGACATTTGTTTTTGTACCACTATTCATCATATGTGTGACACTTGGTTCCAGCACACCAGGTGTTTATGTTCGCGCCCGGATTCCTAAAATCCGGGTGTGACATGACCTTGTTATACTCATCCCAGCATAGAGATGCTAGCAAAACAGTAGTAGCTTGGGCATTTTTATGAATTTTTTCATTAATTAATACAAGATTGTCACTACTGTAAAATTGCATTCCATTTTCCACAATTTCCTAAATACTAGGATGGAGAGAAAATCAATGACTACGCAATTTATGGCTCCAAAAAGAATAGTCTTCTCCATCAAAGTGAGGGGGTTTACCAAGTGGAATAGATAATAAATGAGCATTCAAACTATAAGGGGTGCGAGAATAATCAAAAGAGTAGTTCTGATTAACTGTTTTATTTTTCGACGAAGAGTCTTCGTCGTTGTCATCCCTTGGTAAAGAGGTGGAGGTGTCGTTGTCGTAGTATATGATCTTCAATGCGCTTGTTGTTTGAGCCTGAGTTAGTGGGTTTGTCACCTTTTGGCTCATCAACATAGAGGGTTTCCTTCTCCTTGTCGTTGATCATTATCCCCTTTCCTTTAGGATGCATCTCTTCGGGCGGTTAGTCCCTAAATGAAGAGCACAGTTCTGATACCAATTGAGAGCACCTAGAGGGGGGGGTGAATAGGTGATCTTGTAAAAATCAAGTCTAAACAACAAAAACTTGGTTTATAATAAATGTTAGTGAGATCAAAAACCAAGATGTTGTGAATAGAGAGGAGAGAACTCTTCACTTGATTGTTCCTTAGAATATATGTTGAACTTAGGAACAATAGTGCAAGTGAATATTTGAGAAAGCTAGGAAAGAAAACAATCACAAAGAAGGATGCACAACTGACACGGTGATTTTATCCTGTGGTTCGGCCAATGCCTACTCCATGTTGTGGTGACCTCCTTCGGTTAAGGATTGCACTCAATCCCTCTCAAGTGATCCAGTGATCAACCTTGAGTACCACGTTTTCTTCCTTTTATCAAGTGTTCCATTTGTGAGGAATCTCCACAAGTTGGAGCCTCTCACCCTTACAAGATTGATCACAATTAAACCACAAGAGTAAGGGAGGGAATAGAAACACATGCAAGAGCTAGAGTCGCAGCAATGACACGCACACAAGTCAAGAAATGAGCACACAACATAGCATATCAGAGTCACAACACAGCACAACGAAGTCTAGGCGTTGTAGGATGTTCAATGGAGGCTTGGTGTGCTGCTCCATGCGCTTAGGGGTCCCTTTTATAGCCCCAAGATAGCTAGGAGCCGTTGGAGCTCCATTTAGAAGGCCAGAGTTTCCTTCTATCCGTGGGTGCACCAGACTGTCTAGTGCACACCGGACAGTGAACAGTACGCACATAGGACGCAACAAAGAATCCCTTGATTGGCTGGTTTCCGCTTCTGGGGGCACCAGACTGTCCAGTGCACCTGTTGACTGTTGGACAGCGTTGACGTGGCCACTAGCCGTTGTGCGGCTGGTACAACGGGCTGTCCGGTGCCTCGCGTGGACCATCCGGTGAATTATAGCTGATGTAGGCTGAAAACCCCGAGAGCAGCGAGTTGGGCGGACCGTGCACCGGACTGTCCGGTGGGTGGTACCGGACCGTCCTGTGCTACACAGTCCAGCAGCTTTTCCCTGTTTCTTCCTTTGTCTTCTTTGGTTTCTTTTGGACTTGACTTAGCTGAGTCCCTGGAACTTAAACAAACATGTTTAGCACACAAATCAATTGACTCAGTGTCCAGAGCATACCTTTTAGCTTGATCCATATAGCTTTGCACTAAGTGTTCTTCCGAGCTCATTTTGCCTTTAACACTTTTGCTCAACATCATGTTAGTTCAAAATATAATGTGTTGTGTATCTAATCACCAAAACAATATAGAAATGGCCCATGGGCATATTTCATTTATTTTCGGGAGAATGATTTTTTTGTTAGCTAATATTTGATTGATGTTTTAATTAATAAAATCCCTTTATTTGAAACCCAAATTTATTAATATATGGACTTTGGTCTAAAAATAAATATTTTAATTGTAAACATTATTTGAATATTTTTTATGATTTTGGAAATAATTAAAAATATATTTATTCATAATGTAATTAATCTTTTTCAGAAAAAAACAAAATTTGAAACCCTAGCTCGGCCGGCCAAAAACGGCCCACTAAGGCCCAGCTGCCCTCCCTCACTTCCCTCATCTACCCTCTCCCTTACACGCGGGCCACACCCGGGACCCCTTCCTCGCCTCACCCAGGCGCGCGTGCGTGCCCAGCCGCGCCACCACCATGGCGCCCGACCCTTGGCGTCTGTGCCCTGGCGCTCTGCCCCACGCCGCCCTGGCGCCCGTCCCCTCACCTCCCCACGCCGAAAGTTGTTGCCCTTTCCCCTTCCTCTTCCCCCACTCTCCCTCCACCATAACCGACACCATTAATGGCGTTAATGGCGCCGCCACCGGCTCTCCCTCTCCCCCAGCGCTATCCCTCCTCCATCTCCCTTAAAAACCTGACACCGAGCTCCTTGGACCGGTTCCCCTTGCACTTGTGCTCGTCCCACACCCTCTCCCCTCTCTCTCTCTCTCTCACGCACGCCGGAACGTCGACGCCTTTAGGAGCTCGCCGGAGCTCGTCGCCAGCCGCGCCCCAACTCTTCGGCCGACCCTCCCTATTCTTCGATTTGTCCTTGTGCAAGAACTAGTGAGAAAGGTTGAAGATGACACAAATTTTGTTCTATTTTCAAAATCATGTTTGATTTAGTTCAAGATTTCTATAGTGATTTGTTGTTTAAATTTGTATATACTATGAATTTGAGATCATGTGGATGTTGAGCGATTAGTATTGAATGTATGTGATGGACCGATGTTCTATTATTTGTCACATTGTGTACGTTACATTGTTTATGTCCGTTAAAATTATTTTGTAATTAGTGTTTAGAATAAAGAATAACAGGATATGGTAGACCACATTTTTGTAACAAAAACACTAGATAAGTTATTTCACGGTTAAACTTGCTTATAATGAACTTTAGAGTTTGAGTCAAGATGTTTGTGCTCATAGATTCATATGCCTAATTTATATCTACTAAACAAATAACAGAGTGTCTATTAACATTGAGATAATATAAGTAGTACCCATGTCCACCATAATCTAAATGGTGTAGTTAAATTAATAGTTTAATTTAGTTCTCTTAATTTAAAGTTATTTGGCCTCTAGTTAACATGGTGTCATTTTCTTTCAGAAAGAAAAGATAAAACTAAAATGAGACCCATGTTTATGGTAGAAATAATTAATTAATTAATAATTAATCCATTTCTGTAGAGTTGGTTAAATCACTACATCTAAGTTATTTTATATAAAGTACTTTCTGAAAGTTGCCTAGAGGGGGATGAATAGGCAAGCAGAAACTTTTTCAACAAAAACTAGAAACGAACTGGGTAAAACCGATTCAGCCGGTTTGCACGAGCTCAACTAAAGAATGAGATATAAACTGAATTGATCTCGAAATTCACCCAGTTAATTTTGGAAATGAGATGTTCTAATTGATCCACAGGGTTCAAAGTAGTAGATCTGAGAAGGGCACTTCTCAAAATCCACACACTAAAAAGATATAAACAAATCTTCCACGGAATGGTGAAACAACAAAGAACACGAACAAACACAATGAGCAAGAACGCAAGGGACACAAGATTTATCCCGAGGTTCGGTCACACCACCAAGGTGCCCTACTTCCTCGTTGAGGCGCCCACCAAGAGCCGGGTCTCTTTCAACCCTAATCCTCCCTTTGCTGACCACAAAGGTCAAGCCCACACACTAATCTTTGCTCAAATGAGCGGGTAATACAAACTTTCTTGTGGTCTTCCACAAGATTTGGAGACTCTCAAGAGACAACTAGTCGTCTAGGAGCTAGAAGCTCCAAGAGTAATGAATCCACAAAGAACTCGATGTAGTACCAAAGCTCGAATCAAGAAGAACATGAAGGATTTGGAGATGAAGCACAAAAATCGCAGCTCTTCAATCTCACTCAAAGATTTCTCTCCAAAGATTTGAAATGGGAGAGGCAAGAGGTGTGAGAGAGAGAGTGGGAGGTGTTTCTCAGGTTAGGAATGGAGTTTGAGTCGTGCTCTTATGTGGGGGAGAGAGGTAGGAGTGAGTATATATAGGTGGGGCTCCAAAACTAGCCGTTTTTGACTTTTCTGCACAAAAACAGGCTGAGCCAGTTTTAAAACCGGCTAAACTGGTTTCCACCAGACTGAATTCCGGTTCAGTGACCGGCTGAGCCGGTGGGTGGACCAGAGTCAAAACTGGCTGAGCTGGTCCAAAACTGGCTGAGCTGGTTTTTGAATACCAGCTGAACCAGCTGAGCCAGTATTTGAATACCAGCTGAACCAGCCTAAAAACCAGCTGAACCATTATTTTCCAGAGAGCAATTTTGGCCAAGATAAACTTAAAAAGGTTGTACTACATACTTTCACTAAGGATTAACAAGGGTAAAATAGAAGTTTTGGATCAAGGATTTTGAGCTTTAGTACCAACACCAACCTTTTTTTTTGGATCCCCGTTGATAGTACGATGATTCCTATACTTAAGTTAAATAAAATATAATTAAGTAAACTCCTTGAGTCATTGGTGTCTCATGTGTGATTTCTCCATGGCATTGCTTCATAAGGATCATAAACATCTTTGTCTCACATTTTGAAGCAAACACAAATCAAACCCTGTGACTTGTACCATTTCACCATATATGAGTTCAAATCATGGCTTCAAGTCACCTTACTGATGCATCAACATATTATAACTCTTCATAGCTGATTAGTTCATCGACTTAGTGCAAGTACTCTCTTCTTCACCTTAGCCATGGTACCTCGGTCCACAAGCCGTCTCTTGGCCTTCACCTTCGGTTACTTCCTCGAAGCCCTTTCCTTGCTATCTTCACCCTATCAAGCCATTCTTGAGTCACATCATATTGAGTATCCATTGAGAGAATCATTTTTTCGATATTGTGAACCTTGCTTGAATGTCATTTAGATATAAATGCTAATATCAATCAAGCTCTAGTTTGATTCTCATAGATTCATATATGGACTAATAGTAATATGGTCAAGCCAATTCATGATTCCTCATATCTCATTCACTTTAATGCATAGTGATTTCTCAGGTCTTGTCCATATATTCAAACCAATATAGAGACCATATTATATCCATTTGCATTGTCTCACTGGTTATTTAACCTTGTGTTGAACATTTGTTCACTGATCATTATACACTATTCAAGTATGTTCATCATACTGAATTTCCTATTCAACAATCAGCAAACTTGTTAGACCTTTAAATGTGTTGTTATCCAAATCACCAAAACTCACAAAAGGGATGAATGCACTTTCAATCTCCCCCTTTTTGGTGATTGATGACAACACATTTAAAGCTTACATAAGATTTGATAAATAAGATTTTGAATCCTATGATATAGTTCCCTCCCCCTAAATATGTGCATTTCAGAAAATACCATTTTTGGCCTCAAATGTCAAAAGCACATATTTGAGTCGAAGTATGGAGACAACTTATATCATACTATTTGTGGGGTGCATTGTTTCATAAAATAAACGTGATGCTCATGACATATTATGCACTCATCAATTTCCTACATCTTATGTTTTACTTATGATTCTCCCCCTTTTGTCAAGTATTTCCCCCCCTTTTCAAAAGTCTTCTTACACTTAGTTACATAAGACTAAAGGTAAGCTTTAATGCACAATTTCTCCCCCTTTGTCATACATCTCCAAAAAGGATACAAAGAATATAAAGGGTAGAAACTATGATTAAGCAAGATTTGAACACACTATCAAGAAAAGGGTCCTTAGATGACACAAAAGTAACGTAGAAGTGACATGAAGTGATGTACCTTTGTGTTTAACTTTTCAAGGGGTTTCCAGACTTGTGTTGGATTTAGAATTCATTTGCAAGCTCTTGTTGGCATAGTTGTGACATAGGTCCAAGATATCAAATGAATATTGTCATACTAATTGAAAGCTGAATCTTGATACCTGGAGTCTAGATGTCACCTAGCATTTTCTTATCATAACAAGAGGCAACATGAAAATTGCACAAGTATGGATTATACAACACTAGTGATCATGTACGAAAAGTACCAATTCAAAAACACCAATTGATACAATTTGATAGATAAACAGATCACTAATTGCATATTACACTAAGTTCTCCTCAAGATTTATTGCACACATATATATGAATTCAATTGATACCAGTTGAGAGTACTTATTTGTAATTTAAAGTACCATTGGCATAAAATGAGTATCAATTGAACATAATCATGCAACATAAGAAACATGTGCACTATTTAATCAATTAAGTTCTAGACAGGAGAATTTATAAGCTATGCTACTTCAGACATTTGCAATCCAAAAGGATGTGATACATATTTACCAATTTTAAATGACGTTGGAGTAGCATATACAAGAGAAACTGATTCTCTTATGAAATGTATAGAATATACATTTATTGGAGCAAAGAATCTTTGATACCCATCAAACTTTGCAGTGGGAGCGATTGTCTTTGCCCGAAAATTCCTTTCTAATTTGAGACTACACACATAATAGACTTGGAAATGAAGTTAGTCTCAAAGATTCAAATTATAGACCATTCTCCCCTAAATGTATGCATAGAAGTGATGAATACTTGTTTAGTTTATGCACTTGGACTTGTGAGACCCGGGGATTAAGTTCTACAATTTGAACCTTGACACAAATAAAGTATGAAAATGTGAAATTGTACCGATTGAAAGAATTATTCATAATCAAAAGGTATACTAATAGACATGATATGCAATATTTTAAGCCAAGATTCTTGAGAAGTTAGGATGTTTGACTCATACCTCACTAAGATGACTTAAGACTAACTTATGACATCACCACAAGAGGTATTAATCAAATATCTAGAGATTCTTTAATCGTCACCACAAGTGCAACCTTATGGTGTGACAAGATATTGCATATACATGCACACACTATCATGTAAGAACCTAGATACACAAATGTAATACAATAGTTCATGGAGTGACACACCTGAAAGTCGCCTAGAGGGGGTGAATAGGCGTAATCTGAAATTTACAACTTTAAACACACACTACAAGCCGGGGTTAGAGTTAGAACTTAAATCAAGTCCGACAGAAAGGGGAAATCAAATCAAATGGAAATCAAGCGAATGAACACGATGATTTGTTTTACTGAGGTTCGATTCCAAAGAACCTAGTCCCCGTTGAGGAGGTCATAAATACCAGGTCTATTTCAACCCTTTCCCTCTCTCAAACGGTCACTTAAACCGAGTGAGCCTTTCCCTTAATCAGTCGGAACACTAAGACCCCGCAAGGGCCACAAAACTCTTAGGTGTCTCTTGCTTTGATTACAAGTCTCTTGAGAACAAGAATGAGAAATAAGAAAGGCAATCCAAGAGGCAAGAGCTCAAAAGAACACAAAATCACTCTCTCACAAGTCACTAAGTATTTGAGATGAATTTGGGACTTGGAGAGGCTTTGATCTTTTGAATTGTGTCTAGGAGTGAATGCTAGAGCTCTTGTATTGAATGTGATGTTCAGAAATCTTGGATGCTTGGAGTTGTGGTGGTTGGGGGTATTTATAGCCCTCAACCACCAAAGTAGCAGTTGGGGAGGCTGCTGTTGATGGGCGCACCGGACAGTCTGGTGCACCACCGGACAGGCACTGTAGGCTGTCCGGTGCGCCGCCATGTCACCCAACCGTTAGGGTTCGGAGCGAAGTCGACCGTTGGAGCTTTGTCTCCTTGTGGCACCGGACAGTCCGGTGCCACACCGTGTCACACCCGGTTTTGGAAGGCAAACCGAATGCGAACCATGTACGTGCCAGGATCAGAAACTCACATACACAGCGATTACATAATTGGACATCATCACACAATGCCCAAAATAAATAGCGGAAAGGTACTTTATTACATAAGATGTCCAAGACATCCACATAGTCTAATACATAACCATTGTTCAACATAATTATTAAAGTGCGGAGTAACGAAACGTAGAAGATAAGCCTACACAGGAAGCTGACTGGGGGTTGCCACTAAAGTAAACTAAAACTCATCATATTCCTAGAACTCCTCGAAGTCCTCCATGTTGCCAGCATCACCTCCTGAGCATTGGGTACACTGGGGACAACCTAGGGTGGGGGTGGTGTGTCAAGCAAGGGTGAGTACACATCAACGTACTCAGCAAATGTCCCGTTTGGCTAAAGTGGACTAGCTGTATATGGAGTTGAGGTCAAGCAGTTGCTTTTAGTTGGTCAAGTATTTATTATTATTAATAGGGCCAAGTTTTAGTAAATAACCCAGTTATTACCCAAAAGTACCTCCTCAAAAGAGGAAATACCAGAGATCAGATTTTATAACATCATTGTTAATCATCAACATAATAGTATCCAAAGTTCTTCTAAACAAAGAGGATCCCAAGGCTGCTCTTAACCATGAGCTCGGCTGATATACCAGTTTTTAAAACTCTGCAGAGGTTGTACACTTTACCCACAAGTCGCGATCCCTTTCCAGCCTGGGTTGTACAGACCCGATCATCACTACCAAGGTGAATGGCCAGGGATACACTACGTAGCCTTTACGAAGACTCCCCTGGTGCATAGCTAAAATTTATTTTATTGTGACCTAAAATTTAGAACAGGGATGAACTTATGTAATACATATTATTAATCTCACAAGCTTAAACAAGTTTAAATCTCTAAGGTTCTCCTTTTATTTATTTTATTGCATAAATAGAAATGCATCTACATTAGTTCATATTCAATCCTAAACATTAGAGTGTGCTATTAGTAAATGAACCTATTTTATTTAAACAGAGAATAATTCTATGAACATTTTGCAATTTGAATCACTAAATTTGGAGTTCATATGCAAAAGTTATGAAATAAACAAGATTGGGAATTCAAAATATGAAATTAGGGCTAATCCTGTGAATATTTAAAAGTCCAGGGCTAAACCTGCAAGATTATAAGGGTCTGCGCGCGTAAACTAGGGACGGCGGGTTGATTTCTAGTAAATCGAGGGTCTCTTTAAGAAAACTACCGCGCGAAGGGGTATCGGGTGAATCTAACCATCAAATCTAAAACCAACGGCTGAGATTAGATCTGCGGCCGAGGGCGCGCGCGTGCAAGCGGGCGAGCGCTGATAGGCGGGCTAGGGCATCAGCGACCGAGGGGGGAGGGCGCACTGACCGAGCTGGCCTAGCGCCAGGGGACTTGGGAGATGACAGGCAGGCCAAGGACACAGGGCGCGCGTGCGCGAAGCGGTACCCGCGGTCCGGGTCGTGCGATCAGGATCGGATGGAGGGGATCAGAGCCAGGCCAAGGGTGCAGGGCGGCGCTGCTCCTCTCTGCGGCGGTGAGGTCATCGGAGTTGAGGCAGGCATGGGCTAGGGGGGTCCGGGGTCGCCGAAGTTGGGCAGAGAGGAAGAGATTGCCACAGCGAACTCGATGGCGGGGAAAGGGCCATGAATCCACGGGCAGAGAGGGGGGAACGACGGTGAGAAAGCCTCAGGCGGGCCGGAGCAACTCCGGTGAGCCATTCCGGCCACGGGGAGGGGTCCTAAGGCGCGCTAAGGCCTTGGCTAACTTCAGCAGAGGCAGGGGCGACACAGGGACCTACTCCGGTGAACTAGACCGGGCTAAATTGGCCGGCCACCACGCGAGCACGGCGGACCGCCGCGACCGAGCACCGGCGAAGGTGAAATTGGCCTAACATAGGGCGTAATAGGGGAACTTGGGCATGGGGACGGGTGTCTCACCTCGGGGCAGAGCTCGGGGAGGCTTGGAGCGGTCTCCGGCGAGCTAGATGGTCGGGAACACAGGCGCAGGTCTCTGGCGGCGTCTGGCGACGAGGGCAGAGCGCGAGAGAGGGTGAAGCTGAGCGAAATGAGGTGAGGGGTGTGCGCGGGGCACTGGTGGGGCTCTAAGAAGGGAGCTGGGCACGTGGGCGGGCGTCGTGGCCGGCAAATCCGATGACGTGCGCACGTGCCGGTCCATGGCGAGCGCGGAGGGGGGCAAAACTGACAGGTAGGGTCCACGACGCAGAGAGAGAAGAAAGGGGTGCGTGGGGCAATGGCTCGGTGGCTGGCGATCCGGGCCCGCGAGACAGAGAGAGACGGAGTGCGTGGGCGAAAGAAACTGGCGCCGACAGATCGGCCCCACTGGGCCCCGAGCGAGGGAGGGAGGGCGCGCGCGAGGGAGAATTGCCGCTGACAGGCGGGGTCCGCCTGTCAGGCGGTGTGGGTGCGCGGCCTGGCTGGGCTTAGTGGGCCGACTTGGCTGCTTTCCCTTTTTCTTTTTCTCTGGATTCACTAATTCCTTTTCTATTTCTTTTTCTATAGGGTTTTCAAATCCAAATTCAAACTAGGTTTCAAATTCAAATAAATTCAAACTTGTGCAACACATCAAAGAATATTTTAAGCTCAGCATGATGCAACATGTCATGACTCATATGGTTTTGACAAAAATAAATAATTAATCTCCACTAGTTTAAGCTATTTCTAACCAAAAGGAAAAGAGAGAAAGAATCTAGAGAGAGAAAGCCTAGAGTGAGAAAAGGAAGAGTAACACATGATTTTGGGTGATAATTAGAAATAAATTTTATACCCCCAAAATCAGGGTGTTATAGACCTATCCCCCTTAAAAGAATCTCGCCCTCGAGATTCAGGGCTGGCTAGAAAAGAGCTCAGGGTACTTGGCTTTCAATTCATCCTCTCTTTCCCAGGTTGCTTCTTCTTCTGAGTGGTGACCCCATTTGACTTTGCACATCCTAACGGTACTTCTCCGAGTGACCCGATCTGCTATCTCCAGAATTTGAGTTGGCTTCTCAATATACATCAGATCTTCTTGAACTTCAAGATCCTCTGCTGGCAACTGCTCTTTTGGCACTCTCAAGCATTTCCTCAACTATGACACATGGAACACATCATGCACAGCGGACAGATTCTCTGGTAAGTTGAGTTGATAAGCCACTTCTCCATGTCTTGCTTGAATCTGATACGGCCCAATATATCAGGGTGCTAGCTTGCCTTTGACTCCAAACCTTTTGGTTCCTCTGATGGGTGACACCTTCAAGTAGACATAGTCTCCCACTTCAAAACTGAGTTCCCTTCTTCTAGTGTCAGCATAGCTTCGCTGTCTGGAATGCGCTGCCTTTAAATTCTCTCGGACCATTCTGATGTTCTCTTCGGCTTCAAGCAAAATATCTGGACCGAACACCCGTCTCTCACCAGGTTGATCCCAATGCAATGGAGTTCTGCAATTCCTCCCATAGAGTGCTTCGAATGGTGACATCTTCAGGCTAGCTTGGTAGCTGTTGTTGTAAGAGAATTCTGCATAAGGTAATCTCTTGTCCCAACCTATCTTATCTTGCAAAGCACATGCCCTCAACATATCCTCCAGAATTTGATTGGTTCTCTCAGTTTGACCATATGTCTGTGGGTGGTAAGCTGAGCTGAACTTCAAGTGTGTGCCCAAAGCTTCATGCAACTGCTGCCAAAAATGAGAGGTGAACTGGGTGCCTCTATCTGATACTATCTTCTTCGGAACGCCATGCAAGCACACAATCTGAGACATGTATAGTTCGGCTAACACCACACTGTTGTAGGTGGTCTTGACTGGTATGAAATGGGCCGCCTTTGTCAAACGGTCCACTACTACCCAGATGGAGTCATAACCAGTACGAGTGCGGGGCAAACCGACTATGAAATCCATTCCAATCTCATCCCATTTCCATTGAGGAAACTGCAACGGTTGCAACAAACCTGCAGGTCTCTGATGTTCTGCTTTAATCCTCTGACAACTGTCACACATAGCCACATACTCTGCTATCTCCCTCTTCATACCGTACCACCAAAATCTTTTCTTTAGGTCTTGGTACATCTTCTCACTACCAGGGTGTATGGAGTATGCTGTCTCATGGGCTTCCTTGAGAATCAGTTCCTGGATCGATTTGATGTCGGGAACACACAGTCTATCCTTGAACCATACCACTCCTTCTGCATCCTCACGGAAATCCTTGCCTTTTCCATCTATGATCAGTTGCCGGATCTCGTTGATCTTCTCATCATACTTCTGACCTTTCCCGATATCTTGCTCTAGAGTGGGTTCCAACTTAATTGTCACTCCTTGGGTGTTGTTCAGAAATCCGAGACTCAATCTGTTGAACTCCTTTGCTAGCTCATACGACATCGGCTAAGCGGCCAACATATTAACTTGACCTTTTCTACTAAGAGCATCCGCAACCACATTTGCTTTGCCTGGGTGATAATGAATCTCCAACTCATAATCTTTGATCAATTCTAGCCATCTTCGCTGCCTCATGTTTAACTCTGATTGAGTGAATATGTATTTGAGACTCTTGTGATCCGTGTAGATATCACACTTCTGCCCATAAATATAATGCCTCCAGGTCTTCAATGCATGAACCACGGCTGCTAATTCCGGATCATGAGTAGGATAATTCTTCTCATGAATCTTCAATTGTCGGGACGAGTATGCCACTACTCTCCCTTCCTGCATTAACAACATCCCAGTCCGGTATACGAAGCATCACAATACACTGAGAATGGCTTGTGCACATCTGGCAGAATCAGTACTGGTGCCGTTGTCAATTTCTCCTTCAATGTCTCAAAGGACTTCTGGCATGCTGGGGTCCACTTGAACTCAACCTTCTTTGCCAACAATGCTATCATTGGTCTGGCAACCTTGGAGAAACCTTCAATGAAACGCCGATAATAACCGGCCATTCCGATAAAACTCTTGATTCCTCGGACATCTTTTGGTGCTTTCCAGTCCAAGATAGCTGTTACCTTCTTCGAATCTACAGCCAATCCTTCTCGGTTTATAATGTGACCCAAGAATAGGACTTCACTGATCCAGAACTCGCACTTGCTAAGCTTGGCATACAGCTGACAATCTCGTAGCCTCTGGAGTACTTTCCTCAAATGCTCCTCATGCTATTGCTCATTCTGGGAATATATAAGAATGTCATCAATGAACACCACTACAAACTTGTCGAGATAGTCCATGAACACACTGTTCATCAAGTACATGAAGTAGGCTGGCGCATTCGTCAAACCGAATGACATGACCGTGAACTCATACAATCCGTACTTATTGATGAAGGCTGTCTTCGATATGTCTGAGGTTCGGATTTTGAGCTGATGGTAGCCTGACCTCAGATCTATCTTTGAGAACACACTGGCTCCTCTCAACTAATCGAATAAATCCTCAATTCTGGGCAGGGGGTACTTGTTCTTGGTAGTAACTTCATTCAAGGATCTGTAGTCAATGCACATCCTCCTTCTCCACAAATAGCACTAGGGCTGCCCAAGGTGAGGTACTCAGTCTTATATAACCTTGCTCCGACAACTCATCAATCTGCTTCTTGAGTTCCACCAATTCCGATCCGAACACTCGATAGGCTCTCTTGGAAATAGGGGCGGTGCCTGGTATAAGCTCTATGGCAAATTCAACCTTCCTTTCAGGTGGCATACCTGGTAACTTCTCGGGAAACACATCTGGGAAATCTGATACTACACTGATAGCCTCTGATGGTTTAATCTCCTCAATACAGGCGGTGACTTGGTGACAACTCCCTTTCCTTGGTCCTAACAAGACCAACTCCACTAACACTTCTTCTCCTGATAGGGACAATAACTTCATTGTTCTCTCGTTGCAACTAAGACTGGCTTGATACTTGGTTAACCAATTCATCCCTAGGATGACATCTATAGTTGTATCCTGATTACCCATAACTATTAAATCAGCAGGGAACTCTATCCCCCTTATTTGAACCTTTGCACTAGGGCAAAATCTATCAGTTTGGGTCCTTCCACCAACTGAACTAACTCTCATAGGTGGGTACATGGGTGTTAGTGGTATATTATGTGATTCTACCCATGATGCAGTCACAAAAGAATGTGTTGCTCTAGTATCAAATAAGACATTTGGGAAATGGTACTCGACTGAAAACGTACCTAGTGCCACTCCTGGAGTCTCCTGGACTGTGTCAGCCTCCAGGTGGTTCACCTTTCCATACTGGGCACGAGGTTGCCCACGGTTGTTGCCTCCTTGCTGCATTGCATTCTGCCTGACTGGGGCATTGGGAGCTGGCTGCTGCTGAGCTGCTTTCTTTGGGCAATGATTTGCCCAATGGCCTTGTTCACCACAGTGGAAACATGCATGACTTCCTCCTTGAGCTGGCTCTGCTTGATTGTTTTGGTTGGTTGCTGGGGCAAGAAAACGGGTTGTCTGGTTGCTCTGACACTGGTATTGATTTCCTCCTTCCTGATTGTTCTGACGGTACTACTGCTGCTGAGGAAATTGCCTCTGGTACTGCTGTTGGTGGTTCTGACGCTGATGCTGGTGCTGGTGACCTTGCTTGAATTGCTGAGGTGGGTTGCCTGAGTAGCGAGGACGGCTGTTACTCCCAACATGAGGTCCACCAATCTTGTGTTTCATGTCCTCCATCTCCCGATGCTTCCTTTCTATCATGATTGCTCTGTCTATCAGATGCTGGAAGGTAGGGAAGGTGTGGTTCATTAGCTGATAGTGGAGGGGATCGACCAATTCTCTCAAGAAGCGGTACTGCCTCTTGGCATCCGTGTTGACATCCTCTAGGGCATAACGCGACAACTGCAGAAACTTGTCCCTGTACTTGCTGACGGACAGGGGACCTTGCTTCAGGGCGAGAAACTCCTCCTTCCTCACTATCATCAGTCCCTCGGGCACATGGTAGAGATGGAAGTTGTCCCTGAACTCCTCCCAAGTGATAGCTTCAGGGTTGGCATGGGTGGCGAGGTAGGACTCCCACAAAGACTGTGTTGCTCCCCTCAACTGTCGGGAACCATACAACACCTTCTCACGATCATTGCACTGGGCAGTGTGCAACTCGCGCTCCATGGTATGTAGCAAATCTTTGGCGTCCATGGGATCAGCAGAGTGGGCAAAGACTGGGGAATGGCCCCTCATGAACTCTGCCCGCTTGTCTCTGGGCACTTGAGGCATCTGGACTTGCACTGGAGGTTGAGGCAGTGGTGGCTGCTGTTGGGGGCCTTCGTCTTCCGAAGGTCCTCAAAAACATGATTTAATAATGTTTTCAAGTGTGACATATGAACAGGTACCTTCGGACTCAGGTTAAAACCATACGCGATGTGAAAAGCATGATTGAGATGAAGGCTGATGTTGCTCCGAAGCTACACGTAAGGGAGCTTCGGCTAAGTGGCGAAAAAAGGAACTGACCTAAAGGGGAAAAGACTATTTAGTCCTCGTTGGTTTATCCATAAGTTAATAGTAAATATAAAGGGCATGAATGTAAATTTACACAGGCTGCGCCCTGTGCCTATAAATAGATGAACAGTACCCGTACTGTTCACGCTGATTGGTACTCGCTCGTGCATCACATTTGTACTTTCACCTTCTGTCAAGCCGAAGGTATAAATGTAATTCAATATTGTTTCTGTATATCCATGATAATGTAATAAATATGTATTGATAATGTCATGTGATTATTCATATTGTCTCTTATATTCTGTATGCTTCTTCTTCTATTAACATATACTGCGATGATGAAGGTACGTCCTTCATGACCTTCGTCTGAAGATCATTATATCCTAAGGGAAATAATGCTTTCGAAGGACAACGGGCATTAACCTTTAACATTTTGTGTTGCCTTGTTCTTAATTCATAGCATTTGAGAACAAGTCCCCAACATTGGCGCCCACCTCTGGTGTACTCACTTCCACAACCTTCGATAAAGCACTGACCTTCGTCATGCCGCCGAAGAAGATAACAGCGCCAGGGGCTGCTGTACTGCAGCCACTGGACACAAATCAAGAGACTCTCTCTCCGAGAGGCTCGAAGCTAGAAGTGAAAGGCCACCAGTCCAACACTCCAGGAGGAGGAGTTGGACCAAGATATCAGGGACATGGAAATCATCCATCAACAAGTGCAAAGGAAGAAGGAGAAGATGGCTCGGCTGGCCAATCTTCAAAGGAAGATCGACTAAGCTACTGAAGGAGTGCGTCATCTTGCTCAAGATGAACAAGACCGAAGGCCCAAACACAGGGAGCTTCGTCAGGAAGGCTTATTCAACGAGGATGGATGGTATGATGATTTTAATCATGATACCTTTACTTTTGATGATGCTTCTCCCTTGGCAGCAGAATTGCAGGCTATCCCATGGCCACAATCTTGCAAGCCACCCCAGATACCCCTGTACGATGGGCACTCAGACCCAAAACAATTTCTAATGAGCTATGAGGCAACAATATCCTCATACGGGGCAATACAACTGTCATGGCTAAGTCCTTCGTCATGGCAGTCTGGAATGTGGCCCAGACATGGTATTCTTCCCTTCGGCCAGGGACAATCACGTCGTGGCAGAAGCTCAAGGACATGCTGGTGACCAGTTTCCAAGGCTTTCAGACGAAGCCAGTCATAGCTCAGTCCTTGTTCCAGTGCACGCAAGACCATGAGGAATACCTCCAGGCGTATGTCCGAAGGTTCTTGCGACTGAGGGCACAAGCGCCCAAAGTGTCCGATGAAATTGTCATTGAGGCCATGATTAAGGGTCTTCGTCCAGGACCCACGGCTTAGTACTTCGCCAGGAAGCCCCCACAAACTCTGGAGAAGCTGCTTCAGAAGATGGATGAATACATCTGGGCTGACAATGACTTCCGCCAAAGAAGGGAGAAAGCTTACAGATTCTCGGAAATGACCAGGGGCTTCGGAGGAAGAATTCACCCGAGGCATGTCAGGTCAATCCACAATTCTAGTCAGAATGAGGACAAAGGAAGCCAGCTTAAGAGGCCACAGTACACCTCACAATCTTCGGGGCAACAACAAAGCTCTTTCGGGCAGAGGTCCCAGGGGCTTCGAAGGAAGATATGGGGATCAATCCAGGAAGATTTATTGCTTATTATGTGGTGAGGCAAGGGCCATACTACAAGAATGTGCCAAATCACCATTCTGAAGCAAAAGGAGATCGCAGAAGCCAAAGCTCGACAGAATCAGCCGAAGCAGGTCTTGCACACTGCTTCGTGCCACTCTCCCTACATACCAGAATATGTGGGCAATCATCCTGCAGCTTCTGTTGCTTCGGCTAGCCATTCACAGGCTTCCTGGCCACAGCTCCCACCCCCACCACCACTGCAACCGACCTATTCTCGAAGCCAGCAGCCAGAAGGGCGCCAGCACACCCAACATCAATGGGAGTTGAGGGAGGAATCCGAAGCTCGCACAGTCAACAGTACTGTGCCAGAATCAAAGCACATTTATTGAGCGATATCCTACCCCTGAAATACTTTTATGTTCTACGTCATTTTGTTTTTCAATAAGGAACAAGCAATGTAAATCTAGTTTTAATTCCTTGTAATAGTTTCGCTTCTATCAGAATGAAATATATCTTCTTCACAGACTTACGAAGCTCAAAAATTGCCAAAGCTCAAAAGTCGTTCCTAAGGGAATGCAGAGCTAAAAATTGCCGAAATTACAAAAATTCGTTCCTAAGGGAGCGCAACTTAAGTTTTGCCAAAGCTACAAAAAGTCATTCCTAAAGGAGCGCAGTGTAAGTTTTCTGCTCAAAAGTCATTCCAAAAGGAATGCAGAGCCAAATACCACCGAAATATAAGGCGAAGATGTTCAAAAGACGTTCCTAAGGGGATGCAGAACTTATACTGCTGAAATAGAAGGCGAAGAAGTTTAAAAGACGTTCCTAAGGGGATGCAGAACTTACATCGAAAAATAAATGGTGAAGCCGAAAAATAAACGGCAAAGAGATTCTGATCGTTCCTAAGGGGACGCAGAGATTGTGTGTTTCAGTGTGGGCATGTGGGTGTGTGTCTTCAGCATTAGCATCATTTTTTGCATCATATCATCACATCATCCCGCATAGCATCACATCATACATCATATCGCACCAATGACACGAATTGAATACAAAGTCGATCTTCAGAGAATGCTTTGTAAAAATCAAAATGTGCTAAGGCACAAAGAAAGCTGAGAAATACAGCTTCATCAGCTCTGTTGCAAAAGAAGGGATCCCTTGTTTACGAAGCATGGATATTTTTTCAAAGCATGGATGTTTTTACGAAGCTTGGATATTTTCACAAAGCATGGATCTTTTTCTTTACGAAGCATGAAAAGAAGGGAAGGTGTTTTTTCACCGAAGGCTCAAAAACGGTATGTATATAAAGTTTCATGCCTCGCAAAGAAGTGAGTTACAAATAATTTACATATTAGATTCAAAGATATACACATCAAACATTACAGTCTTGTTACAATAAAGCTACATTGACCATTTAAAAATGTTTTTACAAAAAGTGCTAGTCTTCTTTCAGGATTTTCTCCGAACTTCATTTAGCAATTTATTAACGACTTCGTCAACAATAGATTCAGCCATATTAATGATCTCCAGTGCTTCCTTCGTTTCTGGATCGGCTAGGGGATCAAACGGTTCCGGTGGCGTAGATATTTCAGCTACAGTGGAAAAAGTTAATTAGTGTGAAGCCATAAAAACAAATGCCGAAGCTAAAGGCCACAAAACAATACCTATACGTTTTTCACGCTCTGCAGCTTCTTCAGCTTGTTTTGCTTCTACTCGGGCGTCATGAATGTCTTTTTCACTTTTCTTCATAATTTCGTGAGCCATCTCTCGGCCACCATTTACCCATATGTCATTATAAAATTTCCCTCCCATTAAACTTGCTTCAGCTGAGGGATCCTTTGTATCATCCATGGAGAAGACAGCTTCGTCCTGGGCCAGGGTCTTGATATGGTCGCATCCCGCCTTCTCCAAGATGGCTAAAATTCCCCGCGCACCGGAAAACGCGCAAACATCCTCACGATCACTTAAAATCTCTTCGAAGGCTTCGACCTCTCCACTTATCCACTCAATAACGCCTTCGGGGTCGCTCGTATGAAGTTTTCTTCGAAAGAGTAGGCGCCCACGTTGTCGAAGCTAGTCTTTATTTTCTTCACGCAGCCCAAGGATTTTTCCAAGCATCTTTCCTTGGATGCGCGAAGTTCTTCAACAGTTTCCTCTAAATGGTTTTTCCAATATTCGCTAATCTCTCGGTTAGCTTCTGCGAGTGCGCATTTTTCTTTGGCTTCTGCCAGCTAAATCCGAAGGTCTTCAATTTCATTCTTTTGGATTTCGGCCTGAGCCTTGAAACTAGCTTCATCTTCTTTCACTTTGTTTACCAATGAAATCATGATTTTGTCTTTTTCAAGACCTTCATCTTCAATGTTTTTCTGAGCCCTAAGCACATTGCTAAGAATTAAGCCCTGCAAGAGGAGGACATAATTAAGTATAGCAAATAAAATATTTCGTTTTCAAATACAAAATTAGCTTTTATACCTTTATGCTATTATACGCTAAGATGTCAGCAAGCTCATCCTTCGATAAGATTGAAAGGCCATCTTCTAGCTTCGAGAATCCGATGCTTCTACCTATCTCCCGGCAAACAGATATGTCTTTATTATCCAGGAGACAGTACAAAAAATCTTCTTCCCCACTGCCATAAACACTAATGCCCCCTTCGAGTATTTTAATTTTTGGGCATAGTGTACTGCTTCTAGCTTTTCTTCTTGAGAAAGTCTCTTCCCCGAAGCATGACGAATGATGTAATTAGTGCTTTCTTTTGAAGCTTTGGAAGCAGGAGCTTCAACCTCTTCAGACGCAATTTACTCTGTCGCCTTTTCTTCAACTATGGCAGGCTCTGTCTCAGTGGGCTCTTAAGGCCCAGCTTCGGTTTCAGCTTGAATTGTTGCAGCTTCGACTTCTGCCTGCTTCGTTTCAGCTTCGGGTTGCGCTTTGGAAGCTTCGTCAATTTTTCTTGAAGGAGCAGGACTCAAGGGTTTTGTTGTTTCTAACACAACATCTAGCACATTTTCCATCCTTCTTCTCTTGGGAGTTGCGGCAGAACCCTTTTGTGCCTTCAGCACTGTTACCTATGATGAAGGGCTCAAAATCTCTAGCATTTTTGTTATTTCTTCATTTTTTGATCCTTCAGCCTTATCCTTATCAGCCTTCGTCTCAACTAGCTCAACTAAAGGTAACTTCGGCATTATAGCCGGCTCTTCAGTCCTCTGCGCAGGAGGAACAATTTCTTTTGTTTTGGCAGCCGAAGAGACCCCTTCGCCAAATTCAGGTATCATGGCCAGTTCAATGTAACGCGGCCGGTGAGTCAGAACCTTCATCTTCTTGCCCTTCGGCTCAACTGTGATGGCCGAAGCGGCAACCTTTCCAGAAACAGCAATATTTCTTTTTACCCCTTGCCCTCGCAGTAGGTAACAATAGTCAGGGTATACGAAGCCAATAGCATCGAATACCCTGTTCAACCTTTTCTTATTCCGACCCCCAAAAGCTGCGGACAAGGCATTGTCTTCCGTTTTGGAATACGCTCCAAGCAGTTCATCACTTGTAGCTTTGATGCACTTCAGCCAGTCGTCGTTTGGTTCATCAAACTTATCCCCAAACCTGAATGTATACTTCAGCCAGACCAAACCACCTTTGCTAGAGTTAGTGATGGTCTCCTTCGGCATTTCCCAGCTTTCTACAAGCGGCCGTACTCTGAATGCTATATGTTCTTGAATTAAATCTCTTGTGCCAATGAAGGAGCAAACAGTACTGAAGGCCTTCTGACACACTTCGGCGGCGTCATCAATTTCGACCTTCGGCCTTCGGAGGCCGAAGCGGGACTAGATGTGGCGCATAATGATTTCCTTTATGTCTTCCCTCGTCTTTAGATCATTTTTGTGGCGGAACTGCCCGAATTATTCCAACTTAAGTGCCTAAGTCCCGCCTTAGAGGCTAGACCACACTTAAATGGGAATAACCCGTCAATCCCTCGGATCTAGTCCGACGAGGCCACTGACAGGATCAAGTACCACAATATCACTCGATGGTGAGTCACAGAGCAAATACAATAAAGCATAAAACCATACATTAAGGAGTATTAAACTTATTACATCATCATCGGAGTTTTTGCAAAAGAGGTCATCATTGTTCGAAGTGCAGCGAAATAAAACTAACGATAACTAGACAGAGAGATGGGGAAGCATGTCCCATCACTCCTCATGCTCCTCCTCAGCCGAGGCAGGATCCCACTCGTCTGTCCAACCTGGTGGCAAGATGGACGACCAAGTCACTCCAGCAACCATGTCCTCCAGAGAACCTGTAAAATTATGCCACAAGCAAGGCTGAGTATACTAATACTCAGCTAGACTTACCCGGTGTGAGGAGTCTACTGCTCTACCTCTAGACATGCAGCTGTTTGGCTGAGGGGTTTGGTTGCCAAAAGCACTAGCTGAGTTTAAAAATCAAGTTTTAGCTTTGTCAAGTTTTAGTGTGACTCTCTTAAGACTAAATGTGTACTATCTACTCATTCATGGTATCAAGCACATTTAGCAATCAACATCTTTTGCCACATCATCACATCTCCACTTGTTACTCAATGCAGTACAATGGATCAAGCAGTCTCATTAGCTGCGAGAAGTAGACGATTCGAATCGATTTTTTATCCTTGCAAGGTAAACCTAAACACACGACATGGCGAGGCACTCCATCCCCACACACATCAACTGTCCCCATCGATTCCCTGGCAACAGATCAGGGCTCACCGCCTTGATGTATAATGCCTCACTGACCCCGACTGCCGTCGTGCAGTGACCGCACTTGTACCCACCATAACCGGAATGGGAGACCACGTCTCAGGTCTTGTGAGGGGATATGTCTGCGGGCAAGTTCAATCAGGTACTAGGCTTACCGATTAACCATATTTCTCGGTATATGTTTAGTACATTCAAACGCTTGACACAGATATCCGCACGTTAATCCTTATTCCAATTTCATCTCGTAGACCACGCATCCCCATGGATCCGTGTCCACAGACCAGGTATCAATATGATATGAAAGTGGGTACAATCAATGTCCTGACCTCGCGCGAGTGCTAGAAAATCACTCGACTTCTACCGAGATCCCTAATTAGCAAAGCAGCTACTCGACCTAGCATACTAGTATCCATCTCAAAAAGGATTCCTGAGTTCATGCAACTACGGTTTCAATCAACTCCTACACTTAAGTGCACAATACAAGCCTACAAACATTAAGTGTAGTAAAATAGCATATAGAACAGGTTATGCATAAAACCGGGGCTTGCCTTCCAAAGCTGGGGCAGGCAGATCCTCTGGGGCAGGCTCTGATGCTGGATCCGGGGCTACCTCCTGAGCAGCTCCTTGCTCCGGCACGAGGACGTACTCTCCGTCAGCGAGGTTGCAATCTATCGAATAATGAATAAGAATATGTATGCCATGATTATGCAGGATTTAGTAAACATTATGCTAAGTGAAAGAAAACTAAGTCAGTTAGTAACTTAGGGTTTCTTGGTCATACGTGGCTCTTAGTGGTGTATGCTTATCAATTTAGGTTTGGGCTTCGTTAGGGATAAGCATAGTGGATTTGTAACTTGGATTTCCCTTAGATGTTTTAGTAGACATTTAAGGGATTTTGCTGGTTGGGTTAAAATGACATTACTCTCATTATTAATTTCCTTTTTCATTTTCTATTTATGAATTCTAGGCTAGGTTTGAACTACAACAGTGATTTAACCTATTCCAAAAAATCTGAAAAATTTACAGTAGGTTACTATTGGTCATTATAGTTTGTCCTATGAATTTGAGGTGAAAACTAATTCAATTACTACTTGGGCAAAATTTACAAGGATAGGTCTTAAAAGGGCACTTTACACTATAGCTGTGATTTAATTGAGGTTTCTCTACCAAATTGTATTTTTGTCCATATACATAGGTGATATTAGGCCTCTGTGTTAAAAATCACAGAAAAAGGCCTACTGGATATTTAGTTGTGGATTTCTAAAGTTTTATGTCAAAAAGGCACTTACTACTATCTTGTTATTTGAAAAATGTCAAACAACAGTTTTCATATTTTTCCTACGTTCTGAATAACAAAACATTAGTGATCCCAAGGTTTGGGGTGTTTTCTTCTTGGGGTTATTTTTTCTAGGGTTTTTCTAAGTTTTCCTTGTTTCCCTAAAATAAAAGGTATCTCATTTATTATGTGCTAAACAAGGGTATAATAAATTTTTCTAGTAAACTACACTGAATAAGTAAACTAACAAAAATGTGGGTGCTCCCTGGTTCTTTATTTAACCCACTTTTAATATTTTCTCTAACTTTAGGCTAAAAATGATTTAAATGGTAAACTCTACCTTAACTTGGTGTACAGAGGGGTTCATTATTTTTAAACAGGTTAGGAAGTGATTAAGTACTTCTCTAATTTTTCTTAACCTCAGTCTAACAGTGTAACTATTTTTCCTTCTATCATTTAGCTTTTGGCCAAATCAACATTTAAATCATAACCTTAAGGTTTTCAGTAGCACTTAGGGGTTTTATATTTTTCCTAAGTAGTTTACATTATTTAGGATCTGGCAAAATTGGTTTGACTCGATTTGGTTGAATAAAACTGAAGTTATGAATTTTACAAGTTCTTGTTTGCATTTAAATTAGAAATATTAAAAAGGTTTTCTGGAAAACCAGTTTACACAGAGGACCCTGGGTTTATTCCAAATCAATCCACTCATTTCTACCCCTACGCCACTGTTCCCCTGAGTCACTGACAGTTCAAAAACCCCCCCGACCTTTCCTTCTTCTTCCCCGAGGTCCTTCCCCTAATGCAAACAGTACCCGTGGGAAAGAAAAGGGTGGCGCGGCTTACCGGCGGTGAGAGAGGGTCGGCGAGGGGTGGGGTTGGCTTCTGGAGGTCCTGGCAGTCACAGCGGTGTACGGCTCGACGGCGGTGGTGGCCGGAATCGACCGGTCCACGTGCGCTGGCGGGTGATCTCGTCGGCGGCGGGTGTTTCGGCTGAACCACGGCGATCTGGTTCAATTAAACGGTACGATGAGCTCCACGGGATGACGTAGAGGCTATGTGCACAAGGAATCGAAGAATGGGGTAGAGATTTACCCGGTCTACGTTCACCGGCGGTCGGGTGAAGTCCGGCGACCATGGACTGGCTTCTCCGGCGAAGCAAAGTCTGATTCCTTGCTCGGGGAGCTTCACCGAGGCATGCACGATCTCTTCCGAGGGTCAGGCGTGGCTGGGAATGGCTCTGTTGGCCGGTCTACGGTGGCAGGGGCTCGGGTGGCCGCGGGCACGCCGTGCGCGGGGCAAACGCCGGTGGTTTCGGGCTCCGGTGAGGTCGAGCGTGCGCGGAGGAGTACGGTCGACGCCTGAGGGGGCTTTATAGGCGTGGGAGCGAGCAGGGGACATGGGCACGGCTCAGCGCGGCACGGGGCGCGCGGGGTCGGGCGCGGGCGTGCTTTGTCGCGCTCAGAGCGCGTCAAACACGTGGAAGTGTTCTTCTGCCCGTGTTTAACAGCTCACTGAGATCGCTAGCGTGTTCGGCATAAACCCACTTTTGCAAAGGTGTTTCTCCATTTCTTCCTTCTTCTGAGGCCACTTGTTCTCGCAGCGATTGCAAGGACACTTCACTAGACGACCAGTTGCATCTTTGAAAGTGTGCTCAAGAAAAGCCTTTGTTACAACCATCCATTCATTCGAATGTGCCCCATCCTTTCTCCACCCATCATACATCACCCTCCGATCACCGTCCATTTCAAAGGCTAAACAAAAGACAAAGAACATCAACGATCGTCCATGGCTTAGGTGAACTCCCTATTTGGTAAAGGCCCTAAACCCACCCAAGAGTGTAGGCCGATGCTTGTGATTTGTGACGTGTAGCCCACGATTGCCGCGAAATTTCGGCAGCATAACCCCGCTGCTCTCCAAGCACACGCCTGAACATGGTGTGTTGGAGAACAACTGGGTTACACAACCGAAATTCCACGTCAATCGTAAGGCACATGTCACAAATCACAAGCATCGGCCTACACTCTCAAGCTGTCCAAAATACGTGGACAATTCCAGAATGGCGAACCTCACAAGCCAATGTGACATTCGCCGTTCCCGAACGGGTGACGCATACGGTTCGCTACGGTTAACGATTAAAACTAAACTCTAAACATTAAAAAATAACTCGGAGACAAATATGAATTTGAATTAAAGTAATCAACAGTTAAACTCGACAAGTTAACTCAAATCTTAATCACAAGATGACAAGATAATAAGATAACAATTAACCTCACAAGGCCTCGGGGCGGGCGGGCGGCGGCGCGTGCGGGCGGCGAGAAACCGAGCACCGAACAGCTGCGACGGATTCAATAAATTAATGGATTAGACAATTCAATAATTTAAATACCCACATGCATAATCAAATAAATTGAGATTTGAAATTGGACTACTCACGTCGGGACGCTGCGACGGAGCGAGGAACCGAGCACCGAACAGAACGCAGCAGAGCTGCAGAGGCAAGCGAGCTACGAGCAGTGGAGCAGGCAGTGGGGCGGGCGGCGCGACGTGGGGCAGGCGGCGCGTGCGAGCGGTGCGGCGTGCATGCGTGTGGGTGGCTCGGCGTGCGTGCGTGCGGGCAGCAAGGCGGGGGGCGTGCGGGCGGCGTGGCGATTCAAATGGGCGGCGTAGTGATTCATACGAGCGAAACGAGCGAGAAGCTGCGGGCGCGCGACCGGAGGACGATTTAGGGCCTTTATTTTCGTCGGCCGGGCTGAGGCCGACAAAAATACGCCACATTTTCATCGGTCAAGAGGCCGACGAAAATAACTTCTGTATTTACGTGGGCCGGCCGACAAAAATATTCCCTGGCCCACGAAAATGTTCCCCATTTTCGTCAGTCACGAGGCCGACGAAAATAACTACAGTATTTTCGTGGGACGGCCGACTAAAATATTCCGGCCCACGAAAAGTTATGGGTTTCCTGTAGTGTTGGGGGAAATGAGAAATTAGTGAGCTCTAGTGGATGATTCGAGGCACGGTTTGCTTCACTGGTTGCACAATTACATAGCGGAGCAGGCGAGGTCGGCAACTTATAGCAGGCTTGAGCAGTGGCCGGTGAATTTGGATTGAGACGCGCGGCGGCCGGAGAGCAAGAAGGCTACTGACACAGTTGGTTCGTGGAGAATACCGTGGCGGACTCACCGGCGATGATCGGATGGCTAACATGAGTCACGGTGGTGCGGTTAAAGGCTGGAGGCGTGGCGCAACCGCGGTGAATATCGCGGTTCCGGTGACGGCCGTAAGGCCACGTCACCGGCGCGGGGAACCGAGGGACAGCATGGCCACAGTAGCTTGAACCCATCCGCGACGAGATCTTTTCACGGCGAACTCAATTCACAGCCCAGACGCACGAATCATGGCGAGCAGCACTAATCCCGGCGAAGGGTCACCGGCGGCCAGCTCACTGAATCTGCGGATTGTTTTTGGTTACTGTACCATCACGATCTCCTTCAGTCAGTCTGACAGACAGAATTGTGACGCCAAAATCTTGAATTTTCGCATAAGAACTTACTAATCCGTTTGTAGCAAACCTGTAGCCCTATGATCCAGCTATAAACCGACTATGGTAACCATGCTCAAACATCCATGAGATCATCTTCAAAATGGCCCCTAAAGTTCATCCTATGCCACTGAATACCATAATTCAGGTTTTAGACAGACTGACAGCCGAAATTTGGGCACGTTTATCTCAAAATACTTTATGGTACCAAGGCATGATCTCTATAGCAAAGTTATTCTCCTTACATAGCTCTACAGTTTTGATGTGTTGACCTAGAGCAAAAACTTTATAATTTGGAAGATATAGGGCTACAAAGTTGAGCCAATTCCACTGAATTTCAGACTTAACTCATTAGAGCTCAAATGTGGCTTTTTGCAAATAGGCCCAAAACTTAGGGTTTAAGTTGCAAATCCACATACATTTGAATCATATGAGTTAAGATACCCTAATTTCATGGTTTTTGCACTTAGGTCCAAAAATGGGCACATTTTGCATACAACCCCCTAGGGTTTCAGTGTTGGGTTTCTCAGGGGTCCATTTAGGGTTTTTAGTACTTCTAGGGTTTGAATGCCATTTAACTTTATTCATGGTGACATTTTATGACTAATTCAATTGAGTTTTGAAGTTTTCTCTTATTAGGCCTTGTTTGCTCTATTAAGCCCAATCTAGGGTTAATCATTGTACCCTAGGGTTTCACTTAAAACATGTCTCATCAATACAACTTTGTTTGAAATTTTTGCCTAGTGAATGCAATCTAGGTGTGACAATCACATGATATGCCAATGCTTATGATGTTATGCTCAAGTTTTAGTGATAGTAACACCAGGGGTGTTACAAACCTGCCTTGTAACGTTGTGTGCCTTCCCTTTTATAGCTCAAGGGAGGCACATACAAGGATACTGAGCCCCGACATGTGGGCCCAGGGGCAAAACGGAAGGAAGTAACTAACGCCTCTAACGCCTAGGCGATCTCTGAGTGCCATAATATCCGTAGTCCATATAGTATTGATATGTCGCAACTGCTTCCTCGGTAACGCGCGAGTCATGATGAGTGTAGTACATGCGGCAGTATGGATGTGTCGCCTGCCAATGGAATAGACCGGCACGCCGCCTGTGGGATGGTCTGGTCGCCGTATGCCAGCGGAGTGGACAGGGCTCATTAAATGCTAAGGCTGCACATCGCCTGCCAGTGGAATGGACAGGGCTCATTAAATGCCGAGGTGGCACATCACCTGCCAGCGGATTGGACAGGCGGCACGCTTTATCCGCAATAAATGCAGAGGCCGCGCAGCCTAGAGGCCTTACGTCAGGCTCCGCCCGTTGGCTTACGTCACGTGCACCATGCCACGTGGCAGCATCGGGGCTCCGCCTGAGCGGGGAACAGAAGCGTATACAGTATGGTCCGGACACGTGTCGTGTAACACCCCTGGTGTTACTATCACTAAAACTTGAGCATAACATCATAAGCATTGGCATATCATGCGTTTGTCACACTTAGAATGCATTCACCAGGCAAAGATTTCAAACAAGTTCTGTGAATGTGACTGGTTGTGGGTAAAAGCTTAAAATAGGGTACTTAAACCTAAACTGGACTCAGAAGAGTAAATAAAGCCTAAACAAGAGAAAACTTCAAACCATGAAAATAATGCTCATAAAATGTCACCATTAATGAACTTAAGTGATATCCAAACCCTAGAAGTACCAAAAACCCTAAATAGACCCCTGGAAAACCCTAGACTGAAACCCTAAGGGGTTATATGCAAAATGTGCACATTTTTGGACCTAAGTGCAAAAACCATGATATTAGGGTACCTTAACCCATATGATTCACATGTATGTTGATTTGCAAATTAAACCTTGAGATTTGGATTTATTTGCAAAAAGTCCCACTTAAATTCTATTAAGTTAAGTATGAATTTCAGTGAATTGGCTCAACTTTGAAGCCCTATATCTTCTAAATTATGAAGATTTTTCCCCATGTCAACACATCAAGTTTGTAGAGCTATGTAAGGAGAACAATTTTGGTTAAGTAACTAAGCACTGGTGCTGAATAGAAATTGGAGATAAATAAGTGTGAAGTTGCGTTGTCAGAAGCCAATTAAGTAGTTCTAAACACTGGATTCAGAAAAGAATGGTCCCAGTGAAATGCAGTCACTTTGAGAGCACCAAATCTCAGAATCTATACAGAATTGATCCATGAACCCTATAACAAACTTAAAGACTATTGTTTGGGGAACAAATTTTATTAAGGGAGGTTACCCTGTCCTTAACAAGAATTAGGAGATAGAGAGGATGAAAGGTGGTCGGTTCAGTAAAACGCTGAAGATCAAAGCACTGTAAATATCTGAAGAACACGGATAAGATCTGAGGCACTATTGAACCGGATGTGCTCGAGTGATCCAGTGAAGGCAGTCGATCATGGAGAGATAACTTCGGACATGGCACCATCCCGCGAACCCAGCCGTGCGTGGCCGGAGGTATCCCACCAGCGGTCGCCGTGGCTCGATCACTTCCGCCGCGGTGTCACCCATGCCTTGTTTTCCCCTTACTGTGACTCTTCTCTACGTGGTTGCCATGCGTGAACAATGCAATCCACGACCGCTGATCATTAGACGGACCGTCGTGGCTATAAATAGTGCCATGAACCACGACGAGGCACTCACATCTTCACCAGCGAGCTTGCGAAAAGCCAAAGTTTGCACTACCTTCTCCACCTCTCCCCAAATTAAGTGTGCACGGTGAATTGGTAGCACTTTGCGACCGTGTAGCCCCAATCTCACCTCCCAATTTCACCAGAGCCCGTCACGACGCCATTTCCCCCTTCTCAGTCTCCGGCAAGTGGAAATTCTCCACGCTCCATGGACGGACCATTCTGGTATGGTTCTGCGCTTCTCGCGTATTGTTTTAGCAGCTCTGCGTACCCATGAAGCTCATCGTGGCAACCATTTGACCAATTCGGACGTGATTGAATGGGAACGTGGGCTCGACGTCGCGGTTTTCCGTCGTGCGCGTGGGTAGAACATTCTCTGAGTGTGCAAGCCAAATTAAAGCTCGTTCTGGGTTTGCCTCGGGTCGGTGATGCTTGTCCATCAGTTAATTTGGGCAACCAACGCCGATCATGGCCAGTCCGAGCCGCATGGTGATCGACAGCGAGCGCGATGTGGCCATGGGTCTGTTTGGAGAAGAAACAGAAGTAGGGGGACCTCTGTGTAACTGTTAGAGAGACGATGAATAGTGGCTAGGGGTTCTTAACGAGTTATCCAAGCCATCGGGGGCCTTTGTGCAAATCCGCCAACGCAGGCGTGCGCGCGCGGGCGCGTTTTCTGTTTCAGGTTGGGTCGGTTGGGTCAGTTCTGGCCCAACACTGTTGAAAGATTTTCTTTTTCTTTTTCCGAGAAGCTTTAGAAATCCATAAAAATGTAGAAAATGCTAAAAATACCAAACCAATTTTTCTACGCTTCTAATTTCTTATAGTATTTAATAAAAATAGTTTCCTGATTTTTAGTTCCAATAGGGAATTTTGGGACATTTAAAATAGCCAAAATCCATACTTCTGGAATTTTAGATAATAGTTAATAATTCCAAAATTCACCAAACTTTTTAAATAAACTTTAAATATTATTTAGAAGCCTTGGGTAAAGTTTGGTATAATTTGGACCATGTTTGGTACTTAGAACCCAAAACCCTAGTCCCCTGCCCTATGAACTTCACTGTAGACTCCAAAAACCCTAGTTTCCCAGAGTTCCATGAAGGAAAGTTATATTCAAGACATTAGATAATAAACTTTTATTATCTTTGCATTTTCATGAGCATGACATGAGCATTCATGATTATATATGGTTATATCTAGAAAACAAGGAGGAAATAGAAGTTGAAGAAGCGAGGACTTCACCACCACCACCTGAACAACCTCAGGCAGGAAACTGTTTTTATTTTGATATCTGTGGAACAGAGCCTAATTCACCTATCACACAAGGCTAGCCCCGGTGCATTTGCCACTCCCTTTTTATTTTGAAATTTTCTTACTTACTTGATGCATTAGGTAATAGGAGTTGTGTGCTAAACCAGTTGCTGCATTTCCTTCCTTGGATTTGATTACTTCCCTTTAATCAAGTGATTTACTAAAAGGTTTTTCTTATGTTTAGCTTTGCCCTAGAAAACAAAATGTTTTGTTTTGACAAAAGATGATGCTTCAAAGTGGGTGGGATGTTTTCAAAAACAAAACTTGATGGTGGATCCATCATGGCCATGATGGGTTCAACATCGAAAAAGATGTACCTCTTCCAGGTACCAAACTTTGGGTTTAAAATGATAAAGCTGAGACCGGGTGGGTGACTTGTACGAGAAGAGAGTCTCGGTGTAGTGTCTCTGTCTGAGTCGATTAAGGACCTTGTCGATGTAGGCTTGCTGATCGAGGACCCTTTAACTGGTCACATGCCTCATCATGGGTAAGCTTTGCCTCGGGCAGACTAATACCAGAATAAGATAACACGCAATGGGAGTGGAGAGATGGCGAGAGTAGCGTGTACCCTCCATGGCAAGAGGCTGGACGGTGGTGTATCTGTGCTCTCGGTTGGTGTGAACCTGATCTGGTCTTAAGAACCCCGGTGGCGAGTTGACATATGCAAGGGTTAAGTGCTACATATGTCATGTGATTGGAGATCCTCAGTTGAGTATAATCGATTCAGATCGTCGTAACTTCGCGGATATGAAGACTTGGTCACTGCCCTACACGTAGCACTCCAGTGAATAAGAAGGGTTGTTAAGAAATTGGCTAGTATAGGTCAATTGTTTGAACTAGGGTAGAAAGAACTCTAGATGCAGGTAACTTTACTAAACCTGACAAATAAAACTGGATTTTTAAGGATCCACTATTAGTAAGCATTTCTGCAAACAGAGTCTTCGATTATTGATTAGCCATACCTTGACTCCTAAAGGCCAGCATATCCTTGAGAGTCTTTTATTTCGACGGGTAAGACTTGCAAAAGTACATTTCGTACTCAGGGCTTTGTCCCATGTTGTTTTAGGTGAAGAAGCAGCAAACTCTTGTTGCTTCTGTTCCAAGGTGGTACCGAAAGAAGAAAATCAAGACTGAAGATGTGGGAGGAAAGGTCCTCCGTTAAGAAAATTTTTTTACTGTTTATCCGGAGGGGTTTTGCCTCACAGGTTATGTAATAATATTACTCTGCACTCTTATATTTTGTTTTGGTCTGTAATAAATACTACTCTTTCTTACTTTTAAATAAAGTAAGTTACTGTAACTGCTTCCGTATTTTCGTACCTCTGATGTATCGTAATATCTGCGTGACGGGTGAAACGCTCTTGGGAAAGGTAAGGAATACAAATACCGAACTTGTCAAGTGATGAGGGGCACCTACAGGGTTGTCTGAGGTCCGTTGGACAAGGACAACTGTAGGTGGGCCTAATGACTTAGGAGGTTCTGTCACAGCTGGTATCGGAGCGAAGCCCATCTCTGCAGATGTTATGAGACATTTTCAAAAAGAATTTTCAAAGACTTATCTAGAAAATTTCTTTCCTTCTTATCTAAGTAACTTCTAAAGTACTTATTTTAAAGACCAGATAGTAGAGTGCAATGTATAGAAGGTTGTGAATCAACTAAGGTTGATTCTGTAATTATACATGCATCATACTAAAAACTATGCTAATAAGATTTTCCCCCTCCTGGAGATATGCCGCCGCGCACAAGAAAAACAGCGCGCAAGTCTACCGGACCCATTGGCGTACCTCGCCATCAACTAGCTCCAAGGCATGAGGACAGTAGTAGTGGCAGCAATGATCCAATCGGAGATCTGGAAGCTCAAGTAGAACAGCTTCGGTCGGAGCTTTGTCGCAGGAACGAAGTATGGCTCGAGGATAGTCAGCGAATAAACGAGTTAAGAACTGACATCTGCCACCTGCAAGACCATCTTGCTGAACGAGATTTAGCGCTCGATTGGGCTGTTAACTCACCTTTACTTGCTTGGGCCAAGGAAGCCAAAGCTCGAGCCCGCGTGGAGGAGCTTAGCACAACCATGGAGAACTTGCAGGTTTACTGTAATACACTACATGAGGAAGTTCATGTATTGTATTCACAACTGCACCCCTAACGTACCTGCGGATCCTGTCGGGATGGGGGCCGGACCTTCTGGAGCAGCGGGTGAAGCCCTTGGTGGGGAACTGGACCTTTTCAGGCCCCCTCCTTCAATGAATCTGATCGACGAATGGTCTCCTACACCCGACAGCGAAGCTACCAAAAGTGATAAGAAGCTAGAATAATGTAGTATAGAAATAGTGATAATGTGTAATAGGTAATGTAATCCTGTTGTAAATTCAAGTATGTATCATTACCCTTTTAAGTAATGTAAAATGGATGGTTTGCTTTGGCATATTATATTCTCCAAATGTTGTGTGCCTCAGATGTCGTCCAGGACTCGTGGACAGGATGGTGCGGGAACCTCCTGTGGGAGGGAAGCTACTCCTAACCCGCCACCAATACCCCAAACCTTGGCTGAGGCTATCACTGCCTTAGTCAACGCAACAGCCGATAACACCCGCTTTCTGCGGGAAATGGCGGGACAACAAATGCAACAGCAAGGCGGGCGAGCGTATCCGCAAGGACCCCGCGAAACTTCATATCTGGACTTCTCGGAGACACATCCCCCATTATTTGTCAAGGCTGAAGATCCTCTTGAAGCGGATGAGTGGATCCGGGTTATCGAACAAAAGTTTGGGCTTCTCCGATGCACGGAGACTCAAAAGCCTTTATTTGCGGCACAACAGTTGCGAGGCCCTGCCAGCACTTGGTGGGGAAATTATGTGGCTATCCAGCCTGCTAGTCATCAAATTACCTAGGACGAATTCAAACTGGTGTTCCGGGAGCACTATATTCCTGAAGTGGTGCTCCATATGAAACAGGAAGAATTTATGAAGCTCAAACAAGGTGGAGATACTGTCACACAGTATCTCAATAAGTTTAACCACTTGTACCAGTATGTCATTGATCAAGTCAACACTGATCTAAAGAAGAGAAATTGTTTTATGAGAGGCCTCAATGACCGGCTGCAGCGAAAAATGGCCACCTACCTCGACCTATCTTATAGCAGGGCTATCACCACGACACTGACAGTCGAAGCCAAATATGCAGGCCCAGGAAAATCGAAGGGCTATGGAGACGACAAGCCCAACAAGGGGCTTGAGAAAAGACAAAGGTTGGTGATCTGACCTTTTAATCAGAACTGTTCTTCATCACGTCCACCCTCCTACCCCTTTAAACAACCGGTCTTTGTCTGTCCTGCCACTGCCCCCACCTCAACAAATCAGCCGATTGCTCCTGGTACTCGTTTCCCCACCCTCCCAAGCTCTTCAACAGGCTGCTTTAATTGTGGAAAGTCCGGACATTTTATCAAGGACTGTCCATACCTGAAGCAGAACAGATCAAATAATCAACAAAGTTCAGGGAGTTCCGCTCAAGGCAAGGGAAACCCGGCGAACAATACCGCAGGCAAAAATATGAAGAAAACTAGGCGGATTTATTATACGCAAGTGGCCACAATTTTGAAGGAGAACTGGTTATGATGGGTACGTTTCTTGTGGCCAATCACCCTGCAGTTATTCTTTTTGATTCTGGTGCTTCACATACATTCATAAGCAAGAAGTTTGTGGAGCAACATTGCATTCCATACAATGAATCAAGGGAAGGGTTTATAATTCATTCGCTTGGGGGACAAATATTCACTAAAGAAGTGGCTTTTCATGTGCCCGTAACATTGGCTGAACAGTACTTTCCCACAAACATGATTGTTCTAAAAGGCCAAGATATAGATGTAATTTTGGGCATGAATTGGTTAGCCGAGCATAAAGCAATCCTCAACACTGATCTAAGAACCATCAGGTTGAGTTATGGCCAAGAAGAGGTTCTCTTGTCCATCCCTGTAGCTATTCCAGCTAAACCATGTGGCAGAGTATATGAAGCCATCATACCGGAGATGCAAGATATTCCGGTAGTATGTGAATTCCCAGACGTCTTTCCAGAAGATCTGCCTGGATTGCCTCCAGAGAGAGATGTAGAATTTGTGATTGAGTTGAAGCCCGGTACGGCTCCTATTTCTAGAAGGTCGTATCGAATGCCTCCGAATGAATTGGCAGAACTCAAGACCCAATTACAAGATCTACTAGAAAAAGGATTCATCTGACCAAGCTCATCACCTTGGGGTTGCCCAGCCATCTTTGTCAAGAAGAAGGACCAAACACTTCGGATGTGCGTGGATTATAGACCCCTTAATGAGGTCACAATCAAGAATAAGTACCCTCTTCCCCGGATTGACATCCTATTTGATCAACTTACCGGAGCTCGGGTATTTTCCAAAATTGACCTCAGGGTTGGGTTATCGTCAGATCCGTATCCGACCCGAAGATATACCCAAGACCGCATTCACTATGCGGTATGGATTATTTGAATATTTGGTTATGTCTTTCGGACTAACAAATGCTCTTGCCCACTTCACATATCTTATGAACTCGGTATTCATGACTGAGTTGGATAAATTCGTGGTGGTATTCATTGATGATATCTTGATATATTCTATGAATGAAGAGGAGCATGCTCGGCATTTGCGGATCGTATTAACGCGCTTAAGGGAGCACCAATTATATGCTAAGTACAGTAAATGCACATTCTGGCTGGAGGAGATCCAATTTCTATGACATGTATTATCTGCCAAAGTGATTGCGGTGGATCCCAGCAAAGTCAAGGATATTTTGGAGTGGAAACCCCCAACCACTATACATCAAGTCTGAAGTTTCCTTGGACTGGCTGGTTATTACCGCCGATTCATTCCAGATTTTTCCAAGCTTGTGAAACCAATCATAAGTTTATTGAAGAATGATACTAAATTTAATTGGTCTTCAAGATGTAATGAAGCCTTTGAGCAGCTGAAAGTATTATTGACCACTGCTCCGGTATTAGTTCAACCGGACATTGAAAAGCCATATGATGTGTATTGTGACGCATCAGGCAGTGATCTAGGCTGTGTTCTAATGCAAGAGGGTCGAGTGATAGCTTATGCTTCAAGGAAGTTGCGCCGACATGAGGAACATTATCCAACTCATGACCTGGAGTTAGCTGTTGTGGTTCATGCCCTAAAAATATGGCGTCATTATCTGCTGGGGAATATCTGTCATATTTATATAGATCATAAAAGTTTGAAGTACATCTTTACCCAGTCAGAGTTGAATATGAGGCAGAGGAGATGGCTTGAGCTTATTAATGATTATGAACTGGAGATTCACTATCACCCAGGCAAGGCTAATGTAGTGGCAGATGCGTTAAGTCACAAGGCTTCCTGCCATTGTTTGACGATGAAGATTTCTGACATTACGTTATGCCACGAAATGGAGAAGTTGAACCTGGGAATAATTCAACATGGAACTTCAAATCACTTGAAGCTTGAGTCAGTCCTCTTGCAAAGAATAATCGACGCACAAAGAAATGATGAGGGAATGAAACACATTCATGAGAAAATGGAGGCCGGTAAAGCCAACTGCTTCAGAAGAGATGATCAAGGTGTTGTATGGTTTAACAACCGCATAGTTGTGCCCAAGAATGATGAAATCCGCCAGCAAATCATATATGAAGCACATCTTAGTCGCTATTCTATTCATCCCAGAAGCACTAAGATGTATCATGATCTAAAACAACATTATTGGTGGACGAAGATGAAGATTGAAATTGCATGCTATGTGGCAAGATGTGACACTTGTAGACGCGTCAAGGCCATACACATGAAAACGACTAGTCCATTACAATCTTTACCTATACCAACATGGAAATGGGAGGATATAAGCATGGACTTTATTGTGGGATTGCCTAGGACAGCAAAAGGGTATGATTCCATCTGGGCCATTGTTGATCGACTTGCAAAGATCGCCCACTTCCTTCGAGTCAGGGTAAAGTATACAGTGGCCACATATGCAGAGTTATACATTGCCCGTATTCTCAGTTTGCATGGAGTTCCAAAGACCATAGTGTCGGATCGTGGACCGCAATTCGTGTCCAAATTTTGGGAAGAACTTCACAAGGCTTTGGATACTAAATTGCTCCATAGTTCGGCCTATCATCCTCAAACCAGTGGGCAAACTGAGAGGGTGAATCAAATACTTGAGGACATGTTACGAGCTTGTGCTCTAGAATTTCCACAGAAATGGGATGATTGTTTGCCATTAGCGGAGTCCTCGTACAATAATAGCTATCAAGAGAGTATCAAAATGGCACCCTTTGAAGCCCTGTATGGACGACGGTGTCGTACTCCGTTAAACTGGTCTGAACCAGGTGAAAGAAGTTTCTTCAGGCCTGATATGGTAAAGGAGACATAAGAGAAAGTTCAACAAATAATTCATAATTTGAAAGAAGCTCAAGCTCGTCAGAAGAGTTATGCAGACAAGCGATGAAAACCCTTGTACTTTCTAGTTGGGGATTATGTCTACCTCAAAGTCTCACCGATGAAGGGTATATCACGTTTCGGGGTAAAAGGGAAGCTTGCACCCCGGTACATTGGTCATTTTCCTGTTCTTGAACAATGTGTACCAGTAGCATACCGGCTCCAATTACCCGAAACCTTGTCTGTAGTGCATAATGTGTTCCACGTGTCTCAATTGAAGAAGTGTCTTCGGGTTCCCGATCGAACCATTAAAGTAACGGATGTTGCCTTAGAACCAGACTTGACATATTCAGAACATCCTATTTGAGTCTTGGATCAAAAGGACGTAATTACCCGAAGGAGAACTCTTAAGTTTTACAAGATACAGTGGAACCAACATACAGAAGATGAAGCTACTTGGGAAACTCAAGACTTTTTAGACAAGAATTTCCCAGCTTTTTAGCTTCGTGTAAATAGTAAGATGTGTACATTTGTTGTAATAGAGGAATGAACCCCATAACACCCCTGTCTTGTACCAGAAATAAGAAAATAAAAGTATGTCGTGTTTCCTTTTCCATTACTTGTCCTAGGACTTTTAATCTCGGGACGAGATTCTTTTATGGGGGGAAGGATGTAACACCCCTTGTGTTACTGTCACTAAAACTTGAGCATAACATCATAAGCATTGGCATATCATGTGTTGGTCACACTTAGAATGCATTCACCAGGCAAAAATTTCAAACAAGTTGTGTGAATGTGACTAGTTGTGGGTAAAAGCCTAGAATAGGGTACTTAACCCTAAACTGGACTCAGAAGAGTAAATAAAGCCTAAACAAGAGAAAACTTCAAAACTTGAAAATAATTCTCATAAAATGTCACCATTAATGAACTTAAGTGATATCCAAACCCTAGAAGTACCAAAAACCCTAAATAGACCCATGGAAAACCCTAGACTGAAACCCTAAGGGGTTATATGCAAAACGTGCACATTTTTGGACCTAAGTGCAAAAACCATGAAATTAGGGTACCTTAACCCATATGATTCACATGTATGTGGATTTGTAAATTAAACCTTGAGATTTGGACTTATTTGCAAAAAGTCCCACTTAAACTCTATTAAGTTAAGTATGAATTTCAGTGAATTGGCTCAACTTTGAAGCCCTATATCTTCCAAATTATGAAGATTTTGCCCCATGTCAACACATCAAGTTTGTAGAGCTATGTAAGGAGAACAATTTTGGTTAAGTAACTAAGCACTGGTGCTGAATAGAAATTGGAGATAAATAAGTGTGAAGTTGCGCTGTCAGAAGCCAATTGGGTAGTTCTGAACACTGGATTCAAAAAAGAATGGTCCCAGTGAAATGCAGTCACTTTGAGAGCACCAAATCTGAGAATCTATACAGAATTGATCCATGAACCCTATAACAAACTTAAAGACTATTGTTTGGGGAACAAATTTTATTAAGGGAGGTTACCCTGTCCTTAACAAGAATTAGGAGATAGAGAGGATGAAAGGTGTTCAGTTCAGTAAAACGCTGAAGATCAAAGAACTGTAAATATCTGAAGAACACGGATAAGATCTGAGGCACTGTTGAACTGGATGTGCTCGAGTGATCCAGTGAAGGCAGTCGATCGTGGAGAGATAACTTCGGACGTGGCACCATCCCGCGAACCCAGCTGTGCGTGGCCGGAGGTATCCCACCGGCGGTCGCCGTGGCTCGGTCACTTCCGCCACGGTGTCACCCATGCCTTGTTTTCCCCTTATTGTGCCTCTTCTCTATGTGGTTGCCATGCGTGAACAATGAAATCCGCAGCCGCTAATCATTAGCCGGACCGTCGTGGCTATAAATAGCGCCATGAACCACGGCGAGGCACTCACAGCTTCACCAGCGAGCTTGGGAAAAGCCAAAATTCGCACTGCCTTCTCCACCTCTCCCCAAATTAAGTGTGCATGGTGAATCGGTAGCACTTTGCGACCGTGTAGCCCCAATCTCACCTCCCAATTTCATCAGAGCCCGTCGCGACGCCATTTTCCCCTTCTCAGTCTCCGGCAAGTGGAAATTCTCCACGCTCCGTGGCCTCACCATTTTGGTATGGTTCTGCGCTTCTCGCATATTGTTTTTGCAGCTCTGTGTACCCATGAAGCTCATCGTGGCAACCATTTGACCAATTCGAGCATGATTGAATGGGAACGCGGGCTCGACATCGCGGTTTTCCACCGTGCGTGTGGGTAGAACATTCTCTGAGTGTGCAAGCCAAATTAGAGCTCGTTCTGGGTTTGCCTCGGGTCGGTGTTGCTTGTCCATCAGTTAATTTGGGCAGCGAACGCCGGTCATGGCCAGTCCGAGCCGCGTGGTGATCGACGGTGAGGGCGCTGTGGCCATGGTTCTCTTTGGAGAAGAAACAGAAGTAGGGGGACCTCTGTGTAACTGTTAGAGAGACGATGAATAGTGGCTAGGGGTTCTTAACGAGTTATCCAAGCCATCGGGGGCCTCTGTGCAAATCCGCCAACGCGGGCGCGCATGTGCGCCCCCGTTTTCTGTTTCAGGTTGGGTCGGTTGGGTCAGTTCTGGCCCAGCACTGTTGAAAGATTTTCTTTTTCTTTTTCTTTTTCCGAGAAGCTTTAGAAATCCATAAAAAATGTAGAAAAATGCTAAAAATACCAGACCAATTTTGCTAGGCTTCTAATTTCTTATAGTATTTAATAAAATTAGTTTCCTGATTTTTAGTTCCAATAGGGAATTTTGGGACATTTAAAATAGCCAAAATCCATACTTCTGGAATTTTAGAGAATAGTTAATAATTCCAAAATTCACCAAACTTTTTAAATAAGCTTTAAATATTATTTAGAAGCCTTGGGTAAAGTTTGGTATAATGTGGACCATGTTTGGTACTTAGAACCCAAAACCCTAGTCCCGTGCCCTATGAACTTCACTGTAGACTCCAAAAACCCTAGTTTCCCGGAGTTCTGTGAAGGAAAGTTATATTCAAGACATTAGATAATAAACTTTTATTATCTTTGCATTTTCATGAGAATTACATGAGCATTCATGATTATATATGGCTATATCTAGAAAACGAGGAGGAAATAGAAGTTGAAGAAGCGAGGACTTCACCACCACCACCTGAAGAACCTCAGGCAGGAAACTGTTTTTATTTTGATATTTGCGGAACAGGGCCTGATTCACCTATCACACAAGGCAAGCCCCGGTGCATTTGTCACTCCCTTGTTATTTTGAAATCTTTCTCACTTACTTGATGCATTAGGTAATAGGAGTTGTGTGCTAAACCAGTTGATGCATTTCCTTCCTTGGATTTGATTACTTCCCTTTAATCCCCTGATTTACTAAAATGTTTTCTTATGCTTAGCTTTGCTCTAGAAAACAAAATGTTTTGTTTTGACAAAAGATGATGCTTCAAAGTGGGTGGGATGTTTTCAAAAACAAAACTTGATGGTGGATCCATCATGGCCATGATGGGTTCAACATCGAAAAAGATGTACCTCTGCCAGGTACCAAACTTTGGGTTTGAAATGATAAAGCTGAGACCGGGCGGGTGACTTGCACGAGAAGAGTCTCGGTGTAGTGTCTCCGTCTGAGTCGATTAAGGACCTTGTCGATGTAGGCTTTGCTGATCGAGGACCCTTTAACTGGTCACATGCCTCATCATGGGTAAGCTTTGCCTCGGGCAGACTAATACCAGAATAAGATAACACGCAATGGGAGTGGAGAGATGGCGAGAGTAGCGTGTACCCTCCGTGGCAAGAGGCTGGACGGTGGTGTATCTGTGCTCTCGGTTGGCGTGAACCTGATCTAGTCTTAAGAACCCCGGTGGCGAGTTGACATATGTAAGGGTTAAGTGCTACATATGTCATGTGATTGGAGATCCTCAGCTGAGTATAATCGATTCGGATCGCTGTAACTTCGCGGATATGAAGACTTGGTCACTGCCCTACACGTAGCACTCTAGTGAATAAGAAGGGTTGTTAAGAAATTGGCTAGTATAGGTCAAGTGTTTGAATTAGGGTAGAAAGAAATCTAGCTGCAGGTAACTTTACTAAACCTGACAAATAAAACTGGATTTTTAAGGATCCACTATTAGTAAGCATTTCTGCAAACAGAGTCCTCGATTATTGATTAGCCATACCTTGACTCCTAAAGGCCAGCATATCCTTGAGAGTCTTTTATTTCGACGGGTAAGACTTGCGAAAGTACATTTCATACTCAGGGCTTTGTCCCATGTTGTTTTAGGTGAAGAAGCAGCAAACTTTTGTTGCTTCTGTTCCAAGGTGGTACCGAAAGAAGAAAATCAAGACTGAAGCTGCGGGAGGAAAGGTCCTCTGTTAAGAAAAACTTTTTACTGTTTATCGGGAGGGGTTTTTGCCTCCCAGGTTATGTAATAATATTACTTTGCACTCTTATATTTTGTTCTGTCTGTAATAAATACTACTCTTTCTTACTTTTAAATAAATTAAATTACTGTAACTTCTTCCGCATTTCCGTACCTCCGATGTATCGTAATATCTGCGTGACGGGTGAAACGCTCTTGGGAAAGGTAAGGAATACAGATACCGAACTTGTCAAGTGATCAGGGGCACCTGCAGGGTTGTCTGAGGTCCGTTGGACAAGGACAACTGTAGGTGAGCCTAATGACTTGGGAGGTTCTGTCACATGTCGATTCTGACCTCCGCCTGGCCTTGATTAAGGCCTGGGTATTCTTTGTCCCAGAATCCCTGGGACCCTGCTGTGAGTGGCTCGGGCCCCACACAGAGGGGTCCGGAACCCATCCTAGGGGTCCGGTTTGCACCAGTGGAGGTCCTGGACCTTACCCGGAGGTCCGGTCTGTATATACAGGGGTCCGGCACTTTCCCATGGGGGTCCGGACTCACTGTTGATACCTTGGAGTACATCGTCTTCTCTGCCCACGTGGCAGCCCCGGAGCCGTCCACGTGGTGGGGTCGAGCGTTGTTTACCATGCGACTAGAGATAGCCGCGTGGGTACCACATCTTCATACTGTAGTAAGGGGTACCCCTGTTTCAAGGTACCGAAAGTTGATTTTCCGAAGATTGAATGACTTGGCCTCCAAGGCCGATCCTCAGAATCCTCATCCCCACTTTCCACACCATAGCTATCGCTGTCACCAGTATCTTCAGATAAACCTTCTAGTATCTCTTTAGTAATTTTCTCTATGTTTGTTTTTGCCATCGACTCGACAAATCCAGTAATATAAGGATTCACAACCTTCTTCTCCTCAAATAGCTTCTCCTCTTCAGTCAGCTTCGTCTCCTCCACAACCTTCTTTTCCTGAGACATCTTTTCTCCCGAAATGGTGAAAACATCTCTTTTAAACCGAAGCTCAGATAGCTTGAAAATCTAGCAAGTGCTAGTGAGCAAGAGCTATAAGATTGAGAAAATAATGCAAATAGCAGAAACAGCGTATCAAATGCAGCTAGGGGTGGGTGTTCGGGTTACCCAAAAATTTCGGGTCGGGTAATTCAGGTTTTTAAAATTTTGGGTTTTGAGAATCGATACCCTAAATTACAACGGGTTTTGCAATACCCGAAAATTCGGGTACCCGGAATTTTGGGTTCGGGTATTCCCGAACTACCCGAACTATTGTGTCAGCTTCATAAAAATACATACATCTTATTAAATTAGTATAAAAATATAGTTTGAATAATTATATACATGGCATATAAAACATAAGCAATTTACACTCACAAGTTATGCACACTTACATATAATTATAGATGTACAAATTAATAATTAAGCATGACATGAGTACAAGACACATAAAAGTTCGGGTAATTCGGGTATTTCGGGTACCCGAATTACCCGAAATAAATTCGGGTTTTGCAAGTTGCTACCCGAAATTCCCGAACAAAATTTGGGTTTCGGGTATTTCGGGTTCGGGTTCGGGTTTTGGGTTACGGGTTTTTTGCCCAGCCATAAATGCAGCTGATGTGAGGTCCTATTTATACGCCCAGTGCGCTGCAGATTGGAGGGGCCCGTCTATCATTGATTATTGCTATTCTAGCAAAGGGAAGGTGTTTTTTCGGACCTTCGGCTTAAGGCCTTCGTCCATGTCGCTGTCTGAATTCGTTATCTTAACAAATTAATACTGCGAGGGGCTACTATTGGGGGCCTTCATCTTCCGAAGGTCCTAAAAACATGATTTAACAATGTTTTCCAAGTGTGACATATGAACAGGTACCTTCGGACTCGGGTTAAAACCATACGTGATGTGAAAAGCATGATTGAGATGAAGGCTGATGTTGCTCCGAAGCTACACGTAAGGGAGCTTCGGCTAAGTGGCGGTAAAAGGAACCGACCTAAAGGGGAAAAGGCTATTTAGTCCTCGTTGGTTTATCCATAAGTCAATAGTAAATATAAAGGGCATGAATGTAAATTTACATAGGCTGCGCCCTGTGCCTATAAATAGATGAACAGTACCCCCGTACTGTTCACGCTGACTGGTACTCGCTCGTGCATCACACTTGTACTTTCACCTTCTATCAAGCCGAAGGTATAAATGTAATTCAATATTGTTTCTGTATATCCATGATAATGTAATAAATATGTATTGATAATGTCATGTGATTATTCATATTGTCTCTTATATTTCGTATGCTTCTTCTTCTTCTATTAACATATACCGCGATGATGAAGGTACGTCCTTCATGACCTTCGTCTGAAGATCATTATATCCTAAGGGAAATAATGCTTCGAAGGACGAAGGGTATTAACCTTTAACATTTTGTGTTGCCTTGTTCTTAATTCATAGCATTTGAGAACAAGTCCCCAATAGCTGCTAAGGTCTGACCAATTGCCTGGACTGCTTGGGTCTGCATCAAGAACATCTGTCAATGGTCATCGGGGGTGGGGGTGGCAAATGCTGTTGCGGGGCTACCTCCTCTTGGGGTGCCTGCTGTTTAGGCTAAGCACGCCTCGCACCTCTGCGCCTGTTCTCAGACATCTGTAGAAAATCACACACATATATCAAATCTGACTCTGCAGTCTTTTAGCATAAGAAAATATGTATAGAAGATCTTCATAGAACTGGACAATTAACCAACTTCACTGGCAGCTTCTCAGATAAAGAGGAAAGTGGAGACAAATGGATTACCCAACTAAATAACTGACTTTATTAATAACTACACCAAGTTGCAGGGGATACCTATCGCTTGGTGACAATCATTACAAAGATCCAACTTCAGTACATGTCCACCATAACAAGCATCCAACATAAAATAAGCAAACTAACTCTAACTAGACTGACTAGACTGAGACACTGAACTAAGAATTATTACAGACTCCGACTCTATCGATCTAGGGATCCAAATCAATTCGGGTCCTGCAGTCTGGGGTACCATAGTCGAAGCGACCATAGGGCAGTGAACGGTAAGGGTGTTGAATCCCGACAGGGGCGGGAGAACCACCATCCAGATAGTGGCATGCTGCGCACTCAGCACGCAATTCCGCAACCTCCATCCGAACCTTACCCAACTCGTCGAGGGCGTGGTCCAACTTTGTGTTGAGCACGACAGCCAAGTTGACCATGTTGTTCAACCTGGGATTGCCCTCACCAACTGGCGAGGCAATCACACCTCCAGCACTGTCGATCGAATGGCGAGGGTAGTACTTCAGGTCGAGGCCATCAGCTACCCCGCTGAACAACGAGCAATACTGAGAAAGTGCATGTCGTGCTGCATCTTGCATGGCTGCCTCGACAGTATCCCTCTCAGTAATAGAATAGTGCCCTGAGAAGGCTTCTGCACCCTTGAGATCATCATCCGGACGGCGCACCAAGCAAGTAGCCTCCCACTGGTCCGGGTATAACCCGCGACGATGCTGGTAGACTACACAACGGTACTGGATAGACCAAGTGGGTCAGTCGAAGGCCCGACGCAACAGGGTATCGAGAGCGTCGTGGAAGTGACACCTGCGAGCGACGTCACGAGTGATGGGTCTAGCGATCCATCCCTCTGGCTCCGGCTCCTCCGAAAGCTCTATGACGTGGCTCGAACTGCCACCGGCGTCGTCGTCGTCTCCGTCTCCGTCAGGGTCTCCTCCAGCAGTCGGGATGCCTTGAGGTGGTGCAGGGGGCATCTCTGGCTGAGGTGCAGGGGAAGGCGGCCTCTCAGACTCCACCTCCCGCTGAGGCGAGGGGGAAGAGTCATGCTGCTCCTGCTCCTGGCGTCGGCGCTCCTGCTCCTCGTGCAGGCGACGATGCAGTCTCTCCAGGTGGCTGGACTGACTTGGCACCGTGCGACGCAGTGGACGCTCCGCCAGGCGGGAAGGCAAAAAGGGGATCACAGACTTACGTGCAGTGCACCTGATACGGGCCATCTACAGAAGAAATCGTAAGCACAAGAGTAAGAGTAGAACTATGAGACAGAAAGTAAACAGATAGAAAAGTGAGACAAAACTTTTTGAGATGAGTAAATAACATAGAGTTGGTCGAGATGACCAACTTTTGAAAGAACTCTAAGGTCAAGGTAAGAGTAAGGGTCTATAGTCCTTAGGTCGACCATTCTAGTCTAGGTTAGCGGTTCTACAGTCAGCAAGGCTTTGATACCACTTATGTCACACCCGGTTTTGGAAGGCAAATCGAATGTGAACCATGTATGTGCCAGGATCAGAAACTCACATACACAGGAATTACATAATTGGACATCATCACACAATGCCCGAAATAAATAGCGGAAAGGTACTTTATTACATCAAGATGTCCAAGACATCCACAGAGTCTAATACATAACCATTGTTCAACATAATTATCAAAGTGCGGAGTAACGAAACGTAGAAGATAAGCCTACACAGGCCGCTGACTGGGGGTTGCCACTAAAGTAAACTAAAACTCGTCATATTCCTGGAACTCCTCGAAGTCCTCCATGTTGCCAGCATCACCTCCTGAGCATTGGGTACACTAGGGACAACTTGGGGTGGGGGTGGTGTGTAAAGCAAGGGTGAGTACACATCAACGTACTCATCAAATGTCCCGTTTGGCTAAAGTGGACTAGCTGTATATGGAGTTGAGGTCAAGCAGTTGCTTTTAGTTGGTCAAGTATTTATTATTATTAGTAGGGCCAAGTTTTAGTAAATAACCCAGTTATTACCCATAAGTACCTCCTCAAAAGAGGAAATACCAGAGATCAGATTTTATAACATCATTGTTAATCATCAACATAATAGTATCCAAAGTTCTTCTAATCAAAGAGGATCCCAAGGCTGTTCTTAACCGTGAGCTCGGCTGATATACCAGTTTTTAACACTCTGCAGAGGTTGTACACTTTACCCACAAGTCATGATCCCTTTCCAGCCTGGGTTGTACAGACCCGATCTTCACTACCAAGGTGAATGGCCAGGGATACACTATGTAGCCTTTACGAAGACTCCCCTGGTGCATAGCTGCTCGTTAGGTTTCGCCAGTCGTACAAACGCAGTACACCTCCCCAAGGTGGGTGACTAACAAAACCAAATCGAAAGAACCTCTGCACCCCAACCTTGGCAGAGCGAGCACTACGCCCCAACCCCCATTTACGGCCCTCCGGCAAAGCCAACTACACCCCTAGGTTCATCTAATTAATTAGCTAAGGGCGTCCCATTCCACCCTCATGGTTGTACTGTTATCCCGGGTGGTCACTCCACGAACAGGTCCTTACGGAGAGGTACTCAGGAAAAAGGCCTGAGCCCCCTAAGGTATCACAAGATCATCCACATAATCAGGATAACAGTATAGTATCATAAATGTTCACATCATGTTCATTGATTAAAGGCAATAGCAGCATGCTAACCATGATAACCCAAAAAGGTAAACAAGGATAAGTGAATACAGACTAGTCAATCCTTAGGTTTCATAAAGTAATGTGGGACAGTGAATCATAAAGTATGTAGGACATAATGGGTCAGAGGACACTTGCCTTCGCCAGTTGGTTGCTCAGGAAGGTCTCCAACAACACACTCAGGAACCTCGGACTGCTCGTTGTCTAAATAAAGCGAGCATGCATTCAATACATTTAGAAAGTACAAAAGAACACCACACCAAACATGTACAAACATTGGAACACATCTTAAAAGGACACAATACTACATAAGGGATAATGAATTCAAAGTATAATCATAAACTATAATATACATTAACTTTATTTGGAAATAGATTATTATTTACCTAAGTGTTACTTACAAGTGCATAAACATAGATTAATTTATTTTATTGTGACCTAAAATTTAGAACAGGGATGAACTTATGTAATACATATTATTAATCTCACAAGCTTAAACAAGTTTAAATCTCTAAGCTTCTCCTTTTATTTATTTTATTGCATAAATAGAAATGCATCTACATTAGTTCATATTCAATCCTAAAAATTAGAGTGCGCAGTCAGTAAGTGAACCTATTTTATTTAAACAGAGAATAATTCTATGAACATTTTACAATTTTAATCACTAAACTTTGAGTTCATATGCAAAAGTTATGAAATAAACAAGTTTGGGAATTCAAAATATGAAATTAGGGCTAATTCTGTGAATATTTAAAAGTCCAGGGCTAAATCTGCAAGATTACAGGGGTCTACGCGCGAAAACCAGGGACGGCGGGTTGATTTCTAGTAAACCAAGGGTCTCTTTAAGAAAACTACCGCGCGAAGGGGTATCGAGTGAATCTAACCGTCAGATCTAAAACCAACGACTGAGATTAGATTTGCGGCCGAGGGCGCGCGCGCAAGCGGGTGAGCACTGACAGGCGGGCCAGGGCGTCAGCGACCGAGGGGGGCGCACTGACCGAGCTGGCCCAGCGCCAGGGGACTTGGGCGCTGACAGGCAGGCTAAGGGCGCAGGGCGCGCGTGCGCGAAGCGGGACCCGTGGTCTGGGCCATGCGATCTGGATTGGGCGGAGGGGATCAGAGGCAGGCCAAGGGCGCAGGGCGACGCTGCTCCTCTCCGCGGCGGTGAGGTCGCCGGAGTTGAGGCAGGCGTGAGCTACGGGAGGTCCGGGGTCGCCGGAGTTGGGCAGAGAGGAAGAGGGTGCCACGGCGAACTCGATGGCGGGGAAAGGGCCATGAATCCACGGGCAGAGAGGAGGGAACGACGGTGAGAAAGCCTCGGGCGGGCTGGAGCAACTCCGGTGAGCCATTCTGGCCACGGGGAGGGGTCCTAAGGCGCGCTAAGGCCTTGGCTAACTTCAGCAGAGGTAGGGGCGACACAGGGACCTACTCCGATGAACTAGACCGGGCTAATCGGCCGGCCACCGCACGAGTACGGCGGACCACCACGGCCGAGCACCGGCAAAGGTGAAATTGGCCTAGCACAGGGCGCAATAGGGGAAATTGGGCACGGGGACGGGTGTCTCACCTCGGGCGGAGCTCGGGGAGGCTTGGAGCGGTCTTCGGCGAGCTAGATGACCAGGAACGCGGGCGCGAGTCTCCGGCGGCGTCTGGCGACGAGGGCAAAGCGCGAGAGAGGGTGGAGCTGAGCGAAATGAGGCGAGGGGTGTGCACGGGGCACTGGCAGGGCTCTAAGAAGGGAGCTGGGCGTGTGGGTGGGCGTCGTGGCCGAGAAATCCGGCGACGTGCGCGAGTGCGCAAGCGCCGGTCCACGGCGAGTGCGGAGGGGGCGGAACTGACAGGTAGGGTCCACGGCGCAGAGAGAGAAGAAAGGGGTGCGTGGGGCAACGGCTCAGTGACTGGCGATCCGGGCCCGCGAGACAAAGACAGAGAGAGAGTGCGCGGGCGAAAGAAACTTGCAACGACAGATCGGCCCCACTGGGCAGCAAGCGAGAGAGGGAGGGCGCGCGAGAGGGAGAATTGCCGCTGACAGTTGGGGTCCGCCTGTCAGGCGGCGCGGGCGCGCGGCCTGGATGGGCTTAGTGGGCCGACTGGGCTGCTTTCCCTTTTTCTTTTTCTCTAGATTTACTAATTTCTTTTCTATTTCTTTTTCTATAGGGTTTTCAAATCCAAATTCAAACTAGGTTTCAAATTCAAATAAATTCAAACTTGTGCAACACCTCAAAGAATATTTTAAGCTCAGCATGATGCAACATGTCATGACTCATAAGGTTTTGACAAAAATAAATAATTAATCTCCACTAGTTTAAGCTATTTCTAACCAAAAGGAAAAGAGAGAAAGAATCTAGAGAGAGAAAACCTAGAGTGAGAAAAGGAAGAGTAACACATGATTTTGGGTGATAATTAGAAAGAAATTTTATACCCTCAAAATCAGGGTGTTACACATCGGACAGTCCGGTGCCACACCGGACAGTCCGATGCCCTCTGACTTCATGGCTCTGACTTCTGCTGCTGCACTGTTCACTTCGTCAGTACTTTTATAGTTGACCATTGCACGCAGATAGTCGTTGCCCGCTGGCTCACCGGACAGTCCGGTGGCACACCGGACAGTCCGGTGAATTATAGCGGAGCACGCCTGCGAAAACCCGAGAGTGGCTGCTTAGACCCTGTACGGTCCTGGTGCACCGGACACTGTCAGGTGGCACACCGGACAGTCCGATGCGCCAGACCACAACACACTTGGTTCCTTTTGCTCCTTTGAACTGGATCCCTAACTTGAATATTTATTGGTTTGTGTTGAACCTTTGTGCACCTGTAATACATGAATACTTGACAAACTAGTTAGTCCATGTGTTTGCGTTGGTCATTCAACCACCAAAATTAATCATGGGAAAAGGTTAACCCTGTTTCCCTTTCAACACCTTTGTTCCACGCCACATGGTCTCCATTATAATCATAAATTTCTATCTTAGCTTTTGATAGGCTTGACATTTCAAAGAAAAAACTTATACTCTTCAAATGATAAAGAGAAACTCATTTTCTTGATAGGTTCAAGAGAAACTCATTTTCATTTCTATGGAACCATTCATCCTCATTTGATATTCTCCAAGGTGTGATACTACACAACATGAACTTGAAAGAAATCATTTATTTCACAGGATATAGGCTAAACTCTCCCTCAATTTGTGCATGCAAGAGTACACAAAGTACACTTATGCACATCAATAATACGAGGTTAAAGGAGATGTTTGCACTATATCCAATTGAAAGTTTAAGAACTGAAAGTATATCAATTGAAATCCTGAAGGGTAAAGCCTGCTAATATGAACCTCAAACCTCATAATGAAGTATATTATAAGATTATGTCACTACTTCTTCATTATTTGGTTTACATGATAGTTCAACTTCCTTCTTGATTCACTGTGATTTCTTTTCTCTTTATGATTTCTTACAACCAAGTGATCTTGAACTTTATTCATCTTTGTTTGGTTCGATCATACTTGATATGAGACCCATTGAAACTCAATGATTTAAAGAACCAAGACTCTTATATTTGTAGATTTTGAATCCATCTTCAAACAACTTGGAAGGACCTTGTTGAAACACTTAGAAAAGAGAGCATTAAAAACACAAGAGAGGGTTTCACAAATGATTATCCTTATATGTGGAAGGCAAGCGAGTTGCTAAAATAGAGAAACCTCAAAATATGGACTAAATTTGCCTTGAACTCTCATGCACAATATATTTTGAATGACATGGATAATATGCATGGTTATTCAATGAAGTCCAAAGGTCTAATTTAAACCATATTACGGTGAGTGTCTAATATATAAGAATCAAATCCAAATTAACTAGAGAGAATATATCACATAGTTTTGGATTGTTGACCATATGATAATATTCATTATCTTACAATTGGACCTTTATTTCATAATCAACAACGTATGTATATCCTCAAGTGCTTCTTCTTCCTTAATGGCTACACATGTCACAAAAGAGATAAGATTTGAAAATAACATGCACTTGAGATTCAGTTGTTACCACCCTTGCTACTATATCCAAATATGATTTATACATCAATTATCGAGCACCCAGCTTGATCCATTTAAGGAGTGATCCTGCAAAACAAGTTTAAGATTCATATTTTGGTACCCAATTTGAATTGGGTCCTTTGAGATTAGTAGTAAGAGCCTTGGGTACCCACACATTCCTTATTGTGACCTTTCTCTTTGTGTAGGCACCAACATATACTTGACAACCATCTTACATGGTTTCAAGTCAATATGTAATCACACAGATAAGAGCTAGAGTTAAGAATAGGAGCCTTTTCTCCTTTTGTTACATTTCACTTAACTTGATCTTGAAACAACCTATGTTGACCATGTTATATGCTTAGATGGGTTGTAGCCATGTGCCCTTCGTCCATGGTTGTTTCTTAGGGACTTATTCTTGGCTTCAACTTTTGTTGATACATCATCGTTGGTGAACGTATTCTTGATAATGTACCTAGCTTGACCTTGGGTACACCTAGCTTATCAAGGTTAGTCGCACAAGCATTCATATCATAAAGACAAGTTATGCATGGAATTTACAACTTAGTGATCCAATTTAGTGTGAAGCATATGGATACCGATATAAGTAGATTTCTAAGATATCAATTTGTAGGTTTCCAAAATTTAGAGTATGGATCACTAATTTCATTTTTTACAGTTTAAAAAAACATATCCATGTTAGTGTATACGCATATGATGAATATTAACTGAAAGAAAGGATTCATATGCACTTTTAGTTTTAATTGTAAGAGAATTTTAAACTGCATCAAGAGTAGCTATTTAGAAAACGAAGGTTACAATCCATATGAATGAGATGCAAATTTACCATTATGGATTGTCTTAGTATAGCTTACTAATGGAAAACTTATTCTCTATGACACAAGATATATATAATGTGCTCCTACTAGATATGTGCATCAAGTATTTTAATGACTTGCCAAATGCACTTTCAATTCAGTTAAGATTCTCAAGAGGAGTACATTACATATATTGGTTAAGGCATGGCAAATTTGCAATGAATCAACTTATGCCTAAGAATACTTACCACCATATAGAACGTACCATTTGTTATATCAATTGAAAGGTCTTACTATATTAGATGGTGTCATCTAAGTATTCTTCTTTTCTTCATTTGTGGAGACTTCCTTCTTCAGCTTGTTATCTCTTTTCCTTTTAAAACTAGTCGAAAAGCACTTTGAAAAAGAGGTATCAGTAGTACAAGGAAGTATTTAATGAATGATGATATTTATATATGAATGGCAAATAAATCATCATTTATGAGGCATAAAGGCATAAATTAAATTCCTTTTAAGTTAATGCACATGATGGAGTGAATTAACAATATGCACCAATTTACAAATTTAAGCCAAAAGGAATTTAATCTTCATATTGACATTTCTTTCCATAGAATAGATTATTACCAATTGAAAGAATGCCACTTGAAAGGAACTACTATTGATCAACTACCAATTGAAGCAAATAGTTCCATACCTTTGCCTTGAGCATTCCTAATCTTTCTTTTAGGTGAAGATTAACCTTTAATGCTTGTGATTTTACCAATTGAAAGAGCACAATCTCTACTTATGAATTTCCATGAAATATCTTAAAAAGAGATTGCATTTGAAACACAAGCAATAGTTTCCTATTTAGAAACCTCTATATATGAATGACACGAAGGTCACTAAAATAAGAAAACCTCATGATATGAACTAAATTACCCTTACAAGCATCATACATAACATCAATTGAAATAAGATGAAACTAGCATGATTATTTAATTAAGTTTATAGGGCAAGTTTAATTCATAACATGGTGAGTGATTAATGTAGAAGACTCAAAACCAATTTAAACAAGAAGGAATACATCACATAGTATTGGATTGATCTTCTTTGAATGTTGAATGACACATTCCATTTGAGAAACACATTCTCATGTTGTGAAACTACATAAATCGCTTATATAAAAACATTAGTCTCACAACTCTAGTCATATAGAGAAGTTCTGTTTTGATAAGTGCTTTAAGAATTTGAATTTCTTACTTAGCACTCTATCCATTTAAGAATTCAGGATAATCCTCTTTATGTCTAGGTCATGGCAATAATACGATAATTCATTTGAAATATGCCACGAGTTAATTATCATCAATTAAAGCATGTAGATTGCCACATATAAGAATAACAAATATGTAATCTACCATATGATTGGAACTTTTCAAAGATAGGGTAAAATATTTTAAGTTCATTCTCAAGTGCTTCATTTTTCCTTTATGTGGCTACGAAACACACAAAGGAATATACTAATTAAAAGCAATGTGCACTTAAGATTTAATTGTTACCATCCTTTAGATATCCTTAGTTGTAGGCCTTTTGCTTGATTCCCACAAAAGTTAATCCTTACTCCCTACAACACAAGTTCTTGCTAGAGATGAATATGAAGTTAGTGATATAACAACTCAATTCATCTTTGGGTCAATCTTAAAGGATAGACAATGTAAGATTGGTAGCTTGAGATAAGAATTGAGTTAAACTGCTCAAGCACACCAAATCTTCATATCATCTCTGGGTACCTGCAAAACTTATTAAGTACATTTTGGTACCCATTTTTGGATGGGTCCACCAAGGTTATCTAATAAGTACTTAGGCACCCAAATGGCCTTTGTGCTAGTTTTAGGTGAACTAATTACCTTTCTAGCACAAGTGTCATTTTTGCGTCTCCTAAGCGAGTATGAATGAATTGACATGGTAGGTTTAGGATACTTACTCATGGGACAATCCTTGCAAAGGTGTCCCTTTCTTCGGCAAGTGTAGCAAATATGATTTTTAATTTTACAAGACTCCTTGCCTTGCTTCTTGTTTGCTACATGGTTAGTGAACCTCTTTCTTTCCAAAGTTAAGCCACTATCTTTTATGTAGGGACATAACTTAATCTCATGTCCCTTCTCATGACATTGATAACACTTTCTAGTGCATCTTCTCTTATTTGGAAGAGTGGCTTGTTTGTTACCTTGTGTGAAGCATGTGGAGGCGTGGTTGAGGCACTTGTCATGAGCTTTGGCTTTCTTCTCTTGATGTTTGCTCATGCCTTTCTTAGGGAACTTAGCATTCTTTTGAAGGGGGTTTGTGCATGTTGTGGTTGTCCCCTTCTCATGCTTCTTCACCATGTTATCACGGTTATCGTGAGAAGGTTGAACATGACACTTTCCCTTCAAAAGAGTTAAGCTCCTTCTTAGCCTTCTAACTTCTTCCTTGAGCTCTTTATTTTCTTGTGTGATAGAAATATCACTAATTCCTGGAATTTCTAGCTCAATGGAAGATAGGCTTGCTTGATAACAATAATTGTTAGCACATAGTAATATAGTTTCAATTTCAACACATGTGCACATATGAGGTTGGTATGATTTCAAATTAGTTAACACAACCTCATGAGCCATTTCTAACATGATATGTGAATCCATAAATTTATTATGAGAGCACACAAGCATATCATGTTTTTCTTGCAAAGCTAGATTTTCAATATTTAGCTTTTCTATCGTGTTATTTAGCATATTATTTTCTTTTTCTAATTGAGCAACATATGATAAAGCATTTGAAGTACTAGTTTGCTCAATTTAAATCTTTTCGTACCTTTGGACCAAATCATCATGAGAGCACTTTAGTTTCTCATGCTCTTTGGTCAACTTCTCCAAGTCTTTGATTTTTTCGATGAGTATATCTTCTTGCTTATGAAGCATTTTCTTTTGTTCTTCCGCTCTTTTCATGAGTTTGAGCAAGCTCATCTGGTTCTTCTTGCTTAGTTGAGCGATGAATTTTTTAAGATCATTCTCATCTTCACTATCACTTTCATGTTCATCCTCATCCTCACTTTCGCTTTCACTGTCACTCCCATTAGCAACAAAGCACATATGAGAAGTGGATTTGAAAGATGAACCTTGTGAAGAGGTGGATTCATCGTTTGGTCTCCATCGATCATTTTCTTCTGCTTCAATCTTGTTCTTCGCCTCATCTTCCATCATTTTGAGGAACATCCTTTCGGCGATTCTCATGGCAAGGTCTATTGCCCTAGGATCAACATCTACACCAAAATATGAAGTCGAGGCAACCTCAATTTTTTCAAGCTTAGAAGCACTTTCGTTTCCTAATCCCCCGACATGATCTTTTCCTCACGCGGTTAAGCATTAGAACGAGGATTAGGCTTTGATACCAATTGAAAGTTGCCTAGAGGGGGGTGAATAGGCAAGCAGAAACTTTTTCAACAAAAACTAGAAATGAACTGGGTAAAACCGGTTCAGCCGGTGTCAAAATCGGTTTAGCTGGTTTGCACGAGCTCAACTAAAGAATGAGATATAAACTGAATTGATCTCGAAATTCACCCAGTTAACTTTGGAAATGAAATGTTCTAATTGATCCACAGGGTCCAAAGTAGTAGATCTGAGAAGGGCGCTTCTCAAAATCCACACACCAAAAAGATATAAATAAATCTTCCACGGAATGCTGAGACAACGAAGAACACGAACAAACACAATGAGCAAGAACACAAGAGACACAAGATTTATCTCGAGGTTCGGTCACACCACCAAGGTGCCCTACTTCCTCGTTGAGGCGCCCACCAAGAGTCGTGTCTCTTTCAACCCTAATATCCTCCCTTTATCTACCACAAAGGTCAAGCCCAGACACTAATCTTTGCTCAAACGAGCGGGTAATACAAACTTTCTTGTGGTCTTCCACAAGATTTGGAGACTCACAAGAGGCACCTAGTCGTCTAGGAGCTAGAAGCTCCAAGAGTAATGAATTCACAAAGAACTCGATGTAGTACCAAAGCTCGAATCAAGAAGAACGAGAAGGATTTGGAGATGAAGCACAAAAATCGCAGCTCTTCAATATCACTCAAAAATTTCTCTCCAAAGATTTGAAACGGGAGAGGCAAGAGGTGTGTGAGAGAGAGTGGGAGGTGTTTCTCAGGTTAGGAATGAAGTTTGAGTCGTGCTCTTATGTGGGGGAGAGAGGTAGAAGTGAGTATATATAGGTGGGGCTCCAAAACTAGCCGTTTTTTCTTTTCGGCACAAAAACCGGCTAAACCGGTTTCCACCAGACTGAATTCCGGTTCAGTGACCGGCTGAGCCGGTGGGTGGACCGGAGTCAAAACCGGCTGAGCTGGTCCAAAACCGGCTGAGTTGGTTTTTGAATACCAGCTGAACCAGCCTGAAACTAGGGGTGGATAACGAGCTAGCTCGGCTCGTCCGAGTTCGAGCTGGCTCGTTAAGGTAACGAGCCACAGAGTCAGCTCGGCTCGGCTCGTTTATGAGCTCGAGCTAGCTCGTTTAGCTCGCGAGCCAGAGTAGAAAAAAAATAAAATGAACATAATAATTATTTTTTTGTTAATTTCAAACTAATTTAACAATAGAAAATAGTAATTATACTCATGGTTTCACAAACCACGTCAATATAACACCAATTTAGCACAATTCATCACTCATTAATTCACAATTTACATACATGTTCATCAGTTTAACCCATAATTATATTTGCATAGACCAAATTAACACATAGACAGTTCATTAATCATTAGTTTAATCCATAGGTCATAGACACCTCACATATATAAAACATGTTTATCAATTATTCTATAAATGATATGCATGTAGTTTTGTTTTGCAGGAATATGGTAGCTCGTTTAGCTCGCAAGCTGGCTCGTTAACGAACCGAGCTAGGATGTCAGCTTAGCTCGTGAAAAAATTCAAACGAGCCGATCTGAGCCGAGCCGAGCTGATCATGAACCGAGCGAGCTAGCGAGCCACGAGCATTTCGTCCAGCCCTACCTGAAACCAGCTGAGCCAATGTTTGAATACCAGTTGAACCAGTCTGAAAACCAGCTGAACCAGTATTTTCCAGAGAGCAATTTTGGCCAAGATAAACTTAAAAAGGTTGTACTACATACTTTCACTAAGAATTAACGAGGGTAAAATAGAAGTTTTGGATCAAGGATTTTGAGCTTTAGTACCAACACCAACCTTCGATTTGGATCCCCCTTGATAGTATGATGATTCCTATACTCAAGTTAAATAAAATATAATTAAGTAAACTCCTTGAGTCATTGGTGTCTCATGTCTGATTTCTCCATGGCATTGCTTCATAAGTATCATAAACATCTTTGTCTCACCTTTTGAAGCAAACACAAATCAAAACCTGTGACTTGTACCATTTCACCATATATGAGTTCAAATCATGGCTTCAAGTCACCTTACTGATGCATCAACATATTATAACTCTTCATAGCTGATTAGTTCATCGACTTAGTGCAAGTACTCTCTTCTTCACCTTAGCCATGGTACCCCAGTCCACAAGCCATCTCTTGGCCTTCACCTTCGCTCAGTTCCTCGAAGCCCTTTCCTTGCTATCTTCACCCTATCAAGCCATTCTTGAGTCACATCATATTGAGCATCCATTGAGAGAATCATTTCTTCGATATTGTGAACCTTGTTTGAATGTCATCTAGATATAAATGCTAAGATCAATCAAGCTCTAGTTTGATTCTCATAGATTCATATATGGACTAATAGTAATATGGTCAAGCCAATTCATGATTCCTCATATCTCATTCACTTTGGCTTGACCAATCCTCTTAATCACTTCAACCTCTATTCTGATAATATTTATGCATAGTGATTTCTCAGGTCTTGTCCATATATTCAAACCAATATAGAGACCATATTATATCCATTTGCATTGTCTCACTGTTATTTAACCTTGTGTTGAACCTTTGTTCACTGATCATTATACACTATTCAAGTATGTTCATCATACTGAATTTCCTGTTCAACACTTAGCAAACTTGTTAGACCTTTAAATGTGTTGTTATCTAAATCACCAAAACTCAAAAGGGATGAATGCACTTTCACTTTCATAGTCAATTTGCCATACAGTTTTCACTAGTGAATTCTCGAAACAAAATTAGTATTTTATGTCATAGAAAATGAGATGGACGTCAATGTGAGTAGACTTATACAATAGTTACAAATCAAGTTCTATTCTAGATGTTTTCCTTTTATAGGTATGATTTGTTTGGTATATATTTATTTGTGTAATGGTATATGTCTATTTATGTAATGGTGTATGTACGATGTGCAAATCTATATTAGAAGTTGATTTCGTGGTAGAGGACCCAAATACGTTTGAGGAAGTCTCACAAGAAACTTTTGAACAAGGCAAGTGGATTCTCCCTCTGCATTTCTGATTGTACCCAAATAATGCATACAATAATATTTACTTTTGGATATTTGCATAAACATGATGGGTTTTGCCTAAATAGGATAACCTAAAAATACCAACCCTATTCCTTGATTAACTTAGGATGAATACTATGCTTAGTAATTATGCTACTGCTCAATTTAATCGTTATGATGTCACTCTTTAAAGATATTATTGTTTCGAAGATGAAATCTATACTATTGATGTTAATCCGATGATTAAACAAGATCATTTTATATGAAACAGAACATGGAGTGACCACCCGAGAAAACAGTGCAACCACGAGTGTTATCATGGTTGTGGCTTTGGTAAATAGCTTTATAGACTCAGTGCTTATCAACCCTACCTAAAAGATGGGCAAGAGGGGGTGGCAGTGGTTTGGTGGCAGCTCACGTTAACATAGGGTGGTAGTCTTGGCTAAGTTACCTCAGCCAGAGGGTCACCAATACTGACGTGGAAACCTTAGCGGGTGACTTTGTACTAAGTATATTTTGTGAAAGCCTCATAGGGAATCCCTATCCATTCACCTCGGAAGTGTTTAAGGGTCTGCAAAACTGGGTTAGAGGGGATACACAGCTTGTGGGTAAAGTTGTACCACCTCTGTAGAGTGTAAAACTGATATATCAGCCGTGCTCACGGTTAAGAGCAGCCTGGACCCTCACATGATAATTGAACTAAAAGATGGAGAATTAAATCGTAATTCGGTGATTTTTAAATGGTTTTGCTTAAGTGGTTTCACTTAAGTTCTTTTGCGATATAATCATATGCTCATGATTAATTGGGATTTTGGGATACACTTACAATTAGTAAGTTGGGCGTTGTTAATAAAATACTGACGAACGAAAATGCTTACCATATAACCATAGCCTACCTTGTTAATCTTGCATAACTCCTCCCATTTGTTAAGCCCCCATCGTAAGTGAGCTCACCCCTTGCTAAATTTTTTATCAGAAGTTGAAGAGGAAGGCTTTGACGAAGATATTGACGAGTACTGAGTCTAGAGACGCTCCGGTCATCTTCCTGTGTGAGATTGCCCATGATATTTCCATTGTACTTTGATAATATACTGTTTTGAGACTCTTATGTTTGGATGATGTAATGAAGTTACTATACTATCTTTTACGCCTTTATTTCATTGTCTTTTGATATATTATACTTGTGACGTCAACAAATGTGTGGAAAATGGATCCTGGCACACATATGCTATGCATTCGGTTTTGCCCCTAAAATCGGGTGTGACAAAAGGGGAGATATCGATGTTTGTCATGTTAACACCAATCACCAGCTAGCCGATATCTTCACCAAGCCTTTAAATGAGAAAAGGTTTTGTAAGCTGCCTAGTGAGCTAAATATCTTAGATTCGCGGAACTTAGATTGTCTATAGTATATATTTGTTTCTATGTTTTTATTATGTTATTATTGAACTTGATTGCATATTTTGGTGCTCAAGTTGTAAAATATCATCCCATACCTCACAAGTTGTAATATTTTGATTGCATATCTTTAGGGGAAAAATATATTACAACTTGACCCTTTCAGACTAATATGTTTGCTTAAGTGATTTTGGTGTAGTCTCAAAGGTAGATTGAAAGGGAAATGATGAACTTGGACAAAGAAACAGTCTTCCACTCCATAACTGTATCATTGTACCGTGTTCAAGTTGCCCTTGGTGTTTTCATTGCCTTTTTGCTCTTAATTCGCAATTTTTGGTGAGGCAACAAGGTTTTGAGGCCACTAATTTCTCTGTTTTGGTGCTTAATGCCAAAGGAGGAGAAATTAAGGTCAAAGCAACTGGATCAACCGCCACTTGTGAATTTCAAAATTTATTATGTTTAGAACTTGTCTTTTGATCAAAACCCTCTTAACAGCAAGAGGTGCGCTCTGATTGCAAAACTACTCTCTTGTGGGGGGTAATCTTTATTATGGGAAAAGGGGGAGCTTTTGGCTTTTGATCAAAACTAGTCTTGAAAATGTCTTGACTTGCAAAACTAAAGTGTTTTTGACATAGAATTTGTTTTGCAAAAGTAACCAAGTGGTGGCAAAATGATCCAAATATGCTAAATTCTATATTAATTCTATTGGTGTTTGACTTGACTTCAGTTTGCAAAAGTTGGTTCATATTCGGTTATGTTAGTGCCTTTTATGTTGCTTTTGATGTGTTGGCATAAATCACCAAAAAGGGAGAGATTGAAAGGGAAATGTGCCCTTGGGCCATTTCTAATTGTTTTGGTGATTAGATGCTCAACACATTACTATGAACTAACAATAACTCCTCATAAGGGCGTGAGCACAGGTATTCGTAAAGCAAATTGAGAATTACAAGAAAAGGCACCCTTTAGGCTTGAAAATGGGCATACTGAAACCTCTATGGATCAAAGTGATAAAGGTATGCTTCTAGCACTTAGTCAATTGTTTTAGGTACTAGTCATGTTTGTCTAAGTGCTAGGGACCGTATGAAATCGAGCCAAAAGGAGCAAAAGAAAGTTGGCACAAAAAAGAACAAGATGGGCTAGACTCGGCAGCACCGGACGTCCGGTGCCCGTCTAGTCGTACTGGTCGCTCTCTGGTTCAGCTGAGCACCCTCGGCTATAATTCATCAGACGATCCGCGTGGAGCGCCAGACAGTCCAGTGTCAAGACAGCCAATGGCTATCAGCCACATCAGCCAACATCCAACGGTCAGATGGAGCACTGGACAGTCTGGTGCCCCCCACTGGACAATCCACTGAAATGGAAAGTGACCAATTAGGGATCTTTTGACCGTTGTACTGTGTAGTGTCCGGTGCACCCGCAGACAGGGAAGGCTGGGGGTTTCCAAATGAAGCTCCAACGGCTCATAGGTCCCTTAGGGCTATAAATGGACCCCCTAGGCGCAATGGAGCAGTACCCAAGCATACTTTGAGCACACTACAACTCCAGAACTCTGCGACCACGCTTTTGATTTGTTAGAGAGACAGATTTGAGTGTGTTCTTGAGCTGTGACTTTATCGTTTTGATTTGTGCGCTCTCTTCTTTGCTTATGTGTGTGGTGTCACTGTGATTATGTTCTTGTATGCGTTTCTACTCCCCTCCTTACTCTGGATTTGATTGTGATCACTTGTGTAAGGCGTGAGAGACTCCAATTTGTGGTTCACAAATTGACGCATTGCAACGCTTGAAGCCCTAGGGCAATGCCTCAATACCTAATGCAGATGCCTTACTAGAAATCTCAAGGCGACTATGATGCCTTAGTCGGTGAAAATGCCTTACCGCTTAAGTGTTCCCTAAGTGATGCCTCAAAAAAATTTGTTAGCCAAACATACAGTAGAAGGAAGCATACAAGGAATACTTTAAATATTGTTGAAGAGGACCATGGATTTTAGATCGCTTGATCAGCTGGCCTGGGCGATCAGCCGATTAGGGTGATTAGTCACCCCTAATCCACCCTAGTCATCCACCTGGTTCCCAGGCCCAACATATATTTATATACTCTTCACCTAGGGTGATGGACCCAACGGTCCATCACTTGGACCATCCTGGCGTGCGCAGCTCCGCCCTCCGTGCGGCTTTGGCTCCATGCGGTTCAGCCCCGCACGGCTCATGCCCCCGCATAGCTCTGCCCCGCGCGACTCGGTTCCTAGCCACATTAAGTCATTCCAATCAACATTAAGTCATTCTAATAAATATTAAGTCATTTTTTAGAACACGTTAAGTTATTTATTGTTTTCAGTCATTTTTGTGAGTTTTCTCATACATTTCTTATGTTATTAGTTCAGTCATTCGAGAAAATATTAAGTCATTATAGCGTCCAGACAATAATTTAAGTCATTATAAATAACTTTAAGTCATTTCAAAGTCTAGGTAACATAAATATTAAGTCATTTTTCAGAAACCATTAATTTATTATTGTTTCATCCATTTTTCTAGGTTTTCTCAGACATTTCTTATGTTATTGATTCAGTCGTTTCAGAAAATATTAAGTCATTCTAGCGTACAAACAACATTTAAGTCATTCTATAGAACTTTAAGTCATTCCAAAGTCTAGTCATTTTAGGCTACATTAAGTCATTTTAGGCTAGATGGCTTGGCCCACGGTGGCTCGGTTGGGCGAACGAGGGGGCGGCTTGATCTGCCGACTGGGTAGGCTGGCTCGGTCGGCTTGTTGGGCGAGCAGGGGGAGCCGCTCGGGGAGGGGGCGCGTCGGGTGGGTGGGCGCTCCAGGGTGGTCTAGGTGATAGAAAGTTGGGTCCATCACCTAGAATGATGAATAGAACTACCATATATATAGGATCGAGGTAATAGAAGCCTAGGTCTTCCATTAGTATCAGGAAAACCCGGCCAGGCAGACCCCGCTCTTGTTTGCAGGCAGGGACGACGCGTGCCCGATGCGTGTGTTTTTGGCTCGGGCGGATCAAAGCGTAAAATGTGAACCAAAATAGTGTAAACGGTCACAAGTTTTAACGTAAATCACAGATATATTACGTAACAGAGAATGGGCCTCGAAAATTACGGCGTGAAAATCGCGCGTGTCCGATTGTGCACGGGTTCTAGCTCGGGCAGATTTTGATGTAAAACGTGAACCAAAACAGCGTAAATGAGTACGAATTTTAGCGTAAATCTTTGACCTATTTCGTAGCGGCGAATGGGGCCCGAATTACGGCATGAAAATCATGCACGCCCAATCGTGCGCAGATTTTCTGGCTTGTGCAATTTCCAGCGTAAAACGTAAACCAAACCAGCGTAAATGAGTAAAAAATTTAGCGTAAATCGTCAATCTGTTTCGTAATGGCGAATGGGGAACGAATTATGGCGTAAAACTTGCGTGCGTCTGAGCGTGCATGGGTTCTATCTCAGACAGATTTCAACATAAAACATGAACAAAAACAGCGTGAATGAGTACAAATTTTAGTGTAAATCGTTGATCTCCATTTTGACTTTCATAAAAACTCTACATCTTTGTCATTGATTTTTTATGCGTTAAAAAAATAAGTATTTCTATGCTTTACAGAAAAACATAATACACGGTAAACTATGGAAGGATCATGATAGATACGTCTAATTTACAACCTGCAACCTTTCTTACCATGTCCATAATACTAACTAATGTGTGTGTATATTTTTACCATGGTTCAAAAATCTGAAAAGGAGCCTGCCAATGCTAATAATATAAACATATCAGCAAACATGTTACGTCCCAAACCAGCTGATCAATATTAAAAAGCGGGATCGACAGCTGATCAATATTAAAAAGCGAGATAGAATGACATGTTGCCTACCTTAACTTTGGAGGATGCTAAACTTCTATATCTTTTAATCTAAAAACTCAAATACAGTAACATCTACCCTATTTAATCGAACAGAGTAACATGAAGTAAACAGACTATGCTCAATTACAATATTGTATGCATATCCTAGTGACAGAATAACACTAACTGAACACATGAGGTCTGATACAGACTGCAACCTAAAGAACAAGACAAATGAGATATTATAAAATCTGAAACTCTAACCAACTTCACATTGAACATAGGCTGCAAAAGTTTGAAAGAAACTATAAAAAACCAAATACATTTGACAATTCCTGAATCCAGTACCCCCTAATATATAGCATATTTGATTCATATTATTGAAGAAGTTACTAAGCAACATCTTTTTGACAATTGTTAAACAAATGTAGACTTGCATATCTGTCAGTTTGTACTTTAGTTGTTTTAAATTGGGAACCTACTGACCATATAGACTTTGTAAACCAACTTAACTCCCCTCCCTGCATTGCTAGCCACAAGATAATTAGTTGATATACATGAAGTGATGAAGAGCTGCAACACTTGCAGCATCCTATAATGTGGTCAGATTAAATAACCAATTTGACTCACCTTGCCTAGCAAGGTATGCCTTGCGACCATGCCCAACCTTGCAAGCACGGCTAGTAGGCAAAGTTGAGCAAGGACACCAAGCATAACAAAAAAAGGAGCAGTAAATCTATTGAATATGCTCTTGGTTCCAGAGGCCATATTAGTAGGTATGATGATTCATGATTGTAAAAATAAAAACTTCAGTAGGTTAACTAAAACAAGATTTGCACAAATGTATTGGCTATTGTGTTAAGAGTGCTGAGTGCAAGCCTCAGATCTCGACTCGTACAACAATTGCTCATTGCCCCATGCCATCTCGTACAACAATAGCCTCAGATCTGGCTATTGTGTTAACTGAAACGGATCGCAGATTGGAGAAACAATAACCTCACTGAAGCACAGATCTCAACTCGTACAACGATTCAAACCATTGAAATTCTAATGCTTACTCTATCGGTCTGCCTCGGGCTCGTAAGAGAAGAGATCGGGATCACAGAAGGGAGGGGGAGTCTAGGAAGCGCATGGAGAGGTACGGACCTGCGCCTTATCAATGAGCCTAAGCGCAAACATGGAGACGGGGAGCGGTGCCTCATAGACAAAGGAGTGGTTGATGCACTCGTTGTAGAGGAAGCGCGATAGGACACATTCGTCGGCGGTGAGGCCAACGAGCACTACCCAACTTGCTCAGTGGTGCGAAGCACCTTCCGCTAGTAGGAGAGCTCGGAGGTGGGCTTGCTGACGGTGGTGAGAACCACGGTGAGATCCAGTAGTCACAACGGCGCTGCGCTGGGTGGATCTGAATCTGGGCAGTGTGGTGGTTTGGGTCGAAGAGTGGGGCTCAATAGCATGGGTGGAGGTGGCCGGTGCGAAGGTCGCTCGCGTTCATGTCAAGTGGAACCGTCGCCGCTAAAACCCTAGTTCTTTGCACACAACAACTGCCGTGAAGGTTGGACAGAACGGTCGGTTTTTATACGATGGTGTTATAACAAAATAAGCGTAGACTTATATACAACAACGCGTAAAGGGTCTGCTGATATATCCGTGCGTGCGTGCGTGTGTGTCCATGCATATCTGCGACGTGAAAATTTGGAAGAAACAACAGGTCGGTCAACAGCAGCAACTCGTGACTACTGTAAGTCTAAAACTAGTGACTACTAAAAGTCTGAAAGTGAACACAAAAATGACATAATATTGAGAGAGTCAACCAGTCAGGTACCTTCAGAAGAGTTGCTCATCTCCGAAGTGTTGTTGTTGAAAGATAGGCGGCGGAGGGGGAGAGAGCAGAGAACGGAGAAGAGTGAAGAACAGAAGAAGAGAATGGAAATGGAGTTGGAGACTCTAGGAAGCAAGTAGACACACTAACTTGGAGTTGTTGTCCTAGCCTCTGGGTCCTGAGAAGCAGAAGAGACGACTGGACAGGGAATTTGAAGAGACTAGGCGTTTGGACTACCCAGAGCGCATTTAAGACTAAAATGGCTTTTGGACTACCTAGAGCGCATTTAAGTCGATCAGCTGATCGCCACTAGGACTCGTTCTATATCACGATTAGGCGAACGATAAGGACGATCAGCTACCCTGATCGAATCGATATCTCTGATTGAGTAATCGCGATTAGTCGGACGATGAGTAATCACGATTAGTCGGACGATATGTAATCACTGAAGAGAACAATGAGATGAAGGAAGAAGCATCTATTGCAATTGGGTCATCTATTATAGCAACAGCTGGAGATGGAAGATATGGCTCCCAATTGGATGATGATCTGCTTATTTAGTAGATGTTTCAAATCTAAAATTTATGAATATACTATTTTATTCATCATTTAGATACATTTCATATCTAATTTGTTGTTCTAGACTTGGATATGGTTTAATTATGGAATCTAGAATTATAGACCATTTTACTTGGTTGTTGGTTGCTTGGTTATGTGGTTTAATCCTTTACTTGGCTGCTTTGTCATATGGTTCAATTATCTAATTTTGCTTCATTGCTTAGTTGTTGCACTGCCACTTCTTACACATTTAATCCTTGTTTCAAGTGCAAGAGCTGCAACTCAGCAATATTGGAAGTGGGACAGCCAGCAATAACACCTTTATTACCCATCGAAAATTCAAAATTCACAACGAAGCACTAGCAATTGACTATCATTCTAAATTATATGCTATTATACTGTTATAATGTTATACAATATACAATTATACACTGTATAATTATAATATCGGCCCTGCAGTAGGTAAGACGACCAACTGCCGACTAGGGTTGAATAGTCGCCCTAGTCGTCGACTACTCATCCTAGGTGATCTAATCGCCCATAAGCCTACTTGGGTCAACTAGACAATTTAAAAACATTGAACCATACCACTTTTTTCCTGCATAAGGTAATATTCTCCAGATGAATCTGTTTCACTGCAGTATGTACACCAACCTAAATCAGAGTGAAACCAAAGAATCAGCAACAGCTACATCCAAATTACCATTTGAATCATGAACCCATAAACCAGAGACGAAATACTCTAGCAAAGATAAAAGAACACAGGCTCAGTTCGTTATTACAGAGTAGGTATTTCAGCAAGAATTAACATGAACTAAACTGAGTTCTAAAACCTCATTGGTAGAATCAACCAACTCAAGAACTGCAGTTTAATATACACCACCTAGACAAGACCGGCTGACAAAACTGAGCTGGTATTTGACTTCCCTTCCCAAGTAATTAATTAATATATTCCTTCTATACAATAATAATGCAAAGTATGAAGAGCATAACTACAGTTTAGACAGGTTTACTGAGTCATTTTCTCCTGACGCCCTGAAACAATAGTAGTGAACGGCGTACCTTGAATGATCAAAATTAAATTGAGAAACAGTCAAACAATCAAGTAATTAATACAAAGCAAAATCAGGATTTAGTTGTATGTACACTCCATGGGCTTGTCAAGTACTCACTCTATCCTGAAATACAAGGTACCTAAGAAATTTTAGGACCAAATAAGAAGTCTGACAAAAGAATAAAATCATTAATTAGTTAATTTGGTTGTCAACTTGGTTAATTTTCTAGTAACAAATAGTGTAAAGATCCATACAAGCATGTCATACCAATCACAGGAGTCATTTTGCGCCAGATGGTGCTTAAAAAGGCATGCATGGATGTGGTTGAGCAACCCGGAAAGTTTATAATTTGGGACAAATTTTGAACCTTCAATACCTTGTATTTCAGGACGGAGACAGCATACAGAACAAAGTGGATAGCATAATCAACTTAGGACTAGTTTGGAAACTCAAACCCCTTTTCCCACGGTGAGCAATCTTAGAGGGTGTAAATTGAATAAGACATTTAGTTATTTATGTGAGGTTTTCCTTCTCTGGGTCTGGCTCCCCTTGTTTACAAACTAGCCCTTAGTGTATATGTTTTCCTTCCTAATTTTAGTTTCCAAGAACAGCTATATTTATGACAATAACATGAATCCACCTAATGATTCTATAGATGCAAGGCTAGAGCTATTTCTTGTGTGGTGTAAAGTATTTTCTTTGTCATTGTTGAATATTTACCATGTGCCACACCATCATGCCTAAGGTTTCGTTCTGCATATGCTGCTTGAAGTTAAGCAGATTCTGTATAAACACATTAAATTAAATACTTGATACTAAGATTAGAGAAGGGCAGACCTGGTGCAGTGGTGAGGACTGTCTCAATGAGTCACCAGGTCACGGGTTCAAAACAACATCTCCGTATTTGCGAGGAGAAGACTTGCCTCGGTTTATCTCTTTCACAGACTGTATGTGAGAGCCTTCAGCACTAGATCTGGCCTTTTTATACTAAGTTTAAGGGAGAAAAGGAGACAGATGTCAAAACAGCAGAACACTTAAGAAACTCAGATCTCTGAGGTAAACTATTTAAGAATTACGATAGCTACTGTTGGATAACACAAGAAAAGAGGTGCAGCACCTTCTTTTAGGGCAGTGTAGCACCTACTGAATGCAGAAAGTCATTGAGGACCCATGATCCATTAGAACTGCATATGTTAAGTTTATGCAGCTGTGCATGACCAACTGTAGTTGGAGAGATAATATGTTTGTTCAGTTGACATAATATGGCCTATGAAGCTGAGCATACAAGGAGATCACTGGACGAGTCTGACCCATCGCTTTCTACAGTGGGAGTGGCATTATCCACCAAAACAGATTTATAGACAGTGGACTGAGAAAGTAACAAACGAGTTTTGGTACTAGGCTTCATGCCTAGATTTAGCATGTCTCTGATCAATGCAACAGCAGAGTCGATGCGCTTTGACTTAATTAGGAGCACTGCTACTGTGTTGAATGATATACTGTCCATTTTTGCATCCGCACATTCCATTTCTGTTAACAACTGCTTGACAGCATGGAGATCCCTGGTCCTACAAAGCCCACAAAGCATCACATTGTATGTACAAGTGTTGGGTGCTAATCCTGAATTTTTCATCTGGTCGAACAACCTGAAAGCCTCTTCCACCAGATGCACACGGAAAAGACCATGTAAAACCACAGTGTAGCACACAGAATCAACAGCATAATTTTTCCGTACAGCCTCTCTTAAAATCCTTAAGGCCGCAAGGCTCTGGCCCTGTCTAACAAGACCACGGAGGATTGCTGCATGAACATATGCATTCAATTCAGGAGCACTGGCAATGATATTGTGGTAGACATCAATTGCATGGTTTACCCTTCCTAACTGGCACAAACTATCCAGTAACCCAGCATGAGTGTAGCTGTCTGGGCTGGTGCACGTGTCAATTCTATCAATGTAGAATTGGATGGCTTCAGATGGAAAACCTGATTTGCACAGACTACTCAACACAGAATTGCAGGCCACAAGATCAAGAGAGATATCGGAGCTTAAAATCAAGCTGTGAAGAAGGCCCATATTCTGTGAAAACTGCAATACCTGAGCTAAAGTAGATAAAGTGTATGCATCTGGCTTTATCTGACTGCCAAGAATATGCATGTAAATATTTAGTGCCTCATTGTATCTTCTCTCCTTTAGCATGCTGTCCATCAGAACATTATACAAAACAATGTCTGGTCTGCAACTAGCGGACATCATTGACCCCAAAAGCTCGCTGGCCTTTTCATGCCTACCAGCTCGCAACAATCCCCTGACAAGTGGAGTGTAGGTGACCACTGAAGGAGAAGAACCAGAATCCGCCATCTTTGCAAGCATATTACAAGCCTCCTCTAGTCGCCCCTCACGGCACAGACGAGCGATCAAACATGTCCACATGGCTGAGGTGAGATTGCAACCCGAAACAAGCGCGAAAGAAAACAGCTGCAGAAGCTCAGACATAGTTCCAGCCTTACTGCAGCAGGCAAAAACCGCAGTGAGAGAAGCTGCACTTGGGACAAACCCCAGCTGTAGCATTTCAATAAAACAACTCCGGGCTCCTGACCAGCCCCCAGCCCTGCAGAGATGGGTGAGCACAATGGCGTAGGTGAGGTAATTGGGTGCCGGGTAGTACTGCAACGTGTGTCGCGCTGCGTCGAGATGGCCTGTCCTGAGCTGGACGTCGAGGACGACATTGCAGGCGAAGGCATTGGGTTGGAATCCCCAAAGGCGCATTTGATAGAACAGATCGAGTACGATAGGGTAGAGCCCCCCGCGCCAGTAGAGCCTGAGCAGGAGCAGGAAAGTCTGGGGCTTGACGTGGACGCCGAGGGCCTGGAGCTCGCGGATAAGCTTGTTGGCAGTGCCGAGGCGAGAGGCGAGGCGGGAGGCGGCGGGGAGGAGGCGGTCGAAGGAGGAAGGCGGGTGGAAATAGCCGGGGCGGCGGGCACACCACAGGAAGAAGGAGAGCGCGATGCCGTCTGAGGGGCAGCGAGCGACGGCGGCTTCGACTATCTGCGGCGTTGGCAGCTGCGGCGGAGGCTGAGGCTGGGGCTTGGAAGCGAAGAAAGCGGCTGCGAGCGGCGCCGTCCTCCTGCGCGTGCCGTGGAGCATGGAAGCAAGTGAGCGGGTACCGAGGCGTCGTCGCAAGCATTGCAAGCCCAGACGACGCGCGGGAGGGAAGTAGGGAACACAAGCAACGGTGCGGCGCTCAATCGCCGCCGGTTGGCTGCCGCACGGCGGCGGCGTGTGGGCACGCTGCTTCAGCTGCAGCCTGCAGGTAGCCCATGAACGTGCGGCCCACGGGCCCAGCCTGAGCCCACTTCCACGTCCTATACAAATGGAAAAGAAAATTATATTAGCACCATCAACTTATTGGTGGTGGACTCATGGTCTACTTCAGTCACTCACTATAAAACTAAAGACAATTGCATGATCGTCTCTTCTCACGATTCTAACTATATTTTTATCCCTAATTTTCGAATTTTGCACCATTGTGCTTCTTTTTTTAAACGAAACACCTGATTCTGTTATAAACACATAACGATGTTGCCATTTGCCCCTTTTATTATCAACTTTTTTGCAAATTTGCTCTCGCTTTGATATAAAAGTTAGTATAAGTAAGACATAAATCCGACTATAAATTTGAAAATCCATTTTTTTTCCAAATTCAAAGTTTTAAAAACATCAAATTTATTGAAAACAAATTAAATTTAACATTACATTTTAACGATTTTTTATTAATATTTTAATTACAATAGAAGTTTAGAGTATAAGTAAGTATGACTAAATCGATCATAAATTTGAAAATCAATTACTTCAAATTCAAAATTTCAAATACTTCGAATTTAATAAAAAATTAAATTTAACATTATAATTTAACAAAATTAAATGTAATGTTAAATTTAATTTTTTTTCATTAAATTCGAAGTAATTGAAATTTTGAACTTGAAATAATTGGTGTTCAAATTTATGGTCGGACTTATGTCATACTTATACTCTAAACTTTTATATCAACGTGGGGTGCAAATTAGCAATCAGTTGATGATAAGTGTTTTCATTAAATTCGAAGTATTGAAATAAAAAATTAAATTTAAGGTCAAAATTATGTCATACTTATACTCTAAACTTTTATATCAAAGTGTGGGCAAATTTACAAACAATTGATAATAAAAGGGGCAATGGTGCAATGGTACGAACGTATTTTTTTAGATAATGCTTACAACGAAATAGGGGCAAACAAAGGTTTTTGTTTCAAAAGGGGGCAATGGTGCAAAGTTCGAAAAATATGGATAAAATGGATTTAAAATCGTGAGCAAGGTCAACCATGCAATTGTCCCATAAAACTGTGTATTCTACCCTCAAACTATTGAAAATGCTAAATAATCCCTTGAGACGGTTTTGAAAGTGGTTTTACTGATGTGTTATTTTTAGAAATCTATATTATGGGGGGTGGATATCCTTGGGTGGCCATAACTCGACTATGATCCGTGGGTCGCTCGAGAGACCTTGTTGGGTCGGGTGGCTAGGCATCACAAGTTATAAGTCGGATACGACCAGACATAGGCGGAACCGTGGTTACATGGGCGTCAAGGCGCGTGGACCGAATCTTGTGCATACATAGGGCACGATGTGCTCCTAAGGACTCGTCGACTTCCACATGGGACGAAGTTGGTTTGGGTTGGCAACGGATGTGGGACGTGGTGCGTGGGACTTAGCTCTCCCATCTGCATAAGGCAGAAGAACCACCCCTAAGAAAAAGATAAGGCATCTCAGTAGGCATAGTCATCTTCTACCTCCATAACTCTCTGTAATTATAACCACCAAGCAAAACAACCTCGCAAACACATAGGGTGTTGGGTCGTAGTGCGAGCTGCACCGGCACACGCCCAGACTCAAGGACCATGATTCATCCGCGTGCCAAGCCAGACTGTTGTTGCGTCGGTCGGACACAGATTCGCATCAGTGCCTTCGCCTCGGTTATCCGACATAGTGGCTCCGTGTAACACCCAATTTGTAAAAAAAATAATAAATAAATAAAAATAAAAGAGTACATCTCAACCTATGTATTTCCTCGTACTCATCATCACATGGTAATAATCACATATGAGAAAAACAAATGATTAAGACCACTAAAATAAATCATGTCTCATGTGGGAGCTTTGATTTCTTGTATATTTAATAATACTGATAATATTACTAAGGGCACATTAATGATGAGGATTAGGGAGTTAATTCAAATTCAATTATAGGATTTGGAAATAAAATTAGAGATAAAAGAGAAGTAAGAAAAGAAATAGAGGAATAAGAGAATTACATAAAATATACCTAGAATTATATTTTCGGAGTTGGTACTTTAAATGTGCAAGGTAATTTGAAGATAAATTTGCCACAGTGTCAGATTTAAATTTGAAAGGAAATTTGAATTTGAAAAGAAATCAAAAGAAATAAAACAGAAAATCGAAAATATCCCCAAACCGCCCCATGGGCCGTTTTCCCATCTGCGCGGCCCACTCAGAGCTCCTTTTCTTTTGTTCTGTCACGCTTACGTGTGGGGCTAGGTAATCAGTGAATGAGGCCATGCACACAGGTGAAACGTTCTCCTCGCTGACGTGTGGGTCCACGGCGTCATGGCGTCTTCAACCTCCCAGACCGAAGCTGCCGCGCGGATCTTGCGGGCGTGGCGCGACCTCCCCCTCTTCTGCGGGACACTCGTGGAGGACGCCGCTGGTGGGGCCTGTTCCAAGGGACCTCCTTCCGCACGCGTAGGCTAGTCCCGCTCGGATACTTTCCCCAACCGGACTCAGTTTCAACCAACTGCGCAAGATCTACGCGGCTCTAGGCGTCACCTCCGTAACAAGCGCCGATCAATCCTCACAGCTCCGGACTCGTTCCTCGCCCTATAAGACGACCGTAACCCTCCTCTCGTCCATCCGAAGAACAGAACCGGTGGCAGCTGAGAACTTGGAGGGAGCCGCCGCTGGCGCTCGCGGTACACCCCTAGCCGAGCCTCGCTGTTGGGTGTTGGACTTCCCTAGGGCCTTCCTGGGCGATTGCGCGACGTTGTCAGGGGTGGCCGGTGTCGCGGATTCCGAATCTCACCGAGATGGAGTCGCTGGCATTGGCGCTGGGTGGCTGTGCGGCATGGATGAAGGTAAGGGGGGACCGTTGCATTCTCCTGGGTGTCCTCTACGTGTAGCGCGGTTGGGATCCAATAGTGGGTACGGGGTTCGAATTCGGGGTGTCCGGTGATGCTCCGCCGTGGAGGCCCGACGACAGCGCCGTCACGGTGGGTTCCTGGCCGCCGCGTTTGCTGCGGTGGAGGGAGACGACCACGCGGGAGCCGTCGATCTACGAATGAACGGCTCTGATTGATGCGGTCCTACCGGTGCGCATCAGCCTTTGGATCTGAATCCGTGGGTTAGGAATGGTCCGAGCTTCATAAAATCTAGGGCTTTGATTGATAATCCAACGGTCCCTGTGGCGTACGGGTTCGGCAGAGATAGGATTAAATCGTGACCGTCCAAGGCTAATCGGACAGCTGCGATAGTACGATACCCCTTCACTGATCTCTGTTACAAATAAACCCTCGGATTACTATGAAATCAACCCGCAGTCTGTATGTAGTGTTAAATTATTAAACTTAAGACCTTGGTTTTAGCAGTTTAGTCCCTGGTCTTTCGTATATTAATAAAATGAATCCGAAAATAAAATTTTAGTACAAAATTTAATCCAAAAATTTGCAAAATTCATATCTTCCACGTTTTAACTCTAATTTGACCCGTTTAAATTGCGTTGGACTCGTACTAATATTACCTATACCATAGTAACCTTATTTTGTGATGAAACCTAGGATTAAAATTATATACTTAGTTTCTTTATATTACACAAGTAAATCTTCGGAAAATCGTAACGTGAGAACCGTAACTCCGATTTGATCCGTTCGAATTGCGTTAGGTTCATAATAATATCATATATATGACACTAACATTTATCACACCCCATACTTTTATTATTAGAACTTGGTCTAGCCTATGTTTAATAGATTAACTTCTCTAATCGAAGTTAACCTATCATTTGATTAAAAGTATGATCTCTAGTTAAGTTATAATTAAGGTTGAGTTAATTATTTATAGAATAGTCTCTCATATGTTATACACTAACCAATTTATAATTTAATAATTCAGCCACATAGATCTACCATAAATCCTAATTCCGTAACCGTAACTCCGAAATTAGTAATTCTCGTTCCCACGATCTCGTTACGCAGCGTAGAATATTATTACGTAGTTAATTCTATTGTTTGGTGTGATGTTAATTTTGCCTATACACTGTTTGTCTGTATTGCTACGTTTAGCAGTGAGGACATGTGTCACCTGAAGATCATCCTGGTACCTGGAATCTCAAGTCCCAGGCAAGTTGTGCCCTTGATCACTTCTTTTTACCCACTCATGTTCTAATTAATCATAATGATCTGCATAGGTTAATTTTGATGGGACCCAATAGGTTACCCTAGTTTGTCTATCTTTATACCTTGTTTACCACTGAACTTTTTGGGTAGTACTTGCTAGTGCTTTATGTGATTGTGGGTATAGAGATACACATTATTCATGATTACAATTTTGTTATCAGTTGTTATTTACTGTTCATGATAAGATCATTATGTTAATTGGAATATGGAGCGACCACCCGGGAAAACAGTGCTACCACAAGGGTTTATGGACGCCCTTGGCTGATTAATTAGGAAAGCTAGTGGAGGACTACCTTACCCGAAAGGGGCAAGGGCAGTAGGGGAGTGGTCAGTGTAGGGAGGTCCTTGGTTGATTTTGCTGCGATGGCGGTCAGGCAAGAACCCTGCATTGGAGCTTCCTATAAACTGTAGCGGGTTTTCTGAAGCTAGTGGAACTTTGTAAAGGCCTCGTAGTGTTACCCTGCCTCGCCTCCTCGGTAGAGGTGTATGGGAAGTCGCGATCCCTTGGCAGATGGGTAACATGACTTGTGGGTAAAGATGCGCAACCTCTGCAGAGTGTAAAACTGGTATACTAGCCGTGCTCACGGTCATGAGTAGCTCGGACCCTCACATGATTAATTTATGGAACTAAATTCAATTTGCCATATGCATTGCATCGCAGGTGATGTTATTACTTTTCTTAATTGGGTTGGTATTTACTTATACTTAGTAACTGCTAATAAAATTTTGACCAAATTTAAAAGCAATGCTCAGCTCTAACCATCCTCTTTGGTAAGCCTTACACTTCACGTGAGCTCCAACCTTTGGCGAGTTCATACACATTATTCCCCACAACTTGTTGAGCGATGAATGTATGTGAGCTCACTCTTGCTGTCTCACACCCCCCACAGGTCAAGAACAGGTACCATAGGATGAGGCGCATGGAGGATGCTGTGGCGAGTTCGTGATAGGTCTAGGCCGTCGTCTCCCAGTCAACTTTGGGTTGCTGGACCGTTGTCTCCTTATAATGTAATTATTTATTTATTTTGTATAGAACTCTAATTATATAGTAAAGATGTGACATTCGATCATGTGCCATGATTCATCATATGTGTGAGACTTGGTCCCAGCACACCTGGTGATTATGTTCGCGCCCGGGTCTTGGTGCCCCGAAACCCGGGTGTGACACTCCGACACGATGAACTCCATTGTCCACCTCCCTGACCCGGGTCTAGACCTGGATCAGTTAGAGGAAGAAAGGAGTCAAGGGCTTCACCACCCGCTAGACCACCACAATGTGTCCAACCGTCGCCATGATCGCTCGTCCCGTGGATGTGTCACACCCGGATTTAAGGGCAAATTCGGGCACGGATCAAATGTGTGCTAGGATCAAGTATTACACATATGATGACTCATGGTACAAAAATCAATGTCACATCTTTATTAAATAATAGAGGTTATGTACAAAGTAGCTAAATAAATACACCATATGACGACAACGATCCTCCGCAACCATAATAAATACCTCTCACGAACTCATCACATCATCCTTCATGCTCCTCATCTTGCAGTACCTATTCTTGACCTGAGCGTGAGTACAACAAGAGTGAGCTTATATACGTTCATCGCTCAACAAGTTGTGGGGAATAATGTGCATGAGCTCACTTACGGTGGGGGCTCATGTGCGTGTAAGGCTTACCAAGAAGAATGGTTAAGGCTGAGAATTGCTTTTAATAAGTTGGTCAAACTTTTATTAGCAACTACTAAGTATAAATGTATGCCAACCTAATTAAATAATTAATCACAATTTATAATAATCCCACATTGCAGTGCAAATGACCTTGATGATGGCATTGCTTTTAGTAAGTGTAGGGTAGCAATACTCTTGTAAAGGGGGTTAGCTGTTAACCTCAATGATGGCAACGCGATCAACATCAACCAACAAGACCAGAATGACACGTCGAAAGCATGGTGGGCTCTAATCCACAGGTCCCAAGGTCATCAAGGAGTCAACTCAGCGTTCATATCATCTCATGAATCCAATAATGAGGATCAGTTGGTCATGAACATCTGAAGATCAAAGCAATCGGCCCGCAAGTTGAGCTGGCAGAGTCAAAGTTGAATCGAAGAAACTCTGAACAACCGATGAACCAGTCTTGTTTTTCTTGCTAGCTTCTTTTTGAATCTCGGGGGCGAGTTTCTGTTAAGTGGGTTAGGTTTGTAACACCCTGAATTTTAGAGTACAAAATTTTCTTTGCTCTATACACAAAATTCAGGTGTTACACTCTCTTTTCTTTTCTTTTCTCTTCTTTTTTCTAAATGGTGAAAAGTTATTTAGTCATATATAGGTGTAAGCCTAGTAACATAAAATCCTAGAGAAGCTTTGATTTTTGCATTTATGTCGGTGCATAGTGTTTATGAGTGCAAAGAGTTTTCGAAACAAATTGATTTATCTCGAGGATGTTTCCAAAAATTCTCGAGAACCTTCGGAACACTTTTTGAGTAATAAATATGAAATTCAGTTTTTTTTTCTAATATTATTTTTAATCCCTAAAATTTAGTATTTACGAAAACTATAACATTTCAAAAAAAATTATATATATATTCCTCTTGTCGAGCCCATTTCAGGTCTTCTGTCCTTTTCGCGGGGTCATTAAACTGCCTCTTCTCGCGAATGACGTCCGGTCGTGCCTACCTCCATCTATCGTCATCTACCGCCTCCACCGACCCCACCTTGCCTCACTCCGTTGTACAACCCCGGCCACGCACGCTCCTAGTCGCTACGTATCCCACTAGCTCGAGCCCCACATCAACTTCGTCTCGCCAAACCATAGTCCATTTTGCGTGCATGATGCGGATGTAGTCGCAATCACCTCGCCTCATTGTGCAACCACCTCGCCGCTATTGAGGATAGAAATTGACCGTGCGGATGGTCCGGCCCTAGGGTCGGACGGTCCGCACGTTCGTCGAATCAGTTAGGATTCCGAGTTTCTTGTGGGATTTGTTAGCTAAATCTGTGGGATTAACTTGGGAAACAACTTGTAATGGGTCTAGACCTCCCTTATATAGATGACGGGCTACGGCCGATTGAACCCCCCAGAATCGGTCAAATCAAATCTGTTTATCAGTTTTACCTTTTCGTTCTTCCAATTCCTAGGTGTAGGAGTAATTTAGCCTTAGGATTACATCTAGTTTAGTCTTCCACAACAACCTCTCTTCGACTCTACACTGATTAGAGGACCATCGGGCGCCTGCCGACCCGTAGCAACGCCTTGGAACTCTCCCCCTTGACGGAATCTCTCTTGGGGTGATTTCTAGGGTTCTTCACGAAGAAGACCTTCTGCGCTATCACAGACCATTCAGCCTTAGGCACGGACCGTCCAGAAGAGTGTAGAGTGGAGCCGCTCCTACGCCAGGTCGCGGACCGTCCAGCCTTGTGCCATGGACCGTCCGTGCCTCCGCAGAGATTACCGCCAAACAGTTTCTTCCCCATGTTTGGCGCCTGGATCGACGCCAACACACTTTTTGGTGACTCCACTGGGGACAAGGGTGTCTAGATCTACTAAAAATTGGCCCACAGATGGCCGGTTCCAAGGATCACATTAAGGTCTCCACCACCAACATCATCAAGCCGGCCATGGAGGCACTCCCGGCTATGACCAACAACCCTTTGAGGACCTCATAATGAGCGATCATAAGGAGGTGATGCGGCAATTGAATGAACAACACGACAAGGAGGAGGCAAAATTGTTGCATAAACTCTCCGAACGGCACAAAGAGGCGACGGAAAAGTATCTATCACACTTCGGTGGATCGCCACCAGAAGATCATCTGTCAAGGGGAGATCGATATGGAATCTCTCCTACCTCCGCTTCAGGCTCCTACTATAAGTGCTCTAGATCTATCTCTTACGACTTTCATGGATCAACGAGGAGATCAGGTAAAGAAATATGTAGATGAATCTATTAAAATGAACATACGTTCATACGAGAAATCAATTGCTCCTAGTTTTCCCTCACATGAGCCTAATATGGAGCCACCCGCGCCAAACACATCAGTTACAAATGGGTCACCCTTGGCCTACCCATCATATGGCATGCCGATGCACACGTTCGTCTCATCATCACAGGCGCTGCCACCAGGCACGCGACAGGCTCTGGACACAGTCGGACCGTCCGAGAGTCTTCTCGGACAGTTCGTATATGTTACAGACCGTCTGGCGTATTTTGCTGGATCGTCCGACCCTACACAAGCCCGCACACAAATCACTCAGATCACACCATACATGGGCGGATCATCTGGGTACAACCCCGGACAATTCGGCCTTGTCACGGACTATCCGGTACCTTATGCCGGACCGTTCGTATATGTCGTGGACCGTCCAGTACCTTACGCCGGACCATCCGGATATGTCATGGACCGACCGACGTATTTTGCTAGACTGTCCGACTCTACGTGAGTCGAAGCGTAGACTGCCCAAGTCGCGCCATACATGACCGGATCGTCTGGGAACAACCCTGGACCATTCAGCCCGATAGCGGACCGTCCGACCCCTTACGACAGACGGTCTGGGCACGAAACCACCCAGGCAACACCATATACGATTGGACAGTCTGGATATACCCTCGGGCCGTTCGGCCCGGTCACGGATCGTCCGGTCCCTTACGCGGACCGTCCAAGTATGCGTACGTAGAACCGAGAGTTGCAAAATATAAACAATTCCCACACTCATCACAGCAACACTATGGTGCCCCACCGGTGACATATTATAACCATGCCATGCCACCTCATGAACACATGGCTGAATATTCTTTGGCCACCAGAGAGCCTGAAAGATATAGAGAAGAAGGTGGTTGCATTAATAGGACACCTAACACACATCTCGAACATCCTTGGGAGGAAAGCCGACAGAATGATGTCAGGCAACCTGATATTTCCACCCACAAACTTAATGGAGGGCCGCTAGACGTGGTGGAAAGAATTAGGGATGAGGTAGTCGGGTTGTTTAGAGACAAACTCAGTGTTAGTGTGTCAGGCATAGGGCAGCCGTATCGGAAACCTTATAGTCATCGATTTGACTCCGTGCCATATCTGCAAGGGGTTAGGATACCGGACTTCTCAAAATTTTCCTGTGAAGGCGGGAAGAGCACGCATGAGCACATAAGCTAGTACTTAGCACACCTAGGAGAATTGGCTGATAGGGAAGCCTACCGTGTTCGTTTATTCTCACTATCTCTGACTGGTACCGCATTCGTGTGGTACGCAACCGTGCCACCTAACTCTATCAATTCTTGGGAGGAGTTAGAACAGAAATTTCATGAACACTTCTTCTCAGGAGAAAGTTAGAATTAGATGATTTAGCTTCAGTCTGACAAGGGCCTGAAGAATCAGTTAATGACTATATCCGGAGGTTCCAGGACACTAGAAACTGATGCTTTCAGATCTATGTCACAGAAAAACAACTAACATGGCTGGCTTTCAATAGGTTGTGACCTTACTTAAAAGAGAAATTAGATGGTACCCAATTCTTTTCGTTGGTACACTTGCACCAGTGGGCTTTGACCTGTGAAAGCCGAAGTAAAGAAGCATCAAAATCGGCTAGCCATAAGATGCGTCTAGTAGGGTGCGATTATTCGGACGATGAATGCACATATGTATATACTGCCGAACTTGTTTGGCCAGCATAGGCTAAACCTTCTTCATGTTCTTCTTTATAGTCGATTCAAAATAATCGACAAGAAGAAGTTAAATTTACTTTTAATGTTTCCAAATGCAATAAAATATTTGACAAACTGTTAAAAATGGCAACATTAAATTAACACATACTATTCCTCCTCCTGATGAATTGAAAAGACGTGCTTACTTCAAATGGCATAATTCTTTTTCCTATGCCACCAATGATTATAACGTTTTTCGAAGACAGATACATTCGGCCATAAATGAGGGCCAATTGAGTTTTCAGGAGATGCAAGTGGACACAACCATTTCCTATCAATACAATATAGATAGCAAGCAAAAGAGTCTTGGTTCGACCAGAAGTGGCTGATAAAGGCAAAGGAAAAACATCATCATTGGTGATCCTCGCACGTCGAATATATCACAATGAGGAATTGCTTGGAAAGCTTCGGACAAAAAGACTAACAAGTCCTAAGGCGCCGGGGGCATGCTCAATCGAGCAGTCGAGCAAAGGTTCCTAACTCGAGCATCGCAGACCGTCCGGCACCTATGCACGGACGGTTAGATGCTCATGCAGACGGTCCGGTCAACCAAGCCAGACAATCCGCCCATGGACAGAGGCATCAGCCTCCACACAAAGCTAAGAAGGGGATGTAGGGGCAAAGCACATGTAACGCACATGGTCAGCTAGTCAAAGTCAGCCCTACTTTTGATCAATTGCTCTCCAAGTATGCTAGCAAGAAGGTTGTTCTATGCAATCGGACAGCAAAGAAACCTTGAACAAAACGATCGAATAAGACGGCCCGAAAGGTGACGCAACATGCATCGCCTATTCATCCAATAATGCCAGCATATTTTCCACCCACCTATTCATCGTCGATGCATTATCCTGTTTAGATATGGAATGGTACGACTATGAACCCATGGTACATGCACTCCCTTTGTCTATTCAGGCTGGGGGCACCCCCATTCTATTCCTTTTGATCCATTGTTCAAATGGTCATGACCGAGAAAGATGCAATCTGAAATGGCTTTTATGCATTGGGGCTCTATTGAATGATCATTGTATTGGATTGAAAAAAACTGGTGACTTGCATCAAGCTTAGTTCATATGATTTTGGTTCGTCAACCTCCACCAAAAGGCTGGGGGTATATGTTGAGAACAGAAATTGACCGTGCGGACGGTCCAGCCCTAAGGCCAGACGGTCCGGACGGTCCACAGTGGTGGCGCGAACGGTCCGCGCATGCGCAGAATCAGTTAGGGTTCCGAGTTTCTTGCGGGATTTGTTAGCTAAATCTGTGGGATTAACTCGGGAAACGACTTGTAACGGGTCCAGACCTCCTGCTTTATATAGATGAAGGACTACAGCCGATTGAACCCTCCACAATCGATCAAATCTATTTATCAGTTTTACCTTTTCGTTCTTCCAATTCCTAAGAGTAGGAGTAATTTAGCCTTAGGATTAGATCTAGTTTAGTCTTCCACAACAACCTTTGTTCGACTCTACATCGATTAGAGGAGCACCAAGCGACCTACCGACCCGAATCAATGCCTTGGAACTCTCCCTCTCGATACAATCTCTCCTCGGGCGAGTTCTAGGGTTCTTCGTGGAGAAAAAGACCTTCTGCGCTATCGCGGACCATTCGGCCCTAGGCACGGGCCATCCGAAAGCATACAGAGGGGAGCCACTTTTGCGTCAGGTCGAGGACTGTTCGGCCCTGTGCCGTGGACCGTCAGCGCCTCCGCAGAGAGCACCGCCAAACGGTCTGTTCCCGTGTTTGGCGCCCAGATCGGTGCCAACAACCGCATCCCTCCCCTATATATATGCAGATGTTTCATATCCTATTTCTCCATCGCTAAAACCCCTCCCTTGTACAGATATCCACTTCCTCCTCCCCAAGTTCCATATCACGAACATGTGCCTACAGTTGCTGGTCATCATACATAGGTATCTCTCTTCCTACCCTGAGCCCCTCCCCTCCATTCTCTGTGGTCGAGCACCCCTAGCCCAATGCTTCTACCCTAGTTCCCATCCCTCTTATGGTGGCAACGCAGGACACGCCCCCTGCGCTCGCCTAGCCACCTTTCTCGGCCCGCACGCTCAGTGCGGCCAGCCCCTATCCCTCGGCGCGAGTCCCCTACATGGCCCTTGCTCCCCCTAGGCGCAACAATGGAGCCCCAGCCAAAGTAGTTCCCTACCTGGGCATGTGCCCTAGGACGTGACCCCCTCCATCCCACGAGCGTGTGGCCATGTGATAGTCGCCTAGAGGGGGTGAATAGGAGAAACCTAAAATTTATAAACTTAAACTTGCACTAAGGCCGGGGTTAGCGTTAGAATTAAATTCGAGTGCGGAAGATTATTTCTCTTGCTATGAGTTGCTCAATTAATGCGGATGACGTTTGGGACCAAACTCAAATCAATATTAGCAAGAAAACTTTAGAGAGAGGAAAGAGGGCAAACAAATAAAGCGAAGATCAATGCAAGTTAACACGGTGATTTGTTTTACCGAGGTTCGGTTCCAAAGAACCTAGTCCCCGTTGAGGAGACCACAAAGGCCGGGTCTATTTCAACCCTTTCCCTCTCTCAAACGGTCACTTAGACCGGATGAGCTTTCTCCGCAATCACTTGGGTCACTAAGACCCCGCAAGGATCACCACACACTTAGGTGTCTCTTGCTAGCTTTACAAAGCACTTATGAGAATAAGAATAGAGGAGGAGAAAGCAATCCAAGCAACAAGAGTAACAAATGAACACAAAACTCACTCTCTCAAGTCATTAAGTGATTGAGTTGATTTTGAGACTTGGAGAGGATTTGATCTTTGGAATGTGTCTTGGAGTGAATGCTATTGCTCTTGTATTGAATAGGAACTTCAGAACACTTGGATGCCATTGAAGGAGGTGGTTGGGCGGTATTTATAGCCTCCAACCACTTCCGAGCCATTGGCTGGTTTTGCTGGCGATAGGCACACCGGATAGTCCGATGGCACACTGTACAGGTACTAATCACTGTCCGGTGCGCGCCACGTCAGCGCGCCCGTTGGGGTTTGGAGCGGTCGACGGTTGGAACCCTCTGTCCTCCAGCGGCACCAAACAGTCCGGTGGCACACCGGACATGTTCGGTCTGTTTTGGCTTCACCGCCTGACATCTGCCTGCGCACTGTTCGCTTTTACTATTCACTGCAATCGACCGTTGGTGCCAGGTTACCGTTGCTCCGTTGGCTCACCGGACATGTTCGGTGTACACCGGACAGTCCGGTGAATTATAGCGGAGCGCGCCCAGAAGAAACCCGAGAGTGAGATGTTTGAGAGCTGCTTGGCCTGGTGCACCGGACACTGTCCGGTGCGCCACTTGTAGCACACTCTCAAGTCCTTTGCTCCAAATTTATTTGAGTCTCTAACTGAATTTCTTTCTTGGTTTGTGTTGAACCTTATGCACCTGCGATAGAGGACATCTTGGCAAAGTAATTAGTCCACGTTGAAAGTGAATTAGGCTTACACCTTTTTCCTAATTGATTTTGGTGGTTGAATTGCCCAACACAAATAATTAGACTAACTAGTTTGCTCTAGTCTATAAGTTTAACAGGTGCCAAAGGTTCACAATAAGCCAATAAAAAGACCAAGAAAGGGTTCAAACAAAGAGAGCAAAAGACAACCCAAAGGCACCCTGGTCTGGCGGACCGGACTGTCCGGTGTGCCACCGGACAGTGTCCGGTGCACCAGGGCACTCGACGATGAACTTGCCACCTTCGGGAAAATCAGAGGGCGCTCCGCTATAATTCACCGGACTGTCCGGTGTCACACCGGACTGTCTGGTGTGCTAGCGGAGTAACGGCTACTTCGCGCGCAACGGTCGACTGCAACGCATTAAATGCGCGCATGCGCGCGCAGAGGACAGAGGATGCACACTTGGCGCACCGGACAGTCTACAGGACCTGTCCGGTGCACCACCGGACAGCCCAGAGGCCCCACCTATCAGAGCTCCAATGGTCGAACCCCAACAGCTGGCTGACGTGGCTGGCGCACCGGACAGTGTCCGGTGGCACACCGGACTGTCTGGTGCGCCATGCGACAACAGTCTTCCAACGGCCATTTTTGGTGGTTGGGGCTATAAATACCCCCAATCACCCCACATTCAATGGCATCCAAGTTTTCCACCTTCAACACATTACAAGAGCTATAGCATTCAATTCTAGACACTCCAAAGAGATCAAATCCTCTCCCAAGTCCAAAGACAACTCAAATCAATAGTGGCTAGTGAGAGAGTGATATTTGTGTTCATTTGAGCTCTTGCGCTTGGATTGCTTCTTTTCTTTCTCATTCTTCTTGTGATCAAACTCAATTGTAACCAAGGCAAGAGACACCAATTGTGTGGTGGTCCTTGCGGGAACTTTGTGTTCCGTTTGATTGAGAAGAGAAGCTCACTCGGTCTAAGTGACCGTTTGAGAGAGGGAAAGGGTTGAAAGAGACCCGGTCTTTGTGACCACCTCAATGGGGAGTAGGTTTGCAAGAACCGAACCTCGGTAAAACAAATCATCGTGTCTCGCTCTTTATTTGCTCACGATTTGTTTTGCGCCCTCTCTCTCGGACTCGTTTATATTTCTAACGCTCACCCGGCTTGTAGTTGTGCTTAAGTTTATAAATTTCAGATTCGCCCTATTCACCCCCCTCTAGGCGACTTTCAATTGGTATCAGAGCCGGTGCTTCATTAGAGCTTAACCGCTCGAAGTGATGTCGGGAGATCATGCCAAGAAGATGGGGATCGGCGGTGAGAAGTCCGCTACAAGCCACGGGAAGGCTCCATCCGGGGAGTCCGCCAACAAAGTGAAGGGATCCCCTTCACACAACAAGTCGGGTCGGAACGGTGACAAGAAGAAGAAGATGAGGAAGGTGGTCTACTACGAGACCGACTCTTCGTCGCCATCCACCTCCGGCTCCGACGCGCCGTCCGTAACTTCTAAGCGCCATGAGTGCAAGAAGTTTAGTAAGATTCCCTTACACTATCCTCGCATTCCTAAGCATACTCCATTACTTTCCATCCCATTAGGCAAGCCACCGACGTTTGACGGTGAAGATTACTCTAGGTGGAGTGATATGATGAGATATCACCTAACCTCACTCCACAAAAGCATATGGAATGTTGTTGAGTTTGGTGTACAGGTACCATCCGTAGGGGATGAAGATTACGATGAGGACGAGGTGGCCCAAATAATGCACTTCAACTCCCAAGCCACCACTATACTCCTCACCTCTCTAAGTCGAGAGGAGTATAACAAGGTGCAAGGATTGAAGAGTGCCAAGGAGATTTGGGACGTACTCAAGACCGCGCACGAAGGAGATGAGGTGACCAAAATCACCAAGCGGGAGACGATCAAGGGGGAGCTCGGTCGGTTCCGACTCAACCAAGGCGAGGATCCTCAAGCCATGTACAACCGCTTGAAGACCTTGGTGAACCAAGTGCACAACCTTGGGACCACAAAATGGGATGACCATGAGATGGTCAAGGTTATTCTAAGATCCCTCGTTTTTCTTAATCCCACGCAAGTTCAATTAATTCGTGGTAATCCTAGACATACACTAATGTCTCCCGAGGAAGTGATAGGAAACTTTGTGAGCTTTGAGTTGATGATCAAAGGCTCAAAGAAAATCATCGAGCTAGATGGCCCCTCCACGCCCGAAGCACAACCGGTCGCATTCAAGGCGACGAAGGAGAAGAAAGAGGAGTCTACATCAAGTAGACAACCCATCGACGCCTCTAAGCTCGACAATGAGGAGATGGCGCTCATCATCAAGAGCTTCCGTCAAATCCTCAAGCAATGGAAGGGGAAAGATTACAAGCCCCGTTCCAAGAAGGTGTGCTACAAGTGTGGTAAGCCCAGTCATTTCATTGCTAAATGTCCATTATCTAGTGATAGTGATAGGGGCGACGACAAGAAGGGAAAGAGGAGAGAAAAGAAGAGGTACCACAAGAAGAGGGGCGGCGATGCCCATGTGTGCCGCGAGTGGGATTCCGACGAGAGCTCCTTCGACTCCTCCTCCGACGAGGACGCCGCCAACATTGCCGTCACCAAGGGACTCCTCTTCCCCAACGTCGGCCACAAGTGCCTCATGGCAAAGGACAGCAAAAGGAAGAAGGTAAAATCAAAGTCCTCCACTAAATATGAAACCTCTAGTGATGAGGATAATTGTAGTGATGAGGAGGATAATTTACGTACCCTTTTTGCCAACCTAAACATGTAACAAAAGGAAAAATTAAATGAATTAATTAGTGCTATTCATGAGAAGGATGATCTCTTAGACTCTCAAGAGGACTTCCTAATTAATGAAAATAAGAAGCATGTTAAGGTTAAGAATGCTTATGCTCTAGAAGTAGAGAAATGTGAAAAATTATCTAGTGAGCTAAGCACATGCCATGATGTTATCACCAACCTTAGAAATGAGAATGCTAGTTTAATTGCTAAGGTTGATTCAAATGTTTGTGATGCTTCAATTCCCAATCTTAGAGATGATAGTGTTGAATTACTTGCTAAGATTGAAGTATTAAATGTTTCTCTTGCTAGCCTTAGAAATGAAAATGAAAACTTAATTGCTAAGGCTAAGGATTTAGATGTTTGCAATGTTACCATATCCAATCTTAGAAGTGAGAATGACATATTACATGCTAAGATTGTTGAACTAAAATCTTGCAAACCCTCTACATCTACCATTGAGCATGTTTCCATTTGTACTAGATGTAAAGACATTAATGTTGATGCTATCCATGACCACCTAGCTTTAATTAAGAAAAAAATGATCACATAGCTCAACTTAATGCTAAAATTAATGAGCATGACTTAGAAAATGAAAAATTTAAATTTGCTAGAAGCATGCTCTATAGTGGGAGACGCCCTGACATCAAGGATGGCATTGGCTTCCAAAAGGGAGACAATGTCAAACTTAATGCCCCTCCTAAAAGATTGTCAAACTTTGTTAAGGGTAAGGCTCCCATGCCTCAAGATAACGAGGGTTACATTTTGTACCCTGCCGGTTATCCCGAGAGCAAAATTAGGAGAATTCATTCTAGGAAGTCTCACTCTGGCCCTAATCATGCTTTTATGTATAAGGGTGAGACATCTAGCTCTAGGCAATCAACCCGTGCAAAATTGCCTAAGAAGAAAACCCCAATTGCATCAAATGATTCTAAGATTTCATTTAAAACTTTTGATGCATCTTATGTTTTAACTAACAAATCCGGCAAGGTAGGTGCCAAATATGTTGGGGGCAAGCACAAGGCGGTCAAAGACTTGTGTTTGGGTACCCAAAGTTCTTGTATCTAATGTCAAAGGACCCAAAACCATTTGGGTACCTAAAATCAAGAACTAAACTTGTTTTGTAGGTTTATGCATCCGGGGGCTTAAGTTGGATCATTGATAGTGGGTGCACAAACCATATGACACAGGAGAAGAAGATGTTCTCCTCCTATGAGAAAAACCAAGATCCCCAAAGAGCGATCACATTCGGGGATGGAAATCAAGGTTTGGTCAAAGGATTGGGTAAAATTGCTATATCACCTGACCATTCCATTTCCAATGTTTTTCTTGTAGACTCTTTAGATTACAACTTGCTTTCAGTTTCGCAATTATGTAAAATGGGCTACAACTGTCTTTTTACAGATGTAGGTGTTACTGTCTTTAGAAGAAGTGATGATTCAATAGCATTTAAGGGAGTGTTATAGGGTCAGCTATACTTAGTAGATTTTGATAGAGCTGAACTCAACACTTGCTTAATTGCTAAGACTAACATGGGCTGGCTCTAGCATCGCCGACTAGCACATGTTGGAATGAAGAATCTTCACAAGCTTCTAAAGGCAGAACACATTTTGGGACTAACAGATGTTCATTTTGAGAAAGACAGGATTTGTAGCGCATGTCAGGCTGGGAAGCAAGTTAGTGTTCATCATCCACACAAGAACATCATGACGGCTGACAGGCCACTCGAGCTCCTACATATGGACCTATTCGGCCCGATTGCTTACATAAGCATCGACCGGAGTAAGTACTGTCTAGTTATTGTGGATGACTATTCTCGCTTCACTTGGGTGTTCTTTTTGCAGGAAAAATCTCATACCCAAGAAACCTTAAAGGGATTCTTGAGATGGGCTCAAAATGAGTTCGGCTTGAGGATCAAGAAAATAAGAAGCGACAATGGGACGGAGTTCAAGAACTCTCAAATCGAAGGCTTCCTTGAGGAGGAGGGCATCAAGCATGAGTTCTCTTCTCCCTACACCCCACAACAAAATGGTGTAGTGGAGAGGAAGAATCGAACTCTATTGGACATGGCAAGAACCATGCTTGATGAGTACAAGACATCGGATCGGTTTTGGGCCGAGGCGGTCAACACAGCTTGCTACGCCATCAACCGGTTGTATCTACACCGAATCCTCAAGAAGACATCATACGAACTCCTAACCGGTAAAAAGCCAAATGTTTCATATTTTAGAGTCTTTGGTAGCAAATGCTTTATTCTTGTTAAAAGAGGTAGAAAATCTAAATTTGCTCCTAAGGCAGTAGAAGGCTTTTTACTAGGTTATGACTCAAACACAAGGGCATATAGAGTCTTTAACAAATCCTCTGGATTAGTTGAAGTCTCTTGTGACATTGTGTTTGATGAGACTAACGGCTCTCAAGTAAAGCAAGTTGATCTTGATGAGCTAGGTGATGAAGAGGCTCCGTGCGTCGCGCTAAGGAACATGTCCATTGGGGATGTGTGTCCTAAGGAACCCGAAGAGCCACCACAAGGACAAGATCCACCATCTTCCTCCACACAAGCATCTCCACCAACTCAAGATGAGGATAAGGCTCAAAATGATGAAGGAGAAGATCAAGAAGTTGAGCCACCTCAAGAGGAGAGCAATGATCAAGGGGGAGATGCCCATAACCAAGATGAGGAAGATGAACAAGTTCCAAGACCGCCACACCCAAGAGTCCACCAAGCAATCCAACGAGATCACCCCGTGAACACCATCCTCGGCGATATTCAAAAGGGGGTAATTACTCGATGTCGTGTTGCTCATTTTTGTGAACATTACTCTTTCGTTTTCTCTATTGAGCCACACAGGGTAGAGGAAGCACTTCAAGATTTGGATTGGGTGGTGGCGATGCAAGAGGAGCTCAACAATTTCACTAGGAATGAGGTATGGCATTTAGTTTCACGTCCTAACCAAAATGTTGTAGGAACCAAGTGGGTCTTCCGCAACAAGCAAGACGAGCATGGTGTGGTGACAAGGAACAAAGCCCGACTTGTGGCCAAGGGGTATTCACAAGTCGAAGGTTTGGATTTCGGTGAAACCTATGCACCCGTAGCTAGGCTTGAATCAATTCGCATATTACTCGCCTATGCTACTGTTGGGGACTTGTTCTCAAATGCTATGAATTAAGAACAAGGCAACATAAAATGTTAAATGTTAATGTCCTTCGTCCATGAAGCATTATTCCCTTGAGGATAATGAACCTTGGACGAGGGTTGACGGTAATACAATTACGAAGGTTAAGTCTTCGTAATTGAATTTTAATAGATTGTATGAGATAACATAAAATAAAGAGTATCAAAGGTAAATGAATCATAAACGGACCATATTATATTTACTTAATGTATTGAAATATTGAATACCATTATACCTCTGCCTTGGCAAAGATTGGTTCCCGAATGATGCGATTGCAAATACAGGAATGCGTGAACAGTAAAGGAATACTGTTCACTATTTATAGGCACAGGACACAGCCTGTGGGGAATTACAATTATGCCCCTTATAAGGGATTACAACAACGACCCAAACATTTATGGACTAAAAGGTCATTCTACTTTTAAGTCGGTTTGTAATACCGAAGCTTCATGAAGAGGAACCTTCGGTCATCTCATACGAACAGCTTCAGCCGAAAGCTGCTTCTTCCTACAAGACCTTCGGCGACGAAGCATAGTCCCAACAGTAGCCCCTTTCGCGGTGCTAGATCGTTTTTCGTAACGAGCTTGATCCGTGAAAAAAGTCTCTTAAGCTTCGAGAAGTCGAAGGTCCAAAAAACACCTTCCCTGAGCTCGTTGTCGAGAAACGATTCAGTTTCCCAGCGCGTAGCGGTCCCACCTTGCAGAGTTACTGTTTGGTCTCTGCGGTCCACCACGCAGCGAGTGCAAGCGAGTGTTCGCCTGGTGTAAAAATCCTGGCGCTTCGCCTTCTGTCGGCGTTTCGAGACAGGGGGGTCCCTAAGCCGACGAGTGAGTGTGCTGCGTGCCCCAGCCCAGATGGGTCGAGCGCGTGGGCGAGCGCGAAGGGGGGAGAGGCGAGGTGGCCGGAGTCGGACGTGAGAGAGGTGGAAGTCCCGCGGCCTTCGTGTTCGTCCCGCGCCCAGGTCAGATGCGCTTGCAGTAGGGGGGTTACAAGCGTCCACGCGGGTGAGGGAAGCGAGCGGCCCCAAGAGAGCGCCTGTCCCGTCCTCGGTCCCGCGCGGCCAACCTTCTCTAAGAAGGCCCTGGTCCTCCCTTTTATAGTCGTAAGGAGAGGATCCAGGTGTACAATGGGGGGTGTAGCAGGGTGCTACGTGTCTAGCGGAGAGAGAGCTAGCGCCCTAGGTACATGCCAATGTGGCAGCCGGAGAGATCTTGGCACCTTGCTGGCGTGATGTCGTGGCTGTCGGAGGTGCGTCGGAGCTTGGCGGAGGGACAGCTGTTGGAGCGGTCGTGTCCCTGCTGACGTCGTCCTGCTTCCGTAAGAGAGCTGGGGGCCGCCATCGTCATAGAGTTTGTGGAGCGCCATTATTGCCCATCCGGCGGAGCTGGCCGGATGGGACGCCGGTCTTGTTCTCCGTGACCCGAGTCGATTCGGGGTAGGATGATGATGGCGCTTCCTGTTGACGTGGCGGGTCTGTGCCCTAGGCAGGGTGACGTGGGGGCTCCTCCGAAGCCGAGGTTGAGTCTGTCCTCTGTTGCCGAGGCCGAGCCCGAGCCATGGGGTCGGGCGAGGCGGAAGTCGTTCGGCCGAGGCCAGGGCGGAGTCCGAGCCCTGGGGTCGGGCGAGGCGGAGTTTCGTCGTCTTCCGGGTCTTAGCCCGAGTCCGAGCCCTGGGGTCGGGCGGAGCGGAGTTCGCCGTCTTCCGGGTCTTAGCCCGAGTCCGATCCCTGGGGTCGGGCGGAGCGGAGTTCGCCGTGGCGCCTTTGGCAAGGCCTGACTGCCTGTCAGACTCACTCTGTCGAGTGGCACTGCAGTCGGAGTGGCGCAGGCGGCGCTGTCCTTCTGTCAGACTGGTCAGAGGAGCAGTGGAGTGACGGCAGTCACTTCGGCTCTGCCGGGGGGGGGGGGGGCGCGTCAGGATAAAGGTGTCAGGCCACCTTTGCGTTAAATGCTCCTGCAATTTGGTCAGTCGGTGTGGCGATTTAGCCAAGGTTGCTTCTGAGCGAAGCCAAGGCCTCGGGCGAGCCGGTGATGTGTCCGCCGTAAAAAGGGGGGCCTCGGGCGAGACGGAAGTCTCTCGAGGTCGGCTACCCTTGGCCGAGGCTAGGCTCGGGTGAAGCGTGATCGAGTCACTCGTGTGGACTGATCCCTGACTTAATCGTACCCATCAGGCCTTTGCAGCTTTATGCTGATGGGGGTTACCAGCTGAGAATTAGGCGTCTTGAGGGTTTCCCTAATTATGGTCCCCGACAGTAGCCCCCGAGCCTCGAAGGGAGTGTTAGCACTCGCTTGGAGGCTTTCGTCGCACTTTTTTGCAAGGGGACCAGCCTTTCTCGGTTGCATTTTGTTCCGGTGGGTGCGCGCGAGCGCACCCGCCGGGTGTAGCCCCCGAGGCCTCGGAGGAGTGGTTACACTCCTTCGAGGTCTTAATACCTCGCGTAACGCTTCGGCTGGTCTGGTCGTTCCCTCATGCGAACTGGCCGTAGCCCGGGTGCACGGTCGGGGCCCAAGCTCTCGGGCTGGTATGTTGACGCTGTCAACGGTTTGGCCGGAGCCGGTTTTTTGCGAGAGCAGCCCCCGAGCCTCTGCACAGGGCGAGAGGACGATCAGGGACAGACTCGACTTTTTACATACGCCCCTACGTCGCCTTTCCGCAAGGAGGAGGGGGGGAGTGCGCCATGTTACCCTCGATGGGCACCGAACATGGTGTCTCCTGTGAGCTGCAAGCGGGTAATCCGAGTGGACGTCCGTGCCCCGTTCGTTGGGGGTCGGCTAGGGGCCCAGAGGCACGCCCAAAAGTACCTGCGGGTGATTTGCCGGACCCGGTCCCCTGGCGACGGGGTCCGAGGGCTCGATGCCTCCCTCCGATGGGATTCCGTTACAAGATCGTTCCCGCTGGTCTCGGAAATGTCCTAGGGTACCTCGGGAGCGCAGCCCGAGCCTCGGTTATGTATCGAACGTACCCCTGGTCATCCCTCGCTCGGTGTCTGAGGCGACTGTGAACCCTTCGGGGGCCAGCCTTCGAACCCCTGATCAGTAATGGGCGCGGAGCCCGAGTAGCCTGAGGCGGCCATGGAACCCTTCGGGGGGCTGGCCTTCGAACCCCTGACCAGTAGTGGGTGTCGGGCCCACGCGATCTGAGGCGACTGTTGAACCCTTCGGAGGGCCAGTCTTCGAACCCCTGATCAGTAGGGGGGGCTCGGAGCCCGGTTCCTTCGCAGGGAAGGATCCTTTTCGGGGTATCCCCCTTTCCCGGTCCTTGTTGCAAGAGATAGAGAAAGAGGAAAAAGGAAAAGGATACGAAATCGAACGACGTGGCGTACCTCTCTTTGACGCGGTTATCACGGCGAAGGCGAAGCGTCGCGCGCTTCTCCCGCCAGAGGCGCCGCGTGTCCCGCCGCGGAGTTAATGCGACGGGGCGAGTGGTTGGCGGGGTGGCCGTTACGCGTGCGCGAGCCGTTCGAGGAACGAGTCACGGGTGCACCGTCTTCGCGCCGTGAGAGGAGGCTCTCTTGCTGTCCCAGGATGGGACGTGAGCCTGGCTGACGACGTGACTGCTGCGCCCGCCCGCCTGCCACCGCCATTACTGCCGGCCCACTTTCGGTTGCTTTGACCGACGCGCCAGGCTGGCGCTGTTGGGTCGCCTCAAGTCGCGGCATAGGCTCCGCAACCGAAGAGGCGTCACGGTGGCACAAGTGGCGGTGCGGTTGCTTGCATGCAGCAACTGGCGCGCCGGTTGCTTGACGCGTGGGCTTGGGCTTCCAAGCTGGCGTGTCAGAAGTCGGAGAAGCGCGTCCACCTGGCGCGGTTGCATGCCGCCTGCATGGCTGCCCGCCCCTTCCGCCCGTTGGTCTGGGCCAAAGTGGGGGGTCGCTTGTAACCGCTGGACGGTCGTGCGCACCACGCGCGGCGGTTTGGCTTCTTCTGCCCTGAGCTAGTTTGCATGACATGCGGGACCCAGCCCCCGAGTCGCAGGGGAGGGCCTTGGAGCGTGTTGGAGAAGACTCGGCCCGCGGTGTCTGGGGGCACACGTAGGGAGAGTTGCCTTTAAAAGGAGGGGGACTCCTTTCGGAAGGCAACCATGTCTTCTTTTTCCCTTATGCGTCGTGTCTTTCCATCTTCCAAGCCCCCGGATGGGGGGTATCCGCCGCCTTTCCGCCTCCTCGTCGGAGGAACGCAACTCCATGAGAGTTGGTACCTCTCAGCCATCGTTCGGCTTCAAGGATTTTCATCACGCAGCCTGGCCACACCCCGCCACCGGCGGTCACCCAAGATGGTGACCTCTAGTTCGACGGTGGGGAAAGCGGGCCAGGCTGCGGCCTCTACTCCTCCCTCGGCCTCAAGGATTTTCGTCATCCAGGCCAAGATGGAAGATGAGGCGAGTCGGGGGGCCGCCCCCGCGTGGGTCGGCTGCCTTTTTCTTCCCCCCGCGCCTGGGGGAGAAGGGCGTCCTTGAGCCCCACGGAGACTTCCTCCAGCCATGCCGGGATAGGTAGGGCGCTAGTGGCCCTGGGTCTCCGTCTCCCTGCCTGAATGGCTGGTTCTCGTCCTTAGCGGGGGAGAGCCCTCCTGTCGTGACACCTGCCCCAAAGCTGCTGCCTAAGCCGCTTCGCTGCCTAGGGCAGGGGTGGTTGTCGTCGCGGTTGGAACGGGCGGCAGCGAGCCGCTCATCGTTCTTCTGTTACTCCGCAGGCCTTCCCCCTCGGAGTGGGGTTGTTCGTTCCTGCGGAGGGGAACCGGAGTTCCGTTTGTAATGGCATTTCGAATGCCGGTGTTTTTTGTTCATTGCGGCTGTCGGGGCCTGAACATGTATGTAATTTCGGCACGGAGCCGTGTCTTTTCCTCATTTTCGAGCACTAAGTCTCGCCTGTCGATTATCTGAACCGCTTTACCAAGCATGAGTCGCCCCGTGTCAAGGTGACGGGTGAGGTATCCGTATCCCGGAGGGCGTAGGAATCCCTCGGCCCGTTCGGCCTTGTTGCCTGGGGCTCCTCTAGCTTAGTTGAAGAGACCCCTCGGCCGCCCTTCGATGGGCCGAGGCCAGGGGTAGCGATATCAGTATGAACAGAGGCGGAGTTGGCTCGAGAATGGGAACCTGGTTGGCCGGAGCCTAGTCGTGTTGTCCGTCAGTGGAGCCGACGCCAAAGTCGATCAGCCGAGGCCTTGGGTCGGGCTGGCGCCCTTGGAAGCCGGTTGACCGAGGCCCCAGGGGTAACCGGCCGAGCCGCCTGCTCGGGCCGGATTCCCGGAGGAGTCCCTGGACCGCGTCGCCGTCCGAGGCTGGGTCGGACTTTGCTGAAGACGTCGTCGATGCCGAGGGTGCTATAGCTCCCTTCGGCGTGAAGACCCGAGCCTGCAGGATCAGATCGTCTTGTAGCGTGTGCCTTCTGCGGCCGCCGAGGCCAGAAAAACACACCCTCGCCGCGCTTGCGAAGCTGCGTCTTTTTTCTTCTTGTTTCGAGCATCTGGACCCTGTCGGTAACAGGGATGTTTGTGCGAGCGAGAGTTGCTTCTCGCGGAAGGGACGAGTGAGGTATCCGTATCCCAGAGGCGTGGGAATCCCTCGGCTCGGTCGGCCTTGCCGTTTACGCGTACTTTCACCCGTTCATGAGGCCCTGTCCCCGACTTAGTCGAGAAAGCTTGAAGGATTGCTTCGGCAGGAGAGCTTCCGAACGTGAAGACTTATTCGGTCCACGGAGTCGCTTTATCCGAGCGCGAGTTACTTATCGCAGAAGGTGATGAGTGAGGTATCCGTATCCCGGAGGCGTAGGAGTCCCTCGGCTCGGTCAGCCTTGGCTGCTTACGTGTACTCCGTCATTTCCAGGATCCGCTTTCTGAAGTGGTCAAGAAGCACGAAAGAAATCCTGCTAAAAAGAGATCCTTTTTCGAGGAAAAATTTGACGCAGAGGGGGTCTCCCCCCTTTTAGCCCCCGAGGGAGGGTCGGGCTTTGCCGAGGCTAGGCCGACCCTTCCTTGACGACTAAACTTTGCGTGGCTGCGAGGTATATGAACAACTTGAAAACATCTTAAGGGTAGAAGCGACGTAGCTGTTTGATGTTCCGAGCGTTGCCGTAGATCTCGCCTTGATTGTTGGCCAGCTTGTATGTTCCGGGCTTCAGAACTTTGGCGATGACGAATGGCCCTTCCCAGGGGGGCGTGAGCTTGTGCCTCCCTCGGGCGTCTTGTCGCAGCCGAAGCACCAGATCGCCCACCTGGAGTTCTCGGGACCGGATCCCTCGGGCGTGGTAGCGTCGCAGGGACTGCTGGTACCGCGCCGAGTGTAGTAAGGCCCTGTCCCGAGCCTCCTCCAGCTGGTCCAGCGATTCCTCTCGGCTAGCTTGGTTGCTTTGATCGGTGTAGGCCCTCGTCCTCGGGGAGCCGTATTCCAGGTCAGTGGGCAAGATAGCTTCAGCCCCGTAGACCAGGAAAAACGGCGTGAAACCCGTGGCACGACTCGACGTCGTTCTTAGGCTCCAGACCACCGAGGGGAGTTCCTTCATCCATCGCTTGCCGAACTTGTTGAGGTCGTTGTAGATCCAAGGCTTGAGCCCTTGTAGAATCATGCCGTTGGCACGCTCTACTTGCCCATTCGACATGGGGTGAGCCACGGCGGCCCAGTCCACCCGGATATGGTGATCCTCGCAAAAATCCAAGAATTTTTTGCCGGTGAACTGGGTGCCGTTGTCGGTGATGATGGAGTTCGGGACCCCGAAGCGATGGATGATGTTGGCGAAGAACGCCACCACCTGCTCGGACCTGATGCTGTTCAGAGGTCGGACCTCGATCCACTTGGAGAATTTGTCGATGGCGACCAGCAGGTGCGTGTAGCCCCCGGGCGCCTTCTGCAAGGGACCGACGAGGTCCAGACCCCATACAGCGAAGGGCCAGGTGATGGGTATTGTCTGCAGAGCCTGAGCGAGCAGGTGGGTCCGCTTCGCATAGAATTGGCACCCTTCGCAGGTGCGGACAATTCTAGTGGCGTCAGCCACCGCCGTTGGCCAGTAGAAGCCTTGTCGGAAAGCATTCCCGACAAGGGCTCGGGGCGCTGCGTGGTGGCCGCAAGCCCCCGAGTGCATTTCTTGCAGCAGCTCCCGACCCTCGGCGATGGAGATGCATCGCTGGAGGATGCCCGAGGGGCTGCGATGGTAGAGCTCCTCTTCATCGCCCAGCAAGACGAATGACTTGGCGCGCCGCGCTACCCGCCGAGCCTCGACTTGGTCGGGGGGTAGCTCTCCTCGACGGAGATATTGCAGGTACGGGGCCTGCCAATCTCGATCTGGTGTGGCCCCGCTCTGCTCTTCCTCGACGTCCAACGCCTCGCCCTCGGGGGCCGAGGGTACCTCGGGCTGCGCCGAGGGTGCCTCGGGCGTAGCCGAGGGTACCTCGGGCTCGGGCGCGTCGTCGAGCTTGACAGAGGGTTGATGCAGATCCCGGGAGAAGACGTCCGGGGGGACCGTCGTTCGCCCCGAGGCTATTTTAGCCAGCTCGTCTGCGGTTTCGTTGTAGCGCCGAGCGATGTGGTTGAGTTCGAGCCCGAAGAACTTGTCTTCCAGGCGCCGAACCTCGTCACAGTAGGCCTCCATCTTCGGGTCGCGGCAGTGGGAGTTCTTCATGACTTGGTCGATGACGAGCTGCGAATCACCGCGGGCGTCGAGGCGTCTGACCCCTAGCTCGATGGCGATCCGCAACCCATTGACCAGAGCTTCGTATTCGACCACATTGTTGGACGCCGGGAAATGGAGGCGCAGCACGTAGCGCAAGTGCTTTCCGAGGGGCGAGATGAAGAGCAGGCCCGCGCCGGCTCCTGTCTTCATCAGCGACCCGTCGAAAAACATGGTCCAGAGCTCCGGTTGGATCGGAGCCGTCGGCAACTGGGTGTCGACCCATTCGGCCACGAAGTCTGCCAACACCTGGGACTTGATGGCCTTCCGAGGGGCGAACGAGATTGTTTCGCCCATGATTTCCACCGCCCACTTTGCGATCCTGCCCGAGGCCTCTCGGCACTGGATGATCTCCCCCAGGGGGAAGGATGACACCACAGTTACCGGATGAGACTCGAAGTAGTGTCGCAGCTTCCGCCTTGTCAGGATCACAGCATATAGCAGCTTTTGAACTTGTGGGTAGCGGATCTTGGTCTCGGACAGCACTTCGCTGACGAAGTAGACCGGCCTCTGAACGGGCAATGCATGCCCTTCCTCTTGCCTCTCGACCACAATCGCGGCGCTAACCACCTGAGTGGTCGCGGCGACGTAGACCAAGAGGGCTTCTCCATCAGCCGGGGGCACCAAGACAGGCGCCTTTGTAAGGAGCGCCTTCAGGTTGCCGAGGGCTTCCTCGGCCTCAGGGGTCCAAGCGAAACACTCGGCCTTCCTTAAGAGGCGGTACAGAGGCAGACCTCTTTCGCCGAGGCGTGAGATGAAGCGGCTCAGGGCCGCGAGGCATCCCATGACCCTCTGTACACCTTTTAAGTCCTTGATGGGTCTCATGCTGGTGATGGCCGTGATCTTCTCCGGGTTGGCTTCAATGCCTCGCTCGGAGACGATGAACCCTAGGAGCATGCCTCGGGGCACCCCGAAGACACACTTCTCAGGATTGAGCTTGACTCCTTTCGCCTTGAGACATCGGAATGTCACTTCAAGGTCGGAGAGGAGGTCGGATGCCTTCCTTGTCTTGACTACGATGTCATCGACATAGGCCTCGACTGTGCGACCGATGTGTTCGCCGAACACATGGTTCATGCACCGCTGGTACGTCGCGCCCGCATTCCTCAAACCGAACGGCATGGTGACATAGCAGTACATGCCGAACGGCGTGATGAAAGAAGTCGCGAGCTGGTCGGACTCTTTCATCCGGATCTGGTGATACCCTGAGTAGGCATCAAGGAAGGACAGGGTTTCGCACCCAGCGGTGGAATCCACGATTTGGTCGATGCGAGGCAGAGGGTAGGGAACCTTCGGACATGCTTTGTTGAGACCAGTGTAGTCTACACACATCCGCCATTTCCCCCCTTTCTTCCTCACAAGCACAGGGTTGGCAAGCCATTCGGGATGGAATACCTCTTTGATGAACCCTGCTGCCATTAGCTTGTGGATCTCTTCGCCAATCACTCTGCGCTTCTCCTCGTCGAATCGGCGCAGAGGCTGCCTGACGGGTCGGGCTCCGGCCCGAATATCCAGCGAGTGCTCGGCGACATCCCTCGGTATGCCGGGCATGTCCGAGGGACTCCACGCAAAGACGTCAGCGTTTGCGCGGAGAAAGTCGACAAGCACTGCTTCCTATTTGGGGTCGAGCCCGGAACCGATCCGGACCTGCTTGGTGGTGTCGCCACTGGGGTCGAGAGGGACGGCCTTAACCGTCTCCGCTGGTTCGAAGTTGCCGGCATGGCGCTTCACGTCTGGCACCTCCTTGGAGAGGTTCTCCAGGTCGGCGATGAGGGCCTCGGACTCGGCGAGGGCCTCGGCGTACTCCACGCACTCCACGTCGCATTCGAACGCGTGTTTGTACGTGGGGCCGACGGTGATGACCCCGTTGGGGCCCGGCATCTTGAGCTTCAGGTAGGTGTAGTTGGGGACGGCCATGAACTTCGCGTAGCATGGCCTCCCTAGTACGGCGTGGTAGGTTCCTCGGAACCCGACCACCTCGAACGTCAGGGTCTCCCTTCGGAAGTTGGAGGGCGTCCCGAAGCAGACGGGGAGGTCGAGTCGCCCGAGGGGCTGGACGCGCTTCCCAGGGATGATCCCGTGGAAGGGCGCAGCGCTTGCTCGGACGGAGGACAGATCGACGCGCAGGAGCTTGAGGGTCTCGGCGTAGATGATGTTGAGGCAGCTGCCCCCATCCATCAGGACTTTGGTGAGCCTGACATTGCCGACAACGGGGTCGACGACGAGCGGGTATTTCCCCGGGCTCGGCACATGGTCGGGGTGGTCGGCCTGGTCGAAAGTGATGGGCTTGTCGGACCAGTCTAGGTAGACTGGCGCCGCCACCTTCACCGAGCAGACCTCCCGGCGCTCTTGCTTGCGGTGCCGAGCCGAGGCATTCGCCGCATGCCCTCCATAGATCATGAAGCAGTCGTGGACCTCGGGGAACTCTCCTGCTGGGTGATCTTCATTCTTGTCGTCGTCGCGGGCCCTGCCACCCTCGGCGGGTGGCCCGGCCCTGTGGAAGTGACGCCGAAGCATAACGCACTCCTCGAGGGTGTGCTTGACGGGCCCCTGATGATAGGGGCACGGCTCCTTGAGCATCTTGTCGAAGAGGTTTGCACCTCCGGGGGGCTTCCGAGGGTTCTTGTACTCGGCGGCGGCGACAAGGTCCGCGTCAGCGGCGTCGCGTTTCGATTGCGACTTCTTCTTGCCTTTTTTCTTGGCGCCGCGCGGAGCAGACGCCTCGGGAGCCTCTTCCGATGGGCGGCCCTGGGGCTGCTTGTCCTTTCGGAAGATAGCCTCAACCGCCTCCTGGCCAGAGGCGAACTTGGTGGCGATGTCCATCAGCTCGCTCGCCCTGGTGGGGGTCTTGCGACCCAGCTTGCTCACCAGGTCGCGACAAGTGGTGCCGGCGAGGAATGCGCCGATGACATCCGAGTCGGTGATGTTGGGCAGCTCAGTGCGCTGCTTCGAGAATCGCCGGATGTAGTCCCGGAGCGACTCCCCCGGCTGTTGCCGGCAGCTTCGAAGGTCCCAGGAATTCCCGGGGCGCACGTATGTGCCCTGGAAATTGCCAGCGAAGGCTTGGACCAAGTCGTCCCAGTTGGAGATCTGCCCCGGAGGCAGGTGCTCCAACCAGGCGCGAGCAGTGTCGGAGAGGAACAGGGGGAGGTTACGGATGATGAGGTTGTCGTCGTCCGTTCCACCCAGTTGGCAGGCAAGGTGGTATTCCGCGAGCCATAGTTCTGGTCTCGTTTCCCCCGAGTACTTCGTGATAGTAGTCGGGGGTCGGAACCGGGTCGGGAATGGCGCCCGTCGGATGGCCCGACTGAAGGCCTGCGGACCGGGTGGTTCGGGCGAGGAACTCCGATCCTCCCCGCTGTCATAGCGTCCCCCACGCCTGGGGTGGTAGCCTCGGCGCACCCTTTTGTCGAGGTGAGCCCGACGGTCGCGTCGATGGTGCTCGTTGCCGAGGTGGCCCGGGGCCGCAGGCGCGGTGTTGCGCGTGCGCCCGGTGTGGACCGAGGCTTCCCGCATGAATCGGGAAGTCGCGGCATGAGGTTCCGAGGGATATCCCTGCCTTCAAGAGGCAGTGCTTTCGGCCCGTCGGGCCGCAGCGCCTTCCAGGAGATTCTTGAGCTCTCCCTGGATTCGCCGACCCTCGGTGGTTGACGGCTCCGGCATCGCGCGAATGAGCATCGCTGCGGCTGCCAGGTTCTGACCAACCCCGCTGGATGCGGGCGGCGGCCTGACCCTGGCATCGTTGGCAACACGGTGCTGGAGACCTTGGGGCAGGTGACGTATTTCTCCGGCCAGGGGTTGGCCCACCCATGCTTGTCCGACGTCCCGACGGATCGGCTCAAGCGTTCCTGTTCCCTCGTTGAGCCTAGCCTGCGCCTCGCGGACTTGCTCGAGTTGTGGGTCGTAACCCCCCGCTGGAGCGGGGACCACAGCTAGCTCCCGTGGGATGTCGGCGCGAGGCACCGGCCTAGGAAGATCACCGTCCTCCGGCATGCCGAGATGGTTGCCTTCGGAGGGATCTCCTAGCTCGATGTGGAAACATTCGCGGCTTGGGCCGCAGCTCTCGTCGCCAAGGCTGCGGCTTCCGTCGGAACAGTCGGATAGGCAGTAGTCACATGCGGTCATGAAGTCCCGCATGGCACTGGGGCTACCAAGTCCGGAGAAATCCCAACAGATGCTGGGATCGTCATCTTCCTCGGACCCAGAGGGCCCGTAGGTCGAGACGTCCGTCAGTCGGTCCCAAGGCGACCGCACACGAAACCCCAGTGGGGTTGCATTCGCCTCAATGAGAGCGCCCGCCAAAACGAGGTCGTTTGGCGGGTTGAGGCCGAGTCGAAATGACGCAAGATGGGAGTTAGTTGGTAGCTTTTGGTCGACGAGGAGCGACGTAGTCACATCGGGGACTGGTTGCACCGTCATCTCAGGTACGAGGGCGACGTCCTGCAGGCTTTCCACGAGCGCGCCGGCGTCGTCTTCTTGCCCGGGGTCAGCGTGTCGCGGGGGGACGGCGCTTGCCTCCGTCTTGAACGCGTGGTCGACGTCCGGCGTGCCTTCCGTCGGGGCGTCGGGGGCGTCGATTCGCTCGATGGCCAACGAAGCGTGGCCTCCCGCCTGGCCTTGATGGCCCCGCCTCCTCCTCCGTTGGCGGGGGAGAGAACAGAGCGAGCCCGAATGTTGCTCTTCCACCACGCGGGGAAGATGTCGTCGATTCCGCCGCCGGCGGGCGGGTTGTCGGCCGCCATTGTCGCCGTTGCGCGGCGGTGGAAGGAGTATCATGTCGTAGCTGCCGTCGAAGGACATGAACTCAAGAGTCCCGAAACGAAGCACCGTCCCGGGCCGGAGAGGTTGCTGGAGACTGCCCATCTGGAGCTTGACGGGGAGCTGTTCGTCAGCACGCAGCAGGCCCCTACCTGGCGCGCCAACTGTCGGCGTTTCGAGACAGGGGGGTCCCTAAGCCGACGAGTGAGTGTGCTGCGTGCCCCAGCCCAGATGGGTCGAGCGCGTGGGCGAGCGCGAAGGGGGGAGAGGCGAGGTGGCCGGAGTCGGGCGTGAGAGAGGTGGAAGTCCCGCGGCCTTCGTGTTCGTCCCGCGCCCAGGTCAGGTGCGCTTGCAGTAGGGGGGTTACAAGCGTCCACGCGGGTGAGGGAAGCGAGCGGCCCCAAGAGAGCGCCTGTCCCGTCCTCGGTCCCGCGCGGCCAACCTTCTCTAAGAAGGCCCTGGTCCTCCCTTTTATAGTCGTAAGGAGAGGATCCAGGTGTACAATGGGGGGTGTAGCAGGGTGCTACGTGTCTAGCGGAGAGAGAGCTAGCGCCCTAGGTACATGCCAATGTGGCAGCCGGAGAGATCTTGGCACCTTGCTGGCGTGATGTCGTGGCCGTCGGAGGTGCGTCGGAGCTTGGCGGAGGGACAGCTGTTGGAGCGGTCGTGTCCCTGCTGACGTCGTCCTGCTTCCGTAAGAGAGCTGGGGGCCGCCATCGTCATAGAGTTTGTGGAGCGCCATTATTGCCCATCCGGCGGAGCTGGCCGGATGGGACGCCGGTCTTGTTCTCCGTGACCCGAGTCGATTCGGGGTAGGATGATGATGGCGCTTCCTGTTGACGTGGCGGGTCTGTGCCCTAGGCAGGGTGACGTGGGGGCTCCTCCGAAGCCGAGGTTGAGTCTGTCCTCTGTTGCCGAGGCCGAGCCCGAGCCATGGGGTCGGGCGAGGCGGAAGTCGTTCGGCCGAGGCCAGGGCAGAGTCCGAGCCCTGGGGTCGGGCGAGGCGGAGTTTCGTCGTCTTCCGGGTCTTAGCCCGATTCCGAGCCCTGGGGTCGGGCGGAGCGGAGTTCGCCGTCTTCCGGGTCTTAGCCCGAGTCCGAGCCCTGGGGTCGGGCGGAGCGGAGTTCGCCGTGGCGCCTTTGGCAAGGCCTGACTGCCTGTCAGACTCACTTTGTCGAGTGGCACTGCAGTCGGAGTGGCGCAGGCGGCGCTGTCCTTCTGTCAGACTGGTCAGAGGAGCGGTGGAGTGACGGCAGTCACTTCGGCTCTGCCGGGGGGGGGGGGGGCGTCAGGATAAAGGTGTCAGGCCACCTTTGCGTTAAATGCTCCTGCAATTTGGTCAGTCGGTGTGGCGATTTAGCCAAGGTTGCTTCTGAGCGAAGCCAAGGCCTCGGGCGAGCCGGTGATGTGTCCGCCGTAAAAAGGGGGGCCTCGGGCGAGACGGAAGTCTCTCGAGGTCGGCTGCCCTTGGCCGAGGCTAGGCTCGGGTGAAGCGTGATCGAGTCACTCGTGTGGACTGATCCCTGACTTAATCGTACCCATCAGGCCTTTGCAGCTTTATGCTGATGGGGGTTACCATCTGAGAATTAGGCGTCTTGAGGGTACCCCTAATTATGGTCCCCGACACCTTCTTACCTGCAGTACTATATAAACAGACGAGTAGGTGTGGAGTTACCACAGCATTCATTGCTATTTGCACTGTTTTGCTGCCAAAATTTTTAACCATAGCCGAAGCTTGACTCTCGAAATCGAACGAAGCTCCAGCCTGAAGCCTGCTTCGTCAGAAGGAGAAAACTTCGGAAGAAAAAGTATTTAATTGCCACAAATTCAGAATTAAATGGCCAGAGTGCGTTCTACTGCTAGGGTTGAGCGTGAGGGGGGCGAAGCTGAAGGTTCGGAGAATGTTCCCATCTCCGAAGCGATGCAACGATCTGGGCTGGTAACTTCGGAAAAAATCCCCAGTGCTGATGTAGAACAAGCAGAACAAACAACTGCCGAAGCAGAAGAAGAAAACATTGAAGAAACTGATCCTGAAGATGATTATCGTATTGCTATGCCAAGTAAGCCCAGCCACTTGGACTTCGGAAAATCTACTGTTTCGAAGACTGATCTCTCCAAGATGGTAAAGTCGGGCTTTTTCAGTGAAAGTCAGAAGAAGCTACTACGCTTCGGGGGGGATGAAACTACCCCAAAGCCGGAGAAGGATGAAATTATCATTTTCAAGAGCTTTCTAAAGGCTGGATTAAGATTCCCCCTGCATGGAATTATCGCAGAGGTATTGAAGAGGTTTGGTATCTACTTTCATCAGTTGACTCCTAACGCTATCGTTAGGCTTAGCGTTTATATCTGGGCCCTCCGAAGCCAAGCGGTGGAGCCGTTTGCGGACAGCTTTTGTCGAGTTCACGAGCTGCACTATCAGACGAAGGCTAGAAAAGATGGATTGCATGACAATTTTGGTTGCTATAATTTTGCTTATCGGAAAACCACAAAGTTTCCTATAATCAGCTACCGAAGCAAATGGGCAGCAGGCTGGAAGTCGGAGTGGTTCTATGTCAAGGTTGATGACGACAAGAAGAAGCTTGTGCAAAGTCCACTTGAACTAATCTTCGGAGAAACCCGACCTTGTTGCAACATGACACCTGAAGGTCCAACCCAACAAGCGTTGAATGAATTCAGAATTATTGCAGAGCATATCAGTACAAGAGACCTGGTTCAGGAGTTTTTGGCTTTCAAGGTTTTTCCTAGTTTAAAAGAATGGGAAATGCCGAAGCTAAAGGGGGAGAAGAAAGAAGGTGAACTTGTGCGGTTACCTTACTATTTCAAGTTTAAGAAATACTTTAAAACACCTTGCCAAGAGTGGCTGGATACAATTGAAGTAATGTGCAATGAAATACTCGGTAATTATTCCAAAAAAGAAGATCAGCTGATGACCGCGGCCTTCGGCACCCGTCCGAAGCGAAGACTAAATCGAGTGCTGGACGCCTTGGGTTTTGAATACCCTGACTACGAAAATCTGAATAAAGGTGTCGGAGGCCAGAAAAGGAAAAGGATAACCGAAGCCTTGAATGAAGATGAGAAAGATCCATCAAAGAAGAAAATTCCGAAGAAAAGGAAAACGTCTTCTCCGAAGCAAAAAGTATCCGACGAAGAAGAAACCCCCGCATCACACTCTGCCACTGACGTGGAGGAAATTTTGAAGGTAATGACTGAATCCCTGCCTGCGAAGCTAAGTCCATTGGGGCCTCAACTGACAAAGTTTTTTCAGAAGGAAAAGGAGCCCGAAATAACGAAGAAAACGACTAAAGCAAAAAGACAAAGAATCATCGGTGTGACAGAGGTCATTGACAAGACACCACCGAGAGCTTCAACTCAGAAGATACCAGCGGCTGAGGGAATGACAAATATTGAAATCACACCTTCGGAGGTCGCGGCTGCCGAAGCTACCTCAATTGAAGATTTGAACTTGGAAAGCACAATTGAACACATCGACAAAATGCTGCTAGACATGGCCGCGGAAGAAGCTACTACTGCCGCCGAAGAGGCCGTGGCCGCAGCGTCGGGGAAAGGAAAGGAAATTGCTGCCGAAGCTTCAGAGGACGAGGCCTTCATATTTCAAAATTTGGTTGGAGAAAAATTGTCAAAAACCGAAATAGAAGAGCTTAAAGAGTACGCCAAATCTTGCGGATATAAACCAGGAGCACTCCTCTTCGGAGGTATTGATGATGAAAAATTGGACTGTATCCGGAATCAAACTGGAGCTAAGGTTATCGGTACTCTGTCAAAGAGTATCGGTTTTCCGAAGCTAGAAACCGACATTAGCCGCTACCGACGACAACATATTGTTGGTAGTTTATTTTATTCCAATTTCAAGGTGAACTATTTTTCCCCTGACTTTTATTGTTTTTAATATTGAAAACATGTCTAACGAAGGTTGTTTTCGTGCAGAGTATGCTGTTGAGCAAAGCTTTGAAAATGCAGCAAGATTTGGAAGACAAGAAACACGAAGTTATAATTGAAAATTTAGAAAGCAAAATAAAGGAGCAATCAGCTGCTATTGAAAAGAAGAACTTCGAGCTTCAAGCAACTGAAGGCTTATTGGCGGAAGCCGAAGCTAAAATAACAGAACTGAACACGAAGCTTCTCTGCCAATCTGGGCAGTTTGAACAAGAAAAGCAAGAACTTAATGCAAGACTTGAAGCCGAAGTTCAACAAAATTCAGATTTGAAAAAACTACTGGCGGGCCTTCAAGAAAAATGTTTGGAATTTAGCAACAAATGTATTCAACGACTAAGAAAAATTTTCCACTCAGTTGGAGCTAGCAGTGAGAAATTCACCCCGTCAGCTGAAGATTTACCAAAGACCTTCGAACATATTGAGGGTGAAATTGATGAGCTTGACGAAGTTATAGCCGGGCACGGTGACTTCTGCGCCTGGGTAGCTTCTCGGGGCACTGCTGCAGCTTTCCTAAAAGCTGGCTGCGATCATGGAAAGATTGTCAATAGGCCCAATTTCACTTTATCACCATCAATTCTAGATGACATTCCTGATCTCGCCCGAAGCATTTCCAATAGATTCGTAAAGATGATATGGACAAAAGGCGGGCGAGAAAAGGCTGGAGACGAAGCTCGGAGTCATCTTGAACCAGTAAGAAATCATACCTTGTGCTTACCTCTTCCTTCAAGCTCGATTTTGACTTACAACAACTTAATTCATGTAGGATGACGAAGCCGAAGCCGATGGTTAAAAAGAATAACGCCGAAGCTGAAGTCCCTTGAAGATTAAATAGGAGTAGACTGTAGACAGACTCAAGAAACTTTTGAGATAACTTTTGTAAATGTAACTGAACTTGTCTTTAATGAATTTTGTTCATACCTTGTAATATGCTCTTATCCTTCCATTAATGTATGAGAGGTGCTTTGATGTGGACGAAATTATCTTTTTGAGCCGAAGGCGAAAAAACACCTTCCCTTCTTTTCGTACACAGCGAAGCATAGAAAACAACATTTCCCTTTCTTCCGAAGCTCTTCTTTTTGTACACGAAGAAGCTCTTCTTTTTTTTTTCTTTTTGCCGAAGCAACCACTTATGCTATGATGATGATTATCCTACATATGCCTGGATGAATGTTTATGAATGCAAATGCTATGATGTAATGTGATGTGCAAATGAATGTCCAAACACATATCCGAAGCCATAATCACAGCCATTATTTCCTTAGAAACAATCACACATCAGCTCTGTATTCCCTTAGGAACGACTTTGGAGCTTCTTCGCCTTTTACTTTCGGCGGAATCAGCGTTGACTTTTCGCTGTAAGCTCTGCATTCCCTTAGGAACGACTTTGGAGCTTCTTCGCCTTTTACTTTCGGCGGAATCAGCGTTGACTTTTCGCTGTAAGCTCTGCATTCCCTTAGGAACGACTTTGGAGCTTCTTCGTCTTTTACTTTTCGGCACTCGATGGTGCGTTCTTAGCTTTTACATTTACATCCTTGGGGGATTTTGCTCTTATAGAACTAAAAAAGGAAATTACATACGATGGCCCCATTAAAAACCTTTCTCCCCCTTCAGAAAGGAAAAGGGTGCCATGAAAGAAAAAGTGAAAAAATATAAAAAATTACATCAATTTATACATAATATCGCCGAAGCTCATCCGCATTCCAAGATCTAGGAATGTCGTTGCCGTCCATATCCTTCAATCTGTACGAACCGGGTCTTGACGAAGATACTACCAAAAAAGGTCCTTCCCATTTCAACTGCAACTTGCCCACTGTATCTGGGTTGGCCACTCTTCGAAGCACCAAATGTCCTGGCTCAATATTCTTTAGCCGAACCTTTCTATCACGCCATTTGATTGTTTCGGCTTGATATTTATTGATGTTCTCCACAGCTTGAAGCCTGATCCCTTCTAAAGCATCTTTTTCCACAGAATAAGCAGCTTCGGAACCTGATTCTGCCGAAGCTACTACTCTTATTGATCCGGTTTTAGCTTCCTCCGGAGTTATTGCTTCGTCACCGAACAATAACTTGAATGGAGTAAAACCTGTTGACCTTGATGTTGTTGTGTTGTGGCTCCACACCACTTTGATTAATTGATCTGGCCACTTTCCCCTGGGTTGATTGAAGATTAACTTCATTATTCCTGTCATTATAATGCCATTGGCTCTTTCAACGAGTCCGTTTGACTCCGGATGCCTGACTGATGCAAAGTGGATCTTCGTACCAATTTGATCATAGAAATCTCTAAAAGCTTCGGAGTCGAACTGTGTTCCATTATCCACAGTGATGGCCTTTGGTACCCCGAAACGACAAACAATATTCTGCCAGAAAAACTTTTGAATGGTGGCCGAAGTTATTGTGGCTAAAGGCTTTGCCTCAATCCATTTGGAAAAATATTCCACAGCCACTACAACATATCTTAGGTTTCCTTGGGCCGGTGGTAACGGACCTAACAAGTCAAGGCCCCACCTTTGCAATGGCCAGATGGGTTGTATGAGCTGGGTTAAGGACGAAGGTTGTTTTTGATCTCTTGCACATTTCTGACAACCTTCACACTTTTGAACTAATTCCGCTGCATCCGAAGCTGCCTTCGGCCAATAAAACCCTTGACGGAAAACTTTTCCAAGTAACGACCTAGATCCAATGTGAGATCCGCACAGGCCTGCATGTATTTCTTTCATCAATTCTATGCCTTCGGTTCTAGATAAACACTTGAGTAGTGGAGCACAAACTCCATGCTTGTACAACTCCCCTTCTATCATGACATATGGACGAGCTCTTGCCTCTATCCTCCTGTTATAAGTTTCGTCATCTGAAAGGAATTTACCCTGAAGGTAAGAAATGATCTCAGTTCTCCAATCTTCGCTATAAACAGGAGATATATTGAGGATTGCTCTTTCAAGAAGTTCCACTGAAGGTGCTTTTATTGTTTCGAAGAACACATCCGAAGGTAAGGGCAGCCCCTGTGCTGCTGACTTAGCTAGCAAATCAGCATGCTCATTTTGTCCTCGAGGGATATTTTTGACAGAAAATCCTTCGAAGGAAGCTTCAACTCTTCGGACCATGTCTAGATATTTTTCAAGCTTCGGATCTTTAGCCTTGCAACTTTTGTCGATATGACCCGAAACAACCTGGGAATCAGTTTTAAGAATGGCCCTTCTGATTCCCATTGCTTTTAGCTTCCGAAGACCCAAAAGCAGGGCTTCGTACTCAGTAATATTGTTTGTACAACTGAAATCGAGTCTTGCCGCATAACAAGTTTTAACTTTGGATGGTGAAACCAACACAGCAGCTGCTCCTGCCCCGAAGGTTCCCCAAGACCCATCGCAAAACACTGTCCATACTTCGGCATCTTTATTTGTTTCTTCATCCTGAGCCCCTGGCGTCCAATCGACGATAAAATCTGCCAACGCTTGGGACTGAATCGAAGATCTATGCACATAATCAATGCAAAATTCATTGAGCTCTGCAGCCCATTTTCCAATCCGCCCAGTAGCTTCTCTATTTCTCATAATATCCTTCAACGGCTGTGAAGAAGGAACAACAATATTGTATGCTTGAAAGTAATGCCGAAGCTTCCTGGATGCCATCAAAACAGCATATAACACCTTCTCTAATTCTGTATAATTTTTCTTTGATATACTAAGAACTTCAGATACAAAATACACTGGGAGTTGCTTCTTGACTTGGCCATCAAGCTTCTCCTGGACAAGTGCTGCACTTACCGTTGAGTGCGAAGCTGCCACATATAATAACAAAGGAGCCCCTGGCGTTGGTGGAGTTAATGTTTTTAAATCTATCAAATATTGCTTCAGTTCCTCGAAGGCTTTTTGTTGGCTTGGTCCCCATTGAAAGACTTCGGCTGATTTCAGCACTTCGAAGAATGGTAAATTTCTTTCTGCTGATCTGGATATAAATCTATTAAGAGATGCCAGCCTCCCTGTCAATCTTTGGGCCCCCTTTTTTGTAGTTGGTGGCTCCATTCGAAGTATAGCTTCAATTTTACTTGGATTAGCTTCAATTCCCTTTGTTGAAACCAAGCATCCAAGAAATTTCCCCTTCTTTACTCCGAAGACACATTTTTCTGGATTCAACTTCAGGCCAGCTTGTCTAAAACTGGCGAAGGTCTCCTGCAAATCAGCAATGTGATTTTCCTGTTTCGTGCTTTTTACAATGATATCATCAACATAAGTTAGCACATTTCTGCCTATCTGAGACTGGAGAACCCTCGCAGTCATTCTGCTGAAACTTCCTCCAGCGTTCTTGAGCCCCTCAGGCATCCGAAGGTAACAATATGTTCCACTAGGGGTTATGAAACTGGTCTTTGGCTCATCTTCCTTCTTCATCCAAATTTGATGATAGCCTGAATAACAATCGAGAAGACTCATGAGCTCTGACGAAGCTGCTGCATCAACTAAGGAGTCTATCCTTGGCAATGGGAATTCGTCCTTCGGACAAGCCTTTTTTACCATAACAGTGTTAGCTAGCCATTCTGGGTACTTTACTTCTCTAATAACTCCTGCACTGAGGAGTCTTTTGACTTCATTACGAGCACCTTCGGCCTTATCATCAGACATTTTCCGAAGCCTCTGCTTTCTGGGTCTGAAGGATGGGTCAACATTGAGCGAGTGTTCAATAACATCTCTGTTAACTCCGCAAAGATCATTGGCTGACCATGCAAAAACAACTTTGTTGTTGAACAAAAACCTTATCAAGGTTTTCTCCTGTTCTTCGGATAATTGAGAGCCCAACAGCACCCTCTGTTCTCCTATGTCCTCACATAAGAGCATGGACTTCGGCTGATCTGCTGAAGCTGCTTTCTCCCTTCTGAATTTGTACTGTTCACAAGCTTCAGCTCCATCTATGTTATGTATTGCTTTTGAGTCAGTCCAGTTTCCTTCGGCCCTTCTGGCAGCTTCCTGACTTCCATGAATAGCGATGGGTCCTTGATCCGAAGGTATCTTCATGCAAAGGTAAGCAGGATGAAGAATTGCTTCGAAAGCATTGAGGGTGCCACGACCAATAATTGCATTGTAAGGGTATTCCATGTCAACAATGTCAAACACAACTTGCTCAGTTCTAGTGTTGTTGATGAATCCGAAGGTCACTGGCATGGTGATCTTGCCCAGTGCTACAATCTGTCTTCCTCCGAAGCCACAGAGAGGGTGTGTAGCATCATGAATCTTATCTTCTGGCTCTTGCATTTGTCTGAAGGCCTTAGCAAATATGATATCAGCTGCACTGCCTGTATCAACCAAGACATTGTGGACCAGAAACCCTTTGATAACGCAAGAAATAACCATAGCATCGTTATGAGGAAAATCCTTGAGCTGAAGGTCCTCCTGGGAGAAGGTGATTGGAATGTGAGACCACCTTGACTTGATAAAGGGTCCCTGCACTCCAACATGTTGTACCCTTCTCTGCGCCTCTTTCTTCTGCTTTTTGTTGGCTGGTTCTGAGCACGAACCACCTGTTATCGGGAGCACCAGCTTCGGGTCCGAAGCAGCTCCAGCTCGATCGTTGAACGAAGCCATCAGCTCAAAAAAGTGGAAGTGAGTTCACCGGAGGTGGGCGCCAATGTTGGGGACTTGTTCTCAAATGCTATGAATTAAGAACAAGGCAACATAAAATGTTAAATGTTAATGTCCTTCGTCCACGAAGCATTATTCCCTTGAGGATAATGAACCTTGGACGAGGGTTGACGGTAATACAATTACGAAGGTTAAGTCTTTGTAATTGAATTTTAATAGATTGTATGAGATAACATAAAATAAAGAGTATCAAAGGTAAATGAATCATAAACGGACCATATTATATTTACTTAATGTATTGAAATATTGAATACCATTATACCTCTGCCTTGGCAAAGATTGGTTCCCGAATGATGCGATTGCAAATACAGGAATGCGTGAACAGTAAAGGAATACTGTTCACTATTTATAGGCACAGGACACAGCCTGTGGGGAATTACAATTATGCCCCTTATAAGGGATTACAACAACGACCCAAACATTTATGGACTAAAAGGTCATTCTACTTTTAAGTCGGGTTGTAATACCGAAGCTTCATGAAGAGGAACCTTCGGTCATCTCATACGAACAGCTTCAGCCGAAAGCTGCTTCTTCCTACAAGACCTTCGGCGACGAAGCATAGTCCCAACAGCTACTTACCATAGCTTTAAGCTTTACCAAATGGACGTAAAAAGTGCCTTCCTCAATGGACCAATCAAGGAAGAGGTCTATGTTGAGAAACCTCCCGGCTTTGAAGATAGTGAGTATCCTAACCATGTATATAAACTCTCTAAGGCGCTTTATGGGCTCAAGCAAGCCCCAAGAGCATGGTATGAATGCCTAAGAGATTTTCTTATCACTAATGGCTTCAAAGTCGGAAAGGCCGATCCTACTTTATTTACTAAAACTCTTGACAATGATTTGTTTGTATGCCAAATTTATGTTGATGATATTATATTTGGGTCTACTAATGAATCTACATGTGAAGAATTTAGTAGGATCATGACACATAAATTCGAGATGTCTATGATGGGGGAGTTGAAGTACTTCTTAGGATTTCAAGTGAAGCAACTCCAAGAGGGCACCTTCATTAGCCAAACGAAGTATATTCAAGACATTCTAAACAAGTTTGGGATGAAGGATGACAAGCCCATGAAGACACCCATGGGAACCAATGGGCATCTCGACCTCGACACGGGAGGTAAATCCATCGATTAAAAGGTATGCCAGTCGATGATAGGCTCTTTACTCTATTTATGTGCATCTCGACCGGACATTATGCTTTCCGTATGCATGTGTGCAAGATTCCAAGCCGACCCTAAGGAAGCTCACCTTACGGCCGTAAAACGAATCTTGAGATATTTAGTTTATACTCCTAAGTTTGGGCTTTGGTACCCTCGGGGATCCACATTTGATTTAATTGGTTATTCGGATGCTGATTGGGCGGGGTGTAAAATTAATAGGAAGAGCACATCGGGGACTTGCCAGTTCTTGGGAAGGTCCCTGGTGTCTTGGGCTTCAAAGAAGCAAAATTCCGTAGCTCTTTCTACCGCCGAAGCCGAGTATATTGCCGCAGGCCATTGTTGCGCGCAATTGCTTTGGATGAGGCAAACCCTTAGGGACTATGGTTACAAATTAACCAAAGTTCCTCTTCTATGTGACAATGAGAGTGCTATCCGCATGGCGGATAATCCCGTTGAGCATAGCCGCACTAAACACATAGCCATTCGGTATCATTTTCTTAGGGATCACCAACAAAAGGGGGATATCGAGATTGCATATATTAACACCAAGGAACAATTAGCCGATATCTTTACCAAGCCACTAGATGAACAAACTTTTAACAAACTTAGGCATGAGCTAAATATTCTTGATTCTAGGAATTTCTTTTGGTGTTTTGCACACATAGCTCATTCATATACCTTTGATCATGTCTCTTTTATATGCTATGACTAATGTGTCTTCAAGTGTATTTCAAACCAAGTCATAGATTGAAAGGGAATTCCGAATTCGAGTCTTCGGCGAAGACAAAGGCTTCCACTCCACTCCATCGAATTACTCATCCTTCGCCGTCGCTCCGAGCAACTCTCCGTCTTTGGTATAATCTTCACTCATGTTTTATTTGCCAAAGGGGAGAAAGTAGTTAGAAAGGGCTTATATTTCACTCAAGTATCCGTTTTTGGTGATTCATGCCAAAAGGGGAGAAAGTATTAGCCCAAAGCAAAAGGACCGCACCACCACCAATTTTCAAAATTTAAAAGGTCTTGAAATGATGAATTTTTCAATTGATATCTTATTTTTTGATAGAATTTCAAATTGGAACACCCTCTTCAAAAAATAATATCTAAAACCCTCTTGAATACTAAGAGGAGGATTTTATTAAGGGGGAGTTTTGTTTAGTCAAAGGAAAAGCATTTGAAACAGGGGGAGAAAATTCCAAATCTTGAAAATGCTTCTCAAAATCTTATTCATTTACCTTTGACTATTTACAAAAGAATTTGCAAGAACAAAACAAGTGGTGCAAGCGTGGTCCAAAATGTTAAGAATATAAAGAAACAATCCATGCGTATCTTATGAGAACATATTGGTTTCATTCCAAGCAACCTTTGCACTTACAATTATGCAAACTAGTTCAATTATGCACTTCTATATTTGCTTTGGTTTGTGTTGGCATCAATCACCAAAAAGGGGGAGATTGAAAGGGAATTAGGCTTACACCTTTTTCCTAATTGATTTTGGTGGTTGAATTGCCCAACACAAATAATTGGACTAACTAGTTTGCTCTAGTCTATAAGTTTAACAGGTGCCAAAGGTTCACAATAAGCCAATAAAAATACCAAGAAAGGGTTCAAACAAAGAGAGCAAAAGACAACCCAAAGGCACCATGGTCTGGCGCACCGGACAGTGTCCGGTGCACCAGGGCACTCGACGATGAACTTGCCACCTTCGGGAAAATCAGAGGGCGCTATGCTATAATTCACCGGACTGTCCGGTGTGCCAGCGGAGCAACGGCTACTTCGCGCGCAACAGTCGACTGCAACACATTAAATGCACGCCTGCACGCGTAGAGGACAGAGGACGCGCATTTGGCGCACCGGACAGTCTACAGGACCTGTCCGATGCACACCGGACAGCGCAGAGGCCCCACCTGTCAGAGCTCCAACGGTCGAACCCCAACGGCTGGCTGACGTGGCTGGCACACCGGACAGTGTCCAGTGGCACACCAGACTGTCCGGTGCGCCATGCGACAGCAGTCTTCCAACGACCATTTTTGGTGGTTGGGGCTATAAATACCCCAACCACCCCACATTCAATGGCATCCAAGTTTCCACCTTCAACACATTACAAGAGCTATAGCATTCAATTCTAGACACTCCAAAGAGATCAAATCCTCTCCCAAGTCCAAAGACAACTCAAATCAATAGTGGCTAGTGAGAGAGTGATATTTGTGTTCATTTGAGCTCTTGCGCTTGGATTGCTTCTTTTCTTTCTCATTCTTCTTGTGATCAAACTCAATTGTAACCAAGGCAAGAGACACCAATTGTGTGGTGGTCCTTGCGGGAACTTTGTGTTCCGTTTGATTGAGAAGAGAAGCTCACTCGGTCTAAGTGACCATTTGAGAGAGGGAAAGGGTTGAAAGAGACCCGGTCTTTGTGACCACCTCAATGGGGAGTAGGTTTGCAAGAACCGAACCTCGGTAAAACAAATCATCGTGTCTCGCTCTTTATTTGCTCACGATTTGTTTTTGCGCCCTCTCTCTCGGACTCGTTTATATTTCTAACGCTCACCCGGCTTGTAGTTGTGCTTAAGTTTATAAATTTCAGATTCGCCCTATTCACCCCCCTCTAGGCGACTTTCACACGTGGTTTGTGATGGACGTCAACCACCAAAATCGATTATAGGAAATGATTAGGTCCATTTCCCTTTTAATCTCCCCCTTTTTGGTGATTGATGCCAACACAAACCAAAGCCAATATAGAGTGTAAAAATGTAACTAATTTGCAGTTATGAAAGATGTGCATAGGTTACTTAGATTTAAACCAATTGAAAGACTTTATTCATATATCTAAGAATAAACGTGATTGCTTTCTTCTATTTAACATTTTGGACCACATTTTCACCACTTGTTTGTTTTTGCAAATCTTTTGGAAAAAAGTCTTTTTAAATTCTTTTGCAAATAGTCAAAGGTATAAGAATATGATTGCAAGAAGCATTTTTAAGATTTGAAATTCCTCCCCCTATTTCAAATGCTTTTCCTTTGACTAAATAAAAGCTCCCCCTAAAGAAATTCTCCCCTTAGTTTTCAAGAGGGTTTTCGAAATGATTTTCCCTTTTTGGAATAGACACCAAATGAAATTCTTATACTTAGTGAAATTTTGAAACCAAATGAGATACCAATTGAAAATCCATTTTGAGGCTAACTGAAATACCAATTGAAATAATTTCTTCCTTTAGTTTTTTTTTGAAAATTTTAAAATGGTGGTACGGTCCTTTTGCTTTGGGCTTAATACTTTCTCCCCCTTTGGCATTAATCGCCAAAAACGGAGAACTTGAGAGCCCTTACAATTCTCCCCCTTTGGGGCCTAATACTTTTTCCCTTATTGGTAAAGAAAATATGAGTGAAGGGTCATACCAATTGAGATTTTCTTGGGTAACGGCAAAGGATAAATGATACCATCAGAGTTGGAGTGGAAGCCTTGTCTTTGCCGAATACTCCATTTCCCTTTCAATCTAAGACTAATCATAGAGATATACTTGAAAGCACATTAGTCTTAGCCTTGGTACAAGAAGAATAAGAAATATGCCTTGGGGTACCTCATGATTCTTAGGAGTGTAAACTACCCAATTAAATCAAAGGTAGATCCCTTGGGGTACCAAAGCCCAAACTTAGGAGTGTAAACTAAATACTTCATGATTCTTTACACATGCATACTAAAAGCATTATATCTGATCGTGAAGCACATAAATAGAGTAGAGAACCTATCATCGACCGATATACCTTTTGATCTACGGATTTACCTCTCGTGTCGAGGTCTAGATGCCCATTTGTTCCCATGGGTGTCTTGATGAGTTTGGCATTCTTCATTCCAAACTTCTTAAGTATATCTTGAATGTACTTAGTTTGGCTGATGAAGGTGCCCTCTTGAAGTTGCTTGATTTGAAATCCAAGGAAATACTTCAGCTCCCGCATCATAGACATCTCGAATTTTTGTATCATGATCCTACTAAACTCTTCACAAGATGACTTGTTAGTAGACCCAAATATAATATCATCAACATAAATTTGGCAAATAAACAAGTCTTTTGCAATTGTTTTAGTGAAGAGAGTAGGATCTGCTTTTCCAACTTTGAAGCCATTAGTGATAAGAAAGTCTCTCAGGCATTCATACCATGCTCTTGGGGCTTGCTTGAGCCCATAAAGCGCCTTTGAGAGCTTATAAACATGGTTAGGATACTCACTATCTTCAAAGTGGGGAGGTTGCTCAACATATACCTCTTTCTTGATAGGGCCATTGAGGAAGGCACTCTTCACGTCCATTTGATATAACTTAAAGCCATGGTAAGTAGCATAGGCAAGTAATATACGAATTGATTCAAGCCTAGCTACGGGTGCATAGGTTTCATCAAAATCCAAACCTTCGACTTGTGAATAACCTTTTGCAACAAGTCGGGCTTTGTTCCTTGTCACCACACCATGCTCATCTTGTTTGTTGCGGAATACCCACTTGGTACCTACAACATTTTGGTTAGGACGTACAACTAAATGCCATACCTCATTCCTTGTGAAGTTGTTGAGCTCGTCTTGCATTGTCACCACCCAATCCAGATCTCTTAGTGCATCCTCTACCCTGTATGGCTCAATACAGGACACAAAAGAGTAATGTTCACAAAAGTGAGCAACTCGAGATCTAGTGGTTACGCCCTTGTGAATGTCACCAAGAATGGAGTTGACATGGTGATCTCTTTGAATTGCTTGGTGGACTCTTGGGTGTGGCGATCTTTGATCCCGAATCTCTTGATCATCTTCCTTGTCTTGATCATCCTCATCTCCTCCTTGATCAATGTCCTCCTCCTGAGGTGGCTCATCGTCTTGATCTTCATCCTCTTCTTCTTGAGCCTTATCCTCATCTTGAGTTGGTTGAGATGCTTGTTTAGAAGATGATGGTTGATCTTGTGCTTGTTGGGGCTCTTTGGATTCTTTTGGACACACATCCCCAATGGACATGTTCCTTAGTGCGACGCACGGAGCCTCTTCATCATCTAGTTCATCAAGATCAACTTGCTCCACTTGGGAGCCATTAGTCTCATCAAACACAATGTCACAAGAAACTTCAACTAATCCAGTGGACTTGTTGAAGACTCTATATGCCCTTATGTTTGAGTCATAACCAAGTAAAAAGCCTTCTACTGCTTTAGGAGCAAATTTAGAATTTCTACCTCTTTTAATAAGAATAAAGCATTTGCTCCCAAAAACTCTAAAATAAGAAACATTGGGTTTTTACCAGTAAGGAGTTTATACGATGTTTTCTTGAGAATTCAATGTAGGTAGAGTCGGTTGATGGAGTAGCAGGCGGTGTTAATCGGCTCCGCCCAAAACCGATCCGGAGTCTTGTATTCATCAAGCATGGTTATTGCCATATCCAGGAGAGTTCTATTCTTCCTCTCCACTACACTATTTTGTTGAGGTGTGTAGGGAGAAGAGAACTCATGCTTGATGCCCTCCTCCTCAAGAAATCCTTCAATTTGTGAATTCTTGAACTCCGTTCCATTGTTGCTTCTAATCTTCTTGATTCTCAATCCGAACTCATTTTGAGCTCGTCTTAAGAATCTCTTTAAGGTCTCTTGGGTTTGGGATTTTTCCTGCAAAAAGAACACCCAAGTGAAGCGAGAATAGTCATCCACAATTACAAGACAATACTTACTCCCGCCGATGCTTATATAAGCGATCAGACCGAATAGGTCCATGTAGAGTAGCTCAAGCAGCCTGTCGGTCGTCATGATGTTCTTGTGTGGATGATGAACTCCAACTTGCTTCCCTGCATGGCATGCGCGACAAATCTTGTCTTTCTCAAAATGAACATTTGTTAGTCCTAAAATGTGTTCTCCTTTAGAAGCTTGTGAAGATTCTTCATTCCAACATGGGCAAGTCGGCGATGCCAGAGCCAGCCCATATTAGTCTTAGTAATTAAGCAAGTGTCTAGTTCAGGCTTGTTATCATTAAAATCAACTAAATATAGATGACAATCTAACACTCCCTTAAATGCTATTGAATCATCACTTCTTAAGACAGTAAGACCAATATCAGTAAAAAGACAGTTGTAGCCCATTCTACATAATTGAGAAACAGAAAGCAAATTGTAATCTAAAGAATCTACAAGAAAAACATTGGAAATGGAATGATCAGGAGATATAGCAATGGCATCCAAACCTTTGACCAAACCTTGATTTCCATCCCCGAATATGATATCTCTTTGGGGATCTTCATTTTTCTCATATGAGGAGAACATCCTTTTCTCCCCTGTCATATGGTTTGTGCACTTGCTATCGATTATCCAACTTGATCCACTAGATGCATAAACCTACAAAACCAATTTAGGCCTTGTTCTTAGGTACACAAACGGTCTTGGGTCCTTTGACATTAGAAATAAGCACCTTGGGTACCCAAACACAAGTCTTTGGACTTTTGTGTTTGCCCCAACATATTTGGCAACTACTTTGCCTGATTTGTTAGTTAGCACATAAGAATTATCAAAGGTCTTGAATGAAATGTCATGCTCATTTGATGCATTAGGAATTTTCTTTTTAGGCATTTTGATATGAGTTGAATGCCTAGAGCTAGAAGCCTCATTCTTATACATAAAAGCATGATGAGAAATATTGTGAGGTTTTCTAGCATGAATCTTCCTAATCTTATGCTCAAGATAGTTTGCAGGATATAAAATGTAGCCCTCTCTATCCTGAACCATGGGAGCCTTACCCTTAACAAAATTAGATAATTTGTTCTTAGGGGCATTAAGTTTGGTGTTGCTTTGGCTCCCTTGTTGGAAGTCAATGCCATCCTTAATGCCAGGGCGTCTCCCATTATAAAGCATACTACGAGCAAATTTAAAATTTTCATTTTCTAAATCATGCTCGACAATTTTAGCATTTAATTTAGCTATGTGATCATTTTGTTCTTTAATCATGGCAAGGTGATCATCAATAGCTCCAACATTAACATCTCTACATCTAGTGCAAATAGTGACATGCTCAATAGTAGATGTAGAGGGTTTGCTAACATTCAATTCTTATATCTTAGCATTTAAACTAGCATTATAATCTCTAAGATAGGAAATTGAATCATTGCAAATGCTAAGCTCCTTAGATAAGTTTTCATATTTTTCTACTTCTAGAGCATAAGCAATTTTCAATTTAACAAATTTCTTGTTTTCCTTAACAAGCAAGTCTTCTTGGCATTCCAAGATATCATCCTTCTCGTTAATGGATTCTATTAATTCATTAATCTTTTGCTTTTGATTTTTAGTTAAGTTGGCAAAAAGAGAGGTTAAGTCATCTTCATTTTCACTAGAGCTACCCTCATCATCAGATGTAGTATATTTAGGGGTATCTCTAGAATGTACCTTCTTCTTTTTGTTGTCCTTTGCCATGAGACACTTGTGGCTGACGTTGGAAAAGAGGAGTCCCTTGTTGATGGCGATGTTTGCGGCGTCCTCGTCGAAGGAAGAGTCGGTAGAGCTCTCGTCGGAGTCTCATTTCCTGCCCCATGTGCGCCTCGCCACCCTTCTTCTTGTAGTACATCTTGTTCTCCATTTTTTTCTTCCCCTTCTTGTCGTCGTCCCTGTCACTGTCACTTGAATATGGACATTTAGCTATAAAGTGACCGGACTTACCACACCTGTAGCACACCCTTTTGGAACGGGGCTTGTAGTCCTTCCCCTTCCTTTGTTTGAGGATTTGACGAAAGCTCTTAATGATAAGAGCCATCTCCTCATTGTCGAGCTTAGAGCATCTCCAAGAGAGGCTCTAAACATGGTCCTATTTTAAATATAGGGCTCAAAACCATAAAACATCCTTCCAACAGCGGCCCTATTTTATAAAATTTCATCAAATGGTTATAGGGCTCGGTCTCTCGGGTCCTAAATATAGTACCCATATACTGGAGCTCTATCCTCATTTTCACTTAATCTTCAACCATTTATTTCCTAATATCATGATTTATTTTCTAAATAACATTATTTAAGGCCTGACTATTGGAGTAAACATTTTTTTGAGACCCTAAACATTCTAAATATGGTCCTATTTCAAATTTTAGGACTCTATTTTAGGGTTTGTTGTTGGAGATGCTCTTAGAGGCATCGATTGGAAGTCTACTTGGTATACTCCTCCTTCTTTTCTTTCGTTGCCTTGAATGCAATGGGTTGCACCTCGGGTGTGGATGTGGTGCCTTGCTCCAAGTTGACAATATGTTTGGAGTCTTTGATCATAAGTTCTGTGGGGGACAGATATCCCCCAGGTCCACTAGAAGGCAAGAAGGCCTCGCGTGGGGCCTCGGGCTAGCTACCACGCAAGGCCTTCCCTTCGTGGGCCGGGCTAGAACTACTGGTGGAGTGGGCCGACCTACAAAAGGCGGCAGACTCAGGCCCAGGCAACCCGTCAACTCGTGCGCTATCCACAGCAACCGCTTGACTTTCCCGCGTATGGCGTCCTTAAATATCGAGGCGGATTAGGGATAAGTCGGCAAGATTGTAGGAAGATCAGTTCAGTCGGTTCACTATTATTTAGGAGACACGTGATGCTCATGTACGCATGGAGTGCGCCACAGTCGAGTATATAAAGCCTAGGGGTACCCCATCATTTCCATCGATCATCTACCTACTTCATTAGCTTTTCTCCATTCAGGAGACTTCACCTATAACCCACCACATAAAGATCCACTCCAGGAAGTAGGGTATTACGCCTCTCCAAGCGGCTCGAACCTATAGAAAATTGCCTCTCTCTCTCTCGTGCATCTAACACGAACCATTGAGCTACAGTCGACAACACTGTCCTACCCAAAAGCACCACAAGGGGTAACCCTGGGTGTGCGGTCGGGCTCTAAACACCGATAGGTTCAAAGCTCACAAACTTGCCAATAGCCTCCTCGGGAGACACTTGTTTGTATCTAGGATCTCCAAATATTAGTTGAACTTGAGTAGGATTACAAAAAATGAGAGATCTTAGAATAACCTTGACCATTTCATGTCATCCCATTTTGTGCTCCTGAGGTTGCGCACTTGGTTGACCATCGTCTTGAGCCGGTTATACATGCTTGTGGCTCTTCTCCTTTGTTGAGGACGAATCGACCGAGTTCTCCCTCGATCGTTTCGCGCTTGGTGATCTTGGTCACCTTGTCCCCTTCGTGCGCCGTTTTGAGGACGTCCCAAATCTCTTTGGCATTTTCAACCCTTGCACCTTATTATACTCCTCTCGACACAAGGAGGCGAGGAGTATAGAAGTTGCTTGGGAGTTGAAATGCCTAGTTTGGGCGGCCTTGTCCGAGTCATATTTTTCTTCGCCCACCTGTGGTGCCTGCGCTCCAAACTCAACAATATCCCAAATTCTTTCGTGGAGTAAGGTTAGATGGTGCATAATTTTATCACTCCGCATGCAATAATCTTCACCATAAAAATATGGTGGTATGCCTAGGGGGTATCAAAAGTAGAGGAGTGTGTTTAGGAATGCAAGGATAGCGTAGAGGCATCTTACTATACTTCTTACGCTCGTGGTGCTTCGAAGTTGTAGACTCGGCGCCAGATGTGGAAGGTGATGAAGAGTCGGTCTCGTAGTAGACCACCTTCTTCATTTTCTTTTTCTTGTCACCCTTCCTATGTGACTTGATGGAGGAAGAGGATTCCTCCTTGTACTTCTCGCCGGACTCCCTTGATAGAGTCTTTCCCGAGCCCATGGCCTTATCACCTGTGACGATCTCCATCTTGGCATGATCTCCAGACATCACTTCGAGTTTGTTAGACTGTTAATGAAGCACTGGCTTTGATACCAATTGATAGTCGCCTAGAGGGGGTGAATAGGTGAAACCTGAAATTTATGAACTTAAACTTGCACTAAGGCCGGGGTTAGCGTTAGAATTAAAGTCGAGTGTGGAAGATTGTTTCTCTTACTATGAGTTGCTCAATTAATGCGGATGATGTTTGGGAGCAAACTCAAATCAATATTAGCAAGGAAACTTTAGAGATAGGAATGAGGGCAAACAAATCAAGCGAAGATCAATGCATGTGAACACGGTGATTTGTTTTACCGAGGTTCAGTTCCAAAGAACCTAGTCCCCGTTGAGGAGGCCACAAAGGTCAGGCCTATTTCAACCCTTTCCCTCTCCTAAACGGTCACTTAGACTGGATGAGCTTTCTTCTTAATCACTTGGGTCAATAAGATCCCGCAAGGATCACCACACACTTAGGTGTCTCTTTCTAGATTTACAAAGCACTTATGAGAATAAAAATAGAGGAGGAGAAAGCAATCCAAGCAACAAAAGTAACAAATGAACACAAAACTCTCTCTCAAGTCACTAAGTGGTTGAGTTGATTTTGAGATTTGGAGAGGATTTGATCTTTGGAATGTGTCTTAGAGTGAATGCTATTGCTCTTGTATTGAATAGGAACTTTATAACACTTGGATGCCATTGAAGGAGGTGGTTGGGGGTATTTATAGCCTCCAACCATGTGGTAGAACCTCCCAAGTTATTGAGCCCACATGCACCTGCCCTTGTCTCAAAGACCTCAGACGGCTATGCATGTGCACCAGATAACTTAACAGGATCCGTCCGAGTGTCCCAAGGACCCCGGATAAACCACTTACAACCAGGATCTCAGGATTAAGTAAACACAAATCACACACCAACATTTGTAGCAAACTTTTTTTATTACAAAAAGTTACAAGTTACAACAAATTCACATTATATTTATCAGAGTGATTACAAAAGAAAGTGGTTCAAAAGAATTACACTTTAAAATGTTATAGAATATTTGTAAATTTGAAATACATGCTAGCTTAAGTGACAATCCTCATTAAAGAACCTATAGAAGGGATATACTTATATAAGAAGGCCGAGCCCACCGGCACTTAACATCAATCACAATCAAGCGACTCGTAACCTGCAACAACAATGAGAATAAAACCCTGAGTACACAATTACTCAGCAAGACTTATCCGACTAAAGAAAAGACTCTCAAGGGTATGCTGGTTTGTTGGAAATCAAGGTAAGGCTCATCAAATTTCAAAGACTCATTTTTGCAGAAGAGCTTACTAGTAGTGGATCCTTATGCCAAAATTTTACTTTACAAGTTAAGTACTTTTCCTGAACCTAGATTTGTCTAATCTAGAGCATTCACTTGTCCTGGTCTAGCTTTCTTTTACCAAATCCTTATTTTACTTATTAACTATGATGAGTGGTCGGAGGGTAGAGTCTCCATGACCGAGGAGCAACGACGATTTGAACCGATTATACCCAGCTAGGGATCCCTAACCACACGACATATGTAGCACTTAACCCTTGCATATGTCAACCGTTCCCACAGATCCTCCACAACGTGAACCAGTCCGCGCTACCCGGGAGCACAGTACTCCTCAGTTCAGCCTCTAGCCAGAAGGGTACACGCTACTCCCACCATCTCCCACGCCCAGTGCGCGGTTGCCTTTTCACGTATGGAATAGCCAGGTTCAGGCTTACCGAAGCATGTGGCTTGTTGCAAAGTCTCCACCACAACAGGCCTACACCGAATGGTCCTTAATTGACATAGACGTGCGAACTTTCCTGCTGAACGCCTGGTCTACATTTCATATTATTTCCCAAAACTTGATACCTGAGAGAGGTACCCTACTTAAATGATGGAACCATCGTGGCCACAATGGGTTCATCATCACAAGTCCTTTTATTTTATAAACTCCTGTATCCCGTGTTACACATCATATTTTAAAAACCATCCTAAATTAATAAGCAGGGCTAAGCGACACTAAATTTTCATAAAATAGGTATTATGGTTGTTTAATCAAGTAAGGAAACACATCAACTGTTTGATCACACAACTCCTATCACCTAATGCATCATTCAAGGTGATAAAACTTTTTAAAATAGAAGGAGATGGAAAATGCACCGGGGCTTGCCTCGGATAACACTAGGTTAGTGTTGTTAGATGATACTCGCTTGGCGAGCATCTCCCATCCTGGCATTGGGTCAGATCATCCATCTTGAGGTTGGTCTGTCAATATCATCTTGTGGTCCAGTCTGGTCCATGCCCTTCATATCACATAATCATCTAGCGTACCTATTTGATATACAAGATGCACATGAATGATTATAAAGATGAATAACATAAGGCTAAACAAATACACACGATAATAAATTAAACTCCTAATGTCATGACATTGAAACATTGGCAAGTAAACACTAGGTATCAATATATCACTAAGCATACTAATTACACTTCTCCAACCTATTCAGGCTAATTCAAGAATCACGAAATAATACGTTTATTCACACATCCTATGCTCTCCTAACCAAAGCATAATAATAAAGACTAACAATATTAGGACTCGCCATTATCAGATACCTACTTGGAGCTTAGATAGAAACACATCAACTATTTTCTCAACTACTTATTTTGACTAATTTGCATCACATACCAGTCACATGATCATTACGACATTCTATGGTCTAGGAGGTAGAATATTATTATTTAGGATCATAGATTTTACAAGACCACACTTTAAACTCTAAAGGCTTAAAACACTAATGAACACGTCCACTAAGTAGAATTCAGATTTTAACTTAAAAGGTCTAAACAGTCGCTAACTCAAATACACTCACCAAAGTATTTACTTCTTTCTCAAAATGCTAAAGTGTAAGGCAAGCATTAAGAAAGAAAATAAACAACCATATGCAACTATAAGACTTCATTAATCTAGACAAGAACTAACCACATCTAGTTACCCACACAAAAGAAACTCTTAGCAATCATCTCATACTTGCTGAATTTGGACAACAGAACAACAACTATTTGTTTAGCTCATAACTCACAAAATATGCATCCAAAAATAGTAAAATATGACATTATGGAAAGCTTATAAAGTCCTCTACAACTTTGGTATTATCATCATAATGAGATTCGACATTTAGAAATGTCAAACAATACTAAACGTAAATTCTGTCCAGATTTGGACAGAATACGACTCTTCACTTCGAAAGTTCATAATTGGTGTCTCAGACATCCAAATCAAGTGATCCTAGACTTTTTAGAAAGCTAATAGATTTGTATACAATTCATTTATACACATCCCAGCTGAATTCAATACATATCTAAGTCAGTTAACACAAACAAACTTCTCTATCCAGATTTGGACAGATTCAGATTCTATAGTTCCAACAGCTGTAACTCGGTCTCTAGACCACCAAAAAGGGTGATCCAAGACTTTTTGGAAATCTTAAGAAAAGTACTACAATTATTATATAATTACTAAGGGCTTATTCTCAATTTAGCTTAGCCAAACAATCCAATTTTCAAAACCTATACAGAATTTGGACAGATTCAGAAACTGGACTTGGAAAAATCATAACTCCTAAATTACTACACCTATGGTCATGAAATGTTTACACAAGCAAGATAAAGGTGTTAGCTACAACTTTTCTATATAACACTTATACATAAAACATGGTTTACTTCATCGAACCAGCTGCATAACTAAAACTGGTTATGCAGTCCCAACAGCAAGAATTTTAAGTTAACTCCTAATTAACTTCTACAACTCTCATGTGCTAGGTACTTCAAATATTCTAACACCTTATCTTAATGTAGAACTAAAACCACATAATACAATAAGGCATTCATGTCACCATAAAGTAGGAATTCGCTCAACCTCTAATAGACCTTATCGGCTGTTGGCACTTGCTCTCCTGGGCAAGTAGATCCAACGAGAAAGTGGAAAGAGTATTGTCAAAGTTTGTCGTGGGATGGCAACAACTTTGTTAATCTACCCCTGTGAGGGCACTGTACGGGGGTATTTATAGGCACTCGAGCGACCACCCGTCCCTTGTCAAAGACGTTTGTGCCCTCGAGTACCCAGTTTATCCCTAGAATATTCCCCCGAGGGGAGGTTACATACAATCATTACAGTAAAAGGCTATTATAAACGCGGCCCGTAATACGCTTGTCCGTGCGGGGCCCGTTACAATGGGCCGACCGCATGGGCCTCCCGGCGCGGTGATGACGTGAGACTCGTAGACTTCGACAGAGCCTTCGTCTTGCAACGGAGACGATGAAGGGGGACCACGCCGGTCTTCATCCAATCGACGATTTCGGCTTGCTTGGTGGATGTAGTTTTCGTCGGAGTGACGAGGCGACGAAGGCATCGAGCGAAGGGTAGCGTGTTCGCCTTCGCCCCAACATTTTCCTTCCGAGGGACCAGTTCGACTAAGTCATCTGGTGCCGAAGACGCCGCTAGATGGTGGAGACGCTGCCCTCGCTCGAAGTGGTCCTGCGGGGGTTTTTGAAATGTGACGTTGATGGATGTGTTACTGTTGGACTGTGTGCTTCCCGAAGCGCCCCATCATGTCTATTAAAAGGCGGCCGCGGCCGGGACTGTTTCTTATCCTTGCGTGCACCGTAGAAACCCTAACTTTTGCAAACCTCTCGCCTACCCTCCTTGCTCTCCCGCTTCGGAAATCTGTCCCGCGTCAAGCAGACCGCACGCCGCCGCCTACGGTACGTAGCAATGTCTTCTTCCTCATCTACTGCGAGTGCGTCGTCGGCCGATCCGTCGTTAAAGGATACCTTGAGTGATTTGGTGGCGATGGAGTAGCAACCGGGCCACACCGTGGAGTTCGGCACTTCGAGGATTTCCTCGGTCCGTGTGCAGGAGATCCCTGAGCCTGAGGGCGGGTTGGATACTTTGGTGATGGTGTCGGGCGGGTTCCAGGCGCTGAGGAGATCCCTGAGCCTGAGGGCGAATTGGTTGTGCTTGAGGCATTTTTGATTGCCGGCCTTCGTCTCCCGGCGCATCGCTTCGTGGTGGAGGTTTTGCGGAGGTTCGAAGTGTAGGTCCACTAGTTGACGCCTAACGCCGTGGTTGCGCTGGCGAAGTATGTTTGGGCAGTTGCTTCTTACGAAGGGCAGCCGTCTGTGGAGGTCTTCGCCAAGAACTATTGCCTGCACTGGCAAAAAAGGAAAATAGGAGATAAGATTGCACAATTTGGATTGTGCACCTTTACGCCGAGGACTGGAAAGACTTCGACGGAAGTCGTGGAGATAGTCCCTTGTGCCAGGAACAAGTGGGGCAACTGGGGGGACTTTTGGTTTTATGTTTCTTGTGGGGAAGTCAAAGATCTGCCCGGGCTCCCTCCGGCCATCATGTGCTCTCACTGCTATGTGGCATTCCCACGATTCGAGCTGGTGGAGGATGATGAAGACGAAGGGGCCCTTCGGTACGCTGCCCGCATGAGTAGCGGGCGCGATTTGGTTGAAGAATTCATTGGCTATGGAGTGTGGCCCTTGACACACGGCTGGGTACTTGGCGAAGTGTGCCCGCCGGATACCGACCCTGGGCGATCAGTTAGTGTGAAGTCCATCCTTCGCCGTGGATTTAGGGGGCTGGAACCCGGCCGCGTTTGTGCGCGAAGTGGAGGCCGAGGCCACAAGGATTGTAGGGCGATATGTGCCAAAGACTGAGACCTTGCGGAGCTGGGATATACGCGGTTCCAATGTTCGGTTGAATAGTGTTTTTGAGTTGAATGGTCTGCCATATGGCGGCTATCCGGGAGACGAAGATGCCGTTGTTGGCGACCGCCGGGGAAAAAGGGTGGTGGCAGCAGTCGACGAAGGCCCTTCTCGGGGAGCAGTGCCGGCTGCGACCACTAAGAAGAGGAAACTATGTACAACAGCTGAGGGGTTGGGGGCGTCCGATCGTTTTGCTGTGGATTTATTGGGAACTTGCGTGACTCCTGGGGAGAGGATGTCATCGCCCGAGCGCCGAGAATCTTCCGCGTGAATGCTGAAGGTTACCGGGGGTCGCTGGCCTAGGAATGTTCTGATTCCCTGGGCGGCCAGCGAGGACATTTGTACGTTTCGATTAGCTCGTGAGATGAAGATTTTTTCTTACCGGCGGAATGTTGCTGTTGTTGTATCGGTAGTGATGGAAAAGGATCGCCAAGACGCATCGCGGAAACGTCAGGCGTTCGCGAGGATCGGGGACCCACGCCGCGAGGTCAAGATGGCATGGGGGATCATGAAGTCTGCCGCCCCCGGCACTAGCAAGCCTCCGCTGGGCACGAAGTCTGCCGCCCCTGGCCCCAGCAAGCCACTCCCTGCTGTGCCCGCACAGGAGCAAAGGCCTCCATCCCCGCCGCGTCCTGCTGAGACGGAGGTGGACGAGGCCGAGGTCTCCATGGATATTTCTGTGGATGACTATCTTGTGGGCGGCATCGCGATATTCGATGCCCATACAGGGCGGGGACCTGTTGGTGAGTTTTTTTAGGATGGGTTTCTGACGAGACTATGGTAAAGGATCGGAGGCTGGGCAACTGGCTGTTGTCCCGACGCCGATGGCGGCTGCCGTGAAGGGGTCTACACAGGACCCATGGGCCAAGTTTTGCGCCAGCGGCGAGATTGCTTCGGCCGCCGCCGCTAAGGACGTGGCGGGCTCTGTAGCGCAGCAGCTGAAGCATGTAAGTAGTCTTCGGCAGTGTGTTCTTCTTAAATGGCTTCAAATTTGATGGTTTTTGATGCCAGGCGGCCACCTTCGCCGAACGGATTGCGTCGGGAGCCCTAACCTCGGAGTTCGCTGCCGAAAGGCGACGACTCGAGGAGAGGATCGAGCACCTTCGGGCGCAGCACACTGAGGCCATGCGAGACAAGTCGGCCGCGGAGAACAAGAGCCGCAACCTGATGGAGAAGCTGTCGGCTGTGGAGGCCGAAAAGAAGGACCTCGGCCGTAGGCTGGCGGCGGAGAAGGAGGATGCTGACAAGGCCTGCGCGGAGGCCCAGGCTGCGCGCGCCGAGGCTAACCTCACACTCCAACGTATTGCAGACCGCGCAGGGGTGGACCGAGCGCGTGCGTTGCTCGTGGATGCGTACCTGTAGCTTGGTGCGTGTACGACCCCCTTTGACGCGTCCAGTAAGGAGGTGGGCCTCCGCTTTCTTGGATGGTTGCAGGAGGAACTGGAGGTGCTTTCGTCGATCGTGACGGGTCTCATGTCCTTCGCCTCGCTCATCACCTGTGAGGGAGTTGTGAATGCCTTGTCCTATGAGGGATGTAGGCACTTCGAAGTCTTTGATCGGTCCGATGAAGACTTCGACTGCGAGATCTTCCAGGTTGAAGATGCGGTGCTAAAGCGGTCCGCTGGGGCGCTTTATGATAGGATGTGGGGCCCTCACGGCCGTGATATTGTCCGGGAAAGGTCTGACCGGGCGATGGAGCAGGTACGAATTGTTGTTTTATTTTATTAGTTTTTAAGAATATGCGCTTATGTTTGGTGCTATTTCTGTAGATGGCGAATGATGAGGAGGTCGAAGACTTGGGAGGCCTGGAGAGCACGATGCCGCTGGCGGAGGGTGCACGGGTGGGGACTGAGGAGCAGCCGGCGCCAGTAACTGGTGTTAGCGAATACGACCCTATGCCCTCCGCCGCGTTGCCTGAAGACACTTCGGTGGTGGCCGCGCCAGCTGCCAAAGACCCTACAGCGTCGGCCGGCCCTTCGCAGGTGGCTATATATAGTTGGGGGCGTTAGATGTAGGTTTTATTTTTGTGATACTGAAAATCGGTTGCTGCGCAGGTTCCGACGTCTGGGCCTGCGCAAGCAACCCCTACTGATGGTATTAATTATGTGGCGGCCACGAATGCAGTGCCTGCTAATGATAGTTTGTCTGGTTCTGAATCTGGGTATTTTTCATCTGATGGTGGTGAGTTCGAGAGCCCGTTTTGCTGGGCTGAAGAGTCTTCGGATGAAGATTTGGATTATTTTGCCGCGTTAGATGTGGCCGCGGTGGAGTCTTCACCGCGGCAGGAGGTGGGCGAAGCGTTGAATCCCCTGGTTGGGGGGCGAACGCCGTCGACGAAAAGTGGTGGTGAAGCATAGCGTTGGCGAGATGTCACGAAGTGGTAGGCGCCGTCGGATGGGGCTGGAGCGAACTTGTCTTCGGGTAGATCGGGGTAGCCAACGCGATTTGATGTCCTCGTCGTTTGGGACGAGTATTGGTGAGGGGGATCTGCAGAATTTGTTTGAGGGTGAGGAATTGAAGATGATGTTGTTTAATTATCGGGAGGCGGGCATTATTCCGAAGGCTGAGCCGATGTAATGTGTGATGCCCTCACTTGTTGTGCGGTAGCAAGTGAAAACGCTGCCCTCCCCCTGCTCGCAATAAAGAGGGAGGGGAGAACACGATTGTATTTATTTGTGCGATGGGTCTGGTGGCCCTTCGCTGTGTGTATGTAATGTGTGATTTGTATTGTGAAGTGACACCCTTGCCGGTGTGATGTTGTAACTGTCCGGCGGCACCCTTGGGCGACTTTTGCACGGATTTGCCTTTGTGGGAAAGACTTCGTGTCGTACGCTTGTTGTGCTTTGCCGGCTGCACCCTTATACGACTTTTGCATGGTCTTTTAGTAAAAGACTTCGTATCATGCACTTGTTGTGCTTGTCCGGCTGCACCCTTAGGTGACTTTTGCGCGGAGTTTGTCTTTTAGTAAAAGACTTCGTATCATGCACTTGTTGTGCTTGTCCGGCTGCACCCTTAGGCAAATTTTGCGTGGAGATTGTCTTTTAGTAAAAGACTTCGTATCATGCATTTGTTGTGCTTGTCCGGCTGCACCCTCAGGCGACTTTTACACGGAGTTTGTCTTTTAGTAAAAGACTTCGTATCGTGCACTTGTTGTGCTTGTCCGGCTGCACCCTTAGGCGACTTTTGCGCGGAGTTTGTCTTTTAGTAAAAGACTTCATATCGTGCACTTGTTGTGCTTGTCCGGCTGCACCCTTAGGTGACTTTTGCGCAGAGTTTGTTGCACGCGAGGGTAGTCTACGCTACCTGTCACGGTGACTTCGAATCAGTCGAATGCCGAAGACCGTCGAAGCGGTCTTTTTTGACATGGTGATACTTGAATATTTTTGCGGGGGCTTTTCACTGGTATATTATATGACTCTGCCTCGTTAAAAACCTCACCCCCGGGAGGAAAAGAGTGCGGGCTTGAACAACATTGTTTGCAGAATTACATAGGCACGTAGGCCCTGAGACTTAAACAAAAAATTTCTAGAGATTATCGATGTTCCAGGAATGCTCTAAGTCTTCACCGAATGATGTTGCCAGCCTGTAAGCACTGGGGGATGCCTTCGTCTTGACAATGAATGGACCTTCCCATTTCGGCTCTAGCTTGCCCCGTGACTCTGTCCGGGTGGTTCTTACGAGTACGAGGTCCCCTTTGTTGAATTCTCTTGGGATGACTGTGTTGTCGCGTCAGGCCTTGGTTTGAACCTGATATTTGTCGAGGGCCTGCAGGGCAAAGACTCGGTCTCCGTCTATGAGGTCTTTGGAGGTTGGTTCGTCGACGTCGGGGTTGGCTGATTTGTTTGTTTTGGGGGACCCGTGCTTTAATTCTTGCAACGTCATGGCTTCAGATCCATATAGTAGGTGGAAGGGTGTGAACCCGGTTGCCTGACACTCTGTCGTGTTTAGGGCCCATACCACTTCAGGTAATTGGTCGGCCCATTTGCCCTTTTTGTCGTCAAGAAGCCTTTTCTTGATGGCACTAAAATTTTTGCCATTGGCTCGCTCAACAACACCATTGGACTATGGGTGGTACACCGAGGCGAAGACATGCTTGGTGCCGATGGAAAAGCAGAAATCCCTGAAGTCTTGGTTGTCGAACTATGTGCCGTTGTTGATTGTGAGTTCGGACGAGACTCTGAAGCGGCAAACAATGTTTTGCCAGAAGAATTTTTGAGCGGTCTTCGATGTTATTGTGGATACTGCCCTGGCCTCAATCCACTTTGTGAAATCCTCGACGGCGAGGAAGGTGAACTTGAGGTTCCCTTGAGCTGTAGGCAGTGGTCCAACGATGTCCAGCCCCCAGCGTTGAAGTGGCTATGTATGGGCGATGAGCTTGGTGAATTGCGAAGGGCTGCCTAAGCGAGGGGAGAACTTTTGGCATGCTTCGCATGACCTTGTGACTCGATTAGCAGTACAAATTATTGCGGGCCAGTAAAATCCCTGACGAATCACCTTTGCAGCGAGGGCCCTGAGTACTGAGTGGGAGCCACAAGTTCCGCTGTGGACTTCGTGGAGAATTTGTATGCCTTCGGTTTCAGTTATGCACTTCAGCATGGGCTGGCTGATCCCCTTCTTGTACAGCTGACCCTCGACTAATGCGAAGTCCCAGCTTCTCTGCTTTAGTCGTTTGGCCTCATTGCGATCACTTGGATGGTAGTGGCCTTGCAGGTACAGAGTTATTGGGGCCCGCCAGTCTTCGGCCATGATGAGGTTGACGATGCGGTGGCCTTCGGCATCCTGAGTTATTTCTAAACCTTCTGGGTTGTGGACAGCTGGCGTGCCGATGACGTGGTAGAACACGTCGGAGGGCAAGACCTCGCCCTTGGCCGCTTCTTTGGCCAACACGTCGGCCTCTTCGTTCTTGGCGCGGTCGACATGCTGCAGGGTGAAACCCTTGAATTGTCTCTCGAGGCTGCGGACGACTGTGAGATACTCCATGAGCACGGGGTCTTTTGCTGAGTATTCCTTCTCAACCTGGGCGGCGACTACTTTGGAATCTATCCTGATTATGCATGTGGTGACACCGAGTGCTTGCAATTTGCGAAGTCCCAGGATGACGACTTCAAACTTTGCTATATTGTTAGTGCATCTGTCGGACTCTAAGGCGAAGCTGAGGCGTGCTGCGTATCTGTACTTGACGCCTGTGGGTGATGTGATGATCGTCGCGGCGCTTGCCCCCACATGGTACCATGCGCCGTCACAGTGGATGGTCCAAACTTTCTCTGGGGACTCTTCTTGTTGGTTCTGTCCAGTCAACGATGAAGTCTGCCTAGACTTGTGATTTAATCGCTGCTCTGGGCTCGAAGGTGATGTAGTACCCGGAGAGTTTGGCTGCCCATTTAGCGATTCGGACGGACGCCTCCGAGTTCCTGAACAATTCTCTCATACCCCTGTTTGAAGTGACCCGTACTTTGAATGCCTCGAAGTAATGGCGCAGCTTGCGCGATGCCATGACGACTACGTATGAAATTTTTTCTAGCTCAGTCATGTTGCACTTAGAAGCCGTGAGGACTTCGGAGACATAGTACACTGGGCACTATCGAGTCGTGCCCTCTCTGTCCTGCTCTTGGATTAAAGCTGCGCTGACTACGCATGGTGAGGCTGCAATGTAAAGAAGAAGAGGCAGCGAAGGGTCGAGGCTAGCAAGTGTTGCTAAGTCGGTCAGGTGTTTCTTGAGCGACTCGAAGGCCGCTGCCTGCTCAGGTCCCGAAGCGAAGTCTTTTGCACCACACAATGTCTTGAGGAAGGGTAGACTATGCTCTGCGGATTTGGAGATGAATCTGTTTAAGGTGGCCAATCTGCCTGTTAGTCGTTGGACATCCCTGGCTGATTGTGGGGGTGTCATGTTGATGATCGCTTGGATCTAGGTTGGGTTGGCCTCGATCCCTCAGTACGACACCAGGTAACCAAGTATCTTCCCCTGGCGAACTCCGAAGACACACTTCTTAGGGTTGAGCCGAAGTCGTGCGTCGCACATATTAGCGAATGTTTCTGCGAGGTCAGCCAGGTGATCCTCTTTGTTTTTGCTCGCGACGACGATGTCGTCTACATAGGTGAAAATGTTGCGGCCTACTTGACTTTTGAGGACCCTCTTGGTGAGGCGAGAAAAAGTTGACCCGGCGTTTTTGAGTCCTTCTCGCATCCTGATGAAGCAGTATGTGCCGAAGGGTGTGATAAAGCTTGTGCTGGACTTGTCTTCCTCTTTCATGTAAATCTGGTGGTAACCGGAGAAGCAATCGAGGAGGGACATGACTTCGCATCCTGCTGTGCTATCGACTATTTTGTCGATCCGCGGCAGGGAGAATTTGTCCTTGGGACAAGCCTCATTGAGGCTGGTGAAGTCTATGCACATGTGCCACTTGTCGCTTTTCTTTTGGACCATGACCACGTTGGCGAGCCATGAAGGATAAGCAATTGGCTCGATGAAGTTGGCTTCCAACAGGCGGTGCACCTCGGCCTTGGTGGCTTCAGTCTTCTCATTGGACATTTTGCGCAGTCGTTGCTTTTTTGGGCGCACCGAACGGTCGATGCCCAGGCCGTGCTTTATGATGGTGCGGTGTAACACCCCTGGTGTTACTGTTACTAAAACTTAAGCATGACATCATCAGCATTAGCATTTCATATGTTTGATACACCTAGGATGCATTCACTAGGTAAAAATTTCAAACAAGTTGTATTGTTATGGCATTTTGCAAATAAGATCCTAGTATAGGATACTTAACCCTAAATAGGGATCTGAAGGGTAAAGCAAGACCCAAATGGAGAAAACCCTAATGTTTAAATAAAGTAGTCATAAAATATTACTAATAATGGATCTAAGTTACATTTACACCCCTGAGATACCAAAAACCCTAAAAAGGACCCTGGAAAACCCTAAATCCAAACCCTAGGGGGTTAAGTGCAAAATTAGTCCACTTTTGGACTAAAGTGCAAAAAGCATGTCAATAAGGTATCTTAAGTCATATGGTTCACCAAGGTGTTAATTTACAAGCTAAGCCTTGAATTTTTGGACTTATTTGCAAAAAGACCCCATAGGTGTTCTAGTGCTAAGTCTGAAAATCAGTATTTTGGCTCAACTTTGGAGCTTTATAACTTTCAAATTAGTGAGAATTCACCTAAGGGCACCACATCAACTTTGTAGTTCTATGAAATGGGAACAATTTTGCTTAAGAGTGTAAGCAAGGTTGTTATGGAGAAATTGGAGATAATTAAGTCTAAAGTCTGGCTGTCAGGCTGTTAAAGTCTGAATTTCAGACTGACAGTGCAACCACAAAGACTTTGGGCATGAATTCAAGCTTGATTCAATAGGAATTTGGCTACTGCTGCTATGGCAAAATTATAGCTGGTTTGTAGCTCTACAACTTTAGTGCAGAGGGATGATAAAGTTGTCATGCGAAATCTAGAGAGAATTTGCCCTGAAGTTGCTCTGTCAGGTTAACTGAAGTGGAATGCCATGGTACAGTAACTGAAGAAGAACCTCAGGTTCATCCCCTCACCGTCGACGACCCTCGCGCCACGATTCCCGCCGGTGAGCTGATTCGTGCTCACCAGTGCTTGGATAACGCTCGGGGTCACGTAAATATCAGCGCCGTTGATAAGTCCGGCCAGTAAACAACTTCGGCCACCGTACAGGTTGCCAGTAAACAACTTTGGATAAGCTCGCTGGTGACTGCCGCCTTCCGGCCTTGTGCCACGTGCCCTGGCACCTCCATCGCGTCGCCGTGACCCGCTTTAACCTTCTGTCCATCGCCGGGGAGATGGCCACGGTAACCGGACACTAATCGCACACTGGTAACTCCTGGTCCCTCCGACCGCCGCGCGTCATCGCCCAAATTCACGGCCACCACTCGCGGGCTCTATAAATTGACCGCGCCCTCAGCTCCATCAAGTAATCAAGCAGCTAGCGCACCCACCTGCACCTCAAATCCTCCACCAGAGATCTCTAATTTTGGATTCTCCCCAAATCACGTCCGAACTCCGCTCGATTTAGCCTCACCGCGGCCAGCTCGATTCAGGTCAGCTCATACCCTCTGCTCCCTCATTTGAGTGTTCTCATGAACCTGTGATGCTCATAGACCCGTCCAATTGGACTAGAAGCCCACTGACCGTCGGGAACGCGTTCATCTGTCCGCAATATCCACGGTCACTGTGGCCAGAGCAAATTAGGTCGCCCTTCTTGAAATTAACCTAGGGAAAACATTGGTTAGGACGTGAATTCGGTTTCTGCCGAAGTAGGGCACCAGTCCTTGCGTGAATCGGCCGGTATGCAAGCTCGCAGGAGCTCTGTCGTGCCACTCGCCGTCGAGGACCTGGCGCTGTAAAGAATTAGAAACCAGGGTCTTTTCTGCAAGTGTCAGCGACTCGTGTAAACAATGCAAAGAGTCCACTCGCGGTTACCCAAAAGGACAGGGCCTTATCTGCAAAATCTGCAGGCGCGCGGGCGCGCTTTCACCTATAGTTGGGCCACCTGGGCTAGATTCGGCCCAACATTGTTTCAGCGTTTTCTTTTTCTTTCTCTATGAAACTTTGGAAATCTATAGAAAATTGTAGAAAAATGGTAAAAAGGTCAAACCAATTTTCCTAGATTCCTAATTTTTCATAATATTTAATAAAAATAGTTCCATGATTTTGAGGTTAAATAGGGAATTTTAGAGCATTTAAAATAGCCTAAAACATTGGTTCTGGATTTTTAGAAAATAGATAATAATTCCAAAAATGCCCAAACTTTTTATTTGAACTCTAAACATTATTTATAAGCCTTGGGTAGAATTTGGTTTGATTTGGACCTTGTTTGATACTTAGAACCCAAAACCCTACCCCCTGCCCTTTGAATTCCTTTCCTGGCTCCGGAAAACCTAGTTTCCCAGAAAACTGTGAAGGATAGTTGTATTCAAGATTTTAGAAAAAAACCTTTACTATCTTTGCACACTCATAAGCATTTCATGAGCATTCATTCTTACATATATATGGTTATATTTAGAAAACGAGGAAGAAGTTGAAGTAGAAGAAGAGAAGACTTCGCCACCACCACCTGCGGAACATCAGGCAGGAAATTGTTTCTACTTTGACATCTGCGGATCCGAGCCTGACTCACCTATAAACGAAGGCAAGCCCCGATGCATTTGCCACCTCCTTGTGTTTTAAAAATCTTTTTCACTTGCTTGATGCATTAGGTGATAGGAGTTGATTGCTAAAACAATTCCTGCATTACCTTCCTTGGATTTGATTACCTTCCTTGAAATCCCTGTTTTACAAAAAGATTTTTGATGCTTAGCCTTGCTTTAGAAAAACAAAATGTTTTCTTTTCACAAAAGATGATATGGCAAAGTGGGTGGGATGTTTTCGAAAATAAAACTTGATGGTGGATCCATCATGGCCGTGATGGGTTCAACATCGGAAAAGATGTACCTCTGCCAGGTACCAAACTTTGGGTTTGAAATGATTAAGCTAAGACCGGGCGGGTGACTTGCACGAGAAAGGAGTCTCGATGTAGTGTCTCTGTTTGAGTCGATTAAGGACCGTCTCTGAAAGGGAATTAGGCTTACACCTAGTTCCTAAATAATTTTGGTGGTTGAATTGCCCAACACAAATAATTGGACTAACTAGTTTGCCCAAGTGTGTAGATTATACAGGTGTAAAAGGTTCACCCTCAGCCAATAAAAAGACCAAGTGTTGGATTCAACAAAGGAGCAATGAGGCAACCGAGGGCACCTTTGGCTGGAGGCACCGGACTGTCCGGTGTGCACCGGACAGTGTCCGGTGCGCCCAGAGGACACCAACTCAAACTCTTCGCCCTCGGGAATTCTCGGAAGCCGGCACGCTATAATTCACCGGACTGTCCGGTGTGCACCGGACATGTCCGGTGCTCCAAGGAAGCGCGGTCTCCGGAACTCGTCAGCCTCGGGTTCGCGCGGCAGCCGCTCCGCTAAAATTCACCGGACTGTCCGGTGTGCACCGGACTGTCCGGTGTGCCAGCGGAGCAACGGCTCCCTGCGGCGCCAACGGCTCCCTGCGGTGCATTTAATGCGCGCGCAGACGTCGGCATGCCCATACCGGTGCACCGGACATCAAACAGTACATGTCCGGTGTGCACCGGACACCCAGGCGGGCCCACAAGTCAGAAGCTCCAACGGCTAGAATCCAACGGCAGTGATGACGTGGCAGGGGGCACCGGACTGTCCGGTGTGCACCGGACTGTCCGGTGCGCCATCGAACAGACAGGTTCCCAACGGCCACATTTGGTGGTTGGAGCTATAAATACCCCAACCACCCCACCATTCATTGCATCCAAGTTTTCCCACTTCTCAACCACTTACAAGAGCTAGGCATTCAATTCTAGACACATTCAAAGAGATCAAATCCTCTCCAATTCCACACAAAACCCTAGTGACTAGTGAGAGTGATTTGCCGTGTTCATTTGAGCTCTTGCGCTTGGATTGCTTCTTTTCTTTCTCACTTGTTCTTGTGATCAAAACTCCATTGTAATCAAGGCAAGAGGCACCAATTGTGTGGTGGCCCTTGCGGGGAAGTTTTGTTCCCGGCTTTGATTTGAGAAGAGAAGCTCACTCGGTCCGAGGGACCGTTTGAGAGAGGGAAGGGTTGAAAGAGACCCGGCCTTTGTGGCCTCCTCAACGGGGAGTAGGTTTGAGAGAACCGAACCTCGGTAAAACAAATCCGTGTGTCACACTTCATTATTTGCTCGCGATTTGTTTTGCGCCCTCTCTCGCGGACTCGTTTATATTTCTAACGCTAACCCGTCTTGTAGTTGTGTTTATATTTGTAAATTTCAGTTTCGCCCTATTCACCCCCCCTCTAGGCGACTATCAATTGGTATCAGAGCCCGGTGCTTCATTAGAGCCTAACCGCTCGAAGTGATGTCGGGAGATCACGCCAAGAAGGAGATGGAGACCGGCGAAAAACCCACTACAAGCCATGGGAGCACTTCATCGGAAGAGTCCCGCACCAAGAGGAAGGAGAAGAAGAAGGACTCCTCCAAACGGAAGGAGAAAAAGTCTTCCTCTTCTCACCACAAAGAGAAGAAGGAAAAATCTTCTTCCCACAAGCCGCATCGGAAAGGCGACAAGCACAAGAGGATGAGGAAGGTGGTCTACTACGAGACCGACACTTCATCAACATCGACCTCCGACTCCGATGCGCCCTCCGTCACTTCTAAGCGCCAAGAGCGCAAGAAGTATAGTAAGATCCCCCTACGCTACCCTCGCATTTCCAAACATACACCTTTACTTTCCGTCCCATTAGGCAAACCACCAACTTTTGATGGTGAAGATTACGCTAGGTGGAGCGATTTAATGCGATTTCATCTAACCTCGCTCCACAAAAGCATATGGGATGTTGTTGAGTTTGGTGCGCAGGTGCCATCCGTAGGGGATGAGGATTATGATGAGGATGAGGTGGCCCAAATCGAGCACTTCAACTCTCAAGCTACAACAATACTCCTCGCCTCTCTAAGTAAAGAGGAGTATAACAAAGTACAAGGGTTGAAGAGCGCCAAGGAGATTTGGGATTTACTCAAGACCGCGCATGAAGGTGATGAGCTCACCAAGATCACCAAGCGGGAAACGATTGAGGGGGAGCTCGGTCGGTTCCGGCTTCGCAAAGGGGAGGAGCCACAACACATGTACAATCGGCTCAAGACCTTGGTGAACCAAGCGCGCAACCTCGGGAGCATAAAGTGGGATGACCACGAGGTGGTTAAGGTTATTCTAAGATCTCTTATTTTCCTTAACCCTACTCAAGTTCAATTAATTCGTGGTAATCCTAGATATACTAAGATGACCCCCGAGGAAGTTATCGGGAATTTTGTTAGTTTTGAGTGCATGATCGAAGGCTCGAGGAAGATCAACGAGCTTGATGATGCCACCACATCCGAAGCTCAACCCGTTGCATTCAAGGCAACGGAGGAGAAGGAGGAGTCTACACCAAGTCGACAACCAATAGACGCCTCCAAGCTCGACAATGAGGAAATGGCGCTCGTCATCAAGAGCTTCCGTCAAATCCTCAAGCAAAGGAGGGGGAAGGATTACAAGTCCCGCTCAAAGAAGGTTTGCTACAAGTGTGGTAAGCCCGGTCATTTTATTGCTAAATGCCCTATATCTAGTGACAGTGACCGAGGCGACGACAAGAAGGGGAGAAGAAAGGAGAAGAAGAGGTACTACAGGAAGAAGGGCGGCGATGCCCATGTTTGTCGCGAGTGGGACTCCGACGAGAGCTCAAGCGACTCCTCCGACGACGAGGACGCCGCCAACATCGCCGTCACCAAGGGACTCCTCTTCCCCAACGTCGGCCACAAGTGCCTCATGGCAAAGGACGGCAAAAAGAAGGTTAAATCTAAATCCTCCACTAAATATGAATCCTCTAGTGATGACAATGCTAGTGATGAGGAAGATAATTTGCGTTCCCTTTTTGCCAACCTTAACATAGCTCAAAAAGAAAAATTAAATGAATTGGTTAGTGCTATTCATGAAAAGGATGACCTTTTGGATTCCCAAGAGGATTGTCTAATTAAAGAAAACAAAAAACATGTTAAGGTTAAAAAGGCTTATGCTCTAGAAGTAGAAAAATGTGAAAAATTATCTAGTGAGCTAAGCACTTGCCGTGAGATGATTGACAACCTTAGGAATGAAAATGCTATTTTAAATGCTAAGGTTGATTCACATGTTTGTAATGTTTCAATTCCCAATCTTAGAAATGATAATGTTGATTTGCTTGCTAAGATTGATGAATTGAATGTATCTCTTGCTAGCCTTAGAGTAGAAAATGAAAAGTTGATTACTAAGGCTAAAGAACTAGATGTTTGCAATGTTACAATTTCTGACCTTAGAACTAAAAATGATATGTTGCATGCTAAGGTTGTAGAATTAAAATCTTGCAAACCCTCTACATCTATTGTTGAGCATGTATCTATTTGTACTAGATGTAGAAATGTTGATATTGATGCTATTCATGATCATATGGCTTTGATTAAACAACAAAATGATCATATAGCAAAACTAGATGCTAAAATTGCCGAGCACAACTTAGAAAATGAGAAATTTAAATTTGCTCGTAGCATGCTTTATAATGGGAGACGCCCGGGCATTAAGGATGGCATTGGCTTCCAAAGGGGAGACAATGTCAAAATTAGTGCCCCTCCTAAAAGATTGTCCAACTTTGTTAAGGGCAAAGCTCCCATGCCTCAGGATAACGAGGGTTACATTTTATACCCTGTCGGTTATCCCGAGGACAAAATTAGAAAAATTCATTCTAGGAAGTCTCACTCTGGCCCTAATCATGCTTTTATGTATAAGGGTGAGACATCTAGTTCTAGGCAACCAACCCGTGCCAAGTTGCCTAAGAAGAAGATTCCCAATGCATCAAATGAACATAGCATTTCATTTAAGACTTTTGATGCATCATATGTTTTGACTAACAAATCTGGCAAGGTCGTTGCCAAGTTTGTTGGGGGCAAACACAAGGGCTCCAAGACTTGTGTTTGGGTACCCAAAGTTCTTGTATCTAATGCCAAAGGACCCAAAACAGTTTGGGTACCTAAAGTCAAGAACTAAATTTGTTTTGTAGGTTTATGCATCCGGGGGCTCAAGTTGGATACTCGACAGCGGGTGCACAAATCACATGACCGGGGAGAAAAGGATGTTCTCCTCATATGAGAAAAACAAAGATCCCCAACGAGCTATCACATTCGGGGATGGAAATCAAGGTTTGGTCAAAGGACTTGGTAAAATTGCTATATCTCCTGACCATTGTATTTCCAATGTTTTTCTTGTAGATTCTTTAGATTACAACTTGCTTTCTGTTTCCCAATTATGTCAAATGGGCTACAACTGTCTTTTTACTGATGTAGGTGTCACTGTCTTTAGAAGAAGTGATGATTCAATAGCATTTAAGGGTGTGTTAGAGGGTCAGCTATACTTGGTAGATTTTGATAGAGCTGAACTCGACACATGCTTAATTGCTAAGACTAACTTGGGTTGGCTCTGGCACCGCCGACTAGCCCATGTTGGGATGAAGAATCTTCATAAGCTTCTAAAGGGAGAACACATTTTAGGATTAACAAATGTTCATTTTGAGAAAGACAGGATTTGTAGCGCATGCCAGGCGGGGAAGCAAGTTGGAGCCCATCATCCACACAAGAACATCATGACGACCGACAGGCCGCTAGAGCTGCTCCACATGGATCTATTCGGCCCGATTGCTTACATAAGCATCGGCGGGAGTAAGTATTGTCTTGTAATAGTGGATGATTATTCTCGCTTCACTTGGGTATTCTTTTTACAGGAAAAATCTCAAACCCAAGAGACCTTAAAGGGATTCTTGAGACGGGCTCAAAATGAGTTCGGCTTAAGGATCAAGAAAATAAGAAGCGACAACGGGACGGAGTTCAAGAACTCTCAAATCAAAGGCTTCCTTGAGGAGGAGGGCATCAAGCATGAGTTCTCCTCTCCCTACACGCTACAACAAAATGGTGTAGTGGAGAGAAAGAATCGAACTCTATTGGACATGGCAAGAACCATGCTTGATGAGTACAAGACACCGGACCGGTTTTGGGCCGAAGCGGTCAACACCGCCTGCTACGCCATCAACCGGTTATATCTTCACCGAATCCTCAAGAAGACATCATATGAACTCCTAACCGGTAAAAAGCCCAACATTTCATACTTTAGAGTTTTTGGTAGCAAATGCTTTATTCTTGTTAAAAGAGGTAGAAAATCTAAATTTGCTCCTAAAACTGTAGAAGGCTTTTTACTTGGTTATGACTCAAACACAAGGGCATATAGAGTCTTTAACAAGTCCACTGGACTAGTTGAAGTATCATGTGACGTTGTGTTTGATGAAACTAACGGCTCTCAAGAAGAGCAAGTTGATCTTGATGAGATAGGTGAAGAACAGGCTCCATGCATAGCGCTAAGGAACATGTCCATTGGGGATGTGTGTCCTAAGGAATCCGAAGAGCCTCCACATGCACAAGATCAACCATCCTCCTCCACGCTAGCATCTCCACCAACTCAAAATGAGGATGAAGCTCAAGTTGATGAAGTAGAAGATCAAGCAAATGAGCCACCTCAAGATGACGGCAATGATCAAGGGGGAGATGCAAATGATCAAGACAAGGAGGATGAAGAGCAAAGACCGCCACACCCAAGAGTCCACCAAGCAATCCAACGAGATCACCCCGTCGACACCATCCTCGGCGATATTCATAAGGGGGTAACCACTAGATCTCGTGTTGCTCATTTTTGTGAACATTACTCTTTTGTTTCCTCTATTGAGCCACACAGGGTAGAGGAAGCACTTCAAGATTCGGATTGGGTGGTGGCGATGCAAGAGGAGCTCAACAATTTCACGAGGAACGAGGTATGGCATTTAGTTCCACGTCCTAACCAAAATGTTGTAGGAACCAAATGGGTCTTCCGCAACAAGCAAGATGAGCATGGTGTGGTGACAAGGAACAAAGCTCGACTCGTGGCCAAAGGGTATTCACAAGTCGAAGGTTTGGATTTCGGTGAAACCTATGCACCCGTAGCTAGGCTTGAGTCAATTCGTATATTATTAGCCTATGCTACTTACCATGGCTTTAAGCTTTATCAAATGGACGTGAAAAGTGCCTTCCTCAATGGACCGATCAAGGAAGAGGTCTATGTTGAGCAACCTCCCGGCTTTGAAGACAGTGAGTATCCTAACCATGTCTATAGGCTCTCTAAGGCGCTTTATGGGCTCAAGCAAGCCCCAAGAGCATGGTATGAATGCCTAAGAGATTTCCTTATTGCTAATGGCTTCAAAGTCGGCAAGGCCGATCCTACTTTATTCACTAAAACTCTTGACAATGATTTGTTTGTATGCCAAATTTATGTTGATGATATTATATTTGGGTCTACTAACGAATCTACATGTAAAGAATTTAGTAGGATCATGACACAGAAATTTGAGATGTCTATGATGGGGGAGTTGAAGTATTTTCTAGGATTTCAAGTAAAGCAACTCCAAGAGGGCACCTTCATCAGCCAAACGAAGTACACTCAAGACATCCTAAGCAAGTTTGGAATGAAGGATGCCAAACCCATCAAAACACCCATGGGAACAAATGGGCATCTCGACCTCGACACGGGAGGTAAGTCCGTGGATCAAAAGGTATACCGGTCGATGATTGGTTCATTGCTTTATTTATGTGCATCTCGACCGGACATTATGCTTTCCGTATGCATGTGTGCAAGATTCCAATCCGACCCTAAGGAATCTCACCTTACGGCCGTAAAACGAATCTTGAGATATTTGGCTTACACACCTAAGTTTGGGCTTTGGTACCCTCGGGGATCCACTTTTGATTTGATTGGTTATTCGGATGCCGATTGGGCAGGGTGTAAGATTAATAGGAAGAGCACATCGGGGACTTGCCAGTTCTTGGGAAGATCCTTGGTGTCATGGGCTTCAAAGAAGCAAAATTCGGTCGCTCTTTCCACCGCCGAAGCCGAGTATATTGCCGCAGGTCATTGTTGCGCGCAATTGCTTTGGATGAGGCAAACCCTGCGGGACTACGGTTACAAATTAACCAAAGTCCCTTTGCTATGTGATAATGAGAGTGCAATCAAAATGGCCGACAATCCCGTCGAGCATAGCCGCACTAAGCACATAGCCATTCGGTATCACTTTCTTAGGGATCACCAACAAAAGGGAGATATCGAGATTTCTTATATTAACACTAAAGATCAATTAGCCGATATCTTTACCAAGCCCCTTGATGAACAATCTTTTACCAGACTTAGGCATGAGCTCAATATTCTTGATTCTAGAAATTTCTTTTGCTAGCTTGCACACATAGCTAATTTGAATACCTTTGATCATATCTCTTTTATATGCTATGACTAATGTGTTTTCAAGTCTATTTCAAACCAAGTCATAGGTATATTGAAAGGGAATTGGAGTCTTCGGCAAAGACAAAGGCTTCCACTCCGTAACTCATACTTCGCCATCACTCCAAGCATCTCTCTATTCTTTAGGGGAGAAATGAACATCAAAGAAAAGGACTTCGTCTTTGGTATAATCTTAACTCATTTACTTATGACCAAAGGGGAAGAAATTACTTCGAAGGCTCTAATGATTCCTTTTTTGGCGATTCATGCCAAAAAGGGGGAGAAATGAGCCCAAAGCAAAAGGACCGCACCACCACCCATTTCAAAAAACTTAGTGTTTTCAAAGAAGTATTTATCAATTGGTATCCTATTGTGTTCAAAAGGGGGAGCAAGTAGTATTTCAAAATGATATATCAAAACCCTCTTGAACACTAAGAGGAGGATTTAATTTAGGGGGAGTTTTGTTTAGTCAAAGGAAAAGCATTTGAAAAAGGGGGAGAAAATTTCAAATCTTAAAAATGCTTTGCAAAATCTTATTCATTTACCTTGACTATTTGCAAAAGAACTATGAAAAGAATTTACAAAAGAGTTTGCAAAAACAAAACATGTGGTGCAAACGTGGTCCAAAATACTAAATAAGAAAGAAACATTCCATGCATATCTTATAAGTAGTTATATTGGCTCAATTCCAAGCAACCTTTACACTTACATTATGCAAACTAGTTCAATTATGCACATCTCTGTTTGCTTTGGTTTGTGTTGGCATCAATCACCAAAAAGGGGGAGATTGAAAGGGAATTAGGCTTACACCTAGTTCCTAAATAATTTTGGTGGTTGAATTGCCCAACACAAATAATTGGACTAACTAGTTTGCCCAAGTGTGTAGATTATACAGGTGTAAAAGGTTCACCCTCAGCCAATAAAAAGACCAAGTGTTGGATTCAACAAAGGAGCAATGAGGCAACCGAGGGCACCTCTGGCTGGAGGCACCGGACTGTCCGGTGTGCACCGGACAGTGTCCGGTGCGCCCAGAGGACACCAACTCAAACTCTTCGCCCTCGGGAATTCTCGGAAGCCGGCGCGCTATAATTCACCGGACTGTCCGGTGTGCACCGGACATGTCCGGTGCTCCAAGGAAGCGCGGTCTCCGGAACTCGTCAGCCTCGGGTTCGCGCGGCAGCCGCTCCGCTAAAATTCACCGGACTGTCCGGTGTGCACCGGACTGTCCGGTGTGCCAGCGGAGCAACGGCTCCCTGCGGCGCCAACGGCTCCCTGCGGTGCATTTAATGCGCGCGCAGCGCGCGCAGACGTCGGCATGCCCATACCGGTGCACCGGACATCAAACAGTACATGTCCGGTGTGCACCGGACACCCAGGCGGGCCCACAAGTCAGAAGCTCCAACGGCTAGAATCCAACGGCAGTGATGACGTGGCAGGGGGCACCGGACTGTCCGGTGTGCACCGGACTGTCCGGTGCGCCATCGAACAGACAGGTTCCCAACGACCACATTTGGTGGTTGGAGCTATAAATACCCCAACCACCCCACCATTCATTGCATCCAAGTTTTCCCACTTCTCAACCACTTACAAGAGCTAGGCATTCAATTCTAGACACATTCAAAGAGATCAAATCCTCTCCAATTCCACACAAAACCCTAGTGACTAGTGAGAGTGATTTGCCGTGTTCATTTGAGCTCTTGCGCTTGGATTGCTTCTTTTCTTTCTCACTTGTTCTTGTGATCAAAACTCCATTGTAATCAAGGCAAGAGGCACCAATTGTGTGGTGGCCCTTGCGGGGAAGTTTTGTTCCCGGCTTTGATTTGAGAAGAGAAGCTCACTCGGTCCGAGGGACCGTTTGAGAGAGGGAAGGGTTGAAAGAGACCCGGCCTTTGTGGCCTCCTCAACGGGGAGTAGGTTTGAGAGAACCGAACCTCGGTAAAACAAATCCGTGTGTCACACTTCATTATTTGCTCGCGATTTGTTTTGCGCCCTCTCTCGCGGACTCGTTTATATTTCTAACGCTAACCCGTCTTGTAGTTGTGTTTATATTTGTAAATTTCAGTTTCGCCCTATTCACCCCCCCTCTAGGCGACTATCAGTCTCGATGTAGGCCTGCTGACCGAGGACCATTTAACTGGTCACATGCCTCGTCATGGGTAAGCTTTGCCTCGGGAAGACTAAGGCCAGAATAAGATAACATGCAATGGGAGTGGAGCGATGGCGAGAGTAGCGTGTACCCTCCGTGGCAAGAGGCTGGACGGTGGTGTATCTGTGCTCTCGGTTGACGTGAACCTGATCTGGTCTTAAGAACCCCGGTGGCGGGTTGACATATGCAAGGGTTAAGTGCTACATATGTCGTGTGATCAGAGATCCTCAGCTGAGTATAATCGATTCGGATCGCCGTACCTCCGCGGTTATGGAGACTTGGTCACTGACTTATACGTAGAACTCCAGTAAAGATGAAGGGAATGTTAAGAAATTGGCTAGTGCAGGTCAAGTGTTTGAACTAGGGTAGAAAGAACTCTAGTTATAGGTAATTTTACTTAACTGGACAAATAAAACTGGATTTTTAAGGATCCACTTTTAGTAAGCATTTCTGCAAAACAGAGTCTTTGATCATTGAGAAACCTTACCTTGACTCCCTTATAACCAGCATACCCTTGAGAGTCTTTTCTTTAGTCGGGTAAGACTTGCTGAGTAATTCCATACTCAGGGTTTTATTCCCCGTTGTTTTTAGGTGAAGAAGCGACAAACTTTTGTTGCTTCTGTTCTAAGGTGGTACCAAGGGAAGAGCACCAGGAATGAAGTTGCGGGAGGAAAGGATCCTCCATAAAAACTTTTGTTTGATACTTATCGGGAGGGGTTTTTGCCTCCCTTGGTGTGTAATAATATTACTCTGCACTCATAGGTTATATTCTGGTCTGTAAATATTCAACTCTATCTTACTTTTAAATAAAGGTAAGTTAATGTAATTGCTTTCGCATTCTCGTAACTGCGATGCTTGTAATGTCTGCGTGACGGGTGAAACGCTCTTGGGAAAGGTAAGAAAAGCAGATACTGAACTTGTCAAGTGATTCAGGGGCACCTACAGGGTTGTCTGAGGTCCATTGGACAAGGACAACTGTAGGTGGGCCTAATGACTTGGGAGGTTCCGTCACAGCTGGTATCGGAGCGAAGCCCTTCTCTGCAGATATTATGAGGCATCTTTAAAATGACTTTTCTAAAGACTTATCTAGAAATTTTCTTCCCTTCTTACCTAAGTATTTCTGAAGAGTTTATCTTAAAGACCAGATAATACGAGTGCAACGTATAGAAGGTGTGAATCAACTAAGATTGATTCTGTAATTACACATGCATCATGCTAAAAACTATACTAATAAGATTTCCCCTTAGAGAAATGCTGCCGCGCACCAGAAAGACCGCGCGCAAATCTACTGGACCCATTGGCGTACCCCGCCATCAACTTGCTCCAAGACATGAAGAAAGTTATGCCTGATCATCTTCTTTGTTTCATGCCTTTGAATTCCCCATACCTATCTAAGGCATACAAACTTAACCTTGTGCTTGTTTTCCCTACGTATCTAATCAGATACTAATCCTTGACCTTGTGATCTCTATGATGGGCATAGAAATATGCTTGGGGCTGAATTAATAGTCTCCCATCGTACTTGTTTCATCAAGTTAAGGTTATGGCCATGCCTTGTTCATTTCATCGGGCCATGATCTATTTGGCTCTCTACTTGTAACCATCTTTACTGGTGGAGTATCTCTTTGTATATTGTCACCCTTGCCCAATCCATTAGTGTCACGCGAGATTTCTTATTGGTTATGTCTGGCAATGGTGTTATGACTAAAACCAATGGCACCACGATGAAACCGAGGGCCTCCTGTGGATGCACACACATGGTTGCGCTACTTGGCACCTGTTGGTATCACCGTTAATAGTCATAATCCATTATTAGACTATATCGATATGTTATCTTTGCGCAAATTGTTCTTACCACGTGAGATTCATTATTGGTGTCAGTTTTGTAATGGTGTCATGGTTAAGAACTTATGGTACCGCGGCGAAACTGAGAGCCTCCTGTGAATGTGCACACAGGATTTTGCTGCTTGGCACATGCCGGTATCGAGGTCTCTAGTCATGATCCTTTATGGAATTACACTGATGTGTTGTCTTCCATTGACCTTTCCTTGAAACAATTTCTATGTTGTTTGTGAAGAGATCAAGCAACATCTGTCATTTCCGTTGGATCAAAAGGGCATACCACTTTCAAGTGTGGTCTTATTTCTTTTGATCTTGGTAGTGACTACTCATTGTTGGGGACCTTCGGCGTCCGAAGGTCCTCAAAAACAGGATTTAACAGTATTTCTGGAGCACAATGTATGAGCAGGTATCCTCGGACAAGTCGGCGTTGCTGTAAACCGGATTAATACGAAGGTTGATACAGAGCCGAAGGTGTGAGCAGGAAAGCTTCGGCGTGACAGCAAAGAGTGGAACCGACTTAAAGATGAAAAGGCTATTCAGACCTCGGTAGACTACTATAGAATTATTATCAAATGTAAAGGGCATGAATGTAATTTTGTAAGGGCTGTGTCCCGTGCCTATAAATAGGTGAACAGCATCCCTGTAACTATTCACGTTGACTTGGCATTCACTTTTTGCGTCACGCTTGTACTGTCATTTCCTTCCGATTGAAGGTACACTTGTAGTTCAATAATATTTTTGTTAATGCTCAATAATAATAAATGATTGTTCATGTTTTCTTTTACATTCTTTATATTTCATCCTATGCCATTGTTTGAATTTATGAAGGTATGACCTTCATAACCTTCGTCCGTAAGTCATTATATCCTAAGGGAAATAATGCTTCGGAGGACGAAGGGCGTTAACGATTAACATTTTCTATGTTGCCTTGTTCTTAACTCTTAGCACTTGAGAACAAGTCCCCAACATTGGCGCCCACCTCCGGTGAACTCACTTCCATTTCTTGAGCTTTTCAACATCTTCGGCAAGCATCACCTTCGTCATGCCGCCGAAGAAGGCTTCAGCACCAGGGGCTGGCACGCTACAGCCGCTGGACCCCAATCAAGACGTCCTTTCTCTTAGAGAGGCACGAAGCCAGAAGAGGAAGGCTACCAGTCCAACACCTCCGGAGGATGATCTAGATCAGGAGATTCAAAATCTGGAAATCCTTCAGCAGCAGGTTCAACGCAAGAAGGAAAAGATGGCCAGGGTAGCTGAACTGCAGAGGCAGATAGACGAAGCCTCTGAAGAAGTTCGTCATCTTGCTCAGGACGAGCAACACCGAAGGCCTCAGCATCAAGACCTTCATCAGGAGGGTTTCCCCAACGAAGATGATTGGTATGACAATTTCCATCATGGGAATTTTGTTTTTGATGATGCTTCTCCTCTGTCCGCTGAGCTGCAGGCTACACCTTGGCCCCCGTCCTACAAGCCGCCTCAGCTCCCTGTATTCGACGGCCATTCAGACCCGAAGCAGTTCTTGATGAGTTACGAAGCAACAGTGTCTTCGTATGGTGGCAATGCTGCAGTCATGGCAAAATCTTTTGTTATGGCTGTCAAGAGTGTTGCTCAGACCTGGTATTCCTCCCTTCGACCAGGAACAATCACTTCATGGCAGAAGCTGAAGGATATGTTGTTAACCAGCTTTCAAGGGTTTCAGACGAAGCCGGTCACTGCTCAAGCCTTGTTCCAGTGCACTCAGGATCATGAAGAATACCTTCAGGCGTATGTCAGAAGGTTCTTGCGTTTGAGGGCGCAGGCACCAACGGTGCCCAATGAAATTGTCATCGAGGCCATGATCAAGGGGCTTCGTCCTGGACCTGCAGCTCAATATTTTGCTAGGAAGCCTCCTCAGACTCTGGAGAAGCTGCTCCAAAAGATGGACGAGTACATTCGTGCCGACAATGATTTTCGCCAAAGAAGGGAGGAGGCTTTCAGATTTTCTGAGATGACCAGGGGCTTCGGAGGAAGATTTTATCCGAGGCATGTCAGGTCCATCCATAACTCTACTCAAAGTGATGATAAGGGGAGTCAGCAGCACAGGCCGCAGCCCTCCTCACAGGCTTCGGGGCAACAACAAAGCTTCTTCCGGCCACCAGCTCCAAGAGGAAGAGGCGCCAGGGGCTTTGGCGGAAGATTTGGAGATCAACCAAGGAGAATTTTTGCTTGTTTTGCGGTGAAAACAAGGGCCATACCACCAGGATGTGCCATGTTACCATCCAAAAGCAAAAGGAGATAGCCGAAGCTGCAGCACAACAAGCTCAGCCGAAGCAGGTCATGCATACTGCTTCGTACCATGTGCCTTACATCCCAGAATACGTAGGTAACCACCCTGCAGTTTCTGTTGCTTCGACAAGTCAACCTCAAGCTTCCTGGCAACAACCTCCACCTCCACCACCGCTGCAACAAGGCCAACAGCCAGAAGGGAGCCAATATGCTCCACACCAAAGGGATTTCAGAGAGCAGTCCGAAGCTCGTACAGTCAACAGCACCGTGCCGGAGTCAAAGCACATTTATTGACAAGTATCCTACCTTGATAGCAGTCTTTTCCATTTAGTTCTATTTTCTGTATAATAAAGAACATTTCGATTTTCATGTAATGGTTTTGTGGTTGGTCATAAGGGAAATCTATTTTCTCCGAAGGCTTAAGTTGCTGAAGCTTGAAAGTTTGCGGAGGACCTTCAAATTATTAAAAATCCTTCGAAGTAACAAAAAGACGTTCTAAGGAACGCAGAGTAAGTTGCTGAAGTTACAAAAAGCCGTTCCAAAGGGAGCTCAGTGTAAGTTTTTTGCTCCAAAGACGTTCCTAAGGGAATGCAGAGCTTATACCGCCTAAGTAAAAGGCGAAGAAGCTCCAAAGACGTTCCTAAGGGAATGCAGAGCTTATACCGCCTAAGTAAAAGGCGAAGAAGCTCCAAAGACGTTCCTAAGGGAATGCAGAGCTTATACCGCCTAAGTAAAAGGCGAAGAAGCTCCAAAGACGTTCCTAAGGGAATGCAGAGCTTACAGCGAAGAATCAGCGCTGATACAAAAATATTCTGTGGGGATATGTGTGTATCTTTCGGAACAAATGTCATCTACGTAACATAACATCATCACATCATTTTGCATAGCATAAGCATCATACATCATGATTGCATATGGCACAAGAAGGGGACACAATATTGATCTTCGGAAGTATGCTTTGAAAGAGTGAAAATCGTGTTAAGTCACAAGGAGACACAATCTTCATCTTCGGAGTATAGCTTCGGAGAATGTTTTCACGAAGCTTGGATATTCTTCATCTGAGCACTATGGACATTGTTGTGATACATAAAAATTTTTCTTCACGAAGCATGAAAAGAAGGGAAGGTGTTTTTTTTCGCCGAAGGCTCAAAAGCGGTACGTATGAAAAGTTTCATGCATCGTAAAGAATTGAATAATGAACAGAGACTTGTATATTACATTCAAATGTACCAAATATTACATAAATCACACTTCAACTGTTTTTCCTAATAGCATCTAGTCTTCCCTAAGTACCACTTCTGCAGCTTCGTTCAATAGTCGATCGACAACTTCATCCATAATAGCTTCAGCCATCTTTTTAATCTCATCGTCACCCTTAGGCCGTGCACCCGGAGATACTTCAGTAGGATCTGAGGAAGGACAGGACACGGCTACTTTGCTATTACAAATCATAAACAAATCTTAAAGCCTAAGATTACAACACGATAAAAACTATTAGTTGATACCTAATTGACCTTCGGCCTCTGCGCTCTTTTTAGCAGCCTCAGCTACTTCTCTAGCATCGTGAATACCCTTTTCACTTCTTCGAATAATTTCTCCGGCCATCTCTCGGCCACCATTATCCCAGATATCAGTAAAAAACTTTCCACCAATTAGGCTAGCTTCGGCCGAAGGATCTTTTGTATCTTCAAAGGACAAAGCAGCTTCGGACTGTGCTAAAATTTTTACATGTTCACAGCCCTCCTTCTCTAAGATAGTGGCAATCCCTCTGGCGCCAGAGAAGGCACATATATCTCCTCGGCTATTTAAAATTTCTTCAAAGGCTTCGGCTTCGTGGTTAATCCATTCGATGACACCTTCGGGATTGCCTCTTGAAAAGTTTTCCTCACTTGAGAATGCGTCGACCTTGGCGAAGCTAGCCTTTAATTTCTTGACACAATCTATAGATTTATTGTAGCATCTCTTTTTGGACGAACGAAGCTCTTCAACAGTCACTTCTAGGTGATCTGCCCATTGATCGCTGAGTTCACGCTTTGTTTCTTCAAGTATGCGTTCTTCCTTGGCTCTGGCCAGTTGTTTCCGAAGGTCTTCAATTTCGCGTTTCTGAGCTTCAGCTTGAATTTTAAAAGCAGCTTCGTCCTCTTTTATTTTATTTATCAATGAGTATAATATTTTGTCTTTTTCGAGACCTTCGTTCCTCAGTTCAATTACTTCGGAACGAAGGTTGCTCAGGGCTATTGTACACCCTTCGTCTTCAGCATCTTTCTGTGCTCTAAGAGCATTGCTAAGTATCAAGCCCTGCAAAAAGAAATATGTGTGTGTGTCAGTGGGTTTAAACGAACGGAAAAATACAAGGATTTCATATATCGTACCTTTAAGCTATTGTAAGCCAGGCTGTCGGCCAGATCGTTCTTCGACAGCGCTGAGAGCCCGTCTTCTAAAGTCGGGAATCCGAAGCTCTTGCTCATCTCCCGGCAGACAGAAATTTCCTTGCTGTCGGGAAGACAATACAAGAAGTCTTCTTCTCCACTGCCATTAAATATTAACGCCCCCTTTGGGTATTTCAGTTTTTGGGCATAATGCTGGGCCTCTTGTTCTTCTTTTTCTGATAATTTTTTCCCCGAAGCATGACGGAAAATATAATCACGAATTTTGGGGGATGCTTCGGGGGCAACAACACCGGTTTCTTCAACAAAAGTTGGCTTTGTTATTTTTTCTGCCTCACTTTCCAAAGGTTTTCCCTTTACGGGCTCTGAGGGCCCAGCTTCGGCTTCAGCCCCTTGCTCTGGGATTGTAGAACCAGAAGTTTCAACTGTTGTTTCAGGAGTAACAGCAGCCTTCTTCGGAGGTGTGCTCGAAGATTTGATCGTTTCTAGTACATCTAGCACATTAGCCATTCTCTTTCTCTTTGGAGTTACGGCTGTCACTTTTTCATTTTTTGCTGTCCCAATGATTGCTGTAGGACTCAAAACTTCTGATGTTTTGGAGCCCTCAGTTGTTTCCTTTATCTCTTCCATTTTTTCTGTGAATGGCGCTTCGGCCTTCTCTTTCGTTTCTGGTAACAAAATCTTTGATTGCTCCAATTTTGTCTTTGTTGGTACTTCGGCCGTTTCTGCGACTTCTGGCAGCAAAGTTGGCTCGGCTGGTTTTTTAGCTTCGGTGGCCGAAGAAGTTTCTCCGGTAAACTCAGGCACCGAAGCTGGTTCAATATAGCGCGGCCGATGCGTGAGAACCTTTATCTTCTTCCTTTTTGGTTCTGGCTCGCTAGGAGCAGCTGCAGTTTCTTCTTTTGCAGAGGTTGTGTTTTTTCTTTTCTGCCTTCGGGTGGGATAGCAATAGTCAGGGTAGACAAACCCAATAGCATCAAATACCCGATCCAGCCTCTTCTTTTTTCGGCCTCCGAAGGCTGCTGACATTGCAGTATCTTCGGCCTTCGAGTAGGTACCAAGCAGCTCATCACTTAAATTATCAATGCTTTTCAACCACTCATCATCTGGTTCAATAAATTTATCTCCAAACTTAAAAGTGTACTTAAACCTGACAAGTCCACCTTCGTCGGCCTCTTTAATGGTTTCTTGTGGCATTTCCCATTTCTCTGCAAGCGGCCACACCCTGAAAGCGATGTGCTCTTGTACTAAGTCCCTTGTTCCTATAAAAGAACAGACAATGCCGAAGGCTCTCTGGCATTCTTCGGCAGCTTCATTCATTTCAACCTTCGGCCTGCGAAGGCCGAAGCTTTGCCAAATAGGGCGCATAATTATACCCTTGATATCTTCTCGTGCTTTCAGATCATTTTTTACATAGAACCATTCTGTCATCCAGCCGCTGGGCCATCTTTTCCGAAAAGTTGGCACGGGGCAGCTTGATCCAGATCGAGAAACAAAATTGTAGCAGCCAAAGTTATTGTGATACTGTTCCTTACCCCAAGGTATTGTCTCGTATGATAATTCGTGCATATTGCAGAAACTTTTTGCATCAGGCTTCAGACCTTGGCTTCGCACGGCCCACACAAAGATATTCAGCCTTATGATTGCCTCGGGGGTAAGTTGGTGAAGATAGACTTAAAAAATCTTCAGCACCTCCACGACGAAGCTGCTCAAGGGCAATCGCAGCCCAGCCTTCAAAAAGCTTCGGAACACTACGACTTCATTCTCTTCGGGGTGTGGACAAGTCTTCTCCCCTTCGTCGGCCCTCACAACGGACAAATCCCGGAAATACCTTCCTCTCATGTTAACAAGATGATTCTCTTTGATAGTTGATCTACCATAAACTGAATGGCTTGGTCGCCAGGGGCGATCTTCGGAGTCTTCGCCACCGCTGTCCACATCATAACTTTCACTGTCACCAGTATCTTCAGACAGCCCTTCCAGAATCTCCTTGGTGATTTTTTCTGTGTTGGTCTTCGACATCGCTATAAGAAATCCTAAGTTCTTCTCTTCATCAAGACTCAGCTTCATCTCAGCAGCAGCCTTCTTAGCAGCTTCAGACATCTTCGGAAACACTAAAAAACTGTTTTCAAAATCCGAAGCTTCAAAGCTGAAAGCTTAGCAAATCACAGCACACAAGAGCTAAAAATTGAGTGAGCGGGAGTGGTTGGCCAGAAAGCGTGCAAAATGAGTTTGCGGTATGGCCGTATTTATACGCTCGGTGTGTTGAAAGTTGAAAGACCCCACTTGTCATTGAATGTTGCTATTCTAGCAAAGGGAAGGTGTTTTTTCGGACCTTCGGCGTAAAGCCTTCGTCCATATCGCAATCTAAATTTATTATTTCAAACAAATTAATATTGCGAGGGGCTACTGTTGGGGACCTTCGGCGTCTGAAGGTCCTCAAAAACAGGATTTAACAGTATTTCTGGAGCACAATGTATGAGCAGGTATCCTCGGACAAGTCGGCGTTGCTGTAAACCGGAATAATACGAAGGTTGATACAGAGCCGAAGGTGTGAGCAGGAAAGCTTCGGCGTGACAGCAAAGAGTGGAACCGACTTAAAGATGAAAAGGCTATTCAGACCTCGGTAGACTACTATAGAATTATTATCAAATGTAAAGGGCATGAATGTAATTTTGTAAGGGCTGTGTCCCGTGCCTATAAATAGGTGAACAGCATCCCTGTAACTATTCACGTTGACTTGGCATTCACTTTTTGCGTCACGCTTGTACTGTCATTTCCTTCCGATTGAAGGTACACTTGTAGTTTTATGAAGGTATGACCTTCATAACCTTCGTCCGTAAGTCATTATATCCTAAGGGAAATAATGCTTCGGAGGACGAAGGGCGTTAACGATTAACATTTTCTATGTTGCCTTGTTCTTAACTCTTAGCACTTGAGAACAAGTCCCCAACACTCATACAAGTTCCCTTTACATCCTTTGTGTAAAGGTGAAGCCTTGGAGCTTTTTAGTGTTGGAAAAGAACTGATTAGCTCTCAAAATAGGGATCTGCTTCCCCTGCTGCTGAAATGCAGGAGTTTGTACATTCGCTCTCTTATTTAACCCATACCAAGTGGATAATTCATCTCGCATGAGGAAACAGATGAACAACTTGACCAAATAGATTTTTACCCACATACATAATCTCTTATTAACAAAGAGTGAACTCTCAACCCTTGGCTTACCAATGGTACTGAGAGGATTTGCTCAATGTCAAAAGTAGTTCAACAAGTTGGTTTTGACTAACTTGTAACTGGCCAATGAACAAAGGCTGAGTTTAGAGATCGTTTTATCGAGTTGTCTAAACTCACTTTGGTTCAACCCACCCTAAAGAAAGTACTTACCAAAATCAAATTAAGTCGACTAGTAACCACCTAATTATCGCTCTAGTCACGCCTCGACCGCCTCACGCGTGCTTTTCCTGCGTGTGTGATCATGCCGATCCATGACTAGTGCTGGATAAAATGGACTGGTTGCAAAGTCCGCATCTACAGATCCCTCCGCGGGTGATTTTCTCGAATCTATACCATCTTTTGTGGACTTGAATTCTCGGGTTAACCACATGTTAACCGCGACAGTATTTGACATCCACATCCGTCTCATGTGCTATGAACTTACTATAACCACTTGTTGGTCAACCTCTTTCTGAGTGTTTTACCCAAGATTGTGCATCTGATTCTGTTTGGGTAAAATTGCGTAATTGCCGCTCGCCCAACAGACTCAGATAGTACAGTGCCATCAGAAGAAGCAAATTGCACACATGGAACCTTATGTGTTCTTCTGGCTGACATTGTCTCTATTGGTGGGCAAAGATGAAGATTGAAATCGCACGCTATGTGGCGAGATGTGACACTTGTAGACGTGTCAAGGCCATACACATGAAAGCTGCTGGGCCATTGCAATCGTTACCTATTCCAACATGGAAATCGGAGGATATTTGTATGGACTTTATTGTGGGATTGCCCAGGACCGCTAAAGGGTATGATTCTATCTGGGTTATCGTTGATCGACTTACAAAGATCGCCCACTTCCTTTCGGTCAGGGTAAAGTATATAGTGGCCACGTATGCAGAATTATATATTGCCCGTATTCTCAGTTTGCATGGTGTTCCGAAGACTATAGTGTCGGATCGTGGACCTCAATTCGTATCCAAAATCTGGGAAGAACTTCATAAATCCCTAGGTACCAAATTGCTCCACAGTTCGACCTATCATCCTCAAACAAGTGGGCAGACTGAGAGGGTCAATCAGATACTTGAAGATATGTTGTGGGCATGTGTTCTGGAATTCCCACAGAAATGGGACAAATGTTTACCGTTAGCGATGTTCTCATATAATAATAGCTATCAAGAAAGCATTAAGATGGCACCCTTTGAAGCTTTATATGGACGACGATGTAATACTCCGCTAAATTGGTCTGAACCAGGTGAAAGGTACTTCTTTAGGCCTGATATGGTGAAAGAGACCGAAGAAAAGGTTCAACGAATAATACATCATTTGAAGAAAGCTCAAGCTCGTCAGAAAAGTTATGCAGACAAACGACGAATGCCCTTGTATTTTCTGGTCGGAGATTATGTTTATCTGAAGGTCTCCCCAATGAAGGGTGTAACACGTTTTGGGGTAAAAGGAAAGCTTGCACCCCGGTATATTGGTCCTTTTCCTATACTTGAACAATGTGGACTAGTGGCATACCGACTTCAGTTACCCAAAACCTTGTCTGCAGTACATAATGTGTTCAACGTGTCTCAGTTGAAGAAGTGTCTTCGGGTTCCCGATCGAACCATTAACGTAACGGATGTGGTCCTAGAACCAGACTTGACATATTCTGAGTATCCTATTCGAGTCTTGGATCAAAAGGACAGAACTACCTGAAGAAAAACTCTCAAATTTTACAAGATACAGTGGAACCATCATTTATAAGATGAGGCTACATGGGAAACTTATGACTTTTTAGAAAAGAATTTCCCAGGCTTTTTAGCCTCATGTAATTTGTAAAGTGTATATAATCGTTGTAATAAAGGAGTGAGCCCCAAACCACCCCTGCCTTGTACCATGAATAAGGAAATAAAGACATGTCGTGTTTCCTTTTCCATTACTTGCCCTAGGACTTTTAATCTCGGGACGAGATTCTTTTATGGGGGGAAGGATGTAACACCTCTGGTGTTACTGTTACTAAAACTTGAGCATGACATCATCAGCATTAGCATTTCATATGTTTGATACACCTAGGATGCATTCACTAGGTAAAAATTTCAAACAAGTTGTATTGTTATGGCATTTTGCAAATAAGATCCTAGTATAGGATACTTAACCCTAAATAGGGATCTGAAGGGTAAAGCAAGACCCAAATGGAGAAAACCCTAAAGTTTAAATAAAGTAGTCATAAAATATTACTAAGAATGGATCTAAGTTACATTTACACCCCTGAGATACCAAAAACCCTAAAAAGGACCCTGGAAAACCCTAAATCCAAACCCTAGGGGTTAAGTGCAAAATTAGTCCACTTTTAGACTAAAGTGCAAAAAGCATGTCAATAAGGTATCTTAAGTCATATGGTTCACCAACGTGTGAATTTACAAGCTAAGCCTTGAATTATTGGACTTATTTGCAAAAAGACCCCATAGGTGTTCTAGTGCTAAGTCTGAAAAATCAGTATTTTGGCTCAACTTTGGAGATTCATAACTTTCAAATTAGTGAGAATTCACCTAAGGGCACCACATCAACTTTGTAGTTCTATGAAAGGGGAACAATTTTGTTTAAGAGTGTAAGCAAGGTTGTTATGGAGAAATTGGAGATAATTAAGTCTAAAGTCTGGCTGTCAGGCTGTTAAAGTCTGAATTTCAGACTGACAGTGCAACCACAAAAACTTTGGGCATGAATTCAAGCTTGATTCAATAGGAATTTGGCTACTGCTGCTATGGAAAAATTATAGCTGGTTTGTAGCTCTACAACTTTGGTGCAGAGGGATGATAAAGTTGTCATGTGAAATCTAGAGAGAATTTGCCTTGAAGTTGCTCTGTCAGGTTAACTGAAGTGGAATGCCATGGTACAGTAACTGAAGAAGAATCTCAGGTTCATCCCCTCGCCGTCGACGACCCTCGCGCCACGATTCCCACCGGTGAGGTGATTCGTGCTCACCAGTGCTTGGATAACACTCGGGGTCACGTAAATATCACCGCCGTTGATAAGTCCGGCCAGTAAACAACTCCGGCCACCGTATAGGTTGCCACGGTCGCTTTGGATAAGCTCACCGGTGACTGCTGCCTTCCGGCCTTGTGCCACGTGCACTGGCACCTCCATCGCGTCGTCGTGACCCGCTGTAACCTTCTGTCCATCGCCGGGTAGATGGCCACGATAACCGGAAACTAATCGCGCGCTGGTAACTCCTGGTCCCTCCGGCCGCCGCGCGTCGTCGCCCAAATTCACGGCGACCGCTCGCGGGCTCTATAAATTGACCGCGCCCTCAGCTCCGTCAAGTAATCAAGCAGCTAGCGTACCCACCTGCACCTCAAATCCTCCATCAGAGAGCTCTAATTTTGGATTCTCCCCAAATCACGTCCGAACTCCGCTCGGTTTAGCCTCACCGCGGCCAGCTCGATTCAGGTCAGCTCATACCCTCTGCTCCCTCATTTGAGTGTTCTCATGAACCCGTGATGCTCATAGACCTGTCCAATTGGACTAGAAGCCCACTGACCGTCGGGAACGCGTTCATCTGTCCGCAATATCCATGGTCACTGCGGCTAGAGCAAATTAGGTCGCCCTTCTTGAAATTAAACCTGGGGAAAACATTGGTTAGGACGTGAATTCGGTTTCGGCCGAAGTAGGGCACCAGTCCTTGCGTGAATCGGCCGGTACGCAAGCTCGCCGGAGCTCTGCCGTGCCGCTCGCGGTCGAGGACCTGGCGCTGTAAAGAATTAGAAACCCAGGGTCTTTTCTGCAAGTGTTAGTGACTCATGTAAACAGTGGAAAGAGTCCACTCGCGGTTACCCAAAAGGACAGGGCCTAATCTGCAAAATCTGCAGGCGTGCGGGCGCGGGCTCGCTTTCACCCATAGTTGGGCCACCTGGGCTAGATTCGGCCCAACACTGTTTCAGCTTTTTCTTTTTCTTTTTCCGTGAAACTTTGGAAATCTATAGAAAATTGTAGAAAAATGGTAAAAAGGGTAAACCAATTTTCCTAGATTCCTAATTTTCCATAGTATTTAATAAAAATAGTTCCATGATTTCTAGGTTAAATAGGGAATTTTAGAGCATTTAAAATAGCCTAAAACATTGGTTCTGGATTTTTAGAAAATAGATAATAATTCCAAAAATGCCCAAACTTTTTATTTGAACTCTAAACATTATTTAGAAGCCTTGGGTAGAATTTGGTTTGATTTGGACCTTGTTTGATACTTAGAACCCAAAACCCTACCCCCTGCCCTTTGAATTCTTTTACTTACTCTGGAAAACCTAGTTTCCCGGAAAATCGTGAAGGAAAGTTGTATTCAAGATTTTAGAAATAAACCTTTACTATCTTTGCACACTCATAAGCATTTCATGAGCATTCATTCTTATATATATATGGTTATATTTAGAAAACGAGGAAGAAGTTGAAGTAGAAGAAGAGAAGACTTCGCCACCACCACCTACGGAACATCAGGCAGGAAATTGTTTTTACTTTGACATCTGCGGATCCGAGCCTGACTCACCTAAAAACGAAGGCAAGCCCCGGTGCATTTGCCACCTCCTTGTGTTTTAAAAATCTTTTTCACTTGCTTGATGCATTAGGTGATAGGAGTTGATTGCTAAAACAATTCCTGCATTACCTTCCTTGGATTTGATTACCTTCCTTGAAATCCCTGTTATACAAAAAGATTTTTGATGCTTAGCCTTGCTTTAGAAAAACAAAATGTTTTGTTTTCACAAAAGATGATATGGCAAAGTGGGTGGGATGTTTTCGAAAATAAAACTTGATGGTGGATCCATCATGGCCGTGATGGGTTCAACATCGTAAAAGATGTACCTCTGCCAGGTACCAAACTTTGGGTTTGAAATGATTAAGCTGAGACCGGGCGGGTGACTTGCACGAGAAAGGAGTCTTGGTGTAGTGTCTACGTCTGAGTCGATTAAGGACCGTCTCGATGTAGGCCTGCTGACCGAGGACCCTTTAACTGGTGACATGCCTCGTCATGGGTAAGCTTTGCCTCGGGCAGACTAAAGCCAGAATAAGATAACACGCAATGGGAGTGGAGCGATGGCGAGAGTAGCGTGTACCCTCCATGGCAAGAGGCTGGATGGTGGTGTATCTGTGCTCTCGGTTGACGTGAACCTGATCTGGTCTTAAGAACCCCGGTGGCGGGTTGACATATGCAAGGGTTAAGTGCTAGATATGTCGTGTGATCGGAGATCCTCAGCTGAGTATAATCGATTCGGATCGTCGTACTTCCGCGGTTATGGAGACTTGGTCACTGACTTATACGTATAACTCCAGTAAAGATGAAGGGATTGTTAAGAAATTGGCTAGTGCAGGTCAAGTGTTTGAACTAGGGTAGAAAGAACTCTAGTTATAGGTAATTTTACTTAACTGGACAAATAAAACTAGATTTTTAAGGATCCACTTTTAGTAAGCATTTCTGCAAAACAGAGTCTTTGATCATTGAGAAACCTTACCTTGACTCCCTTATAACCAGCATACCCTTGAGAGTCTTTTCTTTAGTCGGGTAAGACTTGCTGAGTAATTCCATACTCAGGGTTTTATTCCCTGTTGTTTTTAGGTGAAGAAGCGACAAACTTTTGTTGCTTCTGTTCTAAGGTGGTACCAAAGGAAGAGCACCAGGAATGAAGTTGCGGGAGGAAAGGATCCTCCATAAAAACTTTTGTTTGATACTTATCGGGAGGGGTTTTTGCCTCCCTTGGTGTGTAATAATATTACTCTGCACTCATAGGTTATATTCTGGTCTGTAAATATTCAACTCTATCTTACTTTTAAATAAAGGTAAGTTAATGTAATTGCTTCCGCATTCTCGTAACTCCGATGCTTGTTATGTCTGCGTGACGGGTGAAACGCTCTTGGGAAAGGTAAGAAAAGCAGATACCGAACTTGTCAAGTGATTCAGGGGCACCTACAGGGTTGTCTGAGGTCCGTTGGACAAGGACAACTGTAGGTGAGCCTAATGACTTGGGAGGTTCCGTCACAGTGCGGCTGACCCTAACCAGATCGAGGGCGGACCAAGCGAAGACATCCTTGTTTCGTGAGAGGCAAGAGATGAATTTTTCCTTGTCTTGTGAGGTCAGGTCTTCGCTTATTACGACCGTTTGCATAAGCATAGCCGGGTCGAGGGGTACCATCTTCGTTCCGTCGTTGCTTTGTAACTGTGCCTTTACTTTTTTGTCGACGACTAGGAGGGTCCCTTCAAAACCTTCACGTTGTGCTGTGAGGCAGTGTATGTTCCGTTGCCCTAGGACGAAGTCCCTTTCAATATTGCGCACAGTCTGCTGGTTGCCATAAACTGTGATCACGCCTTGGGGACCCAGGATTTTCATGCAGAGGTAGAGTCCGTGAATGGCTGCTTCAAACTTGTTGATGGAGCCCCGACCCATTATGGCGTTGTATGGGTATACCATGTCGACGATGTCGAAGGTGACCTGCTCACTTCGTGCATTGGGTGCTACACCAAATGAGAGGGGTAGCTTAATCTTGCCGACGGGGAAGGTGCCCTTGCCGCCGAAGCCATATAGGGGGTTGTCCGAAGGCTTGAGTAAGTTGTGGCTTATGCCCATGCGATCAAAGGCGTGCAAGAAGATGATGTCAGCTTGGCTGCCTTTGTCGACCAGGACTTTATGTAAGTCCCATCCTGCTACACTGCAGTTGATCACCATGGCGTCGACGTGAGGGGCGCTGTGCAGATCAACGTCTCTGGCGTCGAAGGTGAGGGGTATGTGAGACCACCTCGTTTGTACCACTGGGCCAGTGAGGGCGACGTGGTTCACACTTCGGTAGTGGTCCCTTTTCTACCGCTTTGTTTCGAAGTCCACGCTGGACCCTCCGGTGATCATGTGGATGACTCCGTAGTATGGTTGTTCGGTGAAGTCTTCCTGCTTGGGTGCTTGGGGGGGGGTTATGGTGTTGTGGATTTGGGTGATGCGGAGGTGGTGGTGGCAGAACCTGCACTTCTTGACGGTGCTGGTACACGTGGTTGGGTGGATGCTGGATTTGTTCGTTGTTGTAGGGTTGTTGTTGGCGGTGGTGGTATGTGTGCGCGATGACCCTCTGGTTGTCGGCTGGTTGTGCTCTGGACATTCTGTGCCTGGTAGCCTTTGTTTCTGGACAATCCCTTGTTGGGTGCGCGCAGTCCTTGCCATGAAATAGATAGTAGAATGTACGCGGCTGCTGCGTCCGCCCTCGGCCTCTCCCTCTCGTGCCATTACTGCGACCTTGGGGAGGGTATTCCTGACGGCGAGTAGTTTCTCCGGCTGGGTGCTGTTTGGCTATGTTGTGGACCTGTTGGTGACTGTGGCTGTCACGTCCGGAGTCTGGCTGCGAAGGCCTGGTCCAGGTTCTACTGGACCGCGGAGGGTACTTAGGCTTCCTCTGAGATTCAACCTTTCGTTGATGCAGCTCTTTGGACCTGGCATACTTCTCGAATAGTTGATATAGCTCTTGGAGATTTTTGGGTGGGTCCCTGATGCAGTGACTATACAGGACGCCAGCCCGAAGGCCACTGATGGCGTATTGGATCGCGATGTGGTCGTCGACCGATGGTAGTTGCGACTTGAGGGTCAGGAATTTTCTGTAATACTCGCAAAGGGTTTCCTTCTCTTGCTGCTTGCAGAGGGATAACTCGGCCAAGACATCGGTATCAGGTCGGTACCCTTAAAGTTGTGCAAGAACTTATCGCGAAGTCCTTTCCAGGAGTCAATGGACAGTGGCAGTAACCTGGTGTACCAAGTCAAGGTCGGGCCTTCGAGCGCAATGATGAAAGATTTGGCCATTGTGGCGTCATCCCCTCCTGACGATGCGACGACAACCTGGTAACTCATGATGTATTGTGCCGGGTCGATACTGCCGTTGTATTTGGGGTAGGTGCCAGCCCTGAAGTTGGCGGGCTAAGGCGATGCTTGGAGTTGTGGAGCCAAGGGGCTTCACTCATGGAGGTAATTGATCCCTTGGAAAGTTGTGGCATGCGGAATGAAAGGGCCGCGATGTGAATTGAATGGGTCTCCGGCTTGGACGCACTATTGGAGGGGTAGTCCATGCTGCAGATTGTACTGGCCCTCGCCCTGCATGAGCGCGATTTATTGCTCTAGCTCCTGAGCTCTCTGCTCCTCGTCTTGTATCATCTGGCGCACATTGGCCTGCGCGGAGACACGTTGACGCTTGGCCTCAAGGATTTCTTTCTGCTTTTGGAGGTTGTAGTTCTTGATGCGCGGGGCCCACAGCTGTAGCTGGTCTTCAGTTGAGATGCCGATGACTTTGCCATCTTCTATTGCATCTTCGCCCTCTGGTGGAGCGAAACCTGGTGGTGGTTCTTGCGGTACGCCTCCGGAGCTGCAGGTGCGTCGGGTGCCTTCGGGGGTGGGGTGGTCTTGGCGCTGTCTTTTGCTGATAGGTTTATTTTCGAAGGCCTCTTGGGGGGTATTGTCCACGAGGGCCTTGCCTTTTTCTCCGCCAGTAGCGCTACCTTCGCTGCTTCATCGATGGATGGGGCTACCTTCGAACTAGCTCGCTTGGGGGCCATCGCGGGTTGTTTTTTGGAGCACGAATGGTGGGCGCAAAATATTGGAACTTGCTCTCCTGGGCAAGTAGATCCAACCGGAAAGTGGAAAGAGTATTAGCAATGTTTGTCGTGGGATGGCAACAACTTTGTTAATCCACCCTAAACCACATAATACAATTAGGCATTCATGTCACCATACAGTAGGAATTCGCTCAACCTCTAATAGACCTTATCGACAAAGCGCTATAAGTATTAAACATAGAGTATAACGATTTTCAGAGAAAATCATCGACTTCATCACTGGGGTTCTTAGATTTAGCTGAAATCAGCTTGTCAACGCTACTAGCTTAACCATGCTATGCATACGTACCTACTAATACGTTCTTCGCGTGACTAGCATCTCAAACCTAACTTCCACATCCAACTCGACTACTCCAAAATCATGAAAATAATCACATCACATTCATCGAACCAACTTAATAATACTAGACGTATGCCTCCATCAAAACACTCCTCACATAACTGGTACCTCTAACATAAATTAGCACGCATACGAAGCATCTTGCTTCACAATCATGAACATAACTAAATTACCACTTATAATAAAGCATTAAAAACATCGTAAAATCACAACACACACATGCGACCGATAAGAAACCGATGTAATTAATATAGTTAATTAATCTGACCATCGAACCAAGAACAAAATTAGCAAATCAGCTCACCAGTACAAACCTGACTCGAGTCCGCAAAATCGACGATGAGTCCTAGTTAAGCATTAGGTCAAACACACGGTGAGCTCCGCACTAAAGCCTTCTCCACATGACAACCACGGATTTATCTCCTCCAACCTCACACACAAAAACACATATAACCATAGCTATTAATTCGACTCGACATCCACAAGAACTACAATATTCACCAGTTCACACATTTAATCGCGCACAAGGAATGCAAGCCATGGCAAGAATGGTGGGGTCTCACCGGACGACGAGCAGCGAGGTTGACAGATCGACGACCAGTGGTGCTGCACAAAGAGTAGCGCGGTCCAGAGACAAGGCGACAGACCAAGTGAGGGACGAGCTGCAGAGGGGAAGATGGAGGGAGGAGGCATCGGCTGGAGGTGGGTCGAGACTGAGAGACGATGACCGAATCCGAGCACTGCAGGGGATGAGGACACGGGAGTGTCCAGGGCGAGCACCGACGTGTGAGACAGGGTCCCGTGCGAGCAGTTACCGACGGCGTGGACACACCAGGGAGGCGCGACTCAAGGCAGGAAAGGCAGGGGCGAGCAGTGAGATAGGAGAAGGGCGGCCATGGAGATGAGGAGATGATGCCCAGGTGATGACGGGCACGGGCAGGGAGCCGAGATGGTGAGGGCGGTCGTCCTGGTCTTGGCTGCGCGAGGAGAGGATAAAGTAACATTGAGAAATGAGCGGTGGGTTCACGAGGGAATGCCACGGCGCTAGGAAATTTGACAGAGAGAGAGAGAGAGCGGTGATGGAGGATAAGTGAGAGCGCTGGCAAAGATAAGGAGTACAGGAATTTTCCTTGTGCATGTACGTAATGTGATCATGGAGATAAGATCAGTTAATGAGTAATAGAGGATGAGGATGAAGGAGAATGAACGTGTGGGAGGATAAGAACAATGTTCAGGAGAAGTAGAAATATGATTTTTCTTCTCTATTTTTTATAAAAGACTACACAGATAATTTAGTTCTCAGATTAAGTCTGAGCGAGATGCAAACTGGACGAAACAAAAGACACCAGTCAGACTAGTACAAGCGGCTCTTGATTTAATTTAGAGCAGATAATTTACTAGATGAATAAATCTCAATTATAAATTCTTGGACGCGACTTCTCGGTTGACGGGTGAGGACTGAATTACTTTACACCGAAAACTTTAGTCATCGAGTTCTATTTAACTTGTTTGGGAAGAAATCGGAGGACTTAATTATTTCTAAATTCGTATTTGCACGATCGATGAATTTTAAATAATCATCAGACTTGCTAATTTCCGGAACAAATACTTTCTGACTTCGTAAAGCAGTTAGAATAGGCCGGATAAACAGAGACAAAAAAAGATATCAAAATTTTTATAGGTGAATATTAGTGTCGGGGACCATAATTAGAGGTACCCCCAAGACTCTTAATCTCATCTGGTAACCCCCATCAGCACAAAGCTGCAAAGGCCTGATGGGTGCGATTAAGTCAAGGCTCGGTCCACTCAAGGGACACGATCTCGCCTCGCCCGAGCCCAGCCTCGGGCAAGGGCAGCCGACCCCGGAGGATTCACGTCTTGCCCGAGGGCCCACTCAAGCAACGGACACACCTTCGGCTCGCCCGAGGCCCAGTCTTCGCCAAGAAGCAACCTTGGCCAAATCGCCACACCAACCGACCGTATCGCAGAAGCATTTAATGCAAGGATGGCCTGACACCTTATCCTGACGCGCGCCCTTCAGTCGACAGAGCCGAAGTGACCGCAGTCACTTCGCCGCTCCACTGACCGGCCTGACAAGAGGACAGCACCGCCTGCGCCGCTTCGACTGCTGTGCCACTCGACAGAGTGAGGCTGACAGCAGCCAAGTCCGGCTTCGAGCGCCATAGGAAGCTCCGCCTCGCCCGACCCCAGGGCTCGGCCCCCGTCTTGGCCTCGGACGACGAACTCCGCCTCGCCCGACCCCAGGGCTCGGACTCGGCCTCGGCTCCGGAAGACGACGAACTCCGCCTCGCCTGACCCCAGGGCTCGGACTCAGCCTTGGCTCCGGAAGACGACGAATTCCACCTCGCCCGACCCCCGGGGCTCGGACTCAGCCTTGTCCTCAGACGATGGTCTCCGCCTCGCCCGACCCGGGGCTTGGACTCGACCTCGACCTCGGAAGACAGACTCGACCTCGACCTCGAAAGAGCCACCGCCTCGCCCGACCCAGGGCTCGGACCGACCACATCACAGGTGGGGCCATCATTACCCTACCCCTAGCTAGCTCAGGCTACGGGGAACAAGACCGGCGTCCCATCTGGCTCGCCCCGGTAAACAAATAATGATGGCGCCCCGCGTGCTCCATGACGACGGCGGCTCTCAGCCCCTTACGGAAGCAAGGAGACGTCAGCAAAGACTCGACAGCCCCGACAGCTGTCCTTCTGCAAGGCTCCAGCGCTCCTCCGATGGCCACGACGTCACATGAACAGGGTGCCAAAACCTCTCCGGCTGCCACGACGGCATGTACTTAGGGCACTAGCTCCTCTCTGCTAGACACGTTAGCACACTGCTACATATCCCATTGTACACCTGGGCCCTCTCCTTACGCCTATAAAAGGAAGGCCCAGGGCTCTCGTACGAGAAGGTTGGCCGCGCGGGGGAACGGGACGACGCGTGAAGTCTCTCGCTCTCTCCCACGCGGACGCTTGTAACCCCCTACTGCAAGCGCACTCGACCTGGGCGCAGGACAACACGAAGGCCACGGGTTTCCCCTTTTCCGCCTGTCTCCCTCTCTTTGGCCCCCCTTCGTGCTCCGTCTCACGCCGACCCATCTGGGCTGGGACACGCGGCGACAGTTTACTCGTCGGTCCAGGGACCCCCCAGGGTCGAAACGCCGACAGTTGGCGCGCCAGGTATGGGCCTGCTGCGTGTTGACGAACAGCTTCCCGTCAAGCTCCAGATGGGTAGTCTCTAGCAACCTTTCCAGCCCGGGACGGTGCTCCGTTTCGGGAGTCTCGAGTTCATGTCCCTCGACGGCAGCTACGACATGATACTCCTTCCTACGCCGCGCGACAGCGACAATGACGGCCGACAGCCCGCCCGCTGGCGGCGGAATCAACGACGTCTTCCCCACGTGGCGGAAGAACAACATCCGGGTTTGTCCCGTCGCCTCCCTCGCCGACGGAGGAGGAGGCGGGGCAACCAAGGTCAAGCAGGAGGCGACACCTCGTCGACTATCGAGCGAGTCGACGGAGCCGGCGCCCCAACGGGGGACACGTCGGGCGTCGACTTTGCGTCTGAGACGAAGACGAGCGCCGTCTCCCCGCAACACGCCAACTCCAAGCGAACGAACGACGCCAGCACGCTCGCGAAGGACTTGCTGGACGTCACCCTCGTACCCGAGACGACGGTGCAGTCTGCCCCTGACGCGACTTCGTCACCGCCCGTCGACCAAGAGGTACCGACCGATTCCCATATCGTGCCTTTTGGATTCAGCCTCGACCCACCAAACGACTTCGCTTCGGTGGAAGCCTTCATAGAGGCATGTCCAAACCCTCCGGGGTACGGTATGCGGTCACCCTAGGACCGGCTGACGGCCGTCTCGACCTACGGACCCTCGGGTTTCGAGGAAGATGACGGGCCCGACTTTTGTTTAGATTTCTCCGGACTCGGTAACCCAGTGCCATGCGGGACTTCATGACCGCATGCGACTACTGCCTTTCCGATTGTTCCGACGGCAGCCGTAGCTTCGGCGACGAAGACTGTGGCCCAAGTCATGAACGTTTCCACGTCGATCTAAGGGGTCCCGGCGAAGGCAATCATCTTGGTATACCGGAAAACGGTGATCCCCCTAGGCCTGCGCCTTGCGTTGACATCCTTCGGGAGCTAGCCATGGTCCCAGTCCCTGCGAGGGGTCAGGACGCACAGCTCGAGCAAATCCGCGAGATGCAGGCCAGGCTCGACGAGGGAGCAGGAACACTTGAGCCGTTCCGGTGGAACATCGGGCAGGAATGGGCAGACCAAGCTCCGGCCGGAGAAGCGCGTCATCTACCCCAGGGCATCCAACACCTCATTGCCGACGACGTCAGGGCAATGCCGCCACCGGCTTCTAGTGGGGTCGGCCAGAACCTGGCTACAGCAGCGATACTTCTCCGCGTGATGCCGGAGCCATCAACCACCGAAGGGCAGCGTATCTAGGGAGAGCTCAAGAATCTCCTGGAGGATGCCGCGGTCCGACGGGCCGAAAGCTCTGCCTCCTGAAGGCAGGGATACCCCTCGGAGCATCGCGCCGCGACTTCCTGATTCATGCGAGAAGCCTCGGTCCACACCGGGCGCACGCGCAACACATCGCCTGCGGCCCCGGGTCGCCTCGGCAACGAGCACCACCACCGCAACCATCGAACCCACATCGACGAGAGGGTGCGCCGAGGCTACCACCCCAGGCGTGGGGGACGCTACGATAGCGGGGAGGATCGGAGTCCCTCGCCTGAACCACCCGGTCCGCAGGCTTTCAGCCGGGCCATACGACGGACGCCGTTCCCGACCCGGTTCCGAACCCCGACTACTATCACAAAGTACTCGGGGGAGACGAGGCCGGAACTGTGGCTCGCGGACTACCGGCTGGCCTGCCAACTGGGTGGAACGGACGATGACAACCCCATCATCCGCAACCTCCCCCTGTTCCTCTTCGACACTGCTTGAGCCTGTCTGGAGCACCTGCCTCCGGGGCAGATCTCCAACTGGTACGACCTGGTCCAAGCCTTCGCCGGCAAATTCCAAGGCCCATACGTGCGCCCTGGGAACTCCTGGGATCTCCGAAGCTGCCGCCAGCAGCCGGGAGAGTCTCTCCGGGACTACATCCGGTGATTCTCGAAGCAGCGCACCGAGCTGCCCAACGTCACCGACTCTGATGTCATCGGCGCGTTCCTCGCCGGCACCACCTGCCGCGACCTGGTGAGCAAGCTGGGTCGCAAGACCCCCACCAGGGCGAGCGAGCTGATGGACATCGCCACCAAGTTCGCCTCTGGCCAGGAGGCGGTTGAGGCCATCTTCTGGAAGGACAAGCAGCCCCAGGGCTGCCAGCCGGAAGATGTCCCCGAGGCGTCCACTCAGCGTGGCACCAAGAAGAAAGGCCAGAAGAAGTCGCAAGCGAAACGCGACGCCGCCGACGCGGACCTTGTCGCCGCCGTTGAATACAAGAACCCTCGGAAACCTCCCGGAGGTGCCAATCTCTTCGACAAAATACTCAAGGAGTCGTGCCCCTATCATCAGGGGCCCGTCAAGCACACCCTCGAGGAGTGCGCCATGCTTCGGCGCCACTTTCACAAGGCCGGGCCACCTGCGGAAGGTGGCAGGGCCCACAACAACGACAAGAAGGAGGATCACAAGGCAGAGGAGTTCCCCGAGGTCCACGACTGCTTCATGATCTATGGTGGGCCAGTGGCGAACGCCTCGGCTCGGCACCGCAAGCAAGAGCGTCGGGAGGTCTGCTCGGTAAAGGTGGCGGCGCCAGTCTACCTAGACTGGTCCGACAAGCCCATCACCTTCAACCAGGGCGACCACCCCTACCGCGTGCCGAGCCCGGGGAAATATCCGCTCGTTGTCGACCCCGTCATCGGCAACGTCAGGCTCACCAAGGTCCTCATGGACGGAGGCAGCAGCCTCAACATCATCTACGCCGAAACCCTCGGGCTCCTGCGGATCGATCTGTCCTCGGTCTGGGCAGGCGCGGCGCCTTTTCACGAGATCATTCCCGGGAAACGCGTCCAGCCCCTTGGACAACTCGATCTACCCGTCTGCTTCGGGACTCCCTCCAACTTCCGAAGGGAAACCCTCACGTTCGAGGTGGTCGAGTTCCGAGGAACCTACCACGCAGTGCTGGGGAGGCCATGCTACGCCAAGTTCATGGCCGTCCCCAACTACACCTACCTCAAGCTCAAGATGTCGGGCCCCAACGGGGTCATCACCGTTGGCCCCACGTACTGACACGCGTACGAATGCGACGTGGAGTGCGTGGAGTACGCTGAGGCCCTCGCCGAATCCGAGGCCCTCATCGCCGACCTAGAGAGCCTCTCCAAGGAGGCGCCAGACGTGAAGCGCCATGCCGGCAACTTCGAGCCAGCGGAGACAGTTAAGTCCGTCCCTCTCGACCCCAGCAACGACGCCTCCAAGCAGATCCGGATCGGCTCCAAGCTCGGCCCCAAATAGGAAGCAGTGCTCGTCGACTTTCTCCGCGCAAACGCCGAAGTCTTTGCGTGGAGTCCCTCGGACATGCCTGGCATACCGAGGGAAGTTGCCGAGCACTCGCTGGATATCCGAGCTGGAGCCCGACCCATGAAGCAGCCTCTGCGCCGATTCGATGAAGAAAAGCGCAGAGCCATAGGCGAGGAGATCCACAAGCTGATGGCTGCAGGGTTCATCAAAGAGGTATTCCATCCCGAATGGCTTGCCAACCCTGTGCTTGTGAGAAAGAAAGGAGGGAAATGGTGGATGTGTGTAGACTACACTGGTCTAAACAAAGCATGTCCGAAGGTTCCCTATCCTCTGCCTCGCATCGATCAAATCGTGGATTCCACTGCTGGGTGCGAAACCCTGTCTTTCCTCGATGCCTACTCAGGGTATCACCAAATCAGGATGAAAGAGTCCGACCAGCTCGCGACTTCTTTCATCACACCTTTTGGCATGTACTGCTACGTTATTATGCCGTTTGGTTTGAGAATGCGGGTGCGACATACCAAAGGTGCATGAACCACGTGTTCGGCGAACACATTGGTCGAACGGTCGAGGCTTACGTCGATGACATCGTAGTCAAGACGAGGAAAGCCTCCGACCTCCTTTCCGACCTTGAAACGACATTCCGGTGACTCAAGGCGAAAGGCGTAAAACTCAACCCCGAGAAATGTGTCTTCGGAGTCCCCCGAGGCATGCTCTTGGGGTTCATCGTCTCCGAACGGGGCATCGAGGCCAACCCGGAGAAAATCGCGGCCATCACCAACATGGGGCCCATCAAGGACTTGAAAGGCGTACAGAGGGTCATGGGATGCCATGCGGCTCTGAGCCGCTTCATCTCGCGCCTCGGCGAAAGAGGCCTACCTCTGTACCGCCTCTTAAGAAAGGCCGAGTGCTTCACTTGGACCCCCGAGGCCGAGGAAGCCCTCGGGAACCTGAAGGCGCTCCTCACGAACGCGCCCATCTTGGTGCCCCCCGCTGCCGAAGAAGCCCTCTTGATCTATGTCGCTGCTACCACTCAGGTGGTCAGCGCCGCGATCGTGGTTGAGAGACGAGAAGAGGGGCATGCATTGCCCGTCCAGAGGCCGGTCTACTTCGTCAGTGAGGTGCTGTCCGAGACCAAGATCCGCTACCCACAAATTCAGAAGCTGCTGTGCGCGGTGATCCTGACGCAGTGGAAGTTGCGACACTACTTCGAGTCTCATCCTGTGACTGTGGTGTCATCCTTCCCCCTGGGAGAGATCATCCAGTGCCGAGAGGCCTCGGGTAGGATTGCAAAGTGGGCGGTGGAAATCATGGGCGAAACAATCTCGTTCGCCCCTCGGAAGGCCATCAAGTCCCAAGTCTTGGCGGACTTTGTGGCTGAATGGGTCGACACACAGCTTCCAGCGGCTCCGATCCAACCGGAACTCTGGACCATGTTTTTCGACAGGTCGCTGATGAAGACAGGAGCGGGCGCGGGCCTGCTCTTCATCTCACCACTCGGGAAACACCTCTGCTACGTGTTGCGCCTCCATTTCCCGGCGTCCAACAACGTGGCCGAGTACGAGGCTCTGGTTAACAGGTTGCGCCTCGCCATCGAGCTAGGGGTCCGACGCCTCGACGCTCGCGGCGACTCACAGCTTGTCATTGACCAAGTCATGAAGAACTCCCACTGCCGCGATCTGAAGATGGAAGCCTACTACGACGAGGTTCGGCGCTTGGAAGACAAGTTCTATGGGCTCGAGCTCAACCACGTCACCCGACGATACAACGAGACTGCGGACGAGCTGGCTAAGATAGCCTCGGGGCGAACAACGGTTCCCCCGGACGTCTTCTCCCGAGACCTACATCAACCCTCAGTCAAGACCGACGACACGCCCGAGCCCGAGAAGGCCTCGGCCCAGCCCGAGGCACCCTCGGCCCCCGAGGGTGAGGCATTGCGCGTCGAGGAAGAGCGGAGCGGGGTCACGCCTAATCGAAACTGGCAGACCCCATACCTGCAATATCTCCACCGAGGAGAGCTGCCCCTCGACCGAGCCGAAGCTCGGCGACTGGCGCGGCGCGCCAAGTCGTTCGTCTTGCTGGGGGACGGGAAGGAGCTCTACCACCGCAGCCCCTCAGGCATCCTCCAGCGATGCATATCCATCGCCGAAGGCCAGGAGCTCTTACAAGAAATATACTCGGGGGCTTGCGGTCATCACGCAGTGCCTTGAGCCCTTGTTGGAAACGCCATCCGACAAGGTTTCTACTGGCCGACCGCGGTGACCGACGCCACTAGAATTGTCCGCACCTGCCAAGGGTGTCAATAATATGCAAGGCAGACCCACCTGCCCGCTCAGGCTCTGCAGACAATACCCATCACCTGGTCGTTTCCTGTGTGGGGTCTGGACCTCGTCGGTCCCTTGCAGAAGGCACTTGGGGGCTACACGCACCTGCTGGTCGCCATCGACAAATTCTCCTAGTGGATCGAGGTCCGACCCCTAAACAGCATCAGGTCCGAACAGGCGGTGGCGTTCTTCACCAACATCATCCATCGCTTTAGGGTCCCGAACTCCATCATCACCGACAATGGCACCCAGTTCACCGGCAGAAAGTTCCTGGACTTCTGCGAGGATCACCACATGACGAATGGGCAAGTAGAGCGTGCCAACGGCATGATTCTGCAAGGATTCAAGCCGAGGATCTACAACGACCTCAACAAGTTCGGCAAGCAATGGATGAAGGAGCTCCCCTCGGTGGTCTGGAGTCTGAGGACAACGCCGAGCCGAGCCACGGGCTTCACACCGTTCTTTCTAGTCTATGGGGCCGAAGCCATCTTGCCCACAGACTTAGAATACGGTTCCCCGAGGGCGAGGGCCTACGACGACCAAAGCAATCGAACAAACCGAGAAGACTCACTGGACCAGCTGGAAGAGGCTCGGGACATGGCCTTACTACACTCGGCGCGGTACCAGCAGTCCCTGCGACACTACCACGCCCGAGGGGTTCGGTCCCGAGACCTCCAGGTGGGCGACTTGGTGCTTCGGCTGCGACAAGACGCCCGAGGGCGGCACAAGCTCACGCCTCCTTGGGAAGGGCCGTTCGTCATCGCCAAGGTTCTGAAGCCCGGGACATACAAGCTGGCCAACAGTCAAGGCGAGGTCTACAGCAACGCTTGGAACATCCGACAGCTACGTCGCTTCTACCTTAAGATGCTTTCAAGTTGTTCGTACACCTCGTTCACATACAAAGTCTAACCATCAAGGAAGGGTCAGCCTTGCCTCGGCAAAGCCCGACCCTCCCTCGGGGGCTAGAAGGGGGGAACCCCCTCTGCGTCAAAATTTTCCTCGGAAAAGGTCTTTTCTGCCAGAACGTCTTTCGTGCTTTTCGACTACTTCGAAAGTGGGATCCTGAAAACGACAGAGTACACGTAAGCAGCCAAGGTTGACCGAGCCGAGGGACTCCTACGCCTCCGGGATACGGATACCTCACTCATCACCTTCTGCGATAAGTAACTCACGCTCGGATAAGCGATTCCGCGGACCGAACAAGTCTTAACGCTCGAAAACTCTTCTGCCGAATAGATTTTTCGTGCCTTCTCGACTATATCGACAGCAGAATCCTACGGACAAGTAAGAGTACACGTAAGCGGCAAGGCCGACCGAGCCGAGGGACTCCTACGCCTCCAGGATACGGATACCTCACTCATCACCTTCCGTGAAAAGTAACTCTTGCTCGGACAAACAATTCTGTTACCGACAAATAAGTCCAGATACTCGAAACAAGAGGAAAAGAAACGCAGCTTTACAACGCGACGACAGTATGTTTGGGCCTCGGCGGCTGTAGAAAACATACGCACACTACAAGATGAACCGATCCTGCAGGCTCAGACGTCGACGGAGGGGGAGCAGCAGCACCCTCGGCGTCAACTCCACCTTCGGCGAAGTCCGACCGAGCCTCGGACGGCAACACAGTCGGAGGGTCTCCACTCCGAAGGACGACATCGGCACCACGCCTAGGCCATCGCCGCCAGGGTCTTCTTCAGGAATTCGGCCCGAGCAGACGCCTCGGCCGGCCGCCCCGAAGCCCCAGCCAGCTGTCCCCCGAAGACATTGGCCCGGCTCATGGCCTCGGCAACTCGACTCCGGCGCTGGTCCTGCCAGTAGACGGCCCGGCCAGGCTCCGGCCGATGAAGTCTTCTTTTCGAGCCAACTCTGCCTCTGTCCATGCTAACACCGCTGCCTCCGGCTTCGACTCATCAAAGAGCGGCCGAGGGTTCCTTTAACTAAGCAAGACAAGCCTCGGGCGGCAAGGCCGACCGAGCCGAGGGACTCCTAGGCCTCCGAGATACGGATACCTCACTCGTCACCTTCGCATGAGGCAACTCACGCTTGGTGAAGCGGTTCAGTTAGCTGACAAGCGAGTCCTAGTGCTCGAAATGAGGAAAAAACATGGCTCTGTGCCAAAAATACATACATGTTCAGGCCCCGACAGCCATAATGAACAGACACCGGCACCCAAGGTGCCATTACAAACGGAACTCCGGTTCCACCTCCGCAGGTACGAACAACCCCCACGTTGGATGGCCTGCGGAGCAACAGAAGGCCGACGGATGGCTCGCCGACGCCCGCTCCGGCAGCAGCGACAACAACCTCCGCTCCAGGTGGCCAAACAGCAACAGCGATGGCCTCAGGACGGACGCTGCTGCAACAAGGCCCTCGCCCACATCCCCGCTCGGGGGGCGAGGACAAGCTATCAAAGCCAAAGAGTCGGAGGCCCGGAGCGCGGATGGTGGCGGTGATCCCGTCGGCGACGAGGACTTCTTCAGCCGCCACCACCTCAGCGCCGACGACGGAAGCCATCTGCCCACCGGCAGATCCCCACTCGGATCCTCCCGGACGAGCGCAGAGGCGCCATACCGGGGCAAAGGCAGGACAGCCCCAGAACACGAACGCCGCCCTAGCAGCGCGCGATGTCTTGGGCGGTCCTCCGGTGCGCGCGGCGCGACAACCGCTCTCGCGGCAGGAGGGGGCACCGGGAGCCAAGCCAGAGCCAGCTGAGCCGGCGAGCCCAACGCGCTGAAGCTGACGATGCTCACCGCCGACCAGCCCCGTGTTGTCGAAGTCCGACCCTCCCGCTAGGCCGGTGAGCGCCCTCTCCCTCAAATGCTGAGGGAGAAGGTGACCCACGAACCCGCACGGGAGGTAGAGCTCCGGCTCAGCCCGGCCTCCGCCCCAGCCAGGATGATGAAGATCCTTGAAGCTGAGGGCGGGACCAAGATCGCAGCCGGCTCACTTCTCCCCACCATCGAACTGGTGGTCACCGTCTTGGCTGACCACCGGCGACGGGATGCAGCCGGGCTGCTTGATGAAAATCCTTGAAGCCGAACGATGGCTGAAAGGTACCAACTTCCGTGAAGTTGCGTTCCTCCGACGACGGCAAGACGAAAGCAACCGCGGGCGCCCCCCATCCGGGGGCTCGGAAGGTGGAAAGACGCGATGCATGAGGGGAGCGCGAAGATATGGTTGCCTTTCAAGGGGGTCACCCTCCTTTTAAAGGCAACTCTCCCCACTTGCATCCTCAGCCGTCGCGGGCTGAGTCTTCTCCAACACGCTCCAAGGTCCTCCCCCTATGACACGGGGGCTGGGTCCCACGCATCGTGCAAGCTGGCCCAGAACAGAAGGAGCCAAAACCGCCGCGCGCGGTGCGCGCGACTGCCCAGCGGTTACGAGCACTTCTCCACTTTCGCCCAGACCAGCGGGTGAAAGGGCAGACCGCCATGCAGGCGGCATGCAACCGCACCAAGGGGGCGCGCCCCTTCGACTTTGACGCGTCCAGCATGGAGGCCCAGGCCCACACATCATGTAACCGGCGTGCCGGTTACTACGTGCAAGAAACAGCACCGCCACTTGCGCCAGTACCGCGCCTCCTCGACTGTGGAACCAATGCCGCGACTCGAGGCGACCCTACGCATGGCCCAACAGTGCCAACCGAGCACATCGGTCATGGGTCAGTCAGCCGCGGGAGAAGGCGCGACGATCGATACGGCCAGAAATGAGCCGGCAGTAATGGCGGTGGCAGGCGGGCGGAAGCAGCGGTCAAGTCGTCAGCAAGCTCACGTCCCCTCCTGGGACAGCGAGAGAACCCAGTCTCACGGCGTGAAGACGACGCGCTCGTGTTCCGTTCCTCGAACGGCTCGCGCACGCACAATGGCCGCCCCGCGAGCCACTCGTCCCGTCGCATTAACTCCGCGGCAGGACAGGCGGTACCTTTGGCAGGCGAAGCAGGCGACACTTCACCTCCTCCATAATGACCGCGTCAAAAAAGGTGCGCCACGTCGTTCGATTTCGTATCCTTTTCCTTTTCCTCTTTCTCTCTCTTACAACAGGGACCGGGAAAGGGGATACTCCGAAAGGGATCCTTCTCCGCGAAGGAAGCAGGCCCCGAGCCCCCCTACTGATCAGAGGTTCGAAGGCTGGCCCCTCGGAAGAGTTCAACAGCCGCCTCAGAGCGCTCGGGCTCCGCGCCCACTACTGATCAGAGGTTCGAAGGCTGACCCCTCGGAAGGGTTCAATGACCGCCTCAGGCCACTCAGGCTCCGCGCCCACTACTAATCAGGGGTTCGTAGGCTGGCCCCCGAAGGGTTCGACAGCAGCCTCTGACGCAAAGCAAGAGATGACCTAGGGTACGTTCGATACATAACCAAGGCTCAGGCTACGCTCCCGAGGTACCCTAGGACATTTCCGAGACCGACGGGAACGATTTTGTAACGGAATCCCACCAGAGGGAGGCATCGAGCCCTCTGACCCCGTCAAAAGGGGACCGGGTCCGGCAAATCACCTGCAGGTACTTTTGGAGCGCGCCTCCAGGCCACTAGCCGACCCCTAACAAATGGGGCACGGGCGTCCACTCGGATTACCCATTAGCAACTCACTGGAGACACCATGTTCGGCGCCCTCCGAGGGCAACATGGCGCTTTCCCCCCTCCTCCTTGCGAAAAGGCGATGCAGGGGCGTATGTAAAAAAGTCGAGTCTGTCCTTGACCGTCCTCTCGCTCTGTGCGGAGGCTCGGGGGCTGCTCTCGCAAACCCGGCTCCGGCCAAACCGTTGACAGCGTCAACATACCAGCCCGAGAACTTGGGACTCGATTGTGCACCCGGGCTACGGCCAGTTCGCATGAGGGAACAACCAGACCGGCCGAAGCATCACGAAACGCACTAAGACCTCGGAGGAGTCAAACCACTCCTCCGAGGCCTCGGGGGTTACACCCGGCGGGTGCGCTCGCGCGCACCCACCGGAACGAAACACAATCGAGAAAGGACGGTCCCCTTGCAAAAAAGTGCGACAAAAGCCTCCAAGCGAGTATTAACACTCCCTTTGAGGCTCGGGGGCTACTGTCGGGGACCATAATTAGGGGTACCCCCAAGACTCCTAATCTCAGCTGGTAACCCCCATCAGCACAAAGCTGCAAAGGCCTGATGGGTGCGATTAAGTCAAGGCTCGGTCCACTCAAGGGACATGATCTCGCCTCGCCCGAGCCCAGCCTCGGGCAAGGGCAGCCGACCCCGAAGGATTCACGTCTCGCCCGAGGGCCCCCTCAAGCAACGGACACACCTTCGGCTCGCCCGAGGCCCAGTCTTCGCCAAGAAGCAACCTTGGCCAGATCGCCACACCGACCGACCGTATCGCAGAAGCATTTAATGCAAGGATGGCCTGACACCTTATCCTGACGCGCGCCCTTCAGTCGACAGAGCCGAAGTGACCGCAGTCACTTTGCCGCTCCACTGACCGGCCTGACAAGAGGACAACGCTGCCTGCGCCGCTCCGACTGCTGTGCCACTCGACAGAGTGAGGCTGACAGCAGCCAAGTCCGGTTTCGGGCGCCATAGGAAGCTCCGCCTCGCCCGACCCCAGGGCTCGGCCCCCGTCTTGGCCTCGGACGACGAACTCCGCCTCGCCCGACCCCAGGGCTCGGACTCGGCCTCGGCTCCAGAAGATGACGAACTCCGCCTCGCCCGACCCCAGGGCTCGGACTCCGCCTCGGCTCCGGAAGACGACGAATTCCACCTCGCCCGACCCCCGGGGCTCGGACTCAGCCTTGTCCTCAGACGATGGTCTCCGCCTCGCCCGACCCGGGGCTCGGACTCGACCTCAACCTCGGAAGACAGACTCGACCTCGACCTCGGAGGAGCCACCGCCTCGCCCGACCCAGGGCTCGGACCGACCACGTCACAGGGGGGGCCATCATTACCCTACCCCTAGCTAGCTCAGGCTACGGGGAATAAGACTGGCGTCCCATCTGGCTCGCCCCGGTAAACAAATAATGATGGCGCCCCGCGTGCTCTATGACGACGGTGGCTCTCAGACCCTTACGGAAGCAAGGAGACGTCAGCAAAGACTCGACAGCCCCAACAGCTGTCCTTCTGCAAGGCTCCAGCGCTCCTCCGATGGCCACGACGTCATATGAACAGGGTGCCAAAACCTCTCCGGCTGCCACGACGGCATGTACTTAGGGCACTAGCTCCTCTCTGCTAGACACATTAGCACACTGCTACATCTCCCATTGTACACCTGGGCCCTCTCCTTACGCCTATAAAAGGAAGGCCCAGGGCTCTCGTACGAGAAGGTTGGCCGCGCGGGGGAACGGGACGACGCGTGAAGTCTCTCGCTCTCTCCCACGCGGACGCTTGTAACCCCCTACTGCAAGCGCACCCGACCTGGGCACAGGACAACACGAAGGCCGCGGGTTTCCCCTTTTCCGCCTGTCTCCCTCCCTTTGGCCCCCCTTCATGCTGCTTCTCGCGCCGACCCATCTGGGCTGGGACACGCGGCGACAGTTTACTCGTCGGTCCAGGGACCCCCCGGGGTCGAAACGCCGACAATTAGAACATAGGACTGTTATTATTGCCGATATTCCGTGCTTGAGTCCATAAGCACAGTTTAACAGGAGGTAAACACCAGGGGTGTTACAACCCTCCCCCTTAAAAGAATCTCGTCCTGAGATTCAGAGCGAAAGACTTTTAAGAGCAGATAAGCATGTTACTCCTGTCCATATCGACAACAGGACAAGGTAATTCCAAACGAAGTCAGGTATCTCAAGATGTTGTTTCTCTAGTGGGTATAGCATGTATCATCTTTAAACTAATTAGAGATGTCCACAACAGAGATGATATCTGACAGAAGAACACATAAGGTTCCATGTGTGCAGTTTCCTTTTTCGGACAACATGAGTCTGATGAGCGAGTAGTGGACAGGTGGATAGCAATTGTCCAAGCTGAGTTGGATGCAACCCCTTTGGATGAAACACACAAAAGGAAGTTGGTCAACTAGTCGACATTGAAAATTCATGGTACATGAAACAAGTGTGTATATCAAACAACATCATGGTTAGGTCATGGTGAGCCAGGAATCCAGGTCTAAAGAATATGATAGAATTTTGAGAAATCATCAGTGATGGGACCCATAGACGTTGACTTTGCAATCCATCCACTTCTTCATGCGAGACAAACTGACTTGATTAGGAAATACACGGGTTAAATAAGAGAGCTAATGAACAAACTCCTGCATTTCAGCAGCAGGGAAAATCACTCTCCATTTTTTATGAAGACTTGTGAATGGGTAGAAAACTTATAAAGGAATACATCAGAGTTATATACTTTTTTTGATCTACCAGTGATGGCATATGTTGTTTGATTGTTTCAGCAAATGACACAAAAATCGTTTCAAGGGAGGAGTCCACGGAAGATCACACATCAGTGTAGTTCCACAATGGATCATGACTAGAGACCTCGGTACCATCATGCGCCAAGCAGCATAACCTTGTGTGTACATTCACAAGGGGCTCTCAGTTTCGCGGTGGCACCATAAGTCATAATCATGACACCATAACCGAACTGGCACTAATATTGAATCTCATGTGGTAAGAATAATTTGTGCAGAGATAACATATCGATATAGTCTCATAATGGATTATAACTACTAACCATGATACTAGCGCGTGCCAAGTAGCGCATCTAGGTGTGTACATTCACAGGAGGCCCTTGGTTTCGTCACGGCACCATTGGTTTTAGTCATAACACCATTACCAGACGTAACCAATAGGAAATCTCGCGCCACACAACTGGATTGAGCAAGAGTGACAATTACAAGGACACTCTACCTGTCAGAATGGTTACAAGTAGACAGCCAAATAGACCATGGACTGATGAAACGAACAAGACATGGCCATAACCTAAACTTGTTGATGAATGAGTACGATGGGAGACTGTTATTTCAGCCCCTAGCTTATTTCTATGCCCATCGCAGCAATTTCAAGGTCAAGGATGAGTGTCTGATTAGATACGCAGGAAAATGATCGGAAGATTAAATTGGTATGCCTTCGAGAAATATGAGGAAACCAAAGGCATTAAATTCAAGAAAATTTCGGACATGTCTTTCCTAGGTTAGGTTGATAAAGCGACAAGATAATCCGCAAGGAGAGGCCAAATAAAATAGAGACCTCAACCTGCATCAACTGAGCAAGGGCAGGATCTAGGATGGAAACACGACCACTAAGGGAGTTACAAGTTAATTGCTAAGAACACGGACTCAAGATCCTTATTTGAAGTCCGAATGCATCTTAGGTCTAATAAAGAGACTATCTAAGCATTTGTAGGTATGAGCTTGGTCATGTAGTAATAACAGAAAAATTCAACTTCATCCATGCTTGGAAACTTGGAAGGATTTCAAAGGACTGATAACGATTTGGGTTATGGTTCACTAAACGAGTGGCATAGCCTAGCCTTGGGTTTATGCAAACAAACTACCCGCATTCTACCAGCACACAAGCACGAAGACAAACCCAAGTTGCACTAGCGGTCAAACTAAGAAGAATCATAGGCCACATAAACACATGTCTAAAGGACACAACAAACAAAACTAGAAATTTCTTATAGAATAGTCATGCTTCACACATTTTCCAATTATTTATTATCGGAATAAAGATGAGGGAAGCATGTTCGTTCACAATCACCAATTATTAGACTAAAGGTGAGGGAAGCATTTTTGTGCGCAAACAACAAACACAATGCAGCAATCCGGATGCATGCTCGTCTTATTTGTCCTCACTGATTTTGCCAACATAATGTGGCAATAACGTCCTATATCGATGGCATAACTACGTCTCTCTCGATAAATTGCTAGTCGTCAGCTACACATACGAGTTTGAAGTTAGTGTACCTGCAGAAAATTTCATCACAACCTATTTCCCAATGATGCAATTCACACATGACAGTTTATCACAGTTTATACTCCATATATTTCTATATGGAGGCCAGCTCCTCATTAAGCGTCGAGCCACGCATAGGCGCCGCTGCCACACTTTAACCATAGGGCATCTCATTATGGTAACTCGCCTTCTTACCTGAGCGTAGGTGCCTTGTTACAAGTACATTACACTTCTCAGTATTCCCATGTCTGTATACCCATACACATCCATGGGGTACCGAATCCCGGAAACATAAATACTCCACATCGCAGCCTTCCTATATACATATGTGTAACATGTATATAATCAAGCGCTTTTTATGCTCTCCCCTAGACCGACGTTTGTACGGTCATGCTCTCACATCTCACCTTACCTGAGCGTCGATCCATTCAAAACTGAATGGCCTCAAAAATAATATTACACATGTATGCATTACCCTTCCCAGGTTGTGGGTTAGTATTCTGAACTAAGCCACCTAGTAGTCCTTAATTTAGGGCTTAACAGAGGATGTCGCTAGCATTATAGTTTTTCAAATATGTTTTTCAAAACCAAACAATGTGTTTAGTTGAAGATAGGTTTTTCGAAACCAAAACTTTATTTTGAAAATACGTATGTGACCGTATTATACTTTATCTTGCTTCGATACCAGCTGTGGCAGAACCTCCCAAGTTATTAGGCCCACATGCACCTGCCCTTGTCTCAAAGACCTCAGACGGCTATGCATGTGCACCAGATAACTTAACAGGATCCGTCCGAGTGTCCCAAGGACTCCGGATAAACCACTTACAACTAGGATCACAAGATTAAGTAAGCACAAATCACACACCAACATTTGCAGCGGAATTTTTTTATTACAAAAAAGTTATAAGTTACAACAAATTTACATTATATTTATCGGAGTGATTACAAAAGAAAGTGGTTCAAAAGAATTATACTTAAAAATGTTATAGAATATTTGTAAATTTGAAATACATGCTAGCTTAAGTGACAATCCTCATTAAAGAACCTATAGAAGGGATATACTTATATAAGAAGGCCGAGCCCACTGGCACTTAACATCAATCACAATCAAGCGACTCGTGACCTGTAGCAACAATGGGAATAAAACCCTGAGTATGCAATTACTCAGCAAGACTTACTCGACTAAAGAAAAGACTCTCAAGGGTATGCTGGTTTGTTGGGAATCAAGGTAAGGCTCATCAAATTTCAAAGAATCATTTTTGTAGAAGAGCTTACTAGTAGTGGATCCTTATGCCAAAATTTTACTTTACAAGTTAAGTACTTTTCCTGAACCTAGATTTGCCTAATCTAGAGCATTCACTTGTCCTGGTCTAGCTTTGTTTTACCAAATCCTTATTTTACTTATTAACTACGATGAGTGGCCGGAGGGTAGAGTCTCCATGACTGAGGAGCAACGACGATTCGAACCGATTATACCTAGCTGGGGATCCCTAACCACACGACATATGTAGCACTTAACCCTTGCATATGTCAACCATTCCCACAGATCCTCCACAACGTGAACCAGTCCATGCTACCCGGGAGCACAGTACTCCTCCGTCCAGCCTCTAGCCTGGAGGGTACACGCTACTCCAACCATCTCCCACGCCCAGTGCGTGGTTGTCTTTTCACGTATGGAATAGCCAGGTTCAGGCTTACCAAAGCATGTGGCTAGTTGCAAAGTCTCCACCACAATAGGCCTACATCGAACGGTCCTTGATTGACACAGACGGGCGAACTTTCCTGCTCAACGTCTGGTCTACATTTCATATTATTTCCCAAAACTTGATATCTGAGAGAGGTACCCTACTTGAATGATGGAACCATCGTGGCCACAATGGGTTCATCATCACAAGTCCTTTTATTTTATAAACTCCTGTATCCCGTGTTACACATCATATTTTAAAAACCATCCTAAATTAATAAGCAGGGCTAAGCGTCACTAAATTTTTATAAAACATGTATTAGGGTTGTTTAATCAAGGAAGGAAATGCATCAACTGTTTGATCACACAAATCTTATCACCTAATGCATCATTCAAGGTGATAAAACTTTTTAAAATAGAAGGAGATGGCAAATGCACCGGGGCTTGCGTGGGATAGCACTAGGTTAGTGTTGTTAGATGATACTCGCTTGGCGAGCATCTCCCATCCTGGCATTGGGTGAGATCATCCATCTTGAGGTTGGTCCGTCAATATCATCTTGTGGTCAAGTCTGGTCCATGCCCTTCATATCGCATAATCATCTAGCGTACCTATTTGATATACAAGATGCACATGAATGATTATAAAGATGAATAACATAAGGCTAAACAATGACGCACGATAATAAATTAAACTCCTAATGTCATGACATTGAAACATTCACAAGTAAACACTAGGTATCGATATATCACTAAGCATACTAATTACACTTCTCCAACCTATTCAGGCTAATTCAAACATCACGAAATAATACGTTTATTCACACGTCCTATGCTCTTCCTAACCAAAGCATAATAATAAATACTAACAATATTAGGACTCGCCATTATCAGATACCTACTTGGAGCTTAGATAGAAACACATCAACTATTTTCTCAACTACTTATTTTGACTAATTTGCATCACATACCAGTCACATGATCATTACGACATTCTATGGTCTAGGAGGTAGAATATTATTATTTAGGATCAGAGACTTTACAAGACCACACTTTAAACTCTAAAGGCTTAAAACACTAATGAACACGTCCACTAAGTAGAATTCAGATTTTAACTTAAAGGTCTAAATAGTCGCTAACTCAAATACACTCACCAAAGTATTTACTTCTTTCTCAAAATGCTAAAGTGTAAGACAAGCATTAAGAAAGAAAAGAAACAACCATATGCAACTATAAGACTTCATTAATCTAGACAAGAACTAACCACATCTAGTTACCCACACAAAAGAAACTCTAAGCAATCATCTCATACTTGCTGAATTTGGACAGCAGAACAACAGCTATTTGATTAGCTCATAACTCACAAAATATGCATCCAAAAATAGTAAAATAGGACTTTATAGAAATCTTATAAAGTACTCTACAACTTTGGTATTATCATCACAATGAGATTCAACATTTAGAAATGTCAAACAGTACTGAACGTAAATTCTGTCCAGATTTGGACAGAATACGACTATTCACTTCGAAAATTCATAACTGGTGTCTCAGGCATCCAAATCAAGTGATCCTAGACTTTTTAGAAAGCTAATAGATTTGTCTACAATTCATTTATACACATCCCAGCTTAATTCAATACATATCTGAGTCAGTTAACACAAACAGACTTCTCTGTCTAGATTTGGACAGATTCAGACTCTATAGTTCCAACAGCTGTAACTCGGTTTCTAGACCACCAAAAAGGGTGATACAAGACTTTTGGAAAGCTTAAGAAAAGTACTACAATTATTCTATAATTACTAAGGGCTTATTCTCAATTTAGCTTAGCCAAATAATCCAATTTTCGAAACCTGTACAGAATTTGGACAGATTCAGAAACTGGACTTGGAAAAATCATAACTCCTAAATTACTACACCTATGGTCATGAATTTTTTACACAAGCAAGTAAAGGTGTTAGCTACAACGCTTCTATATAACACTTCTACATAAAACATGGTTTACTTCATCGAACTAGCTGCATAACTAAAACGGGTCATGCAGTCCCAACAGCAAGAATTTTAAGTTAACTCCTAATTAACTTCTACAACTCTCATGTGCTAGGTACTTCAAATATTCTAACACCATATCTTAATGTAGAACTAAAACCACATAATACAATAAGGCATTCATGTCACCATACAGTAGGAATTCGCTCAACCTCTAATAGACCTTATCGGCAAAGCGCTATAAGTATTAAACATAGAGTATAACGATTTTCATAGCAAATCATCGACTTCATCACTGGGGTTCTCAGATTTAGCTGAAATCAGCTTGTCAACGCTACTAGCTTAACCATGCTATGCATACGTACCTACTAATACGTTCTTCGCGTGACTAGCATCTCAAACCTAACTTCAGCGTCCAACTCGACTACTCCAAAATCATGAAAATAATCACATCGCATTCATCGAACCAACTTAATAATACTAGACGTATGCCTCCATCAAAACACTCCTCACATAACTTGTACCTCTAACATAAATTAGCACGCATACGAAGCATCTTGCTTCACAATCATGAACATAACTAAATTACCACTTACAATAAAGCATTAAAAAACATCGTAAAATCACAACACACACATGCTACCGATAAGAGAACCGATGTAATTAATATAGTTAATTAATCCGACCATCGAACCAAGAACAGAATTAGCAAATCAGCTCACCAGTACAAACCTGACTCGAATCCGCAAAATCGACGATGAGTCCTAGTTAAGCATTACGTCAAACACACGGTGAGCTCCGCACTAAAGCCTTCTCCACATGACAACCAGGGATTTATCTCCTCCAACCTCACACACAAAAACACATATAACCATAGCTATTAATTCGACTCGACATCCACAAGAACTACAATATTCACCAGTTCACACATTTAATTGCGCACAAGGAATGCAAGCCATGGCAAGAATGGTGGGGGCTCACCGAACGACGACCAGCGAGGTTGACAGATCGACGACCAGTGGTGCTGCACAAAGAGTAGCATGGTCCGGAGACAAGGCGGAGGACTAAGTGAGGGACGAGCTGTAGAGGGCAAGATGGAGGGAGGAGGCATCGGCTGGAGGTGGGTCGAGACTGTGAGACAATGACCGAATCCGAGCACTACAGGGGATGAGGACACGGGAGTGTCTAGGGCGATCACCGACGTGTGAGACAGGGTCCCGCGCGAGCACTTACCGACGGCGTGGACACACCAGGGAGGCGCGGCTCAAGGAAGGAAAGGCAGGGGCGAGCAGTGAGATAGGAGAAGGGCGGCCATGGAGATGAGGAGATGGTGCCCAGGTGATGACGGGCACGGGCAGGGAGCCGAGGGGGTGAGGGCGGTCATCCCGGTCTTGGCTGCACGAGGAGAGGATAAAGTAACATTGAGAAATGAGTGGTGGTTGTGGCGGAACCGCCCGAATTATTCCAGCGTAAGTGCCCATGTCTCGCCTTAGAGGCAACGACGCACTTAAATCGGAATAACCCGTTAGTCCCTCGGATCTAGTCCGATAAAGCCACTTATCCAGGATCGAATACCACTAGCTCACTCGAAGGTGAGGCACAGAGAAATACAATAAAGCATAATACCACAAGTTTAATAAGTATCAATAGTGATTACATTATCGGAGTTTCAAAAATAATAACCATAAGTTTTAATGCAGCGGAAATAACTAACGGAGAAAACCGAGTAACATGGCGAAGCCTGGCCACGCTACTCCTCCTGGTCCTCTCCTGCGGAAGCAGTAACCCTCTCGACCGTCTATCCCGGTGGCAGGGATGGAGGCCAAGTCACACCATCAACCAAATCAAGGAGGTACCTGCAAAAATTATGCCACAAGCAAGGCTGAGTATACTAATACTCAGCTAGACTTACCCGGTGTGAGGAGTCTACTCCTCTACCTCTAGACCAGGGGTTTGGTTTGCCAAAAGCACTAGCTGAGTCTAAAATCAAGTTTTAGCTTTTCAAGTTCTAGAATAATAATTTTAGACTAGGTGAGAACCTATCTATTCATACATGGTATCAAACATTATATCAATCAACATCTTTTGCTAGTATCTCATTTCCACTTATTACTCAATGCAGTACAATGGATCAAGCAGTCTCATTAGCTGCGAGAAGCAGACGATTCGAATCGAGTTTTAACCTTGCAAGGTAAACCTAAACACACGACATGTTAGGGCACTCTGTCCCCACACACGTCAACCGTCCCCATCGATTCCCCGTTCGCGTCCAGGCCTCATCGCCTTGGCATACAATGCTCCACTGACCCCGACCGCCGTCGTGCAGTGGCCGCACTTGTACCCACCATATCTAGAATGGGAGACCCAGTCTCAGGTCGCGTGAGGGATAAAGTCCGCGCCCGGCTTCACTCAGGTACTAGGTTTACCGGTTACCATTTTTCCCGACATGTGTTTAGTACATTCAAACGCTTGACACAGGTATCCGCACGTTAATCCTTATTCCAATTTTTGTCTCATAGACAACGCATCCCCATGGATCCGTGTCCACAGACCATCATCATTTTGTTATCAAAATTGGATACAACCAATTCCTGACCTCGCGCGAGTGCTAGAAAAATCACTCGACTTCTACCGAGATCCTGATTTAGCATAGCAGCTACTCGACCTAGCATACTAGTATCCATCTCAAAAGGAATCCTGAGTTCATGCAACTAGGGTTTCAGGCAACTCCTACACTTAAGTGCACGGTACAAGCCTATAAACATTAAGTGTAGTAAAATAGCATATATAAACGGTTATGCATATAACTGGGGCTTGCCTTTAATTTAACACTTAGATAGTGTTTGCTGGGGGAGGTACTCGCTTGGCGAGCATCTACTGGTTAAGTCCACCATTCTTCAGGTTGTCCACCGACTGCATCTTGTGGTGGGCACCATATCACATGCACGATCATCATCTCTCGGTCCTAAATGAGATGCAGGATGCATATGTATGAATATGATGAAATATATCACAAGATAATCCCAAAATGGACGGTAGCGAACTAAACATTAAATTGTAAGACACCGCGACAACTGTACACAAGCGCTAGTCATCTATACGTCATCGGGCATACGTAGTCAATCATTATTGGAAAACAACAAACACTTCCTATCACTACTAGAGATATGCTTATTTAAGACACACAATTTAAGACGGATATCAATGCATTTTATAGAAGTGTCTTTTATTGTATGGTGAAGAGTAAGGTAAGACGGTTTGTTGGAGATCCGTCTTAAATAAAGAAGTATTTTGAGACAGTTACACCGTAAGAAATGTCTTATATTGATTTAAGACGGGTTATTATTAAAAATCGTCTCAGATGAATATACCTTTTGAGTCATTATGATTGCAAGAATTGTCTTAAATTTTGGTTAGTATATTAGACACTTTTGCATATAAAACATCTCAAATAAAGATATTATTAGAGTCGTCTAGCCTATAAGAACTGTCTTAGATGTTATTGAGTATACTGGGTACTTCTAAATATGAAACTGTCTTCGTATGATATTTCTGATAAGACGCATTGTGAAAATATAGTAAATAATAAATTCAGCTTAGTTTGATGATATATATCTTTCTTAAAACCTCAAGCCCTTCTGGTGGCTCCTTCCGGTCTTGTCTAGGGCCTCCATTGTTTTGCAGAGAGCCCCACTTTCTCCCCCAAACGATGCTTAGTCGAATGTTAATTTTTTTTATTTTCTTTCTTTAATTGTGAATAAATAATATATAACATTTACTATGTAATTTTATATTTTTTTAGCATTAAGACTATTAATATTCATAAAAAGTAAAACTTAAATCCGTTATACATTTTTAAAATTCGTTATATATTTTTAAATAATTGACATAAAATTTAGATGCAGATATATATTCATATTCGAATGTTTTTGTAACACCCCAGGTGTTTATTTCCCGTTCGACATCGACTATGGACTTAAGCACGGGATTTCAGTGAAAATAAAATGAACACTAAATTCTACTCATCTTTGTTATCGCTATTTTGATATCATATCTATCTCTGTCTATCTAAGCCGTCCAAAAATTTTAGAGATGTTTGGATTTTAGAAAACTTTCAAGATGTTGAACCTATGTTATTTGGATCGATCTAGTACGCGAATATGAGAATTCGATTTTATAAATTCGATCACAATCTATATCAAGAAAAATCAGGCATAGAGTTATAAATTGAGCTGTTTTCTAGATAGATGTTCGGATAGCGGTGAAATTGTCTAGGCTCAACTAAATTAAATAGAACTCGATGACTCAAGTTTTTAGGTGTAAAATATTTTAGTCCCCTCTCGTTAATCGAAACGTCACGTCCGAGGATTTATAAATGAGATCTATTTCTCGAGTAAATTGTCTATAGCCGTGGAATCAGGTGTTCAGCCCACATATGAAATTATTTGATTTCATATCGAATCGAACGCAGTCTAAAATACCGTTGTTGACATCGTTCCAGTTCGTTCCGATTGTTTCTCGTCCAAAACTCGGGCCTAAGTTAGATATATGTCTATACTAATTTGATAAAAATATGGAGAGGGAAAGCTAACTTTTATCTTCTACGTGTCTATTTTTTTCTCTTCCTTATCTAGAATACACGTGTTTTCTCTGGAAGTATCTCACCGTTGATCTCTGCTCTCTTATCTCCTTCGTATGTTCTCCTGTTGTTTCCTTCTATAGCGCAACGCCGCCTCCTCTCTCAGCCTTATCCCCAAATCGCTTCTTCTCTGTTGATTCCATGGTGCATCAGCCGAGCTCCTCTCCCTGGCCGATCCATGGTGCTCGTCTCTAGCTCATGTCTTGCCGCCGGCCGAGCCCCTCCCCAGCGCCCTTGGAGCCGGCGTCCTCTGCCCTCATCTCATTCCCCGACGCCGCCCTCTCCCCTCGGTGCTCTGCTGGTCGGCGTCTTCTCCCTGCCCGACGTTTCTGGCGCCATGGCCGCCGCGCCTTGGGTCGCCTGCTCCACTGCGCCGATCCGCCCATCTCCCTGCTGCCGCTCTCCCATGGCGCGTCCCTGCATCTTGCTTCAGCTCGCTCTGCCATCTCCCTTGGCGCCCTAGCCCCAACGCCGAGCTCCCTACCCGGTCGCGCCCCCGGTGGTTGAACTCGCCGAGCTTCCTTTTCTATCGCTCGTCCTCGCCCATTCGGCGCCCTCATCTCAAGCCAGTCCAGCCTCTCTACTCGCCACTCTCCTCTATCCCCTTGCTGTTAGAACATGGCGAGCTAACCCCATGTGCCAGTAGAGTTCGTCATTCCCTGAGCAGCACCTCCCTCCATGGATGCCACGTTGCCGACTTGTGCAGTTCATATTTATCGGTGAGGTCCCTTTTGTCTTGTGTTACTTATCTCTTTAATTGATACATGTGGTCTGTGGTTGATTGTGAGTATGTGTGTGCTTATGTGTGAGATGTGAAGGGGAAATCCCAGGATTTGGTGGAGAAGAAGCACAGTTCAATTTGACGCCCGCCAGGTGTTCGACGAAATGTTCAAATTGGGTTTCGTCATTGATATTGCGGATTTGAGTAGCGTTTTGTATTGGTGAGCTGGTTCGCTATTTCTCTTCTTGGTTGAATGGATAGATTAGTTGGATGTTTTAATTATGTCGGTCCTCTTGACAGTAGCATGTGTGTGTCATGGCCATAGGTATAATACTTATTGAAATGCACGAGTCACTCGCAGTGATTTGGTCGATGTCGTGTCTATGTGTATGGATTGGTGTTAGTGGAGAAGAAAGTTAGGTGAGGAAATCATGGTGAATACAATCGTGTCTACATGGTGGTTGTGTTTATACCTATAATGAATGTCTGTTTATTTGTATGAAGTCCATAGATCGCAATTTCCAAGTAGAGCATTGTACTACTAAATCTTGGAGTTTCTCGCAGTAAAACTTAATTCAGTTTGGGTATGGATAGTTAGATAACCAGTTTAAGTCTATTCATCACCTTTTCTTTAGTAAAGTAAATACTAGATAATTAAGAAAGATTGGATAATAGAGTTGATTGTTTGTAGTGTGGAGTGAAGTCCATGGAACGTCGACCCTCATTAATCCACGGCATGCCTATGATGTTTAATTATGCGTCAAGCAAGTTAATCTAGTAAGATGATTTAGAGAACGAGTCAAATAATGTGTAGAAGCTACATATAAACTAAAACAGACTAGTTGCTGTTTTGGGCGCATGTACTGTTTTTGCCGCGCCATTTGTTTGAGGAACTAAATTACGTTTTCTGTAGAAATCTTATATAGGAAAGTTGTAGGCCATTTCTTATTCTTTCTTGTGTAAAAATTTCATGGTCATAGGTCTAGTAGTTTAGAAGTTATGAATTTTCCAAGTCCAGTTTCAGAATCTGTCCAAATTCTATACAGTTTTCGAAAATTGGACTGTTTGGCTAAGCTAAACTGAGAATCAGCCCTTAGTAATTATAGAAGAATTATAGTAATTTTCTTAAGCTTTCCAACAAATTTTGGATCACCCTTTTTGGTGATCTATAAATTAAGTTACAGCTGTTTGAGTTAGGATCTCTGAATCTGTCCCAATTTGGACAGCGGAGCCTTTCTCATGTTTTCTGACCTTGATATATATTGAATTAACCTGGGACATTTATAAATGAATTGTAGAGAATTATATTAGCTTCCTAAAAAGTCTAGGATCACCTGATTTGGATGTCTGAAATGATTTGGATGTCTGAAACTCCAGTTATGAATTTTTGAAGTAAGTAGTCGAATTCTGTCCAAATCTGGACAGAGTTTATGATTAGTTCTGTTTGACCTTTTTAAAGGTCGAATCTTGTTGTGATGATAATACCAAAGGTGTAGAGGACTTTATAAGCTTTCCATAAAGTCCTAGTTTACTATTTTTAGATGCATATTTTGTGAGTTATGAATAAAACAATTAACCGCTATGCTGCTGTCCAAAATCAGCAGGCATTAAAATGATTTGCTTGGAATTTCTTTTGTGTAGGTAACTAGTATGGTAGTTGCATATGGTTGTTCTTTTCTTTCTTAATGCTTGCCTTAGACTTTAGCATTTTAAGAAGGAAGTAAATACTTTGGTTAGTGTATTTGAGATAGCGACTATTTAGACCTTATGTCAGTAACTCATTATAGAATAATTACGGCAAAAACTCTAGAAGTTTGTCACAGAAAAAATACTTTCATCTTCTGAATGTTCCTAACAAGTACAATTTCATGATCCACATGTTACAAATATTCAGAAAAATATTTTTGCTCTGTGCTTGATGTAATTCCACACTGTATTTTCCTTTTATCTACTCATGATTAATTGAAGTATTATTTCTTTTAAAAGAATGTTTTGTGCTAATTTATTTTCAGAGCGTGTCTACTTCTTGATTGGGTTGTTTCCTTTACTGAGGGTCTAGAGAACTTGGTTGCATATGCTAGAATGCTAGATGGTATCCGTGCTCACTAATAGTCCAAGGTTTTCTTAGGTAAATTAGCTATTGTTTTCCTTTAAAAACTTTGTCCTAAAATGATTCAAGACTGGTATTTGGTTGGTTTAATTTATACCTTGTACATTCTCTGTGAGGGGTACAACTAAGAACCTCCAGAAGAATAGCGAACAAGTAATTGGTCATGCATTATGTTGTTAGTCATTGTATGCTCAGTTAACTACTCATTTTCCACCTATAGAAGAAAGTTCTTTAATAGGAAGCTAACCCTCTTACTTTGTTGCGAGGCTTTGTCAATATTTGACAAGTTCAGTAAGTTAGGTGTTTTTATTTTGGAGTCTGTAGGTACGTAATGCTTATGTACTGTTTTAGTTGACTAGTGATAAAAGTTTTAACTGATATTAACATTGACAATACATGGGCAATAGATGAGGCTATCATCAGTTCGAATTCTTTCTGTCTTAGGACATCCAACATGATATACTGGGAAGAAAAAGATTTTTACACCCTTGTGAATTCCGCCACTTTTTACATTCTCTGCAAATTCTGCTAGAAGCATTACTTTTGCACTCTCCGTCTTGTTTGCAGTTTGGTGTTTTCTTCTTTGGTATGTATACAAGACAGCCTCAAATCATCTCCTAACAAAAAAGGGGGTTAATATCAGGTGCATCTTAGCAGATATGAAATATAGTACTATATAAGAGAGCCACATGTTACAAGACAATTGGGTTATAGCTACAAGTTAGTTATATGTTCTGCCAGCTTCGTTATATGTTCTGACATGAGTTACTTTTGTGTTATGCAGAAAAACAAGAATCGTGAGTGCAATGGCAAATGGAAGGTGAAGGCCCTTTTGATTGACAACTTAGGTATATTTACTGTTTCATTACACACCTTGCGCAGGTAACTATAAGCCTGCTTCCTTCCTATGACGCTTAGCCATTTTTAGTCTGGATAGCTGCCTTCCTAGCAATACCTATTTATTGAAAAATTATAGCACCCTTTCATATTCACATGATAATAACAAAGTAGTATCAAGGAACTGAATAATGTGTCCACCTGTAAGCAAAATATGCCTGGTCGCTGGAGCACTTGTCTCGGGATATAGTGAGGCAAAGTTTGGATCATGATATTGGTCTAGCTATTGCTCATTTCTTGAGCTGTTTCATTGGGAACATTTCTTGGATAGTTTGGATCATGATATTGGTCCAACTATTGCTTGATGAGATAGCAAATGTTCGAGAACAGTTGCTCGACTTCTTCATGAATGAGGTGATAGACATTGTTGGATTATGGAGGGTTTAGGATGCTTCACATAACTAAATCTAGCATTCATATGACCTTTTTGATATGCCATAATATAAGGTGTTCAACTGTGTCTAACTACTCACTATTGTCTTCTCTTATTTGTCGTATAGGAAAAGATGGAATGGAACTCAAATTTTGGTGGTCGGTCAAGTGTGTAGAGTTGAAATCATATATACTTAGTTAGGCTCAAATTTAGCGCAAACTGTTGGTGACCATGTTTTTCGGTTAGTATTTTAGTTTTTAAATTGGATTTAAAGTACACTTATGTATGAGTTATTTAGCAATGCTTATTTATGAGATATTGAATGATACTTATCTACATTATATTAACTATAGTGTTATTAAATATATGTGTGTATGTATATTATAATGTGGTATCTCAAAAATGATTATAAATTGAAGAATGTATTGCCATGTAAGTCATTCCATTTAAACCATAAGAAGACAGTTCCCAAAACGTACAATACCAGTCTCTAAAAAAGTCGGTTCCTAAAATGTCTAATATCAGTCGCCTAAATAAGATGGTTTTTCTATTGCAAGCGTCTATTATTATAGGACATTCTAGACAATTTGATAAATATTTTGTGACTTATAATGTCCGTATTCTCGATGGTTCTTTAGAATAAGTGTCTTAAACAAAATTTAATTCAAGACGGTTTACCGGACAAAATGACTTAAACAAATATCTTTTTTAGACGGTTATAAATTAAAAAATGTATTATATAATATCTTTTAAGACGGTTTATATCCATCTTAAATGTGGGACATCTTTTACGACTCCATCAAATTTGGACACTTCATAAGTGTCTTAATAACTGAAAATTAACCGTCTTATATAACATGATTTGTAGTAGTGTATAATTATCTATTGCAAACACGACATCATAAGTACAAGCATTCGCCACGTTCACTTTTATCATTCATTAGTTACTTATTATTAAACTAGTTAAGTACGCATAAATTTACGATGACTTCTAAATATCATACAGACAACTTACTTTAATAGGGAATATTTACTTAATCTGGTTCTACCAACATTCTCAATATTCTAATGCAAGCACACACGGAAAGCAATAGCCTAATCACACTGCTTCTTATACTAGTCTAATGAGGTTGGTTATTTAGCAATATTATATTTGCTATGCAAGTATTAAAAATGGTAACATCTCGTTTATTGTGTTTCTTATCCACATAACGACACTTGTTAAAATAATGTTGATTGAAGTTGATTACTTACTAGACTTCAACAATTTAATTTACTACTTAGGAATATGCACTAGTTACTTATGTATAACTAAATTATATCAGTTACTATCATTATTACTCATGTTCAGTCAAATCTCAAAACAACCAAGCAGTCGACTCAATACAGCTACAACAAGGTAGGACAATCAATCACATTCAACATGTTTGGGACAGCAGCATAGCAGTTGCTTGTCTTAGTTATAATTCACACGTTATTTATCTAAACATGGTGAACAAATACTCTTTGGAAATCTTATTAAACACTCTATAACTTTAATATTTTCATCTCAAGGTAATTAAACACTTAATAAGGTTAAATAGTGATACATGATAGTTTTATTTAGATTTGGATAGATTCAGACTTGCGACTTCAAATTTATAACTAGAGACTCAGGCATTCAAATCAATTGATCCTAGACTTTCTGGAAAGCTAATTAAATGTTCTACAAATTATTTATAAACATCTTAAGGTGATTCAATATTTAACTAAGGATAAAAAACACTAGAAGGCTTTGCTGTCCAGAATTGGACAGATTCAGTCTTCAGACTTTAAACATCCATAACTTAATATTCAGATCACCAAAAAGAGTGATCTAAGACTTTTTGGAAAGCTTGACAAAAGCACTACATAACTTTTATAATCACCAAGAAGTGATTCCAGGTTTAATCAAATCAAACATTACAGTTTTCAAAATCTGTTCTGACAGTGGACAGAATACAGCAATCCTCTTATAAAATTCATAACTCTCAAACTATCAGGTTTATTGTCATGGAAATTCAACACAAGTAAGATAAGAACATTATCTATAACTTTCTTATAATTGACAAGGACTGATTCTAAACGGAACTTAAGCAAACAATGCGACCTCTGAAATCTGTACAGGAATTGGACAGATTCAGTTACTAAACTTGCGAAAAGCATAACTTCTAAACGACCAGACTTATGGCTGTCAAATTTTAACACAAGAAATTTAATAAAGTTATCTACAACTTTCATGTAACCACCAATAACTGATTTCAACATTAAATTAAGCAACCATTTCAATCTCTGAAATCTGTTCAGAAATTGGACAGATTCAGTTACTGAACTTGTGAAAAGTATAGCTTCTAAACAATCAATTCTTAGCTCATGCATTTTTAGGACAACCTACATACACAAGTAAACTACAACTTTTATATAGCACATATCTACAGAAACACACTTTACTTTACTAGATTACTCACACAACCAAAACTGTACACCCATAAATTTCAGTTTGCTAGCACAAGAGCACTTAACTAAATCACCAAGCAAACACATAGAGAGATATTATGACCAATTTCTTAAATTCAAATCATTATGACCTAGTTGTAAAGTTTCAATTTATATCAAGGCACTTAAGTATTTCAAGAAACATGCATGCCCTTGTTTACTTCTAATTTTTCACTAATTGTTCTTATAATTATAAAATGTGTGTCATTTTAGTACCATATGAAACTATCTAATTTGGGACTGGAATTTGTATGAGGCATATGTAATAACAAATAATGAACAATGTATAAATTTCACATGCCTAGGTTTTATATTTTATTTAATACAAAAATAACAAATTGTTAATGCAATAAAGCTTGTGAGAGCTAGTTAATTCTAAACTTAATTATTTTCTGTAGATGCATGACCATATTAAGTTTTCTTAGCCTACTATAATGTCATGCAAGGACAGTGGAACACCATTTTTCATTTTTACATCTATACATTATTTTTAAATCATTTAAAACTAGTTAATGTGCATTAGACAAGTTAAATCACTAACTTAATCATACATGTACCACAATTCATAAAATGTTTACCAGTCACTAAGCATCACACAGAGGGTCTACTGTAAAAATTTCAAACCATTTGGAGCACTAGAGCTACAGATCCAAAAATAACGAGCAAATAAACCTTGTTTTCTCTATTTAACTTGTTTTAATTAACACACCAAGAAAACAGTGAACAACATATAAGTTTTATATTTTTCCTTGATGGGGTACGACAACATCTAACTAACAAAACAAGTTTCATCATTTTTGGATTTTTGTAATTAAAACTATGGAGAGATGCAAGTTCGTTTATTCTCTAAACCAGTTTTTAAATACAAATTTCTACAGAAAAACTTTTCCACTAAAACATGCCAACCTATAGATCCAATAGTTAGAGCATTTCATAAGGAAGCCAACAAAATAAATTTCACGATTTTAGGAGCTCTGAAACTCGAGATATGAATTTTAGAACACAACACAAAAATCTGAAATTTTGAGTACACTCACATCCGCCCTGGGCCCACTTGTCATTGGCTCATGGGGTCTTTTTCTACCTCCAACACAGCACGTACACAGCAGGGAGCTCGCGGAAGAAAAAAAAAGCAAAATCGAGGCGAGGCTGTAGTGGGGGCTAACTGGAAAGAAGGGAGACGGACGAGGGAGGTGGTCCGGTGGGCTGGGAACCACACGGAGGCGCTTGTACTGGTGGCCGAGGAGAGGAGGCAGGGAGGAAGATGACCGCGCGAGGGCCGGCGGCCATGGATCCGGAGGTCGGCTGGGGCTTGAGGGGGAGCTCGGCGTCCATGGAGAAGACGAGTACCAGGCGCTGGTGCTGGCGTGCGTGAGGAGGAGCAGCGAGGTGGAGCTGCTGTTTTTAAAGAGGGTGTTGGCTGCAACCATTGGCGGACAGGGGCGGCAGCTGCAGAGCTCTGCACATGTCAGTCTGCTTGCAGGTGATGCAGGACGACTTTAGACGCCCAGTTTTGGCATTTTCTGTTTGGATTCGGACCCGGATCCCTGCAGAAGATTTGTTCCTTGATGTATACTCTACAAATCGTGTATAGAGATTGAGGTGATTCGGGCACTGGTTAGAAAGTTATAGACCCACGAAAACTGGATTGTCAGTGGGTTAGCAAACAGTGGAAACTCGTGAAAACTGAATGTCAAAGCATGTCAAACGAAATCGGATGAATTCCATCTTTTAATATGTTGTGCCCCTATTAGTTATTAACAACTTTTATATTTGGGAAAACTTGAGTTGTTCAACAAAAATTTGGGAACGCGAGACGTCGACCCGAACGATGCTGATTTCAGACTTAGAAGAATTCGAATTCTGAAATCAGATTTTTATTCTGTCTTGATGGCACTGTTTGAGATACTTAGAGATTGAATCAAGACTTGGTTTAAATATAATATTTGTTGTATAACACCTGTTCTCCAATTTTTATTAAAAGTCAAACCTCATATCTTGAATATAAATTAAAGTTTCACTTTGGTCAAGGTAGTGTCATTATAAAGCTCTCAATTATATTTTTAAGGCAATCAGACTATTTTCTTGACATTTTCTTGGTATTTTCTCTACATGATACCTTAATAACTTTTGTTGTAGAGTTGATATAGAGTTGTTTGAGCAAGATTACAAGTCTTGGTTAAATTTCTAAATTTGCCTTTCCTTAATCGAGTTGTTTCAAGCAAGCGTATGATTTATAATTTCATATAAATATTTGGTTCAAACTTTGAGAAATCTTTAGAATACACTTGATAGATAAAGATGAATGATGATATAGAGACAACAAGTTGATTTGCATAAGAATTTATTAGAGATTGACACAACAGAGATTCCGCTGGAGAATGCGGATTCGGATTATGTATTTGGACATAGACCGACTATCGAGAAAGCGGATTTGGACATAGATCGGATAACATCATAACTATCGAGAGTCCAAATAAATGAGTCTGGACGGGAGTCGCAAGACGATATTGACTTTCGAATTTGCATTCGTTTCAAGAAATAAAAGTTTTAACAGGCTCCAAATTTGGCTGTTCTTGAGGTCGAATAATTCCAAATTTGGTGAAACATTCATGAGTAACTTGATGAATGGAGATAGATGTGATAAAGAGATAGAAATGTGAACTGAGCATCCGAGATTAGGATAAATCTCCCGACATAACGCGAAATAGACACCTGGGTGTCATAGTGGTTCACCAGGGAATGCCACGGCGCCAGGAAATTTGACGAAGAGAGAGAGAGCGGTGGAGGATAAGTGAGAGCGCTGGCAAGGATAAGGAGTACAGGAATTTTCCTTGTGCATGTACGTAATGTGATTATGGAGATAAGATCAGTTAAGGGGCAATAGAGGATGAGGATGAAGAAGAATGAACGTGTGGGAGGATAAGAACAATGTTCAGGAGAAGTAGAAATATGATTTTCTTTCTCTATTTTTTTATAAAAGACTACACAGATAATTTAGTTTTTAGATTAAGTCTGAGCGAGATATAAACTGGACGAAACAAAAGATACCAGTCAGACTAGTACATGTGGCTCTTGATTTAATTTAGAGCAGATCATTTACTAGATGAATAAATCTCAATTATAAATTCTTGGATGCGACTTCTCGGTTGACGAGTGAGGACTGAATTACTTTACACCGAAAACTTTAGTCGTTGAGTTCTATTTAATTTATTTGGGATGAAATCGGAGGACTTAATTATTTTCAAATTCGTATTTGCACGATCGATGAATTTTAAATAATCACCGGACTTGCCAATTTCCGGAACAAATACTTTCTGACTTCGTAAAGCAGTTAGAATAGGCCGGATAGACAGCGACAAAAAATGTCGGCGTTTCGAGACAGGGGGGTCCCTAAGCCGACGAGTGAGTGTGCTGCGTGCCCCAGCCCAGATGGGTCGAGCGCGTGGGCGAGCGCGGAGGGGGGAGAGGCGAGGCGGCCGGAGCCGAGCGTGAGAGAGGTGGAAGTCCCGTGGCCTTCGTGTTCGTCCCGCGCCCAGGTCAGGTGCGCTTGCAGTAGGGGGGTTACAAGCGTCCACGCGGGTGAGGGAAGCGAGCAGCCCCAAGAGAGCGCCTGTCCCGTCCTCGGTCCCGCGCGGCCAACCTCCTCTGAGAAGGCCCTGGTCCTTCCTTTTATAGTCGTAAGGAGAGGATCCAGGTGTACAATGGGGATGTAGCAGAGTGCTACGTGTCTAGCGGAGGGAGAGCTAGCGCCCTAGGTACATGCCAATGTGGCAGCCGGAGAGATCTGGGCACCCTGCTGGCGTGATGTCGTGGATGTTGGAGGTGCGGCGGAGCCTGATGGAGGGACAGCTGTTGGAGCGGTCGAGTCCCTGCTGACGTTGTCCTGCTTCCGTAAGAGAGCTAGGGGCCGCCGTCGTCATAGAGCTTGTGGAGCGCCATCATTGCCTCTCTGGCGGAGCTGGCCGGATGAGACGCCGGTCTTGTTCTCCGTGACCCGAGTCGATTCGGGGTGGGATGATGATGGCGCCTCCTGTTGACGTGGCGGTCTGTGCCTTAGGCAGGGCGACGTGGGGTTTCCTCCGAAGCCGAGGTTGAGTCTGCCTTCCGCTGCCGTGGCCGAGCCCGAGCCAAGGGGTCGGTCGAGGCGGAAGTCGTTCGGCCGAGGCCAGGGCGGAGTCCGAGCCCTGGGGTCGGGCGAGGCGGAGTTTCGTCGTCTTCCGGGTCTTAGCCCGAGTCCGAGCCCTGGGGTCGGGCGGAGCGGAGTTCGCCGTCTTCCGGGTCTTAGCCCGAGTCCGAGCCCTGGGGTCGGGCGGAGCGGAGTTCGCCGTCTTCCGGGTCTTAGCCCGAGTCCGAGCCCTGGGGTCGGGCGGAGCGGAGTTCGCCGTCTTCCGGGTCTTAGCCCGAGTCCGAGCCCTGGGGTCGGGCGGAGCGGAGTTCGCCGTCTTCCGGGTCTTAGCCCGAGTCCGAGCCCTGGGGTCGGGCGGAGCGGAGTTCGCCGTCTTCCGGGTCTTAGCCCGAGTCCGAGCCCTGGGGTCGGGCGGAGCGGAGTTCGCCGTGGCGCCTTTGGCGAGGCCTGACTGCCTGTCAGACTTACTCTGCCGAGTGGCGCTGCAGTCGGAGTGGCGCAGGCGGCGCTGTCCTTCTGTCAGACTGGCCAGTGGAGCGGTGGAGTGACGGCGGTCACCTCGGCTCTGCCGGAGGCGCGTGTCAGGATAGAGGTGTCAGGCCTCCTGTGCGTTAAATGCCCCTGCAATTTGGTCAGTCGGTGTGGTGATTTAGTCAAGGTTGCTTCTGAGCGAAGCCAAGGCCTTGGGCGAGCCGGTGATGTGTCCGCCATAAAAAGGGGGCCTCGGGCGAGACGGAAGTCTCTCGAGGTCGGCTGCCTTCGGCCGAGGCTAGGCTCGGGTGAAGCGTGATCGAGTCACTCGTGTGGACTGATCCCTGACTTAATCATGCCCATCAGGCCTTTGCAGCTTTATGCTGATGGGGGTTACCAGCTGAGAATTAGGCGTCTTGAGGGTACCCCTAATTATGGTCCCCGACAGTAGCCCCCGAGCCTCGAAGGGAGTGTTAGCACTCGCTTGGAGGCTTTTGTCGCACTTTTTCGTAAGGGGACCAGCCTTTCTCGGTTGCATTTCGTTCCGGTGGGTGCGCGCGAGCGCACCCGCCGGGTGTAGCCCCCGAGGCCTCGGAGGAGTGGTTACACTCCTTCGAGGTCTTAATACTTTGGCTGGTCTGGTCGTTCCCTCATGCGAACTGGCCGTAGCCCGGGTGCACGGTCGGGGCCCAAGCTCTCGGGCTGGTATGTTGACGCTGTCAACGATTTGGCCGGAGCCGGTTTTTGCGAGAGCAGCCCCCGAGCCTCTGCACAGGGCGAGAGGACGATCAGGGACAGACTCGGCTTTTTACATACGCCCCTACGTCGCCTTTCCGCAAGGAGGAGGGGGGGAGTGCGCCATGTTACCCTCGATGGGCACCGAACATGGTGTCTCCGGTGAGCTGCAAGCGGGTAATCCGAGTGGACGTCCGTGCCCCGTTCGTTGGGGGTCGGCTAGGGGCCCAGAGGCACGCCCAAAAGTACCTGCGGGTGATTTGCCGGACCTGGTCCCCTGGCGACGGGGTCCGAGGGCTCGATGCCTCCCTCCGATGGGATTCCGTTACAAGATCGTTCCCACTGGTCTCGGAAATGTCCTAGGGTACCTCGGGAGCGCAGCCCGAGCCTCGGTTATGTATCGAACGTACCCCTGGTCATCCCTCGCTCGGTGTCTGAGGCGACTGTGAACCCTTCGGGGGCCAGCCTTCGAACCCCTGATCAGTAATGGGCGCGGAGCCCGAGTAGCCTGAGGCGGCCATGAAGCCCTTCGGGGGGCTGGCCTTCGAACCCCTGACCAGTAGTGGGTGTCGGGCCCACGCGATCTGAGGCGACTGTTGAACCCTCGGGGGGCCAGCCTTCGAACCCCTGATCAGTAATGGGGGGCTCGGAGCCCGGTTCCTTCGCGGAGAAGGATCCCTTTCGGGGTATCCCCCTTTCCCGGTCCCTGTTGCAAGAGATAGAGAAAGAGGAAAACGGAAAAGGATACGAAATCGGATGACGTGGCGTACCTTTTCTGACGCGGTTATTACGGCGAAGGTGAAGCGTCGCGCGCTCCTCCTGCTAGAAGCGCCGCGTGTCTTGCCGCGGAGTTAAGGCGATGGGGTGAGTGGTTGGCGGAGCGGCCGTTGCGCGCGTGCGATCCGTTCGAGGAACGGGTCATGGGTGCACCGTCTTCACGCCGTGAGAGGAGGCTCCCTTGCTGTCTCAGGATGGGACGTGAGCCTGGCTGACGACGTGACTGCTGTGCCCGCCCGCCTGCCACCGCTATTACTGCTGGCCCACCTTCGGTCGCTTTGACCGACGCGCCAGTCTGGCGCTGTTGGGTCGCCTCGAGTCGTGGCACAGGCTTCGCAACCGAAGAGGCGCGATGGTGGCACAAGTGGCGGTGCGGTTGCTTGCATGCAGCAACTGGCGCGCCGGTTGCTCGACGCGTGGGCCTGGGTTCCAGGCTGGCGTGTCAGGAGTCGGAGAAGCGCGTCCATCTGGCGCGGTTGCATGCCGCCTGCATGGCTGCCCGCCCCTTCTGCCCGTTGGTCTGGGCGAAAATGGGGGGTCGCCTGTAACCGCTGGACGGTCGTGCGCACCATGCGCGGCGGTTTGGCTTCTTCTGCCCTGAGCCGGCTTGCGTGACATGCGGGACCCAGCCCCCGAGTCGCAGGGGAGGGCCTTGGAGCGTGTTGGAGAAGACTCGGCCCGTGGCGCTTGGGGGCGCACGTAGGGGAGTTGCTTTTAAAAGGAGGGAGGCTCCCTTCGTAAGGCAACCATGTCTTCTTCCTCCCTTAAGCGTCGGGTCTTCCCGTCTTCCAAGCCCCCGGATGGGGGGTATCCGCCGCCTTTCCGCCTCCTCGTTGGAGGAACGCAACTCCATGGGAGCTGGTACCTCTCAGCCATCGTTCGGCTTCAAGGATTTTCATCAGCCGGCCCGGCCGTACCCCCATGCCGACGATCACCCAAGATGGTGACTGTCGGTTTCTAGGTGGGGAAGAGCAAGCCAGGCTGCGATCTTGGTCCCACCCTCAGCTTCAAGGATGTTCATCATCCCCGCTGGGGCGGGAGCCACGCTGAGCCGGCGCTCTACCTTCCGCGTGGGTCCGCGGGTCGCCCTTTCCCGTGGCGCTTGGGGGTAGAGGCGTTCGCTGGCCCTGCGGACGGCGCGGACTTCGATAACGTGGGGTTGAACGACGGCGAGCGTCGTCACCTCCAGCGTGTCGGAGTCGTCGGCCGGGCTTCCGGCGGCCCCTCCTGCTGGAGGGCGGCCGCCGCATCGTGTGCACGGGAGGACCACCCAGGGTTCCGCGCGCCATTAGGGCGGCGTTCGTGTTCTGGGGTGGTCCTGCTTTTGCACTGGGACGGCGCCCTTGCACAGAGGCCGGCGCCCCACTCATCTGGGAGGATTTGAGTGGGGATCTGCCGGGGGCTGGTGTCCCCTGCCATCGGTGCTGATGCGGAGGCGGCTTGAGAAGTCCTCGTCACCGACGGGATCACTGCCATCACCGGCGCCTCGGGCTACCGCGCCGGTGTGCTTGTCCTCGCCCCTCGAGCGTCGGCGAGGGCGAGGGCAAGATCGCAGCAGCGCCGACCCACTGTTGCCGTAGTCAGGACGGGCGGCGGTGAGCCGGCCATCGGCCTTCTGTGGTTCCGCAGGCCTTCCCCATGGAGTGGGGTCGTTCGTACCTGCGGAGGGGGGAACCGGAGTTCCGTTGGTAGTGGCATCTCGTATGCCAGTGGTCCTCGTTCATTGTGGCTGTCGAGGCCTGAACGTGTATGTAACTTCGGCACTGAGCCGTGTTTTTTCCTCATTTTTGAGCACTAAGTCTCGCCTGTTTGATTATCTGAACCGCTTTACCAAGCATGAGTTGCCCCGTGTCAAGGTGACGGGTGAGGTATCCGTATCCCGGAGGCGTAGGAATCCCTCGGCCCGTTCGGCCTTGTTGCCTGGGGTTCCTCTAGCTTAGTTGAAGAGACCCCTCGGCCGCCCTTCGGTGGACCGAGGCCGGGGGTTGCGATATCAGTATGAACAGAGTCGGAGTTGGCTCGAGAATGGGGAACCTGGTTGGCCGGAGCCTAGCCGTGTCGTCCGTCAGCGGGGCCGACGCCAAAGTCGGTCAGTCGAGGCCTCGGATCGGGCTGGCGCCCTTGGGAGCCGGTTGACCGAGGCCCCAGGGTAACCGGTTGAGCCGCCTGCTCGGGCCGGATTCCCGGAGGAGCCCCTGGACCGCGGCGCCGCCCGAGGCTGGGTCAGGCTTTGCTGAAGACGTCGTCGATGCCGAGGGTGCTACAGCTCCCTTCGGCGTGAAGACCCGAGCCTGCAGGATCCGATCATCTTGTAGCGTGTGCTTCCTGCGGCCGCCGAGGCCAGAAGAAAACACCCTCGCTGCACTTGCGAAGCTGCGCCTTTTTTCCTCCTGTTTCGAGCATCTGGACTTCGTCGGTAACAGGGATGTTTGTGTGAGCAAGAGCTGCTTTTCGCGGAAGGGACGAGTGAGGTATCCGTATCCCAAAGGCGTGGGAATCCCTCGGCTCGGTCGGCCTTGCCGCTTACGCGTACTTTCACTCGTCCATGAGGCCCTGTCCCCGACTTAGTCGAGAAAGCTTGAAGGACTGCTTCGGCAGGAGAGCTTCCGAACGTGATGACTCGTTCGGTCCACGGAGTCGCTTTATCCGAGCGCAAGTTACTTATCGCAGAAGGGGACGAGTGAGGTATCCGTATCCCGGAGGCGTAGGAGTCCCTCGGCTCGGTCAGCCTTGGCTGCTTACGTGTACCTCGTCGTTTCCAGGATCCGCTTTCCGAAGTAGTCAAGAAGCACGAAAGAAATCCTGCTAAAAAGAGATCCTTTTTCGAGGAAAAATTCGACGCATAGGGGGTCTCCCCCCTTTTAGCCCCCGAGGGAGGGTCGGGTTTTGCCGAGGCTAGGCCGACCCTTCCTTGACAACTAAACTTTGCGTAGGTGCGAGGTATATGAACAACTTGAAAACATCTTAAGGATAGAAGCGACGTAGCTGTTTGATGTTCCAAGCGTTGCCGTAGATCTCGCCTTGATTGCTGGCCAGCTTGTATGTTCCGGGCTTCAGAACTTTGGCGATGACGAATGGCCCTTCCCAGGGGGGCGTGAGCTTGTGCCTCCCTCGGGCGTCTTGTCGCAGCCGAAGCACCAGGTCGCCCACCTGGAGTTCTCGGGACCGGACCCCTCGGGCGTGGTAGCGTCGCAGGGACTGTTGGTACCGCGCCGAGTGTAGTAAGGCCCTGTCCCGAGCTTCCTCCAACTGGTCCAGCGATTCCTCTCGGCTGGCTTGGTTGCTTTGTTCGGTGTAGGCCCTCGCCCTTGGGGAGCCGTATTCCAGGTCAGTGGGCAAGATAGCTTCAGCCCCGTAGACCAGGAAAAACGGCGTGAAGCCCGTGGCACGACTCGGCGTCGTCCTTAGGCTCCAGACCACCGAGGGGAGTTCCTTCATCCATCGCCTGCCGAACTTGTTGAGGTCGTTGTAGATCCGAGGCTTGAGCCCTTGTAGAATCATGCCGTTGGCACGCTCTACCTGCCCATTCGACATGGGATGGGCCATGGCGGCCCAGTCCACCCGGATATGGTGATCTTCGCAAAAATCCAAGAATTTTTTGCCGGTGAACTGGGTGCCGTTGTCGGTGATGATGGAGTTCGGGACCCCGAAGCGATGGATGATGTTGGTGAAGAATGCCACCGCCTGCTCGGACCTGATGCTGTTCAGGGGTCGGACCTCGATCCACTTGGAGAATTTGTCGATGGCGACCAGCAGGTGCGTGTAGCCCCCGGGCGCCTTCTGCAAGGGACCGACGAGGTCCAGACCCCATACAGCGAAGGGCCAGGTGATGGGTATTGTCTGCAGAGCCTGAGCGGGCAGGTGTGTCCGCTTCGCATAGGATTGGCACCCTTCGCAGGTGCGGACAATTCTAGTGGCGTCAGCCACCGCCGTTGGCCAGTAGAAGCCTTGCCGGAAGGCATTTCCAACAAGGGCTCGGGGTGCTGCGTGGTGGCCGCAAGCCCCCGAGTGTACTTCTTGCAGCAGTTCCCGACCTTCGGCGATGGGGATGCATCGCTGGAGGATGCCCGAGGGGCTGCGATGGTAGAGTTCCTCTTCGTCGCCCAGCAAGACGAATGACTTGGCGCGTCGCGCTACCCGCCGAGCCTCGACTTGGTCGAGGGGTAGCTCTCCTCGACGGAGATATTGCAGGTATGGGGCCTGCCAATCTTGGTCTGGCGTGGCCCCGCTCTGCCTTTCCTCGACGTTCAACGCCCCGCCCTCGGGGGCCGAGGGTACCTCGGGCTGAGCCGAGGGTACCTCGGGCTGAGCCGAGGGTACCTCAGGCTCGGGCGCGTCGTCGAGCTTGACGGAGGGTTGATGCAGATCCCGGGAGAAGACGTCCGGGGGGACTGTCGTTCGCCCCGAGGATATCTTGGCCAGCTCGTCTGCGGTTTCGTTGTAGCGCCGAGCGATGTGGTTGAGCTCGAGCCCAAAGAACTTGTCTTCCAGGCGCCGAACCTCGTCGCAGTAGGCCTCCATCTTCGGGTCGCGGCAGTGGGAGTTCTTCATGACTTGGTCGATGATGAGCCGCGAATCACCGCGGGCGTCGAGGCGTCTGACCCCTAGCTCGATGGCGATCCGCAATCCGTTGACCAGAGCTTCGTACTCGGCCACATTGTTGGACGCCGGGAAGTGGAGGCGCAGCACGTAGCGCAAGTGCTTTCCGAGGGGCGAGATGAAGAGAAGGCCCGCACCGGCCCCCGTCTTCATCAGCGACCCGTCGAAAAACATGGTCCAGAGCTCCGGTTGGATCGGAGTCGTTGGTAGTTGGGTGTCGACCCATTCAGCCACGAAATCCGCCAACACTTGGGACTTGATGGCCTTCCGAGGGGCGAACGAGATCGTTTCGCCCATGATCTCCACTGCCCACTTTGCGATCCTGCCCGAGGCCTCTCGGCACTGGATGATCTCCCCCAGGGGGAAGGATGACACCACAGTTACCGGATGGGACTCGAAGTAGTGTCGTAGCTTCCGCCTCGTCAGGATCACAGCACACAGCAGCTTTTGAACTTGTGGGTAGCGGATCTTAGTCTCGGACAGCACTTCGCTGATGAAGTAGACCGGCCTCTGAACGGGCAATGTATGCCCTTCCTCCTGCCTTTCGACCACAATCGCGGCGCTAACCACCTGAGTGGTCGCGGCGACGTAGACCAAGAGGGTTTCTCCGTCCGCCGGCGGCACCAAGACTGGCGCCTTTGTAAGGAGCGCCTTCAGGTTGCCGAGGGCTTCCTCGGCCTCAGGGGTCCAAACGAAACACTCGGCCTTCCTTAAGAGGCGGTACAGAGGCAGACCTCTTTCGCCGAGGCGTGAGATGAAGCGGCTCAGGGCCGCGAGGCATCCCATGACCCTCTGTACCCCTTTTAAGTCCTTGATGGGTCCCATGCTGGTGATGGCCGCAATCTTCTCCGGGTTGGCCTCGATGCCTCGCTCAGAGACGATGAACCCTAGGAGCATGCCTCGGGGCACCCCGAAAACACACTTCTCAGGATTAAGCTTGACTCCTTTCGCCTTGAGACACCGGAATGTCACTTCAAGGTCGGAGAGGAGGTTGGGAGCCTTCCGTGTCTTGACCACGATGTCATCGACGTAGGCCTCGACTGTGCGACCGATGTGTTCGCCGAACACATGGTTCATGCACCGCTGGTACGTCGCGCCTGCATTCCTCAGGCCGAACGGCATGGTGACGTAGCAGTACATGCCGAACGGCGTGATGAAAGAAGTCGCGAGCTGGTCGGACTCTTTCATCCGGATCTGGTGATACCCCGAGTAGGCATCGAGGAAGGACAGGGTTTCGCACCCAGCAGTGGAATCCACGATTTGGTCGATGCGAGGCAGAGGGTAGGGAACCTTCGGACATGCTTTGTTGAGACCAGTGTAGTCTACACACATCCGCCATTTCCCCCCTTTCTTCCTCACAAGCATAGGGTTGGCAAGCCATTCGGGATGGAATACCTCTTTGATGAACCCTGCCGCCATTAGCTTGTGGATCTCTTCGCCAATCGCTCTGCGCTTCTCCTCGTCGAATCGGCGCAGAGGCTGCCTGACGGGTCGGGCTCCGACCCGAATATCCAGCGAGTGCTCGGCGACATCCCTCGGTATGCCGGGCATGTCCGAGGGACTCCACGCAAAGGCGTCGGCGTTTGCGCGGAGAAAGTCGACGAGCACTGCTTCCTATTTGGGGTCGAGCCCGGAATCGATCCGGATCTGCTTGGTGGTGTCGCCGCTGGGGTCGAGGGGGACGGCCTTGACCGTCTCCGCTGGCTCGAAGTTGCCGGCATGGCGCTTCACGTCTGGGACCTCCTTGGAGAGGTTCTCCAGGTCGGCGATGAGGGCCTCGGACTCGGCGGGGGCCTCGGCGTACTCCACGCACTCCACGTCGCATTCGAACGCGTGTTTGTACGTGGGGCCGACGGTGATGACCCCGTTGGGGCCCGGCATCTTGAGCTTCAGGTAGGTGTAGTTGGGGACGGCCATGAACTTCGCGTAGCATGGCCTCCCTAACACGGCGTGGTAGGTTCCTCGGAACCCGACCACTTCGAACGTCAGGGTCTCCCTTCGGAAGTTGGAGGGTGTCCCAAAGCAGACTGGGAGATCGAGTCGCCCGAGGGGCTGGACGCGCTTCCCAGGGATGATCCCGTGGAAGGGCGCAGCACCTGCTCGGACGGAGGACGGATCGACGCGCAGAAGCTTGAGGGTCTCGGCGTAGATGATGTTGAGGCAGCTGCCCCCGTCCATCAGGACCTTGGTGAGCCTGACATCGCCGACAACGGGGTCGACAACGAGCGGGTATTTCCCCGGGCTCGGCACATGGTCGGGGTGGTCGGCCCGGTCGAAAGTGATGGGCTTGTCGGACCAGTCTAGGTAGACTGGCGCCGCCACCTTCACCGAGCAGACCTCCCGGCGCTCTTGCTTGCGGTGCCGAGCCGAGGTATTCGCCGCATGCCCTCCATAGATCATGAAGCAGTCGCGGACCTCGGGGAACCCCCCTGCTGGGTGTTCTTCGTTCTGGTCGTCGTCGTGGGCCCTGCCACCCTCGGCGGGTGGCCCGGCCCTGTGGAAATGACGCCGAAGCATAACGCACTCCTCGAGGGTGTGCTTGACGGGTCCCTGATGGTAGGGGCACGGCTCCTTGAGCATCTTGTCGAAGAGGTTTGCACCTCCGGGGGGCCTCCGAGGGTTCTTATACTCGGCGGCGGCGACAAGGTCCGCGTCTGCGGCGTCGCGTTTCGATTGCGACTTCTTCTTGCCTTTCTTCTTGGCGCCGCGCGGAGCAGACGCCTCGGGAGCTTCTTCCGACGGGCGGCCCTGGGGCTGCTTGTCCTTTTGGAAGATAGCCTCGACCGCCTCCTGGCCGGAGGCGAACTTGGTGGCGATGTCCATCAGCTCGCTCGCCCTGGTGGGGGTTTTGCGACCCAGCTTGCTCACCAGGTCGCGGCAAGTGGTGCCGGCGAGGAACGCGCCGATGACATCCGAGTCGGTGATGTTGGGCAGCTCGGTGCGCTGCTTCGAGAATCGCCGGATGTAGTCCCGGAGCGACTCCCCCGGCTGTTGCCGGCAGCTTCGAAGGTCCCAGGAGTTCCCGGGGCGCACGTATGTGCCCTGGAAATTGCCAGCGAAGGCTTGGACCAAGTCGTCCCAGTTGGAAATCTGCCCCGGAGGCAGGTGCTCCAACCAGGCGCGAGCAGTGTCGGAGAGGAACAGGGGGAGGTTGCGGATGACGAGGTTGTCGTCGTCCGTTCCGCCCAGTTGGCAGGCAAGGCGGTAGTCCGCGAGCCACAGTTCCGGTCTCGTTTCCCCCGAGTACTTTGTGATAGTAGTCGGGGGTCGGAACCGGGTCGGGAATGGCGCCCGTCGGATGGCCCGACTGAAGGCCTGCGGACCGGGTGGTTCGGGCGAAGGACTCCGATCCTCCCCGCTGTCGTAGCGCCCCCCACGCCTGGGGTGGTAGCCTCGGCGCACCCTTTCGTCGAGGTGAGCCCGACGGTCGCGTCGATGGTGTTCGTTGCCGAGGTGGCCCGGGGCCGTAGGCGCGGTGTTGCGCGTGCGCCCGGTGTAGACCGAGGCCTCCCGCATGAATCGGGAAGTCGCGGCATGAGGTTCCGAGGGATATCCTTGCCTCCGGGATGCAGTGCTCTCGGCCCGCCGGGCCGCAGCGCCTTCCAGGAGATTCTTGAGTTCTCCCTGGATTCGCCGCCCCTCGGTGGTTGATGGCTCCGGCATCGCGCGGATGAGCATCGCTGCGGTCGCCAGGTTCTGACCGACCCCGCTGGATGCGGGCGGCGGCCTGATCCTGACGTCGTTGGCGACGCGGTGCTGGAGACCTTGGGGCAGATGACGTATTTCTCCGGCCAGGGGTTGGCCCACCCATGCCTGTCCGGCGTCCCGACGGATCGGCTCAAGCGCCCCTGTTCCCTCGTTGAGCCTGGCCTGCGCCTCGCGGACTTGCTCGAGTTGTGGGTCGTAACCCCCCGCCGGAGCGGGGACCACAGCTAGCTCCCGTGGGATGTCGGCGCGAGGCGCCGGCCTAGGGAGGTCACCATCCTCCGGCATGCCAAGATGGTTGCCTTCGGTGGGATCCCCTAGCTCGATGTGGAAACATTCGCGGCTTGGGCCGCAGCTCTCGTCACCGAGGCTGCGGCTTCCGTCGGAACGGTCGGATAGACAGTAGTCACATGCGGTCATGAAGTCCCGCATGGCACTGGGGTTGCCATGTCCGGAGAAATCCCAACCGATGCTGGGATCGTCATCTTCCTCGGACCCGGAGGGCCCGTAGGTCGAGACGTCCGTCAGTCGGTTCCAAGGCGACCGCATACAGAACCTCAGTGGGGTTGCACTCGCCTCAATGAGAGCACCCGCCAAAACGAGGTCGTTTGGCGGGTTGAGGCCGAGTCGAAATGACGCAAGATGGGAGTTAGTCGTTACCTTTTGGTCGACGTGGAGCGACGTAGTCACATCGGGGACTGGTTGCGCCGTTATCTCTGGTTCGAGGGCGACGTCCTGCAGGCTTTCCGCGAGCGCGCCGGCGTCGTCTTCTTGCTCGGGGTCAGCGTGCCGCGGGGGGACGGCGCTTGCCTCCGTCTCGAACGCGAGGTCGACGTCCGGCGTGCCTTCCGTCGGGGCGTCGGGGGCGTCGATTCGCTCGACGACCGGCGAAGCGTGGTCTCCCGTCTGGCCTTGACGGCCCCACCTCCTCCTCCGTTGGCGGGGGAGAGAACGGAGCGAGCCCGAATGTTGCTCTTCCACCACGCGGGGTAGACGTCGTCGATTCCGCCGCCGGCGGGCGGGTTGTCGGCTGCCATTGTCGTAGTCACGCGGCGGTGGAAGAAGTGTCATGTCGTAGCTGCCGTCGAAGGACATGAACTCAAGAGTCCCGAAACGAAGCACCGTCCCGGGCCGGAGAGGTTGCTGGAGACTGCCCATCTGGAGCTTGACGGGGAGCTGTTCGTCAGCACGCAGCGTGCCCCTACCTGGCGCGCCAACTGTCGGCGTTTCGAGACAGGGGGGTCCCTAAGCCGACGAGTGAGTGTGCTGCGTGCCCCAGCCCAGATGGGTCGAGCGCGTGGGCGAGCGCGGAGGGGGGAGAGGCAAGGCGGCCGGAGCCGAGCGTGAGAGAGGTGGAAGTCCCGCGGCCTTCGTGTTCGTCCCGCGCCCAGGTCAGGTGCGCTTGCAGTAGGGGGGTTACAAGCGTCCACGCGGGTGAGGGAAGCGAGCGGCCCCAAGAGAGCGCCTGTCCCGTCCTCGGTCCCGCGCGGCCAACCTCCTCTGAGAAGGCCCTGGTCCTTCCTTTTATAGTCGTAAGGAGAGGATCCAGGTGTACAATGGGGATGTAGCAGAGTGCTACGTGTCTAGCGGAGGGAGAGCTAGCGCCCTAGGTACATGCCAATGTGGCAGCCGGAGAGATCTGGGCACCCTGCTGGCGTGATGTCGTGGCTGTTGGAGGTGCGGCGGAGCCTGATGGAGGGACAGCTGTTGGAGCGGTCGAGTCCCTGCTGACGTTGTCCTACTTCCGTAAGAGAGCTAGGGGCCGCCGTCGTCATAGAGCTTGTGGAGCGCCATCATTGCCTCTCTGGCGGAGCTGGCCGGATGAGACACCGGTCTTGTTCTCCGTGACCCGAGTCGATTCGGGGTGGGATGATGATGGCGCCTCCTGTTGACGTGGCGGTCTGTGCCCTAGGCAGGGCGACGTGGGGTTTCCTTCGAAGCCGAGGTTGAGTCTGCCTTCCGCTGCCGTGGCCGAGCCCGAGCCAAGGGGTCGGTCGAGGCGGAAGTCGTTCGGCCGAGGCCAGGGCGGAGTCCGAGCCCTGGGGTCGGGCGAGGCGGAGTTTCGTCGTCTTCCGGGTCTTAGCCCGAGTCCGAGCCCTGGGGTCGGGCGGAGCGGAGTTCGCCGTCTTCCGGGTCTTAGCCCGAGTCCGAGCCCTGGGGTCGGGCGGAGCGGAGTTCGCCGTCTTCCGGGTCTTAGCCCGAGTCCGAGCCCTGGGGTCGGGCGGAGCGGAGTTCGCCGTCTTCCGGGTCTTAGCCCGAGTCCGAGCCCTGGGGTCGGGCGGAGCGGAGTTCGCCGTCTTCCGGGTCTTAGCCCGAGTCCGAGCCCTGGGGTCGGGCGGAGCGGAGTTCGCCGTCTTCCGGGTCTTAGCCCGAGTCCGAGCCCTGGGGTCGGGCGGAGCGGAGTTCGCCGTGGCGCCTTTGGCGAGGCCTGACTGCCTGTCAGACTTACTCTGCCGAGTGGCGCTGCAGTCGGAGTGGCGCAGGCGGCGCTGTCCTTCTGTCAGACTGGCCAGTGGAGCGGTGGAGTGACGGCGGTCACCTCGGCTCTGCCGGAGGCGCGTGTCAGGATAGAGGTGTCAGGCCTCCTGTGCGTTAAATGCCCCTGCAATTTGGTCAGTCGGTGTGGTGATTTAGTCAAGGTTGCTTCTGAGCGAAGCCAAGGCCTTGGGCGAGCCGGTGATGTGTCCGCCATAAAAAGGGGGCCTCGGGCGAGACGGAAGTCTCTCGAGGTCGGCTGCCTTCGGCCGAGGCTAGGCTCGGGTGAAGCGTGATCGAGTCACTCGTGTGGACTGATCCCTGACTTAATCATGCCCATCAGGCCTTTGCAGCTTTATGCTGATGGGGGTTACCAGCTGAGAATTAGGCGTCTTGAGGGTACCCCTAATTATGGTCCCCGACAAAAAAGATATCGAAATTTTTATAGGTGAATATTAGAACATAGAGACTGTTATTATTGCCGATATTTCGTGCTTGAGTCCATAAGCATAGTTTAACAGAAGGTAAACACCAGGGGTGTTACAAACCACTTCCTAGCCATTGACTGGTTTTGCTAGCGATGGGCACACCGGACAGTGCGGTGGCGCACCGGACATGTATTGTTCACTGTCCGGTGCACGCCACGTCAGCGCGCATGTTGGGGTTTGGAGCGGTCGATGGTTGGAACCCTCTGTCCTCTAGCGACACTGGACAGTCTGGTGGCACACCGGACATGTATGGTGCATTCTGACTTGGCCGCCTGACATCTGCCTGTGCACTGTTCTCTTTTATTCTTCACTGCAGTCGACCGTTGGCGCCAGGTTACCGTTGCTCTGTTGGCTCACCGGACTGTCCGGTGTACACCGGACAGTCCGGTGAATTATAGCGGAGCGCGCCTAGAAGAAACCCGAGAGTGAGCTGTTCGAGAGATGCTCGCCACTTGCAGCACACTATCAAGTCCTTTGCTCCAAATTTATTTGAGTCTCCAACTGAATTTCTTTCTTGGTTTGTGTTGAACCTTATGCACCTGAGATAGAGGACATCTTGGCAAACTAATTAGTCCACGTGGTTTGTGATAGACGTCAACCACCAAAATCGGTTATAGGAAATGATTAGGACCATTTCCCTTTCACCGTGTAGACGTGGCCCCATAGTGCAGCCGTCAAGCCCCCTGGGAGCTCGTCCCGCCTAGCCGAAGGCCCCCCTGGTGACCCCGTTTCATGAAGCCCGGCCTCCCCCATGCACGTGATTGCCAGGTACGAAGCCCCACTATGGAGCTCGCTCAATGGCACGGTGTTAGTCAAACCCAGGTTTTAGGAGGCCGTCGTCTCCTAGTCAACTTTGGGTTGCTGGATCGTTGTCTTCTTATAATGTAATTATTTATTTATTTTGTACAGAACTCCTATTATATAGTAAAGATATGACATTGGATCCTATGCCATGATTCATCATATTTGTGAGACTTGGTCCCATCACACCTGGTGATTATTTCGCGCTCGGGTTTTGGACCCCTAAAACCCGGGTGTGACAGAAGTGGTATCAGAGCGATGTTGACTGTAGGACGAAACCTAGATAGAACTGGACAACCATTGTATACTTACCTTTGCTACTCTGATTCTGTCTAAACTTTCCTTAATCTTTTCTCATCCACTGCTGCTTTACTCTAATTAATCTTACCTTTTTCTTGCTGAAGACAAATGTGGATTTCACACTTTGAAATCCTGTGCCTAAAGTGACCTTTAGGAATAGGAGACCTAATCTTAGGAACCAAAACAAAACTATTTTTATAAGTATCTATACGCTTGAATGCTTGTTCTTATGACACATGTCTGATTTGGATCTTTGATTGAGTGTGATGAGTTGTGGAGTAATGTCCACAATTACATCTGCATATACATAAAGGAAAAAATACTCATAAAAATAACTAGACAAACTAGATTATCCCTCAATAAAGTATCTAGCCTAACAATATCCATCTCATCTTAAAAGATTTATCCTACACTCCTAGATCCACCTTATCTCAAAAGATCCTAACTTATCCTAATTAAAATATATCTAGCATAATAGATCCATCTTATCTTAAAGGATACTCTATTACTGTGGCGGAACCGCCCGAATTATTCCAACTTAAGTGCCTAAGTCCCGCCTTAGAGGCTAGACCACACTTAAATAGGAATAACACGTCAGTCCCTCGGATCTAGTCCGACGAGGCCACTAACAGGATCAAGTACCACGTACTCACTCGATGGTGAGGCACAGAGAAAATAGAATAAAGCATAAAACCATACATTAAGGAGTATAAAATTATTACATCAACATCAGAGTTTTAGCAAAAGTTGAGATCATTGTTCGGAATGCAGCGGAATAAAACTAACGATAAGTAAACGGAGAGATGGGGAAGCCTGTCCCATCACTCCTCATGCTCCTCCTCGGCCGAGGTAGGGTCCCACTCGACTGTCCAACCCGGTGGCAAGATGGACGGCCAAGTCACTCCAGCAACTATGTCCTCCAGAGAACCTGTAAAAATATGCCACAAGCAAGGCTGAGTATACTAATACTCAGCTAGACTTACCCGGTGTGAGGAGTCTACTCCTCTACCTCTAGACATCCAGCTGTTTGGCTGAGGTGTTTGGTTGTCAAAAGCACTAGCTGGGTCTAAAATCAAGTTTTAGCTTTTTCAAGTTTTAGTGTGACTCTCTTAAGACTAAATGTGTACTATCTACTCATTCATGGTATCAAGCAATTTAACAATCAACATCTTTTGCCAAATCATCACATTTCCACTTGTTACTCAATGCAGTACAATGGATCAAGTAGTCTCATTAGCTGCGAGAAGCAGACGATTCGAATCGAGTTTTTATCCTTGCAAGGTAAACCTAAACACACGACGTGGCGAGGCACTCCATCCCCACACACATCAACCGTCCCCATCGATTCCCCGTCAGCAGAGAGGGGCTCACCGCCTTAGCGTACAATGCCTCACTGACCCTGACTGCCGTCGTGCAGTGACCGCACTTGTACCCACCATAACCGGAATGGGAGACCACGTCTCAGGTCGCATGAGGAGGGCAATATGCTGCCACGTTCAATCAGGTACTAGGCTTACCGATTTACCATATTTCTCGGCATGTGCTTAGTACGTTCAAACGCTTGACACAGGTATCCTCACGTTAATCCTTATTCCAATTTCGTCTCGTAGACATCGCAACCCCCATGGGTCCGAGTCCACAGACCCTTATCATTCTGTTATCAAGGTGGATACAATCAATTTCCTGACCTCGCGCGAGTGCTAGAAAAATCACTCGACTTCTACCGAGATCCCTAATTAGTAAAGCAGCTACTCGACCTAGCATACTAGTATCCATCTCAAAAGGTATCCTGAGTCATGCAACTAAGGTTCCAAACAACTCCTACACTTAAGTGCACAATACAAGCCTACAAACATTAAGTGCAGTAAAATAGCATATAGAATAGGTTATGCATAGAACCGGGACTTGCCTTCCAAATTTGGGGCAGGCAGATCCTCGATGGCAGGCTCTGGTGCTGGATCCGGGGCTACCTACTAAGCAACTCCTTGCTCCGGCACGAGAATGTACTCTCCGTCAGCGAGGTTGCAATCTATCGAATGCAATGAATAAGAAATATGTATGCTATGATTATGCAGGATTTAGTAATCATTATGCTTAGTGAAGAAAAACTAAGTTAGTTTATAACTTAGGGTTTTTTTGTTATAAGAAGCTCTTGAGGTTTATGCTTATCAATTTAGGTTTGAGGTTTTGCTTAGAGGTAAACATAGTGGATTAAGATTTGGATTGCCCTTTAAAGGTTCTATCAGGTATTCAAGGGTTTTGTTGTTTTTGTTAGGGCAACATTAATCTCCACTACTAATTCCTCTTTTTATTGACTTTTTATGCTCTTAAGGTGGTTTGAACTACAACAGTGATTTCAAAATTTTCAAAAATCTTGTAAAAATTACAGTGGGTGAATATTGAGCTCTGAAGTTTGTCCTATAATTTTGAGGTCAAAAATAAACAGAACATGCCCTGGACAAAAATAACAAAAGTTGGGGCAGAGGGGTTACTTTGCACTACAACCCTTATCTAGGTGTGGGTTCTGTACTAAGGGTTATTTTTGCTAGTATCTATGGTAATAACATGCTTCTGTGCCAAAAACCACAGAGGGTGACTTAGTGGTTATTTAGTTATGATTTTCTAAAGTTTAATGCCAAAAAGACACTTATAACTAACTTGCTATTTGAACAATATCAAACAACAGAACTTGTATTTTTCCTAGGTTTCTCTTAGCACAAGAATAGTTATTCCTAAGGTAGGGGTGTTTTCTCCTTAGGATTATTTTCTTATGATTTTTCAAAGTTTTCTCTGTTTTTCATTAATAATTGTGAGTACAATTTTCTCTCACTAGATTATGGTTCAATAGATTTTTCTTGTGAACTACATAACTTAGGCATGCTAGGAAAAATATGGTTGCTTTCTGGTTTCCATTTTTAATCCCTTTTCTTAATTTTCCTAAGTTTGAGCATAAACAAGCTTTAGTGAACAAACTCTCCTTAACCTTGTATACTGGGGTGTTTATTAATTTTAAACAGTGTAACTACTCGGTTAGTGTCTCCACTATTTTTCTTAACCCTGGTCTAATAATATTTCTATTTTTCCTTCTAATATTAAGTTTTGAGCAATTTTTTTATTTAATTCAAAACTCTAGAAAATAATACAGAAACTATGGAGTTTACTATTTTTGTCTGATAGTTTATATTTCACAAAGTCTAGCAAAATTGGTTTGACAAATTTTGGATAATTATTCTTCAAGTTATGCATTTATTTAGTTCTCTGTAATATTTAAAAGAAGAATAAATTCGAAAGGGAAAAGAAATACAGGTTTGCGTTGAACCCCCTGGATTTTCTCTCTTTTTTCTCTCTCAAAACAGTCCTCGGTCTACTATTTGCATGAGTCACTGACATTGCACAAAACCCCCTGGACTTAGCCAAAATCTAACTCGCGCTCCCTGACTGGCTTAAACAGTACCCGCGGCAAAGATTACGGTGGCGAGGCTTACCGGCGGCAGTAGAGCTCCGGCGGGGTGGTCAGTGACGTCGGGGAGGTCACGGCGGTCACGTCGGTGTGCGGGTCAGCGTCAGAGGTGGTCGGAGCTGCCCTGGCCACGAGCGTAGGCGGCGGAGGTCGTCGGCGGCTCCTACTCCGGGCAAACCACGATGGTAGGGTTTAATTAAAGCGCATGAGGAGCCCCACGGGGTGATGTAGAGGCCATGCGCTTAACGAATTGAGAAATGGTGCAGAGGTTTACCCGGTCCACGTGCTCCGGCGGGGTTCCGAACTCCGGCGAGCACGATTGCGCTATTCCGGTGGCGCGGGTCCTCGGTTCAAGCTCGGGCAAGCTTCACGGCCTCCTAGGGGATCTATCCGAAGGCTTGGATCGAGCGGAGGAGGGCGGGAAAGGGGTTGGCCACGGTGGTTGCCCTCGGGCGGCTCTGGTGGGTCGTGGGGAGGTCGCCGGAGCTATGGGCGAGCTCGGGGGAGTTAGGCATGGTACAGAGGAGGCAACGGGTAAGATAGCCAGGCACTGGGGTGGGCTTTATAGCCGTGGCGCGGGCGTGGTCACGGGGCGGTCGCGGGCGTGCTCTGAGCGCGCCCCCGAGTGTCAGCCCACGTCGAACACGTGGGGGTTTACTTCTGCAAGGGTTCAACGACCGATTTGATCGCCTTAGCGTGCAGATCTTGGCAAAACCCCCGTGTACAGTCTCTTCCCTGCACCAAATCCTACCTTTTTTATGTGAGTTCCAAGCAAGGATACGGTCGGAGTAGAGAGATATGGGGGTGAGAAGTCGGCTCTGTCAGAGCTGTCCACACCGAGACAAAAGCCATGCCAAGTCGTGTCAAAAGGCTTAGGGTTGGCTGCAAACTTTTCCAGGGTGTTCTAGGGGTCTTTGGGCGCCATTTTCTCAATTGGGCCATAAGGTTTTGAGGTTGGGATTAAAGTGAACATGTTTGATCTTTGAAAGAGGGTCGGTTTTGAACTTGAGCAAATCCTGATTTTTCATTTTATGCTCTTCTCTTTGGTGACCTTTTTGGGGTTCTTCTGAATCCTTTTTGGGGTCACACTCTTACTATGTTTTGTAGGGTATTAAGTGTATTACAACTTTTATAATTAGTCCAAGTCATGACAATGTGATTTACATAGACTTTTTGCCATAATCCCCTCTAGGGCTCCATTTGCCTACATGGGATATGAATTAGGGTTTGAGTCATTCTCTTCTCTTTAGTGCATGATAAGGCCAAGGCATGACTTCTAAGATGGGTTACACCTACTTAGGATCTTGATCCCCAAGTTTGGTGTCTTTTGCTCAAACTAAACCACATGTGATGATGGATTCAATAGTGTAGTCTTGAGTGAAAACCCTAAGTAACACCTGGGGTGTTACAGCCTTCCCCCTTAAAGGAATCTCGTCCCGAGATTTTTTTGTAGGGTCCTTCAGAGGGGGTACCAAAGAGGCGTGCTAGGGTGTTGCATTTTCATCTATCCAAGTTTCTCTAGTTAACTGCTCTTCGAATGTCATTCTCTTTGCAACTTCAGAAGGAAGCCCTTTTAAAACCATTTTCCAAGTTTACAATTCCTTTAACATCTAAGTTTTTCTTATATTTAGTTTCGAAGGGCAGGTGGGGGTGGGGTTTTGGGGTTACATACCGATTCCTTTGGACAGAAAGTCGGGGAAGCGAGATCGTAGAAAATCCTCAGTCTCCCACGTAGCTTCTTCTACTGAATGGTGACTCCACTGAACCTTATACATTCTGATCGACTTTGCCCGCGTTGATCTCTCCTTTTGATCCAATACCTTCACAGGGTGCTCTTGATAAGACAAGTCTGGTTCTATCTCAATTTCCGGTTCAGGTAGTACTTCGGTGGGTAAGCGGACACACTTCCGTAGCTGAGATATGTGGAACACATCATGAACTGCTGACATGTGGGGTGGCAACTCCAATTGATATGCTACGGGTCCACAATTTGCTTTGATCTCATAGGGCCCAATGTAGCGAGGGGTTAACTTGCCCTTGATTCCAAACCTCTGAACACCTTTGGTGGGTGACACCTTAAGATAAACATGATCTCTCACTTCGAACTGTAGAGGCTTCCTCCTCTTGTCATGATAGCTCTTTGGCCTGGCCTGAGCAGCTTCTAGGTTCTTCTTAATAACTCTAACCTTTTCCTCTGCTTCAAGTACTAAGTCTGGTCCAAATATTTCCCTCTCTCCCGCTTGAGACCAATTTAGAGGTGTCCTACACCTTCTCCCATACAAGGCCTCGAAAGGTGCCATCTTTAGACTGGACTGGTAGATGTTGTTATATGAAAATTCTGCCAAGGAAAGGCACTTGTCCCAATTTTTACCATAGTGTAGCACACAAGCTCGCAACATGTCTTCGAGGATTTGATTCACTCTTTCTGTCTGACCATCTGTTTGCGGATGGTATGCTGAGCTTCTTATTGCACGGGTCCCAAGTGATTCTTGGAGCTGCTCCCAAAAGCGTGCCACAAACAGTGCTCCCCTGTCAGACACAATGGTCTTCGGAATTCCATGCAAACGCACTATTTGATCAATATAGATTTCTGCATACTTCTCTGTCTTGTGGGTGGTATGCACTGGCAAGAAATGAGCTGTCTTGGTCAACCTATCCACGATGACCCAAATAGAATCATGGTGTCGGGAGGTATTGGGCAATCCCACGATAAAATCCATGCAAATATCCTCCCATTTCCAAGATGGTATGGGAAGGGGCTATAAGGTGCCTGCTACCTTCAGATGGCTGGCCTTGACTCTCTGGCAAGTGTCGCATTCAGATACATACTTAGCAATTTCCCTCTTCATTCTAGTCCACCAGTACAAAGATCTGAGGTCATGATACATCTTGTTACTGCCGGGGTGCATGGAGAATTTTGAAAGGTGAGCTTCATCCAATATTTTCTTTCTGAGCTCGGGGTTATTGGGAACAACCAATCGGTCTCCAAACCATAGAATCCCTTTGTTGTCCTGACGGAAGCATTTGTATTTTTCCGCCTTCTATTCGATCATTTCCTTAATAACTTGAACACCCTTGTCACCAATCTGTGCCATGACTATTTGCTCATGTAAGGTGGGCTCCACTGAAATATAACTTAAAGCACCAGAGGAAACGACTTCTATGTTTAGCTTGCACAACTCATCACATAGGGTGGTGATCCTTGCATCCATATTCATACAATTGCACTGGGCTTTCCTACTTAAGGCATCTGCCACAACATTGGCTTTGCCAGGATGGTAATGCACCTCCAAATCATAGTCCTTGATTAATTCTAACCATCTTCTCTGCCTCATATTAAGATCAGCCTGGGTGAAGATATATTTGAGACTCTTATGATCAGTGTAAATATTACAGTGAGCTTTCATCAAGTAATGTCTCCAAATCTTGAGAGCATGAACTACAACTTCTAACTCCAGATCATGAGTGAGGTAGTTCTGCTCATGGGTCTGAGTGCTCGGGAGGCATAAGCAATGACTCTGTTGTCTTGCATCAAGACACATCCCAATCCAGTACCGGAAGCATCGCAATAAACCTCAAAGGGTTTGGTGTTATCAGGCTGAGCTAGCACGGGTGCTGTTGTCAAATGCTGCCTTAGTGTATGAAAGGCATCCTCACATTACTGACTCCATTCGTACTTTACTCCTTTCTTCAACAATTCAGTCATTGGCTTGGCAATCCTGGAGAAATCCGGAATAAATCGTCGGTAATACCCTGCCAATCCCAGAAAACTCCGAATCTGCCGTACTGTAGTAGGAGGCTTCCAATTCATCACTTCTTGTACCTTCTCAGGATCAACTGATATCCCATCCTGAGAAATTATGTGACCCAAAAATTTAATTTCCCTCAGCTAGAAATCACATATGGACAACTTAGCATATAGACGATGATCGTGCAGTCGCTGAAGCACGATGTGTAGATGCTCAGTATGCTCGTCTTCATTCTTGGAATAGACTAGAATATCATCAATGAAAACCACCACAAATTTGTCCAGCTCTGGCATGAATACCGAGTTCATCAAATACATGAAATAAGCCGGGGCATTAGTCAGCCCGAAAGACATTACCAAGTACTCATAAAGCCCATATCTAGTAGAGAAAGTCGTCTTCGGAATATCACTGGCCCTGATCTTAATCTGATGATAGCTAGAGTGAAGGTCTATCTTGGAGAATACTCTTGCTCCCACCAACTGATCAAACAATACATCGATGCAGGGCAATGGATACTTGTTCTTGATGGTCACCGCATTGAGAGGGCGGTAATCGACACACAATCTTAGACTCTCATCCTTCTTCTTTACGAACAAGGCTGGACATCCCTAGGGTGAAGTACTTGGGCGAATGAACCCTTTGTCCAACAACTCTTGTAGTTGCTTTTTCAATTCCACCAACTCTGCTGGAGGCATCCTATAGGGTCTCTTGGATATAGGTGCAGTTCCGGGTTGTAATTCAATCGCGAACTCTATGTCTCTGTTGGGTGGCATCCCTGGCAATTCGTCAGGAAAAACATCTGGGTAGTCACATACTACAGGGATTCTTTCAACCGGTGACTCTATCATGGTGAATGCATAGGAGCGGGTACAACCCTGATCGGGCAAATATAAAGTAGTCTCGCCACAAGTAGGGGAGTGAATCTCAATGGCCCTTGCTGCAATATCAAGTACTGCCTGATGCCTAGATAACCAATCAGTTCCCAATATAATGTCCACACTATCCAACCCTAAGATGAGAAGGGTGGTTCTAATCACAAGACTACCAAATTTTATAGGCACCTGCCTGTTGATTTGATAGGTGCCAACCCTGCCTCCTGGTGTTGAAATCGTAATTCTCCCATTGGTGTGGTGAAAAGGTAACTTGCACTTGGCACTAAATTTGGTACTGATAAAACTGTGTGATGCACCAGAATCAAAGAGAATAATTGCAGGATAATTCAAAACTGAAAAGATACCAGTCATGACGGGTGCTCCCTCCGGAATGTCAGCCATGGTGGTGAAGTTCAGCCTGCCTTGCCTCACTTGCACCTTCTGCCTCTTGCCTTGATTCTGGTTGGAATTTTGTCCCTGCCTCTGCTGGTTCCTGGGGCAATTCTTAGCATAATGTACGGTGTTACCACAAGTGAAACACCTGTTGTCATTGGCCTGACGGTACTGCTGCTTCTGTGGCTGATTATTGTTCCTCTGAACTAGGGGCTGAGAGCGGTTGGGTGCCTGCTGCTGCTGCTGTGGTCGGATCACCCAACGTCCTTGCTGCTGCTGAGGTCCTCGGTTTTGAGTGTCAGATACAATCCTGAAGTGCTGTGGCTGAGCTGATGATCCTGCCACAGGGGTCTTCCTCTTCTTTTCTGCTTGATGGGCTGTGATGCAGTCCTCCTGAGAAATGGCCATGTTGACCAATTCATTGTAACAGTTGGCCCTGACGGTGTTGAGACGGTCGCGAAGCTTAGTGCTGAGCCCCCTCCTGAATCTGTCCCTTTTCTTCTCATCCGTGTCTGCGTGGTATCCGGCATACTGACACAGGTCATTGAAGGCCTGAGCATACTGTAACACTGTCTGATTCCCCTAAGTGAGTGCCAGAAACTCATTTAGCTTGCGGTCCATAATGTCGGCTGGTATATGATGTCCCTGAAAGCTGCCTTGAACTCTCTCCATTCCACCTCATGGTCAACTAGCTGCATAGCAAGGAAGTGGTCCCACCAAGTCTGCGTGGGTCCGCGAAGCTGCTGGGTGGCGAACCTGACCTTAGTCACCTCTGAACAAACTCCATTGAATAGTGGGAATTTGGATTCTAGTACCCTCAGCCATACATCAGCATCAAGTGGATCCTCTGCCCTAGTGAACAACGGTGGCTGGGTACTGAGGAACTCCTGATAAGTGGCTGTCGCCGGGTGACGCTGATGATCACCACCACCATAATGTTGAGGTGGCGGCTGACGCTGCGCCAACTGTCGCAAAATCTCATTCTGCTGGGCCATCAGTTCTTGCAGGGTAGGAGGCGGTGGCGGAGGAATGCGCTCATTCTGTCCACGACGCGCTCTTCCTGCCATCTGAAAAACCAAGAATGCTCTCAATAACACATTTCTGATGTCAGGGTTCATACGTGGTGGAAGATTTGCAAGGGTAAAACCAATATTTTCTTGCATAAATCATAAAAAGATTCCACATGGCATAAAACTTTCCTTCATAAATTAAAACTGACATCATTCATCATCCATACTCCCAAAAGAGTTTGCTAAGATTACATCAGTGACCCAAAAGACTCAACTCTGTCTAGCCTAGTACCCCAAGGGTGCAAAAGCTAAGCTAGCTCCGAGGAGTTCTATCGCCACACACTTCTAACTCTATCTCGACGACCTAGTGAGAGAACAAGGCAACACTCGACTCGGGGGAAGGTGGTCTCCCTGAGCTACCAGTGTTCAAGCTGGAGGCAGGCTCTGGCTCCTCTCCTCCCTCGATGTCGACATCCTCGTTGGCCTCCATATACTGGATCTCCTGGTGGTGCATATCCAAATGTTGGTTAGCTTTCGTGAGTTGTTGCTGAGTGTTGATGAGCTGATCCTCGAGAACCTCAATGGTGTTCTCCCTGGTTCCCACTAATTCCTCAAGCTCCTGTATCTCATTGGACATCTGTTCCACTTGTAGGTCCTTTTCCACCATCTCAGTGGACAGGTCTACCACAAGTTCCTCTCTGTTATCCAAGGTAATCTTGGTAGCCTCCAATAATGCCATCGGATGAGACATTGCTTCTCCCTGCCTCACCTGCAGATGATACAGAGCATCCATGCATCGCACCGTCAAGTGCGCAGTCTGCCCAGGGTAAAGAGCCCATATGTCCTTGGCATGCTCCACTCGGTCTTTCCACATTGGGTCGTCCTCCTTTTCAGCAGGGAATAAGCCAATGGGATGAGTAGACAACTCCAAGGGGTGAAAACCACAGAAGGTGGTCAGCCCGTGGAGAGCAATCGCCTCGATAGTATCCTCAGCCCTGTATCTGAATGACTCGGAGTCCAACGAACGCCAGCCTGGATGTAAGGGGTGAGGCTCTAGGGTCATCCTCATCCTACAGCGGGACACTCGGTGCTTCTCAAACAGCTGCACCACGTACTGGGGGGACGTCGTGTAACCGGCTCCCTGAAGCACCTCCCACAAGATACGGGGAAAACCCTCTCGTGCAAGTCCGTCCGTGTGGGACTGTGCGTTCCCTTCGTCCGAGGATCCATGAGAAGTCATCTGTGTAAGGTTAAGCGTAAGTGAAAAAGAAAAAGAAGTATAAAATAAAAAGGGGGTCAAAACTCGGCCTCTCTCTGGCTACAAAAATGTTACGGAGTGTACTTAATCTGTTATCATCATTTATTAGAGTTCTTACTTAATTATTAATAGTTTAGGTAAGGATGCATGCATGTTCGTCCTAAAACAACCTTACTTCAACTTAGAGGGAATAGGGAAAAATTCCCATCCCTTATTGTAGCCTGTAGGGCTTACTCAAATAGCCACCTAGTTACCCCTCTATCATCCTAAGGCTTCACGTCCTAGGTCTATCCTGATCGTCCTACGATCTATCCAACATTTGTTTCTATCAAGTTTTACTTTGAAAAAGGATGGTATTTATAGTTTATTGATTCCTCTGTGGTGGTACGAGCTCCGATACCAGCTGTGGCGGAACCACCCGAATTATTCCAACTTAAGTGCCTAAGTCCCGCCTTAGAGGCTAGACCAGACTTAAATAGGAATAACACGTCAGTCCCTCGGATCTAGTCCGATGAGGCCACTAACAGGATCAAGTACCACGTACTCACTCGATGGTGAGGCACAGAGCAAATACAATAAAGCATAAAACCATACATTAAGGAGTATCAAATTATTACATCAACATCGGAGTTTTAGCAAAAGTGGAGATCATTGTTCGGAATGCAGCGGAATAAAACTAACAATAAGTAAACGGAGAGATGGGGAAGCCTATCCCATCACTCCTCATGCTCCTCCTCGGCCGAGGTAGGGTCCCACTCGACTGTCCAACCCGGTGGCAAGATGGACGGCCAAGTCACTCCAGCAACTATGTCCTCTAGAGAACCTGTAAAATTATGCCACAAGCAAGGCTGAGTATACTAATACTCAGCTAGACATACCCGGTGTGAGGAGTCTACTCCTCTACCTCTAGACATGCAGCTGTTTGGCTGCGGGGTTTGGTTGCCAAAAGCACTAGCTAGGTCTAAAAATCAAGTTTTAGCTTTTTCAAGTTTTAGTGTGACTCTCTTAAGACTAAATGTGTACTATATACTCATTCATGGTATCAAGCTATTTAACAATCAACATCTTTTGCCAAATCATCACATTTCCACTTGTTACTCAATGCAGTACAATGGATCAAGCAGTCTCATTAGCTGCGAGAAGCAGACGATTCGAATCGAGTTTTTATCCTTGCAAGGTAAACCTAAACACACGACGTGGCCAGGCACTCCGTCCTCACACACATCAACCGTCCCCATCGATTCCCCATCAGCAGAGAGGGGCTCACCGCCTTGGCGTACAATGCCTCACTGACCCTGACTGCCGTCGTGCAGTGACCGCACTTGTACCCACCATAACCGGAATGGGAGACCACATCTCAGGTCGCGTGAGGAGACCACGTTCAATCAGGTACTAGGCTTACCGATTTACCATATTTCTCGGCATGTGCTTAGTACGTTCAAACACTTGACACAGGTATCCGCACGTTAATCCTTATTCCAATTTCGTCTCGTAGACATCACAACCCCCATGGGTCCGAGTCCACAGACCCTTATCATTCTATTATCAAGGTGGATACAATCAATTTCCTGACCTCGCACGAGTGCTAGAAAAATCACTCGACTTCTACCGAGATCCCTAATTAGTAAAGCAGCTACTCGACCTAGCATACTAGTATCCATCTCAAAAGGTATCCTGAGTCATGCAACTAAGGTTCCAAACAACTCCTACACTTAAGTGCACAATACAAGCCTACAAACATTAAGTGCAGTAAAATAGCATATAGAATAGGTTATGCATAAAACCGGGGCTTGCATTCCAAAGCTGGGGCAGGCAGATCCTCGATGGCAGGCTGTGGTGCTGGATCCGGGGCTACCTCCTGAGCAACTCCTTGCTTCGGCACGAGGATGTACTCTCCGTCAGCGAGGTTGCAATCCATCGAATGCAATGAATAAGAAATATGTATGCTATGATTATGCAGGATTTAGTAATCATTATGCTTAGTGAAGAAAAACTAAGTTAGTTGATAACTTAGGGTTTCTTTGTTATAAGATGCTCTTGAGGTTTATGCTTATCAATTTAGGTTTGAGGTTTTGCTTAGAGGTAAACATAGTGGATTAAGATTTGGATTGCCCTTTAAAGGTTCTATCAGGTATTCAAGGGTTTTGTTGTTTTGGTTAGGTCAACATTAATCTCTACTACTAATTCCTCTTTTTATTGTCTTTTTATGCTCTTAAGGTGGTTTGAACTACAACAGTGATTTCAAAATTTTCAAAAATCTTGTAAAAATTACAGTGGGTGAATATTGGGCTCTGAAGTCTGTCCTATAATTTTGAGGTCAAAAATAAACAGAACATGCCCTGGACAAAAATAACAAAAGTTGGGGCAGAGGGGTTACTTTGCACTACAACCCTTATCTAGGTGTGGGTTATGTACTAAGGGTTATTTTTGCTAGTATCTATGGGTAATAACATGCTTCTGTGCCAAAAATCACAGAGGGTTACTTAGTGGTTATTTAGTTATGAGTTTCTAAAGTTTAATGCTAAAAAGACACTTATAACTAACTTGCTACTTGAAAAATATCAAACAACAGAACTTGTATTTTTCTTAATTTCTTCTTAGCATAGGAATAGTTATTCCTAAGGTAGGGGTGTTTTCTCCTTAGGATTATTTTCTTATGATTTTTTAAAGTTTTCTCTGTTTTTCATGAATAATTGTGAGTACAATTTCCTCTCACTGGACTATGGTTCAATAGATTTTTCTTGTGAACTACATAACTTAGGCGTGCTAGGAAAAATATGGTTGCCTTCTGGTTTCCATTTTTAATCCCTTTTCTTAATTTTCCTAAGTTTGAGCATAAACAAGCTTTAGTGAACAAACTCTCCTTAACCTTGTATATTGGGGTGTTTATTAATTTTAAACAGTGTAACTACTAGGTTAGTGTCTCCACTATTTTTCTTAACCCTGGTCTAATAATATTTCTATTTTTCCTTCTAATATTAAGTTTTGAGCAGTTTTCTTATTTAACTCAAAACTCTAGAAAATAATACAAGAACTATGGGGTTTACTATTTTTGTCTGATAGTTTATATTTTACAAAGTCTAGCAAAATTGGTTTGACAAATTTTGGATAATTATTCTTCAAGTTATGCATTTATTTAGTTCTCTATAATATTTAAAAGAAGAATAAATTCGAAAGGGAAAAGAAAATACATGTTTGTGTTGAACCCCCTGGATTTTCTCTCCTTTTTCTCTCTCAAAACAGTCCTCGGTCTACGATTTGCATAAGTCACTGACATTGCACAAAACCCCCTGGACTTAGCCGAAATCTAACCCGCGCTCCCTGGCTGGCTTAAACAGTACCCGCAGCAAAGATTACGGCGGCGAGGCTTACCGACGACAGTAGAGCTCCGGGGGGGGGGTGGTCAGTGACGTCGGGGAGGTCACGGCGGTCACGTCGGTGTGCGGGTCGGCGTCAGAGGTGGTCGGAGCTGCCCTAGCCACGAGCGCTGGCGGCGAAGGACGTCGGCGGCTCCTGCTCCGGCCAAACCACGGTGGTAGGGTTCAATTAAAGCGCACGAGGAGCTCCACGGGGTGATGTAGAGGCCATGCGCGCAACGAATTGAGAAATGGTGCAGAGGTTTACCCGGTCCACGTGCTCTGGCGTGGTTCCAAACTCCGGCGAGCACGATTGCGTTATTCCGGTGGCGCAGGTCCTCGGTTCAAGCTTGGGCAAGCTTCACGGCCTCATAGGGGATCTATCCGAAGGCTTGGATCGAGTGGAGGAGGGCGGGAAAGGGGTTGGCCACGGTGGTTGCCCTCGGGCGGCTCTGGCGGGTCGCGGGGAGGTCGCCGGAGCTATGGGCGAGCTCGGGGGAGTTAGGCGTGGTACAGAGGAGGCAACAGGGAAGATAGCCAGGCACTGGGGTGGGCTTTATAGCCGCGGCGCGGGCGTGGTCACGGGGCAGCCGCGGGTGCGCGAGGTTCGCGTGCGGGCGTGCTCTGAGCGCGCCCCCGAGTGTCAGCCCACGTCGAACACGTGGGGGTTTACTTCTGCCAAGGTTCAACGACCGATTTGATCGCCTTAGCGTGCAGATCTTGGCAAAACCCCCGTGTACGGTCTCTTCCCTGCACCAAATCCTACCTTTTTGATGTGAGTTCCAAGCAAGGATACGGTCGGAGTAGAGAGATATGGGGGTGAGAAGTCGGCTCTGTCAGAGCTGTCCACACCGAGACAAAAGCCATGCCAAGTCGTGTCAAAAGGCTTAGGGTTGGGTTCAAACTTTTCCAGGGTGTTCTAGGGGTCTTTGGGCGCCATTTTGTCAATTGGGCCATAAGGTTTTGAGATTGGGATTAAAGTGAACATGTTTGATCTTTGAAAGAGGGTCGGTTTTGAACTTGAGCAAATCCTGATTTTTCTTTTATGCTCTTCTCTTTGGTGACCTTTTTGGGATTCTTCTTAATCCTTTTTGGGGTCACACTCTTACTATGTTTTGTAGGGTATTAAGTGTATTACAACTTTTATAATTAGTCCAAGTCATGACAATGTGATTTACATAGACTTTTTGCCATAATCCCCTCTAGGGCTCCATTTGCCTACAAGGGATTTGAATTAGGGTTTGAGTCATTCTCTTCTCTTTAGTGCATGATAAGGCCAAGGCATGACTTCTAAGATGGGTTACACCTACTCAGGATCTTGATCCCCAAGTTTGGTGTCTTTTGCTCAAACAAAACCACATGTGATGATGGGTTCAATAGTGTAGTCTTGAGTGAAAACCCTAAGTAACACCTGGGGTGTTACAATTACCTTAGTGGATTCATCTTATCTTGAAAATTTTTTATGTCATCCTAATAGATCTAACTGACCTCAAAAGATTCTACCTTATCCTTATGGACTCATCTTGCCCTAATTAGTATATTTATCTCACTATAGAATAACAACCATGAGCTAATCCAAAATTTATTTAGATCTTATCTAGTCTAAAATAATCACATCAGTTTATTTTAGATCTGATCCAATCTAACCTAATGAAGACTAAAGTGGAGCTAATCTAATGTAAGTTTCTTAACAAGAAGGATAATATTGATGAAATAAACTGGATCCTACTCCTATAAACCTTGTTCTCCCTTCATGCACTTAAACCTAAACTAGTGCATGAGACCCACTCAACCATGAGCAGAAGAACTAACCCAACCGTCAGAGTCATGATGGATTGCATAATCTATCTGTGCCCACCAAATATCAAACAAGATTTTGACCTACATCATGTAGTTTATCTCATCCATATCTATCTTAACCATATGCTCCAACTCTGCTGATATACATTAACCTCGAAATCAATGAGACCAAGACCGATGATGATCAACCTCATCAAGGAAGGATAAAAGCAAACTAGATCTTCAGATGTGTCACCATCCAAGACAAAGTCTTTCCTTGCCATAATTCTTCTAGCCTCAACATATCCCCCCTCTAACCAAACCTTGCCTACTAGATGGCCTCACAAAAAAGGGTACCTACGCTCTCCCAATCACCCACTATTGACCCAAAAAAATGAGACTCTGAATTTTTGAACCAATTATAGATTAAAAAACTGAATTACAAACCAATCCGTCTGTATCCCTTTTCTTACAAATCTCGAGGACGAGATTTTTGTTAAGGGGGGGGGGTAGGATTTGTAATACCCAAATTTGTAAATCATGGTAATGGAGATAATTCTCCTATTGCTTTGTTTCAATTTAACTAAGCATGTGAACAATCACATTTAAAGGGATTAAATGACTAATGTCAACTTGTGCATCATATTGGAGTTTTGTTTGTTGTGCATATAATAATAATAGCAACACTTTTAATCAAAATATACTAATAACAAAATTGAATTGGAACCCAAAAGGAGATTAGGGTTTGAAAATGGAAATGGAAAAAAGAAAAAAAGGGGAAAGGGTATAAAATATAAAGAAAAAAATATATAAATATATCTCCAAAATTGGCACTTTTAATTGTGCAATATAATTATTGAACAATCTGCAAATCAAGTTTGAAATTCTAATATTAGAAATTTAACAAATAGAAAAGGATCTGAAATAGAATAAAAAAAGAACTGTGCAACTAGGCCAACCGTCAAACTTCTGGCCCATTTCCCCCTTCAACCCGCGCATCGGCCCAGCTCCTCCTCTCCTTGCGTCTCATTGACAGATGGGGCCGAAATGTCAGCCCTCCTCCTGGGAACCATGACCGACTCTGGTCACTTACTTGTGGGCCCAACCGATCGGACTCATCCCTTCCCCAAGTCCGCGGCTCAACGAAATCGCCGCCGTCGTCCTCGTAACAGAAGCCGGTATCTACGCCGCCCACCTACCGACCTCCTCGGCGCAGACTCCTTCCCCTGCTCTATAAAAGTACCCATCTGTGGGGGACAGATATCCCCCGGGTCCACTAGAAGGCTAGAAGGCCTCGCGAAAGACTCTAGGCCCATAATTTCGCAAGGCCACTCCTTCATGGGCCAGGGGAGGAATCACTGGAAGAATGGATCGACGCAAGATTGGATCAACTCGAGCCCAGGCGGCTCAATGGATTTAAATGTTATCCGCAGCATTGATCCGACTCTCCCGTGTAGCACCCTCAGACGTCGGAACTGAACGAGGATAAGTCAGAAGGATAATAGGGAGATAAGTTCAGTCGGTTCACTATTACTCAGGAGCACATAGTTATCATACCCGCATGTAATGCCCCACGGTCGAGTATATAAGGCCCAGGGGGAACCCCATCAAACGACAGGTCACTCATTAGCCATCTACTCAATTCTCTAGCATCCTTCATACTAGAGAATCCCCTTGTAACCCACCACATAAAGATCCACACCAGGAATGAGGGTATTCCGCCTCTCTAAGCGGCCCGAACCTGTAGAAAATTGTCTACTGTCTCTCGTGCGCTCAGCACGAACCATTGAGCTACAGTCAGTTACACCGTCCTACCCAAAAGCACCTCGAGGAGTAACCCCGGGTGCGCGGTCGAGTCCCAAACACCGAAAGCTGGAGCGCCAGGTAGGGGGTGTGTCACTGATCCAAGCTAGCTCAATGGCCATCACTTTTCAGCACAAGATCGCTCTCCGCCCTGGATCCGTGTTCTGCTTCGGAACCATCTCATCCGTGGCAGACGAAGAAGGGACTCTACATCGTATAGCGGATCCGACGGAGAAAAAGCCTTCCTTGAAAATCTTCGGGAAAGCCGGAACGAAGCAGGAAATAGCCCATCCTCCAGCGCTCCGGACGAAGACTACCTCCTGAAAACCAGGAGCAGAGAATTCGTTCACCCGGAGGAACCCGTTTTCCACCTCATCCACGGAAAAATGGACACGGGTTACAAGGAAAAAAGAAACAAAGACCCATCAAGCTGCCCTTCTGGCACCTCCGCCCTCAAAGGAGAACAGAAAGAAGCTTGTCGTCATGACAACTCCATTCTAACACGACGTCCTATTCATCGGGGGGAGAGTGGAATCATCCCCCATCTCCGACGACGAACCAACTGTGCCTGGGGAAGAACCTCCTCAGCTGGAAGCTCGTCGATGAAGGAACCGACGCCGTAACGCCCGGCGACATCATGAAGCCGGAGAACGAGATCCGGCATAGCCTGTATCGCGAGACGAGATCTCGGAGGTGGGAGAAACTCTAGATGAATGAGTCTTTAGGGAACGGAGGAACTCCCACCGACGCGATCATCGTCAAGCTCAAGAGCAAGCCGAGCAGGAGGCGAGATAGCGTCGAGAGAACCCCCTCTTCGGATGAATCCTGAACCCTGACTTCGCCCGAGCCATGAACACCCCGAGCGTGGTCGGTGGAGTGTTGGCTCGGATAGCCGATGGCCTCCCCCGGACTCCAGACGTCGAGGGCTATCGACGGCTGCTCACTCGGACAGCTAATCATCTCCTACCTCTCGCTCATCCTCCGAGCGATCTACGACACACCATTAATAGTCGACAGGACGCGCGGAGCTCCATCAATGCTTCGCGCGAACGACGACACGAGAATGAGATTCGGTGCCGAGAAGAGTATGATCGGGATCACGACATCCCTGCACGAAGTCAGGCCACCACAGTTGAGTCGGTGACAGCTTCAACTGGCGGCACGACCTAGGGACAGTCGAGGCAGCACATCAGCAACTCCCCTCCCCGGGACCGACACCACAATCATCGACAGGAGGACACATGTGGAGTATCAGCGCTCAATCCGCGTCTCAGGGACATTCAGTGGCCCCCTAACTTCAAAGTCTCCAACGTCGACAAGTATGAGCCTAAGTAGGTCCCGGGAGGCTGGCTGGCTGTGTATACCACCACTGTCCGGCCCGCTGGGGAAACTGAAGATGTGATGACTGCATACTTGCCCATCGTCCGCGGGCAAGATGCGCTGCAATGGCTACGACACCTACCCCGACACTGCATCGACGACTGGAGCGACTTCAGTCGGTGTTTTATCGCCAACTTCCAATCTCTCTCCGACAAGCGGGCACAACCATGGGACCTAAAATCCATCAGACGCTGAGGGGATGAGACTCTTCGGTCGTACCTCAAAAGATTTCAGACCATAAGAAATCGTATTCCTGAAGTTGCAGAAGCAGCGGTGATCGAGGACTTCTACCGAGGATCTAATGACTCGTCCTTCGTCCGAGCCATACTACAAAAAGCACCAACCACTTCCAAACAAATGTTCAGGGAGGCGGACCTCTACATCACCGCCGATGAATGTGCCCAGGACCTCATCGGAGGAACGAAGCCGGCTCCGTCCACACCACGACGCGACACGAACCAGCAAACCGACAAGCGCTGGGAGAAGAGGCCCCGCGAAGAAGTCCATGCCGCTGGACCACCCGTCTCTCGTGCCCGAGGGGCACCCCGCGGAGGCAAACAAACATTGGACGACATCCGCGACGCCCAGTGCCCGTACCACAAGGATATGTGTCATACTCTTCGGAACTGTAGAGATTTCAAGCACTCCGTTGGGAATGGCCGACCCTTCCAACCTCTGCCACCTCCCCTACCACGAGGAGGACTCGGAGAACCTCGACAACCTCAGCAGCAGGAAGGGGGGAGGAGGCGGAGCGTTCTCACGTGTCGATGGAGAAGTCAACGTCATCTTCAGCGGACACGGGTTCCAAGAGAACAAGAGGCAGCAGAAGCTCAACGATCGTCAGATACTGGTGGCGACCACCAGTGCTCCCGCCCCGTTTCGATGGTCCGAACACCCGATCACCTTAACTCGGGTGAATCAATGGCTCAACTTTGATCATTCGAGCAAGTACCTGCTCCTCGTCGATCTGGTGATTCGAGAGAGCAGGGTAAAAAAGGTGTTGGTGGACGAGGGAAGCAACATCAACATCACCTTCCCCCGAACACTCTTAGGCTTGGGAGTCACACTCAAAGAGCTCCACGAGTCAGACACTCCTTTCTTTGGCATCGTGCCGACTGAAGGAGAATACCCACTCGGACACATCTACATGTCGGTCACCTTCGGAACTCCAGAAAACTACAAAACCGAGTTCCTAAGGTTTGAGGTAGCAAGCTTCGACTGCGGATACAACACCATCATTGGCAGGCCGGGATTAGCGAAATTCATGGTCATTCCGCACTATTCATACATGATATTGAAGATGCCGGGACCACAAGGAATCATCACCGTGCGCGCTGACTTCCAAGGCGCCACAAAATGCTTCCAAGTGGCCATTCAAGTGGCCCTCACCACCAAACCACCGACGACTTCCTCCGCGCAGGCGAACTCAAAGCCTGAGGGAGACCTCGCGATACCCACGAATGAAGCTCAAGCCGTGACCTCCATGCGGCCGACTGAGGAAACGAAGAGAATCAACCTCGGGTTCGCTGACAAACACAAGACTGTCATCATCAGCTCCAGCCTGGATGACAAATAGGAAGGCGCGCTCGTCCAGTTTCTGCAAGATAACCGAGACGTATTCGCATGACAGCCCACGGATATGCCGGGAGTCCCGAGAGAACTGACCGAGCACAAATTGAAGGTCTATCCCTAGGCGAGGCCGATCCGACAAAAGGTGCATCGTTTCATGCCCGACAAGAGAGAAGTTATTCGTGCCGAGCTAGCTCGATTAGTCGCAGTAGGATTCATTAGAGAAGTACTACATCCTGAGTGGTTAGCAAATCCGGTTCTTGTACTCAAAAAGAATAAAGTGGATTGGCGCATGTGCGTCGACTATACAGATCTCAACAAACACTGTCCGAAGGATCCCTTCGGACTTCCTAGAATAGATCAGGTGGTAGATTCAACCGCCAGATGCTCTATGTTGTCATTCCTGGACTGCTACTTTGGATACCATGAAATCAGCTTGGCAAAAGAGGACGAGAAAACAATTGCATACATTACCCTATTTGGAGCCTTCTGCTATACCTCCATGTCGTTTGGCCTCGAGAACGCTGGAGCGACTTACCAGAGAGCTATTCAAACATGCTTAGCCGATCACTGGGGCAAGCGGGTAGAAGCTTATGTTGATGATGTGGTGATCAAGACAGAAAACTCGGAAAACTTCATTGAGGATCTGCATCTGGTCTTCAACAACCTAAGGCGGTACCGGTGGAAGCTCAATCCGGAAAAATATGTCTTTGGAGTGCCAGCTAGGAAGTTGCTCAGATTCATTGTCAGCCACCGAGGAATTGAAGCCAACCCGGAGAAAATCGAGGCTATCATGAGGATGGAAGCACCACGATCACAAAAGAAAGTGCAAAGGCTTACTGGATGCATGGCAGCTTTAAGCAGGTTCATATCAAGGTTAGGAGAAAAAGGCCTACCATTTTACAAATTGCTCAAGAAGGTGGACAAGTTCCAATGGACCTCAGAAGCTCAGGAAGCCCTTGATGCACTGAAGAAGTTCTTGACCACACCGCCAATGCTAAAGCCACCACGTCGAGCCATGCCAAACCAGCCGGCAGAAGATCTACTGTTGTACATCTCCTGCACGACTCACGTGGTGAGCACCGCATTAGTAGTCGAGCGGGCAGAGGAAGGACACGCATATCCAGTACAACATCCCGTCTACTTCATCAACAAAGTTCTGGGACCATCTAAGAAGAAATATCCTCAAGTTCAAAAACTATTATACGCAGTACTTCTAACTGCTCGCAAGCTTCGTCACTACTTTGATGACCACAAAGTCATAATAGTCACCAGGTTTCCAATAGGGGATATTCTCCACAACAAAGAAGCCATTGGAAGAATAGCCAAGTGGGCTTGCGAGTTGGGAGCTCATGACATTGAGTTTCGGCCTCACACTGCGATAAAGACTCAAGCTCTAGTTGACTTCGTATCAGAGTGGACCGAGCAACAAGTACCAGATAACCCGGAGGCTGCAGAAATGTGGCGGATGTACTTCGATGGTTCGCTGAAACTGCAGGGAGCAGACGCAGGGATCCTCTTCATTGCCCCTGGAGGTGAACAACTCAAATATGCTCTTCAGTTGTTATTTTCAGCATCCAACAATGCAACAGAATATGAAGCTCTGATCCACGGATTGAACATTGCCATATCACTAGGCATTAAGAGGTTGATGGTATACGGAGATCCACTGATGGTCATAAGTCAGATAAATAAAAAATGGGATTGCTCGAATGATTCTATGGGCAAGTACTGTACAGCTGTCCGAAAACTGGAAGACAAATTTGAAGGGTTGGAATTTCATCATGTGGAAAGAGATCGCCACGCAATAGCAGACGCGTTGTCGAAATTGGGATCCAGTCGAACTCAGGTCCCACCTAAGGTTTTCGTCCAGGAGGTGCCACGCCCAAGCATTTCCTCAGATCAAGCAGAAGAGTGCAATATTATCAGGTATATAAAGAATGAAGAAGAACTGGATGATAAAGCCGCAGCAGAACGCATCGCAAGGCAGTCAGCCCACTACACCCTCATAGGGGACGCACTATACAGAAGGGGTGCAATAGGAGTCCTCATGAAGTCCATTCCTTCTGTTACTGGGAAGCAACTGCTAGATGAGGTTCACGCTGGACAGTGCGGGGTACATGCAGCATCCAGGACTTTGGTTGGGAAGGTCTTTAGGTCTGGTTTCTACTGGTCGACGGAAAAAGTGATGCAGCCGAGTTAGTACAGAGATGTGAAGCTTGCCAATTTTTATCAAAGCATCAGCATTTGCCAGCACAGCAACTACAGACCATACCCGTAACATGGCCATTTGCATGCTGGGGACTGGACATGATTGGACAGTTCAAGAAAGCTCAGGGAGGCTACACTCACATGTTGGTCGCCATTGACAAATTCACTAAATGGATAGAATACAAACCCATTACTTCTCTAACTTCAGCCAAGGCAGTGGAATTCATACAAGATATAATATTCAGGTTTGGGATACCGAATAGCATCATAACCGACCTGGGGTTCAATTTCACTAGCTCTGAATTCTTTGTTTTCTGCGAACAACGGAACATCCAGATCAAATATGCGTCAGTAGCACATTCAAGAGCCAACAGTCAGGTGGAAAGGGCCAACAGAATGATACTGGAAGCACTCAGGAAGAAAGTCTTCGACAAGAATGAAAAGTTCATAGGGAAGTGGATCAGAGAATTACCTTATGTGGTTTGGAGCCTAAGAACTCAACCCAGTCGAGCTCTGCATGGAAACACCCCCTTCTTCATGGTCTATGGTTCGGAGGCTGTGCTACCCGCCGACCTCAGGTTTGGGGCACCAAGGCTGATATTCGAAAACATAGCTGAAGCAGAAGCCACCAGGCTAGAAGATATTTACATACTGGAAGAAGAACGTTCGAATGCAGTAATTCATTCAGCTAGATACCAGCAGACCCTGAGGCGCTATCATGATAAGACTATACGACATCGATCCTTCGTAGTGGGAGACTTGGTCCTTCACCGAATTCTAACGGGAGAAGGACGGCACAAATTATCGCCGCTATGGGAAGGGCCGTTCATGGTGTCGGAGGTCATTCGGCCAGGATCATATCGGCTTACTCAAATGGATGGCACGAAAGTAGAAAATTCATGGAATATAGAGCACCTCAAGAAGTTTTACCTTTAGCAAGAACTATCGGAGCAATGTTGTATTCTGTAACTGAGAAATATGTCATCAATAAAAGATTTCATTCTCAAAAGCATTCAAACTATTGGTTATCCATCGACTTTGACTTGGTTAAACTTGGAATCAGAACACTTACTCAACCAAGGGTGACCACTATACCCTACTAACGGAGCAATCGGCTTAAGTCGGCAATGACTTAAGACGGTGCAACATGCTCACGCTTACTCGACTTAGGGTGACCACTATACCCTACTAACGGAGCAATCGGCTTAAGTCAGCAACGACTTAAGACGGTGCAACATTCTCGCGATTACTCGAATTAGGGTGACCACTATACCCTACTAACGGAGCAATCGGCTAAGTCGGCAATGACTTAAGACGGTGCAACATGCTCGTGCTTACTCGACTTAGGGTGACCACTATACCCTACTAACAGAGCAATAGGCTTAAGTCGGCAACGACCTAAGACGGTGCAACATGCTCACGCTTACTCGACTTAGGGTGACCACTATACCCTACTAATAGAGCAATCAGCTTAAGTCGGCAATGACTTAAGACGGTGCAACATGCTCGCGCTCACTCGACTTAGGGTGACCACTATACCCTACTAACGGAGCAATCGACTTAAGTTGGCAAAGACTTAAGGCGGTGCAACATGCTCACGCTTACGCGTCATAGGGCGATCTCTATGCCTTACCAGCTGATCAATTGTCATAAATTATGAAAAGACTCCAAAAACCAGCATGCCACGCTTACTTCTGCAAACGTTCATAGCGATCGTTGAATTCTAACAATAGAAACAAAATGTTATAGCTTTCAACACCAAGAACACATCCTAATATCCTACCGAGTATTCGACCGCACTGATCACACACACATATAGTTCACAAATACATTTAGTATCTTCTAAACACAGCAAAACATCTCTATTTGGCAATGTCTTTCGCAGGAGCAATCGAGGAGGAAGGGCGACTCGAAGCATTAGGCATAGCCTTTGTAACACCCCAAGTGTTACCATGGCTATGGCACACCTATGCACTAATGACTGTGATCACATGTGGAAGAAACTTAAGGAGAAGAGCATAAGAACCTTGAGACCATGTGTTAACCAAGAAATATGAATGACCAAAAGCATTACCCAAGCTTTTGTGCACTTATCACCTTGGACAAGAGGGGAGTAAACCCTAGACCCCTCTTGAACCCCTATCTCCTAAAACCATGGTTGAAGGGGGGAGATATTAAGCAAATGTGCAAATCATGACCTAACCTTTGGCTAAAGTTAAGTAACATATTAATCAACAAATATAGAGACCAAACATTGCAAAAAGACCCCTTAAGAAACCCCAAATCCATTCCTTAAGTAGAGAGAGAGCTAGAGCTCTCTAATTCTCTCTAAGTCAAAATCTACACCTAATCTAAAGATCCACCGTGTTCACCTTGTAGATGGCACCAAAACCACCTAAGTTCTATACCAAAAATGTGGCATACCACCTAAGGCACCCCTGGAAAAAGTTGAGACCGAGCCCTTGACGTTTGACATGTCTTGGCATCACTTTTGTCGCGAAGTGGGCAGGAAGACAAGCCAGATTTGGCGTCCGCATATCTTCTGACCTAGGGCTTATCTTCCCTTGGAACTCACATACAAGAGATAGCCATAGGTGCCAGGAAGAGGTCTGCGCCAGATTTTTGCCAAGATTCGCACGTATGCGATCTCAGCAAGCTTTTGAACATGGGCAGAAGAACACCTCCACGTGTTCGACGCGCTCTGCGCGCCAGAGCACGCCCGCGCCCGACCCCGCGCCATGCCAAGCCGCGCCCGCGTCGCCTGCGCGTGCCCGCGCCTATAAATCACCCTCAGGCGTCGACCGTACTCTTCCGCACACGCTCGACCTCACCGGAGCCTGAAACCACCGGCGTTTGCCCCGTGCACGGCGTGCCCGTGGCCACCCGAGCCCTGCCACCGTAGACCGGCCAACAGAGCCCTTCCCAGCCGCGCCCGACCCTTGGAAGAGACTGTGCACGCCTCGGTGAAGCTCCCCGAGCAAGGAATCGGACTTTGCTTCGCCGGAGAAGCCAGTCCACGGTCACCGGACTTCGCCCGACTGCCGGTGAACGTAGACCAGGTAATCCTCTGCTCCATTCTTCGATTCCTTGTGCACATAGCCTCTACGTCACCCCGTGGATCTCATCGTGCCACTTGATTGAACTAGATCGCCGTGGTTTAGCCGGAACACCCGCCACCGACGAGACCACCCGCCTGCGCACGTGGACCGAACGATTCCGTCCACCTCCGCCGTCGAGCCGTACACCGCTGTGACCGCCAGGACCTCCCGGAGCCAACCCCGCCCCTCGCTGGACCTCTCTCGCCGCCGGTAAGTTGCGCCGCCCTTTTCTTTTCCGCGGGTACTGTTTAAACCTGGGAGGGACCACGGGGGAGAAGAAGAAAAGGCTTAGGATGATAGAGGGGTAGTTAGGTGGCTAAGTGATTAAGCCCTACAGGCTACTATAAGGGATGTGAGTTCTTCCCTATTCCCTTTACGTTGATGTGAGGTCGTTTAGGACGAGCATGCATGCATCCTTAATCAAACTAATGGATAATTGGGTAAGGACTTTAATACAAAATGATGACCAACTAAGTACCCCAGTACCATTGTTGTAGTTAGAGAGAGGCTGAGTGGTGATTCCTTTTTCTTTTTATAATTCTTTTTCTTTTACTTACGCTTAACCGTATATAGATGACTTCTCACGGATCCTCGGACGAAGGGAATGCACTGTCCCACACTAACGGGCTCGCACGAGAGGGTTTTCCCCGTATTTTGTGGGAGGTACTTCAGGGGGCCGGTTACACGACGCCTCCTCAGTACGCGGTGCAGCAGTTCGAGAAGCACCGAGTGCCCTGCTGTAGGGTGAGGATGACCCTGGAGCCTCATCCCCTACAGCCATGCTGGCGTTCGCTGGACTCTGAGTCCTTTGGATATCGGGCTTAGGATATTATCGAGGCGATTGCCCTTCACGGATTGACCACTTTCTACGGATTCCACCCCTTGGAGCTGTCCACTCACCCCATTGGCTTGTTCCCCGCTGAGAAGGAGGACGACCCAATGTGGAAGGACAGAGTGGAGCATGCCAAGGACATCTGGGCTATCTACCCAGGTCAGACTGCTCACTTGACAGTGCGGTGCATGAATGCCCTGTACCGTCTGCAAGTGATGCGTGGTGAGGCAATGTCCCATCTGATGGCATTGTTGGAGGCAACTAAGATCACCCTGGATAACAGAGAGGAGCTTGTGGTTGACTTGTCCACTGAGATGGTGGAAAAGGACTTACAGGTGGAACAACTGTCAAATGAGATCGAAGAGCTTGAGGAATTAGTGGGGACCAGGGAGAACACCATCGAGGTTCTCGAGGATTAGCTTATCAACGCACAGCAGCAGCAATATCGTCAGGCAAATGACAATAGGTGCTTCACTTGTGGCAATACCGAACATTATGCCAAGAATTGCCCCAGTAACCAGCAGAGGCAGGGGCAGAATGCTAACCAGAACCAAGGCAAGAGGCAGAAGGTGCAAGTGAGGCAAGGCAGGCTGAACTTCACCACCATGGCTGATATTCCAGAGGGAGCACCCGTCATGACTGGTATCTTTTCAGTTTTGAATTATCCTGCTATTGTTCTTTTTGATTCTGGTGCATCACACAGTTTTATCAGTGCCAAATTTAGTGCCAAGTGCCAATTACCTTTTCACCACACTGATGGGGGTATTACAATTTCAACACCAGTAGGCAGGGTTGCCACCTATCAAATCAACAGGCATGTGCCTATAAAATTGGGTAGTCTTGTGATTAGAACCACCCTTCTCATCTTAGGATTGGATAGCGTGGACATCATATTGGGAACTGATTGGTTATCCAGGCATCAGGCAGTATTGGATATTGCAGCAAGGGCCATTGAGATTCACTCCCCTGCTTACGGCGAGACTATTTTATATTTGCCTGATCAGGGTTGTACCCGTTCTTGTGCCTTCGTTATGATAGAATCCCCAGTTGAAAGAATCCCAGTAGTCTGTGACTACCCAGATGTTTTTCCGGATGAATTGCCAGGGATGCCACCTGATAGAGACATCGAGTTCGCAATCGAATTGCAACCCAGAACTGCTCCTATCTCCAAGAGACCCTATAGGATGCCTCCCGCAGAATTGGTAGAGCTGAAAAAGCAACTGCAAGAGTTGTTGGACAAGGGGTTCATTCGCCCAAGTACTTCACCTTGGGGATGCCCAACCTTGTTTGTAAAGAAGAAGGATGAAAGTCTGAGAATGTGTGTCGATTACCGCCCTCTCAATGCGGTGACCATCAAGAACAAGTACCCACTGCCCCGCATTGATGTTTTGTTCGATCAGTTGGTGGGAGCCAAGGTATTCTCCAAGATAGACCTTCGCTCGGGCTACCATCAGATCAAGATCCGTGCCAGTGATATTCCAAAGACGGCCTTCTCTACCCGATATGGGCTCTATGAATTTTTGGTGATGTCTTTTGGGCTGACCAATGCCCCGGCTTATTTCATGTACTTGATGAACTCAGTTTTCATGCCAGAGCTGGACAAATTCGTAGTGGTTTTCATTGATGATATCCTGGTCTATTCCAAAAATGAAGACGAGCATACTGAGCATCTGCACATCGTGCTTCAACGACTACGCGATCATCGTCTTTATGCTAAGTTGTCTAAATGTGAATTCTGGCTAAGGGAAATTAAATTCTTGGGTCACACAATTTCTCGGGATGGGATATCAGTTGATCCTGAGAAGGTACAAGAAGTAATGGATTGGAAACCTCCTACCACAGTGAGACAGATTCGGAGTTTTCTGGGTTTGGCACGGTATTATCGACGATTCATTCCGGATTTCTCTAGAATTGCCAAGCCAATGACTGAACTGTTGAAGAAGGGAGTCAAGTATAATTGGAGCCAAAAGTGTGAAGATGCCTTTCATACACTAAGGCAGCATTTGACAACAGCCCCAGTGCTAGCTCAACCTGATAACACCAAGCCCTTTGAAGTATATTGCGATGCTTCCGGTACTGGATTGGGATGCGTCTTAATGCAAGATAACAGAGTGATTGCTTATGCCTCCCGAGCACTCAGACCCCATGAGCAGAACTACCCTACACATGATCTGGAGTTAGCAGTCGTGGTTCATGCTCTCAAGATATGGAGACATTACTTGATGGGAGCTCACTGTAACATTTACACTGATCATAAGAGTCTTAAATACATTTTCACTCAGGCAGATCTTAACATGAGGCAGAGGAGTTGGTTAGAGTTAATCAAGGACTATGATTTGGAGGCGCATTACCATCCGGGCAAAGCCAATGTTGTGGCAGATGCCTTGAGCAGAAAGGCCCAGTGCAATTGTATGAGCATGGATGCAAGAGTTACCACCCTGTGTGATGAGTTGTGCAAGCTGAACCTGGAAGTTGTTTCTTCAGGTGCCTTAAGTTACATCTCGGTGGAGCCCACGTTACAAGAGCAAATAGTCAGGGCACAGATTGAAGACAAGGGTGTTCAGGTAATTAAGGAGATGATCAAGCAGAGAGCAGAAAAATACAAATGCTTCCGTCAGGACAGCAACGGAATTCTATGGTTTGCAGATCGATTGGTTGTTCCCAAGGACCCTGAGCTCAGAAAGAAGATATTGGATGAAGCTCACCTTTCAAAATTCTCCACGCACCCGGGCAGCAACAAGATGTATCATGATCTCAGACCCTTTTACTGGTGGACCAGAATGAAGAGAGAAATTGCCAAGTACATATCCGAATGTGACACCTTCCAGAGAATCAAGGCCAGTCATTTGAAGACAGCTGGCCCTATGCAACCCCTTCCCATACCATCTTGGAAATGGGAGGACATTTGCATGGACTTTATAGTGGGATTGCCCAATACCTCCCGACACCACGATTCCATTTGGGTCATTGTGGATAGATTGACCAAGACAGCTCACTTCTTGCCGGTGCACACCACCCATAGGACGGAGAAGTATGCGGAAATCTACATTGACCAGATAGTTCATTTGCATGGAATACCAAGGACTATAGTATCAGACAGAGGAGCACCATTCGTGGCACGATTTTGGGAGCAGTTGCAGGAATCACTTGGGACCCATGTAATACGAAGCTCAGCATACCATCCTCAAACAGATGGCCAGACCGAAAGGGTAAATCAGATTTTGGAAGACATGTTGAGGGCATGTGTGCTACACTACAGAAAGGATTGGAACAAGTGTCTTTCTTTGGCAGAATTCTCCTATAATAACAGTTACCAGTCTAGTTTGAAGATGGCACCTTTTGAAGCCTTGTATGGGAGAAGGCGTAGAACCCCGCTGAACTGGTCACAAGCTGGAGAGAGGGAAATATTTGGGCCAAATTTGGTACTTGAAGCAGAGGAAAAGGTCAGAGTCATTAAGAAGAACTTAGAAGCTGCTCAGGCCAGGCAAAAGAGCTATCATGATAAGAGGCGGAAGCCTCTACAGTTTGAAGCGGGAGATCATGTTTACCTTAAGGTGTCACCCATCAAAGGTGTCCAGAGATTTGGAATCAAGGGCAAGTTAGCTCCTCGCTACATTGGGCCCTACGAAATCAAGGAGACTTGTGGACCAGTAGCATATCAATTGAAGTTGCCACCACACATGTCAGCTGTTCATAATGTGTTCCATGTATCTCAGCTGCGGAAATGTGTCCGCTTACCAACTGAAGTGCTACCTGAACCAGAAATTGAGATAGAACCAGACTTGTCCTATCAAGAGTACACAGTCAAGGTATTGGATCAGAAAGAGAGATCAACGAGGGCAAGGTCGATCAAAATGTATAAGGTTCAGTGGAGTCACCATTCCGTAGAAGAAGCTACTTGGGAGACTGAGGATTTTCTACGCTCTCGCTTCCCCGACCTTCTGCCCAAAAGAGTCGGTATGTAACCCAAAACTCCCACCTGCCCTTTGAATACTAATATAAGAAAAACTTAGATGATAAGGGTAGTCTAAGTTGTGGATTTGACTTAAAAAGGACTTCCTTCTGAAGTCGCAAAGAGAATGACATTCGAAGAGCAGTTAACTAATGAAACTTGAATTAAAGAAGGAACAACACACCAACACACCTTCTCGGCACCCCTCCAGAGGACTCTACCTAAAATCTCGGGACGAGATTCCTTTAAGGGGGGAAGGTTGTAACACCCAAAGTGTTACCATGGCTATGGCACACCTATGCACTAATGACTATGATCACATGTGGAAGAAACTTAAGGAGAAGAGCATAAGAACCTTGGAGACCATGTGTTAACCAAGAAATATGAATACCAAAAGCATTACCCAAGCTTTTGTGCACTTATCACCTTGGACAAGAGTGGAGTAAACCCTAGACCCCTCTTGAACCCCTATCTCCTAAAACCATGGTTGAAGGGGGGAGGGATTAAGCAAATGTGCAAATCATGACCTAACCTTTGGCTAAAGTTAAGTAACATATTAATCAACAAATATAGATAGGAAACAATGCAAAAAGACCCCTTAAGAAACCCCAAATCCATTCCTTAAGTAGAGAGAGAGCTAGAGCTCTCTAATTCTCTCTAAGTCAAAATCTACACCTAATCTAAAGATCCACCGTGTTCACCTTGTAGATGGCACCAAAACCGCCTAAGTTCTATACCAAAAATGTGGCATACCACCTAAGGCACCCCCTGGAAAAAGTTGAGACCGAGCCCTTGACGTTTGACATGTCTTGGCATCACTTTTGTCGCGAAGTGGGCAGGGAGACAAGCCAGATTTGGCGTCCGCATATCTTCTGACCTAGGGCTTATCTTCCCTTGGAACTCACATACAAGAGATTGCCATAGGTGCCAGGAAGAGGTCTGCGCCGGATTTTTGACAAGATTCGCACGTATGCGATCTCAGCAAGCTTTTGAACATGGGCAGAAGAACACCTCCACGTGTTCGACGCGCTCTGCGCGCGCCAGAGCACGCCCGCGCCCGACCCCGCGCGCCACGCCAAGCCGCGCCCGCGTCGCCTGCGCGTGCCCGCGCCTATAAATCACCCTCAGGCGTCGACCGTACTCTTCCGCTCACGCTCGACCTCACCGGAGCCCGAAACCACCGGCGTTTGCCCCGTGCACGGCGTGCCCGCGACCACCCGAGCCCTGGCACCGTAGACCGACCAACAGAGCCCTTCCCAGCCGCGCCCGACCCTTGGAAGAGACTGTGCACGCCCCGGTGAAGCTCCCTGAGCAAGGAATCGGACTTTGCTTCGCCGGAGAAGCCAGTCCACGGTCGCCGGATTTCGCCCGACCGCCGGTGAACGTAGACCAGGTAATCCTCTGCTCCATTCTTCGATTCCTTGTGCACATAGCCTCTACGTCACCCAGTGGAGCTCATCGTGCCACTTGATTGAACCAGATCGCCGCGGTTTAGCCGGAACACCCGCCGCCGACGAGACCACCCTCCTGCGCACGTGGACAGGACGATTCCGGCCACCTCCGCCGTCGAGCCGTACACAGCTGTGACCGCCAGGACCTCCCGGAGCCAACCCCGCCCCTCGCCGGACCTCTCTCGCCGCCGGTAAGCCGCGCCGCCCTTTTCTTTTCCGCGGGTACTGTATAAACCTGGGGAGGGACCGCGGGGGAGAAGAAGAAAAGGCTAGGGGGTTTTGTGCATTGTCAGTGACTCAGAGGAATAGTAGCGCAGCGGTATAACTGAGAGGATTAGTTTAGAAAGAACCCAAGGTCTTCGGTGCAAAGTGGTTTTTCCAGGAAACCTTTTTATTAATCTGATTTAAATTCAAACAGAACTTGAATAATTCATATCTTCTGTTTTGTTCACCCAAATTGAGTCAAACCAATTATGCGAGACCTTAAATAATGTAAACTACTTAAGAAAAATATAAACCCCCTAAGTGTTACAGAAGACTTTAAGGTTTTGATTTAAATATTGATTTGGCCAAAAGCTAAATAATAGGAGGAAAAATAGTTGCACTGCTAGACTGAGGCTAAGAAAATTTGGAGAAGTACCTAATTACTTCTTAACCTGTTTAAAAATAATAAACCCCTCTGTATACCCAGGTTAGGTAGAGTTTACTATTTAAATCCTTTTAGCCTAAAGTTAGAGAAAATATTAATGGAGGTTTAAATAAAGAACCAGGGAGCACCCATATTTTTGTTAGTCTACTTATTCAGTATAGTTCACTAGAAAAATTTATTATACCCTGGTTTAGTATAAAATAATTGGGATACCTTTTATTTTAAGAAAACAAGGAAAACTTAGAAAACCCTAGAAAAATAACCCCAAGGTGAAAACACCCCAAACCTTGGGGTAATTAATGATTTGTTATTAAGAACATAGGAAAAATATGAAATCTGCTGTTTGACATTTTTTCAAATAACAAGGTAGTAGAAAGTGCCTTTTTGACATTAAACTTTAGAAAATCACAACTAAATAACCACCAATTGACCTTCTGTGATTTTTGGACAGAAGCATGTGATTACTGTTAGATACCAACAAAAATGACCCTTAGGACAGAACCCACTCCTAGTTAAGAGTTGTAGTGCAAAGTGACCCCCCTTTGCCCAACTTTTGTTATTTTTGTCCAAAGCATACTCTTTTTATTCTGGAGCTCAAATTCCTAGAACAGACTATAGTGACCAATGGTAACCCACTGTAATTTTTACAGAATTTTTGGAAAAAGTTAAACCACTGTTGTAGTTCAAACCCACACTAGAATTCATAATTAGAAAATGAAAAAGGGGAAATTAATAGTGAAAATTCGTGTCACCCTAACCCAACTAGCAAAACCCTTTTTAAATTGCCTATTGAAATATGTAAGGAAAATACAAATCCACTATGCTTATCCCTAACAAAACTCCAAACCTAAGTTGATAAGCATACACCACCAAGAGCCAAGTAAGACCAAGAAACCCTAAGTTACTAAACTAACTTAGTTTTCTTTTACTTAGCATAATGTTTACCAAATCCTGCATAATCATGGCATGCATATTCTTATTCATTGCATTCGATAGATTGCAACCTCGCTGACGGAGAGTACGTCCTCGTGCCGGAGCAAGGAGTTGCTCAGGAGGTAGCCCCGGATCCAGCTCCAGAGCCTGCACCAGAGGATCTGCCTGCCCCAGCTTTGGAAGGCAAGCCCCGGTTTTATGCATAACCTATTTATTATGTTATTTTACTACACTTAATGATTGTAGGATTGAATGTGCACTTAAGTGTAGGAGTTGTTTGAAACCCTAGTTGCATGATCCCAGGAATCCTTTTGTGATGGATACTAGTATGCTAGGTCGAGTAGTTGCTTTACTAATTAGGGATCTCGGTAGAAGTCGAGTGATTTTTCTAGCACTCGCGCGAGGTCAGGAATTTGTTGTACTCACTTTCATATCATAACGAGGTTGGTTTGTGGGCAACAATCCATGGGGATTGGTTGTCTACGGGATAAAAATTTGAATAAGGATTATGGTGTGGTACCATGAGTCAAGCGTTTGAACGTACTAAACATATGCCGAGAAATATGGTAAATCGGTAAGCCTAGTACCTGATTGAACCTGGCAGCAGATTGCCCTCCTCACGCGACCTGAGACGTGGTCTCCCATTCCGGTTATGGTGGGGAACAAGTGCGGTCACTGCACGACGGCGGTCGGGGTCAGTGAGGCATTGTACGCCAAAGCGATGAGCCCCTCTCTGCTGACGGGGAATCGATGGGGACGGTTGATGTGTGTGGGGACGGAGTGCCTCGCCATGTCGTGTGTTTAGGTTTACCTTGCAAGGTTAAAACTCGATTTGAATCGTCTGCTTCTCGCAGCTAATGAGACTGCTTGATCCATGCTGCTACATTGAGTAACAAGTGAAAATGTGATGAGGTGACAAAAGATGTTGATTGCTAAATTTTCTTGCTATCATGAATGAGTAGATAGTACACATCTAGTCTTAAGAGAGTCACACTAAAACTTGACAAAGCTAAAACTTGATTTACACACTCAGCTAGTGCCTTTGGCAACCAAACCCCACAGCCAAACAACTGCATGTCTAGAGGTAGAGGAGTAGACTCCTCACACCGGGTAAGTCTAGCTGAGTATTAGTATACTCAGCCTTGCTCGTGGCATAATTTTACAGGTTCTTTGGAGGACATGGTTGCTGGAGTGACTTGGCTGTCCATCTTGCCACCGGGTTGGACTGTCGAGTGGGACCCCGCCTCGGCTGAGGAGGAGCATGAGGAGTGATGGGACAGGCTTCCCCATCTCTCTGTTACTTATCGTTAGTTTTATTCCACTGCACTTCGAACAATGATGACTACTTTTGCTAAAGCTCCAATGATGATGTAATAAGTTAATACTCTTTAATGTATGGTTTTATGCATTATTGTATTTGCTCTGTGACTCACCATCAAGTGAGATTGTGGTACTTGATCCTGTCAGTGGCCTCGTCGGACTAGATCCGAGGGATTGACGGGTTATTCCCATTTAAGTGTGGTCTAGCCTTGGAGGCGGGACTTAGGCACTTAAGTTGGAATAATTCGGGCAGTTCCGCCACAGCCTTGACATCTGCAACAATGTCATCGGGAACAACTACACTGGGCCTTCTCATCAAGATTCACCCCGCGCGAATGGCTTTGTCCATGGCCTTGTCACGCTGGGCTTTCAGAGCGGCGCAATTGTCCTCTACAACTTTGGTAGCCAGTCGAGCGGCCTCTAGCTCCTAGGCGGCTGATCTCTTGGAGGCACGCAGATCTTTGATGATGGAGTCCTTGCTTGACACCAACTGCCTGAGCCACATGATCTCATCCTGGATACTTGCAGCTCATGACGATGATGATCTAGATCTATCATGGTAAAGCGGTGGCTCCTCTCCAAGATGGTTAGGGAGTTGCTGGCGTCACGATACAACCTATCCAGGTTATCGCGAGAGACTGCAAGTGCTCGTTTTTCCTCCTACAAATGAGAATCAACTCTTAAGCATCCATTAAGCAGTAAAAGCACGGCAGATCCAACTGAGTAAGCTTACCTCGTTAGCTACCCTTTCAGAGTCAAGCTGAGCGTTCAGAGAAGAATTCAAAGAATGTGCATCATCTAAAGAAGCAGAAACCCGAGCCAGGTCGATCTGACCTCGGGAATACTTCTCCTCAAGCTCAGAGTACCACCGGGTCGAGTCGGCTTGATGTCGAAGATGTTTCTCCTCAAGCTCAGAGTACCGTCGGGCCATATCTGACAAAAAGCAGTCGAAGAAGGATACACGGTTAAAAACAAATTAATCAATCATCCAAGGAAGAAACAAAGATACCAACCAGCATTTGACACTTTCAAATAAGCTATCTGCTTTTGAAGCAGCAACGGATTCCACTGCGTCAGAGATAGAGCTCCTTCCGGGATAGAGGCACCATGTGATCTCAATTGAGCAGACATCTCATCAACCAAAGCCTATTATTAAAAACAAATGAGTACAAAGAAAGTGATTTACCAGGAGGAATGACGGAACGAGAAGAGCTAAGTTACCTGAAGATTAGAAAAGAATGAAGGCAATCCCAAGTCATGAGAAGCCATGTTGTAGCTCGACGAAGGAAGGTCAACTGGAACAATCTGAAGAGCATCGTCGGGGGTTGATTTAGCTCCACTAGCAGATATCAGAATTCTGGCATCCGGCTCGCCGACCTCTAAGGTGACTCCCTCGCTCAAAGCTAAAGAAGTATGCATCGCTATCACTCCATCAGATCATGGTGGAGACGACCCGACGTGGACGTCCATGGAGGTGTGGGAAGGAGAGCTCGCTCGGACACCCTCAGGGGCTGGGTGGCAGCTTGCACTACCCATCGGAGCCAGATCACTACCAGCAACACCCTCGGGGGCTGGGTTGCAGCTTGCGCTACCCACCAGAGCCAGATCATTACCGGCGACACCCTCGGGGGCTGGGTAACCGCCAGCATCACCCTTGGGGGCTGGGTTTTCTGCAACAGCCACCTCTGAGGCTGAAGGATCCTCAGTCACCTCCATGTTAGTCAGGCAATCCTGACCAACCTCTTCACACCGAAGACTGCCTTCCAAAGTCGACGATGCACGAGATACCGCCCGGGATACCTCTAATCCCACATCTAGAGCGTCAGAGCAAACATTCATCATATCATCAACAGTCGGTTCCAACAACATATCTTCATGAATGACATCCTCAAGGGCCTGATCAAAATCTGTTATGGATAAATCTTGAAGGCTAACAAGAGCAGACAGAGCTGGAGAAGGAATATCACTATCCCCCCTACTACCTCTGTAACGCCGACTATTCTTGCGAATTAGCGGAACTTCTTCTTCCTCTTCTTCGTCCTCGTCACAAATGCGGATAATAGATGGTGCAGGATCACACCCATTGGGGTCAGCTTCAACAGGATCACACCCATTGGGATCAGCTGGCGCACGGATACACTCGTTGGGGTCAGTTGGTGCAAGATTACACCCATTGGGTTCAGTTTCAACAGGATCACACCCATTGGGGTCAGCTGGTGCACGGTCACACCCATTGGGGTCAGCTTCAGCAGGCACACCACTAGTGGGGTCAACTTCAGTAAAAACCTCTGTTGGTACTTCTTCGCAAATAGGAGCAGAAGGTCCAGCATCCTGGTCCAAGCATGATAGCCGTCGAAGCCGTTTCTTTTTCTTCTTCTCCTCAGCAGGCGCAGTTGGGCGGCTGACTTGGCGAAGACGCTTTAGGCAAGTACCCACAAGCTTTTGGGTGTCCACTGTGTTGACAGTCTCTGGTATAACCACAACAGCCATTTGTTTGAGCAGGGGCCGAGTCAGAAGATTCTCCAGCCAACATATCAAGTACAACATTTATTTCTGCATCATCTGGACTCGCTGGCATCTCAAAATGAACTTGCCTCTCATCATTGGGAAGATCACAAAGAGAAGCAACCAACACTTCAATATCTTCAGGAGAGGGTCGCACTCTAAGACCCAGACCACTATCACCAGCGGGAGGATTGGACACGAAACTGAAAAATGACTTAGGAGGTGGTAGATTCCAAGCAGAATAGGCAATAGGAGCACCAACATTTGATACTTTGCCTCTCAAGATCATGTCTAGCCGGCTCACGAAGTCCTCATCAGGAATTCTTCTATTACTAACCCGAGTCGAGTCGGTAACACCACTATACAAGTAAGCTAGGTATGCTCTGTCCTTCAAGGGCTGAATATTCTTAAAAACAAAGTCAGCAACCACAACCTCGGCGGTCAGACCTCTCTCCTTCAGCAGACAGATTTCAGCAAGCAGAACCCTAGATTCTGTTACTTCCAAGGCAGTAGGAGACTCAATCCAACTTGGAATGCGCACATCTAGCTGTCTCCCCGACCGAGTGGGGAGGGACTTGCCGTGGTTTTCCACAATAAACCACTCTAGGCGCCACCCCTTAATGTTGTCCTTAAGTGGGATGTCAAGGTATTCTGTTTTCCTCCCGCGGCGCATCTCCAAACTCGCACCACCCACGAGTTGGTGCTGACCCCCAGCCATCCTAGGTCGACAGTGATATAGATACTTCCATAAATCGAAGTGGGGAAGAATTTCGAGGTAGGCCTCACACAGATGAACAAAGATAGAAATTTACAAAATGGGATTGGGATTCAGATGAGTCAGGTTCAGATTATAAAAGTCAAGGAGACCACAGAATAAAGGAGAAATGGGAAGAGCAAGGCCGCGGATAAGAAAAGGAACATAGACAACGGACTCGTGGGTATCTTCTGTTGGAACAGTGACCCCACGACAAATCCACCAAGAACAAAGCTCCTTCGGAGGAAGAACTCCAACATCGACAAGGTGGAGCAGATCTGATTCAGAGACAACAGACATATGGTTACCTGCAAAGGGCAACTGGCTGTTGGGGTCGATGGGAGGGATCACTACCGCAACAGAATTCTGTTTCTTTCGCTTGGGCGCCATCGCAATCTCGTCGGCGGATTGAACGGAAGCGAAACCAGAGGAAAACAGAGGAATGTTGAGGCAGAAAGGTGAAGTTAGGGCTAAGAATGCAGAGGCGTGCAACGACGTGATATAAATGGGGTTTTCCAGGGTTGGGCACCGTTTATAAAAGTGCTAAATCATCACTCGGGAAAAACAAGGTTTCCTGGCATAACTCGGCAGTTACCTCTAAAGCGCTGATGTGGCCCAGCATAACTCGGATGTTACCTCTAAAACATCGACGTGGCCCAGCATAACTCGGTTGTTACCTCTAAAAACACCGATGTACCTAGAGTAACTCGGTTGTTGCCTCTAAGACGCCAACGTTGCCAAGCACCACTTGGCTGTTACCTCTAAAACGCCAACGTTGCCCAGTGTGACTCGGTTGTTACCACTAAAACACCGACATGGTCCAGAGAAGCTCGACATTTACTTCTAAAAGACGCCGACAATGCCTGCCATAACTCAGCCGTTTTCTTCATGTAAATGCCGGCAGAACCAAATACGTCTCAGCAATTACCAGTCATTACTCGGGTGTTATGTCTAAGAACAACGACAACGCTGGGCATGAATACAAGCTATCGATTGACTATAAAAGAACGATGGAAAAGCAAAGGAGATACTCAGAACAAGCTGGATTGTTCTTCAATATATTAAGAAGGGAAGTTCTTCCACAAACTCAAAGACCAACTCATTATGAGCCAGCCTTCTTTCCCTTTTTCGCTACATTACACTACTACATCACTACACTACTTACACTACTAACTACTACTACATTATTCCACTATTACTAATACTACTTCTACTACTACTTATCTATACTAATATTTAAACCAGTGGCGCTTTGCCACTGGCCTTGCTGTTGCCGCTGTCACCCTTGCTGTTGCCGCTGTCACCCTTGCCGCTGTCGCCTCCAGCGCTGCCGTCGCCTTCGTCGTTTCCATCACCACCGCTCCCCTCCTCGGATGAGTCGGAGGAGTTCTCCTCGTCCGAGGAGATCTCCGACTCATCCGAGCCCTCGAGCTCGGAGCGCTCGACGGCCCGGATGTATGTCCACACCTCGGCAGCGATCCCCTGGGAATCATTTGAGTCATCAGACGATACCGGGGGAGAGGCGTAGACCGGCGACCCCTCGGACTCGGAGGAGAACTCCTCCTCCGAGTACTCGGAGTCACCGAAGTCCTCCGAGGGGGACTTGGCTCGCGCTTCCGCTTGTCGCCGGAGTGGTGCGATGAACTTCCTCCCTTCTTGTTCTTGCCCATAGTTGATTGGAAGAGAAGAGAAAAGTGGAGAATAAGCAAAAAACGGCTGGGAGATGTGTGAAGACACCAGTGAAGCAGGCAGGCTATTTATAGAGGCGGGAGGCAACCGCTCATCTCCTACCACGGTCACTGAACAGTCGCAAATGTTCAATAAGCCATTCAAATTGTCTGCAAACAAGTCAGGCGACAGACACCGTTTCACGTAACACGACACCATTGGGACTGAGGTCAACTGCTTGGACGATATGATTACACCCCATGGTCACGTCAAGTTACTACTCAAGGGCAATTTGCTAAACGCTCAGCGCACCAAGCCGTCCCTTGGCTACACCCATTGGGGGGATGTCCAGGAATTTTCATTAGATTTTCCCAAGCAGTCACATCCATACAGTATACGCAATGAATGTATCAAGACAGAAGGAAGATATCGATAGAGATCGGAGGAAAGCCAAATATAGTTACTGAAGTACAAGTCTAATCAACAGAAGCATTGAAGCGCAAAGCAAAATGAAGACTAGCCAAGAGCCATCTACCGGACATCCAATCTGTCGCCGATCAAATAAATTTCAAACCTAACAGGACATGGGTAGACCATGTTGCTGATCTCAAAGGCAAGAATTAAAGACAACAGGCTAATCTCTAAAAGCATAAGCTAATGATATAATGCCAAATTCTAAGGCATGAGAAGAAGACCTTTGAGAGGATTATTTTCAGTAATCCACTCAAAGCTCACCCAATGGGTTCTCAACCCCGAAGACAGAATGTTAATTTCTAAAGCATGGAACGACGATGAAATGTTGATTTCTAAAGCATGGGACGAAGATGAACCAACGACTTCTAAAAAGCAGGAGATAAAGACCTTTGAGTGGATTATTTTCAGTAATCCACTCAAAGCTCGGGGGCTACACCCATTGGGTGCACCTCCGGTGCACCCAATGAATCTTCAACCCCTAAAGACGAAATGCTGATCTCTAAAGCATAAGCTGGTGACCAAGCACTAATCTCTGAAATATAAAGCAAAGACCACAGAAAGAGCCGAAGAATATAACAAAAGTTTGTTTTTACCGGACCGATCAAAGTTCAGAAGCAACGACTTGACAAGTGTACTATCAAAGCATCCACGGTCTAAAATCAAAACCGCAAGCTGGACCTAGAATCTTTGGGCCGATTGTTTCAAAATCAACTCAAAGGTTGGGGGCTTGTGGGGGATAGATATCCCCTGGGTCCACTAGAAGGCTGGAAGGCCTCGCGAAAGACTCTGGGCCCATTATTTCGCAAGGCCACTCCTTCGTGGGCCAGGGGAGGAATCAATGGCAGAATGGATCGACGCAAGATTGGATCAACTCGAGCCCAGGTGGCTCAATGGATTTAAACGTTATCCGCATCATTGATCCGACTCTCCCGCGCAGCACCCTCAGACATCGGAACTGAACGAGGATAAGTCGGAAGGATAATAGGGAGATAAGTTCAGTCGGTTCACTATTACTCAGGAGCACATAGTTATCATACCCTCATGTAATGCCCCACGGTCGAGTATATAAGGCCCAGGGGCACCCCATCAAACGACATGTCACTCATTAGCCATCTACTCAATTCTCTAGCATCCTTCATACTAGAGAATCCCCTTGTAACCCACCACATAAAGATCCACACCAGGAAGTAGGGTATTACGCCTCTCTAAGCGACCCGAACCTATAGAAAATTGTCTAGTGTCTCTCGTACGCTCAGCACGAACCATTGAGCTACAGTCGGTTACACCGTCCTACCCAAAAGCACCTCGAGGAGTAACCCCGGGTGTGCAGTCGGGTCCCAAACATCGACACCATCAACCCCCCTCTTGTCCAGTTGTTCACACACTCGAGGGTGCCACCAAGATGAACGTGGAGGAAAAACAAAGAGAGTGAGAGGGGAGGCTGGGGGTCGGTCCTTGCTAATGTGGACAATTGGGGGTCAGATGGTTGTCGGGTGTGGTCTCTAGGGCGTGGCGGAGCACTTCAGACGTTCGGCTGGCGTGATGGGGTCACGATTTGATGCCAATTGCTGGCCGGAGCAATCTGTTTCCGTCGGGCTGCCCTGTGCCGGGGGCAGGGAACTCCGCTGCTCGATTGGAGGTAATGTGTTGCATACTATATTTGCTTTCATGTCCGCTGTGTATTGCACTTACCAGATTAAATCTTCGAAGCTCTAAATCATATTCTGGGGAGTCGACAAATATAGTATGCGACACATTACCTCCAATTGAACAGCGAAGTTCTCTGCCCCCGGCACAGGGCAGCCCGATAGAAACAAATTGCTCCGGCCAGCAATTGGCATCAAATCGAGACCCCATCACGCCAGCCGATGGTCTGAAATGCTCCGCCACACCCTAGAGACCACACCTGACAACCATCTGACCCCCAATTGCCCACATTAGCAAGGACCGACCCCCCAGCCACCCCTCTCACTCTCTTCGTTTTTCCTCCGCGTTCATCTTGGTGGCGCCCTCGAGTGTGTGAACAGCTGGATGAGAGGGGGGTTGACGGGTACTTTTATAGAGCAGGGGAAGGAGTCTGCGCCGAGGAGGTCGGTAGGTGGGCGGCGCAGAAACCGGCTTCAATTACGAGGACGACGGCGACGATTTCGTTGAGCCGCGGACTTGGGGAAGGGATGAGTCTGATCGGTTGGGCCCACAAGTAAGTGACCAGAGTCAGTCATGGTTCCTAGGAGGAGGGCTGACATTTCAGCCCCATCTGTCAATGAGACACAAGGAGAGGAGGAGCTGGGCTGGTGCGCGGGTTGAAGGGGGAAATGGGCCAGAAGTTTGACGGTTGGCCCGGTTGCACAGTTCTTTTTTATTCTATTTCAGATCCTTTTCTATTTGTTCAAATTATAATATTCGAATTTCAAACTTGATTTGCAGATTGTTCACTAATTATATTGCACAATTAAAAGTGCCACTTTTGGAGATATATTTATATATTTTTTCTTTATATTTTATACCCTTTCCCCTTTTTTTCTTTTTTTCCATTTCTATTTCAAACCCTAATCTCCTTTTGGGTTCCAATTCAATTTTCTTATTAGTATATTTTGATTAATAGTGTTGCTATTATTATTATATGCACAACAAACAAAACTCCAATATGATGCACAAGTTGACATTAGTCATTTAGTCCCTTTAAATGTGGTTGTTCACATGCTTAGTTAAATTGAAACAAAGCAATAGGATAATTATCTCCATTACCATGGTTTACAAATTTGGGTATTACAGCGTGGCACTCCCCCCACACCCCTAGCCTACGCCCCCATGGTGGCACCCAACGTTCAGCGCAACGAGGCCCTACCGTCCGACAAGCTCCCCCCGACGTGTTTCCACCCCCGGCCAAGCTCGCCCATGTCCCTGTGTTGCGAGCTTACAAGCTAGAGGTGGGAGAAGCCATAACCACATTAGATCCCACTCCTTTGATTCGTTGTGGCAGAGCTCTGTGTGGCCCTCTATGTGGCAAGTTTTTGACCAATAGAGATGTGACATGTCGTATTAATTCTGAGAATCACTAAATACACATTAACCTTTATGTTATACGTCTGATTTATTCCGTTCTAGTCGCGTTAGCTTTGTAATAATATTGTACACACGTTAAAAATATTGTTTTATCATTTCACATATTTTAAATAATTTATTAAATGATTGTTTGCCTAATGTTTATTAAATTAGCATTCCAATTAAGTCTAATTTATAGTTTTCAACTTGTGCTTTTACAAATAAACATTGACATGGTTAATATTAACTTAAATATTTTTTATTAACACTTATTTAGTATAAAGACGTTATCTGTTAGTGATTCTCGTGTCATCGTGCTGTCCATGTGTTAGGATTTAGGGTTTAGGGGTTGTTTACTCGTTTTTGCTCATTGTCGTGTGTGTCGTTTTGTGTGACGTCCGCGCACTGTTTCGCGCGTCATCGCGTGTCATTCGCATGTGTCACACGTGCCATATTAAATTGTTCGCTTATAATCACTCATGGCAATTAATTAACTATTTGTTTAATTGTCTACTAATAAAATAGTAAGTTAGTTAAAACTAAGTAGTAGTTTTAATTTACATTTGATAAATGTCAATTAATATAATTATGTTGAATTAAATGTTCTAACTAATACTTGCTTAGCATAAACGTGATATCTTCCCGATCAAAGCTTCCATTTCAATGTTTCTTTTTCTTATGTGACCATAGAAATGTTCTCTATTTTTATATTGCACATTTTTATAATATTTTCTCTTGTATGGCGCAATGTTCCTATATATGTATATGTTTGTTTGCCTGTGCTTGTTTGTGTTCGATGCATGCACAAATAGAACATGATCCATTCCCAAGCTTCAATAAAACAACAATCAAGCTTGGATGACCAAGAGATCAAGCTCTTCAAGGTCTACAATGTTGAAGACCCTAAGCATCTGTTTGGTGAAGGAAAGTGTCCTCTGACCTATTATTTCCTAAGCACATGAATTAATATTTCCGCATAACATGATTCAAATCCAAGGATTGACTAGCTTTCTACTGGTTCTTGATTAACTTTTGGGTTGGGCTATTATGATTAGCTTTAAGCTAGTGCTCCACTTTAATTAATGAACACGATGAGATTACTTTGTTATACGATGATTTTACTCTAGATATTATTACAAACTTGTGGCATCCTGAGTACTTCTCCGTAAGGACCGATTCGTTGAGAGACCATTCGAGAAAATAGTGCAGCCATGAGGGTGAAATGGGGCGCCCTTGGTTAATTAATTAGAGGAACTAGAGGTGTAGTTGCTTCACTGTCGAGCCGTAAATGGGGTCCCCCAAGGTTATTTTGTTTTGCTTTTTGTTAGTGACCCCTATGGGCAGAGGTAATGTGTTTATCAAACTGAAGAAACCTAACGGGTGGCTATGACCTTTAAGAAATCTTTGTAAAGGCTACATAGTGAAACCTTGCTAGGTCACCTCAGAAGTGATCAATGGGGAGGCTAGAACCCTGGGCATAAAGGGAATCACGGATCATGGGTAAAGTGTGTTACCTTTGCAGAGTCGTGCTTACTATTAAGAGAGGCCTTGGGAACCTCTTTGATTAGAGATACAATGAATTGTGGTTTTGATTATGATGAACATGAATACATGTATTGATATTTCCTCTATGAGGTGATATCTCAAGGGCAAATAACTTGGGGTTAATCGTAAAAATTGGCTTATACTAAAGCTAAAACTTGATGTATTAAAAGTAGCCACTTGAGCTTAACTCCACATAAAGCTAGTCCACCTCAGCCAAACGGGGCATTTGCTGAGTACGTTGATGTGTACTCTCTCTTGCTTTTATACAAACATCAAGTTGCCCTTGGTGCAACATATGCTTAGGTAAAGAAGAAGAAGAAGAAGGTGTCGAGGAGGATTTTTAGGAGTTCCAGGACTTCAATGAGTTCAAGAATTTGGCTAGCGACCTCCCACAGTTAGCTGCATGTGGTCGGTTTATTTACATTGACTACATTTCTATTATGTGCACTTTGATACATATTATGTTTATGACTCATGTCTGTAATAATAATACTTATTCTTTATGATTATTCGAGGCATTGTGCAATGATGAGTCATTTATGTAATTGATGTGTACTTGAGTTCTGATCCTGGCATGTACATGGTCCGCATTCGGTTTGTCTTCTAAAACCGGGTATGACATGGTGTTAGGATGTTTTCCTGACTGGGCTGGCAGAGAATTCTCGTGATTACCAATGGTAAACCACTCGATATGTCACCCTCTATTATTGTCCTTGAGGGAGGATGTCGAGGTATACTGAACTTCGGCCACGACGTTACTCAAGACTTGCACAACCAACTACTTGTAGCAATCCATCCCTCAAGTCATGCTTACAATGGTACATATACATCCATAAACCAAAATGTTGAACAATTTCAAGGAATTCATCGCATACATGGATGAAAATGGCAATTTGAAGTATTGAATTGGGATTTAAATGTGTAAGATCAATGGAGTATATATCAAGGAGGCCACATACAAATGAGCAGATAGGTAAACCTAATCTGCAAACAAAGAACAAAGCAAAAACCATTGACTCAAGAGTATCTTCAGTAGGGGTTTCTTCCCCTTCCTAGCTCTTCCATCCTCGTAATTCCTTCAGAGGAAGAGCACCCATTTGAACTAGTTGAAGGAGGTCTCATTCAAAGATAGTTGACTTATGGAAAGCAAAATAAGGATTTGGGATCCATGAGTTCTCATCCTATGAAAGAAATTCGTTGTTGTTCCCTCGCTCGCTTATAGTCTTCTTCTTAGGGGCCATTATTGATGGAGCAACCACAGAAATTGAATCTAGAAGTGGTTGAATTGGGATCTAGAAGTTAGTAATGGTGGCAGTGCTAAAAATGAATAAACATGGAAATGAAAGGGTTACCAAGTAAAAGGAACAACTAGGGTTTGGACTTCCTTAAATCTAGATGATGCCAAAGGCAACATATCTGTTTGTGGCTAGAAAAGTTGGCAGTCTAGAAAGTTCAGTCAGAAACACTTTGGGTCGTGACATTGGATAATCATCAGAGGCCCAGTCAAAAACACATTTAATCAGTCTTCAACATTTCAAACGCAAACAACAAAGGTAGATGATCAAGATGCCACAAACTCAAATGGACATTGAAACTTCCAATTTATTCATATAAAGGTGGATTACAAAATTGGTCCTAGTCAAGAACCAAGAATTACTGAAAGGATCATGATGTCCAAGAGGGGGTGAATTTGGCTTTTCTAAAATTCTTGTAAAAGATTAAACCCTAACCACAAGGCCAACTTCACCCAACAAACTAGCTAAATCAAATGAAGTTAAGGACTCTAGAATAACCCTGAGCAATCATGACATATACTAAGAATGTAAGTGCTCAAAAGAAAATTGCTCACATTAAATGTAGAAAGTAAAGCAAAGGGTTTATATGACTCCTTCGATTTTTCCCATGGTATTGAAGAGTCAGCACTCTCCACTAGTCCTCGTTGGAGCACCCGCGCAAGGGTATAGCTCCCCCTTAGTCCTCGCAAGAACTACATACTCAATACGAGTTGATTCTTCGCCTCACCAGCGTGGTGAATCTCTCACAGCCATCTACAACTTTGAGCCGGGTCACCAACAAGTCCTCTAGGGTGATCACCAAGCTCCAATCTGCACCTAGCCATCTAGGTGACGCCGATCACCAAGAGTAACAAGCTCTAGACTTTCACTTGACCAAGACGAGTCTAATGCGAGTGGTGTGTGCTCTAGGTGACTCTCTTTTGTGCTAATGAGGTCCTAATGGGGGGATTATGATTTTGATAAAACACCTCACCATTGCAATGGTATTGCGAGCTCTTGCAATGAATTCTATGGTGTTGGGGAGGCAAGAAATTGAATGTCGCAGTTGGAGGGGGTACAAATAGCCACCAACCCAAAACTAATTGTTACTGTTATATAGTCGGCGAGTGCACCAGACCATTTTGGTGTGCCACCTGTGTGCCATCGAACCTCTAGGTGACTGAAAGGGAAATGTGCCCTTGGGCCATTTCTATAAATGTTTTGGTGATTAGAAGCTCAACACATATTGTTTTGTGCTAAGTGAAAAAAGATGCAAATGGAAATGCAAGGTATGATTCTAGCCTTAGTAAATTGTTTTTGGTACTAACATTATTCTACTAAGTTCTAGGAACCTTGTCAAAATGTGAGAAAATGGATTGGAGAAGTTTAGTTAAGTCCAGCCAGACTTGCACCAGCCTGCGGTGCACCAGACTGTCAGGTGTGCACCGGACTGTATCCGGTGCTCAAGCTGGCGTGCTTGACGAACAGGTCGCACTCGGGAAAACTCAGCACGCCGCGACTATAATTCACCGGACATTCCGGTGTGCACCGGACTATCCGGTGAGTCAGCCGCGCCCACGTCAACGGTCGGCTGCGCGATCAGTGGGGACACATGGACTTCAGCAACGGTCGGAAGGTCACACCGAACTGTCCGGTGTGCCACGAGGGTCGTGGCTGCAATGGTCGGCTTCGCCAGAAAAGCAAGGAAATCATGCACTGTTCATTGTCCGGTGGTGCACTAGACTATCCAGTGCGCCCATGGATAGAAGGCAACTATGGCCTTCCAAATGGAGCTCCAACGGCTCCTATCTGCCTTGGGGGCTATAAAAGGGTCCCCTAGGCGTATGGAACAGAACACCAAGCACCTCTTGAACATCCTAAGACATCGAGACTTCGCATTCATGCATCTAGTTCACTGTGATAGAGATTCGAGCACTTTGCTTAGTTGTAACTCCGTTGTGCTCCTTTCGTGTGCTCGTTCTTGTCTTGTGTGCGTGTTGGTGCTACAACTCTCGCTCTTGTGTGTGTTGCTATTCCCTCCTTACTCCTGTGCTCATTCGAGATCTTTTGTGTAAGGTGTGAGAGACTCCAAAGTGTGGAGATTCCACACAAAGGGATATTGTTGAGATAAAGAGAACCGTGGTATTCAAGTTGATCGTTGGATCACTTGAACAGGGTTGAGTGCAACACTCATCCGTTGACCGTTGGGACGCCACAACATGGAGTAAGCAAGTATTCTACTTGACCGAACCACGGGATAAAAATCGTTGTGTCACTTGACTTTATTCTTGTGCGATTCTCTCCACCTCCATTCACTTCACTTGCATAATTGCTCAAAGTTTAATACTAACTCTGTGAAGAGCAATTAAGTGAAGAAGTTTACTCCGCTAGCACTCCTCTCTTGAACTTGGCTTTAGCTTTCACTAATCCATATTATTCCAAGTTTGTTTTGTTAAGCTATTTTTATAGGATCACCTAGTAACCCCCTCTAGGTGCCCTAAGTGACGTCATTCAACAACTAGTTCTTCTAACTAGCCATTTCAAGAGAAGGTCTGGTCTGCTAGGGGCCTCACCAGACCGGTCGTGTGTGTCATGACGAGCAAGGAACAACCTTAGCCTTCTCTGGTAACTCAGTTCGTGCCCATTTCTAGGCCGGGCACAGGAAAGGGCTCTCTAGTAACTCGGTCCGGTGCACGGGACCGGTTACAACAAGAGACCCTACAATTATTTCTAAGTGTGTTTTTCAAATTGGTTTTCACTCTGATCTTTTTATGGGCCTATGTGAGATACCTAACACTAGTTTTATACAAGTGTACACTACACGAGACAAGCCTAGGTCAAGTTTCTTATCCAAAACCCCTATTTATAGTATGGCTAAAATTTAAATAACAGGTCCTATCTCTATACTAAGTCTTTGATAACTCCATCAACACTTAGAACAAATAGCGCTTGACCTTTTGAGTGTCCTTCTTTAGCCATTTCATCAATTTCCATCGCTTGGGGTGTTTTCACTTGTTGAGGCCCAATTCCTTGCATTGTGATTTAACTTAATGTATCACTACAAACAACATGTTAGTCACAATAATCTTCTGTTGTCAATAATCATCAAAATCAACTAGGGGCCTAAATGCTTTCAATCTCCCCCTTTTTGGTGATTGATGACAACATGTCCAAAGTGTTTGAGAAGTTGGTTTTGAAATTTGTAAATTTTTAAAGATTGTAAGTGATATTCACAAAATTGACAATAGTAAGTCATGTATGAGATATGTGAATTTAATAAGCACACATACATGACATGGGACCTATTCAAAATATAAAAATGAAATTCATGAACAAGTATAGTATGAAAAGTGTATGAAGAGTGTGAGAAACTATAGCAAACCACATAAGTCAACAAAAGCATGAGAACATAATATTAAATCACATAGGACCTATTCAGAGTATAAGAATGAAATGCATGAACAAGTATAGTATGACAAGTGTATGAAGAGAGTGAGAAACTATAGAAAAACACATAAGTCACCAAAAGCATGAGAGCATAATATTATACATAAGCAAAGTGGCAAACAAAAGCTAGGAGACACAAGAAAGTAGCAAATGGAGAGTAGCACACTAGCTCTCATACACTCCTCTCTCTCCCTCTTTGGCACCAAGCACCAAAAGGCATGCCCTAACCTAAGGATCCTGTGGAGCTGTATCGACAGGCACAATAGTGGGAGAAGCCTCGAACTCTAAGAGGTCAAAGTTATAGTTTAGTCTATGATCTGCTATAGAAACTATAGTAGGTGCTGACTCAGAAGCTAGAACACTGGCTAAAGTGTCACACCCGGTTCTGGGGGCAAAACTGAGTGCATAGCATATGTGGGCTAGGATCAATTTCCCACACATATGTTGACGTCACAAGTGTAATATATCAATAGACAATGTAATAAAGGCGTAAAGAGAGTAGAGTACTTTATTATATCATCTGAATCATTGTATCTTTAACAAGTATCAAAATCAAAGTAAGGCAGAATTAAATATGGGCACTCTTCCACAGGAAGGTGACTGGCGCATTGTTAGACTTAAAACTCATCATCATCATCAGCGAAGTCTTCAGCATCACCCTCTGATCAAAATATTAGCAAGGGTGAGCTCAATTATGGTCGCGGCTCAGCAAGTGGAGGAAAATTAATGCAAGCTAACAAGGTAGGCTATGGATAAGCGGTAAGCATTTTAGTTTGTCAATATTTCATTAGCAACACCAGTATTACTAAGAAGTGTGTATCCCAAATATCCCAATTAATCAAAGATATAAGAATATATCAAAAGCACTTAAGTGAAACCACTTAAGCAAACCATTGGTAGATCATCAGATCTCGATTTATTGTCCATCTTTAAGTTCAATTATCATGTGAGGGTTCAGGTTGCTCTTAACCGTGAGCACGACTGACATATTAGTTCTACACTCTGTAGAGGTGGTACAACTTTACCCACAAGCCATGTATCCCATCCAGCCTGGGTTGATCAGACCCATAAACACTGCCGAGGTGAATGGCTAGGGATCCATTATGAGGCTTTCACAAAATATTATTAGTACAAAGCCACCCGCTAAGGTTTCCATGTCAGTATTGATGGCCCACTGGTGAGGTAACTTAGCCAAGACTATCAGCCCATGTTAACTTGAGCTGCCACCAAACCACTGCCGCCGCCTCTTGCCCATCTTTTAGGTAGGGTTGCTAAGCACTAAGTCTATAGAGCTAATTACCAAATCCAGAGCCATGATAGCACTCGTGGTTGCACTGTTATCCTGGGTGGTCACTCCATGTTCCATTTAACACAAAATGTTCTTGTTTAACCATCAGGTTAACAACATAAATAAACCTCATTTCCAGAACATAGTATCATTAAAAGAGTGACATCATATTCATCAAGTTGAGCAATAGAAAAATTGCTAAGCAAAGCATTTATCCCACGGTAATTCAAGGAATAGGGTTGGTAATTCTAGGAAATCCTTATTTAGGCAAATCCCGTCAAATTATACAATATATCCAAAAAAGTAAACATTATTATATGCCTTACTTGGGTACAAATAGAATATGCAGAGGGAGAATCCACTTACCTTGCTCGAAAGTGTCCTGTGGGTCGTCCTCGAACGAGTTTGGTTCGTCTACCTCACAGTCAACTTCTAGCATCGATTTACGTATCATACATAGAAAAAGAATACGTACGCCAAATAAATAAACATACACCATTACTAGGGTAATCATTCACCATTACATACACATTCATATATCACACTAATTATACTCATAAATACATCTTAAAGCGTAAGTACTTATTAATCATTATGACTATTACCGCGAGTCATTATTGGTGCAAATATGAGTCAGTGATTACGACACTAGTTTTATCTAGTAAAATATAGATAAACATGTATTAACAATCTTTATGGAAAATAATTGCTAATTATTTTCTTTATTACTAATAATAGACTTTTAAGTTTTATCCCTTTTATTTCTAAATAGAAATTATACATATAGCTAAAAATTGTTTATTTATAATTCTTCTAACATTAATATTCTAAGAATTAATGTAAATTACTAATTAGACTTTTAGTAACATAATCATGGTTATTGTGACATAAACAAGTATTTTACTAATTCTAAGTAATTAAGTGCTATACTTATGAACACATTTATTCTGACTAGTAAAAATCTATTTTCATCTGACCGAAAATACGTGGCCTTGTATTTTCTTATACTTTCTTATATCAATGAAATCATACTTAAAACACTACTAACAATTATCGTTCATGTTCTAAAGAGAGATTAATCGTAATCGTCTCTAGTATAAAAATCACCAAGTTAGTGATAATATGACCTAGGAAAGCGACTTCCTTTAGCCAAAAATCACACTTCGAAAATTTCGCATACAACTAATTGTCGCGAAGCTTCTGTAGAACTAATCTCAGATGATCTTCATGTGCTTCTTCATTCTGAGAGTATACTAGTATGTCTTCAATGAATACTACCACAAACTAGTCAAGGTATTCCATGAATACTTTATTCATCAAGTCCATAAAGTAAGCTGGTGCATTAGTCAGTCCAAAAGACATGACTAGAAACACATATAGTCCATATCTTGTAGTGAAAGCTGTTTTAGGTATATCTTCAGTCCGAATCTTCAACTGATGATAGCCTGATCTTAGATATATCTTTGAGAATACTATAGCTCCTCTCATCTGACCAAACAAATCTTCAATCCGAGGTAACGGGTACTTATTCTTAATCGTTACTCCGTTCAAACTTCTATAGTCCACACACATTCTTCTTGAACCATCTTTCTTGTTCACGAATAGAACTGGGGCTCCCCATGGTGATGAACTGGGGCAAAAAACCTTTTTCTACTAATTCCTCTATTTGTTTCTTCAGTTCAATTAAATCTTTGACATCCATTCGATAAGCTCTTTTCGAAATTGGTGCGGTTCCGAGTAATAGTTCAATAGAAAACTCTATATCACGATCAGGTGGCATACCTGGTAATTCCTCCGGAAATACGTCTGGGTATTCGCACACTATCCTGATGTGCTCTAAAGATTTCTCTTCCAACTGATTTACCATTGTCTCTGCTGTTGTTGGCATACTGACATTGACTTCAATTCTTTCTCTTTGTGGACTGGTTAATGTAACCATCCTCTTAGCACAAGATATCACTCCATCATACTTGGTCAAGTAGTCTATTCCAAGTATCACATCGATTCCACTTGACTCCAAAATTATCATCTCTACTAGAAAGCTTAGGCCTCTAATTTCAATCTTAGTTTGAGGGCGTGAGTGAGTAGCTCTAAGTTCACCTCCTGGTGATCGAATTAATAGTTTCTTCTTCAGGGGATAGTTTGGTATATTATGTTTTTCCACGAACGACTTTGTTATGAAGGAATGAGATGCTCCAGAATCAAATAAAACTGATGCAGGTATGGAGTTAATAAGAAACATACCATACACCATGTCGGCATCCTCAGGAACTGATTCCGCTGTCACATGGTTGACTCTTCCTCTACTCTAGTTCTGTGGAGTCTTGTTCTATGCAGATCCACGAGAAGGTGTGTTTTGATCAGTCCTCTGGTCGCTGTTCTTCTGGGGTGTCTGTGGGTTACGCCTGGGGCATTTGTTGGCATAGTGGCCAAGTTCGCCACACTTGAAACAACCATTGGGTTCAACTGGGGTAGTTGCACTGTTGTTCTTGGCCGGTGTGTTCATGGTGCTTCCTTGACGATTCTGCTGGTTCCCACTAGACCTTTGACCGGTTTGGGTGTTGCTTCTCTGTTGGTTCTGATATTGATTGTTCCTCTAACTTTGTTGTCCAGAGCACTATGCTTGATAGTTGTTGTTCCCATTCTGGTTTCTGGAGCAGAATTGAGAACCTTGTGAGTTGTTTTGCCAGGTATTTGTGCTGGTCTGCCCTTGGTACTTCCTTTTGTGATCGGACAGTTCTTTCCTTTTGTTTTCAAGGCCAATTGCCATGTTTAGCAAAGTCTGGAAATTGGGGAAACTGTGGCTCTGTAGCTGGTAGTTCAATGGTCCAATCAAGCCTTCCAAGAAACATTCTTGGCGCTTCTCGTCGGTGTCCACTTCCTCTGGGGCGTAACGCGAAAGCTGGGTGAAGCGATCACGGTACTCACTGACGGTCATGTTCCCTTGAGTGAGGGAAAGGAACTCCTTCTTCTTAAGCTTCATAATTCCCGAGGGAATATGATGAGCACGGAAGTTCACTTGGAACTCCTGCCACGTTATGGCATCAGCATTGGCGTGTGCCGCTGTGAAGGCATCCCACCAATCGGACGCGGCTCCTTCGAGTCTTCCCGAGGCGTACAAGACCTTCTCTCGGTCATTGCACTGGATTGTGTCCAACTTCTTTCCAATGACCTTAAGCCAGTCATCGGCATCCAAAGGGTCTACAGCATGAGAGAAAGCAGGTGGGTGATGACTCATGAAGTTTCGATGCTTGTCTCTAGCTTGGGGTGTGTGCTGCTGTTGTTGTTGGTATTGTTGGTTTTGCTGATTCTGCTGAATCTGCTGTACTAAAGCTGTAAGTCCTTGCTGACACTACAACACAAACACCCTTATAACAACACATATATTGCAACAAAAGGGTTTATGCGTTGCAAGAATTAGGTAGCAACGGATGCTAGCAACACACATATTTATATGTTGCAAGAAAATTAAATGGCAACGTTTACCATGTGTTGCAAGTGTCATCCATAGAATATCCATATTACCTGGCAACGTTTGTCATGCGTTGCAAGGGTCATTTGTAGTATTTATGTCACCTAGCAACATTTGTCATGCATTGCAAGTGTCATCCTTAGTATTTGTGTTACCTAGCAACGCTTATCATGCGTTGCAAGCATTATATGCAGTATTTATGCCAATCAGTTTATTGGTTTTGATACTTACAAAGTACTCCCTCCGTCCCAATTTATAGATCGTTTGATTTTTGGGACACCAAGTTTGAGTTACTCGTCTTATTAAAAAATTCATAATTACTATTTATTTTTATTGTGGTTTAATTTTTTCCATACTTTCGTAAATTTTTAATAGGATAAGTTGGTCAAATTTGGTGTGAAAAAAGTCAAACAACCTATAAATTAAGATTGGGGAGTATTTTTATTGGTTCCAGTATTTCGAAAGAAAAACTAACGTAGTTACGTAAAAATTTACTAGTATTTTCTATGTTTCTGCCTTTCCATGTTTCGGTACCATCTTTATATATCTAATGTGATTTCCCTCTACTAGTAGAGTCTAGTAAAAGCTTGTAATCCCACGTTACATTTTTCTATATTCTATTTAATTCTATATATATATTATTCTTCTTATATATTTCTATTTTTCTATATATTAAACGTGGGCGCAAAGAAGAAAGAAGGGCAGTCACGTCGTCCACGTCACACTTTTTTTTGTTCACCGTACGATCAAAGATCAGCGGTCGAAGAGAACATCCGTCTTCCTCCACCCGATGCTGCTCCGCCCTACAACCACGTGTGCTACTGGAAAAACCGTCGTCTCCGCCGTCGCCCTCTCTGTCCTCCCTCCCAATGTCGTATCCACCATGCCCCCCCTCTGCCTCCACTCTGTCTCTGCCACCCGCTCCGCCCCGCCATGCCGCCCTCATCGCGCCCATCCTTCACTCAACCGACGCCTCCATCATCGAGGCCACTGGAGAGGCGCTTTAGGAAATCCCCGGAGAAACTGCGGCTGGCACATCCCACGGAGCGCGCCCGGGCCACCTTCCGTCCGAAGGAGGAAGAGGATGACACCTGACTATGGCTGGGGCTCTCGGGCTCGCCGATGGCCTCCACCATCCTTCCAAGCGTGGCCACCGCCAACACCGTCATCCCGGTCTCGTCTCACAGCTTCTGGTCCTGCGCGCCGCCCCTGTACGCCCACGCCGCCGAAGCTACAGACACGGAAACAACGTTGTAATCAAGGTGACACTTCATCAGTAATCGCTATCCCTAACCCCACTTACCTTTGTTGCAGGTCATTTGTTTCTGATTAGCTTCCCAATGCCGATTATAGGTTGTTCTACATAGACTGCAGGAGGAAATGGAATTTATCTATTTCGTTTTCAACAAAGCTGAGTGTGGGTTGTTCTACAGAGGCTGCAGGAGGAGAGGTAAGGATCCATTTCGTTGTCACTGCAATGAGAAAGGCGATGAAGCCAAGTGAAGTTGATAGGAAATACTATTACTTTATCACTAAGGAGGAATTCCTGATGATGAATGAGAGGGAGGAGTTGCTCGAGTATGCTCTTCTTTGTTTATGGGGAGTACAAGGAGATCCCCAACAACAGGTATTTTATCTTGGTTATATCATTACCTGTTTGCATGGACTTGCAAATGTGTGAACAAGAGATATATCCTAAATGTAGATGCAAATAAGTCATTATGGTAAATAGGATCGAAGTGTAGTCTGTTTTAAGTGGATTTCATTGGACGAGGCTTATGTATCAAGATTTCTGCCTCAGTGCTCTGTAATAAGTACTAAATGGCATGAATCTAGTACAATTTCCTATGGCTTAATGTTCCTTTCCTTTTTCTTTTCAGTTACAATTGCCTCTATGATGCTTTTCTAAGTTCAACAGTTTGACATGCCATACTCATTACAATATTTGTTGCATAGCAAGAAGAAAAATACTGGTCACCTATCTCCTCCTAGTTGTCCACTCTTAGGTGCTGACAGAGAAAGTGTTTTTTTCTTTCATTTGAAGTTTTGGCTAAGGACGTCACTATTGTAGCGAGTAAGGTACATATTATGCACATTTGTCTAACAATATATATGGATATATATTGTTTTATACCATAGTAGATTATGAATTAATTTTAATGAACCGTGATTCATTTCCATGTGCAGTCTGAAACAAGGGTGCTTTTTTCCCAACACAAATAGCACAAATTACCTGGGGCGTTTTTTACAGATAAAATAAGATTATCTTCTTAGAACAACACTAGCTGCTCATGATGTGTCTACCTTCTGGTCTCTATGATAATGTTTGGTTTGTTACCTCAGTCACATCAACTAAATCTAGGTCATATTCATGACCATGACATTATTGGTCTCATCCTGATCAATTTGTTAGGAATTATGAGATTGGTAAAAAAAGGTCCAATTACATAGTTGGTTAATTAAATGTTTAATGGGTCAAGTATAGAACCATAGAATAATCATTCTTCATTGCTCCTCACATTGCTCATTAAATACAAGTTATCACTGTTGAGACCCCAAATAATATAGGACTGAAGAAATTTCAGAAACAAATAGTTAAACATAAAATGCAACTCAATGTTTTTTGCTACGACATGTAACCTAGGCATTAGTAGGTTAATCTTTACCTGGGGTACAATTTAAAACTTTCAAGTTATCTCATGTTGTATACATTTGCCATTTTAAATTGTTGTTGCGATTTTTCCCAATACAAGATAACTGTCCAATTACTGTTCACTAAAATATAGTTTATTTGGAAGGTTTTCTTCAATATGCCCAAACTTGATCTGAAGTTTTTGCCTAAATATCATGGCCTCTCAATCAGCGATGAAATTATTAGCATATCTTGAGATGTACAAGCTTACAACCACAACAAGGCTTTAGAGAGGCCAGGACACATCTTAGGTTCGAAACTGATGTAACGGAGATTCATGTATGTTTTTATGTTATCTGTAGGAAATATAAGTTTTCAGTTTTGATCATTTCAACAAGCCACTGATTAGAATATACTCAAGATAAAAAGGATTTCCATGGTCTTCATGAAAATCCTTAGCAAAAGAAAGCACCCAAAGAAAAAATAACATTGTCTATGGCATGTACATTATCACCGCCAGTTCCTGAGTTCACTATTGTGCTTCATAGTCTTGATGGCGTACCACTTTACCATGTAAGTATTAAGTACCTTATGGCTGATGTACTGTACTTTTCTGTTCTCAATTAGTTTTGTTACTTGCATTGCATTACTAACAAGGCCTAGATTAAGGAAACTCACTCATATAATGGTTTCTAATAATTGCATGTTCTATCGATAATATTTTTACATGTATTGGCAGGAGCACTTGCCTTTCAATTAAGAACAGAGAAATTTGGAATTCATGTACAAAATCAGCAAAGGCCAACACATCTATGAGCAACACGCCAGATAGGATACAAACCACAGAGAGCTCAAAAAAGTCTCCCCTAAAGGTGACTACGACAGACACAAGTGATGAGATATTTTATGTTGTTTTAGATTTTATTTAACCCTTCCAGTAACTGGGGCACTGTGGTAGACATCTAATTTATAGTTAATCTAATTGTTTCTCTATGTGAATGGATATATGTAATAACTCAGGTGGCACTACAACCAACAATGTATGGATGAATTGAAGGAAGTAAAGAAGGCATAAAATTTTACAGAAACTCTGCATCTTGAAACTATCATGATTGGCAAAGAAGCTGGATGCATCCTTTGCATTGGTGTCTTCTTATCACCAAGCAGTAATGTGAAGCAAGTTCATTTGTTGACTAAGAACGGATGAACACAAATCAGTGGAGAGTTCATGGCACTAGAGATGGAGGATGGAGGGGGTAGATTTCAATACGGCTTTGATACTATTTTTTCCCTTACAATCTTTGTACAGAACAATGACGTTGTACGTGGATACTATTGTAATTCAAGAATTTATTTCTAAATAATAAATATATTTGTTTATAGTTTGTGTATGGGTTTGGTATAATATATAAATTTGCAGCTACATTTATTACATTTGTATTCAAACTAAATTATTGTAATAATAATATTTATTACCTGGTTCATTTCTTGCTACACATGGAAGCGTTACTATAGTCCTCGGATATCCATTGTAGCATGGCAACGCTTAACTCTTGGTTTTACCAACACATGTATAAGTGTTGTTATAGATCCTAGCAACGGCAGTATAGGCAACACATAACTATACGTTGGTATAGACCTTAGCAACGTATATATGAATTTTTCGCAACACATATATGCATTGCTAAAGGGGTGGTTGTCTTTTAGTGAGAAGTTGCATCTGCACTGCGATGAACTGATCCATCGTGGGATTGGGTGGTGGTGGTAACTGTTGTCCATGCTGGTTCTGGTGGTTATTGGGACTTGATCGAGTGTTCATCATCTGTTTGGTTAGAAAGTGCACTCTCGAGCTAAGTGAGGAGTAGAGAAGATTCTAAGGGGAATAGCTTATTATTAATGTTAAGTTTATTGTTATTATTTTTTATGCTCTTATGGGCATCATTCCATAAGACCATCACACTCAAGCAAAAATCCAAATCAAACATTTCAAACAACACCATCACATGGTTGTTATTATTAATAGTGTAATAATAGAAAAGTGTTCTTCGTCTACCGCGGAAACTAACTTATTACAACATAAATGAAAAATCTAGAGCAGCCTGGTGATGGATCCTGGTTCTTTATAGCGGATCCTCTTGCGGGGAGGGGATAACGCCATAGCGGGGACTTGAACTTCAGGGGGATTCCTTCCATCAAGATGAGCTTCCAGGGCTACGATCCTTGCATGTGCATCCTCTAGCTCCAAGTGTACCCTAGAGAGGTCCAGGGTAGCATTATCCAGGTCGGTGTTAAGACCTGCACCACACCAGCTAGGGTGTTGAGGCGATCTTCATTTGCTCCACCTAGAACAATGCTGGTCTGGTTCTCTCCACGAATACGTAGAGGAAGATGCTTGTACTTTGTATTGTGCAGCTGTTGCCGGTAGGTGTGGCTGAGAGACCACATAGTTCGCCTAGCAGCATCGCTGACCGAAGCAACGTATGTGGATAGCGGCATCAGAGACTCATGTGCTGACAGAGTCCTGAACCCTCTATCATCTGCATCCCTTACCCTGACATGAATGCGAGTGATGTAGTAGCAAGCCCGAGGTGGCTCGTACACTCGCCTGGTCTCGTACAGGGGTCGGACGTAGGTTCCCAATGCATGCAGTACATCCTACAACAGGTTAGGGAAGAGCCCTGTCTCGAACATTGAGGTGTAATGTTCAGCGACAGGCCATAACCCCACGTAGTGGTCCTGCTATTCTTCGTTGGCTTCCTCGTTGAGGTTTTCCTCATCTTCTTCTTCTTCCTCATCGTCACCAGAGTCGTCTGGGTCGTCTCCTCCGGGAGCAGGGGCTTGGACTGCTGGTGCTGGCGGTGCTGAAGCTGACGATCCAGCTGCGAAGGCTAGTGATTCCGCCAACGAGGTGGGTGTATGCAGAAACTCCTCTGAGTTGTCCTCCAGAATGACTCTGTTCTCCACCCGAATGCGAGGGAGATCCACAGGAATTTCCTCTACTACCACTGGGTAGACAGGAACTAGTCGTGGTGGAGGGATGAAGTTGGTGTTGATCCGAGTGGTTTGAATGGTACGGACCATCTATAAGAGAAAATGTCAACTTAGTTGATGTTTAAAGAGGTAAGGTTGATAAAATAATTTTATAGGAACAAAATTAGCAAGTTTTGAACAGTATAGGCTTTCCATTTCTAACTAATCTAACGACCTAGAATCAGCATAGCTTTGATACCACTTCTGTCACACCTGGTTCTGGGGGCAAAACCGAATGCATAGCATATGTGGGCCAGGATCCATTTCCCACACATATGTTGACGTCACAACTGTAATATATCAAAAAACAATGCAATAAAGGCGTAAAGATAGTAGAGTACTTTATTACATCATCTGAATCGTTGTATCTTTAACAAGTATCAAAATCAAAGTAAGGCGGAATTAAATATGGGCACTCTTCCACAAGAAGGTGACTGGCGCATCATTAGACTTAAAACTCATCATCGTCATCAGCGAAGTCTTCAGCATCACCCTCTGATCAAAATATTAGCAAGGGTGAGCTCACTTATGGTCGGGCCTCAGCAAGTGGGGGAAATTAATGCAAGTTAACAAGGTAGGCTATGGATAAGTGGTAAGCATTTTAGTTGGTCAATATTTTATTAGCAACACCTATCTTACTAATAAGTGTGTATCCCAAGTATCCCAATTAATCAAAGATATAAGAGTATATCAAAAGCACTTAAGTGAAACCACTTAAGAAAACCATTGGTAGATCATATCTCGATTTATTGTCCATCTTTAAGTTCAATTATCATGTGAGGGTCCAGGTTGCTCTTAACCGTGAGCACGACTGACATATAAGTTTTACACTCTGCAGAGGTGGTACAACTTTACCCACAAGCCATATATCCCATCTAGCCTGGGTTGATCGGACCTGTAAACACTGCCGAGGTGAATGGCTAGAGATCCATTATGAGGCTTTGACAAAATATCCTTAGTACAAAGCCACCCGCTAAGGTTTCCACGTCAGTATTGATGGCCCTCTGGGTGAGGTAACTTAGCAAAGACTACCACCCCATGTTAACATGAGCTGCTACCAAACCACTGCCGACCCCTCTTGCCCATCTTTTAGGTAGGGTTGCTAAGCACTAAGTCTATAGAGCTAATTACCAAAGCCAGAGCCATGATAGCACTCGTGGTTGCACTGTTATCCTGGGTGGTCACTCCATGTTCCATTTAACACAAAATGTTCTTGTTCAACCATCGGGTTAACAACATAAATAAACCTCATTTCCGGAACATAATATCATTAAAAGAGTGACATCATATTCATCAAGTTGAGCAATAGCAAAATTGCTAAGCAAAGCATTTATCCCAGGGTAATTCAAGGAATAGGGTTGGTAATTCTACGAAATCTTTATTTAGGCAAATCCCATCAAATTATGTAATATATCCAAAAGTAAACATTATTATATGCATTACTTGGGTACAAATAGAATATGCAGAGGGAGAATCCACTTGCCTTGCTCGAAATTGTCCTGTGGGTCATCCTTAAACGAGTTTGGTTCGTCTACCTCACAGTCAACTTCTAGCATCGATTTGTGTATCGTACATACAAAAAGAATATATACGCCAAATAAATAAACATACACCATTACAGGGATAATCATTCACCATTACATAAACATTCATACATCACACTTATTATACTCATAAATACGTCTTAAAGTGTAAATACTTATTGATCATTATGACTATTACCGTGAGTCGTTATTGGTGAAAATATGAGTCAGTGATTACGACAATAGTTTTATCTAGTAAAATATAGATAAACATGTATTAACAATCTTTATGGCTAATTGTTTTCTTTATTACTAATAATAGACTTTTAAGTTTTATCTGTTTTATTTCTAAATAGAAATTATACGTATAGCTAAAAATTGTTTATTTATAATTCTTCTAACATTAATATTCTAAGAATTAATGTAAATTACTAATTTGACTTTTAATAACATAACCATGGTTATTATGATATAAACAAGTATTTTTTATTAATTCTAAGTAATTAAGTGATATACTTATGAACACATTTATTCTGACTAGTAAAAATCTATTTTCATCTGACCAAAAATATGTGGCCTAGTATTTTCTTCTACTTTATTATATCAATGAAATTATACTTAAAACACTACTAACAATTATCATTCACGTGCTAAAGCAAGATCAATCGTAATTGTCTCTAGTATAAAAATCACCAAGTTAGTGACTAGTGACATAATTTATTTTTTGAAATATAAATTCATACACCTATCAAAATATTATTGCGAGGCTTGTTTACAACTACACGTATACATCAGAGAGTAGCACATAAGGTTTTTGAATCACTTTTACATACATTTGTAATGTAGAAAATACAGAAATAATTTTCGAAAATTCGGAGGGCCAAAACGCAAAAATGTCATCTTCTACGTTGGGCTAGAGCTTGTGCACTAGGAGAACTCGGCGAGCAGGGAGTAGGGCAGGGCGGTCTCGGTCGGGCAGGGGAGGTGCAGGGGGCACAGACGGTCCAGCCGGGGACGGGCGCGGACGACGAGGTTCGACAGTGAAGCTTCGGCGAGGCGCGGACGGCGGGGCGGACGGTCCAGTCGACGACGGCGTGAGAAAGAGAGGGAGAGCTCGGGGAGGGAGAGAGGGAAGGAGCTCGGCCTTTTATAGAGAGGGGGAGGAGAGGGAGAGTCGCCGGGGGGAGAGGGAGAGCGGCTGGCCATCAATGGCGACCATCAATGGCGCCATTAGGGAGAGAACGTGGGGGAGGAGGGAGAGAGAGGGTCGCGGCGGTTTCCAGTGCGGGATTTGAACGGGCGTTGTCGGGGTCAGGTGTGGACACCAAGGACATGGGGCGCGGGCCGAGCAGGCGCCTGGCGGCGGCGACGGCGGCTGGAAGGAGAGAGGGAGAGAGGAGAGTGGCCCGGGTGGGGCCCACCTGTAAGGGAGAAAGGGGAGGGGTGAGGGGCGCGCGCTTGGACCCCTAATGGGTCGGTTTCGGTCGGTTTGGTTTCTAGGGTTTTCATTTTTCCTTTTCTTTTCTATTCCATTCTATTTAAAAATATAAATAAATATATTTTAAAATAATTCAAAAATCATAATAATTATACCAAAATTATTTATAACTAAAATATTTATTTTTGGACCAATATTTCTATATTAATTAATTGGATTTTCAATATAGAAGAAATTCTATTAAACATCCAAAAATCAAATATGAGCAAACAAAATTATTCTAAATGTAAATAAAAATCAAACACTTGAAAGAAAATTCATTACCATATTTACCATTAATAAACTAAATGCATTATTTTTTGTTGATGGTTTTTATAGTGTTACATAAAGCTGAGGGAGTTAATGAACCAGCCTGAGAAACTATGACAGACACAGAAGAAATAGTAACTATAAAGCACATGGCCGTCACATTGGTCGGCGTACCCTCGACTCCAACGGCTTGGGTAGACAAGTCTAGAGTAACTAGCTAGAGCGAGGAAATCGATAGTCTAATAGTTTTACTCAGTAGAGAGCTAGACTGAATGCCTGTCCCAACAGCTTCTGAAGTGGAGGAGGCAGAGCTGTTTGAATAGGAGGAGATACAGAGAACTCGTTATGCTAAAAGATGTGTTGGACATAGAGTTAGCTCTCTGTCCTATTTGCAATCAACTATTGCTAGAACATATCCTAATGAGTCTATATGTTCTCAAACATTGTGATCATACTGATGTTCTTCCTCTGCTGCTCCTAGCGATACTCCTCACCGCATTGAGCCTACTTAGCTACTATCTAGGCCTTCTCCGTGGCATGTCGTTGCTGCTTAGCCAACACAAGCGTCTGTTGCTGAATGAGGTGCTGAAGTAGTGTAGTGATAGCGGGATCAGTGGACTAAGGAATAGGAGGAGGAGTTGCTGAGCTAGAACCATTGTCCTTTGCAAAGTGTAACGTGGATGAACAACTAGAGGTGGTGGTGGAATAGTTAAGTCCTCATTCGTAAAATCATCTGATGAATCATCTGCAGCTCCAAACTGGACGAGCTCTCGTTTCTCAATTTGGCAGATCGCCTCATCCTCCTCACGCTCTACATCCAAGTCCTCTACTAAAATCTGGCAGCGTCTATGACCAAGGACTCAGCCAGCTAGACATGGGTCGACTTCCTGTAGAGGCTTGTAAACTTCAAAAGAAAGGTGTGTAGTTCTCAAGGTCTTCTAGAATCGATGGGGTCGAATCAGTTGTACAAAGATATGACGAAGGAATTAAGCATATGGCAGCTAGCGATAGGCTCGTAGACCACCCAAAAGGTGTCTTCGATCTCACAAAAGAGGAAGTCAACCACATCAAAGATCTAGGAAACCAAGGCATCGAGCAACCAGAGCTAAATGTGTGTGACTGCCTCCTTGTATCCTATCCTAGATGTCTGAAAAGAGTCAAGACGTTAGCGACCAGTGGTGCTATATCACCATGAGGGCAACGAAAAGGGTCTGCAGAACCGTAGCACAAACTGTGAATCCTCATCGACAACTCTAGCGACATAAGAGCTCTCTAATCTGAGAAGCGTGTAAAGTGTCATCCTCTCTCTCAAACCAAAAGCAAAGCCACATGTGGTTAGGGTCAATCCAAACTATTGCAAAGAATACTCTGACCCACTGCTCAACATGTAAACCAGCAAGACCCAGCAGAGTGTCGAGGCCAGGTGGTAAGTGATATGACCCTCGATCTTAGAGCCAACAGTCTGTTGTAGTGATTGAAGATCAAACAATTTGTGTGGCCTCAAAGAGATTCTGGAGAGCCTCTAAGCTATGAAGAATGACTCCTGAGTCAAAGTACTGAAGATCTAACAATTTGTGTAGGGCCACGTTGTGCAGGAAACCAGGTGTCAGCCAGCACGTGTCGGATTTTTCACACCCTCGCTGTTGTGGCTTGGTGAAGGTCAAAAAGCCTAGGATCTCTAGCTAGTGGCTAAACATCCGCCTGGTTGTGCTTGCAATAGCGAGGAGGTGGAATGAGTTGAGTGACTGAGGGAGCAGGAGTAGCGATGGTAGGAGTGGTGGAAACTATGGTGGAGTCCGCAGGTGTAGTGGAAGCTATAGGTGGCTCAGAAGTAGGTGGTGGTTGTGGGGGACAGATATCCCCGGGTTCACTAGAAGGCAAAAAGGCCTCGCAAAAGGCTTTGGGCCTATTATCTCGCAAGACCATCCCTTCGTGGGCGAGGGGAGGACTGCTGGTGGAATGGGCCGATGTGTGATAAGGAAGCCGTCTCAGGCCCAAGCAACTCAATAAACTCAAGCGCTATCTGCAGTGTCCGCCCGACTTTCTCACGCGCAGCGCCCTTGGACGTCGGATGGATCAGAGATAGGTCGACAAGATTATTGGAAGATAAGTTCAGACGGTTCAGTATTGTTTAGGTATACATCATAATCATACACGCATGTAGTGCCCCACGGTCGAGTATATAAGGCATAGGGGGTACCCCATCATTTCCATCGACCATCTACTCAACTCATTAGCCTTACTCCATACATGAGACTTCTCTTGTAACCTACCACATAAAGATTCACACCAGGAAGTAGGGTATGACGCATCTCAAAGCGGCCCGAACCTATAGAAAATCACATGTCGTTTCTCGTGCATCTCGCATGAACCATTGAGTTACAGTCAACAACACCGTCCTACCCAAAAGCACCGCGAGGGGTAACCCCGGGTGTGCGGTCGGGCTCCAAACACCGAGCTGGCGCGCCAGGTAGGGGGTGTGTTGTTGATCCAAGCTAGCTCAATGGCCGTCATCTCCTAGTGCAAGATCGCTCTTCGCCCTGGATCCGTATTCTGCTTCGAGGCCATCTTTTCCGTAGCAGATGAAAACCGAATTCTGCACCGCACAGAGGATCCACCGGAGAAAAAGCTTTCCTTGGAAATCTCCAGGAAAGCCAAAACAAGACAGCGGACAGCGCAACCTCCTGCGCCCCAGACGAAGACTATTTCTTGCAAGTCGAGAGCCGGGAATTCACTTGCCCGAAGAACTCTGTTGTCCACTTCGCCCACAAAGGAGTGGACACGGATTACAAGAAATAAAGAAGCAAGCGTTCCTGGAAAGGGAACGGAGCTCTGTCGAGCTATCTTTCCGGCACCTTCGCCCTCAAAGAAGGGCGGAAGGGAACTCGCCACCACTGCAACTCCTTTCTACCCTGACATCCTCTTCATCGGGGGGAGATTGGAGTCGTCTCCCATCTCCGACGACGAGCCAACCATGCCAGGGGAAGAACCTCCCTAGCGAGAAGCTCGGCAACGAAGGAATAGACGCCGGAATATTCGGCGACATCACGAAGCAGGGGAGCGGGACCCAGCACAGTCCGTATCTCGAGATGAAGTTTCGGAAGTGGGAGAAACTCCCGACGAGCCGATATTCAGAGAAAGGAGGAATTCTCGCCGACGTGACCGCTGGCAAGATCAAGACCGAGATCGAGAACAAGATGAACAGGGTGCAAGGTTACGCCGAGAGAACCCTCTCTTTGCTCAAAACCTGAACCCTGACTTTGCTCGTGCAATGAACACGCCGAGCGAAGTCGGAGGAGTGTTGGCTCAGATAGCTGATGGCCTCCCGCGGACTCCGGATGCTGAAGGCTATCGGCGGATGCTCACTCGGGCAGTTAATCATCTTCTACCCCTCGCTCATCCCCCGAGCGATCTGCGACACGCCATCAATAGTCAGTGAGACGCGCAGAGCTCCATCAATGCTTCGTGCGACCGACGACACGAAAACGAGATAGGGCGCCGGGAGGAGTACGATCGGGACCACGATGTCCCGGCTCGAAGTCACACCACCCGAGTTGAGTCGGAAGCAGCCTCTACCAGTGGCCCGATCCGGGGACGGTCGAGACGACACATCACCGACTCCCCTCCCCGGGACCAACACCATGAACGACGACAGGAAGACACATGTGGAGTATCCGCACTTACTCCGCGTCTCAGGGCCATCCAATGGCCCCTGAACTTCAAGGTCTCCAATGTCAACAAGTACGAGCCTAAGCAGGACCCGGGAGGCTAGATGGCCGTCTATACGACCGCCGCCCGGGCCACTGGGGCAACCGAAAATGTGATGACCACATATTTGCCCATCGTCCTCGGGCAAGATGCATTGCAATGGCTACGACATCTGCCACGACACTGCATCGACGATTGGAGTGACTTTAGTCGGCGTTTCAATGCCAACTTCCAGTCCCTCTCCGACAAGCCGGCGCAGGCATAGGACCTCAAATCCATCAGGCGCTGGGGCGATGAAACACTTCGGTCGTACCTCAAAAGGTTTCAGACCATGAGAAATCGTATCCCCGAGGTCACTAAGGCAGCAACGAATGAGGACTTCTACCGGGGTTCTAATGACTCAGCCTTCATTCGATCCATACTGCAGAAAGCGTCGAACAACTATTTTGAGAGGCGGACCTCTACATCACCGCTGACGAGCGGGTCGAGGACCTCATCGGAGGAACGAAACCTGCACCACCGGCATCGCGGCGCGACGCGAACTCGCAACCCGACAAGCGTTGGGAGAAGAGGCCTCGTGAGGAGGTCCATGTCACCGGACCACTCGTCGCTCGTGCCCGAGGGGCACCCCGTGGAGGTGAGCGGACACTAGACGACATCCTCGACGCCCAGTGCCCATACCACAAGGACATGCGCCACACCTTGCGGAACTGCAGGGACTTCAAGCACTCCGTTAGGAATGGCCGACCATTCCAGCCTCTGCCACCTCCCCCACCACGAGGAGGGCCTAGCGAGCCCAGGCAGCCTCAACAACCAGAAGGGGGAGGGGGTGGAGCATTCCCTCGCGTTGACAGGGAGGTCAACGTCATCTTCGGAGGGCACGGGTCACAGGAGAACAGAAGGCAGCAAAAGCTCAGCGACCAGCAGGTCCTGGTGGTAACCACCAGTGCCCCAGCTCCCTATCGGTGGTCAGAGTACACGATCACCTTCAGCCGAGCGGATCAATGGCTTAACTTCGACCATCCCGGCAAGTACCCGCTCCTCGTTGATCCGGTAATCTAAGAGAGAGGGTAAAGAAAGTACTGGTGGACGGGGGAAGCAACATCAACGTTACCTTCCCCCGGATGCTCCTGGGCTTGGGGGTCGCACTCAAAGACCTCACCGAGTCAGACACCCCTTTCTTCGACATTGTGCCGACCGAAGGAGAGTACCCGCTCAGGCACATCTACATGCCCATCACCTTTGGAACTCCGGAAAACTACAGAATCGAATTCCTGAGGTTCAAAGTGGTGAGTTTCGACTGCGGGTACAATGCCATCATCGGCAGGCCAGGATTGGCAAAATTCATGGCCATTCCGCACTATTCATACATGATATTGAAGATGCCAGGACCACAAGGAAATGTCACCATGCGTGCTGACTTCCAAGGCGCCGCGGAATGCTTTCGGGGAGCCATCCAGGCGGTCCTCACTACCAGACTGTCGACGACTTCCTCCACGCAGGCGAACACAAAGCCTGAGGAAGACCTCACAATACCCGCAAACGAAGCTCAAGTCGTGACCTCTATGCGGCCGACTGAGGAGACAAAGAGGATCAACCTGGGGTTTGCTGATGAACGCAAGACCGCCATCATCAGCTCCAGCCTCAACGACAAATAGGAAAGTGTGCTCGTCCGGTTCCTGCAAGATAACTGAGACGTATTCGCATGGCAACCTACGGATATGCCGGGAGTCCCGAGAGAAGTGGCCGAGCACAAATTAAAGGTCTATCCTCAAGCAAGGCCGATTCGACAGAAACTGCGTTGTTTCACGCCTGACAAGAGAGAAGCTATTCGCACCGAGTTAGCTCACTTAGTGGCTACAGGGTTCATAGAGAAGTGTTGCATCCTGATTGGCTAGCAAATCCTGTTCTTGTACTAAAAAAGAATAAAGTGGATTGGCGCATGTGCGTCGACTATACTGATCTCAACAAACACTGTCCGAAGGATCCCTTCGGGCTCCCTAGAATAGATCAGGTGGTTGATTCGACCACTGGATGTTCTATGTTGTCCTTCCAAGACTGCTATTCTGGATACCATCAGATCAGCTTGGCAAAAGAAGATGAGGAGAAAACTGCATTCATCACCCCGTTTGGAGTTTTCTGCTATACCTCCATGTCGTTCGGCCTCAAGAACACGGGAGCGACCTACCAGAGAGCGATTCAAACATGCTTAACCAATCATTGGGGCAAGCAGGTGGAAGCCTATGTCGATGATGTGGTGATCAAAACAAAAAACTCAGAAAACTTCATCGAAGATTTGCAGCTGGTCTTCTTTAGCTTTCGGCGATACCGGTGGAAGCTCAATCCAGAAAAGTGTGTCTTCGGAGTACCGGTGGGGAAGTTAATCGTATTCATTGTCAGCCACCGAGGAATTGAAGGCAACCCAGAAAAAATCGAGGCCATCATGAGAATGGAAGCACCGCGATCATAGAAAAAGGTACAGAGGCTTACTAGATGCATGGCAGCCCTGAGCATGTTCATATTAAGGCTAGGCAATAAAGGCATGTCGTTCTACAAATTGCTCAAAAAGGTGGACAAGTTTTAGTGGACCACAGAGGCACAAGAAGCTCTAGAGGCACTGAAAAAGTTCCTGACTACACCACCTGTACTCAAGCCACCACGCCAAGCCAAGCCGAATCAGCCAGCAGAAGATCTGTTGTTATACATCTCCTGCACGACTCACGTGGTAAGCACCGCATTAGTAGTCGAGCGGGTGGAAGAAGGACATACATACCCGGTGCAGCATCCGGTCTACTTCATCAGCGAAGTTCTCGGGCCCTCAAAAATGAAGTATCCCCAAGTTCAGAAACTGCTATACGTGGTACTTCTAACCGCTCGCAAGCTCCGTCACTACTTTGACGACCACAAAGTCATAGTAGTCACAAAATTTCCAATATGGGACATTCTTCACAACAAAGAACCAATCGGAAGGGTAGCCAAGTGGGCATGTGAGCTGGGAGCTCAAGACATAGAGTTTCGACCTCACACGGCAATAAAGACTCAAGCACTGGTTGACTTCGTATTAGAGTGGACTGAGCATGAGGTCCCAGACAACCCAGAGACTACCAAAGTATGGAGAATGTACTTTGATGGCTCGCTGAGGTTTCAGGGAGCAGGTGCAGGGATCCTCTTCATTGCTCCTGGAGGTGAACAACTGAAGTATGCACTCTAGCTATTATTTCCAGCATCAAATAATGTAACGCGCTGAATTTGGGGGTAGAATTTTTTCTTCTTTTTACTCACCAAATTCAGGCGTTACTCTCTTTTCTCTTCCTGTTTCGCTTGTTCTTCCCAATTTCAAAGCAGCATAGCGACTGGTGTCCATATCGTGTGTAAACAAACCCTAAGTTGTCATGGGTGTTGCATCATGCCGAATCATATTTCTTTTGTCTGATTTCGTGCTTAATCGCGTGTGTTGCTTAGTCCCGTTTCGGATTTTGTTTCGTGAATTGGATTTCGATCCGTGGTTGTGCGTGCCACGGGATTTTGACCCGCGGTGCGGCCCAGCTCAGCCCAGCCCGACACGGCCCAGCCCAGCTCGGCCCGCGCGCCCCTGGCGCCCTGCACCTCCCTAGGTGCCCCCTCCCCTTGTCTCTCTTTCCCACATTCAATACTCCCTCGCAGCAACCTCCTCTCCTCCACCTCTCTCACTCTCCCCGTGGTGCCCTAGGTTTTGGAGACGGTGATCGCCGGATTTGGACCCCGAGGTGAGCTCCCCTCCCCTCTCCCTCTCTCTCTTCCCCTCCCCCTCCCCTTTCTTCTTCCATGCGTGCCCCCTTTCTCTCCCCGTCGCGCGCCCCCTGCTGGCCCCGCGCCCCGGCATCCCGGCGTCCCGCACGCCCGGCCCCGCGGTCCCGCGCCCCCGCGTCCCGCGCGCTCGGTTCCCCGTGTCGCGCCCCTGTGCCCCCGCGCCTCGCGTCCTGCAGCCCCACGCCCGCTCCCCGGCGGCTCGCCCATGCCCTGGCGGCCCCGTGCCCCGGTGGCTATGCCCTTTCCCCAGGCGTGGCCTCGCGTGCCCCCCGGCGCGCTTAGCGTGTTCGCGCGCCCGCGACTGTAGTTGCGCGGTGTTCAACTTTCAGTTTAATCCATTTTTAATTTTAGTTTAGTCGATGTGCTGCGTCGCGCGCTTCTTCGCGCGACGATTCATTTTAAATTCATCTTTATTAATGAGTTGTGTCTCGTGCTTCGTCGCGCGACGTTTCGTTTTAAATTCAGTTCAAATGACGTATGCCATCATGCGTTTCGTCGTGTGATGCCTAACGTTTATTTATAATTAATGCAAGAGTCTTGTTGCGCGCCCCGTCGCGCGATGAGTCGTTTATTTCTTAATTCAATTTAAGTGTTGTGTCGCGCATTTCGCCGCGCGACAATCCTTTTAATTTACCTTTATCTACTTATAATGATTAAACATGGAACATGACTTACACTATGCTAAACACGATGGCTAAATTAAAACCATTCTGTTTAGACGAGTAATTTAATTTATAATCGTGTGACGTGATCGCTCTTCGACCGTGGCCTCGACCGTTACTTTCTCTTTCTCGCTTAGTCGTAGGTGTGAGCCCTGCGTCGAACGACTGTTTAATTATTGCATTCTATTGTATGGTGTACTGTTCTTTTGTATTAAACGTGTGGAATGTATGGTTGAACTCGTATAGATAACGGTCAGTTAGTGGAGTCCGAAGGAGTTGTAGGTGAAGACCCTGAGCAGCAGCTGGTTGATGAAGGCAAGTGTCCCTTGACCCATCTATGTCCTACTCATTCTTATAATTCATCCCCCGCATTTACACACTTTATACCTAAGGATTGACTAGCTTTTGTTTATCTTGTCCTTGTTTACCTATTTTGGTTGGTTTATTATGGTTGAGCTTTATGCTACTGCTTCACATTAATCAATGAACATGATGAGATTATCTATGATACGTTGTTTCCCATTTTGATTATGATGATGGTACTTGTGGCCCTTAAGGGGACTCGAGCTGTTTCTCGAGTGCCTCTCCGTAAGGACCTGTTCGTTGGATGACCGCCCGGGAAAATAGTGCAACCATGAGGGTGGAGTGGGACGCCCTTAGCTGAGTAATTAGAGGAACCGGGGTGTAGTTTGCTTTGCCGTCGTGCCGTTAATGGGGCTCGGTGTATGCGGCTTGCTCTACCAAGGTTGGTTCGCCCCTTGGGGAGGAGTGCGATGTATTTAGGAAACCTAACAGGCGGCTACAGCCCTAGAAAGTCTTTGTAAAGGCTACATAGTGAGACCCTGCCTATTCACCTTGGTAGTGTTTAAGGGTTTGATCGGCCTGAGGCAAGAGGGAATCACGACTTGTGGGTAAAGTGCGCAACCTATGCAGAGTGTTATGAAACTGATATATCAGTCGTGCTCACGGTTATGAGCGGTCAAGGGAGCTCCATTGATTAGAGATACTTGATCAGAGATGTATGGTTTACAGGTGGTGACGAGGATGATGGTTATGATTATGCTTATGGTACTGGTAAGTGGTATTCTTTCCGTTTGGAAAGGGTACATCGGGTTAATAACTTGGGTTAATGCTAAAATCTGGCTTTCTACTAGTAAGTAATAACATGACCAACTAAAAGCAACTACTTGACTTAACTCCACATAAAGCTAGTCCACTACAGCCAAACGGGACATTTCGCTGAGTATGTTGATGTGTACTCACCCTTGCTTTACACACCAACCCCCCCAGGTTGTCCGTGTTGCAACCACTGCTCAGGTGAAGATGAAGTCATGGAGGAGGACTTCCAGGAGTTCCAAGAGTACGATGAGTTCTAAGAGTGGGTTAGCGGCAAACCTCCAGTCAGCTGCCTGTGTAGGCCGTGTGTATCTACGTTTCTTTTCCGCACTTTGATTATTGTTAAAGACTATGTGGATGTCTCGGACATCATGATGTAATCGACTATTATACCCTGTTTTATATCATTATTTGAGCACTGTGTGATGATGTCCAGTTATGTAACTGCTGTGTACGTGAATTGCTGATCCTGGCATGTACATGGTTCGCATTCGGTTTGCCTTCTAAAACCAGGTGTGACAAATAATGCGACAGAATATGAAGCAATGATCCACGGATTGAACATCGCCGTATCACTAAGCATCAAGAAGTTGATGGTATATGGAGATTCACTAGTGGTCATAAGCTAGATAAATAAAGACTGGGATTGCTCGACTGATTCCATGGGAAAGTACTGTGCAGCCGTCCGAAAATTAGAGGACAAATTCGAAGGGTTGGAGTTCCATCACGTGGAAAGAGACCACAACGCGGCAGCAGACGTGTTGTCGAAGCTAGGATCTAGTTGGGCCCAGGTTCCACCCGGGATCTTCGTCCAAGAAATATCACCCCCGAGCATTCTCTTAGATCAGACGGAAGAGTGCAACACCTTGAGCCAACCAGAGTCGGATGCAATGACTGGAGAGAGCCTATCATCAGGTACATAAGAAATGAAGAAGAACCGGATGACAAGGCGGCAGCGGAACGCATCGCAAGGCAGTTAGCCCGCTACATCCTCATAGGGGGCACACTGTACAGAAGAGGTGCGACAGGAGTCCTCATGAAGTGCATTCACTCGGCTATTGGGAAGCAACTGTTAGATGAAATCTATGCCGGGCAGTGCGGAGTACATGCAGCATCCAGAACTCTGGTCGGGAAGGTTTTCAGATCTGGTTTCTATTGGCCAACAACGAAGAGTGATGCTGCTGAGTTAGTCCAGAGATGTGAAGCTTGCCAATTCTTATCACAGCAACAACATTTACCTGCACAGCAGTTGCAGACCATTCCTGTAACATGGCCATTTGCATGCTAGGGGCTGGACATGATCGAACCCTTCAAGAAAGCTTAGGGAGGCTATACTCACGTGCTAGTTGCCATTGACAAACTCACAAAATAGATAGAGTATAAGCCCATTGCCTCTTTAACCTCAGCCAAGGCAGTAGAATTCATACAAGACATAATATTCAGGTTTGGGATACCAAATAGCATCATAACCGACCTAGGATCCAACTTCACCAGCTCTAAATTCTTCGACTTCTGCGAGCAGCGGAGCATCCAGATTAAGTATGTATCAGTAGCGCATCCAAGAGCCAATGGCCAAGTAGAAAGAGCCAACAGGATGATACTAGAAGCACTCAGGAAGGAAGTATTTGACAAGAGTGAAAAGCTTGCAGGAAAATGGATCAGAGAACTGCCATACGTAGTTTGGAGTCTAAGAACTCAACCCAGTCGAGCTCTGCATGGAAATACCCCGTTCTTCATGGTTTATGGGTCAGAGGCAGTGCTGCTTGCCAACCTAATATTTGGGGTGCCGAGGTTGGCTTTCGAAAACATAGCTAAAGCAGAAGCTACCAGGCTAGAAGATATTGATGTGCTGGAGGAAGAATGATTGAACACAGTAATTTAGTCGTCTAGGTACCAGAAGATCTTGAGGCGCTATCATGATAAAGCCATGCGACACCGGTCCTTTGCAGTGGGAGACTTGGTCCTTCACCGAATTCTAACGGGGGAAGGACGGCACAAGCTATCACCACTATGGGAAGGGCCATTCATTGTATCAGAAGTCACTCGGCCAGGATCATACCGGCTTACTCAAATGGATGGCACGAAAGTGGGGAACTCATGGAACATAGAGCATCTCAGAAAGTTCTATCCCTTGCGAGGCCTCAAAAATTCTCGAAGAAACATTGTACTATGTAATCGGAGGACTTCATCATCAATAAAGTTTTCGTTTTCAAAGGCATTCAGACTCTTGACTTTCAGCTGACTTCGATTTGATTGGACTTGAAATCAGCATGCTTACTCGACTTACGGTGACCGCTATACCCTATTAACGGAGCAATCGACTTAAGTCAGCGACGACTTAAGTTGGTGTGACATGCTCACGCTTACTCGACTTAAGGTGACCACTATACCCTACTAATGGACCAATTAGCTTAAGTCGGCGACGACTTAAGATGGTGCGACATGCTCATGCTAACCTGACTTAGGGTGACCACTAAACCCTGCTAACAGAGCAATCAGCTTAAGTCGACAATGACTTAATACGATGCGACATGCTCACATATACTTATCTTAGGGCGACCACTATGCCCTACCAGCCAGGCGATCGGCTTAAGTCGGAAAACGCCTTAAAACCAGCCCTTCAGGAAAAAGAACGTTTTACTTGTTGGCACCAGGGGCATGTTCTGGCGCCCTGTCCATAAAATATTCAAGTTCTAACACAACCATCACATGCACATAGAATTCATATTACATCGAGTGTTTTGCAGGACATCACTGCATCGAAACGTCTTTGCTAGCAATGTCTATCACAGGGGCAACAGAAGAAGAAGGACGACTTGAAGCATCGGGCGCAGCCTTGACATCGGCGACAAAATCGTCAAGCACCACGACGCTGGGACTCCTCATCAGGATTCGTCCAGCGCAAACAACTTTGTCCATAGCCTTGTCACGGTGAGCCTTCAAGATGGCGCAGTTGACCTCTAAAGCTTTAACAGCTAGTCGAGCGACCTCTAGCTCCTGCGCGACAAGCTTCTTGGAAGCACGCAGATCCTTGATGGTGGAATCCTTGGTCGATGACAGCTGTCCAAGTCACAGAACCTCATCTTGGAATACTTGCAGCTCATGGCGGTGATGATCCAGGTCAGACATGGTGAAGCGGTGGCTCCTCTCCAATATGGTCAAGGAGTTGCTAACGTCACGGTACAGCCTGTCCAGATTGTCACAAGAGGCCGCACGTGCTTGTTTCTCATCCTACGAACAGAAAGCAACATTCAGTACCAAGGCAACAATAGCATGGCAGGGTCAACCAAGGAAGTTTACCTCATGCGCCATTTTTTCAGAGTCAAGCTAGGCATTAAGTGAGGAATTCAAAGAACGTGCACCGTCCAAAAAAGCAGAAGTCTGGGCCAAGTCGGCTTGACTTTGAGAATACTTCTCCTCAAGGTCAGAGCATTGTTGGGCCATATCCGACAACGTAGCTGAAAGGGAATGCATGACTAAGAATAAGTTGATCAATAAAAACAACTAGGTAAGTTGTAAGATCACTAACCAGCATTCGACGCCTTCATGTCATCAATCTGTTTCTGGAGTAGCAATGGATTCCACTGCATCAGAGACAGAGCTTGTTCGAGAACAATGGTGCCGCAGGATTTCAACTGGGCAGATATTCCATCAACAAAATCATGTGATCATAGACAGATGAGCAGAAGAAAGATAATTCACTAATATGAACAACATAGAGCAAGAGGCCGACTCACCTGAAGATGGGAGAGGAATAGTGGTAGACCCAGGGCAGGAGGAACTGAGGCATGGCTCGACGAGTGAAGGTCAGCAGGAACGATCTGAAGAGCACTATCCGGGGTGACCTCAGCCCCACCAGCAGACAACAGGCTCCTTACATCTAGCTCCTTACATCTAGCTCTGCAGGATTCGTCCAGCGCAAACAGCTTTGTCCATAGCCTTGTCACGGTGAGCCTTCAAGATGGCGCAGTTGACCTCTAAAGCTTTAACAGCTAGTCGAGCGACCTCTAGCTCCTGCGCGACAAGCTTCTTGGAAGCACGCAAATCCTTGATGGTGGAATCCTTGGTCGATGACAGCTGTCCAAGTCACAGAACCTCATCTTGGAATACTTGGAGCTCATGGCGGTGATGATCCAGGTCAGACATGGTGAAGCGGTGGCTCCTCTCCAATATGGTCAAGGAGTTGCTAGCGTCACGGTACAGCCTGTCCAGATTGTCACAAGAGGCCGCGACTGCTTGTTTCTCATCCTACGAACAGAAAGCAACATTCAGTACCAAGGCAACAATAGCATGGCAGGGTCAACCAAGGAAGTTTACCTCATGCGCCATTTTTTCAGAGTCAAGCTGGGCATTAAGTGAGGAATTCAAAGAACGTGCACCGTCCAAAAAAGCAGAAGTTTGGGCCAAGTCGGCTTGACTTTGAGAATACTTCTCCTCAAGGTCAGAGCATTGTTGGGCCATATCCGACAACGCAGCTGAAAGGGAATGCATGACTAAGAATAAGTTGATCAATAAAAACAACTAGGTAAGTTGTAAGATCACTAACCAGCATTCGACGCCTTCAGGTCATCAATCTGTTTCTGGAGCAGCAATGGATTCCACTGCATCAGAGACATAGCTTGTTCGAGAACAATGATGCCACAGGATTTCAACTGGGCAGATATTCCATCAACAAAATCATGTGATCATAGATAGATGAGCAGAAGAAAGATAATTCGCTAATATGAACAACATAGAGCAAGAGGCCGACTCACCTGAAGATTGGAGAGGAACAGTGGTAGACCCAGGGCAAGAGGAACTGAGGCTTTGCTCGACGAGTGAAGGTCAGCAGGAACGATCTGAAGAGCACTATCCGGGGTGACCTCAGCCCCACCAGCAGACAACAGGCTCCTTACATCTAGCTCGCCGACCTCTAAGGCGACTTGTCCAGTTAAAACTATGGAATCATGTATCGTCATCGCTCCATCGGACCAAGGTGGGGACGACCCGACGTGGACATCCATGGAGGCATGGGAAAGAGAGCACACCTAAACACCCTTGGGGGCTGGGTTGTAGCTTGCACTACCCACAAGAGCTGGATCACTACCAGCAACACCCTCGGGGGCTAGGTAGCTGCCGGCACCACCCTCAGGGGCTGGGTCTTCTACAGTAGCCACCTCTAAGGCTGAAGTTCCCTTAGCCATCTCCATGGGAGTCAGATGACTTAGATCAGCGTCTCGGCATGGAAGGCTGCCCTCCAAAGTCGATGATGCACGAGACACCGCTCGGGTTACCTCTTGCCCAGCGGAATCGAGCAAGGAAAGCCCACCGTCTGGGACCTCTGAATAGACGCCCGAGATATCATCTTCAGGAGGCTCTAATAGCATGTCTTCGGGGACGACCTCCTCCAGTACTTGATCAAAATATGATATTCATAGCCCCTGAAGACTCACAAGGGCCGACAGAGCTGGAGAGGGAATATCACTACCCCCCTCGCTACCTCTATAGTGCCGGCTGTTCTTGCGGATCAGCGGGACTTTATCTTCTTCTTCCTCTTCATCCTCATCAAACAGGCAGCCAGCAGCCTGCGCATGATCACAACCCTTGGCATCAACCTCAGGAATGGCTTCCACCAGGACATCAACAGTAGCCGGTATTGAAGGGCCTGCAACCTGGTCCAAGCACGACAACCGCTGAAGTCGCCTCTTCTTCCTTTTTTCCTCGACAGGTGCAGTCGGGCGGCTACCTCAGCATGGACGCTTTGGGCGGACACCTTCGGGTTTCCAAGTTTCCACCTCTTCACCAAGTTCTTGCCCAGTTGTGATGGCCATCGGCTCGGTGTGGGTTGAGTCGAATGATTCCCCAGCGAGCAGGCTAAGCACAACATCCATCTCCGCGTCATCAGTGCTAGCTGACATCTCAAAGTGAGTCTGTCTCTCATCCTCAGGAAGACTCCGAAGTGGGGCAATCAAAGCCTCAATGTCCTCAGAAGAAGGTCGCACTCTAAGACCTCGGCTACTGTCACGAGCAGGAGGGTTGGACACAAACTCAGAGAATGGCCTAAGTGGTGGCAGGTTCCATGCAGAATAAACCACAGGAGCACCAGCATTTGAAACTCCGCCCCTCAGGATCATGTCCAGTCGACTCAGCAGGTCTTCAGTAGGAATTTTTCTGTTCGTGACCTGGGTAGAATCGTTGACACCGCTGTACAAGTAAGCGGGGTAGGCCCTGTCCTTTAAGGGCTGAATGTTCTTGAATACGAAGTCAGCAACTACAGCTTTAGCAGTCAGACCTCTATCCTTCAGCAAGCAGATCTCAGCAAGCAGCACTTTAGCTTCTGTTATCTCTGAAAGGGTCGGAGATTCTATCCAGCTCGATGTGCGAACATCTGGCTGCCATCCTTTGAATGTTGTCCTTGAGAGGAATGTCGAGGTACTCTATTTTCCTCCCCTGACGAAGCTCTAGACTTGCGCCGCCAACAAGCTAGTGTTGTCCCCCAGCCATCCCGGGCCGATAATGATAAAGGTATTTCCAGAGACCGAAATGGGGGAGAATCCCGAGAAAGGCCTCGCATAGATGTACGAAAATGGAAATTTGCAGAATGAAATTAGGGTTCAGATGTGTCAAGTTCAATTCGTAGAAATCAAGGAGACCGCAGAAAAAGGGGGAGACGGGAAGAGCAAGACCACGAATAAGAAAAGGAACGTAAATGAAAGATTCATGGGTATCCTTTGTCAGAACGGTGACGCCGCGGCAAATCCGCCAAGAGCAGAGCTCTTTTGGAAGCAAAACCCCAACGTAAACGAAATGAAGAAGGTCGGATTCCGAAATGATGGACATATGGTTACCAGCGAATGGCAGCTGGCTGTTGGGGTCGATAAGCGGGATGATTGCAGCAATGGTGCTCTGCCTCTTCCACTTTGGCGCCATCGCAATCTTTCCGGCGGAACGAGCAGGATCGAGATCTCAGGGAAGCAGAGGAGTGGTTCGAAGTGAAAAAGTGAAGTTAGGACTCAGAAATCAAAAAAGCACGTCGGCGCGAGTATAAATGGGGTTTCCCGGGTCAGGCACTATTTCTAAAAGTGCTAGGTCATACTCAGGAAAGCAAAGTTTCAGGCATCACTCGGCGGTTACCTCTAAAACGCCGGCAGTGTCAGATATTACCTGGCGGTTACCTCTAAAATGATAGCAGTATCACGCATCACTCGGTGGTTACCTCTAAAACACCGGTAGTGTCAGACATTACTCGGCGGTTACCTCTAAAACGCCAGCAGTATCAAGCATCACTCGGCAGTTACCTCTAAAACGCTGACAGTATCAGTCATCACTCGGCGGTTACTTCTAAAAACGTCGGCAGCATTAGGCATACGGGTGAACTATTAAGCGTGTAAACAGAAAAAGCAACAAAGGCAAGAGTCACTTGAAGCAACTAAAGTTTTTCATTAATATTGGAGGGGGTTACACAAACTCAAAAGCTGACTCATTATGAGTCGGTCCTTTTCCCCCTTTTTACTACATTACATTAAATTACTTCACTACTTACACTACACTATACTACTAACTACTACTACATTATTCTACTACTACTACTACTAATTATCTATACTAATATTTAAACTAGTGGCGCTTTGCCACTGGCCTTGCCGCCGCCACTGCCGTCCTTGCTGCCACCGTCGCCGTTGCCGCTCTCGTCACCTTCACCGCCCTTGCCGCCGTCATCGTCACCTTCGCCGCTGTCACCGTCGTCGCCACCACCACCGCCCTCGTTGTCGTTGTCGTTGCCGCTCCGCTCCTCAAACGAGACGAAGGAGTTCTCCTCATCCGAGTAGACATCCGACTCATCCGACCCCTCGAGCTTGGCGCGCTTGACGGAGCGGATGTACGTCCATACCTCAGCGGCCAACCCCTGGGAGTCGTCGGAGTCATCGGATGACGTTGAGGGAGAGGCAAGATCAAGCGACCCCTTGGACTTGGAGGAAACCTCTTCCTCCGAGTACTCAGAATCGCCGAAGTCCTCCGAGGGAGGACTTAGATCGCGCTTCCGCTTGTCGCCGGCACGACGAGGCGAGCCTCGACCTCTCTTGCCTTTGCCCATGGTCGGATGGAGAAGAGGATAAAGGGAGAAGAAAGTAGCAGATGATCGAAAGATGAGTGAAGAGAACAACAGTACAAGCAGGCTATTTATAGAGGCTGGGAGTGACCGTCCACTTCCTACCACGCTCGCCGAACAGTCGCAAGTATTCAATAAGCAATTCAAGCCGCCTGAAAATGAGTTAGGCAACAGACGCCGCTTCGCATAACACGACACCATTTGGACCAAGTCAACTGCTCGGGCGGTATGATTACTCCCCGCGGTCACATCAAGTTACTACTCCAGGACAGTGATTTAAACGCTCTGCGTACCAAGACACCCCTTGGTCACACCCATTGGGGGGGGGTAACCAGGAATTTTCAATAGATTTTCTGAAGAAGTCATATCCATATAGTATACGCAATGAATATACTGAGATAGAAGGAAGAGATTGGTAGAGATCGAAGGAAATCCAAATATAGCTACCGAACCGTAAGTCTAGTCAGCAGAGGCATTGAAGCGCAGAGCGGGGTGAAGACCAGCCAAGAGCCATCTACCAAACGTCAAATATGTCACCGATCAAATAAATTTCAGACCTAACAAGGTGTGGGCAGATAATATTGTTTGAATTCGCAAGAGCATGAGATGAAGACAAAATGCTGATTTCTAAAGCATAAAATGATGACAAAATGCTGATTTCTAAAGCATGAGATGAAGATCTTTGAGCGGATCATTTTCAAAAATCCACTCAAAGCTCGGGGGCTACACCCATTGGGTGCACCTTCGGTGCACCCAATAGATTTTTAATCCTAGAAGATAGAATGCTGATTTCTAAAGCATAATGCGATGACAGAATGTTGATTTCTAAGGCATGAGATGAAGACCTTTGAGTGGACTGTCTTCAAAAATCCACTCAAAGTTCAGGGGCTACACCCCATAGATTTTTAGTCCCAGAAGACGAAATGTCGACTTCTAAAGCATGATATGATGACAAGATGCTGATCTCCAAAGCATCAAATGAGGACCTTTGAGAAGACTGTTTTTACTGAGTCACTCAAAGTTAAGGAGCAACGCACAATAAGCACACCTGCGACACGCCCATTGCCAGAGTGGAAATCAAGCCACAAACTCGGGAGCTGGACCTGGAATCTTTGGGCTGATTATTTCAAAATCAACTCAAAGATTGAGGGCTTGTGGGGGACAGATATCCCCCGGGTCCAATAGAAGGCAAGAAGGCCTCGCAAAAGGCTTTGGGCCTATTATCTCGCAAGGCCATCCCTTCGTGGGCCACGGGAGGACTGCTGGTGGAATGGGCTGATGAGTGATAAGGAAGCAGTCTCAGGCCCAAGCAACTCGATAAACTCAAGCGCTATCTGCAGCGTCCGCCCGACTTTCCCGCGCACAGCGCCCTTGGACGTCGAAATGGATCAGAGATAGATCGAAAAGATTATAGGAAGATAAGTTCAGTCGGTTCACTATTGTTTAGGTATACTTCATCATCATACATGCATGTAGTGCCCCACGGTCGAGTATATAAGGCCTAGGGGGTACCCCATCATTTCCATCGACCATCTACTCAACTCATTAGCCTTACTCCATACAACAGACTTCCCTTGTAACCTACCACATAAAGATTCACACCAGGAAGTAGGGTATTACGCATCTCAAAGCGGCCCGAACCTATAGAAAATCGCCTATCGTTTCTTGTGCATCTCGCACGAACCATTGAGTTACAGTCAACAACACCGTCTTACCCAAAAGCACCGCGAGGGGTAACCCCGGGTGAGCGGTCAGGCTCCAAACACCGACAGTGGTATGGTGTTAAGTGGAGGTGGTGAAGCATACAAAACAATAGGAGTAGTGCATAGATGAGTGGATCGTCGCTGAATCTGATAGGTAATATGATCTGCTCCAATATGTATCTGACTACCCTACTCTGCTCTCTCTACGACTACTGGTGCTGCAATGGCTGCACTAGTATCATGATCCACCCGCTTGGTCCTCTTTTGCTCAATAACCAAAACCTTGCCCTTATCGGGCTATGGTGGAAGAGGTGGGTCTTGTCCATCACCTCCATCGACCGGACCCATATTCTTGGTCTGAGCCATCTGATTGAATCTGAATGCTATCAGATGAAACTTGTCACTGCCACTAAATCTACCAAAGACTAGCCTCAGACGCTACCCATTGACATGCTTCATGATGGATAGGAAAGGTGAGTGACTAGAGGTGAGAAGTACCATAGTCAAGAAAAAGCAAATTAGATAAGAAAGAGAAATGGTTTGCTACCTCAGATACATCACTTAAAAATCAAGCACAAGAAGAGAGTCGCTCGAGCTAGGTACATCGTCACACTGAAAATGACAGAAGAGGTGAGCACACGAATCACAGAGTCATAAACAATTATGAACATGTGAAACACACACACATGTATGAGTGAGAAATGAGGATTTTGTCTAAAATATCAAAGGATGTGTGAATGTGGAGTGTGGTATAGGTTGACTAATCATAAATTTTAAGGCACTAGAAGATGAGGTATGAAGATATATTTGAGGGTTTGGAGGGTGACTTGTGGATGTTTGGACATGGGCATATGTGGCATAAGATAGTATGGTATAGATTGAGCCTTGGTGAAGACATGAGGATTTGACATAATGGTGATACAAATAGTAGAGTATGGAGTTCACAAATAGAGTTGACATGGTTTTAGCCCATGGGTGTGTTTGGAAGGTAGGACTCGTAAAGGTTATGGCAGTGTGGGTGATGAAATGAGTAGAGGTATCAAGGTGTATGCAATAGGGGGATTTTTGGTTATGAAACCTGAGTGAAACATACTATCGAACACCTGGTGGGCAAGGAATGCAGGTGGAGGAATGTGCACTTCGGATAGAGAAAACCTTGAAGGGACAGAAGTTGTTGCAATGGAAGAACAAGGATACATCATAGGGCACAAATCACACAGGAAGTCACACAGATGAAGAATCTTCCATGAGGGAAAGGAGTACAGACACCAAGAGTAAAGACACCAGTGCAGGGAGGATCATAGAGCAAGGTGGCTGACAAGTGAAGGAGAATGACAGTGACGCTGGTGAGGTAGAGTGAGACAGCGGCGATGCACGTCAGTGGACAACAGGGGAGAGGTGGTGGTGTGGTAGGGCTCGAGTCAGGGAGGTGTGCACCCATGGAGAAGGAGAAATAGTGAACGACGCGCGGGCCTAATCGAGATAGTAAGTATTAACCACATAGGTTATGGGCACACTAGACCACACAAAGTATCGGTTCGCCGAACCGTGTTTCTAGGGGCATTGGAACCCTAGAAACCAGCCTGATCTAGACCAGTATGGTGTGCCGCATGTGCGCTTAAACAAGAGATTTTTCAAGTTTTTCTTTCCAGATTTTGCACCAAACCAAATCCCAACATTTCAGCACACAATTAAACACTTATTGGGACTAGTATTGGCACCCACACAAAAAAAACTCTAGTTTTTCAAAATAATTTGCCATAAGCTACGTATCTTTTTATGAAAATAGTCAAATGAGAGATTTTGCCTTTGTGTGCTTTACTAGAAGTTTCAAGAGTGAAATTGAAAGGAAAATGTGCCCTTGGGCCATTTCTAAGTTGTTTTGGTGATTAAATGATCAAACACACAACTTTGATCTAACCATCTTGGTATGAGCATGAGCTAGGTTTTAATCAAGCAAATTGAAGATACGAAGTCCAAATGAGTTGGATTAGAAGTCCAAAAAGTGTAACCTTGGGTAAAACTACAAAAACAGGATGTTTAAGTATTTGAATAAGTTGCACTTACATTATAATATGTTTCTTACACCTTTATTTGACTACTAACTTCTTTGTGCAAGTAAAGTGACATTTGGACTTAGCTTGAGCATATTGCAACCTATTATGGAGTGGAGTATGATTCTAGCTCTTAGTCAATTGTTTTTGTTGCTAACTATGTTTGTCTAAGTGCTAGGATTCATCACAAAAAGAGTCAAAAAGAAGTGAATAAGTTTGGTGTTGGGGACTTGTCCTTAACTGCTATGAATTAAGAACAAGGCAACACAGAAATTGTTAAACGTTAAAGTCCTTCGTCCTTCGAAGCATTATTTTCCTTGGGATATAATGAGTTTCAGACGAAGGTTATGAAGGACATACCTTCATCAGTACAACAAATAATGAAGAAGGATTCACATAAAGTATGAGAAATAACATAAACACTTAAATATTATTATTAGCTCATTTCTATTTTATTATTATGGAAAATTAGAAATGATAACAAATTACAAATGTACCTTCGGCTTGAAAGAAAGCAAAAGTACAAGCGTGACACAAAAGCAAATGCCAAGTCAGCGTGAACAGTACGGGAGTACTGTTCACCTATTTATAGGCACAGGTCGCAGCCCATGTAAAATTACATCCAGGCCCTTTGCATTTGATAATAACTCTATAGTAATTTATCGGGGTCTAGATAGTCTTTTCCTCTTTAAGTCAGTTTCCTCTTTTCTGCCAACATGCCGAAGCTTCCTTGCGCACAGCTTTGGCTCTATTCCATCCTTCGTTCTCCTTGTGTTTCTTCATACAACGATTTTGACATGTCCGAAGGGTCCATGTCCAAAGGTACCTGTTCATGTATTATACCCCAGAAAAATTGTCAAATCAGGTTTTTGAGGACCTTCGGAAGCCGAAGGCCCCCAACAGTAGCCCCTCGCAATATTAATTTGTTAGGATAATAAATTCAGATTGCGATATGGACAAAGGCCCTAAGCCGAAGGTCCGAAAAAACACCTTCCTCTTGCTAGAATAGCAACATTCAATGGCAAGCGGGACCCTCCCACTTGTAATGGCCTGGGTGTATAAATATGTTACTACCGTGAGCTCATTTGGCACGCCTTCTTGCCATTTGCTTTGCCTGCTCAAACAGCTCTTTACCCACAAACACTTGACCAACTTTCTAGATTTTTAGCTTCGGCCCTAAGAGCACATTTTCAGCATTTTCGAAGGGATGTCTCAGGAAAAGAAAGTTGTTGCCGAAATGAAACTGAGCCTTTCTGAGGAGAAGAATCTGGGCTTATTGAATCTATAGCAAAGACAAATACAGAGAAGATTACTAGGAAGATTTTAGAAGGTTTATCTGAAGACACTGGTGATAGTGACAATTATGATGTGGAAAGTGGTGGAGAAGACTCCGAAGATCGACCCTGGCGACCAAGTCATGCAGTTTTTGGAAAATCAACTATTAAACAGAGTCATCTCGATAATATGAGGGGAAGATATTTTCGGGACATGTCTACTATAAGGGCTGATGACGGAGGGAGGACTGTGCCTACTCCCGAAGAGAATGATGTTGTGATCTTCCGAAGCTTTTTTAAAGCTGGGCTTCGGTTTCCATTAAGCAAATTTGTGGTTGAGGTTTTAAAGATCTATCAAGTCTACCTTCATCAAATTACGCCTGAAGCAATCATAAGAATGGGAATCTTCGTCCGGGCCGTGAGGAGCCAGGGCTTGGAGCCAAATGCAAAAAGCTTTTGCAATATACATGAGCTAGTATATGAGACGAAACCCTGGGGTAAAGAGCAATATCATAACAATTTTGGCTGTTACAGGTTCGGTGCTTGCTCTGGGTCAAGTTGTCCCGTGCCGACTTTACGGAAGAGATGGCCCGGGGACTGGATGAAGGAATGGTTCTATGTGAAAAACAATTTGAAGGCACGAGAAGATATTAAAGATATCATTATGCGCCCTATCTGGCAGCGCTTCGGACTCCGGAAACAGAAGGTGAATGTTGACGAGGCAGTCGAAGAATGCCAGAGGGCCTTCGGCGTAGTCTGCTCTTTCATCGGAATGAGGGATTTAGTCCAAGAGCACATAGCCTTCAGAGTTTGGCCACTTGTAGAAAAGTGGGAAATGCCAAAAGAAACTATCACCAAGCTTGACGAAGGTGGGCTGATTAGGATGAAATTCACCTTCAGATACGAGGGTAAATTTGTCGAGCCAGATGATGATTGGCTGAAATGTATTGAAGCTACAAGCGATGAATTGCTTGGGCCATACTCGAAGGCAGAAGATACTGCGTTATCTGTGGCCTTCGGAGGCCGAAAGAAGAAAAGATTCAACCGAGTTTTTGATGCTATTGGCTTTGTGTACCCTGACTACCGCTACCCTCTACGGGGGCGAAAGAGAAAAGAAGCAACTTCCGGGAAAGACGATGCTTCAGCTGCTCCAAGCGAGCCTGTGCCGAAGAGGAAAAGGGTAAAAGTCCTTACTCACCGACCGCGCTTTATTGAACCGGCCATAGTGCCCGAGTTTGTCGGTGAGGCTTCTTCGGCTAATGAAGCCAAAAAACCTATACCTGCGCAGAAAACTGAAGAGCTGACTGCAACACCGAAGGCTGAAAGAATTGAAGAGCCTAAAGCTGAAGGGACAAAAATATCAGAAATTTTAAGCCCTTCGGCAGAAGTTGGAGTGCCACAAACTCAGAAAGGTCCAGCGGTGACCCCCAAAAGAAAAAGAATGGTTAACGTTCTGGATGTACTAGAGACAATAAAGTCTTCAAGCACTACTCCGAAGAAAATTGCCGAAACTCCCGAAGTGCAAATTGAAGCCTTTGGTGCCGAAGCTACAAAGCACCAAGCTGACACTGAAGCTGGGCCTTCAGAGCCTGCCAAGGTGAAATCCTTGGAAACCAAAGAAACAGAAGTAGCAGAACAAATTTTGGCTGAAGAAACTGGCACTGTCGCCTCCGAAGCATTTTCCGAAGCTTTCAATTATATTTTACGACATGCTTCGGGGAAAAAATTTACTGAAAAAGAAAAGCAAGAGGCTCAGTTCTATGCCCAAAAGTTGAAATATCCAAAGGGGCGTTGATTTTCAATGGAAGCGGAGAAGAAGACTTCTTGTATTGTCTCCCAGACAGCAAGGAGATCTCTGTCTGCCGGGAGATGGCAAGAAGCTTCGGATTCCCAACACTAGAAGACGGGCTCTCAGTGTTGTCAAAAGATGAATTGGCCGACAGCTTGGCGTACACCAGCTTAAAGGTGAGAAAATAAACTTTTTGTATGCTTAAAAATTCGTGTGCTTATTTTTTAATACCACATTCCTTTTATAGGGCCTTATTCTTAGAATGCCCTCAGAGCGCAGAAAAGCGCTGAAGACGAGGGATGTACCATGGCGTTGAATAACCTTCGTTCCGAAGTGATTGAGCTAAGAAATGAAGGTCTTGAGAAAGATAAAATATTAAACTCATTGCTTAATAAAATAAAAGAAGACAAAGCTATTTCCAAGGCTCAAGCTGAAGCCCAGAAGTGCAAAATTGAAGATCTTCAAAAACAGCTGGCTGAAGCGAAACTAAAGTGTGCAATTGCCGAAGCTGACCGAGACGCCATCGATTATTGGAAAAATCATTGGGAGAAAACAACTGCAGAACTTCGGTCTTCAAAATAAAGATGTTATGAAAAATCCATGAAATGTGTGGAAACAATTAAGACTAGTTTCGCCAGCGTCGGCGCATATTCGAATGAGGGCAACTTCGTACTGGGAGATCCCGAAGGTCCAATTGACTGGATCAACGGCGAGGCCGAAGCTTTTGAAGAAATTTTGAGTGGTCGTGGAGACATATGCGCCTTCTCGGGTGCTAGGGGGATAGTCGCTATCTTGGAGAGGAGAGGCTGCGAACATGTGAAATCCTTGGCGCAGACCGAGGCTGCCTTATGCATTGAAGGTATAAAAGACCCCTCAGCCGAAGCAAGCTTGGTTGGTGGAAAAATTTTCACAGACATCTGGGAAAATGGCGGTCGGGAGATGGCTCAAGAAATTATAAGGAAAAGTGAAAAAGGTATTCACGATGCTAGAAAAGTAGCAGAGGCCGCTGAGAAAAGTGCGGATCATGAGAGGCGAATAGGTATTAATTAATAGCTTTTGACTTTATGTTCTAATTTTATGACTTCGAACTTATTTATGGTTTGCATCACAGCCGCACTATCTCCTCCTCCAGAGCCCGCCGAGCCATTGGCGGACCCAAAAGCAAAGGAGGATGATGAAATTATAAAAATGGCCGAAGCTATTATGGATAAAGTTGTTGATCAACTATTAAACGAAGCTGTCGAAGTAGTTTTAAAAGAAGATTAGCTGTTAATGTGAAGACATTTGAAATGTAATATTTTGCTGGACAATGTGTGTAATATTTTATAAGTTTGAATGTAATATGTAAGTTGTTTATAATTCAACTCTTTACGATGCATGAAACTTTACGTACATACCGTTTTTGAGCCTTCGGCGAAAAAACACCTTCCCTTCTTTTCATGCTTCGTGAAGAATATCCATATTCCATAAAAATATACAGTTTCCGAAAAAACATTATGCTTTGTGAACAATGGATCTCCTTTTCATATCAAAGTGACAAAGATGTATTTCTTGAAAACTTATTTTGTAACTTGGCACTTCTTCGAAACGATCTCTGAAGCTCAATATTGTAAGTCAACATTGTCTACCTTTCCGAAGGTCAACATTGCATCCCCTTCTTGTGCCATTGATGCAATATGATGTATGATGCTATGCTATGCACATGATGTAATGATGTAATGACATGCAAAATGATATTTGCGCCGAAGGCCCACACACATTCCCAGTGGAGCACACAATCTTTTTGCCGTTTATTTTTCGGTGGTATCAGCGTTGACTTTTCGCTGTAAGCCTCCCTTAGGAGCTTCTTCGCCTTTTATTTCGGCGGTATCAGCGTTTATTTTTCGTTGTAAGCCTCCCTTAGGAGCTTCTTCGCCTTTTATTTCGGTGGTATCAGCATTTATTTTTCGCTGTAAGCCTCCCTTAGGAGCTTCTTCGCCTTTTATTTCAGCGGTATCAGCGTTTATTTTTCGCTGTAAGCTATGCATTCCCTTTAGAACGACTTTTGAGCAGAAAACTTACGCTGCGTCCCCTTAAGAATGACTTTTGTTGCTTCGATGTTTGAAGAAGGTATATTCATTATGATAATGACGAAGCAATTACAAGAAATTGAAAACAACAAAAGAACTAAGTTTTCAATCATAGCTCTTTATTGAAAAGGTAAATGATAACAAATGTAAAAGCTGTTTCCGAGGTAGGATACATCTTAGTAGATGTGCTTTGATTCTGGCACAGTACTGTTGACTGTGCGAGCTTCGGACTGCTCCCTAAAGTCTCTCTGCTGGTGATTGTGCTGGCTCCCTTCTGGCTGCTGGCCTTGGGGATAAGCGGGTTGCATTGGTGGTGGAGGTGGGGGCTGTTACCAAGATGCCTGAGGTTGGCTTGCCGAAGCAACAGAAACTGCAGGATGGTTACCCACATACTCTGGGATGTATGGTGAGTGGTACGAAGCAGTATGCATAACCTGCTTCGGCTGGCTCTGTTGGGCTGCAGCTTCTGCTATCTCTTTCTGTTTTTGAATGGTGACATGGCACATCCTGGTAGTATGTCCCTTGTCCTCACCGCAGAATAGGCAGTAAATTTTCCTGGGCTGATCCCCAAACCTTCCTCTGACGCCCCTGGCGCCTCTGCCCCTTCGAGCTGGGGGCCGAGGATAGTTCTGTTGCTGCCCCGAAGCTTGAGAGGAATACTGCGGCCTTTGTTGCTGACTTCCCCTATCGTCAGTCTGAGTAGAATGGATAGATCTGACATGCCTAGGGTGGATTCTCCCTCCGAAGCCCCTGGTCATTTCGGAGAACCTATAAGCTTCCTCCTTCCTTTGCCGAAAGTCATTATCTGCTCGGATATATTCATCCATCTTCTGAAGCAGTTTCTCCAGGGTCTGAGGGGGTTTCCTGGTGAAGTATTGGGCTGTAGGTCCTGGCCGAAGCCCCTTAATCATGGCCTCGATAACAATTTCATTAGGCACTATTGGCGCCTGTGCCCTCAGTCGTAAGAACCTTCGGACATACGCCTGAAGGTATTCTTCATGATCCTGAGTGCACTGGAACAAAGCTTGAGCAGTGACCGGCTTCGTCTGAAACCCTTGGAAGCTGGTGATGAGCATGTCCTTCAGCTTTTGCCACGATGTGATTGTTCCTGGCTGAAGAGAAGAGTACCAGGTCTATGCAACATTTTTGACTGCCATGACGAAGGACTTCGCCATGACTGCAGTATTGCCACCATATGAAGATATGGTTGCTTCGTAGCTCATCCGAAATTGCTTCGGATCTGAGTGTCCGTCATACATTGGGAGCTGGGGTGGTGTTGGGGACTCGTTCTCAAATGCTATGAATTAAGAACAAGGCAACATAAAATGTTAAATATTAATGCCCTTCGTCCAATGAAGCATTATTCCTTTAAGGATTAATGAACTTCGGACGAAGGTTAAAGACGATACAATTACGAAGGTTAAATCTTCGTAATTGAACTCTAATAGATTATATAAAATAATACGAAATATGAAGCATCAAAGACAAATAAATTGTAAATGAACAACATCACTTTCATATTATATCAACTTAATGTATTCAAATATTAGATACATTTATACCTCTGCCTTGACAAAGATTAATTCCCGAGTGACGCGATTACAATTACAGGAATGCGTGAACAGTAAAGGAATACTGTTCACTATTTATAGGCACAAGACACAGCCTGTGAGGAATTACAATCATGCCCCTCATAAAAGTTTACAACAACGACTCAAACACTTATGGACTAAAAGGTCATTCTACTTTTAAGTCGGTTTGTAATTCCGAAGCTTCATGAACAGCAACCTTCGGTCATCACGTGCAGACAGCTTCAGCCGAAGCTGTTTCTTCCTGCAGGACCTTCGGCGACGAAGCATCGTTTTTCCTAACGATCTTGATCCGTGAAAAAAGTCTCTTAGGCTTCAGGAAGCCGAAGGTCCGAAAAACACCTTCCCTGAGCTCGTTGTCGTGAAACGATTCAGTTTCCGAACGCGTAGCGGTCCCACCCTGCAGGGTTACTATTTGGCCTCTGTTGTCCACCGCGCAGCGGGTGTAAGCAGCTGTTTGCCTGGTGTAAAAATCCTGACGATTCACCTTCTTACCTGCAGCACTATATAAACAGACGGGTAGGTGTGAAGTTACCACAGCATTCATTGCTATTGCACTGTTTTGCTGCCAAAAATTTTAACCATAGCCGAAGCTTGACTCTCGCAATCAGACGAAGCTCCAGTTTAAAGCCTACTTCGTCAGAAGAAAAAACTTCGGAAGAAAAAGTTTTTTAGTTCCCAAGAAATTCAGAATTAAATGGCCAGAGTGCGTTCTACCGCTAGAGTTGAGCGTGAGGGAGGCGAAGCCGAAGGAGCGGAGACTGTTCCTATCTCCGAAGCGATGCAACGATCCGGACTGGTGACCTCGGAAGGAATCCGTACTGCCGAGACAGAGCAGACTGTTGCCGAGACAGAACAAGTTGCTGCTGAGGCGGAAGAAGGAAATATTGAGGAAGCTGATCCCGATGATGATTACCATATTGCCGTGCCAAGCAAGCCCAGCCACTTGGACTTCGGAAAGTCGACTGTCTCCAAGGCTGATCTCTCCAAGATGGTGAAGTCGGGTTATTTCAGTGAGAATGAGAAGAAGCTACTTCGCTTCGGGGGGGAAGAAACTACCCCGAAGCCAGGAAAGGATGAAATAGTCATTTTCAAGAGCTTCCTAAAAGCTGGGTTGAGATTCCCCTTAAATAGGATGACCTCTGATGTGCTGCAAAGATTTGGCATCTATTTTCACCAACTTACTCCCAACGCGATTGTCAGGCTCAGCGTCTATATCTGGGCTCTCCGAAGCCAGGCGGTGGAGCCGTTTGCCGACAGCTTCTGTCGAGTTCATGAGCTGCATTACCAAACTAAGGCCAGAAAAGATGGATTGCATGAAAATTTTGGTCGCTATAATTTTGCTTATCGGAAAACCACGAAGTTTCCCGTGATCAGCTACCGAAGCAAATGGTCGGCAGGCTGGAAATCAGAATGGTTTTATGTCAAAGTTGACGAAGACAAAGAGAAGCTGGTTCAGAGCCCTCTTGAACTAACCTTCGGAGAAACAAGACCCCGATGCAGAATGGAAGTAGAAGGTCCAACTTGGGCTGCACTGGGCGAATTCAAAATTATTGCAGAACATATTGGCACTAGAGATTTAGTGCAGGAATTCCTGGCCTTCAGGGTTTTTCCAACTATGAAAGAGTGGACAATGCCGAAGCTTGAAGGGGAAAAGAAAAAAGGAGAACTTGTCCGACTGCCCTACCATTATAAGTTCAAGAAATACTTTAAAGTACCCTGCCAAGAATGGCTTGATACAATTGAAATAATGAGTAATGAAATTCTTGGGAATTACTCTAAAAAAGAAGACCAACTAATGACAGCGGCCTTCGGCACTCGACCGAAACGAAGGCTGAATAGGGTGCTTGATGCCATAGGATTTGAATATGCTGACTACGGCCGACTGGGCGGAGATGTTGGAGGCTCGAAGCGAAAAAGGATTGCCAGCGCTACTGACGAAGAAGTCGTCAAGGTAGCCAAAAAGAAAAAGAAAGATTTTGAAAGTCTTAGCGCTGAAGAGTTAAATCCTGAGCCGAAGGTGGCCACTACAAGAAAGAGAAAAAGCGCATCCCCAGAGCCGGAAACACCGGTCCGAGAAGAAGATACTCCTGCTTCTCCTTCTGCTGTTGAAGTAGAAGAGATTATGAAGGTAATGACTGAACCCTTGCCTATTAGGTTAAGTCCGCTGGCACTGGAACTGACGAAGTTTTTTCAGAAGGACAAGACAGCTTCGGCAGCAGAAAGTCATGTGAAGCCGAAAAAACGGAGAATTATTCAAGTAACAGATGTGATCCATCAGACGCCGCCACCGGCAACGGTGTCAAAAATTGTCTTTGCTGAAACTGCCGAAGCCGAAGCTACTGGAATGAAAACTAGTGAAGCTGAAACCGGCGAAGCCGAAGCTACCGGGGCCGAAGCCGGGGACACCGAAGAGTCGAACCTGGAAACCACACTTGAGGTTATTGACAATATACTCCTGAAAATGGCTGAAGAAGAAGCTACTGTGGCTGCAGTGAATACGACAACTGAAAAGGGGAAAGAGCAGATTGATGAAATTTCAGAAGAAGGGGATTTTACCTTTCAAGATTTGCTTGGACAAGAATTAACAGACGCCGAAAAAGAGGAGCTGAAAAAATATGCAATATCTTGCGGATATAAATCAGGGGCTATGCTATTTGGTGGGGTCAACGAAGGGAAACTAAGGTGTCTTTGGAACCGCACCGAGGCCAAAATTGTTAGAACCCTTTCCAAAAGCATTGGCCTGCCGAAGGTGGAAGCGGACTTATGCCGTTATCAACGACAACACATCGCCGGAAGCTTGCTTTATGCTAACTTCAAGGTAACGAATATTTTTGTTATTTTATTACTATTATTATTAACTTTTTGGGTCGTGTTCTAACGAAGATCATTTCGACAGAGCATATTATTAAGCAAGGTTCTGAAAATGCAACAAGACCTGAAGGAAGAGAAAAACAAAGCCGTCATTCAAGATTTGGTTGAAAGAGTGGAAAATCACGAAGCCAATCTAAAAAAGAAAGACGTCGCAATCCAAAACCTTGAAATCATAGTCAAAGAGCACGAAGGTGCATTAGAAAAGAAGGATTTTGTTATTCAGACCATGGAGGGCTCTTTGGCTGAAGTCCAAACTGAAAATGACAAATTAAAGAATGAACTGCTCCGTCAATCAGAAAAATTCGAGCAAGAAAAGAAATATTTTGAAGTAAGCCTGAAGGCTAAAGTGGATAAATACTCAAATTTGCAGAAATCTTTTACGGAACTTCAGGAGAAATGCTTAAGCTTCGGCATCCGATGTGTGCAGCGGCTGAAGGACGTGTTTCACTCTGTCGGAGCTAGCTCTCAAAATTTACACCTTCAGCTGAAAATCTGCCAAGAACATTAGAACATATTGAAGGCGAAGTTGATGCCCTTGACGAAGTTATTGGTGGGCACGCTGACTTCTGCGCCTTGGTAGGTTCTTGGGCACAGCTGCTGCTTTTTTGAAGGCTGGCTGCACACATGGAAACATTGTGAACAGACCAAACTTCAGCTTGTCAGCTTCAGATTTGATGGATATCCCAAGCTTAGCCAGAAGTATTGGAAATAGATTCATGACCCAAATCTGGGTAAGTGGCGGGCGGAAAATGGCAGGCGACGAAGCTCGAAGCCATCTTAAGCCGGTAAGAAACTTATTTGTTACTTTTACCTTCTCCTTTTGAAATTTGTACCTTTCTTACTCTGCTATTTGATATATACAGGATGACGAAGCTGAAGATTGACAATGCTGAAGTTTGGCAAAACTGAAGACGAAGCCTTAGCTGAAGCTTAAAGTTGCTTATAATATGCTCTCCTGCAAAAATTCTTGGAGAAACTCTTGTAATATAGATATGGAATATCTTATGTAAATTTGTACATACCTTGTAATATATCATGTCTCCCTTATCCGTATTCAATCTGCTTTGCTGTGGACGAAACTTCTCTTTTGAGCCTATTGGGACTATGCTTCGTCGCCGAAGGCCTTGTAGGAAGAAGCAACTTCGGCTGAAGCTGTCCGCATGAGATGACCGAAGGATCCTCTTCATGAAGCTTCGGAATTACAAACCGACTTAAAAGTAGAATGACCTTTTAGTCCATAAATGTTTGGGTCGCTGTTGTAATCCCTTATAAGGGGCATAATTGTAATTCCCCACAGGTTGTGTCCTGTGGCTATAAATAGTGAACAGTATTCCTTTACTGTTCACGCATTTTTCTGTATTTGCAATCGCATCATTCGGGAACCAATCTTTGCCAAGGCAGAGGTATAACTGTATTCAATGATTAAATATACTGAGTAAATATAATATGGTTCGTTTATGATTCATTTACCTTTGATACTTTATATTTTATGTTATCTTATACAATCTATTAAAATTCAATTACGAAGATTTAACCTTCGTAATCGTATTGTCATCAACCTTCGTCCAAGGTCCATTAATCCCCAAGGGAATAATGCTTCGTTGGACGAAGGACATTAACATTTAACATTTTATGTTGCCTTGTTCTTGATTCATAGCATTTGAGAACGAGTCCCCAACATTGGCGCCCACCTCCGGTCAACTCACTTCCACCTTTTGAGCTGATGGCTTCGATTAACGATCAAGCTGGAGTTGCTTCGGCCTCGAAGCTGGTGTTCCCGATAACAGGTGGTTCGTGTTCAGAACCAGCCAACAAAAAGCAGAAGAAAGAGGCGCAGAGAAGGGTACAACATGTTGGAGTGCAGGGACCCTTCATCAAGTCAAGATGGTCACACATTCCAATCACCTTCTCCCAAGAGGATCTTCAGCTCAAGGATTTTCCTCATAACGATGCTATGGTTATTTCTTGCGTTATTCAAAGGATTTCTGGTCCACAATGTTTTGGTTGATACAGGCAGTGCAGCTGATATTATATTTGCTAAGGCCTTCAGACAAATGCAAGAGCCAGAAGACAAGATTCATGATGCTACACACCCTCTCTGTGGCTTCGGAGGAAGACAGATTGTAGCACTGGGCAAGATCACCATGCCAGTGACCTTCGGCTTCATCAACAACACCAGAACCGAGCAAGTTGTGTTTGACATTGTTGACATGGAATACCCTTACAATGCAATTATTGGTCGTGGCACCCTCAATGCTTTCGAAGCAATTCTTCATCCTGCTTACCTTTGCATGAAGATACCTTCGGATCAAGGACCCATTGCTGTTCATGGAAGTCAGGAAGCTGCCAGAAGGGCCGAGGGAAACTGGACTGACTCAAAAGCAATCCATAACATAGATGGAGCTGAAGCTTGTGAACAGTACAAATTCAGAAGGGAGAAAGCAGCTTCAGCAGACCAGCCGAAGCCCATGCTCTTATGTGAGGACATAGCAGAGCAGAAGGTGATGTTGGGCTCTCAATTATCCGAAGAACAGGAGAAAACCTTGATAAGGTTTTTGTTCAACAACAAAGATGTTTTTGCATGGTCAGCCAATGATCTTTGCGGAGTTAACAGGGATGTTATTGAACACTCGCTCAATGTTGACCCATCTTTCAGACCCAGAAAGCAGAGGCTTCAGAAAATGTCTGATGACAAGGCCGAAGGCGCTCGGAATGAAGTCAAAAGACTCCTCAGTGCAGGAGTGATCAGAGAAGTAAAGTACCCAGAATGGATAGCTAACACTGTTATGGTAAAAAAGGCCAATGGCAAATGGCGAATGTGTATCGATTTCACGGATCTCAACAAGGCATGTCCGAAGGACGAATTCCCATTGCCAAGGATAGACTCCTTAGTTGATGCAGCAGCTTCGTCAGAGCTTATGAGTCTTCTCGATTGTTATTCAGGCTATCATCAAATTTGGATGAAGAAGGAGGATGAGCCGAAGACCAGTTTCATAACCCCTAGTGGAACATATTGTTACCTTTGGATGCCTGAGGGGCTCAAGAACGCTGGAGGAAGTTTCAGCAGAATGACTGCGAAGGTTCTCCAGTCTCAGATAGGCAGAAATGTGCTAACTTATGTTGATGATATCATTATAAAAAGCACGAAACAGGAAAATCACATTGCTGATTTGCAGGAGACCTTCGCCAGCTTTAGACAAGCTGGTCTAAAGTTTAATCCAGAAAAATGTGTCTTCGGAGTAAAGAAGGGGAAATTTCTTGGATGCTTGGTTTCAACAAAGGGAATTGAAGCTAATCCAAGTAAAATTGAAGCTATACTTCGAATGGAGCCACCAACTACAAAAAAGGGGGCCCAAAGATTGACAGGGAGGCTGGCATCTCTCAATAGATTCATATCTAGATCAGCAGAGAGAAATTTACCATTCTTCGAAGTGCTGAAATCGGCCGAAGTCTTTCAATGGGGACCAAGCCAACAAAAAGCCTTCGAGGAACTGAAGCAATATTTGATAGATTTAACAACATTAACTCCACCAACGCCAGGGGCTCCTTTGTTATTATATGTGGCAGCTTCGCATTCAGCGGTAAGTGCAGCACTTGTCCAGGAGAAGCTTGATGGCCAAGTCAAGAAGCAGGTCCCAGTGTATTTTGTATCTGAAGTTCTTAGTATATCAAAGAAAAACTATACAGAATTGGAGAAGGTGTTATATGCTGTTTTGATGGCATCCAGGAAGCTTCGGCATTACTTTCAAGCATACAATATTGTTGTTCCTTCTTCACAACCGTTGAAGGATATTATGAGAAATAGAGAAGCTACTGGACAGATTGGAAAATGGGCTGCAGAGCTCAATGAATTTTGCATTGATTATGTGCATAGATCTTCGATCCAGTCTCAAGCGTTGGCAGATTTCATTGCTGACTGGACGCCAGGGGCTCAGGATGAAGAAACAAATAAAGATGTCGAAGTATGGACAGTGTTTTGCGATGGGTCTTGGGGAACCTTCGGAGCAGGAGCAGCCGCTGTGTTGGTCTCACCATCCAAAGTTAAAACTTGTTATGCAGCAAGACTCGATTTTAGTTGTACTAACAATATTACTGAGTACGAAGCCCTGCTTTTGGGCCTTTGGAAGTTAAAAGCAATGGGAATCAGAAGGGCCATTCTTAAAACTGATTCCCAGGTTGTTTCGGGTCATATCGACAAGAGTTGTAAGGCTAAAGATCCGAAGTTTGAAAAATATCTAGACACGGTCCGAAGGATTGAAGCTTCCTTCGAAGGATTTTCCGTCAAAAATATCCCTCGAGGACAAAATGAGCATGCTGATTTGCTAGCTAAGTCAGCAGCACAGGGGCTGCCCTTACCTTTGGATGTGTTCTTCAAAACAATAAAAGCACCTTCAGTGGAACTTCTTGAAAGAGCAGTCCTCAATATATCTCCTGTTTATAGTGAAGACTGGAGAACTGAGATTATCTCTTACCTTCAGGGAAATTTCCTTTCAGATGACGAAACTTACAACAGGAGAATAGAGGCAAGAGCTCGTCCATATGTCATGATAGAAGGGGAGTTGTACAAGCATGGAGTTTGTGCTCCATTACTCAAGTGTTTATCTAGAGCCGAAGGCATAGAATTGATGAAAGAAATACATGCAGGCCTGTGTGGATCTCACATTGGATCTAGGCCGTTACTTGGAAAAGTTTTCCGTCAAGGGTTTTATTGGCCGAAGGCAGCTTCGGATGCAGCGGAATTAGTTCAAAAGTGCGAAGGTTGTCAGAAATGTGCAAGAGATCAAAAACAACCTTCGTCCCTAACTCAGCTGATACAACCCATCTGGCCATTGCAAAGGTGGGGCCTTGACTTGTTAGGTCCGTTACCACCGGCCCAAGGAAACTTAAGATATGTTGTAGTGGCTGTGGAATATTTTTCTAAATGGATTGAGGCAAAGCCTTTAGCCACAATAACTTCGGCCACCATTCAAAAGTTTTTCTGGCAGAATATTGTTTGTCGTTTCGGAGTACCAAAGGTCATCACTGTAAATAATGGAACACAGTTCGACTCCGAAGCTTTCAGAGAATTCTGTGATCAAATTGGCACGAAGATCCATTTTGCATTAGTCAGGCATCCGGAGTCAAATGGACTCGTTGAAAGAGCCAATGGCATCATAATGACAGGAATAATGAAGTTAATCTTCAATCAACCCAGGGGAAGGTGGCCAGATCAATTAATCAAAGTGGTATGGAGCCACAACACAACAACATCAAGGTCAACAGGCTTTACTCCATTCAAATTATTGTTTGGTGACGAAGCAATAACCCCGGAAGAAGCTAAAACTGGATCAATAAGAGTAGTAGCTTCGGCAGAATCAGATCCTGAAGCTGATCATTCTGTGGAAAAAGATGCTATAGAAGGGATCAGGCTTCAAGCTGTGGAGAACATCAATAAATATCAAGCCGAAACAATCAAATGGCGTGATAGAAAGGTTCGGCTAAAGAATATTGAGCCAGGACATTTGGTGCTTCGGAGAGTGGCTAACCCAGATACAGTGGGCATGTTGCAGTTGAAATGGAAGGGACCTTTTTTGGTAGTATCTTCGTCAAGACCCGGTTCATACAGATTGAAGGATATGGACGGCAACGATATTCCTAGATCTTGGAATGCGGATGAGCTTCGGCGATATTATGTATAACTTGATGTAATTTTTTATATTTTTTATTTTTTATTTTTTCTTTCATGGCACCCTTTTCCTTTCTGAAGGGGGAGAAAGGTTTTTAATGGGGCCATCACATGTAATTTCCTTTTTTAGCTCTATAAGAGCAAAATCCCCCAAAGATGTAAATGTAAAAGCTGAGAACGCACCATCGAGTGCCGGAAAGAAACAGGGAAGAAGCTCCAAAGTCGTTCCTAAGGGAATGCAGAGCTTACAGCGAAAAATAAACGCTGATTCCGCCGAAAGTAAAAGGCGAAGAAGCTCCAAAGACGTTCCTAAGGGAATGCAGAGCTTACAGCGAAAAGTCAACGCTGATTCCGCTGAAGTAAAAGGCGAAGAAGCTCCTAAGGGAGGCTTACAGCGAAAAGTCAGCGCTGATATGTGATTGTTTCTAAGGAAATAACGGTTGTGATTATGGCTTCGGATATGTGTTTGGACATTCATTTGCACATCACATTACATCATAACATTTGCATTCATAAACATTCATCCAGGCATATGTAGGATAACCATCATCATAGCATAAGTGGTTGCTTCGGCAAAAAGGAAAAAAACTGTCTTTTGTACTTCGTCGTGTACAAAAAGAAGAGCTTCGGAAAAAAGGAAAAGTTGTTTTTTATGCTTCGCTGTGTACGAAAAGAAGGGAAGGTGTTTTTTCGCCTTCGGCTCAAAAAGACAATTTCGTCCACATCAAAGCGTCTCTCATACATTAATGGAAGGGTAAGAGCATATTACAAGGTATGAACAGAATTCATTAAGAACAGTTTAGTCATATTTACAAAAGTTATTTCAAAAGTTTCTTGAGTTTGTCTACAGTCTACTCCTACTGATCTTCATGAGGCCTCAGCTTCGGCGTCATACTCTTCAAGCATCGGTCTCGGCTTCATCATCCTACATGAATTAAGTTGTTGTGGGTCAAAACCAAGCTTGAATGAAAAGGTAAGCACAAGGTATGATTTCTTACTGGTTTAAGATGACTCCGAGCTTCGTCTCCAGCCTTTTCTCGCCCGCCTTTTGTCCATATCATCTTTACAAATCTATTAGAAATGCTTCGGGCGAGGTCAGGAATATCATCTAAAATTGATGGTGATAGAGTGAAATTGGGCCTATTAACAATTTTTCCATGGTCGCAGCCAGCTTTCAGAAAAACTGCAGCAGTGCCCCGAGAAGCTACCCAGGCACAGAAGTCACCGTGCCCGGCTATAACTTCGTCAAGCTCATCAATTTCACCCTCAATATGTTCGAAGGTCTTTGGTAAATCTTCAGTTGACGGGGTGAACTTCCCACTGCTGGCCCCGACTGAGTGGAAGATTTTTCTCAGTCGTTGAATACATTTATTGCTAAACTCCAAACATTTGTCTTGAAGGCTTGCCAATAATTTTTTCAAATCTGAATTTTGTTGGACTTCGGCTTCAAGTTTCGTATTAAGTTCTTGCTTTTCTTTTTCAAACTGTTCAGATTGGCAGAGAAGCTTCATATTCAATTCTGCTACTTTAGCTTCGGCTTCTGCCAATAAGCTTTCAGTTGTCTGAAGCTCGAAGTTTTTCTTTTCAATAGTAGCTGATTGCTCTTTTATTTTGCTCTCCAAATTTTCAATTATAACCTCGTGTTTTTTGTCTTCTAGATCTTGCTGCATTTTCAAAGCCTTGCTCAACAGCATACTCTGCACGTAAACAACCTTCGTTAGACATGTCTTCATTATTAAAAACAGTAAAAGTCAAGGGAAAAGTAGTTCACCTTGAAATTGGAATAAAATAAACTACCAACGATATGTTGTCGTCGGTGGCGGCTAATATCCGTTTCCAGCTTCGGAAAACCGATACTCTTTGATAGAGTACCGATAACCTTAGCTCCAGTTTGATCCCGGATACAGTCTAATTTTTCATCGTCAATACCCCCGAAGAGGAGTGCTCCTGGTTTATATCTGCAAGATTTGGCATATTCTTTAAGCTCTTCTATTTCGGTTTTTGACAATTCTTGTCCAACTAAATTTTGAAACATGAAGGCTTCGTCCTCTGAAGCTTCGTCAGCAATTTCCTTTTCTTTCTCAGACACTGCGGCTATGGCCATGTTTAGCAGCATTTTGTCGATGTGTTCGATTGTGCTTGCCAAGTTCAAATCTTCAGTTGAGGTAGCTTCGGTAGCCACGACCTCCGAAGGTGTGACTTCAATATTTGTTATTTCCTCAGCCGCTGGTATCTTCTGAGCTGAAGCTCTCGGTGGTGTCTTGTCAATGACTTCTGTCACTGCGATGATTCTTTGTCTCTTTGTTTTAGTTGTTTTCTTCGTTTTTTCGGGCTCCTTTTCCTTCTGAAAAAACTTTGTCAGTTGAGGCCCCAATGGACTTAGCTTCACAGGCAGGGATTCAGTCATTACCTTCAAAATCTCTTCCACGTCAGTGGCAGAGCGTGATGCGGGAGTCTCCTCTTCGTCGGATACTTTTTGCTTCGGAGATGATACTTTCCTCTTCTTCAGAATATTCTTCTTTTTTGGTGGTTCTTTCTCATCTTCATTTAAAGTTTCGGCTACCCTTTTCCTTTTCCGGCCTTCGACACATTTATTCAGATTTTCGTAGTCAGGGTATTCAAAACCCAGGGCGTCCAGCACTCGATTCAGTCTTCGCTTCGGACGGGTACCGAAGGCCGCAGTCATCAACTGATCCTCTTTTTTGGAGTAATTACCGAGTATTTCATTGCACATTGTTTCAATTGTGTCCAGCCACTCTTGGCAAGGTGTTTTAAAATATTTCTTAAACTTGTAATAGTAAGGTAACCGCACAAGTTCCCCTTCTTTCTTCTCCCCCTCTAGCTTCGGCATTTCCCATTCTTTTAAGGTAGGAAAAACCCTGAAAGCCAAAAACTCTTGAACCAGGTCTCTTGTGCTGATATGCTCTGAAATAATTTTAAACTCAGCCAACGCTTTTTGGGTTGGACCTTCTGGTGTCATGTTGCAATGAGGTCGGGTTTCTCCGAAGATTAGTTCAAGCGGACTCTGCACAAGCTTCTCCTTGTCGTCATCAACCTTGACGTAGAACCATTCCGATTTCCAGCCTGCCGGCCACTTGCTTCGATAGCTGATGACAGGAAACTTTGTGGTTTTCCGATAGGCAAAATTATAGCAACCAAAGTTATCATGCAATCCATCTTTTCTAGCCTTCGTCTGATAATGCAGCTCATGAACTCGACAAAAGCTGTCGGCAAACGGCTCCACCGCCTGGCTTCGGAGGGCCCAGATATAGACGCTAAGCCTAACGATAGCGTTAGGAGTCAGCTGATGAAAGTAGATCCCAAACCTCTTCAATACATCTGCAATAATCCCATGCAGGGGGAATCTCAACCCAGCCTTTAGAAAGCTCTTGAAAATGACTATTTCATCCTTCTCTGGCTTTGGGGTAGTTTCTTCCCCCCCCCCCCCCGAAGCGTAGTAGCTTCTTCTGACTTTCACTGAAATAACCCGACTTCACCATCTTGGAGAGATCAGCCTTCGAAACAGTCAACTTTCCGAAGTCCAAGTGGCTGGGCTTACTTGGCATGGCAATACGATAATCATCTTCGGAATCAGTTTCCTCAATGTTTCCTTCTTCCGCTTCGGCAGTCGCCTGTTCTGTCTCAGCAGTGGGGATTTCTTCCGGGGTTACCAGTCTGGATCGTTGCATCGCTTCGGAGATGGGAACAGTCTCCGATCCTTCAGCTTCGCCTCCCTCACGTTCAACCCTAGCGGTAGAACGCACTCTGGCCATTTAACTCTGAATTTTTTGGGAACTAAATGCTTTTTCTTCCGAAGCTTTTTCTTCTGACGAAGTAGGCTTCAAATTGGAGCTTCGTCTGATTCTGAGAGTCAAGCTTCGGCTATGGTTAAAAATTTTGGCAGCAAAACAGTGCAAATAGCAATGAATGCTGTTGTAACTTCACACCTACTCGTCTGTTTATATAGTGATGCAGGTAAGAAGGTGAATCGCCAGGATTTTTACACCAGGCGGACAGCCGCTTGCACTCGCTGCGCGGTGGACCGCAGAGACCAAACAGTAGCTCTGCAAGGTGGGACCGCTACGCGCTCGGAAACTGAATCGTTTCTCGACAACGAGCTCAGGGAAGGTGTTTTTTGGACCTTCGGCTTCCCGAAGCTTAAGAGACTTTTTTCACGGATCAAGCTCGTTACGAAAAACGATCTAGCGCCGCGAAAGGGGCTACTGTTGGGACTATGCTTCGTCGCCGAAGGTCTTGTAGGAAGAAGCAGCTTCGGCTGAAGCTGTCCGCATGAGATGATCGAAGGATCCTCTTCATGAAGCTTCGGAATTACAAACCGACTTAAAAGTAGAATGACCTTTTAGTCCATAAATGTTTGGGTCGCTGTTGTAATCCCTTATAAGGGGCATAATTGTAATTCCCCACATGTTGTGTCCTGTGGCTATAAATAGTGAACAGTATTCCTTTACTGTTCACGCATTTTTCTGTATTTGCAATCGCATCATTCGGGAACCAATCTTTGCCAAGGCAGAGGTATAACTGTATTCAATGATTAAATATACTGAGTAAATATAATATGGTTCGTTTATGATTCATTTACCTTTGATACTTTATATTTTATGTTATCTTATACAATCTATTAAAATTCAATTACGAAGATTTAACCTTCGTAATCGTATTGTCATCAACCTTCGTCCAAGGTCCATTAATCCCCAAGGGAATAATGCTTCGTTGGACGAAGGACATTAACATTTAACATTTTATGTTGCCTTGTTCTTGATTCATAGCATTTGAGAACGAGTCCCCAACAGAGCCGAAGGCGAAAAACACCTTCCCTTCTTTTCGTACACAACGAAGCATAGAAAATTTTTCCTTCGAATCTTTTCCTTATTTTCTGAAGCACCTGTCTTTTTTTGTGTAGCATGATGATGATTCTATATATGTCTAAATGGATGTTTATGAATGCAAATGACATGATGATATGTTATGTGCAAATGAATATTAGGACACATGTTCAAAAAACCATAAGCACGGCCCTTCGTCCCCTCAAAAATGATAAAAATCTTTTTGCCGTTTACTTTTCGGCTTCACCGTTTACTTTTCGGTGTATCAGCATTGACTTTTCGCTGTAAGCCTCCCTTAGGAGCTTCTTCGCCTTTTACTTTCGGCAGAATCAGCGTTTATTTTTCGCTGTAAGCTCTGCATTCCCTTGGGAACGACTTTTGAGCTTCTCCCTGTTTTATTTTCTTTCTCTTTGCACTCGAAGGTGCGTTCTCAGCTTTTACATTTACATTTTTGGGGGATATCGCTCTTATAGAATTGAAATAAGGAAAAGAAAAATTACATGGTGTGGCCCCATTAAAAACCTTTCTCCCCCTTTGGAAAGGAAAAGGGTGCCACAAAAAAGAATATAAAAAATTACATCGAACTAAACATAATATCTCCGAAGCTCATCCGCATTCCACGATCTAGGAATGTCATTGCCGTCCAAATCCTTCAACCTGTAGGAACCGGGTCTTGACGAAGATACTACCAAAAAGGGGCCTTCCCACTTCAGCTGTAATTTGCCTATTGTTTCAGGGTTAGCTACTCTTCGAAGTACCAAGTGTCCTGGTTCAATGTTCTTCAACTTGACCTTTCTATCACGCCATTTTATTGTTTCAGCTTGATATTTATTGATGTTTTCCACAGCTTGGAGTCTGATCCCTTCAATAGCATATTTTTCTACAGAGCAATCAGCTTCGTTTTCGCCCTCTGCCGAAGCTACTGTCCTTATTGATCCTGTTTTAGCCTCTTCTGGGGTTATTGCTTCGTCACCAAACAATAGTTTAAAGGGTGTAAAGCCTGTCGCCCTTGACGTGGTTGTGTTATGACTCCACACCACTTTGATTAACTCGTCTGGCCACTTTCCCCTAGGCTGATTGAAGATTGACTTCATTATTCCTGTCATTATGATGCCATTGGCTCTTTCAACAAGTCCATTTGACTCTAAGTGTCGGACTGATGCAAAATGGATCTTCGTGCCGATTTGATTACAAAATTCTCTGAAGGCTTCAGAATCAAACTGTGTTCCATTATCCACAGTGATAGCCTTCGGCACTCCGAAGCGACAAACAATGTTTTGCCAGAAAAACTTTTGAATAGTAAATGAAGTTATTGTGGCTAAGGGCTTCGCCTCAATCCACTTGGAAAAATATTCCACTGCCACCACCACATATCTTAAGTTCCCATGTGCTGGTGGTAGTGGACCTAGCAAATCCAGACCCCACCTTTGCAACGGCCAAGTGGGTTGTATTAATTGAGTTAATGACGAAGGTTGTTTTTGATCTCTTGCACATTTCTGACAACCTTCGCACTTTTGAACTAAATCCGCTGCATCCGAAGCTGCCTTTGGCCAATAAAATCCTTGGCAAAAAACTTTCCCAAGCAAGGGCCTAGATCCAATGTGAGATCCACACAGACCTGCATGTATGTCCTTCATTAATTCTATACCTTCGGATCTGGATAAGCACTTGAGTAATGGGGAACAGACCCCGCGCTTGTATAACTCCCCTTCTATTATGACATATGGTCGAGCTCTTGCTTCTATTCTCCTGTTATAAGCTTCGTCATCTGAAAGAAAATTACCCTGAAGGAAAGAGATGATCTCAGTTCTCCAATCTTCACTATAAACAGGGGATATGTTAAGGATTGCTCTTTCAAGAAGCTCGACCGAAGGTGCTTTTATTGTTTCAAAAAATACTTCCGAAGGTATAGGCAGCCCCTGGGCTGCTGACTTAGCCAATAGATCAGCGTATTCATTTTCTCCACGAGGAATATTTTTGACAGAGAAACCTTTGAAGGAAGCCTCAATCCTTCGGACTGTATCTAGATACTTTTCAAGCTTCGGGTCTCTTGCTTTGTAACTTTTGTCAATGTGACCAGAAATAACTTGGGAATCAGTTTTAAGGATGGCCCTTCTGATTCCCATTGCCTTTAATTTCCGAAGACCCAAAAGCAGAGCTTCATACTCGGCAATGTTATTTGTGCAACTAAAATCAAGTTTTGCCGCATAACAAGTTTTAACTTTGGAAGGTGAAACCAACACAGCAGTCGCTCCCGCTCCGAAGGTTCCCCAAGACCCATCGCAAAACACTGTCCATGCTTCGGCGTCTTTATTTGTTTCTGCCTCCTGAGCCCCTGGCGTCTAGTCAGCAATGAAGTCTGCTAACGCCTGGGACTGAATCGAAGATCTATGAACATATTCAATGCAAAATTCATTGAGCTCTGCAGCCCATTTTCCAATCCTTCCAGTAGCTTCTCGGTTCCTCATAATATCCTTCAGAGGTTGTGAAGAAGGAACAACTATGTTGTAAGCTTGAAAATAGTGCCGAAGCTTCCTGGAGGCCATCAAGACAGCATACAGTACCTTCTCCAACTCTGTATAATTTTTCTTTGATAAACTAAGAACCTCGGATACAAAATATATTGGGGCCTGCCTCTTAACTTGGCCTTCAAGCTTCTCCTGAACAAGTGCTGCACTTACCGCTGAGTGTGAAGCTGCCACATATAATAACAAAGGAGCCCCTGGCGTAGGTGGAGTTAGTGTTGTTAGATCTATCAAATACTATTTCAGCTCTTCAAAGGCCTTCTGCTGGATTGGTCCCCATTGAAAGACTTCGGCTGACTTCAGCACTTCGAAGAATGGTAAGTTTCTCTCTGCTGATCTGGATATAAATCTATTGAGAGATGCCAGCCTTCCTGTCAATCTTTGAGCCCCCTTTTTTGTACTTGGTGGCTCCATTCGAAGTATAGCTTCGATTTTACTTGGGTTGGCCTCAATTCCCTTTGTTGAAACTAGGCAACCAAGAAATTTCCCCTTCTTTACTCCGAAGACACATTTTTCTGGATTCAGCTTTAGACCAGCCTGTCTAAAATTAGCGAAGGTCTCCTGTAAATCAGCAATGTGGTTATCCTGCTTCGGTCTCTTTACAATGATATCATCAACATAAGTTAGTACATTCCTGCCTATCTGAGAATGGAGAACCTTTGTTGTCATTCTGCTGAAGCTTCCTCCAGCATTCTTAAGCCCTTCAGGCATCCGAAGGTAACAGTATGTCCCACTAGGGGTTATGAAACTGGTTTTTGGTTCATCCTCCTTCTTCATCCAGATTTGATGATAGCCTGAATAGCAATCCAGCAAACTCATAAGTTCTGATGAAGCTGCTGCATCAACTAAAGAATCTATCCTTGGCAATGGAAACTCATCCTTCAGACAGGCCTTATTGAGATCAGTAAAATCGATGCACATTCTCCATTTACCATTGGCCTTCTTCACCATAACAGTGTTAGCCAACCATTCTGGGTATTTTACCTCTCTAATAACTCTAGCACTGAGGAGTCGTTTCACTTCATTCCGAGCACCTTCGGCCTTGTCATCAGACATCTTCCGAAGCCTCTGTTTTCTGGGTCTGAAGGATGGATCAACATTGAGCGAGTGCTCAATAACATCCCTGTTAACTCCGCAAAGATCATTAGCTGACCAAGCAAAAACATCTTTATTGTTGAACAAAAACCTTATCAAGGTTTTCTCCTGCTCTTCGGACAATTGAGATCCCAATAGCACCTTCTGCTTTGCTATATCCTCACATAAGAGCATGGGTTTCAGCTGGTCAGCCGAAGCAGCTTTTTCCCTTCTGAACTTGTATTGCTCACAAGCTTCAATTCCATCTATATTATGGATTGCTTTTGAGTCTGTCCAATTTCCTTCGGCCCTTCTGGCAGCTTCTTGACTTCCATGAATAGCAATGGGCCCTTGGTCCGAAGGTATCTTCATGCAAAGATAAGATGGATGTAGAATTGCTTCGAAGGCATTAAGAGTACCACGACCAATGATTGCATTGTAAGGGTACTCCATGTCAACAATATCAAACATAACTTGCTCAGTCCTTGTGTTGTTGATGAATCCGAAGGCCACTGACATTGAGATTTTGCCGAGTGCTACAATCTGCCTTCCTCCGAAGCCGTAGAGGGGATGTGTGGCATCAAGAATTTTATCTTCGGGCTCTTGCATCTGTCTGAAGGCCTTAGCAAATATGATATCAGCTGCACTGCCTGTATCAACCAAAACATTGTGGACCAGAAATCCTTTGATAACACAAGAGATAACCATAGCATCATTGTGTGGGTAATCCTTGAGTTGAAGGTCCTCTTGGGAGAAAGTAATAGGAATGTGAGACCATCTTGACTTGATGAAGGGTCCTTGCACCCCGACATTTTGTACCCTTCTCTGTGCTTCCTTCTTCTGTTTCTTGTTGGCTGGTTCTGAACATGAACCGCCCGTTATCGGGAGTACCAGCTTCGGAACCGAAGCAGCTCCAGCTTGAATATTGAACGAAGCCATCAGCTCAGAAAAGTGGAAGTGAGTTCACCGGAGGTGGGCGCCAATGTTGGGGACTCGTTCTCAAATGCTATGAATTAAGAACAAGGCAACATAAAATGTTAAATATTAATGCCCTTCGTCCAATGAAGCATTATTCCTTTAAGGATTAATGAACTTCGGACGAAGGTTAAAGACGATACAATTACGAAGGTTAAATCTTCGTAATTGAACTCTAATAGATTATATAAAATAATACAAAATATGAAGCATCAAAGACAAATAAATTGTAAATGAACAACATCACTTTCATATTATATCAACTTAATGTATTCAAATATTAGATACATTTATACCTCTGCCTTGACAAAGATTAATTCCTGAGTGACGCGATTGCAATTACAGGAATGCGTGAACAGTAAAGGAATACTGTTCACTATTTATAGGCACAAGACACAGCCTGTGAGGAATTACAATAATGCCCCTCATAAAAGTTTACAACAACGACTCAAACACTTATGGACTAAAAGGTCCTTCTACTTTTAAGTCGGTTTGTAATTCCGAAGCTTCATGAACAGCAACCTTCGGTCATCACGTGCAGACAGCTTCAGCCGAAGCTGTTTCTTCCTGCAGGACCTTCGGCGACGAAGCATGGTCCCAACAGGTGGTTTGTAAGACGGGGGGCTAAGGTGTAGCCTGCAGTTCTGCTGACAGAGGAGAAGCATCATCAAAAGCAAAATTTCCATGATGGAAATCCTCATACCAGTCATCCTCGTTGACGAAGCCCTCTTGGTGAAGCTCTCTGTACTAGGGCCTCCGGTTCTGCTCATCTTGCGTAAGATGACGAACTTCTTCAGAGGCTTCGTCTATCTGCCTTTGTAGGTCGGCTAGCCGGGCCATCTTTTCTTTCTTCCTTTGCACTTGTTGATGCAGCATTTCCATTTTCCTGATTTCTTGGTCCAAATCGTCCTCTTGAGGCGTTGGACTGGTGGCCTTCCTCTTCTGGCTTTGGGCTTCCCGAAGAGAAAGGGTCTCCTGGTTCGGGTCCAGCGGCTGCAGAGCAGCAGCCCCTGTTGCTGAAGCTTTCTTTGGTGGCATGACGAAGGTCGATGCTTGCCGAAGGTGGTCAAAAAGGGTTCACCGAAGGTGGGCGCCAATGTTGGGGACTTGTCCTTAACTGCTATGAATTAAGAACAAGGTAACACAAAAATAGTTAAAAGTTAAAGTCCTTCGTCCTTCGAAGCATTATTTCCCTTGGGATATAAGGAGTTTTGGACGAAGGTTATGAAGGACATACCTTCATCAGTACAACAAATAATGAAGAAGGATTCACATAAAGTATGAGAAATAACATAAACACTTAAATATTATTATTAGCTCATTTCTATTTTATTATTATGGAAAATAGAAATGATAACAAATTACAAATGTACCTTCGGCTTGAAAGAAAGCAAAAGTACAAGTGTGACGCAAAAGCAAATGTCAAGTCAGCGTGAATAGTACGGGAGTACTGTTCACCTATTTATAGGCACGGGTCGCAGCCCATGTAAAATTACATCTAAGCCCTTTGCATTTGATAATAACTCCATAGTAATTTATCGGGGTCTAGATAGTCTTTTCCTCTTTAAGTCGGTTTCCTCTTTTCTGCCAACATGCCGAAGCTTCCTTGCGCACAGCTTCGGCTCTGTTCCATCCTTCGTTCTCCTTGTGTTCCTTCATACAACGATTTTGACATGTTCGAAGGGTCCATGTCCGAAGGTACCTGTTCATGTATTATACTCCAGAAACATTGTCAAATCACGTTTTTGAGGACCTTCGGAAGCCGAAGGCCCCCAACATTTGGCTCAAAAGAGTCAAAGTTGGGTCAGACTAGGCTTCACTAGACAGACCGGTGTGCACCAGACATGTCTGGTCCTGGCCTAGTCAGCTGGCCACAAGTGGCCGCTCTCGGATTTTTGATCGAGCACACTGGCTAAAATTCACCAGACAGTTTGGTGTGCACTGGACATGACCGGTGGGCCAAGCGACCAACGACTCTTCGCCCATGCCAATAGTTGGCAGCACAATCGTTGTTGGCCACGTCAGCACGGCAACGGTCGGGAAGGGTCACCGGACATCTTCGGTGCGCCACAAGACAGTGGTGCCCACCTGTAATGGAAGGCTGCCAATCAATCGATGCAATGACCGTTGCATACCAGTGTCTGGTGTCCATTAGACTGTCCGGTGCACCCACGGATAGAAGGCAATATGGAGTTTCCAAAGGAAGGAGCAACGACTCCTTGGCCCCTTGGGGCTATAAAAGAGGCCCCTAGGCACCTCTACTAGTACATGAAACTTGTTGGGGGCCTTCGGCTTCTGAAGGTCCTCAAAAACGTAATTTGACTATGTTTTCCAAGAGAAATATGTGAACAGGTACCTTCGAAGACAGATTGTGAGTATACAAGAACATGGTTAAGACGAAGCTTGACTGGGATGGCGATCACGATGAAGGATAAGACAATCACGAAGCTATGTACAGAAGAGCTTCGGCATAACGGCAGGAAGAGGAAACCGACTTAAAGATGAAAGGACAAATTAGACCCTGAAGAATTACTATAGAGTTATTGATAAATGTAAAGGGCGTTAATGTAATTTTGCATGGGCTGCGACCCGTGCCTATAAATAGGTGAACAGTATTCCCGTACTGTTCACGCTGACTTGGCATTCACTTTTGCGTCACACTTGTACTTTTACCTTCTTACGAGCTGAAGGTACACTTGCAATTTGATATCATTTTTATCTTCTCGTTATAATAAAACGGAAACAGGTCAATAATAATACACTACTGTCTATGCTATCTTTATGTTTTATATGATTCCTTCTCCATTATTACGTTCTATGTTTATGAAGGTATGTCCTTTATAACCTTCGTCCAAAAACCATTATATCCTTAGGGAGATAATGCTTAAAAGGACGAAGGACATTAACATTTAACATTTTGTGTTGCCTTGTTCTTGATTCATAGCATTTGAGAACAAGTCTCCAACATTGGCGCCCACCTCCGGTGAACTCACTTCCATTTTTTGAGTCTTGAACACTTTCGGCAAGCATCACCTTCGTCATGCCGCCGAAAAAAGCTTCAGCGACAGGGGCTGGTACTTTATAGCCGCTGGATCCCAATCAGGATGTCCTTTCTCTTAGAGAGGCCCGAAGCCAGAAGAGGAAGGCTGTCAGTCCAACACCTCCGGAGGATGACCTAGATCAGGAAATCCAAAACCTGGAGATCCTTCAGCAGCAGGTTCAACGCAAGAAGGAGAAGATGGCTCATCTAGCTGATCTTCAGAGACAGATAGACGAAGCTTCTGAAGAGGTTCGTCATCTTGTTCAAGATGATCAAAGCCGAAGGCCTCCACGCAGAGAGCTTCATCAGGAAGACTTCCACAATGAGGATGACTGGTATGAGGATTTCCATCATGGAAACTTTGCTTTTGATGATGCTTCTCCTCTTTCAACAGAATTGCAGGCTACACCATGGCCACAGTCTTACAAGCCACCCCAGCTCCCCATGTATGACGGTCACTCAGACCCGAAGCAATTCCTAATGAGCTATGAAGCGACAATATCTTCGTATGGTGGCAATACGGCAGTCATGGCAAAATCTTTTGTCATGGCCGTCAGGAGCGTTGCTCAGACTTGGTACTCATCCCTTCGGCCAGGGACAATCACTTCTTGGCAGAAATTGAAGGATATGCTGATAACTAGCTTCCAAGGGTTTCAGACGAAGCCAGTCACCGCTCAGGCTCTCTTCCAATGTACCCAGGACCACGAAGAGTACCTTCAGGCGTATGTCCGGAGGTTTCTGCGTCTGAGGGCACAAGCGCCAACAGTGCCCAATGAAATTGTCATTGAGGCCATGATTAAGGGGCTTCGGCCGAGACCATCAGTGTAGTACTTTGCCAGGAAGCCACCACAAACGTTGGAGAAGCTGCTCCAGAAGATGGACGAATACATTCGAGCTGACAATGACTTCCGCCAAAGAAGGGAGGAAGCATTCAGGTTTTCTGAAATGACCAGGGGCTTCGGAGGAAGATTTCACCCGAGGCATGTTAGGTCAATCCATAACTCTGCTCAAACTGATGATCGAGGAAGCCAGCAGCAAAGGCCACAACACTCTTCACAAGCTTCGGCCCAACAGCAGAATTCTTTTCGGCCACCAGCGCTAAGGGGCAGAGGCGTTAGGGGCTTCGGGGGAAGGTTTGGAGACCAGCCAAGAAAAATATATTGCCTATTCTGTGGTGAAGACAAGGGCCATACTACCAGGATGTGCCATGTTACCATCCAGAAGCAGAAGGAAATAACAGAAGCAGCAGCGCAATAGAGTCAGCCGAAGCAGGTCATGCATACTGCTTCGTATCACTCACCTTATATTCCAGAATATGTAGGCAACCACCCTGCAGCTTCTGTTGCTTCGGCAAGCCAATCCCAAGCATCCTGGCAGCAACCTCCACCGCCACCGCCGATTCAAAGAGGTCAGCAGCCAGAAGGGAGTCAGCGCACTAACCTTCAGCGGGACTTCAGAGAGGAGTCCGAAGCTCGCACAGTCAATAGCACTGTGCCAGAGTCGAAGCACATTTACTGACGAATATCCTACCTCAACAGCAGTTCTTTTACATTTTCTACATTCCCTATTACCCTTTTGTTAATAAGGAACAATTATGAAGAGTTTAAATGTCTTTAATTGAATTTCAATTTCTTGTAATATTTCCGTCTTTTACCATAATAAAAATATGTTTTTCCATAGGCTCGAGTTGCCGAAGCATACGAACTTGTTCGAAGCAGTAAAAAGTCGTTCCTAAGGGAGCGCAGTGTAAGTTTTCTAAACGTACAGCGAAAAATAAACGCTGATTCCGCTGAAAGTAAAAGGCGAAGAAGCTCCTAAGGGAGGCTTACAGTGAAAAATAAACGCTGATTCCGCTGAAAGTAAAAGGCGAAGAATCTCCTAAGGGAGGCTTACAGCGAAAAATAAACGTTGATTCCGCTGAAAGTAAAAGGCGAAGAAGCTCCTAAGGGAGGCTTACAGCGAAAAATAAACGCTGATTCCGCTGAAAGTAAAAGGCGAAGAAGCTCCTAAGGGAGGCTTACAGCGAAAAATAAGCGTTGATTCCGCTGAAAGTAAAAGGCGAAGAAGCTCCTAAGGGAGGCTTACAGCGAAAAGTCAGCGCTGATATAAAAAATGTGTGTGCTTTATCACAGGGGTATGTATCTGCGGCACAAATATCATTTTTGCATAACATGACATCATCACATCATTTTTGCATAACATAAGCATCATACAGCATAATGCATCTGGAACAAGAGGGGGATACAGTATTGACCTTCGAAACATATTTTGGGAAAGAAAAAATCGTGCTAAGGCACAAGGCAAATCGGGATGAAGTGTAGCCCCATCGGAAAAGCAACACACAGCTTTTTTACAGCTTCGAAGAATATTTCACGAAGCTTGGATATTTTTTATCAGAAAAGTAAGCAAATTCTTATAGAAAAGATTTTCTTCACGAAGCATGAAAAGAAGGGAAGGTGTTTTTTCGCCGAAGGCTCAAAAATGGTATGTATGCAAAGTTTCATGCATCATAAAGAATTAAACTATAAATAGATTGTATATTACATTTAAAGTTACAATATATTACACATTTTTACATTTCAAATGTTTTTACAATGGCATTCAATCCTCTTTAAGCACTATTTCTGCAGCTTCGTTCAATAGTTGGTTGACAACCTTGTCCATAATGGCTTCGGCCATTTGTCTAATTTCATCGTCCCCCTTCGGGTGGGGGCCCGGAGATGCCTCAGCAGTTTCTGAGGGAAGAAAAGATACGACTATATTACTATTACAAACCGAGAACGGAGTTTGGAAATAAAAATTACAGCATCATAAAAACCACTAATTAATACATATGTGCCCTTCGAGCTCTGTACTCTTTTCGGCAGCTTCCGCCACTTTTCTAGCATCGTGGATGCCTTTTTCACTCCTTTGAATAATTTCTTGCACCAGTTCTCGGCCGCCGTTATCCCAGATATCGGTGAAGAATTTTCCGCCGATCATGCTTGCTTCGGGTGAGGGGTCTTTAATGTCTTCAGTAGACAATATAGCTTCGGACTGCGCTAGGGATTTTACATGTTCACAGCCTTTCTTCTCCAAAACAGTAGCAATCCCTCTAGCACCCGAAAAAGCGCAGATGTCGCCGCGGCTGTTCAGAATTTCCTCGAAGGCCTCCGCTTCGTGGCTGATCCATTCCATGGGACCTTCGGGATCGCCTCTTGAAAAATTCTCTTCACTAGAGAACGCGCCAACGCTGGCGAAGCTGGATTTTATCTTTTTGATGCACTCTATGGATTTAACATAACACTTCCTCTGGGATGCACGAAGCTCCTTAACACTTATCTCCAAATGATTGGCCAATTGGTCACTAAGCTCTCGTTTTGTCTCTTCAAGTATACGTTCTTCTTTAGCTCTAGCTAGCTGTTTCTGAAGATCTTTAATTTCACGTTTTTGAGCTTCGGCCTGGGCCTTCGAAGCAGCTTCGTCCTTTCTTACCTTGTCTATCAATGTAAGCAGAATTTTATCTTTTTCCAGAGCTTCGTTTCTTAGTTTAATAACTTCTGATCATAGATTGTTGAACACAATCTCATAGCTCTCGTCCTCGGCACTCTTTTGTGCTCTCAATGCGTTGCTTAGAATTAAATCCTATATGAAAAAGAGTTTGTATAAGAATAAAAGAATGAGTTACGAGTTATAAAGTTTCCAAACGACTAATCCCCATACCTTCAGGCTATTATACGCAAGACTATCCGCGAGATCTTCTTTCGTCATAGCACTTAAGCTAGCTTCGAGCTTCGGAAACCCCATGCTTCTAGACATCTCCCGGCAGACGGATAATTCTTTACTGTCTGGGAGGCAGTATAGGAAATCCTCTTCGTCCGTCCCATTGAATACTAGTGCCCCCCTCGGATATTTTAATTCTTTGGCATAGTGATTAGCTTCAAAAACTTCTTCTTCCGATAACTTTTTCCTCGAAGCATGACGCATAATATAATCGTATGTTTTGGAAGATGCTTCGGGGACAGCAGTGTCAATTTCTTCGACCGAAGCTGGCTCCGACATTTTCAGTTCTTCGGTTGCCTTTGCAATTTTTACTTCTTCTGCTTCCGAAGGTATTGCCTTGATTGGTTCTGAAGGCCCAAATTCAACTCCAGTTTGTTGCTTTGGAGCCTCAGCAACAGACGCTTCAGCAAGTGCCTCACAAGTTTCAGCAGTTTTCTTTGGAGTTTTGCTTGGAAGTTTAATTGTTTCCAAAACATCTAACACATTAACCATTCTTTTCCTTTTTGGGGTTACTGTCGGCCCCTTTTTAACTTTTGCTACTTCAATTTCTACTGAAGGACTTAAAATTTCTGATATTTTTGCTTCCTCAGTTGATGCTTTTGCTTCTTCCATCTTTTCTATCGATGGTGCTTCGGCCATCTCTTTGGTTTCTGGTAACAGACTCTCTGGCTCCTCCAATTCTTTTGTTGTTGGCGCTTCGGCCATTTCTGCGACTTCTGGCAGCAAGATTGGCTCTTCAGCCTCGGTGGCCGAAGAGGTCTCTCCGGTGAATTCAGGCACCGTGGCTGGTTCAATATAGCGTGGCCGATGTGTGAGAACTTTTACCCTTTTTCTCTTCGGTGCTGGCTCACTAGGAGCAGCTGCAGTTTTTTCTTTCGCAGAAGTTGTGCCTTTTCTTTTCTGCCCTCGAATGGGATAGCGGTAGTCGGGGTAGACGAACCCGATTGCATCAAATACCCGGTTGAGTATTTTCCTTTTTCGGCCTCCGAAGGCCGCTGACAAAGCAGTATCTTCGGCCTTCGAATATGCCCCAAGCAATTCATCACTTACAGTCTCAATGCTCTTTAACCAATCATCATCTGGTTCAACGAATTTGTCTCCATACTTGAATGTGTACTTCAGTCGGACTAGCCCACCTTCGTCAGTTTCTTTAATAGTTTCTTTCGGCATTTCCCAATTATCCGCAAGAGGCCACACTCTGAAGGCAATATGTTCTTGTGTTAAATCCCGCGTCCCAATAAAAGAACAAACAACTCCGAAGGCTCTCTGGCATTCTTCGGCTGCTTCATTCATTTCCACCTTCGGCCTTCGCAGGCCGAAGCGTTGCCAAATGGGATGCATAATAATCTTCTTTATATCTTCTCGAGATTTCAAGTCATTTTTCACGTAAAACCATTCCGTCATCCAATCGCCAGGCCACCTCTTGGGAAAGGTCGGCACTGGGCAGCTTGACCCAGAACGAGAGCCGAAGCTATAGCAGCCAAAGTTGTTATGCTATTGTTCCTTACCCCAGGGTTTTGTCTCGTACAACAATTCGTGTATATTGCAGAAGCTCTTTGCATCAGGTTCCAAGCCTTGGCTCCTAACAGCCCACACGAAAATATTCATCCTTATGATCGCTTCGGGGATAAGTTGGTGAAGGTGGATTTCAAATATCTTCAGCACCTCCACAATAAAACGGCTCAGGGGAAATCGCAGTCCAGCTTTCAAGAAGCTTCGAAATATTACAACTTCATTTTCCTCAGGAGTTGGGCAAGTCTTCTCTCCCTCGTCGGCCCTTACAATAGACAAATCCCGGAAATATCTTCCCCTCATGTTGGCAAGATGACTTTCTTTAATACTTGATTTGCCGAAAACCGCATGGCTTGGTCGCAAAGGTCGATCTTCGGAGCCTTCGCCACCACTATCCGCATCATAGCTGTCGCTGTCACCAGTATCTTCAGATAAACCTTCCAAAATTTCTTTGGTGATCTTCTCTGTGTTGGTCTTCGACATAGACTGAAGAAAACCCAGATGCATCTCTTCAGAAAGACTCAGCTTCATTTCGGCAACAACCTTCTTCTCCTCAGACATCTCTTCGGAATTCTTTCCTCTCGCTTCCAAAGCTTAAAACCAGGGAGGCAACAAAATATTTGTGGGCAGAAAACTATTTGAGCAGGCAAAACGAATGGCAAGGAAGCGTGCCGAGTAAATTGTATCGAGCCCGTATTTATAAACCCATTATGTTGGAAACTGGAGGGCCCCATTTGCCAATGACTGTTGCTATTCTAGCAAAGGGGAGGTGTTTTTTTGGACCTTCGGTCGAAGCCTTCGTCCATGTCGCAATATAAACTTGTTATTCCAGCAAATTAATATTGCGAGGGGCTACTGTTGGGGGCCTTCGGCTTCCGAAGGTCCTCAAAAACGTAATTTGACTATGTTTTCCAAGAGAAATATGTGAACAGGTACCTTCGAAGACAGATTGTGAGTATACAAGAACATGGTTAAGACGAAGCTTGACTGGGACGGCGATCACGACGAAGGATAAGACAATCACGAAGCTATGTACAGAAGAGCTTCGGCATAACGGCAGGAAGAGGAAACCGACTTAAAGATGAAAGGACAAATTAGACCCTAAAGAATTACTATAGAGTTATTGATAAATGTAAAGGGCGTTAATGTAATTTTGCATGGGCTGCGACCCGTGCCTATAAATAGGTGAACAGTATTCCCGTACTGTTCACGCTGACTTGGCATTCACTTTTGCGTCACACTTGTACTTTTACCTTCTTACGAGCTGAAGGTACACTTGCAATTTGATATCATTTTTATCTTCTCGTTATAATAAAACAGAAACGGGTCAATAATAATACACTACTGTCTATGCTATCTTTATGTTTTATATGATTCCTTCTCCATTATTACGTTCTATGTTTATGAAGGTATGTCCTTTATAACCTTCGTCCAAAAACCATTATATCCTTAGGGAGATAATGCTTAAAAGGACGAAGGACATTAACATTTAACATTTTGTGTTGCCTTGTTCTTGATTCATAGCATTTGAGAACAAGTCTCCAACAAAACTTTATAAGAGCACACTACAACCCTAAGACTCCATGACCACGTTGTTCTAGTGTTTGAGAGAGATTTAAGTGCGTTTCTAAGCTGTCACTCTGTCATTTTTGTTCTTGCGCTCTCTTCTTCACTTGTGTGCGTGTACCGACTCCCTCTCCTACTCTAAGTTTGATTGGGATCATTTGTGTAAGGCTTTGAGAGACTCCAAACTTGTGGAGATTCCTCACAAATGGGTTTCATATAAGGAAGAATATCATGGCACTAAAGTTTGATACTTGGATCACTTGAGAAGGATTGAGTGCAACCCTTGACCAAAGGAGGTCACCGCAACGTGGAGTAGGTTTTGGCTAAACCAAAGGAAAAATCGTTGTGTCTCTTGTTCATTTAGTTTACCGTGATTTCCATCTTCCTTTGAGCATAAACTTCACTTGCATATTTCTCCTATTTGATACACATCTCAAGGGAGCATCAAGTGAAGAGTCTTTCTTTCTCCCCTCTTCTCATCTGAACATGGTTTTAAGACACCCTAACCCATTTATTGGACCAAGTTTGTGTTGTTTGGAGCAAGTCTTGCAGGATCACCTATATATATTCACCCCCTCTAGGTGCTCTCAATTGGTATCAGAGCCATTATCTTCATCAAGGGACTAACCGCCCGAAGAGATGGGTCTTAAGGCATGGGGAAGGTGACTGGCGAGAAGTAGAAGGAGATCCCCTCCAATGAAACACCCAAGGGAGAGACTATTGACTCCGGGTCTAGCAAGAAGAAGGACATGAAAAAGAAGAAGTGCATAAAGAAGATAGTCTACTACGACAGCGACGCTTCTTCATCTTCACCAAGGGAGGACGATGACTCATCCTCTATAAAGAAAAATACGGTCAAACAAAACTATTCTAAGACCTCTTTTAATTATTCTTGCATTTATTACAATGCTAATGCTCATTTATTGGCTATTCCTCTTAGCTAGACTCCCCACTTTGATGGGGAGTATTATTCTTAGTGGAGTCATAAAATGTGGAATCATATATTTTCTCTTCATCCTAGCATTTGGGATGTGTTGAAAATGGAATGCAATGTGTAGATAGTGATGATGAGAATTTCAATGCTATTCATGCACAAGAAATGATTCACAAAAATACCCAAGCTACTACTGTGCTTTTAGCCTCTATATGCAGGGATGAATACAACAAGGTTAGTGGCATGGAGAACGCCAAAGAAATATGGGATACCCTCAAGGTCTCTCATGAGGGTAACAACATCACCATGATCACTAATATATAGAGTTAGTGGAAGGCGAGCTGGGGAGGTTTGCCATGAAGAGAGGGGAAGAACCAACTGAAACGTACAACAGGCTTAAGACCCTGGTGAACAAGATCCAAAGCTATGGGAGTACAAGATGGATGGATCACGACGTCGTGCGACTAATGCTTAGGTCATTTATCGCTATTGATCCTAATCTTGTAAACCTTATTCGTGAGAATCCCAGGTACACCAAAATATCGCTCGAAGAAATTATTGGAAAATTTGTAAACGGGCTCATGATGGCAAAGGAGGCGATGTACGTCGACGACATCGCCAACATACCTCTTCCTCACAACAAGCTGCAACTTGTTTCTCTCAAAGCGGCGGCCAACAAGGATGTGCTCCCCGACAAGGTGGCGCAAGTTGAGGCGGTCGGTCTTAATGAGGATGAGATGGCGCATGTGATCAAGCGCTTCAAGACCGCTTTGAAGGGACGCAAGGACTACCCAAACAAGAGCAAATCAAGGGGAAAGCATTCATGCTTCAAGTGCAGTAAGTCCGGTCATTTTATTGTTTGTTGTCCTGATAATGAAAATGACTAGGACCAAGATGTAACACTACAAAACCATCAACTAAAAATAATGCATTTAGTTTATTAGTGGTAAATATGGTAATGAATTTTTCTTTCTAGTGTTTGATTTTTATTTGCATTTAGAGTAATTTTGTTTGCTCATATTTGATTTTTGGATGTTTAGTAGAATTTCTTTTATATTGAGAATCCAATTAATTAATATAGAAGTATTGGTCCAAAAATAAATATTTTAGTTATAAATAATTTTGGAATAATTATTATGATTTTTTAGAATTATTTAAAAATATATTTATTTATATTTTAAAATATAAAAGAAAAGAAGAGAAAAAGAGAAAACTGAAAACCCTAAATCTAACCAGTCATTTCGGTCCACTAAGGCCCATCAGCCGCGCGCCCCATCCCCCCTCTCTCTCTCTATGGTGCGTGGGTCCGCCCTGGCCCCGTGGCCTTCTTCTTTCCAGGGAGCCGCGCCACGTGCCCTGGCTCACGCCCGCTCGCCTCCCTCGAACCAGAAACCGCCAGCGTCGTTTCCCTCTCTCCCTCGCCCACTTCCCTCTCCTTCAAGCCGGTAACCGTCGAGTTATTGGCCGCCACCATTGATGGTGTTGATGGCCGACCGTTCTCTCCCTCCCCTCGGCGTCTCCCTCTCCTCTCCCCTCTCGCTCTATAAAGCCCGCCCGAGCTCCCTCTCCTCTCCTCTTCGGTCAGATTAAGAATATAGATTTTACTAGTCATGATAAATGTATTCATATGTATAGCACTTAATTACTTAGAAATAGTAAAATATCTAGTTATGTCAAAATAACTATGTTTATGGTATTAAAGTCCAAAATTAGTAATCTACATTAATTCTTAGAATATTAATGTTAGGTGATTTAGAAATAAACATTTTTAGCTATACGTAAAATTTCTATCTAGAAAGAAAAGGATAAAACCCAAAAGTCTATTATTAGTAATAAAGAAAATAATTACCGTAAAGTTTGTTAAGACATTTTTTATCTATATTATACTAGATAAACTAGCGTCATAGTCACCTACTCATATTTTCACCAAAGATAACTCGCAGTGGAAGATATAGTGGATTAAAAAATATTTATGTTGTAGACATATTTATGAGTACAGTTGTGTGATGTATGAATGTGTATGTAATGGTGAATGATTACCCATGTAAGGGTGTATGTTTATTTATTTGGCATATGTATTCTTTTGTATGTATGATACGTAAATCGATGCTATTAGTTGACTGTGAGGTAGACGAACCAAACTCGTTCAAGAACAACCCATAGGACACTTTCGTGCAAGGCAAGTGGATTCTCCCTCTGCGTTTCTATTTGTTCCGAAATAATGCATACAATAATGTTTACTTTTGGATATATATTGCATAATTTGATGGAATTTGCTTAAATAAGGATTTCCTAGAATTACCAACCCTATTCCTTGAATTACCCTGGGATAAATGCTATGCTTAGCAATTTTTGCTATTGCTCAACTTGATAAATATGATGTCACTCTTTTAAATGATACTATGTTCCGAAAATAAAGTTTTATTATGACGTTAACCCAATGGTTAAACAAGAACATTTTGTGTTAAATGGAACATGGAGTGACCACCCAGGATAACAGTACAACCACGAGTGCTATAATAGCTCTAGCTTTGGTAATTAGCTCTATAGACTTAGTGCTTAGCAACCCTACCTGAAAGATGGGCAAGAGGGGGCGGCAGAGGTTTGGTGGCAGCTCATGTTAACATGGGGTGGTAGTCTTAGCTAAGTTACCTCACCTAGAGGGCCATCAATACTGACGTGGAAACCTTAGCGGGTGGCTTTGTACTAAGGATATTTTGTGAAAGCCTCATAATGGATCCCTAGCCATTCACCTCGGCAGTGTTTATGGGTCCGATCAACCCAGGCTAGATGGGACACATGGCTTGTGGGTAAAGTTGTACCACCTCTACAGAGTGTAAAACTGATATGTCAGCCGTGCTCACGGTTAAGAGCAACCTGGACCCTCACATGATAATTGAACTTAAAGATGGAAAATAAATCGTGATCTGAGGATCTACCAGTGGTTTGCTTAAGTGATTTCACATAAGTGTTTTTGATATAATCTTATGCCTTTGATTAATTGGGATATTTGGGATACATACTTATTAGTAAGACAGGTGTTGCTAATAAAATATTGACCAACTAAAATGCTTACCGCTTATCCATAGCCTACCTTGTTTACTTGAATTAATTTCCCCCACTTGCTGAGCCTCGACCATAAGTGAGCTCACCCTTGCTAATATTTTAATCAGAGGGTGATGACGAAGACTCCGCAGATGATGTTGATGCGGTTTGAGTCTAACGATGCGCCAGTCACCTTCCTGTGGAAGAATGTCCATGTTTAGTTTCGCCGTACTTTGATTATCATAGTTGTTAAGATACAACGTTCTGGATGATGTAATAAAGTTACTCTACTCTCTTTACGCCTTTATTGCATTGTCTTTTGATATATTACACTTGTGACATCAACATATGTGTGGAAAATGGATCTTGGCCCACATATGCTATGCATTCGGTTTTGCCCCCAGAACCGGGTGCGACAGAAGTGGTATCAAAGCTATGCTGACTCTAGGTCGTTATACTAGTTGGAAATGAAAAGCCAAGTCTGTTCAAAACATGCTAATTTTGTTCTTACAAAATTATTTTATTAACCTTACCTCTTTAAAATTCAACTGAGTTGAAAATTTCTATTGTAGATGGTTCGTACTATCCAAACCACTCGGGTCAACACCAACTACATCCCTCCGCCGCGGCAAGTTCCTGTCTACCTAGTGGTAGTCGAGGAAATCCCTGTGGCTCTCCCTCGCATTCGTGTGGAGAACGAAGTCATTCTGGAGGACAGCTCGGAGGAGTTTCTGCCTACGCCCACCCCATTGGCAGAATCACTAGCCTTCGTAGTTGGATTGTCATCTTCAGCACCGCCAGCACCAGCAGTCCAAGCCCCTGCTCCCGGAGGTGATGACCCGAGCGACTTTGGTGATGATGATGAAGACAACGACGACGACGACGAAGAAGAAGAAGACGAAGAAGAGAACATCAACGAAGAAGCCAACGATGAACAGCAGGACCACTACGTGGGGTTATGGCCTGTCACTGAACATTATACCTCAATGCTCGAGACGGGGCACTTCCCTAACCTTCTGCAGGATGTTCTGCATGCGTTGGTAACCTACGTCTGACCCCTGTATGAGACAAGGCGAGTGTACAAGCCTCCTCAGGCTTGCTACTACATCACTCGTATTCATGTCAGGGTGATGGATGCAGGTGATAGAGGGTTTAGGACTCTGTCAGCTCATGAGTCTCTGACGCTGCTATCCACCTACACTACTTCGGTCAGCGATGTTGCTAGGAGAACTCTGTGGTCCCTCAGCCACACCTACCGGCAGCAGCTGCACAACATGAAGTACATGCATCTTCCTCTGTGTATTCGTGGAGAAAGCCAGACCAGCATTATTCCAGGTGGAGCTGGAGAAGATCGCCTCAACACCCTAGCTGGTGTGGTGGCAGGTCTTAACACTGACCTAGATAGTGCTACCCTGGACCTCTCTAGGGTACACTTGGAGCTAGACGATGCACACGCAAGGATCACAGCCTTAGAAGCTCAGCTTGATGGAAGGAATCCCTCTGAGTTCAAGTCCCTGCCATGGCGTTATCCCCTCCCCTCAAGAGGATCCGCTATGGAGAACCAGGATCCATCACCAGGCTGCTATAGATTTTTCAATTATGTTGTAATAAGTTAGTTTTTGCGTTAGACGATAAACATCTTTATAATATTATGCTTATAATAATAACAACCATGTGATGGTGTTATTTGAAATGTTCGATTTGGATTTTTGCTTGAGTGCAATGGTGTTATGAAATGATGGCCATAAGAGCATAAAAAATATTAATTAATTTAACCTTAATAATAAGCTATTCCCCCTAGAATCTTCTCTACTCCTCACTTACCCCGGGATTGCACTTTCTAACCAACCAGATGGTGAACACTCGATCAGGTCCCAATAACCACCAGAACTAGCATGGTCAGCAGTTGCCACCACCACCACCCAACCCCACTATGGATCAATTCATCGCAGCGCAGATGCAACTTCTGCAAGGACTCATAGCTTTGGTGCAGCAGATTCAGCAAAATCAACAGAACCAACAATACCAACAACAACAACAACATGCACCCCAAGCTAGGGACAAGCACCGGGACTTCATGAGTCATCACCCACCTGCTTTCTCTCATGCAGTAGACCCTTTGGATGCCGATGACTTGCTAAAGGTCATTGGAAAGAAGTTACACATCACCCAGTGCAACGACTAAGAAAAGGTCTTGTACGCTTTGGGAAGACTCAAAGGAGCCGCGTACGATTGGTGGGATGCCTTCACCGTGGCACATGCCAATGCTGATGCCATAACCTGGCAGGAATTCCAAGTGAACTTCCATGCTCAGCATATTCCCTCGGGAATCATGAAGCTCAAGAAGAAGGAGTTCCTTCCCCTCACACAAGGGAATATGTCTGTTAGTGAGTATCGTGATCGCTTCACCCAGCTTTCACGTTACACCCTAGGAGAAGTGGACACTGACGAGAAGCGCCAAGAATGTTTCTTGGAAGGCTTGATTGGACCCTTGAACTACCAATTACACAGCCATAGCTTCCCCAACTTTCATACTTTGCTGAACAAGGCAATTGACCTCAAAAGCAAAAGGAAAGAGCTGTCGGATCACAAGATAAAGTACTACGGGTAGACCACTAGGAATACCCGTCAGAACAACTCCCAAGGTTCTCAGTTCCACTCCGAAAATCAGAGTGGGAACAACAACTATCAAGCACAGCGCTCTGAACATCAAGGTCAGAGGAGCAACCAATACTAGAACCAGCAGAGAAGCAGCACTCAGACCGGTCAAAGGTCTAGTGTCCTACAACAGAATCGTCAAGGAAGCGTCGTGAACACACCGGCCAAGAACAACAACACAACTACCCTAGTTCAACCTAATGGTTGTTTCAAGTGTGGCAAACTTGGCCACTATGCTAACAACTACCCAAGGCATAATCAACAGACACCCCAGAAGAACAACAACCAGAGGACTGACCAAAACACACCTGCTCGTGGATCTACACAGAACAAGACTCCACAGAACCAGAGTAGGGGAAGAGTCAATCATGTGACAGCAGAATCAGTTCCTGAGGATGCCGATGTGGTGTATGGTATGTTTCTTATTAACTCCATACCTGCATTAGTTTTATTTGATTCTGGAGCATCTCACTCCTTCGTAACAAAGTCATTTGTGGAAAAACATAATATACCAAACTATCCCTTGAAGAAGAAACTATTAATTCAATCACCAGGAGGTGAACTTAGAGCCACTCACTCATGCCCTCAGACTAAGATTGATTAGAGGCCTAAGCTTTCTAGTAGAGCTGATAATATTGGAATCAAGTGGAATCGATGTGATACTTGGAATAGACTACTTGACCAAGGATGATGGAGTAATATCCTGTGTCAAAAGGATGATTACATTAACCAGACCGCAAGGAGAAAGAATTGAAGTCAATGTCAGTATGCCAGCAACAGCAGAAGCAATGATGAATCAGTTGGAAGAAAAATCTTTGGAGCACATCAGAATAGTGTGTGAATACCTAGACATATTTCCGGAAGAATTACCAGATATGCCACCTGATCGTGATATAGAGTTTTCTATTGAACTATTACTCGGAACCGCACCAATTTCAAAAAAAGCTTACCGAATGGATGTCAAAGATTTAATTGAACTGAAGAAACAAATAGAAGAATTACTAGAAAAAAGGTTTTATTCGCCCCAGTTCATCACCATGGGGAGCCCCAGTTCTATTTGTGAACAAGAAAGATGGTTCAAGGAGAATGTGTGTGGACTATAGAAGCTTGAACGAAGTAACAATTGAGAATAAGTACCTGTTACCTTGGATTGAAGATCTGTTTGATCAGATGAGAGGAGCTACAGTATTTTCAAAAAAAAAGATCTAAGATCAGGCTATCATCAGTTGAAGATTCGGACTGAAGATATACCTAAAACAGCCTTCACCACAAGATATGGACTATATGAATTATTAGTCATGTCTTTTGGACTGACTAATGCACCAGCTTACTTTATGAACTTGATGAATAAAGTATTCATGGAATACCTTGACTAGTTTGTGGTGGTATTCATCAACGATGAAATTCGCCTAGAGGGGGGTGAATAGGCAAATCTGAAATTTATAAACTTTAAGCACCACTACGAGATGGTGTTAGCGTTAGAAATAAAAGCGAGTCCGAAAGAGAGGGCGAAAACAAATCAACCAAAGAAATAGAGCGAATGACATGGTGATTTGTTTTACCGAGGTTCGGTTCTTGCAAACCTACTCCTCGTTGAGGTGGTCACAAAGACCGGGTCTCTTTCAACCCTTTCCCTCTCTCAAACGGTCACCTAAACCGAGTGAGCTTTTCTCCTCAATCAATTGGGACACTTAGTCCCCACAAGGACCACCACACAATTGGTGTCTCTTGCTTTGATTACAAATGTCTTGGGAACAAGAAATGGGGAAGAATAAAAGCGATCCAAGCACAAGAGCTCAAAGAACACGGGCAAAACTCTCTCCTCTAGTCACTATTTGCTTTGAGTGTAATTGGGACTTGGAGAGGCTTTGATTCAATCTAATTGTGTCTTGTATTGAATGCACTAGCTCTTGTATTGAATGTGTTTGATGAAAAACTTGGATGCCTTGAAGTGTGGTGGTTGGGGGGTATTTATAGCCCCAACCACCAAAGTGGCCGTTGGGGAGGTTGTCTATCGACGGGCGCACCGGACAGTCCGGTGCGCCAGCCACGTCACCCAACTGTTAGGGTTCGACCGTTGGAGCTCTGACATGTGGGGCCACCAGATAGTCTGTGGTGCACCGGACAGTCCCTGTTCACTGTCTGGTGCGCCTTCTAGCGCCTGCTCTAACTCTGCGCGCGCTGTCCACGCATTGTTCATGCACTGTTCACTTTTGCAGACGATCGTTGGCGCTGTTAGCCGTTGCTCCGCATGGCACACCGGATAGTCCGGTGCTACACCGGATAGTCCGGTGAATTTTAGCGGAGTGGCATTTCCAAAAACCCGAAGGTGGCAAGTTCGGGGTTGATCTCCCTGGTGCACCGGACACTGTCCGGTGGCACATCGGACAGTCCGGTGCGCCAGACCAGGGCAGCCTTCAGTTGTCTTTTGATCCTTTCTTTTAAACCCTTTCTTGGACATTTTTATTGGTTTGTGTTGAACCTTTGGCACCTGTAAAACTTATATTCTAGATCAAACTAGTTAGTCCAATTATTTGTGTTGGGAAATTCAACCACCAAAATCATTTAGTAAAAGGTTTCCCTTTCAGACGACATACTAGTATACTCTTAGAATGAAGAAGCACATGAAGATCATCTGAGATTAGTTCTACAGAAACTTCGAGACAATCAATTGTATGCGAAATTTTCAAAGTGTGATTTTTGGCTGAAGGAAGTCGCTTTCCTAGGTCATATTATCACCAATGGAGGAATCAAAGTTGTAACACCCTGAATTTGGGGGTATAAAATTTCTTTCTAATTATCACCCTAAATCAGGTGTTACTCTTCTCTCTCACACCATAGGTTCTATCTCTCTCTAGATCCTCTCTCTCTCTTTCCTTTTGAGTAGATATAGCTTAATTTTGGAGGGATTAATTATTTATTTTTGCCAAAACATTATGAGTCATGAAATGTTGCATCATGCTAAGTTTAAATATTCTTTGAATTGTTGCACATGTTTGAATTAGCTTGAATTTGAAACATGGTTTGAATTTGAATTGAAAACCTAGAGAAAATAAATAGAAAAGCAATTGGAAAATCCCTAGAAAATAGAAAAGCCATTTCGGCCCAATCGGCCCACTAAGCCCAGCCGCGCGCGCGTGCCCGCGCCCGCGCGCCCTCGATCTTTGATAGGTGGACCCCGCCTATCGGCGCCGACCCACGCCTCTCTTCCTCTCTCCCTCTCGCTGTTCTATGGGGTCACCTTGTCGGCGCTTTAGCCCGTCGTGTGCCCGCGCGTCTGTGCCACGGTCCCGTGGGCCCCGCTTGCCAGACCCTTCCCCCCTCCTTCAACCGCTCGCCTGCGTGGACCACGCGCACGCACACAGAGATTGTCGCGCCCACGTCGCCACCTAGCCCCAAACTAGCACCCTGACCCCCTCTACAAGTCCCTGCACACCCCCACCTCCCCCCTGCCTCACTCATTTCGCCTCTGCCCACTCCACCCGAGCTGCGCGCATCCGTTTTTCAAGCTCGCCAGAGCTTCCCCGTCGCCAGGCCTCCGGTGCCCGAACCCACCGCTGGTAGAGCTCGACCACCGTCTGTGACCATGCTCCGCCACCGTCAGGCACAGCCTCACCACCGTTTCCGCCCCACCCGAGATGAATTTCCCCGCTAGACCTTCTTTTTCTCTCCCATGTTTTCTCTGTCCCGTCGATTAGTCGCCTTTGATCGCCGGTACCACGCTGTCAAACCGAGACACCCCGGCCAACCGCAACCGCCCTGTGCCTTCTTCGCACGTGTGGGGTCACCGGCTCTAGCCATGGCGCTCACGCCGTGCGCGCGACCAAGGTAGACGGTGGTCCTGACAAGGAGGACCCGCCCGTCAGTCTCCCCTTCTTTTCTTGTTCCGTGTCACTGCTTAGAGGGCCCCGTCTGTCAGGGCGCGCCCACGAAGTCGTGCCTGTGCATGCCCTCTACCACTGACTAGCGGGCCTGACCTCCCCCTGACCCCGCATGTCAGACCCCCACTGTTTCCCCCTCCCAAGTGCCTGAGTCACTGACCCGTGGGCCTCACCCGCCAGAGAGCGCCCGCGCTCGCATCTCGCACCGGGGATACCAAGGCCGCTGACGCGTGGGACCCGCCGGTCAGCCCTCGCGTCTGATCCCGCGCGCCCGCTTCTAATCTCGGGCGTCCGTTCTCGACTGGATGGCCGAGAAGCCCGGATACCCTTTCGCTCTGGTTTGTTTTGCTTAAGACCCCCTCGATTTTCTACGAATAGAACCCGCTGTCCCTATACTTTATACGCAGGCCCTGTAATCTTGCAGATTGAACCCTAGGCTTTTAAATAACTATAGATTTAGACCTATTTTCATATTTTAAATTCCCAAACTTGTTTATTTCATATCTCTTGCATATTGTTGGGGACTTGTTCTCAAGTGCTATGAATTAAGAACAAGGCAACACAGAATGTTAAATGTTAATGTCCCTTCGTCCTTCGAAGCATTATTTCCCTTAGGAAATAATGATCTTCAGACGAAGGTTATAGAGGACATACCTTCATTAATGTAATATGTGTTAACAAAAGAAGTATATGAGATATAAGAGGCAAGATAAATAATCACATAATATTATCAATTCATTAGAAATATATATAGTCCTTAGTAATACGTGAACAATGCTGAATTATAAATGTACCTTCGGCTTGACAGAAGATAAAAAAGTACAAGCGTGATGTATGGGCAATTACCATTCAGCACGTACAGTACGGGTACTGTTCATCTATTTATAGGCACGGGACGCAGCCCATCTAAAATTACATTCATGCCCTTTTCATTTAGTAATAACTCTATGGTAATCCATCAGGGTCTAAATAGCCTTTTCCCCTTTAAGTCGGTTCTTTTCCTGCTATCATGCCGAAGCTTTTCTGCGCATAACTTCGGCTCTGCGCTATCCTTCGTATTCTTTGTGCTTCCTCATATTGTGGTTTTGGCTTATGTCCGAAGGTACCTGTTCATGTAATATACTCCAGAAACATTGTTAAATCATGTTTTTGAGGACCTTCGGAAGCCGAAAGCCCCCAACAGTAGCCCCTCGTAATATTAATTTATTAGTGATAAATTCATATTGCGACATGGACGAAGGCCTTAAGCCGAAGGTCCGAAAAAACACCTTCCCTTTGCTAGAATAGCAACAGTCATTGACAAGCGGGACCCTCCAGTTTTCAACGCACTAGGTGTATAAATAAGAGCTCACCACGAGTTCATTTGGCATGCTTTCTTGTCATCTGCTCTTGTTCACTCGACTTTTAGCCCTTGTGCAACAACACTTGCTTGGCTTTTTAAATTTTTAAGCTTCGGTTTCGAGAGCACTTTCTCAACATTTTCGAAGATGTCTGAAGATAAGAAAGCTGTTGTTGAATCGAAGCTGAGCCTTTCTGAGGAGATGCATCTCGGATTCCTTCAACAATAGCAAAGACAAATACGGAGAAGATTACCAGGGAGATTTTAGAGGGTTTATCTGAAGACACTGGTGACAGTGACAGTTATGATGTGGATAGTGGTGGTGAAGGTTCCGAAGATCGACCCTGGCGACCAAGCCATGCAGTTTTTGGAAAATCAAGCATTAAACAAAGCCATCTTGTTAGTATGAGGGGTAGATATTTTCAGGATTTATCTACTGTAAGGGCTGACGAAGGAATGAAAACTTGTCCAACTCCTGAGGAGAATGAAGTCATGATATTCCGAAGTTTCTTCAAGGCTGGGCTTCGGTTTCCTTTGAGCAGCTTCGTAGTAGAAGTACTAAAGATATTTGAAATCTTCCTTCATCAAATTACTCCCGAAGCAATCATAAGGATGGGCATCTTCGTCTGGGCCGTGAGGAGCCAAGGTTTAGAACCAAATGCAAAAATTTTCTGCAACATACATGAGCTATTGTATGAGACAAAACTCTAGGGTAAAGAGCAGTATCACAACAATTTTGGCTGCTACAGCTTCGGTGCCCGATCTGGGTCAAGCTGTCCCGTGCCAACCTTTCGAAAGAGATGGCCCGGCGACTGGATGATGGAATGGTTTTATGTGAAAAATGATTTGAAAACACGGGGAGATATTAAAGATATCATTATGTGCCCTATCTGGCAACGCTTCGGCCTCCGGAGGCCGAAGGTGGAAATGGATGAAGCAGCCGAAGAATGCCAGAGAGCCTTCGGCGTGGTTTGCTCTTTTATTGGGACAAGGGATTTGATCCAAGAACACATTGCCTTCAGAGTATGGCCACTTGCAGAAAAGTGGGAAATGCCGAAGGAAACCGTCAGGGAACCTGACAAAGGTGGACTAGTTAGGCTAAAATACACATTCAAATACGGAGATAAGTTCGTCGAGCCAGATGATGACTGGCTGAAAAGTATTGAGGCCATAAGCGATGAACTGCTTGGATCATACTCGAAGGTCGAAGACACTGCACTATCAGCGGCCTTCGGAGGCCGAAAGAAGAAAAGACTCAACCGAGTATTTGATGCAATTGGGTTTGTCTACCTCGACTACCGTTATCCAACATGGGGTCAAAAAAGAAAGAATACATCTTCTGCGAAGGAAGTTGCTTCAGCCGCTCCTAGCGAGCCGGCGCCGAAGAGGAAAAAGATGAAGGTTCTCACACACCGGCCAAGCTATATTGAACCGGCCACAGTGCCTGAGTTTGTCGGTGAGACCTCTTCGGCCACCGAAGCCAAAGAGCCAACTCTCCTGCCGAATATTGAAGGGCGGGCCAAAGTGCAGGCGACGGAAAAAATAGAAGAACCGAGGGCTGAAGAAACGAAGACATCGGAAATTCTAAGTCCTTCAGCAAAAATTGAGGTGCCAATGCCAATGCCGATGATGAACCCCAAGAGAAAAAGAATGGTTAATGTACTGGATGTATTGGAGACAATAAAGTCTTCAAGCACTACTCCGAAGAAAATTGGCGAGACTTCCGTAGTGCAAATCGAAGCCTTGGGTGCCGAAGCTTCAAAGCACCAAGCTGAAACTGAAGCTGGGCCTTCAGAGCCCGCCAAGGTGAAATCCTTGGAAGCCGAAGAAATAGAAACAGCAAAACAAATTTTGGCTGAAGAAACTGGCACTGCCGCCCCCGAAGCATTTTCCGAAGCTTTCGATTATATTTTACGACATGCTTCGGGGAAAGAATTGACTGCAAAAGAAAGGCGAGAGGCTCAGTTATGTGCCCAAAAACTGAAATATCCAAAGGGGGCGTTGATATTCAACGGCAGTGGAGAAGAAGACTTCTTGTATTGTCTCCCTGACAGCAAGGAGATTTCTGTCTATCGGGAGATGGGCAAGAGCTTCGGATTCCCAACATTAGAAGATGGGCTCTCGGTGTTGTCGAAAAACGAGCTGGCCGACAGCTTGGCGTACAATAGCTTAAAGGTGCAAAAAATGAGGTCTTTGTATTATTTCTTGAAACCAAAATTTTTCATTTGCTTAAACTTATTGACACACACACATTTTTTTTGCAGGGCCTTATACTTAGCAATGCCCTCAGGGCTCAAAAAGATGCCGAAGACGAAGGGTGTGTTATGGCCCTGAGCAACCTTCGTTCCGAAGTAATTGAACTAAGGAACGAAGGTCTCGAAAAAGATAAAATATTGCATTCATTGTTGAATAGAATAAAAGAAGACGAAGCTACTTTTAAAGCTCAAGCTGAGGCTCAGAAGCGTGAAATTGAAGATCTTCGGAAACAACTAGCCAGAGCTAAAGAGGAACACACTCTTGAAGAAACAAAACGAGAAATTAGTGAACAATGGGCAAATCATTTGGAAAAAACGTTGAAGAGCTTCGTTCATCCAAGAAAAGGTGCTATGAAAAATCTATGGAATGTGTTAAGAAAGTAAGAACTAGCTTCGCCAGTGTTGGCGCATTCTCAAGTGAGGAGAACTTCATAAGGGGTGACCCCGAAGGCCCAATTGGATGGATCAGCCATGAAGCTGAAGCCTTTGAAGAAATTTTGAATAGTCGTGGAGACATATGTGCCTTTTCGGGTGCTAGGGGAATTGCTACTATTTTAGAGAGGAAAGGCTGTGACCATGTGAAATCCTTGGCACAGTCCGAAGCCACCTTATCTTCTGAAGATATAAAAGACCCCTCGGTCGAAGCAAGCCTAGTTGGTGGAAAAGTTTTCAACCGACATCTGGGACAATGGTGGCCGGGAGATGGCCCAAGAAATTATACGAAAAAGCGAGAAAGGCATTCATGACGCTAGAAAAGTAGCAGAGGCCACTGAAAAAAGTGCGGATCTCGAAGGGCTAGGTACTGATTAGTAGTTTTTGGCTATTTGTTGTAATTTTTTGATTTCGAATTTGTTTACGCTTTGTAACACAGCCGCGCTTTGTCATCCCTCAGAGCCTGCCGAGCCATCGGCGGACCCCCATGTGAAGGGGGACGATGAAATTAGAAGAATGGCTGGAGCTATCATGGATAAAGTTGTCAATCAACTACTAAACGAAGCTACAGAAATAGTTCTAAGGGAAGATTAGATGCTATTGTAAAAACATTTGGAATGTAATATTTGTTGAACAACATGTGTAATATTCTGTAACTTTGAATAAATAAACTATTTATGGTTCAATTCTTTACGATGCATGAAATTTTACATACATACCGTTTTTAGCCTTCGGCGAAAAAACACCTTCCCTTCTTTTCATGCTTCGTAAATAATATCCGTATTTTCATAAAAACATCCAATCTTCATAAAAATCAGTATCCAATAGATCTTTTCATTTCAGAATTTGACAAAGGCATGCTTCTTCAATAATTATTTTCGTGCCTTGGCACTGTTTGTTCGAAACAATTTCCAAATATCAACATTGAAACCACCTTCTTGCGTCATTGATGCAATATGATGTATGATGTTATGCTTATGCAAATGATGTGATGATATGATGTTATGCAAAATGATATTTGCCGAAGATCGACGTTTATTTTTACTGCAAGCCTCCCTTAGGAGCTTCTTCGCCTTTTACTTCAGCGAAATCAGCGTTTATTTTTCGCTGTAAGCCTCCCTTAGGAGCTTCTTCGCCTTTTACTTCAGCGGAATCAGCGTTTATTTTTCGATGTAAGCTCTGCATTCCCTTTGGAACGACTTTTGAGCAGAAAACTTACGCTGCGCTCTCTTATGAACGACTTTTTGCTGCTTCGGAGAACCTATACTGCGTTCCTTAGAACAAATTTTTTGATAATTCGGAGGTTCTCCTTGCCACCATAGAATCTTATGCTTCGGCAACTTAAGCCTATGGAGAAGATATATTTTCATTATGGTAAAAAGCGAAACTGTTACAAGAAATTGAAAACAACAAAAAGCACTTAAGCTTCCGATAATTGTTCCTTATTAAAAAGAAAATGATACTGAATGCGAAAAACTGCTGTTGGGGTAGGATATTTGTCAGTAGATATGCTTTGACTCTAGCACAATACTATTGACTGTGCGAGCTTCGGACTCTTCTCTGAAGTCCCGTTGGAGGTGAGTGTGCTGACTCCCTTCTGGCTGCTGGCCTCATTGCGTTGGTGGTGGAGGTGGAGGCTGTTGCCAAGATTCCTGAGGTTGGCTTGCTGTTGGGGACTTGTTCTCAAATGCTAGGAGTTAAGAACAAGGCAACATAAAAAATGTTAATCGCTAAAGTCCTTCGTCCTTCGAAGCATTATTTCCCTTAGGATATAATGGTTTTCGGACGAAGGTAATGAAGAGCATGCCTTCATAAATTTATTATACAGTGACGAAGGATAAAATGTAGAGAATATAAAAGATAACATAAATAATTATATATTACTATCAGACATAGACATAAATATTTTTGAGTTACAAATGTACCTCCAACTGGAAGGAGATGATAGTACAAGCGTGACGCAAAAAGCGAATGCCAAGTCAGCCCCTGAACAGTACGGGGGTACTGTTCTCCTATTTATAGGCACGGGACACAACCCATACAAAATTACATTCATGCCCTTTACACTTGATGATAATTCTATAGTAATCTATCGAGGTTTAAATAGACTTTTCATCTTTAAGTCGGTTCCACTTTTTGCTACCGCGCCGAAGCTTTCCTGCTCACACCTTCGGCTCTGTATCAACCTTTGTATTACTCTGATCTACTGTGATGCTGCCTTGAATCCGAAGATACCTGTTCACACATTATACTCCAGAAATACTGTTAAATCCTGTTTTTGAGGACCTTCGGATGCCGAAGGTCCCCAACAGTAGCCCCTCGCAATATTAATTTGTTTAAAATAATAAATTTAGATTGCGACATGGACGAAGGCTTTACGCCGAAGGTCCGAAAAAACACCTTCCCTTTGCTAGAATAGCAACATTCACTGACAAGCGGGGTCTTTCAATTTTCAACGCACTTGGCGTATAAATACGGCCATACCGCAAACTCATTTGATACGCTCTCTGGCCAACTGCTCCCACTCACTCAATTTTTAGCTCTTGTGCACTAAGTTTTGCTAAGCTTTTAGTTTTGAAGCTTCGGCTTTGAAAATAGTTTTTTAGCATCTCCGAAGATGTCCGAAGATAAGAAGACTGCTGCTGAGACGAAGCTGAGCCTCGACGAAGAGAAAAATTTGGGGTTTCTTATAGCGATGTCAAAGACCAACACAGAAAAAATCACCAAGGAGATTCTGGAAGGTTTGTCTGAGGATACTGGTGATAGTGACATCTATGATGTGGACAGTGGTGGTGAGGACTCCGAAGATCGTCCCTGGCGACCAAGCCATTCAGTTTATGGTAAATCAACTATCAAAGAAAATCATCTTGTCAATATGAGAGGAAGGTATTTCCGGGATTTGTCCATTGTGAGGGCGGACGAAGGGGAAAAAACTTGCCCACATCCCGAAGAGAATGAAGTCGTAGTGTACCGAAGCTTTTTGAAAGCTGGACTGCGATTTCCCCTGAGCAGCTTCGTTGTGGAGGTGCTGAAAATATTCGAAATCTATCTCCATCAACTTACCCCCGAGGCAATTATAAAGCTGAATATCTTCGTGTGGGCCGTGAGAAGCCAAGGTCTGAAGCCTGATGCAAAAAGCTTCTGTAATATACACGAATTATCATACGAGACAAAACCTTGGGGTAAGGAACAGTATCACAATAATTTTGGCTGCTACAGTTTCGTTTCTCGGTCCGGGTCAAGCTGCCCCGTGCCAACCTTTCGGAAGAGATGGCCCGGCGACTGGATGACATAATGGTTTTATGTGAAGAATGATCTGACAATACGAGAAGATATCAAAGGTATAATTATGCGCCCTATTTGGCAAAGCTTCGGCCTTCGGAGGCCGAAGGTTGAAATGAATGAAGCTGCCGAAGAATGCCAGAGGGCCTTCGGCGCAGTCTGCTCTTTCATTGGAACGAGAGACTTAGTACAAGAGCATATTGCCTTCAGGGTATGGCCGCTCGCGGAGAAATGGGAAATGCCACAAGAAACCGTAAAAGAGGCCGACGAAGGTGGACTTATCAGGTTGAAGTACACTTTTAAATTTGGAGATAAATTCGTTGAGCCAGATGATGACTGGTTAAAAAGTATTGAAAATTTAAGTGATGAACTGCTTGGGGCTTATTCGAAGACCGAAGACACTGCAATGTCAGCAGCCTTCGGAGGCCGAAAAAAGAAGAGGCTGAATCGGGTATTTGATGCAATCGGGTTTGTCTACCATGACTATTGCTATCCCATTCGAAGGCAGAAGAGAAAAAACACAACTTCTGCAAAAGAAGAAGCTGCAACTGCTCCTAGCGAGCCAGAACCGAAAAGAAAGAAGATAAAGGTCCTTACACATCGGCCGCGCTATATTGAACCAGCTTCGGTGCCTGAGTTTACCGGGGAAACTTCTTCGGCCACCGAAGCTGAAAAACCAGCCGAGCCAACCTTGCTGCCAGAAGTCGCAGAAACGGCCGAAGTGCCAACAAAGATAGAATTGGAACAATCAAAGATTTTGTTATCAGAAACGAAAGAGAAGGCCGAAGCGCCGTCCACAGAAAAAATGGAAGAGGTAAAAGAAGCAACTGAGGGATCCAAAACATCAGAAGTTTTGAGTCCTGCAGCAAACATTGAGACAGTAAAAAATCAAAAAGTGCCAGCAGTGACTCCGAAAAGAAAGAGAATGGCTAATGTGCTAGATGTACTGGAAACGATCAAATCTTCAAGCACACCTCCGAAGAGGGCTGCTGTCATTCCTGAAACAACAACTGAAATTTCTGGTTCTAAAGCTCCAGGGCAAGAGACTGAAGCCGAAGCTGGGCCCTCAGAGCCTGCAAAGATAAAATCCTTGGAAAGTGAGGCAGAAAAAATAACAAAGCCAACTTTTGTTGAAGAAACCGGTGTCATTGCCCCCGAAGCATCCCCCAAAGTTCGTGATTATATTGTTCGTCATGCTTCGGGGAAAAAAACTATCAGAAAAAGAAGAGCAAGAGGCCCAGCACTACGCCCAAAAACTGAAATATCCAAAGGGGGCGTTAATATTCAATGGCAGTGGAGAAGAAGACTTCTTGTATTGTCTCCCCGACAGCAAGGAAATTTCTGTCTGTCGGGAGATGAGCAAGAGCTTCGGATTCCCAACTTTAGAAGACGGGCTCTCGGTGCTGTCGAAGAACGATCTGGCCGACAGCCTAGCTTACAATAGCTTAAAGGTGCGACAAATGAAATCCTTGTATTTTTTGTTGAGTCCAAAATTTTTCGTTTGTTTAAACCTATTGACGCACACATATTTCTCTTTGCAGGGCCTGATACTTAGCAATGCCCTCAGGGCACAGAAAGATGCTGAAGACGAAGGGTGTTCTATAGCCCTGAGCAACCTTCGTTCCGAAGTTATTGAACTGAGGAACGAAGGTCTCGAAAAAGATAAAATATTACACTCATTGATAAATAAAATAAAGGAAGACGAAGCTGCTTTTAAAGGTCAAGCTGAAGCTCAGAAGCGCGAAATTGAAGATCTTCGGAAACAACTGGCCAGAGCCAAGGAAGAACGCATACTTGAAGAAACAAAGCAAGAACTCAGCGACCAATGGGCCGATCACCTAGAAATAACTGTTGAAGAGCTTCGTTCGTCCAGAAAGAGATGCTATAACAAATCTATAGAGTGTGTTAAGAAGTTAAAAGCTAGCTTCGCCAGGGTCGGCGCCTTCTCAAGCGAAGAAAACTTTACAAGAGGCAATCCCGAAGGTCCCATCGAATGGATCGACCACGAAGCTGAGGCCTTCGAAGAAATTTTAAATAGCCGAGGAGATATATGTGCCTTCTCTGGTGCCAGAGGGATTGCCACCATCTTAGAGAAGAAGGGCTGCGAACATGTAAAAATTTTAGCACAATCCGAAGCTGCTTTGTCCTTTGAAGATGCAAGAGATCCTTCGGCCGAAGCTAGTATAATTGGTGAAAAAAATTTTACCGATATTTGGGATAATGGTGGCCGAGAAATGGCCGGAGAAATTATTCGAAGAAGTGAAAAGGGCATTCACGATGCTAGAGAAGTAGCTGAGGCTGCTGAAAAGAGCGCAGAGGCCGAAGGTCAATTAGGTATTAACTAATAGTTTTTATTGTGTTGTAATCTTAGGCTTTAAGATTTGTTTGCGATTTGTAATAGCAATGTAGCCGTATCCTGTCTTACTTCAGATCCTGCTAAAGCGTCTTCGGGTCCTCAGCCGAAAGGAGACGACGAAATTAAAAAGATGGCTGAAGATATTATGGACGAAGTCGTCAATCGGCTCCTGAACGAAGCTGCAGAAGTCGTTTTGAGAGAAGATTAAGTATTTTTGTGAAAACTTCTGAAATGTAATATACTGTAACATTTTGTAACCCCAAATGTAATATACCTATTTTTGTTAGTCAATTCTTTACGATGCATGAAACTTTACACGTACCGCTTTTGAGTCTTTGACGAAAAAACACCTTCCCTTCTTTTCATGCTTCGTGAAGAAGAATTTTTCTTTGTCACAACAATATCCAATGTTCTGATGAATAATAACCAGGCTTCGTGAAAATATTTTCCGAAGCTACACTTCCGAAGATCAATGATGTATCTTTTTGTGACTATGATTTCTCCCTTTTTTCAAAGCGTTCTTCTGTAGATTGATAATGTGTCCACCTCTTGTGCCATGTGCAAAATGATGTATGATGCTTATGCTATGCGAAATGATGCGATGATGTTATGTTATGTGAGATGATGTTTATTCCGAAGATACATACGCATCCCTGCAATAAAACACAATCTTTTATAAGCCTCCCTTAGGAGCTTCTTCGCCTTTTACTTCAGCGGAATCAGCGTTTATTTTTCGCTGTAAGCCTCCCTTAGGAGCTTCTTCGCCTTTTACTTTCAGCGGTATTCGCGTTGACTTTTCGCGCTTCGCCTTTTACTTAGGCGGTATCAGCGTTGACTTTTCGCTGTATGCTCTGCATTCCCTTTGGAACGACTTTGGAGCAGAAAACTTACACTGCGCTCCCTTTGGAACGACTTTTTTGTGACTTTGGCAAACTTACTCTGCGTTCCTTAGAACGACTTTTTGTTGCTTCGAAGAATTTTTGATAGTTCGAAGGTCCTCTTTGTTAACACAAGTCTTTGAACTTTAATCAATATAAGCCTGTGAAGAAAATATATTTTCCTTGTAGGAATCAACGAAACTAATTACATGAAACCTAAACAATGTCCTTTATTACAGAAAATAAAACTGAATGAAAAAGATTGCTATTAAGGTAGGATATTTGTCAATAGATGTGCTTTGACTCTGGCACAGTGCTATTGACTGTGCGAGCTTCGGACTGTTCTCTGAAGTCCCTCTGGTGTGGAGCATACTGGCTCCCTTCTGGCTGCTGGCCTTGTTGCAACGGAGGTGGAGGCGGAGGTTGTTGCTAAGAAGCTTGAGGCTGACTCGCCGAAGCAACAGAAACTGCAGGATGATTGCCCACATATTCTGGGATGTAGGGCGAATGATACGAAGCTGTATGCATGACCTGCTTCGGCTGAGCTTGTTGTGCTGCTGCTTCAGCTATTTCCTTTTGCTTCTGAATAGTAACATGGCACATCCTGGTAGTATGGCCTTTGTTCTCACCGCAGAATAAGCAAAAGATTCTTCTCGGTTGATCGCCAAATCTTCCTCCAAAACCCCTGGCGCCTCTGCCTCTTGGAGCTGGTGGTCGGAAGGAGCTTTGCTGTTGCCCCGAAGCCTGTGAGGAACATTGTGGCCTTTGCTGTTGGCTTCCTCTATCATCATTTTGTGTAGAGTTATGAATTGATCTCACGTGCCTCGGGTAGAACCTCCCTCCGAAGCCCCTGGTTATTTCAGAAAACCTGAAAGCCTCCTCCCTTCTTTGGCGAAAATCATTATCGGCCCGAATGTACTCGTCCATCTTCTGGAGCAGCTTCTCCAAAGTTTGAGGAGGCTTCCTAGCGAAGTACTGAGCTGACGGTCCTAGCCAAAGCCCCTTGATCATGGCCTCAATGACAATTTCATTGGGCACCGTTGGTGCCTGTGCCCTCAAACGCAAGAACCTTCGGACATACGCCTGAAGGTATTCTTCGTGATCCTGGGTGCACTGGAACAGAGCCTGAGCAGTGACCGGCTTCGTCTAAAATCCTTGGAAGCTAGTTAACAACAAGTCCTTCAGCTTCTGCCATGAAGTGATCGTTCCTGGTCGAAGGGAGGAATACCAGGTTTGAGCAACACTCCTGACAGCCATAACGAAAGATTTGGCCATGACTGAAGCATTGCCACCATACGAAGATACTGTTGCTTCGTAGCTCATCAAAAACTGCTTCGGGTCTGAGTGGCCATCGAATACGGGAAGCTGGGGCGGCTTGTAGGACGGAGGCCAAGGTGTAGCCTGCAGCTCAGCGGACAGAGGAGAAGCATCATCAAAAACAAAATTCCCATGATGGAAATTGTCATACCAGTCATCTTCGTTGGGAAAACCCTCCTGATGAAGATCTTGGTGTTGAGGCCTTCGGTGCTGCTCATCCTGGGCAAGATGACGAACTTCTTCAGAGGCTTCGTCTATCTGCCTCTGCAGTTCAGCTAGCCTGGCCATCTTTTCTTTCTTCCTCTGTACTTGTTGATGAAGCATCTCCATATCTCTGATTTCTTGATCTATCTCGTCCTCTGGTGGTGTCGGGCTGACAGCCTTCCTTTTCTGGCTTCGGGCCTCCCGCAGGGAGACTGTCTCCTGATTGTGGTCCAGTGGTTGCAGAGCTGCAGCCCCAGTCGCTGAAGCCTTCTTCGGCGCCATAACGAAGGTTTATGATCGCCGAAGGTGTTCAAAAAAAACTCAGAGTGGAAGTGAGTTCACCGGAGGTGGGCGCCAATGTTGGGGACTTGTTCTCAAATGCTAGGAGTTAAGAACAAGGCAACATAAAAAATGTTAATCGCTAAAGTCCTTCGTCCTTTGAAGCATTATTTCCCTTAGGATATAATGGTTTTCGGACGAAGGTAATGAAGAGCATGCCTTCATAAATTTATTATACAGTGACGAAGGATAAAATGTAGAGAATATAAAAGATAACATAAATAATTATATATTACTATCAGACATAGACATAAATATTTTTGAGATACAAATGTACCTCCAACTGGAAGGAGATGATAGTACAAGCGTGACGCAAAAAGCGAATGCCAAGTCAGCCCCTGAACAGTACGGGGGTACTGTTCTCCTATTTATAGGCACGGGACACAACCCATACAAAATTACATTCATGCCCTTTACACTTGATGATAATTCTATAGTAATCTGTCGAGGTTTAAATAGCCTTTTCATCTTTAAGTCGGTTCCACTTTTTGCTACCGCGCCGAAGCTTTCCTGCTCACACCTTCGGCTCTGTATCAACCTTCGTATTACTCTGATCTACTGTGATGCTGACTTGAATCCGAAGATACCTGTTCACACATTATACTCCAGAAATACTGTTAAATCCTGTTTTTGAGGACCTTCGGATGCCGAAGGTCCCCAACACTTGCCGAAGCAACAAAAGCTGCAGTGTGGTTGCCTACATACTCTGGAATGTAAGGCGAATGGTACGAAGCAGTATGCATGACTTGCTTCGGCTGACTCTGTTGTGCTGCAGCTTCTGCTATCTCCTTTTGCTTCTGGATGGTAACATGGCACATCCTGGTGGTGTGTCCCTTGTCCTTACCACAGAATAGACAATAAATTTTCCTGGGCTGATCCCCAAACCTTCCTCCAAAGCCCCTGGCGCCTCTGCCCCTTGGAGCTGGCGGTCGGAAAGAGCTTTGCTGCTGCCCCGAAGCTTGCGAGGAATACTGTGGCCTCTGTTGTTGACTTCCTCTGTCATCACTCTGAGTAGAGTTGTGAATTGACCTGACGTGCCTCGGGTGGATTCTTCCTCCGAAGCCCCTGGTCATTTCAGAGAACCTGTATGCTTCCTCCCTTCTTTGGCGGAAGTCATTGTCAGCTCGAATATACTCATCCATCTTCTGGAGCAGCTTCTCCAAAGTTTGAGGAGGCTTCCTGGCAAAGTATTGGGCTGAAGGTCCCGGCCGAAGCCCCTTAATCATGGCCTCAATGACAATTTCATTGGGCACCGTTGGTGCATGTGCCCTCAGACGCAGGAACCTTCGGACATACGCCTGAAGGTATTCTTTGTGGTCCTGGGTGCACTGGAATAAAGCTTGAGCAGTGACCGGCTTCGTTTGAAACCCTTGGAAACTGGTTATCAGCATGTCCTTCAGCTTCTGCCACGAGGTGATTGTTCCTGGCCGAAGAGAGGAGTACCAGGTTTGTGCAACACTCTTGACAGCCATGACGAAAGATTTTGCCATGACTGCAGTATTGCCACCATACGAAGATATGGTTGCTTCATAACTCATCAAAAATTGCTTCGGGTCTGAATGACCGTCGTACATGGAGAGATGGGGTGGCTTGTAAGACTGGGGCCAAGGTGTAGCCTGCAGTTCTGTTGACAGAGGAGAAGTATCATCAAAAGCAAAGTTTCCATGATGGAAATCTTCATACCAGTCGTCCTCGTTGTAGAAGCCCTCCTGATGAAGCTCTCTGTGCGGAGGCCTTCGGTTCTGGTCATCTTGAGCAAGATGACGAACTTCTTTAGAGGCTTCGTCTATCTGCCTTTGCAGGTCAGCTAGACGAGCCATCTTTTCCTTCTTCCGTTGGACCTGCTGATGGAGCATCTCCAAGTTTTGGATTTCTTGATCCAAGTCGTCCTCCTGAGGCGTTGGACTGGTGGCCTTCCTCTTCTAGTTTCGAGCCTCCCTAAGAGAAAAGGCATCCTGATTGGGATCCAGCGGCTGTAGAGCGGCAGCCCCTGTTGCTGAAGCTTTCTTCGGCGGCATGACGAAGGTTGATGCTTGTCGAAGGTGTTCAAAACTCAAAAAGTGGAAGTGAGTTCACCGGAGGTGGGCGCCAATGTTGGGGACTTGTTCTCAAGTGCTATGAATTAAGAACAAGGCAACACAGAATGTTAAATGTTAATGTCCCTTCATCCTTCGAAGCATTATTTCCCTTAGGAAATAATGATCTTCAGACGAAGGTTATAGAGGACATACCTTCATTAATGTAATATGTGTTAACAAAATAAGTATATGAGATATAAGAGGCAAGATAAATAATCACATAATATTATCAATTCATTAGCAATATGTATAGTCCTTAGTAATACGTGAACAATGCTGAATTATAAATGTACCTTCGGCTTGACAGAAGATAAAAAGTACAAGCGTGATGTATGGGCAATTACCATTCAGCGCGTACAGTACGGGTACTGTTCATCTATTTATAGGCACGGGACGCAGCCCATGTAAAATTACATTCATGCCCTTTTCATTTAGTAATAACTCTATGGTAATCCATCGGGGTCTAAATAGCCTTTTCCCCTTTAAGTCGGTTCTTTTCCTGCTATCATGCCGAAGCTTTTCTGCGCATAGCTTCGGCTCTGCGCTATCCTTCGTATTCTTTGTGCTTCCTCATATTGTGGTTTTGGCTTATGTCCGAAGGTACCTGTTCATGTAATATACTCCAGAAACATTGTTAAATCATGTTTTTGAGGACCTTCGGAAGCCGAAGGCCCCCAACACATATGAACTCCAAATTTAGTGATTCAAATTGCAAAATGTTCATAGGAAAAGCCTAGAGGTTAAAGTATATTTAGTCTTGTGAGATTAATAATATATATTACATGGATTCATCTCTAGTCTAAATTTTAGGTCTCAGTAAAATGAATAGAATTAGGTTATGTAATTATGGACAACACTAAAAGAATAATCTACTTCTAAATGAAATTAGTTCATGTTATACTTTGATATCATTCTTCCTTATTTAATAATGTGCCTTTTTAGATGTATTCCAATGTTTGTACATGTTTGGTGTGCTGTTCATTTGTACTTTCCAAATGTATTGAATGTATGATCGCTTTATTTAGACAACGAGCAGTCTGTGGTTCCTGAGTGTGTTGCAGAAGACCTCCCTGAGCAACAACCTAGTGAAGGCAAGTGTCCTCTGACCCATTATGTCCTACATACTTTATAATTCATTGTCCCGCATTACATTATTTAAACCTAAGGATGACTAGTCTGTATTTACATTATCCTTGTTTACCTTTCGGGTTATCATGGTTAGCTTTATGCTATTGCTTTAACTTAATCAATGAACATGATGTGATTATTTATGATACGATGATGTTATCCCGATGATAATATTGTGATATCTTATGGGGCTCAGGCCATTTTCCTAAGTACCTCTCCGTAAGGACCTGTTCTGGAGTGACCACCTGGGATAACAGTGCAACCATGAGGGTGGAATGGGACGCTCTTAGATGATTAATTAGATGAACCTGGGGTGTAGTTGGCTTTGCCTGAGGGCCATCAATGGGGGCCGGGGCGTAGTGCTCGCTCTGCCAAGGGGGTGCAGAGGTTCATTCGATTTGGTTTTGTTAGTCACCCACCTTGGAGAGGTGTACTGCGTTTGTACGATTGGCGAAATCTAACGAGCAGCTATGCACCAGGGGAGTCTTTGTAAAGGCTACATAGTGAAACCTTGTCGACTCACCTTGGGAGTGTTTGAGGGTTTGAACGACCCGAGGCATAAAGGGATCACGACTTGTGGGTAAAGTGTGCAACCTCTACAAAGTGTTAGAAACTGGTATATCAACCGAGCTCATGGTTAAGAGCAGCCTTGGGATCCTCTTTGATTAGAAGAACTTTGGTTACTTTTATGATGATGGTTAATAATGTTGGTTATAATTCTGATCTCTGGTATTTCCTCTTGGAGGGAGTACTTTTGGATAATAACTGGGTTTATTACTAAAACTTGGCTCTACTAATAGTAATAAATGTTTGACCAACTAAAAGCAACTGCTTAACCTCAACCCCCACATACAGCTAGTCCACTTTAGCCAAACGAGACATTTGCTGAGTACGTTGATGTGTACTCACCCTTGCTTTACAAACCACCCCACCCCAGGTTGTTCCCATTGTACTAAGTGCTCAGGAGGTGATGCTGGCAACATGGAGGATTTTGAAGAGTTCCAGGACTACGACGAGTTCTAGTTTATCTTAGTGGCAAACCCCCAGTCAGCTGCATGTGTAGGCTTATCTTCTACGTTTCGTTTTCCGCACTTTGGTATTAATGTTGAACACTATGGTTATGTATTAGACTCTGTGGATGTCTTGGACATCTCGATGTAATTAAAGTACCTTTCCGCTATTTACTTTGAGCAATGTGTGATGATATCCAATGATATAATCGTTGTGTCTGTGAGTTTCTGATCCTGGCACGTACATGGTTCGCATTCGGTTTGCCTTCCAAAACCGGGTGTGACAAAAGTAGACCCCAGTAAAATAAGTGAAATACTAAATTGGAAACAACCCACAGATGTGTCCAAGATTAGGAGTTTTCTTGGATTAGCAAGATACTACAGAAGATTTATCGAAGGCTTCTCCAAAATAGTGAAACCCCTTACTTCACTGTTGGAGAGAGGTAAAGAATTTAAGTGGGATGAAGCATGTCAGAAATGTTTCGAGGAATTAAAGGAAAGGCTAACCACTGCACCAGTATTAATTATGCCTGATATTCATAAAGGAATTGATGTGTATTGCGATGCATCACATCTAGGACTTGGATGCGTGTTAATGCAAGAAGGAAAAGTGATTGCCTATGCTTCAAGGCAGTTACAGAAACATGAAAAGAATTATCCTACGCATGATTTGGAATTAGCTATCGTAGTGCACGCTTTGAAGATTTGGAGTCACTCTATGATTGGAAACAAGTGTAAAATCTTCACAGATCACAAAAGCTTGAAATACATCTTCACGTGGAAAGAACTCAACCCGAAGACAGAGAAGATGGCTTGAGTTAATTAAAGACTATTATTTGGAAATACAATATCACCCAAGAAAAGCAAATGTAGTGGCAGATGCTTTGAGCCGTAAAGGTCAAGTGAACAACATCACTACTCAATTGATGTCACAGGAATTGTGCTGGGAAATGAAACAACTCAACCTTGGAATGCTCAATAATATGGAAGCAATAGTTATGGAAGTTGAATCTACTTTGGAATAAGAAATTCGTAAAGGACAAGAGTCTGATGAGAAAATCAAAGAAATTAAGACACAAATTAGTTTGGGTAAAGCCCCAGATTTCATAGAAGATAAACAAGGCACAATATGGTTTAAAAATAGAATCTGTGTACCAGAGATCGAGCACCTACGCCAACTTATTTTAAGGGAAACCCATGATTCGGCTTATTCTATTCACTTTGGAAGTACTAAGATGTACCAGGATCTAAAGGAAAAGTATTGGTGGTACAGTTTGAAAAGAGATGTGGCTACTCATGTTGCACTATGTACCGTGTGACAACGAGTTAAAGTCGAACACCAAAGACTAGCAGGATTACTACAACATCTCAAGGTACCGGAATGGAAATGGGAAGAAATCGGTATGGATTTCATAGTTGGACTACCGCGTACTCGGGATGGCTATGATTCAATATGGGTTATAGTGGACAGGTTGACTAAAGTGGCACACTTTATACCTATGAAGACAACTTACTCAGGAGCCCAGTTAGCAGAGTTATACATGTTAAGAATTGTTTGTCTGCATTGAGTACCAAAGAAGATCATCTCAGATCGAGGAACCCAATTTACCTCGCGCATTTGGAAAAGACTACATGAGCCCATGGATACCAAGCTAAACTTTAGTTCAGCTTATCATCCGCAAACGGATGGGCAAACTGAAAGAACAAACCAAGTGTTGGAAGATATGTTAAGAGCTTGCGCTCTAAAGCATGGTAGAAGCTAGGATAAAAGTTTGCCTTATGCATAATTCTCGTACAACAATAGTTACCAGGCAAGTCTAAAACTGGCACCATTTGAAGCACTTTATGGACGAAAGTGTAGAACACCGCTTTATTGGAATCAGACCGGAGAAAGTCAAGTATTTGGCCCAGAAATTCTCGAAGAAGCAGAAAAGCAAGTACAGATTATCAGAAAGAATTTGAAATCAACACAATCAAGACAGAAAAGCTATGCTGACAATAGAAGAAGAGAGTTGATCTTTGAAGTAGGAGACTTCGTATACCTTAAAGTTTCACCGATGAGAGGCATGAAAAGATTTAAGGTTAAGGGTAAACTATCTCCTCGCTACATTGGCCCGTTCAAAATTTTGGAAAAGAAAAGGTGAAGTAGCGTACCAGTTAGAGCTACCCGATAGTTTGTGGGATGTGCATAACGTACTTCATGTGTCACAACTTAAGAAATGCTTAAGAGTACCTGAAGAACAATTACCTATGAAAGAACTCAATGTTAAGGAGGATTTGACTTATTCGAAGTACCCTATCAGAATTTTGGAAACATCTCGCAAAATTACACGGAGTAAAGTTATCAACATGTGTAAAGTTCAGTGGAGTCATCATTTGGAAGATGAGGCCACTTGGGAAAGAGAACATGAACTCAGAGCAGAATTCGTCTAGTTTTTCTCAGAAGTTCCTTAATCTCGAGGACGAGATTCTTTTAAGGGGGGTAGGTTTGTAACAATACAAAACCATCAACTAAAAATAATGCATTTAGTTTATTAGTGATAAATATGGTAATGAATTTTTCTTTCAAGTGTTTGATTTTTATTTGCATTTAGAGTAATTTTGTTTGCTCATATTTGATTTTTGGATCTTTAGTAGAATTTCTTTTATATTGAGAATCCAATTAATTAATATAGAAGTATTGGTCCAAAAATAAATATTTAAGTTATAAATAATTTTGAAATAATTATTATGATTTTTTAGAATTATTTAAAAATATATTTATTTATATTTTTAAATAGAAAAGAAAAGAAAACGAGAAAACCAAAAACCCTAAACCTAACCGGCTCTTTCGGTCCACTAAGGCCCATTAGCTGGGCGCCGCATCCCCCCTCTCTGTCTATGGCACGTGGGCCCGCGACCTTCTTATTCCCTGGGCGCCACGCCGCGCTGCGCGCTCAGCCGAGCCACCCCGCGCCCTGGCTCGCGCCCGCTCGCCACCCCCGAACCAGAAACCGCCCACGCTGTTTCCCTCTCTCCCTCCCCCACTTCCCTCTCCTTCAAGCCGGTAACGGCCGAGTTATTGGCCGCCGCCATTGATGGTGTTGATGGCCGGTCATTCTCTCCCTCCCCTCGGCGTCTCCCTCTCTTCTCCCCTCACACTCTATAAAGCTCGCCCGAGGTCCCTCCTCACTCCCTACCCGAGCTCCCTCTCTCTCTCACTCCCTCCTCTCTCTCCCTTGCTCATCGTCGTGCCGAACCGCCGTCCACTGGAGCTCCGCCTCGCCGAATCGTCCGAGCTCGCCGTCCGTCCTCCCCCCCCCACACCGGACCGTCCGCGTCCCCCCAAGCCGCGCCCTCGCCGAGCCCAATTCCCCTCCCCTGCTCGTCGACCTCCCTGCACGTGAGCAAGAGCTCAAGGTAGAAGAAGCACATTTTGCATTTTAGTCCCTGCGTGTAAATGAAATTAATTCTGAGATTTTCAGTACATAAATTAGTGAAAAGAGACCCCGATGTATACACTAAATCGTGAACTAGCCCTGCAACGATATTTTGGACATGAGTATTGTTTTATATTTCAAAAATAAGTAATGTCACTATTCACTAACTTGGTGATTTAAATATTAGAAACGTTCACGATTAACTTCGTTTTAGCACATGGAACGATATTTGTTAGTAGTGATTTAAGTATAATTTTATTAATATAAGAAAGTGGAAGAAATAATAGGCCACGTATTTTCGGTCAGATTAAGAATATAGGTTTTACTAGTCATGATAAATGTATTCATATGTATAGCAGTTAATTACTTAGAATTAGTAAAATATCTAGTTATGTCAAAATAACTATGTTTATGGTATTAAAGTCCAAAATTAGTAATCTACATTAATTCTTAGAATATTAATGTTAGGTGATTTAGAAATAAACATTTTTAGCTATACGTAAAATTTCTATCTAGAAAGAAAAGGATAAAACCCAAAACTCTATTATTAGTAATAAAGAAAATAATTATCAATTATCAATTATTTTCCGTAAAGTTTGTTAAGACATTTTTTATCTATATTATACTAGATAAACTAGCATCATAGTCACCTACTCATATTTTCACCGATGATAACTCGCAGTGGAAGATATAGTGGATTAATAAATATTTATGTTGTAGACATATTTATGAGTACAGTTGTGTGATGTATGAATGTGTATGTAATGGTGAATGATTACCCATGTAAGGGTGTATGTTTATTTATTTGGCATACGTATTCTTTTGTATGTACGATACGCAAATCGATGATAGAAGTTGACTGTGAGGTAGACGAACCAAACTCGTTCAAGTATGACCCATAGGACACTTTCGTGCAAGGCAAGTGGATTATCCCTCTGCATTTCTATTTTTAGCGAAATAATGCATACAATAATGTTTACTTTTGGATATATATTGCATAATTTGATGGGATTTGCCTAAATAAGGATTTCCTAGAATTACCAACCTTATTCCTTGAATTACACTGGGATAAATGCTATGCTTAGCAATTTTTGCTATTGCTCAACTTGATAAATATGAGGTCACTCTTTTAAATGATAATATGTTCCGAAAATGAAGTTTTATTATGATGTTAACCCGATGGTTAAACAAGAACATTTTGTGTTAAATGGAACATGGAGTGACCACCCAGGATAACAGTGCAACCACGAGTGCTATAATGGCTCTGGCTTTGGTAATTAGCTCTATAGACTTAGTGCTTAGCAACCCTACCTAAAAGATGGGCAAGAGGGGGCAGCAGTGGTTTGGTGGCAGCTCATGTTAACATGGGGTGATAGTCTTGGCTAAGTTACCTCACCTAGAGGGCCATCAATACGGACGTGGAAACCTTAGCGGGTGGCTTTGTACTAAGGATATTTTGTGAAAGCCTCATAATGGATCCCTAGCCATTCACCTCGACAGTGTTTATGGGTCTGATCAACCTAGGCTAGATGGGATACATGGCTTGTCGGTAAAGTTGTACCGCCTCTGCAAAGTGTAAAACTGATATGTCAGCCGTGCTCACGGTTAAGAGCAACCTAGACCCTCACATGATAATTGTTAAAGATGGAAAATAAATCGTGATCTGAGGATCTACTAGTGGTTTGCTTAAGTGATTTCACTTAAGTGTTTTTGATATAATCTTATGCCTTTGATTAATTGGGATATTTGGGATACACACTTATTAGTAAGACAGGTGTTGCTAATAAAATATTGACCAACTAAAATGCTTCCGCTTATCCATAGCCTACCTTGTTAACTTGCATTAATTTTCCCCACTTGCTAAGCCCTGACCATAAGTGAGCTCACCCTTTCTAATATTTTGATCAGAGGGTGATGACAAAGACTTCACATATGACGTTGATGAGTTTTGAGTCTAACGATGCGCCAGTCACGTTCCTGTGGAAGAGTGTCCATGTTTAGTTCCGCCATACTTTGATTATGATACTTTTTAAGATACAATGTTCTGGATGATGTAATAAAGTTACTCTGCTCTCTTTACGCCTTTATTGCATTGTCTTTTGATATATTACACTTGTGACGTCAACATATGTGTGGAAAATGGATCCTGGCCCACATATGCTACGCATTCAGTTTTGCCCCCAGAACCGGGTGTGACACAAGACAAGAAAGGGAAGAAGGAGAAGAAGAAATTCTATAGAATGAAGTAGGGCGAGGCACACATTGGAAAGGAATGGGACTCGGACCGCTCTTCATCCGACTCTGACAACGAAGGACTCACCGCCTCTACCTTCAACAAGTCCTCCCTCTTCCCCAACGAATGACATACGTGCCTCATGGCTAAGGAGAATAAGGTACGTACTCGTGATACCCCTAAGTACACTTCTTCTAGTGATGACGATTTAAATGATGATGTTGATTATAACGATCTTTTTAAGGGCTTAGATAGATCTGAAGTAGATAAAATTAATGAATTGATTGATGCTCTTAATGAAAAGGATATATTGCTAGAAAATCAAGAGGATTTGCTTTATGAGGAACATGATAAAGTTGTAGAAGTAGAAAATCCCTTGCTATATAAGTAAAGAAGAATGAAAGGCTTACTTGTGATTTATCTTCATGATATGCTTCTATTTCTAGCCTTAAAATGCAAATCTCCATTATATTAAAGCACCAGTTTCAATGGTCGTCCCGCGTCAATATTTTTCAAAAAAAACCTACACTTCTTTAGAATCAACCTGCACTCCTATAATCTCTTCTCTACTACTATAGTAGGAGAGTTTCGTGCGTCCTGGTTTTCGTGTGTTGTCCCCCTCTAGTGACCATCGTACATCGTCGTGCTTCCCCGCATCTCTGAAACGTACTCCCGCACACCACACGCAGAAACCGCCTCCACATGCCACGCTCCTTCCTTCACCCGATGTCGCAACCTCGGAGCATAGTGAGGATAAGTCCCCGCAAACTCTGTGTCGAGCAATGCCAGGATAGGCCCCATTAACTCCGCATCGAGTGACCCGCCATGCCACAACCTCTGATAGCGTGCTTACCACGACCGCCATCGCTATAAATTTTTGGCATTGGCTCTCCGCGTTAGTGCGGCAAAAATGGTTACCACCACCAACAGCTAGGCTTGGATCTCCCGAGGTGACGAGCTCTTCAGAGACCCATGTCATCAATCTAGTGCTGGCGTCCGACTGCTTGCCATGACACATCGAGGTCGGGCGAGGACGCGGAGACATGATGGTTGGTGGTGTTTGTCACTTTTTTCGATTGATGTGAACCAAAATCAAGGCAACATAATTGTTAAACGTTAAGGATCTTCGTCCTTCGAGACATTGTTCTTTTTTTAGGGATAATGAATTTCGGACGAAGGTCATAAAGAACGAATCTTCAACATTCATTATTCATAGGAATCATATTACAATGTAATATTAATTACTCATTTCATATCACATGTAAAAACAATATTACAATCCATATTGTGTATTAAAAAGTAATACAAAATGTATATTACATTTGTACCTTCGTCTTGCTCGAAGGTATAAGTGCGAATACAATTTCTCCAATCCAGCGTGAACAGTACGGGGGTACTGTTCATCTATTTATAGGCAAGGATGCAACCCAAGAAAAACTACAATTATGACTCTGATATCTACACATTAGTTTAATACAAATATCAAGGATAAATGAGTCTTTTCCTTACTAACTCAATGTCACGTATAACCTTCATGACCATCTTGAGCCGAAGCTCTAACTCTTCAGCATTTTGTGCATGCCTGTTGCAGCTTCGACACTTAGTCCCTTTGGTTGCAAACAATTCCTTCATCATGAGGACCTTTGGCAGAGAAGGAGACCCCCAACAGTAGCCCCTTCGTGGTGCTAGATTGTTTTTTCATAACAAGCTCGATCCGCGAAACACACGAAGGCTTCTGAATGCCGAAGGTCTGAAAAACACCTTCCCTGAGCTTGTTGTTAAAAAACAAATAAAAAGTTACGGCCTGTGCTGGTCCACCTATTAGTTAGTATGAGCGGCTCGGTGGTTTGCCTTCTTCACCTGCAGGACTATATAAACATATGGTTTGGTAAGAAGTTACTACAACATTCATTGCTATTGCATCATTGTGCTGCTAAATTTTTTTACTGAAGCCGAAGTTGTCTGTGATCTGTGCATTTGTTAACTAGTCTTCGAACAAGCATCAAAACAATTGAAAGTTAGCTTCGTCTCAAGAACTGAAATGGCTAGAATTAGGTCTACTGCTAGACTAACAAACGAGGGTGGAGATACTGAGGCTACTGAGACAGCTCCAATTTCAGAAGTTATGAAGCGCTCTGGATTGGTTATTCGAGAGGAAGAAGGATCCTTTCCTGAGAAGGACAGTGCTAATGCTGAAGCTAAAAATGTTGTTGCTGAAGCTGGTAGTAACGACGAGGAAGGCGATGGCATCTTAAGTCCAAGCAAGCCCAGTCATGTTGAATTTGGGAAATCCACTTTGAAAGCAGAAGACTTAGTTGTAATGAAAAAGCTTGGGTATTTTGGGGAAAATGATGATGAACTGATAATATTTTCTGGGAATGAAGTGATTCCAGAGCCGAAGGATGATGAAGTTGTAGTTTTCAAAAGTTTCTTCCGGGCAGGGCTTCAGCTCTCTCTGTACGAGATGATCGGTGAAGTTTCGAAGAAATTTGAAATTTATCTTCATTAGCTGATTCTAAACGCTATAGTCAGACTCAGAGTGTACATTTGGCTATGCGGAGTAAAGGAAAGAGTGCCAATGCTGAAGGATTTTGTAGAGTTCATGAACTCCACTACCAGACCAAGGCATAGTAGATGGTCTGCATAAAAACTTCAGATGCTACAACTTTGTATACCAAAAATACATGAAGGCTCCTGTGATTGGGTATACCGCACCAAGTGCCATATTGGTTGGACCAACGAGTGGTTTTATGTAAAGGCTGACGAGAAGAAAAGGGAGAAACTCATGAGTATGGTGATGAGTCCCTTAAAGTTAAACTTTGACATGACAAGGACATTATGCAATATGCAACTCGGCTCCCCTGCCAGTTAGCTGAAGTAGAATTCAGAGTTGTAGCCGAGCAAATCAGCACTCGGGACTTGGTACAAGAGTGTTTGGCAACAAAACTTTTTCGACATCAGGTGGATGGGGAATGCCAAAGAGAAAAGATGAAGAGAAGAAGTTTGAACTTGTAAGGCTGCCATATCGGTTCAAATTCCAAAATACTTTTAGCGGCCCTTGTGCCGAATGGCTAGAAATGATAGAAACAATGTACAATAAAATCCTTGGTAATTACACCAAGAAAGAGGATCAATTGATGATTGCCACCTTCGGTACCCGAAAGAAACGAAGGTTGAATCGAGTAATGGACGCCTTGGCTTCGAATATCCTAATTATGAAAAACTTGACGAAGAAGCTGGGGGCAAAGAAAAAGAGAGTTGTAAGTATTCTAAAAAGGCAAGCAATAAGATCTATTAAAGAAAACAAACAGAAAGCTATTTAAAAGAAACAAAAAAACTTCAGTGGAGTCGAAGCTCTCAGTTCCTAAAAAGCGAAAGTCTTTGGCCTTGGGCCATATTGAGACGAAGGTGCATGATTTGCCAGAAAAAATCTCGGGTACCTCTTCGTCTTCTTCTATCGGTGTGACGGAGATTCTGAAGGTAATGACTGAATCCTTCCCGTTTGCTTTGCTAAGTCCTCTAGGATCAGATCTAACTAGCTTATTGTAGTCAAAGGAGAAGGGAATTAAAAAAGGTGCTGAGGAAGAGAAGAAGAAGAAGAATGCTTCGGTGACCAGGGGGCGGGTTTGGTCAGAAAAAACGACGTATGAATGCTGTGATGAGGGTCATGCATAAGACCCCCCCTGTCACGATAGAAAAAATTGTTCCTCCCACTGATGCCGAAGCTGGTGAAGTAAAAGTTGAAGCCGAAAGCAGCGGAGGCCCTCTCGAGACCACGCTGTCGGAAATTGATAGGATTATAGCTGGTGTGGTTCCTAAGAGGGAAATGGATGAAGTTACTGCTGTCGATGCAACAACTTCAAAAATGAAAGAAATAGAAGAAACTTCTTTGGAGGGCAAAGACTTGGACATACGGCACCTGGGTGGCCAACAACTCTATGAAGAAGATATTTCTGAATTAAAAGAATTTGCTATTGAGGGTGTAACACCCCAGGTGTTCATCACGTGCTAAATAACAATTTAGAACCTAAGCAATTTATTTAGTGAGTATAATAAACTCTATGCCACATCCATTTCCGTCTAATTCGGTGATATCGAGAGTTTGGTGAAGTTCGGAATTATTTCGTCACCCTAAATAATAAGTCTGAATCTCATTCGACTCTATCGTAAAATGAATTGGAAACTCAATCTCGTCTCGCGACTTTTGTCCCAAATGGATTTAATAGAACCCAACGATAAAAGTTGTTGATGTAAAAATAAACGGAACCAAATAATTTGAACCTAGTCCGAACTGATGGAAGATGATTTGGTCATGACTGTTTTGGAACTCTGCAACCAAAAATCGAAATATAAACCTCCCTCTATGAAGCACTTAAATTGTTGTAATTGTGACGTAAGTGTTACCAGAACAAATTATGCGCGAGGTAAATATTCGAAGTCTTGTACAGTTAATAGATACAAGTATTAAATTTCGGTAATGTTGTTCACTTGTTCTCAAATGTTGTGAATCAAGAACAAGGCAACACAATCGTTAACCATTAAGGACCTTCGTCCTTCGAGGCATTATATCCTCAAGGGTATAATGCTCATCAGACGAAGGTCGATAAGGACATACCTTCATCATATTAACATATGAAAGGGAATGCGAAGTGGGGAATATGATAATCATATCTTAATGATTCATTTAATCTTGCATTTCATAAAACATATATGAATATCAACAATGTTAATATTACATTGATACCTTCGGCTTGCTCGAAGGCAAGGATGCGAGAAAGTAAATATAATCCAGCATGAATAATATGGTGCTACTGTTCACCTATTTATAGGCACGAGACGCAGCCCGAGTAAAATTACATTTATGTCCTTGTCAACCGTCTACAATTATAATACAAAACATTAAGGACTAAATAGTCTTTATCCTTTTTTGGTCACTGTTGTATTTGGTCTTCGTCATCAACCCGAGCCAAAGTCCCTTGACTATAGCTTCGTCGCCCATTTTTTCACCTTTAGGTTATGCCTCTACTCTTGTCATAGAAGAAGATCTCTATTCCGAAGCTGAAGCCTCCTGTAATAATCTATGTCATACTGAAGACATATGGTTAGTTACATTTTTGAGGACCTTCGGAAGAGGAAGGCCCCCAACAATAGCCCCTCGCAGTATTGATTTGTTTCTTTGTAACAAATTTAGACTGCGACGTGAACGAAGGCCTTTAGCCGAAAGTCCGAAAAAACACCTTCCCTTCGCTAGAATAGCGAATGACACTGACATGCGGGACCCACCAAACTGTGGGGCGCTGGACATATAAATAGGAGCTTGCATTGTAAACATTTTTGTGCCATTTCAGCTGCTTGAATTGTGCTCGTCTTTTTTTAGCTTACTTGCTTTGTCGAATTTGATTGTATTTTAAGCTTCGGCATTTCAACAACAATCGACTTAATAGTTGATGAGAAGAACATTGTTGATCCGGCGCTGTCAGGGTTTTATGAAGCTATGGAAAAAACCAACAAAGAGAAGATTGCGCATGAGATGTTAGCTGGGATATCTGAGGGTTCCAGTGATAGTGAAAGTTTTGATGTAGAAAGTGGGAATGAAGATGTCGAAGATCGGCCCTGGAGACCAAGCCATGTTGTCTTCGGTAAATCAACTATTAAGAAAGGGCAGATTGATGCGATGAGGGGGAGGTACTTTCGTGATATCTCAATTGTGAGAGCTAGAGGGGAGAATAATGTCCCTCTGCCCGAAGCTAATGAAGTGGTAATTTATAGAAGTTTCATGAAGGCAGGGCTTCGGTTCCCTCTGGATAAGTTGTTGGTCAAAGTGCTGAGAACCTTCGAAATTTACCTTCATCAACTTACTCCCGAAGCTATTATCATGGTGGGGATGTTTATATGGGCCATGAGGAGCCAGGGAGTGGAACCAAATGCAAAATCTTTCGGTAACATTCAAGAGTTGTCTTATGAGACGAAGGCTACCGGAAAGGAGCAATATCACAACAACTTCGGTTGTTACAGCTTCGTACCTCGCTCTGGGGTGAGCTACCCACTTCCGACATTTTGGAAGAGATGGTCAGGGGCCTGGATGTAGGATCGATTCTATGTGAAGAATGACCTGGGTGAGAGGGAGGATATTAAGGGGATTATTCAACATCCTATATGGTCTCGCTTCGGCATTAGGAGGCCATCCACTACCCTTGGAAACGATATACAAGCAAGCCATGTGGCCTTCAATACAGTATGTACTTACATAGGCACAAAAGACTTAATCCTGGAGCACATTGCTTATAGAGTGTGTCCACTTGCAAATGGGTGGGAGATGTCGAAGGAGGCTGCTACTGGGTCCAGCCAAGGCGATTTAGTTTACCTGAAGTATACCTTCAGGTACAGGAGCCAATTCGATGAGCCGAATGATGACTGGCTGGATGCCATTGAAGCAACTAGTGATGAATTGCTTGGAGCATATACGAAGGCCGAAGATGACTGCCTTCGGGGCCCATGGCAAGAAGAGGCTGAACATGGTATTTGATGCTATTGGATTTGTATATCCAGATTATTGTTATCCTTCGTGAAAGCAAGGAAAGAAAAAGAAAGACTGCTGCTTCGGTGGCCTCTAGCTCGTCGAGGTGAAGGAAGGTTAAAGTTTTGACGCATCGGCCCAAGCACATCAAAAATGGTCGAGGTGCTGAAGCTGATTGAAAGGTCCGCTACTATTCCTAAGCCAAGTCGCTCTATGGCTGTCGAAGTTAAGATAGGGCCAGCTAAAGAGCCGAAACTGAAGAAGGCAGTAGAACAGCCAAAGGCCCTGAGTCCACCATGCGAGACGGAATTGCCGAAGGCATCAAAAATCCCAGCGACAACACCAAGGAAGAGGAGAATGGCCGGCGTGCTAGACGCTATCATGGAATTTGTAAAAGTATAACTCCTGCTTCTGCTGAAGTGCCTAGTATAGAAGGCAAAAGTTTAAAGAAATCTGATGAAACCGACTCAGCGCAAGATATTTCCGAGGTTGAACCCTCAGTTCTTGCTGAAGCAAGACCTTCGGAGGCTGCACCACTAATTTTGGAAGGAGAAGGTGCCCCTTAGAAGTCCAAGTCTCCTGCCCCCGAAGCACCTGCCAAAGAGTTGGAGTTTATTGTGCGATATCCTTCGAGGAAACAGTTGTCGGAGGAGCAAATTGCCGAAGCCAGGCAATACGCCAAGGATTTGAAGTATCCGCAAGGATCCTTGGTGTACAGCGGCAATGATGAGGACGATTTTCTCTATTGCCTACCAGACAAATAAAGAGATCTCTGTCTGTCGGGAAATGACGAAGAACATGGGATATCCGAAGCTTGAGCTTGGTCTATCTGCAATGTCGAAAGATGATCTTGCAGATAGCCTTGCTTGTAATAGCTTAAAGGTATGCATACTTTTATTGTGAAATTATCTGTATTTGTAGCTTTTTTTTGCTATCATTATGTTCTCATGTATTTTTATTATTAGGGCTTAATTCTAAGTAAGGCTTTAAAGGCCCAAAAGGAAGCAGAAGATGAGAGCTGCCAGATAGCTCTTAGGAACCTTCGGTCAGAGGTCATTTCACTAAGGAATGAAGCTGTCAAAAATGATAAGATATTGTTTTCCTTAGTGGATAGGGTAAAAACCAGCGAAGCCAAGCTTAATGCACAAGTCGAAGCTCACAAGGCCGAGGTTGAAGATTTGAAGAAGAAGCTTGCGAAAATGAATGAAAATTTTGAAGTTGCAAAGGCAAAGCATGAAATAAGTGAAATGGAAAGATCAAGGGTGGAAAAGAATGTCGTAGAGCTTAGGGACTCCAAGGAGAGATGCTATGAAACCTCCTTGGAATGCGCCAAGAAGCTAAAAATAGTTTTGCAAAGGTGGGAGCATACTCTTCGGAGCAGAAGTTTATCCGCGGTGATCCCGAAGGGGTTATCTAGTGGATCGGCGAGGAAGCCGAAGCTTTCGATGAAATACTCAGCGACCGTGGGGATTTCTGTGCTTTTGCCGACGCACGAGGGGTCGTGGCAATTTTAGAGAAAGCCGGTTGTGAACATGTCAAGGGCGCAGCCAGCCGGAATCCATCTTCTCAGCAGATGACACCAAGGACCCTTCGGCCGAAGCCTCTTTACTGGGTGGGAGGTTGTACTCCGATGTTTGGATGAAGGGTGGTCATGAGATGGCTAACAAAGCAATTAGAAAGAATGAGAAAGAATCTCACGATGCTCAAGAAGAGGCTAAACAAGCTAAAGAAGCTGCTGAACGCGCCAGGATTATAGGTACTTTCATTGAGGTTTAGCTTTGTTGTTTGTTTTTAACTTCGAAATTAACCAACATATTCTTTATTGAAGCTAACCTTTCACCACCACCGGAGCCGTTTAATCCCGAAGCCGACCTGGACATGAAAAAAGCTTTGGATATAATGAAAATTGCTAACGAAGTCGTTAATGAAGTCTTCAACAGACTATTACACAAAGCTGATGAAAAAGTGCTAAAGGAAGATTAAATTTTTGTATGCTTGAAACTGTAATGCTTGTGTATGGCTGTCGTCTTGTGTAAGAAACAAACATCAAGTATTTGTATGTACATTAATGTAATATATCTCTTTGCAATGCATGAAACCTTCGTACGTACTGTTTTTGAGGTTTTGGCGAAAAAACACCTTCCCTTCTTTTCATGCTTCGCAAAGAAAAGGATTTTTCTTATGCCACTATTGACGATGGTTAGCTTCATGTAGTACAATATATCTGTCGAAGGCACGTCTTGTGCTGTAACATTCCTTTTCATAATCCGGTCGATTTTTTAGAGAGAATAGCTTTTCTTTGTTTCTCCATATCTTTTTAGCGATGCGAAATAATGTATGATGCGATGCTATGCAATATGATATGATGGTATGATGCAGAATGTCATTTGTGCCGAAGGTAACGAACCACATGGATATACAACCCAGACTCTGCATCCCCTTAGGAACGACTTTGGAGTCTCTTCACCTTTTACTTAGGTGGTATTTCAGCTCTGCATCCCCTTAGGAACGACTTTGGAACTAAGCTCTGCATCCCCTTAGGAATGACTTTGGAGCTTCTTCACCTTTGATTTAGGTGGTATTTAAGCTCTGCATCCCCTTAGGAACGACTTTGGAGCTTCTTCACCTTTAATTAGGTGGTATCTTAGCTCTGCATTCCCTTAGGAACGACTTTGGAGCTTCGAAACTTACTCTGCGCTCCCTTAGGAACATCTTTGGAGCTTCGGAACTTACTCTGCACTCACTTAGGAACATCTTTGGAGCTTCGGAACTTACTCTGTGCTCCCTTAGGAACGACTTTGGAGCTTCAGAATTTAGTTTTGCCACACTTGATGGTGTAACCATAGGTTTATTACATCGAGATGAAGGTTAAACCTTCTTGTATTGTCTTTTGTGACGGAAACATAAAAGGAAAAAAGAGTGGAAATGGAAAAGATTGGGGCTTTTTTTTGGCCAAAACATTGTGTCATCTTCAGTAGATATGCCTGGACTCGAGCATAGTGTTGTTAACTGTGCGAGCTTCAGACTGCTCCTGAAGGTCACGTTGTTGCCGAGGCCGAAAATGCCCTTCTGGTTGCTGATCATGACTTGGGGCAGGCACCATTGGTGGGGGTGGTGGTAGTTGAGCCCAGGAAGCTTGAGAGTGGCTTGCTGAAGCAGCAGAAGCCATAGACTGTTAGTTGCCTACGTATTCCGGGATATATGGAGAGTAGCACGAAGCAGTATGGAGGATCTGCTTCGGCTGATTCAGTCGTGCCTCGGCTTCAGCGATTTCCTTTTGCTTTTGGATCGTGACCTGGCACGTCCTCGTTGTGTGACCCTTTTCCTCGCCACAGAAAAGGCAAAACAACTTCCAGGGCTAATTACCGAACCTTCCTCCACTGAAGCTTCTTCCTCCTCTGCCTCTCGGAGCTGGTGGTCTGTAAGAAGTTTGTTGCATGCCTGAAGATTGTGAGCTGTGATGACTGCTCTGAGCATTGTTGGCCCTTTCATCGTTGGCATTGGAATTGTGGATTGACCTGACATGCCTAGGATGAAGTCTTCCTCCAAAGCCCCAAGTCATTTCAGAAAACCTATATGCTTCCTCCCTTCTTTGGTGGAAATCGTTATCAGCCCAGATGTACTCATCCATTTTCTGAAGGAGTTTCTCCAAGGTTTGTGGTCACTTCCTTGCAAAATATTGGGCTATAGGTCCTGGCCGAAGCCCCTTGATCATGGCCTCAATAACAATTTCATTAGGCACTGTAGGCGCTTGGGCTCTCAAACGCATGAACCTTCGGACATACGCTTGCAGGTACTCCTCATGGTCTTGCGTGCATTAAAACAGGGCCTGAGCAGTGACTGGCTTCGTCTGAAAGCCCTGTAAGCTAGTGACTAGCATGTCCTTCAACTTCTGCCACGATGTAATTATCCCTGGCCGAAGAGAGGAATACTATGTCTGGGCCATGCTTCTAACTGCCATGACGAAGGACTTTGCCATGACAGCAGTGTTGCCCCCATATGAGGATATTGTTGCCTCGTAGCTCATTAGAAATTGCTTTGGATCCGAATGCCCATCATACATGGGTAACTGAGGTGGCTTGTAGCAAGGTGGCCATGGGGTAGCCTACAATTCTGCTGCCAGAGGAGAAGCATCATCAAAAGTGAAGTTACCATGATGAAAGTTGTCGTACCATTCATCTTCGTTGATTGGGCTTTCTTGATGAAGTTCCCTGTGCTGGGGCCTTCGGTCCTGGTCATCTTGAGTGAGATGACGCATCTCCTCAGCTGCTTCGTCAATTTTCTTCTGAAGATCAGCCAACCGAAGCATTTTCTCCTTTTTTCCTCTATACTTGCTGGTGGATTGCTTCTAAATCCCTGATGTCTTGGTCAAGCTACTCCTCATGAAGCATTGGGCTACTGGCTTTTCTCTTCTGGCTCGTAGCCTCTCGCAGGGAGAGTGCATCATGATTTGTGTCCAGTGGCTGCAAGGCAGCCCCTAGCACTGTTGCCTTCTTCGGCGGCATGACGAAGGTGACTGCTTGCCGAAGCTTGTGAAAGTGAGTTCACCAGAGGTGGGCGCCAATGTTGTTCACTTATTCTCAAATGTTGTGAATCAAGAATAAGGCAACACAATTGTTAACCATAAGGACCTTTGTCCTTCAAGGCATTATATCCTCAAGGGTATAATGCTCATTAGACGAAGGTCGAGAAGGACATACCTTCATCATATTAACATATGAAAAGGAATGCGAAGGGGGGGATATGATAATCATATCTTAATGATTCATTAATTCTTGCATTTCATAAAACATATATGAATATCAACAATGTTAATATTACATTGATACCTTCGGCTTGCTCGAAAGCGAGGATGCGAGAAGTAAATATAATCCAGCCTGAATAGTATGGTGCCACTGTTCATCTATTTATAGGCACGAGACGCAGCCCGAGTAAAAGTACATTTATGTCCTTGTCGACCGTCTACAATTATAATACAAAACATTAAGGACTAAATAGTCTTTATCCTTTTTTGGTCACTGTTGTATTTGGTCTTCGTCATCAACCCGAGCCGAAGTCCCTTGACTATAGCTTTGTCGCCCATTTTTGTCACCTTCGGGTTATGCCTCTACTCTTGTCATAGAAGAAGATCTCTATTTCGAAGCTGAAGCCTCCTGTAATAATCTATGTCATACTGAAGACATATGGTTAGTTACGTTTTTAGGACCTTCAGAAGAGGAAGGCCTCCAACAGGTAATAAGCGCTTAATCAAATGTAGATGAAAATAAAATTTGACATAAATTTGTAGAGCCTAATTGGGAATTTTTAGGTGGCCTATTCTAGCCCATTTTAACCCACTAAAATTTCTTACCCTAGAATCCCTAGTATTTAAGCTCAAGCACTTGGGAAAAATCCCCATTTCCACCCCTAACTGCACACATCTTGGCTCATCATCTCGTGACCTCCGCCTGGATTCTCTCTCAGCCACTGCACACATCTCATCTCCCACTGGTGTCAGGGACGTGACTGATTGACTAAGCTCGATGGAAGCAGGAGGTCGTGATTCAATGTAATCCATTTGTGTGATTGGGCCCTATGATGGCCATATTAGTAGTGGGTTGTATTGGCCTAGTATTGTACTATAAATACTGGACAAGTACTTGCGAAAGGTAGAAAATAGAATACCAGAAATTACTCATACATGTTTTCCCTCCTCTCTGTTTGTCGCATCTAGAATCTTCTTCCTCCTTGGCAGCGGCTAACGACGATGGAGGTGCACCACCGTCCTAGGGTCGTTACAGTGGTATTAGATTCAGCATCCGCGGTGGTGGGTGTTCATCAACGGTAAGCGCGGCTTCCTAGGCATGCGGGTCGGAGAAATCATTTCGGCGCTACAAGTTCTTCACCACGGCGCCCGCAGCCAAGCCCTCTGTTCAAACGCGGTTCATCTTGGATGCTATGGCAGATCAGGAGCGCGACATGAAGGAGGATTAGGGGCGGATGATGGAGACGTTGGAAGCAGTGTGTGCGCGGCTGAAGGATGTGGAGCGCGCACAACAACAGTTGATGGTACGCTCGAAATTGGCGGCCACCGTGGCTGAGCGGGCAGCGGTCGAGCGAGTCCAGATGAGTCAGAAGATGGAGGAAACAGAGAAGTTGGTGGAACAACTCCGACTGGAGCAGAGGAGCAAAGAACTTGGAGAAATGCTAGGAGCAGCTGTGGAAGGGGAACAACACCATCAGCCACCAGTTCCTCCATTCATGAGGCCACAACAGGAAAGGAGGGAACCACCACGAGGTTTTCATGGTGGCATGCATGGTGGTCAGGGAGAACTACGCCCACATGGGGAGCAGTATCATCAACCACTACTGAAGCTGCCATTTCCGAAGTACTCTGAAGGCGATCCAGTGGTATGGTTAAATAATTGTTTGGAATATTTTTCGATCTTCAGTGTGGCAGCTACTATGTGGGTTTCAGTTGCATCGATGAATTTGGAACATACTGCGGCACAATGGTGGCAGTTTCACGAAATGTGTAATGGTTTGGGAGGTTGGCAGGGATTTTCTGCAGTAGTGGTGACGAAATTTGGGGCGAAAGTATATCCGAATGCTCTAAGAAAACTGTTGGAGTTGAGACAAACTGATACTCTAGATCAGTATATCAAGGATTTTGATCAGATTCGATATGGTGTAGCCGTACACAATCCATTGTTCGATGAGATCTTTTTTGTGACTCATTTTGTTCGAGGACTGAAGTATGATATCCAAAGTGTGGTCAGAATGCAGCTGCCTACTACTGTTGATCATGCTATTGTGTTAGCCCAGACTCAGTATGATATTTTGGAACAGGCAAAAGTTAAGGGGCAGCATCAGCCATTCAATAACAAACATACCATGTTAGGATTTAAGGGAGAAGGGAAGCAGAGTGATATGTCCAAAGAAAGACAGGTGAGGGAGTTTCGAAGACTAAATGGATTGTGCTACGCATGTGGTGAAAAGTTTTAGCCGGGACACATTACTAAATGCACTAAACGAGGGTCTACCCAACTCAATGTTGTTATTACTAAGAATGTGGAGATGGTTTAAACAGATGAGTTGTTGCAACTGCTTGAGCAGGAGGATGTTCAATAGGGGTTGTGCTACCAGGTTTCAACACATGCTTTATCTGGTACTGTTGGGTTGCAAAATATGAGAATTAGAGCAGTAGTGCAGAAGCAAATCATGGTAATGTTGGTTGATTCTAGTAGTTCCACTACCTTCATTAGTGAACATATGGTTCAGAAGTTGGCATTACCTACACATTCATGTTCACTAGTAACTGTGAAAGTGGTAAATGGAGCTTCTATGAACTGCAATCAAATGGTTAAAAATGTGGAATGGTGGGCAAATGGTCACTTATATCATACTGATATGAGAGTCTTACCCATTAGTGCTTTTGATGCAATCTTGGGATATGACTGGCTACAGAATCATAGTTCAATGGAATGTGATTGGAAGGCTAATATTCTCAGTTTTATGGATGAGAATGTTCTAGTAGTCTTTAAGGGAGATGAGGGTGAAGACTCAATGATGCTGCATCAGATATCGGTGTCTCAATTACACAAGTGGGAGAAGGCAAATGAGGTGTGGACCTTTGTGTTGGTAGAAACTTGTGTGGAACAACAGACACATATTCAGCATGCAGATATGCATTGTGTGCTCATAGAATTTAGGGATTTGTTCACAGTTCCAAATCAACTACCTCCATCTCGGGTATATGTTCATTATATTCCCCTTTTGCCAGGAGTTGTTCCTGTGAATTCCAGACCATACAGGTATTCTCCTTTCCACAAGGATGAAATAGAGAGGCAAGTAAATGCTTTGTTGGAGGCTGGTTTGATTACACCTAGTGTGAGTCCTTTTTCCTATCCAGTCCTCCTAGTGAAGAAGAAAGATGGGTCTTGGAGATTTTGTGTTGACTATAGGAAACTCAATGACATGACTGTAAAAAACAGATTTCCTATGTCCCTTGTGGAAGAAATTCTAGATGAGTTGGCAAGCACACACTTCTTTACTAGTCTTGAGCTTACAGCTGAATACCATCAGATTCGAATGGGTGAGACAGATGAGTTCAAGACAACGTTTAAAACTCATCAGGGCCATTACCAATTCAGAGTGATGCCATTTGGTCTCACTAATGTGCCTGCAACCTTCCAGTGTGCTATGAACTCAGTTTTGGCACCCTTCCTTAGGAAGTTTGTTTTGGTATTCATCGATGACATATTGATTTATAGTGCTTCTTGGGTTGGCCATTTAAAGCATTTGAGGATGGTGTTTGAGAAGTTGAGAGAACACCAGTTTTATTTGAAGAGGTCAAAGTGTGCTTTTGGCGAGACTGAGCTGCTATACTTGGGTCATATCATTTCTCAAGATGGTGTGTCCACAGATCCTTCTAAGACGGATGCTATGAAAAAGTGGCCTACACCTACCAGTGTGACTGAGTTAAGGGTTTTTTGGGGGTTGACTGGATACTACAGGAGATTTGTGAAACATTATAGCATCATTGCTAAACCTCTTACTAATCTACTCAAACATAAGGCATTTCATTGGAGTCCAGAAGCTGACGCAGCTTTCCAATAGTTGAAACAAGCTATCTGTGATACTCTAGTATTAGCCTTGCCTAATTTCGAAGAACTGTTTGTGGTGGAAACGGATGCTTGCATGAATGGAATTGGGGCAGTTCTCATGCAAAGAAACAGACCCATAGCATATCTTAGTAAAGCATTGAGTGAAAAAAATCAGTTGCTCTCCATTTATGATAAGGAATTTCTAGCTCTCCTAATGGCAGTGGAAAGATGGCGTCAGTATCTACAGAGGGCTGAATTTGTGATTAGAACAGATCACAAGGCATTGAGCTTCCTAACTGAACAAGTTTTGCAATCAGATCTACAAAAGAAAGCTATGGCCAGATTAATGGGATTGCAATACAAGATTGTTTATAAACAAGGGAAGGAGAATATCGTTGCTGATGCATTATCAAGAGTGGGTCATTTTATGGCATTACAAACCTTGACAGAAGTGAAACCTTTATGGGTACAGGAAGTGCTTAATTCCTATGTGACTGATGAAGAAGCTCAAAGGTTATTGGCTGAATTGGTGCTTCACAGTCCCAATGAACAAGGTTTTTCTGTGCAATAGGGTGTGGTCAGAAAAGGTTATCAGATTTGGGTTGCTCAGAACTCAGCCCTTAGAACTAAGATCATTGTGGCATTACATGACAGTATAGTAGGAGGTCACTCAGGCTGTCTGGCAACCTATTAGAGGGTGAAGAGGCTATTTTGGTGGAAAGGATTGAAGTCGGATATCAAACTATTTGTGCCGCAGTGTGCAGTGTGCCAACATGCTAAGTCTGAAAGAGTCCTTTACCCAGGATTGCTCCAACCCCTTCCTGTTCCCTAGGGTGCGTGGCAAGATTTGACTATGGATTTTATTGAAGGTCTGCCTAAGTCGGAAGGGTGTGATACAATTTTGGTGGTGGTGGATAGATATTCTAAGTATGCACATTTTTTTGCCTTGAAACACCCATTTTCGGTAGCAACTCTAGCACAAGTGTTTTTAGACAACGTGGTAAAACTTCTGGCACTCCTAAGTCATTGGTCTCAGACAGGGATAAAATTTTTACTAGCCACTTTTGGAAATCTTTGTTTTAGTCATTGGATACAAAGTTGGCTCTAACCACTGCCTATCATCCTCAATCTGATGGTCAATCAGAGAGAGTTAATCAATGTTTAGAGATGTACTTGAGATGTGCCATTCATGATTGTCCTGCTAAGTGGAGGAAGTGGCTCCCATTAGCAGAGTTCTGGTACAATACATCCTATCATACTTCTATTGGATGCTCCCCTTCAAGGTATTATATGGATATGACTCGGTGTTTGCTGCAGCCCTAGTGTTGGCTGATGAAGGGGATACAGCAGCACAGGACTTACTGACAGAGAGGCAACAGTGCTCTGAAATTCTAAAGACTCGGCTAGCAGCAGCCCAAAACAGAATGAAAATTCAAGCCGATAAGAAGAGATCTGATCGGGGTTCCAAGAAGGAGAAATGGTTCTTCTCAAATTGCAGCCCTATGTGCAAAGCTCGATCGTTAATCAACCTTGTCCCAAATTGGCTTACAAGTATTTTGGGCCATTCAAAGTCTTGGAAAAGGTTGGTTCAGTTGCATATCGATTGGAGTTACTAGAAAATTCTTTGGTGCATCTAGTTTTCCATGTGTCCTAATTGAAGGCCTTTACACCAAATGATGTTCCGGTGTTCTTGGATTTTTCTCAAATGGTGGATTTATCTCAAGTTGATGTCAAGCCCTTGTACATTATGGATCGGTGAATGGTGCGGAAAGGTAGTCATGCTGTGATTCAAGTACGTGTTATGTGGGCTCATCTACTAGAGGAGGCAGCAACTTGGGAAGATTATGAGGTGATCAAGAAGCGCTTTCTAGATGCCCTTGATTGGGGACAATCAAGCTCGATCGAGGGGGGTGATGTCAGGGACGTGACTGATTGACTGAGCTCGGTGGAAGCAGGAGGTTGTGATTCAATGTAATCCATTTGTGTGATTGGGCCCTATGATGGCCATATTAGCAGTGGGCAGTATTGACCTAGTATTGTACTGGACAAGTACTTGGAAAAAGTAGAAAATAGAATACCAGAAATTACTCATACATGTTTTCCCTCCTATCTGTTTGTCGCATCTGGAATCTTCTTCCTCCTCGGCAATGGCTAACGATGGTGGAGGTGCGCCACCGTCCTAGGGTCGTTACAACCGGCCAGGCGGCCACTCCATCTTCCAGTCATGGACAGCACCTCCCAGCCATCTCCCTTCCCCATCCGACGCCCTGCTCCATGGGCACCTCCTCCCTCCGGCCACCTGCTAGCGAGCGCCCCTTCCCTTTCCAGTTTGGTCACGGACACACAGGTCCGACCCTCCTCTGCTCTCTGCTCCCTTGGACCCTCGATGCCCCTGCTCCACTCCGGTCGTCGGCGCCCAGAAGCCATGGACGAGCCTCCGGCGTGCATCGAGCTCCCCGCGGTCTGGCTCCCCTTCCTTACTGCGAGCCAGCGACTCCTCTAGGCCGGTCTTCATCCTATTGCGTTGGACGCGGCTCCTCTTCCCCGGCCACCATCGAACGTCCGCACGTGCCTTGGTTCTAGCGCAGTGAGTTACCCAGCGCGATGCACTACTTTAACTTGCCGTGGATGAGCAGCAGCGTCGATCCGATCTGCGCAGCCGTGCTGATCCACAGCAGCAACCCCGCAGCAACCCCGCATCACACGTCCTCTGACTCGATCTGCAGCCCCGACCACGATGTCGAAAACCCTGGTGAGCCTCTCGCTGTCCCGCATGCATTCTTCGTTTCAATGTAATGATCAAATCTGTAATTTTGTATGTCGTTTAATCGCAGCCCTTATCGTCGTCGCGCCTTGTGCATCGCTTGATCGATGGAAGCCTCACTCGTGAACAACATGCGCGACTCAGTCCATTCGGCCAGATTGTTTGATGTATGCAATTTATAGTTTGTCTAATTATGTTTTGGTCCATACGGTGTATATTGGTGTTTGAATATGTATGTGTATAAAATATTTTGGTTATATGCATTGGTAGGGTCGTATTTGCGATTTGAAGAACAAGATGTTGTTTGATGTGAAAATTGAGTTTGAATGCAAGTTATTGTGGCGGAACCGCCCGAATTATTCCAACTTAATTGCCTAAGTTCTGCCTTAGAGGATAGACCACACTTAAATAGGAATAAAACGTCAGTCCCTCGGATCTAGTCCGATAAAACCACTAACAGGATCAAGTACCACGTACTCACTCGAAGGTGAGGCACAGAGCAAATACAATAAAGCATAAAACCACAAGTTAAAAGAGTACTTAGAGTTATTACAATATCATCAGAGTTTTGCAAAAGTAGTGATCATTGTTCGAAAAGCAGCGGAAAATAACTAACGGTAAATAAACGGAGGGATGGGGAAGCCTGGCCCATCACTCCTCATGCTCCTCCCTGCTGAGGTAGGGTCCCACTCGGCTGTCCAACCCGGCGGTAAGATGGACGGCCAAGTCACTCCAGCAACCATATCCTCCAGAGAACCTGTAAAAAATTTCGCACAAGCAAGGCTGAGTATACTAATACTCAGCTAGACTTACCCGGTGTGAGGAGTCTACTCCTCTACCTCTAGACATGCAGCTGTGTTGGCTGAGTGGTTTGGTTTGCCAAAAGCACTAGCTGAGTATAAAATCAAATTTTAGCTTTTCAAGTTTTATTGTGATTCTCTTAAGACAAAATGCGTACCTAGCTAATCATACATGGTTTCAAACATTTAACAATCAACATCTTTTTCTAAATCAACTCATTTCCACTTATTACTCAATGCAGTACAATGGATCAAGCAGTCTCATTAGCTACGAGAAGCAGACGATTCGAATCGAGTTTTTATCCTTGCAAGGTAAACCAAAACACACGACGTGGCGAGGCACTCCATCCCCACACACATCAAATGTCCCCATCGATTCCCTGGCAACAGAACAGGGCTCACCGCCTTGGCGTACAATGCCTCACTGACCCCGACTGCCATCGTGCAATGACCGCACTTGTACCCACTATAACCGGACTGGGAGACCACGTCTCAGGTCGCGTGAGGGGCAAAGTCTGCGGGCAGGTTCACTCAGGTACTAGGCTTACTAATTTAACATATTTCTCGGCATGTGCTTAGTACGTTCAAACGCTTGACACAGGTATCCGCACGTTAATCCTTATTCCAATTTCTCGCCTCGTAGACAACACATCCCCATGGATCGTTGTCCACAGACCATCATCATTCTGATACAAAAATGGATACAACCAATTCCTGACCTCGCGCGAGTGCTAGAAAAATCACTCGACTTCTACCGAGATCCCTAATTAGTAAAGCAGCTACTCAACCTAGCATACTAGTATCCATCACAAAGGAAATCCTGAGTTCATGCAACTAAGGTTTCAGTCAACTCCTACACTTAAGTGCACAGTACAAGCCTACAAACATTAAGTGTAGTAAAATAGCATATAGAATTGGTTATGCATAAAACCGGGGCTTGCCTTCCAAAGCTAGGGCAGGCAGATCCACGATGGAGCTGAGGCTCTGGTGCTGGCTCTGGGACTACCTCCTGAGCAACTCCTTGCTCCGGAACGAGGATGTACTCTCCGTCAGCGAGATTATAGTCTATCGAATGCAATGAATAAGATATATGCATATTAATGATATGGCAATTTGTAAATGCAATTTAAGGTGAACAATATTAAAATAGTGAGTAAACTAGTGTTTTCTTTGCCGGAGGGTGTACTAAGGGTTGTAGACACTCATCCAAGGGTATTGAGTGAACTAAAGAATTTTAGTCATCATTATATGTTTGTTTGGGATCTTGGGGGATTTAGTTTCACACCACTAATTTCTCCCATAATTTCCTTCTTACCCTTTTATTATGCTCATCATTAAGCACCTAGAACTATCATGGCAATTTAGAATTTTCCAAAAATGTTACAAAAATTACATTGGGTAAACATTGACCTCTGTGGTTTATTCTAAAAATTTGAGATTGAAATTAATTTAGATATTCCTTGTGCAAAAAAAAATGACAAAAGCAAGGGTACAAGGGTACTTTGTACTATAGCTTTAATTTATGTGAGGTTTCTGGACTAAATTTTATTTTTGCTAAGATTCATGGGTGATAATAGGTCTCTGTGCCAAAAATCACAGAAAAATACCCACTGGATATTTAGTTGTGATTTTCTAAAGTTTAATGTCAAAAAGGTACTTATAACTAACTTGTTATTTGAAAAATGTCCAACAACAGAACTTATATTTTTCCTAGATTCGTATCAGCATATTATTAGCTATCCCAAGGATTGGGGTGGGTTCTCCTCAGGATTATTTTTCTAGGATTTTTCTAAGTTTTCATTGTTTTCAAGAAATAAAATGTGGTGCATTTATTTTGTACTAACAGAGGGCTTAACAAAATTTTCTAGTGAACTATGTTAATAAAGTAAGCTAGCAAAAATGTGGTTGCCCCTAGTTCTTATTTTAAACTTCCTTTTCTATTTTCTTTAACTTTGAATCAAAGTAAGTTTAAATGGTAAACCCTTCCCTAATCTGGTGTATTGAGGGGTTTATTACTTTTAAACAGGCTAGGTAGTAGTTAAGTACCTCTCTAATTTTTCTTAACCCCAGTCTAAAAGTGTAGCTATTTTTCCCTTTTTTATTTAGCTTTTGATCAGTTTACTATTTAAATCTAAACTTTAAATTTTTTTTGCAGTACTTATGGTGTTTGGTATTTTTCCTAAGTAGTTCATTTTATTCAGAGCCTAGCAAAATTAGTTTGACCAAATTTGGTTGGATAAAACTGAAGTTATGAATTTTACAAGCTCTGTCTGCAATTAAATGAATAATGTTTAAAAGGTTTTATGAAAAACCAGTTTACACCGAGACCCCTGGGCTTTCCCTTAACTAAGTCTTTAAACCATACCCCTGTGGGACTATTCATCTGAGTCACTGACTATTCAAAAACCCCCTGGCTTCTTCTTCTTTTCAACCGAGCTCCCTCCCCCCTTGAAACAGTAACCGCAGGGTGGCGCGGCTTACCGGCGGCGAGTAAGGTCCGGCGAAGGCCGGGGTTAGCTCCAGGAGGTCCTGGCGGTCACGTCGAGGTGCGACTCGTCGACGGTGACGGCCGGAATCGGTCGGGCCACGTGCGCAGGCGGTCGGGCTCGTCGGCGGCGTACGCTCCGGCCTACTTACGGCGGTATTGTTCAATCCAATGGAACAGGAAGCTTCACGGGGTGCTAAGGACGCTACCACTGCTAGGAATCGAAGGAAGGCTCACCGTGGAGCTCAGTCTACGTGCGCCAGCGGTCGGGTGAAGTCCGGCGACGTCGATCCGGTGCCTCCGGTGAGGTGGTGTTCAATCCACGGCTCTGGAAGCTTCACCGAGGTTCGTAAAGGCTATCCCGAGGGTCGGATGGGGCGGGGAATGGCCAGGTTGGCCTGTCTACGGTGGTCGTGGCTTGCGCGGCCGCTGGCACCTCGCTCACAGGGCGAAGTCCAGCGAACTCGAGCTCAGGTTGGGTCAGCAGCGCGCGGGGGTGTATGATCGAGGCCGGGATTGCTTTTATAGGCACGGGCGCAGGCGTGGACGTGAGGTTGGCGCGGCGCGGGGCTGTGAGCGTGGGCGGAGCGACGAGGGCGTGCTCTGGCGCGCCAGAACGCATCGAACACGTGGGAGTTTGTTTCTGCCTCTGTTCAAGCGCTTGCAGGGATCACAAATGTGTGAATCTCGCCAAGGGTCTTGTGCAAATCTCTTCCTGGCACCTAGGGCTAGCTAGTTTGTGTAAGTTCCAATGGGAGATATGCCCTAGCTTGTGAGATATGTGGGCGCCAAGTCAAGTCTGTCGGCACTGTTCACCAGTGACAAAACCGATGTCAAACCGTGTCAAACGGCCTCGGTTTGAATTCAAATTTTTCAGAGAGGTGCCTTGGGTGATTTGGGTACTTTTTGCTATTTGGTTCAAGTGGTTTTGGAGCCAGCACAAAGGTGAACACCTTTGATCTTGGGTCTAGGATGGTTTTTGGGACTTAGAGAAATTTTGGTGGCTCTAGTATGCTTTCCACTTGATGCACTAATTTGAGGTTGTTGCTGGGCCTTTTTGCAATATTTTTCTTACTAAATTTTGTAGCTTTATTAATACGCTTCATCTTTAGTAAAGGTTCCTTTTTATGTTTTGATCATTTGCCCATTCTTTCCCCTTTAATCCCCTGGTTAGGGTTTAAGGGCTTAAAAAGGATTTAGGGTTTTAGAATCTTGTTTGTGGGTGAACATTGTATGAAGGATAGGATTTTCTTCCTTGTCATGGTTAATGCTTATCTTAATCATGCTCTTAAACTTTGGGTCCTTTCACTTTCCATTTTAACATGAAGTTTGAGTAGGGCCCAATGTGCTTCTTTGGCCAGGGCTTTGGGTAACATCAGGGGTGTTACAGCCCTCCCCCCTTTAAGGAATCTCGTCCCGAGATTGGGTAGGGATCTTTTAGTGGGGTACCAAGGAGGTGTGTGCTGGTGTGTTGCAGTTTCCTTTAACCAAGTTTCTCTAGTTAACTGCTCTTCGAATGTCATTCTCTTTGCAACTTCAGAAGGAAGTCCTTCTAGGGTTATTTTCACAACTTACTCTACTCTTTTTAACTAGGTTTCTCTTATATTTAGATTCAAAGGGCAGGTGGGGGTGGGTGTTTTGGGGTTACGTACCGATTCCTTTAAGCAGAAAATCGAGGAAGCGAGAACGTAGAAAATCCTCAGTCTCCCATGTAGCCTCTTCTTCTGAATGGTTGCTCCACTGAATCTTATACATTCGGATTGACCTTGCTCGAGTTGATCTTTCTTTTTGGTCCAAAACCTTGACTGGGTGCTCTTGATAGGACAAGTCTAGTTCCATTTCTATTTCTGGTTCAGTTAGCACTTCCGTAGGTAGGCGGACACACTTCCGTAGCTGAGATACGTGGAACACATCATGAATTGCTGACATAGGAGGTGGCAACTTCAACTGGTATGCTAGAAGTCCACAAGTCTCTTTGATCTCATAGGGCCCAATATAGCGAGGAGATAACTTGCACTTCATTCCAAACCTTTGAACACCTTTGGTGGGTGACACCTTAAGGTATACATGATCTCCCACTTCGAATTGTCGAGGCTTCCTTCTCTTATCATGATAGCTCTTCTGCCTGGCCTGAGCAGCTTCCAAGTTCCTCTTAATAACTCTGACTTTATTTTCGGCTTCAAGTACTAGGTCAGGTCCAAATATTTCCCTCTCTCTAGCTTGTGACCAATTTAGCGGTGTTCTAAACCTTCTCCCATACAAGGCCTCGAAAGGTGCCATCTTTAGGCTGGACTGGTAGCTATTGTTATACGAGAACTCCGCCAAAGAAAGGCACTTATCCCAATTCTTACCATAGTGTAGCACGCAGGCTCGCAACATGTCTTCGAGAATCTGGTTTACCCTTTCCATCTGACCATCTGTCTAAGGATGGTACGCTGAGCTTCTAATCACAGTGGTTCCAAGTGACTTTTGGAGCTGCTCCCAAAAACGTGCCACAAACAGTGCTCCTCTATCAGACACAATAGTTCTCGGAATTCCATGCAAACACACTATTTGGTCAATATAGATCTTTGCATATTTCTCTGCCTTGTGGGTGGTATGTACTGGCAAGAAATGAGCTATCTTGGTTAATCTATCCACAATGACCCAAATAGAATCATGGTGTCGGGAGGTGTTGGGCAATCCCACAATAAAATCCATGCAAATATCCTCCCATTTCCAAGATGGTATGGGAAGGAGCTGTAAGGTACCTGCCACCTTCAAATGACTATCCTTGATTCTTTGGCAAGTGTCGCATTCAGATACATACTTAGCAATTTCCCTCTTCATTCTGGTCCACCAATACAAAGATCTGAGATCATGATATATCTTGTTACTGCCGGGGTGCATGGAAAATTTGGAAAGATGAGCTTCATCCAATATTTTCTTCCTGAGTTCGGGATTCTTAGGAACAACCAATCGGTCTTCAAACCATAGAACTCCCTTGATGTCCTGACGAAAGCATTTGTACTTATCCACCCTTTGTTCGAGCATCTCTCTAATGACTTGAACACCCTTGTCACCAATCTGTGCCATGATTATCTGCTCATGTAGAGTGGGCTCCACTGAGATATAATTCAAGGTACCTAAGGAAACAACTTCCATGTTCAATTTGCACAACTCGTCACACAGAGTGGCGATCTTAGAGTCCATAGTTACACAGTTGCACTGGGCCTTTCGACTTAAGGCATCTGCCATGACATTGGCCTTGCCCGGATGGTAATGCACCTCCAAATCATAGTCCTTGATCAATTCCAACCATCTTCTTTGCCTCATATTTAGATTAGCCTGAGTGAAAATATACTTGAGACTCTTATGATCCGTATAGGTATTACAATGAGCTCCCATTAGATAGTGTCTCCATATCTTCAGAGCATGAACTACGGCTACTAACTCCAAATCATGTGTGGGGTAGTTCTGCTCATGAGGCCTGAGTGCTCGGGATGCATAGGCAATAACTCTGTTGTCTTGCATCAAGACACATCCCAATCTAGTGCCTGAAGCATCGCAATAAACATCGAAAGATTTGGTGTTGTCAGGTTGTGCTAGCACGGGTGCTGTTGTCAGATGCTGCCTCAATGTATGAAAGGCATCCTCACATTTCTGACTCCATTCATACTTTACCCCATTCTTCAACAATTCAGTCATTGGCTTTGCAATCCTGGAGAAATCTGGAATGAATCGCCGATAATATCCTGCCAATCCCAGAAAACTCTGAATCTGTCGTATGGTGGTAGGAGGCTTTCAATTCATCACTTCTTGCACTTTCTCAGGATCAACTGATATCCCATCCTGAGAAATGGTGTGACCCAAAAAATTAATTTCCCTCAGCCAGAAATCACATTTGGACAATTTAGCATATAAGCGATGATCGCGCAGTCTCTGCAGTACTGTATGCAAGTGCTTAGTATGTTCGTCTTCATTCTTTGAGTAGACCAAGATATCATCAATGAAGACCACCACAAACTTGTCCGGTTCTGGCATAAACACTGAATTCATCAAATACATGAAATATGCCGGGGCATTGGTCAGCCCGAAAGACATCACCAAGTACTCATAAAGTCCATATCTGGTAGAGAAAGCCGTCTTCGGAATATCGCTGGCCCTGATCTTGATCTGATGATAGCCAGAGCGAAGGTCTATCTTGGAAAACACCTTGGCTCTCACCAACTGATCAAACAACACATGAATGCGGGGCAACGGATACTTATTTTTGATTGTTACCGCATTGAGAGGGCAGTAATCCACACACAATCTCAGACTCTCATCCTTCTTCTTCACAAACAATGCTGGGCATCCCCATGGTGAAGTACTTGGTCGAATGAATCCCTTATCCAACAACTCTTGTAACTGCTTTTTCAATTCTGCCAACTCTGCTGGAGGCATCCTATAGGGTCTCTTGGATATAGGGGCAGTTACGGGTTGCAGCTCAATTGCAAACTCTATGTCTCTGTTTGGTGGCATCCCTGGCAATTCATCTGGAAAAACATCGGGGTACTCACAGAACACTGGAATCCTCTCGATAGGTGATTCTATTAAGGCGAAGGCACAAGAACGGGTACAACCTTGGTCTGGTAGGTACAAGGTGATCTCTCCATCCATTAGTGAGTGAATTTCTATGGCTCTTGCTGCGACATCAATCACAGCATGGTGTCGGGATAACCAGTCAGTCCCCAAGATGATATCCACACTCTCCAATCCCATGATCAGGAGAGTAGTTTTAAATATGAAACTACCCAACCTTATTGACACGTGTCTGTTGATCTGATAGGTGGCAACCCTACCTCCTGGTGTAGAAATTGTAATGCCCCATTTGTGTGGTGAAACGGTAACTGACACTTGGCACTAAATTTTGCACTGATAAAACTGTGGGATGCACCAGAATCAAAAAGAATGACTACAGGAAAATTTAAAACGGAAAAGATACCAGTCATGATGGGTGCCCCCTCTGGAATATCAGCCAATGTGGTGAAGTTTAGCCTGCCTTGCCTCACTTGCACCCTCTGCCTCTTGCCTTGGTTCTGATTTGAATTCTGCCCCTGCCTTTGCTGGTTCTTGGGGCAATTCTTGGTGTAGTGTCATGTGCTGCCACAAGTGAAACATTTGTTGTCATTGGCCTGACGGTACTGCTGCTGTGGCTGGTTGTTGTTCCTCTGAACTGGGGGTTGAGAGTAGTTGGGTGCCTGCTGCTTCTGTGGTCAGATCACCCACCGTCCTTGTTGCTGAGGTCCCCTATTCTGAGTATTGAACACAATCCAGAAGCGCTGCCATAGGGTCTTGCTCTTCTTTTCTGCCTGGCGGGCTGTGATGCAGTCTTCCTGAGAAATGGCCATATTGACTAACTCATTGTAGTTGTTGGCCCTGACTGTGTTGAGACGGTCGCGGAGCTTAGTACTGAGGCCCCTCCTGAACTTGTCCCTCTTCTTCTCATCAGTGTCAGCATGATAGCCTGCATACTGACACGGGTCATTGAAAGCTTGGGCATACTGTAACACTGTACGACTTCCCTGAGTAAGTGTCAGAAACTCATTAAGCTTGCGGTCCATGATGCCTGCTGGTATGTGATGTCCTCTGAATGCTGCCTTGAACTCTCCCCACTCCACCACGTGATCAACCGGTTGCATAGCGAGAAAGTGATCCCACCATGTTCGCGCGGGTCCGCAAAGCTGCTGGGTGGCGAAATAGACCTTGGCCCCATCCAAGCAAACTCCATTAAGCAGTGGGAATTTTGATTCCACCACCCTGAGCCACATATCAGCATCAAGTGGATCCTCTGCCCGAGTGAACAATGGCGGCTGAGTGTTGAGGAACTCCTGATAGGTGGTCGCTGCTGGGGGACGCTGATGGTGATCACCACCACCATAGTGCTGGGGTGGTGGCTGACGCTGAGCTAACTGTCGTAGAATCTCATTTTGTTGAGCCATCAGTTCTTGCATGGTAGGAGGCGGCGGCGGTGGTGGAGGAATGCGCTCATTCTGTCCATGGCGCGCTCTTCCCGCCATCTGCAATTTAGGATGCTCTTAATATCATACTTTTGAAATCAGGGATTGCACATGGTAAAAGATTTTAAAGGGCAAGGTTGTAAAATGCCAAACGTTTCCTGGCACTTTCACAAGAGGTACCACATGAAATAAATTTCCTTCATAACTTATAATAGACATCATCCATCATTCGTCAATCCAAAAGGGTTTCCTAACGGTTACAGCAGTGTTCAAAATACTCGACTCTCTCTAGCCTAGTACCCTAATGGTGCAAAAGCTAAGCTAGCTTCGAGGAGTTCTACTGCCGCACACTTCTACCCCAATTTTCTGAAACCTAATGGGCAAACGAGGCAACACTAGACTCGGGGGAAGGTGGCCTCCCTGAGCCAGCAGTGTCCAAGCTGGATGCAGGCTCCGGCTCCTCTCCTCCCTCGATGTTGACATCCTCGTCGGCTCCTTCTGCCTCCATGTCCTGAATTTCCTGGTGGTGCATATCCAAGTGCTAGTTGGCTTCGTCAAGTTGTTGTTGCGTGGTCAGGAGCTGATCCTCGAGAACCTCGATGGTGTTCTCCCTGTTATCCAGGGTGATCTTGGTAGACTCCACCAATCCCATCAGCTAGGACATTGCCTCACCTCGCACTGCTTGTAGACGATACAGGGCATTCATGCACTGCACCGTCAGGTGAGCAGTCTGCCCCGGGTAAAGAGCCCACACATCCTTGGCATGCTCCACTCGGTCCTTCCACATTGGGTCGTCCTCCTTTTCAGCGGGGAACAAGCCAATGGGATGAGTTGACAGCTCCAAGGGGTGAAAGCCACAAAAGGTCGTCAGCCCGTGGAGAGCAATGGACTCGATACTATCTTCAGCCCTGAACCCCAAAGACTCGGAGTCCAACAAACGCTAGCCCAACTATAAGGGATGAGGCTCCAAGGTCATCCTCACCCTACAGCGGGGTACCCGGTGCTCCTCGAACAACTACACCGCATACTGGGGAGGCGTCGTATAACTGGCTCCCTGCAGCACCTCCCACAAAATGCGGGGAAAACCCTCTCGCGCAAGTCCGTCCGTGTGGGAATGTGTGTTCCCTCCTTTCGAGGATTCGTGAGAAGTCATCTGTGTAAGGGTAAGCATAAGCGAAAAATAAAAAGAATTACAAAAAGGGAATTAGTGCTTGGCTTTTCTAGGGTTACGTTGAGATCTTTGAGGTATACTTAATTTTTATTACGGTGCCTCTTGGATTACAAAGCTTTTAAAATTTCTTGACCACTTACTAAGTAGTTAGAACAAAATGATGCATGCATGCTCGTCCTAAGCGACCTCACTTCAAACACATAGGGATAGAGAAAACCTCCACCCATTATCATATTAGCATGTAGGGCATATTCAAATAGCCACCTAGCTACCCCTCTAGTATCCTAAGGCTTCGCATTCTATGCCCATCCTTATCGTCTTACCGATCTATCCAACATTTGTTTCTAACAAGTAGGGCTGGAAACGAGCCGAGCCGAGCCAGGCTCGGCTCGGTGAGGCTCGGTGGAATAGCGAGCTCTGTAATGAGGCTCGGCTCGGCTCGATATAGGCTCGCGAGCTGGCTCAGCTCGGCTCGCGAGCCTGTACAATCAAGTACTCAACAACAGTAATTATAGTCATTAGCTCAAATTTGAACCACAATATGTTCCATATAATAAAAAAGTATGTCCCTGCACTCTAGTTCCTTGTGAGTTGTGACCAAAACAGCACACATACGCACTGGTGAACGGAGATACGAGTAAGCAGTAGTTTGGACCGAGCCTCGAGTCGGCTCGGCTCAGCTCGTTAGTGTAGCAAGCCGCGGAATTAGGCTCGGCACGGGCTTGTTTAGGCTCGCGAGCCTCACCGAGCCGAGCCTGATCGAGCTCGAGCCGACTCGTGAGCCTCGAGCTTTTTTCTAGCCCTACTAACAAGTTTTACTCTTTGAAAAGGTTGGTAATTACGATTTATTGATTCCTCTGTGGTGGTACAAGCTCCAAAACCAGCTGTGGCGGAACCGCCCGAATTATTCCAACTTAAGTGCCTAAGTCCCGCCTTAGAGACTAGACCACACTTAAATAGGAATAAAACGTCAGTCCCTCTGATCTAGTCCGACAAGACCACTAACAGGATCAAGTACCACGTACTCACTCGAAGGTGAGTTACAGAGCAAATACAATAAAGCATAAAACCACAAGTTAAAAGAGTACTTAAGGTTATTACAACATCATTGGAGTTTAGCAAAAGTAGTGATCATTGTTCGGAAAGCAGCAGAAAATAACTAACGGTAAATAAACGGAGGGGTGGGGAAGCCTCGCCCATCACTCCTCATGCTCCTCCCCTGCAGAGGTATGGTCCCACTCGACTGTCCAACCCGGTGGTAAGATGGACGGCCAAGTCACTCCAGCAACCATATCCTCCAGAGAACCTGTAAAAATTTTAGTTTTTCAAGTCACTCCAGCAACCATATCCTCCAGCAACCATGTCCAATACTCAGCTAGACTTACCCGGTGTGAGGAGTCTACTCCTCTACCTCTAGACATGCAGTTGTTTGGCTGAGTGGTTTGGTTTGCCAAAAGCACTAGCTGAGTATAAAATCAAATTTTAGCTTTTCAAGTTTTAGTGTGATTCTCTTAAGACAAAATGTGTACCTAGCTAATCATACATGGTTTCAAACATTTAACAATCAACATCTTTTGCTAAATCAACTCATTTCCACTTATTACTCAATGCAGTATAATAGATCAAGCAGTCTCATTAGCTGCGAGAAGCAGACGATTCGAATCGAGTTTTTATCCTTGCAAGGTAAACCTAAGCACACGACGTGGCGAGGCACTTCGTCCCCATACATATCAACCGTCCTCATCGATTCCCTGGCAACAGAACAGGGCTCACCGCCTTGGCGTACAATGCCTCACTGACCCCGACTGCCGTCGTGCAGTGACCTCACTTGTACCCACCATAACCGGAATGGGAGACCATGTCTCAGGTCGCGTGAGGGGCAAAGTCTACGGGCAGGTTCACTCAGGTAATAGGATTACCGATTTACCATATTTCTCGGCATGTGCTTAGTACGTTCAAATGCTTGACACAGGTATCCGCACGTTAATCCTTATTCCAATTTCTCGCCTAGTAGATAATACATCCCCATGGATCGTTTTCCACGGACCATCATCATTCTGATATAAAAATGGATACAACCAATTCTTGACCTCGCGCGAGTGCTAGAAAAATCACTCGACTTCTACCGAGATCCCTAATTAGTAAAGCAGCTACTCGACCTAGCATACTAGTAACCATCACAAAGGAACTCTTGAGTTCATGCAACTAAGTTTTCAGTCAACTCCTACACTTAAGTGCATAGTACAAGCCTACAAACATTAAGTGCAGTAAAATAGCATATAGAATTGGTTATGCATAAAACCGGGGCTTGCCTTTCAAAGTTGGGGCAGGCAGATCTTCGATGGCAGGCTCTAGTGCTGGCTCTGGGACTACCTCCTGAGCAACTCCTTGCTCCGGAATGAGGATGTACTCTCCGTCAGCGAGATTACAGTCTATCGAATGCAATGAATAATATATATGCATATTAATGATATGGCAATTTGTAAATGCTATGTAAGGTGAACAATATTAAAATAGTGAGTAAACTAGTGTTTTCTTTGCCGAAGGGTGTACTAAGGGTTGTAGACACTCATCCAAGGGTATTGAGTGAACTTAAGAATTTTAGTCATCTCTTATATGTTTGTTTGGGCTCTTGGGGGATTTAATTTCACACTAGTAATTTCTCCCATAATTTCCTTCTTACCCTTTTATTATGCTCATCATTAAGCACCTAGAACTATCATGGCAATTTAGATTTTTCCAAAAATGTTACAAAAATTACAGTGGGTAAACATTGACCTCTGTGGTTTATTCTAAAAATTTGAGGTTGAAATTAATTCAGATACTCCTTGTGCAAAAAAATGACAAAAGCAAGGGTACAAGGGTACTTTGTACTATAGCTTTGATTTAGGTGAAGTTTCTGGACTAAATTTTATTTTTGCTAAGATTCATGGGTGATAATAGGTCTCTGTGCCAAAAATCACAGAAAAATACCCACTAGATATTTAGTTGTGATTTTCTAAATTTTAATGCTAAAAAGGTACTTATAACTAACTTGTTATTTGAAAAATGTCCAACAACAGAACTTATATTTTTTCTAGATTCATATCAGCATATTATTAGCTATCCCAAGGATTGGGGTGGGTTCTCCTCAGGATTATTTTTCTAGGATTTTTCTAAGTTTTCATTGTTTTCAAGAAATAAAATGTGGTGCATTTCTTTTGTACTAACAGAGGGCTTAACAAAATTTTCTAGTGAACTATGTTAATAAAGTAAGCTAGCAAAAATGTGGTTGCCCTCTGGTTCTTATTTTAAACTCCCTTTTCTATATTCTTTAACTTTGAATCAAAGTAAGTTTAAATGGTAAACCCTTCCCTAATCTGATGTACTAAGAGGTTTATTACTTTTAAATAGGCTAGGTAGTAGTTAAGTACCTCTCTAATTTTTCTTAACCCCAGTCTAAAAGTGTAGCTATTTTTCCCTTCTTTATTTAGCTTTTGGTCAGTTTACTATTTAAATCTAAACTTTAAAATTTTCTGCAGTACTTATGGTGTTTGGTATTTTTCCTAAGTAGTTCATTTTATTCAGGGCCTAGCAAAATTAGTTTGACCAAATTTGGTTGGATAAAACTGAAGTTATGAATTTTACAAGCTCTGTGTGCAATTAAATGAATAATGTTTAAAAGGTTTTATGAAAAACCATTTTACACCGAGACCCCTGGGCTTTTTCTTAACTAAGTCTTTAAACCATACCTCTGCGGGACTATTCATCTGAGACACTGACTATTCAAACCCCCCCCCAGCTTCTTCTTTTCAACCAAGCTCCCTCCCCCTTGAAACAGTAACCACAGTGAATAAACAGGGTGGCACGGCTTACCGGCGGCGAGGAAGGTCCGGCGAAGGGCGGGGTTAGCTCCGGGAGGTCCTAGCGGTCACATCGAGGTGCGACTCATCGACGGTGACGGCCGAAATCAGTCAGGCCACGCTCCGGCCTGCTTACGATGATATTGTTCAATCCAATGGCAACGGAAGCTTCACGGGATGCTAAGGATGCTACCAGTGCAAGGAATCGAAGGAAGGCTCACCGTGGAGCTCGGTCTACGTGTGCCGGCGGTCGGGTGAAGTCCGGTGACGTCGATCCGGTGCCTCCGGTGAGGTGGAGTTCAATCCCCGGCTCTGGAAGCTTCACCAAGGTCCATAGAGGCTATCCCGAGGGTCGAACGGGGCGGGGAATGGCTAGGTTGGTCTGTCTACGGTGGCTGTGGCTTGCGCGGCCGCTGGCACCTCGCTCACGGGGCGAACTCTAGCGAACTTGAGCTCGGGTTGGGTCAGTGGCGCGTAGGGGTGTACGGTCGAGGCCGGGATGGCTTTTATAGGTGCGGGCGTGGGCGTGGACGCGAGGTTGGCGCGGGGCTGCGGGCATGGGCGGAGCGCCGAGGGCGTGCTCTGGCGCGCCAGAACGTGTCGAACACATGGGCGTTTGTTTCTGCCTCTGTTCAAGCGCTTGCAGGGATCACAAACGTGCGAATCTCGCCAAGGGTCTTGTGCAAATCTCTTCCTGGCACCTAGGGCTAGCTAGTTTGTGTAAGTTCCAATGGGAGATATTCCCTAGCTTGTGAGATATGCGGGCGCCAAGTCAAGTCTGTCGGCACTGTTCACCAGTGACAAAACCGATGTCAAACCGTGTCAAACGTCCTCGGTTTGAATTCAAATTTTTTAGAGAGGTGCTTGGGTGATTTGGGTACTTTTTGCTATTTATTCTAAGTGGTTTTGGCACCAGCACAAAGGTGAACACCTTTGATCTGGGGTCTAGGGTGGTTTTTGGGACTTAGAGAAATTTTGGTGGCTCTAGTATGCTTTCCACTTGATGCACTAATTTGAGGTTGTTGCTGGGCCTTTTTGCAATATTTTTCTTACTAAATTTTGTAGCTTTATTAATACACTTCATCTTTAGTAAAGGTTCCTTTTTATGTTTTGATCATTTGCCCATTCTTTCCCCTTTAATCCCCTGGTTAGGGTTTAAGGGCTTAAAAAGGATTTAGGGTTTTAGAATCTTGTTTGTGGGTGAACATTGTATGAAGGATAGGGTTTTCTTCCTTGTCATGGTTAATGCTTATCTTAATGATTCTCTTAAACTTTGGGTCCTTTCACTTTCCATTTTAACATGAAGTTTGATTAGGGCCCAATGTGCTTCTTTGGCCAGGGCTTTGGGTAACACCATGGGTGTTACAACTATTATGCGATAGGTATATTAGTTCTATGCATGCATGCGTGATCGACTGGATTATGTGCATGACGAGTTTAGTAAAATCCATCGGCGTCACTTGTGTTTAAGTTGATGTTTATTTGTGCGTGGAAAGTAGTATTGTAATTAATACTTAGAACGCTTAGTCGATGGTAGTAGTTGTCGGTGTTATTATGTCGATTTTGTTGCATGGCGAATAATTGCTTTCGCTGGTATGGCAAAGCGATGTTTCGCTTTAATAGTCATCGCCTTCTCTGAATGGAGAGTGGTTAAATGTCATGATTATTGATTGGAGGTTCTACGGGAGTGCTATCGCTGTCCAAAAAAAATATTTGGAAGCAAGTAGTGTCGATACTTCGATTTCGGTTGAAATCAGAGAACAATCCGAGGATATATATATATATATATATATATATATATATATATATATATATATGTGTGTGTGTGTGTGTGTGTGTGTGTGTGTGTGTGTGTGTGTGTGTGTGTGTGTGTGTGTGTGTGTGTGTGTGTGCGCGCGCGCGCGCGCGCGAGTACTTTAAGTTCTTAGGTGTTTAAGTTGTTGTACTGTAGAGTTCTATGCTATGTGATGTTTAATTATGCGTCAAGCAAGTTAATCTAGTAAGATGATTTAGATAACTAGTTAAATAATGTGTAGGAGCTAAGTCTAAACTAAAAACAAAATAGTTGTTGTTTTGGGCTGCACGCGCTGTTTTTGCCGTGCTGATTGTTTAATAAACTAAACTATATTTTTTGTAGAAATATACTATAGAAAAGTTGTAAATAACTTCATTATATTTCTTGTGTTAAATTTTGAGGTCCATAGGTCTGATAGTTTAGGAGTTATGCGTCTCACAAGTGCAATATCAGAATTTGTCCAGATTCTGTCCAGATTTTAAAGATTGCATTGTTTGACCACATTCAACATAAAATGAGCTCTTAGTACTTATAAATAAGTTGTAGTACATTTCCTAAGATTTCCGGAAAGTTGTGGATCACTAATTTTGGTGGTCTAAATCTTCAGTTATAGCTGCTTGAAGTAGGAGGACTGAATCTGTCCAAATCTGGACAGTTTCACCTTCTTTGTATTGTTTGCCTTTATTAAGTATAGAAACAGCCTACGATGTTTATAAATGTTTTGTAGACCATTTTATTAGCTTTCCAGAAAGTCATAGATCACCTGTTTTGGATGCTTAAATCTCTAGTTATGACTAAAACACGTATGTGTTGTGTTGCTGTCCAAAAACTGCTATTATGTAGTTAATTGCTTGGACTTGTTTTGTTTGGCTAAATAGGTTTAGTTAGGTCTTGATTGATGAATACTTGTAGTTGTTATACTTAAGTTATCATGTGTTCTTGACTGATGTGTTTCCATTTGATTGATGTGTTTTCATTTCATGTGTTATGCTTGTGCTGCCTTGCTAGTTGATGCTTAGTTCGCTATCGTGTGGCGCCATATGATCTTGTACTACCTTTTCATTATATTCATACATGTGCATGTTGCATCTCATTTAGGTACGCTAGATGTTGAGCACGTGGACATGAAGGACGTGGACTGCAACTACTCCCCAAGAAGATTTGGAGTACTTAACCCGAAGAAAATAGACTGATCAAGTAGATCTTCGTCAAACGGGTCTCCGCTAACAAACACTAACCTAGTGTTGGATTCCAGGCAAGCCCCGGCATCTATGTCCCATGGTTTGCAATAATTGTTTTATTCACCTACCTGCCTATGATTATTGCATTAGGTTGTAAGAGTTGTTTGAAAATAATTGCTGCATTTATCCTTGATTACCCTTGTTTATCTATATCCTTGTCACCTGGGTAATTTAAGTACGCTTAAATGCTTAGGTCTGCTTAGACGTTAGAAGTCGGGTGATTCATGTCACCTGCAAGGTACTTGTGCTTACCTTATGCTTGATTTGGGTAAAGTCATCGGGAAATATCAATGGATAATATGAAGTTAATATGAGACCGGGCAGGATGAAGATAAGGAAACACAAGGCATGGAGGTCTTGGTGTCTACTTATACCCGTCTGTGTCGATTAAGGACCGTATCATTGTGGTCCCTCGAGTCATGTTGAATTTATGCCTAAGCACTTAGTTGGCCGGATAACTCGTTCCGACCGCGAAGCCAGAATACTATTCCAACCGGATTCGATCTTGCGGTGCACCTACTAGTGTGGTTGAGGAGCGACCGAGACACGACGAGATGACCCATGGTGGATGGTGCGCCCTAACCCTCTGGTAGTCGGGCGGTCCCTAGGTATGGTGGCCCATGTGGAATCTGTGATGTGAAACGAGGCTGCTACTAGAATGAGTATGGTGGTGATTGTATCCCATGAAGTATTGTGGGTATGGTTTGTGTTAGGAATACCCCGCCAGCTGGTCAGTAATCGATTGGAATCGCCATCGCTCCTAGATAGTGAGCAGTTGACTTGAGCTATCTCATCGTAGTAAGAACTACACCTTAAGAACCATGAGAATGGTTATATTTATATTGATTAATGATGATGACATGATTAATTATAATCAAGGGCTGGGTTACTCTTGCTTGTCTATTAATGATATACTTGCTGAATTTGAGTAATCACTAAAGCTATACTAGACATAGCTAATTGGCAAATGTCACCTAGCTAATCAGGTGCCAACCTAGATTTGCAGCTGAATAGGTAATAATACTAAAATGCTAAAACATGATTAATTATCATGATGCCCCTTAAGATGCTAATAACTACATTAATTCATGTACTCTTTCAAAAGAAAGAGCCAGCTCCAGATAAAGCTTTGCATGATCCTTGGTGTCTTTTACTTTCTTATTTTCTGGTTTTGGACGGGTAAGTCTAGCTGAGTACATTCGAGTACTCAGGGTTTATCCCACCATGTTACAGGTGAAGATCTAGACCTGCTGATGATGGTGGATAAGTGTCGGTGGGTTCGGCCTTCTATGTAGTTCTCATCTCTGTTGTTTTTGGAGGAATTGTCACTGAGCTAGCATGTATTTCAAAACTATGGTTACATCTATAATGTACAAAGTTATATTCTTTCAAACCAAGTTTTGTACTTACTCTCATTCCTTATTTGTAAACTTATTGTAATATTATTTCCGCTGACAAAAACTCTGGTATGTGATTGTGTATTTACTTAATCTGCGATCTTGGTTGTAAATTGATTTATCGAGGCCCTTCGGGGTGCTCGACGGTCTACCGGGTTTATATGGGCTCAAGTATGTTTAACACTGTGGAAGCAGATGTTTTGGTACTTGTGCTCTTAAAAATTGGGCGGTATCGTCACAGCGGGTGGCTATCAAGCCGTGTCCGTGCTTTTTGTTAGCGTTGCCGAAGAAATCCTAGGGTGTATCCCTGATCGCGCTGGGGCAAGAATTGTTAATACATTATCAAATAGCATAGTTTTCCCGAAGCTTGAACAAGACCTTAGTAATTATAGAAGGCAACATATTACTGGAAGTTTATTCTACTCAAATTTTAAGGTACAAAGCTTATTGTTTACTTTTCCAGTTCGTTAGTTCTTAAGGGTTACGCGCTTAAATAGCTTCGACTTTTGTAACAGAGCCTTCTTCTAAGCCAAGCTTTAAAGTTGCAATAAGAGAACGAAGATAGAAAAAATGAGCTTGTTATCAATAACTTGGAAAAGAAGGTGAAGGACCTTGAAAACTTATTAGAGGAAAAGAATTCTAAGATCAAGGCTGTCGAAGCATAACTTGTCGAAGCTCACCTTCGCAATGAAAATCAAATTATTCAAATTTCTGACCAAGACAAACAGTTGAAAAGGTTGAGCAAAGAGCTTAAAAAAGTGAACCTGACTTTTAAAGATATTGTAAGCTGCTACGAGCATGAAGCCAAAGAACTAAAACAAAAGGTCAAAGCCGAAGTAGAAAAAAGTTCTAAGTTATCTGAAGCTTTCAAAGTGCTTTGAGACACCTGCTTCGGATTTGTAACCCGATGCTACTAACGCCTGCGGGAAATCTTCAACTCAGTCGGAGCAGTGTCAGAAGATGCAAATCATTTTGTCGACAATATTCCGAAGGCGCTTGGAGTTGTTGAAAAAGAGATCAATGATTGTGACAAAGTTATGGTGGGACATGACGACTTTTGTGCCCTAGTGGCTGCCCGAGGAACTGCTGCAATCTTTGCCAAAGCCGGATGCAATCACTTGAAAAACATTAACTAGCCTACCTTCAATATTTCTCCAGCTGACCTTGAGAATATTCCAAGTGAAGCCTGATGTGTGGGTAATAGATTTGTTACCCAAATTTGGACGAAGGGTGGCCGAGAGCTTGCTGGAAACGAAGCTCGGGCTCTTCTTGACAAAGTATGAAAATGTCTTTACTTCTACTTTTTTCCTGCTTGCTGCTACCAAGTATTCATATGATACTACTTTCAGGCTGATGTCTAAACAAAGTTATTTTATCATGCATGAGAGTAAACCAGCAATAATAAATCATATTGGAACATGATCATAAAACATATATATAGTATTTATCCCAAAACCAAGTAGAGCAATAACAAGACTACCCAATAATTCATTTATTTGCAAGGTATATGATAAACAAACTAGGTAACCAATTAGGCCCCATCAGATTAACCTAACAGTGCCGCGGTGATTAAGAATCACGAACCTTATTAAGTTAAATAAAGTGATCAAGGACACAACTTGCCTTTTTGGTGCAACTCCAGTTACTTCTTCAATTTGCCTTCAGGTTTCTCGTAACCTCGCTTCTATTCGTAACAACACATACAACAAACAAATAATGGATATTATAATATTACACCAAAACGTGAACAAACTATGTAAGAATATTCTATGCGTCGCTACAAAACCGTAGGTTTGAGAACAACTAAAATTGGAGTAAGAATGAATAAGTTATGGATTCTGCAAGTTTCTAGTTTATTTTGTATTAATTTTATACTTGACAACATTTATTAAAAGATTTTTCTGTAATTTCCTAATTTAATTATTTTTTTAACGAAAAATGGACATTGGGTATCATTTTTTAAGGAGCTCAGGGTGTTCTACGCTAATTTTATGACTTTATTTGAATTGTTTTCTATTGAATCCGGATGGTGGGTTGAATCAGTAAAAGCTTAGGGTCTCTTATGAAAAATCTACCGTCTGAAGGGGTATCGCGTATTCCTAGCCGTTGGATTCACTATCTGTGGTCGAGATTAGATCGAATACTTAATGAACTGGTAAGCTACGTGAACCTCACGATCTGAGATCTAAGGCTTGTAGTGCTCCATGTCAACCTTTTCATCCCAGCTACCCGATCAGAGATGAGTGGTCACGATTAAAGCAACAAAGGGGTGTCTGGTTGCCTAATCCTCACCGCATATCTTCCAATCAATGGCCATGCTCTAACTATGTCTCCCTAACGATGCCCAATGGTGGCGGATTGCCAGCCACGACGGCACTCCACCGTAGTGCGTGCCACCGGTGACCTAGAGCCCGGATTCCCTAGTCTAATCGATGTTATATGAAGAGTAGGATGAGGCGAACGCGATGGAAGGGTTCTTACTCACTAACCAAACGACGACGATGCGGACCACGATGCAGTGTGGCCCTGCGGCGTAGCTTGGCCTCCGACAAGAAATTGTTGTCGACTTGCTCGATCTCGCACCCATATTTCCTCTACACATCTCCCACATGCTCTAGCTAGTATTCCGTGTGACCCTGTCACCGAGGCCGGATCGACGACCCAGGCGAGAATCGACTGCGGCGGCTCTCCCCGACGTGAATTCGCGTGGCGATGACGGTGACTCAGTTCAGCTGACTCAGTTCGATGGGGGTGATGGAGAAAAGTGGCCTAGGTACTTATACCTAGAGAGGAGGCCAAATAACGAAGGCTACCCATGAGATCCATGGAGGAGGCCGTTCACGCAAGCGCGAGAGCCGGATAGGAAAAAGGGATAAGATGTGTCCGAATTGTGGGGCCCATATGCCTACAACACAGATTGATGAAGGCAATGGCTGACGCACGAGCACATGCATGACTGGAGAGAGGCTGTCGCGCGGGTCCTACATGTCAGTGACCCAATTGCGTGGGATGCTGGGCCGGCGAGCGTGGGAATGGAAGCGGATTGTGGTGAGATTTGAGGGCCGAATTTAGTGTTTTCCCATTTCTATTTGCGCCTTTCTTTTTCTATTTTCTGTTTTAAATTTCAGTTTTCAAACTAAATTTCAAATTAAAACAAATTCAATTTGAGTTTCCATAAACAAAAGAAGTGTTGCAGCATGGAATAGATATATGTTTATGTATTATATTAGTTACTTTTATTGACTAGGTAAATGCTTCCAATATGCAATGCATACACGAAACATACAAAAATTATATATTCTAAAATTATAATCCAATTAAAAAGATATCAATATTTATTATTTTTAAAAACATAAATTCTGAAAGATGTTTTAGTTCAAATATTTTCAAATTATATCATCCAACAAAGGATAGTTTGACTAAGGGTATTTTTTAATGAATCCCTACTAGAGAACACATTTTCTTAAATTTTGAAAAGAAATTTTGCCTAATCTCCAAACTCAATTTTGAGGTGTTACAAATCTTACCCCCTTAAACAGAATCTCTTCCTCGAGATTCGTAGAAAAGGCATGTATAAAGTTTTATTTTGTATTTTGGCTTCTAGTTTTCAATTGGTTCAAAATAGAAAGGATTTTAAATTTTCCTTAATACTAATTAGCGGTGATTAGGAAAGCATGGGTTTTTTCTAGCCACCTATTAGGCAAGGTGGAAGATGGTTAGAGCAAGGATAGGTTATCACAAGGATAGTTCGGGGTAAGAAAGACTAGGGCAAGGAAAAGATTTCATCCTGGATGGTGGATCTTGATTTGTCTGGTGATTTGGTTTGTCTCTTATTCTTCCATGATGATATTGATTTGTTTCATCTCCGGTCTTGGTGTTACCCTTTGAGTTAGGGACATGTAATTAAGAAAGATTTGTAGGTAAACCAAATAGCTTAGTAGGTAGAACAGATGGCTTAGTAGGTTGTTTAAGCTAAATATGTAGACTTAGGTTTTAGTTGTTTTGCTTTAATGTTGGGCTAGATAGGTTATACAACCCATTAGTAACATGTTGTTAGGTTGTTTGTTTATGGCCGAGGTGGTCTAAGTCACCAAATTTAAGGTAGGTTAAAAAGGTTTATAGGAGTAGAGTCTAGTCTATTTTACTAGTATTAACTAACCTGTTAAGAATTCACGTTAGATTAGATCGTATTAGATTATATGAAATCTATATTAGATTGATATGACTAGTTTAGACTAGATAAGATCTAATTAATTTGGATTAGATCATGGTTTTTACTCTAGGGTGGGATAATTATGCTTATCATGACAAGATGGATCTTATTAGGATAAAGATAGTCTTTTAAGATAAGATGGGTATATAAGATAGATCTGTTAAGCTAGATATATTTTATGTATATATTTATTTGCAGATACAATTGTGGGTATTACTTCACAACCCATCACACTCAATCAAGGTGTCCTATTACTTAGGGACAATTTTAGGTGCAAGATTCCAAGGTGTGAAATCCATTTTGCATTTAGAAGAGAAGAGATGAGAATAATCAAAGTAAAGCAACAATCGATAAGAGAAGATTACGGAAAGTTTAGAAAGAATCAGAGTAGCATAGATAAGTAAGTAAGAGTTTGTACAGGTCTATCTAGGTTACGTCCTACAATCAACATTGCTTCGATACCACTTCTGTCACACCCGGATTTAAGGGCAAACCCGGATGCATCTCAAATGTGTGCTAGGATTAAGTCTCACACATATAATAACTCATGGTACAGAAATCAATGTCACATCTTTATTATATAATAGAAGTTTTGTATAAAATAACCAAATAAATTACACCATATGATGACAATGATCCTCCGCAAACATAGTTGACTGGGAGACGACAACCTATACCTCTCTGAACTCATCGTAGCATCCTTAATGCTCCTCATCTTGCGGTACCTATTCTTGACCTGGTGTGATTATAGCAAGGGTGAGCTCACATATGATCATCGCTCAGCTAGTGTGGGAAAAGTGTGATTGAGCTCACTTATGGTGGGGGCTTAAGTGTAAGGCTTACCAAGGAAAATGGTTAAGGCTGAGCATTGTTTTTAATAAGTTGATATCATCCCAATTAAATAAGAGATCACAATTAATAATTCTCATAATGCAATGCATGACAGGTTAAGTTTAATTTTATAAATTACTCATGTGAGGGTCCGCGCCGCTTTTGACCGTGAGCAAGGCTGATATACCGGTTTTATACTCTTCAAAGGTTGCGCATCTTTACCCACAAGACGTGTTTCCATTTTAGGGTTTAAGGTTAGTTAGACCCTTAGACACTCCCAAGGTGAATGGCTAGGGATCCACTGCGATGGCTTTCCAAAGTTCCACTAGATTGAGAAAACCCACTGCGGTTTCACAACGAAGGAAGCATATGCCTTTTTTCCACGGTCTGTAACCCCATTGCAGTAATTACATCCAGCACTATGGGGGTGTTTGAATGCACTAGAGATAATAGTTAGTTGGCTAAAATTTGCTAGTGGAATGAACTAGTAAAAAATAGCTAGTTAATTATTACCTAATTTGCTAAAAGTAGCTAATAGCTGAAATATTAGCTAGACTGCTTGGATGTCTCGGCTAATTTTAGTAGCTAACTATTAGTTCAAGTACATTCAAACACCCCCTATACTCTGTAGCGATGCCTCTCCGCTTGCCCCTTTCGTGTAAGATAATCTCTCACTAGCTTTCCTAATTAATTGGCCAAGGACGTCTCATTCCACCTTGCGGTAGCACTGTTTTCTATGGTGGTTGCTCCATATTCCAATTAAACAAAGTTATCTTATCATGTATGAGAGTAAACTAGCAATAATAAATTATATTGGAACATGATCATAAATCATAAATACAATATTAATCTCAAAATCAGGTATAGCAATAGCAAGACTACCTAATAATTCATTTGTTTGCAAGGTGTACAGTAAACAAACTAGGTAACCTTATAGGTCCCATCAGCTTAACCTAGCAGTGCCACAGTGATTAAGAATCATAAACATCATTAGGTCAAAGAAAGTGACCAAGGACACAACTTGACTTTTTGGTGCAACTCTAGGTATTTCTCCAATTTGGTCTTCAGGTTTCTCGTGACCTCGCTTTTATTCGTAAAAATACATGCAATAAACAAATAATTGATACGATAACATTACACTAAAATATGAGAACAAACTATGTAAGAATATTCTACGCGTCGCTACGAAACCATAGGTTCGAGAACCACTAAAATTGGAGTTAGAATGAATAAGTTATGGATTTTGCAAGTTTCTATTTTATTTTGTATTCATTTTATACTTAAAAACATTTATTGTAAGTTTTTTCTGTAATTTCCTAATTTAATTATTTTTGTTTAATAGAAAATGGACGACATGTATCATTTTTAAGGAGCTTAGGGTGTTCTACGCTAATTTTAGGATCTAATTTGAATTATTTTCTATTGAATCCGGATGGCGGGTTGAATCGGTAAAAGCTCAGGGTCTCTTATGGAAAACCAACTCGCTGAAGGGGTATCGTGTATTCCTAGCCGTTGGATTCACTATGTGTGGTCATGATTAGATCGAATGCTTAATGAACCTCACATCTGAGATCTAAGGCTTGTAGCGCTCCACGTCACCCTTTTCATCTCACCTACCCGATTAGAGATCGGTGGTCACGGTTAAAGCAACGAAGGGGTATCTCGTTGCCTAATCCTCACCACATATCTTCGAATTGACGGCCACGCTCTAACACCCTCACCCCAACGATGCCCTATAATGGCGGATTGCCAGCCACGACGACGCTCCACTAGAGTGCGTGCTGCCGACGTCCTGGAGCCCGGATTCCCTGGTCTAATCGGTGTTATATGAAGAGTAGGATGAGGAGAACGCGATAGGAGGGTTCTTACCCGCTAACCAAACAATGACGATGCCGACCATGGCGTAGTGTAGCCCTACGACAGAGGTTGGCCTCCGGCGATAAATTGTTGTCAACTTGCTTGATCTCTCACCCGCAGTTCCTCCCACATGCTCTACTATTCCCCGTGACCCTGTCACCGAGGCTGGATTGACGTCGCAGGCGAGAATCGACTGCGATAGCTCCCCGGTGTGAACTCTCGTGGTGATGGCAGTGACTCAGTTTTGCTGGCTCCGCTCAATGGGGTGGTTGGGGAAAAGCGGCCTAAGTACTTATACGCAGAGAGGAGGCCGCATAACGAAGGCTGCCAACGAGATCCACGGAGGAGGCCGTTCACGCGAGCGCGAGAGCTGGATAGGAAAAAGGGAGAATATGTGTCTGACTTGTGAACCCATATGCCTGCGACTCAGATTGAGGAGGGCAATGGTTGACACACGAGCTCGCGCATGACTAGAGATAGGCTACGGTGCGGGGCCTACGTGTCAGTGACCCGGTCACGTGGAATGCAGGCCGGCACGCTTGGGAATCGAAGTGGGCTATGGTGAGATTAGTGGGCCGAATTCCGTGTTTTTCTTTTCTATTTTCCCCTTTCTTTTTCTATTTTAAATTTCAGTTTTCAAACTATATTCCAAACTCAAACAAATTCAATTGAGTTTTCACAAACAAAAGAAATGTTGGAACATGAAATAGATATATATTTATGTATTATATTAGTTGCACTTTTATTTGCTAGGTAAATACTTCCAATGTGAAACAAACAAAAACATATTCTAAAATTATAATCCAATTAAAGTGATATCAATATTTATTACTTGTTTAAAAACGTAAATTCTAAGAGATGTTTTAGTTCAAATATTTTCAAATTACATCGTCGAACAAAGGATAGTTTGACTAAGGATCTCTTTTTTTAATTAATCCCTACTAGAGAACACATTTTCTTAGATTTTGAAAAGAAAATTTGCCTAATCTCCAAACTCAATTTTGAAGTGTTACATCATGGCAAGAGGAGAATGTATCCTACCTTTAATTGTGTGCCCTGGTATAGTTCATGCAGTAGCTTTAACAGATTTAACAGATGACCAACATTAGCGATCGGTAAGAGCCATGTGCACTGAAAAACAGCTAATATGTTAATGATGATCCACGTCTTATCGCAGTGCAACATGCAAACATCAGGCACAACTCATGTTCCAGCAAGATTCTCCTGCATCGTGTTCTACTAGTAACACCCTACTAGTATGAAATTTTCAATCCATTGGTCCCGTCTCCGTGACACTGCGTGCAGTTCTAACCATCCATGTCCTGAGGGCACCAAAAAAGAAATTACATGTCCTGATCAGTAGGCGCAGGAAGACAAACGCTCAGGGCAGCAGCAGATCTCATTATCCAGAAAATGACTACGTGTCACACAAAGCATCTCACATTTTGCAAATGGGACCTTGCTGACCAAGCCTCTCGCGGAAGTGTAACAGCTGTGAAATTACACAGCAACAAGATCAGGTGTTTCCGCCTCAACTGAAAGCAATGTGGTATGCACCTTTCCAACCCAGGCATCCAGGCGGTCGCGCAAAGCCTTAACCTGTGGAATTCCAAGCACTCTAGGCTGGACCCATGATACGTGAACTGTACTGTCCACTTCATCAATTATTCCCTCAATAAGATGAACCTGCATTTGAAACAAAGCAAAAATGTTACAAGTGGATTACCAGACGCAAGGCAGTCAAATGAAACAATGGAAACACAAACACGTCAAAACCAAAGACTCAGTGATCCTTCAACAACTATGCAAGAACGACCTGATAGCAGTAAGACTAAAAAAACTTATCTTACAAAGTAGTGACATTAATAAATTATCTTACATTAAGCTAAGATGATGGGAACTATCAATGAAATATTACTACGGTCCATGGCTTGAAGGAATGTTGCAGTGGACAAAAACACCTAAAGTAGTAAAACAAGGCAACAAACATGTCTGCGAAGATAGACAAACATCCCACTAAAACATTCATAAATGTGGAGTAAAATGTGCCGGCCACAAGACTAGTCGATTTTCCAAGAAATGAGATAATCCAAATAATTAAGTTTCCATAAAAAATATGATGGCCCACAAGGAACAGCACAAGTGAAAAGTGAGTTCATGACAACAATATCTTGTGCTAAAAAGAATGTTAATCAAGTTACCGAGAGGCTCTTCATAAGAAGACATTCCACGTCACTGATTGAAAGCTTAGTCCGCTCAGCAATAACACTTAATGGAATAGTTCTATCTTCAGATGGCCGACTGAAAATGAAGGCAAGTAACATGTCAGAAAAAGAAAATGGAGGTGGCATTAGAAAAAGATTCCACAAAGGTTACCTAAAGATTATCTCCATCAGACAAAGAATATTGATTTTCTCAAGCAGCTTCCGCTCATTCTGCACCAAAGCTGGTTGTGCAGTAAGAGCAGCATTGTGAACCCTGCAAAGTTCTTGGTAGAGGGCAAGGTTGCCGCTGTTGAATGCTTGTAACATATGATAAACCCACTCCACCTTAGTTCCAATAAGACTATTGATCTAAGGGTACATAAAACTAAATTTTAGACCAAAGAAGTATCAAATCACAAAAAAATACTATAGTTATGATGTGATTAAAAGGCATGTCGAACACTCAAACAGGATAGTCTATCCAAATTATTTTTAGACAATTTACTGTACCATCGTCAATGTCAACCAAATAAAATGTAACTAAATTACTATGATGACAAAGACATTACAAGTGGCTATAGTAAGTCCATCAGTACTACATTTCAAGCTTGAATTTATTATCCAGCCAATAACCATGCAGAGAAACATAAGTTATGCGCACTTGACACAGATAATTTCATAATTATGCCACTGATATTTTAGTACAATATAATTGTGATTATAAAGCCATAAAAGAACTAAAGAAGTTAGCAAGTGAAATGGATACCATCAAAAGAAATCTACAATACACACAAAATATGGATGATAACAGAAGAAGTCATGCACAACCAAATATATATTACTATAAAGCCACAAAAGAGCTAATGAAGTTAGCAAGTGGAATGGATACAATCATACAATCAAAAGAGAACTACAATACAAAAAAACAAGGATGATAACAGAAGAAGTCATGCACAACCGAAGAATTACTTACAATCGGGTGAGCTAACAACTCCCCAAAGTTGTAAATGTTATCACCCAGCAAGGCTGCTAGAGATAGATCAAAAGCCAAGTCCTGAAAAGATAGAAAACAGTCAATAAATCAGATGAACATTTAAACTGAAGTTCTATTTAGAGTTCAAATGTTACTGATGATGAAACATACTAGCTTGAATGACTCAGATAGAGACTCCACAGTTGTGTAGGCCAGATAGAGAAGAGCATTCTTATAGAACTCTGCAAATTCTTGGCAGGCCTTGTGGTATTGAGATGATATCCAGTAAAAGCTAGCATGAACTGTGGGATCGACATCAGTCATACTATCCAGAGTGGTTTTCCCATCTTCCAACAAATTCTTGCACTCTTTTTTGTTTCCTTTCTCAAGATTAATAGCTGCAATTTGCATCTTCACATAGAGAATTGGTTCATTGATCCGTGACTCCCTTGTCTCACGCAGCTTTGTGATCACCCCCTCTAAGAAAGTAATTGCAGCATCCTTATCAGGGTACTGGCGAGAAGTTATCACCGCAAAATGGGCAAGTTTGAGCAGATTAATCTTGGTCTCAAAGTCGACAATGAAATTGTTGTAGAGCTGAATGATAGTGTCTCCGGTCTGTAGATGAAAAATAGGTGGCATTAGAATCATAAAAGACAAAAGATTGCAAAAATCGCAGCAGGTGAGATGACATGGAAAATTATAAATTTGGCAAGCTTTCAATCATCATCGGTAGTCAACCCACCAACGAGTAAGTAATACTTATAAACAACCAGAATGATCAGCAAGCCCACTAGAGGATAAAGAAACTCTTGATAAAACAAATAGGCATATGAGATAACGATAATTGGTTTAGGAATTTTTTAAACAAGGCAATGAACAATTGAAAGAAGGAACTCAGCCTGCTCTGGTTTTCCTTCAACATCATTGCTCTTCAGCAATTGCACATACATACAGCATCTTTAGTTCAGTGGAAATTCAAGTAATATGTGTGATAGATATCAATTGTAGCACCCAAATGAGGATAACCAGAACAACTGCTTGATAATTTTTTAATAGATCCAATTATTCCAAATTTTATGCAAATCAATTATGTTTGGCTAAAGCAAACTGGAGCTGCAGAAGGGTACTCGAATAACATGCATAAAGTTTCATGTGTCCAAGACGCAGGCTGGTGAAACTCACAGTACATCGGAATTGAATTGAGAACCATGAGCAACAAAGAATTGACTGAATACTGGAGACTTGTATGCATTTTCCCCCACATAAGTAACTCAAAATGATTAGGCTGGCAACAATTATCCAGTCAAAACTCTTAAATCTTACTAAAACATGGGAAGTCTAGGAGGCGGGGTGGGTTTGCGGCGAGATCCGCCTTATGAACGAAGGCGTCTGTAATCCATCTGTCAGGCATCCCCATCTGTAAAGCATTAACTAACCCTAAGATGAGGAAGGCGGTGGGAGAGATAGAGGAGGAAAAGGAAGCGAACCTGTGCGACCTGGAGCTGTAAGAATTGGTCGAGCTTGAGGGTGAGCTGGTGCCATAGCTTCCGCTGGTAGAGGTCGGCGAGGGAGGCGTACCAGTCGGAGAGGTCCGGGCGCAACTGCCGCTGCGCCTCCACGTACTGCAGCGCCATCGCAACCCCACCTCCGGTTCCCGTCCCGAGCAAGCAGCTGTTGACCGATAGGATTAGAGAGAAGATCTGCTACGGCGACTGCGGCTCCGAGGGTGACGGCTGAGAGAGAGAGGAAGGGTAACAACCACCAGCAACAGCGAGTGAAAATGAAAACCCTAGCGCTGGCGGAGGTGTGGCAGCCTGGCAGGAGCAGAGGGGAAGAGGGAAGATACTTGCCGTGAGACGGAAGGGAAGGATCCGGATCGGTCGACTAGTAGATCTATCTCCGCAGGTCTGGACTCGATCGCAAGTACAAGGCAGAGAAGCCCGACGGCTGCTACGGGGCGAACGCACCAACACGAGTACATATGGTAATGAACTAAGAGCGCTCATGAACTAATGGGTACGCGAAAACCATTTTATCTGATATAAGACGACGTTAGAATGACCCTCCTAAATTATAATTTATTTGGATTCTCTGTGTCAAGCTTAACAATGGATGGTGTTCGAACCAAAAAAGAGCTGCGGACGGTCCGGCTCTGAGGCCGGACGGTCCGCGGTCCGGACAATCCGCGCCTGTGGGCCGGACGGTCCGCGCGTGCGCAGAACAGATTAGGGTTCCGAGTTTTGTGCTACGGTTGTTAGCTATATTCGCGGAATTAGCTCGGAATCAGTTGTGTAAAGGGTCCAGCCCCCCTCCTCTATAAATAGAGAGGTCTACGGCCGATTTGTATCATCAACAATCGAATCAATACAACTTCTATTCGCATTTATTTCCAGTACAATTAGGAGTAGTTCTAGTCTAGTTCTAGTTTAGCCTCTCGATCCCCAAATTCTCCGCCTCTCCTCGACTCTACGTCGATTAGAGGAGTCTAGGTCGGCCGGCCCGAGCCTAGACAACCCCTAGGATCTCTCCTCCCCGACGGGGTCCCTCCCGGGAGCGAGATCCAGGCGTCGCCGGCGATCTTCCGCCGCCCCTGCGCACGCGTGGACCGTCCGGCCCCAGGGCGCGGACCGTCCGGACGTCAGGCAGGAAAACCTAGCCCCTGCGCCAAGTCGCGGACCGTCCGGCCCCAGGCCGCGGACCGTCCGCGCCTGACCAAAGAGCACCACCGTCGGTTCTTCTTGAGTATTTGGCGCTCCGAAAAGGCGTCAACATACTTTTTGGCGACTCCGCTGGGGAAGACATATCTAAGCTTATCAAATCGGCCCTCAATGGCCGGTTCAAGGGATAGCTCTGATATTTCTCCAAGCAACATCATAGAGCCGACTTGGGAAACCTTGCCGGCTGACGAGCAGCTCCAGTTTGAGGAGCACAAGGAGCGGATGATCCAGGAGGCGAAAGCAAAGTTCTTGGCCAACTTCAAAGTGGACAGGAACAACAAGGTCGTCCGACATCGGGCGACGGATCCGGCTTCGCTCCAACCCACGCCAGATATCCCCAATGTAAGTAATACCAACGATCTGCAATCTCTTAGAAATTATGTAGAAGATCAGCGTGAACAAATGCAGAACACCATAGGGGTATGCAAAGCGATATTAAGAGACTAGTACGTGCATTTGATAAATCTAGTAACGCAAATTTTCCTTCGCACGAGGTTGAGTTAGGAGATAACGCGTGTAACACATCGGCTACAGGTTGTCACGACCAGTCACAACCCCTGTATGGGATGCCGATGGACACATACCCTAAGCAACCGCAAATCGGCAGCAAACCAGCCGATCTGCACATGCCCGGACCGTCCGCACGTGAGCGCGGACCGTCCGGGCCAGCAACAGTCGGGCCTATTTTTAATGAGTTACCTAGATATGCGCCCGAGCCACCACACACGACACAGAACCCAAACTACCCAGTCGGACGGTCCGCATACAACGACAGGCGGTCCGCATATAACCACGGACGGTCCGGGTACGTATCCGGACAGTCCGCGCATGAGTCTTTTGAGGAGGATTATTACATGAATCCCCGCCCGTCCCAGCAACACTTCCCATCGCACTATACAATGCATCAACCCATTAATTCAAGATCCAGAGCCCAGGAAAGCTTTCCGGCCCCACCCAGGAGGCCGGAAAGAAACGATCAAACCTATGACCCATATAGGGCAAATGAAAATGCACCACGTAACTCAAACCAATGGGGGGAAAGACAACATGCTAATATCCAGCCAACCCCACCTATGTTTGACCAGAGAGCCGGTGGTCTCGCACCGGCTGCCATTGATATAGTAAGGGAAGAAATAGCCGGGGCGTTCCGAGATAAGCTCGGAGTAAGCATGGTCCCTGGGGGGCAATCATATCGGAAACCTTATGACAACCGATTTGATCACCACCCATACCCACAGGGAACCAGGATACCCGAATTCGCAAAATTTTCGGGTGATCAAGGGAAAAACACACGCGAACATATAGGCCAGTTCTTAGCACAATTGGGAGAATTGGCCGACACAGAGGCATTTCGCGTACGTTTATTTTCATTATCGCTAACAGGAACCGCGTTTGCATGGTATGCCACTTTACCTCCTAATTCCATTTCATCATGGGGGGATCTAGAACAAAAATTTCATGATCATTTTTTCTCCGGTGACTATGAGTTGGATTTGGTAGATTTAGTGTCGTTGCGACAGACAAAAGATGAATCGGTTAATGATTACATCCGGAGATTCCGAGATACAAGAAACTGATGCTTTCAAATTCATTTAGCAGAGAAACAGCTAGTAGGATTAGCCTTTAATGGTCTGCGATATTATTTAAAAGAAAGATTAGAAGGCATCCAGTTCTTTACACTAGCACAATTACACCAGAGAGCTTTGGCTTGTGAAAGCCGAAGCAAAGAAACTGCTAAAACAACTCGTCACAACGTACATGTAGTAGAATGCGACCAAAGTAGCTCAGAAGACGAATCAGCAGAGGTGTATGCTGCTGAAATGGTTTGGCCAAAGCAGGCCAAATCTTCGGCTTGTGCCTCCTTACAGCCGGTTCAAAAGAAACGACAAGAGGAGGTTAAATTTACATTTAATGTTGGTAAGTGTGATAGAATATTTGATGAATTACTTAAAAATGGCAACATTAAAATAAATCACACTGTTCCATCCGCCGACGAGCTAAAACGTCGTGCATATTGCAAGTGGCATAACTCATTTTCTCATGCCACTAATGATTGTAATGTATTCCGTCGACAGATTCAATCGGCCATTAACGAAGGGCGATTGAAATTTCAGGAAATGCAGGTGGATACAGAGCCCTTTCCGATGAACATGATTGACTTCGAGGGCAAGAAAGTCCTAGTTCGGCCAAACACAGCCGATAAAGACAAAGGCAAAGAGACAATCATCGGCAATGCTAAAGAGGCCGATGAGGATCGTAAAGTTTCTTGCAGGAAAGTGGTGGCCGAGAAGACTCCCGATGGAAGGGAGACCCTAAAGGTGACCATCACAGCCTCCAGTACTGGGGGGCAAGCGCAGACAGGGAGACAGATGCAGGAGCCCGTGCTGCGTATCCCGGACGGTCCGGCACGTAGGCGCGGACGGTCCGGGACCCCACCGGACGGTCCAGAGAGCTCCGGCGGACGGTCCGACCATACTCAGGATTCACAATGTCCACGTACTTTCAAACCATGACGACCAGAGATAGGTACGTGGAAAACAAATACATTCAAAGCAGCTGGTCGGTTGGTTAAAGCCGGCCCAACTTTTGATCAATTATTGTCTAAATACGTAAAAAAGAAGGCCGGCCCCAGTGACCGGCCAGCAAAGCGACCCCGCTCACCCATTCATGAGCAGCGTCAGGTCAGGCCGATTGGACCACCCCACCAATCGGAAGAAATGAAAGGTCATACTGTACAAGTGAGACCTAACGTACCTGCATGGACACCTCCACCTCCATATCCACCTATGCCATATCCATACACATATTTACCTCCGCCATATGTCCCAAATCAAATGTGGGGCATGCCACCATATCCATTTGGGATGCCACAGTACCCCGCCTGGGGGGCACCCCAAACATCTGTTTTTGACAGGTTGACGCCACCAGTACAAGACCGATTGAGCACTGCTCAATCCGGTCACCAGGCACAAACCCAACAGGATTGCCGGATTACTCGGCCTTCCAGGCCGACCAATCCGGCAGGGGGGCATATGCCTGTAGCAACTCAAAGAACAACAAAAAAGGACATCATCAAAATAGGCACTGCAGATGTTGTCATACGGGGAGACAATAAAGGGCCGATGATTTTCGGCGAATCGGCCAACACAACCGAAAAGGATACGGCTACCATCAAAATAGCCGATCCAAAATACTCCATGCCTCGATGGTGCCCAGCGGGATTGACACGATCCCAAAAGAGAAAATTACAGCGCCTAAGAGCAAAGGAGAGCCAGGAGAAGGAGGCGGAAAAGACATTTAATGACACACATCCACTATACCCGCCACCACAAAAGAAATGGAGACCGAAGGCCGTTGACAAAAAACAAACGGCCACAGAAATAGAAAGTCAATCTGCACCAGACGCGGACCGTCCGGCCCCTGCGCGTGGACCGTCCGCCGTTCACCAGGAAGTCTCTGGTCAACCTGCATCAGGCGCGGACCGTCCGGCCTCTGTGCGCGGACCGTCCGCCGTTCACCAGGAGACCTCCAACGACACAAAAACATCAATGGAGGAGGACGACCTGCTGGGAGAAGACCTGGTCGACTACGAGGCTTCTCCAGAACGCCCAGGTATGGATGTGAATATTATTACATTTTCTGCCGATTGTACTATTATCAGCGACGATGAACCTGTTGTTGCCCAGTTTGATTTTGGTCCTAAAGAAGCCGCCTTTACTAAACCAAAAGAATTGGTAAATTATTTAAAGCCGCTCTTCGTGCGCGGCCACATTGATGGGATACCGATTGCTAAGATGTTGGTAGATGGAGGGGCGGCTGTAAATCTAATGCCTTATTCATTATACAGAAAATTAGGTAAACAAGATGACGAACTTGTCAAGACCAACATGACCCTCAGCGGTGTTGGAACTGATAGTTCGATCAAAGCCAGGGGAGTCACGTCCGTTGAATTAACCATCGGGACTAAGACCCTTGCTGCTGCATTCTTCGTCGCTGATGTAGAAGGAAATTACAGTTTAATTCTAGGCAGAGATTGGATTCACGCCAATCAATGTGTACCTTCCACATTACATCAAATGCTAATACAATGGGTAGGCGATGACATAGAACAAGTACATGCTGATGTATCGGCCTGCATCGCTGTGGCCGATGCCCCTGTACTCTGGACTTATGAGACTGCTACATGTCTCACAGGAGTAGATTTTTCTGATTATCAATTCATAAGTATAGATAAGAAAGGCTTCATTCCTGTAATGCTAGAGCCGATGGAGAATCGGCTAAATCCTAAATAAAGTTTAAATGATGGATACACACAAAATTCATGAGTCTCTGGCCACGGACAGTTCGGCTTCCAAGGCCGGATGGTCTGGTCTTTCACAAAAGGGTTCGGACTTTAAGACCGAACATATATCACAGCAAAAGGACAGTATTACGGATGATCCGGTCCTCGAGACCGGAGAGTCCACCGTCGCACAACGATCTTCTAATTCCTCTGTGGGGAACATGATAGAGGAATTCAGAGATCTTGATAAACTAGGACAGGGGTTTACATCGGCCGATCCTTTGGAGGAGATTGACATAGGAGATGGTAAAACTCCAAGGCCGACTTTTGTAAACAAGACCCTGGAGACCGATCCTAGAGATGAGATGATCGGTCTATTAAAGAAATATTCAGATTGCTTTGCTTGGAATTATACTGAGATGCCTGGATTAAGCCGAGAGATCGTAGAGCATCGACTGCCTATTAAATCTGGTTTCAGACCTTTTAAGCAAAGAGCTAGAACATTTCGTCCAGATCTTCTCCCACGCATCAAGGACGAAATCCACCGGCTACTAGAAGCTGATTTTATCAGACCTTGCAGATACGCAGAGTGGGTCTCCAATATTGTGCCGGTGGAGAAGAAGGAGTCAGGTAAACTTAGAGTATGCATTGATTTTCGCAATTTAAATAGAGCAACTCCTAAAGACGAATATCCCATGCCCATAGCCGACACATTAATCAATAATGCATTAGGAAATAGAATTATTAGCTTCCTTGATGGTAATGCCGGATATAATCAGATTTTCATGGCCGAAGAAGATGCGTCTAAAACGGCCTTTATATGTCCAGGCTTCATTGGTTTATTTGAGTGGGTTGTCATGACATTTGGTTTGAAAAATGCTGGTGCTACTTATCAGAGGGCTATGAATTTGATCTTCCATGAATTGTTAGGAAACACTGTAGAAGTTTACATTGATGATATTGTAGTCAAATCGGCTGAGTTTAGTTCTCATATAGCTGATTTGCGCAAAGCCTTTGATAAAATGCGTCAGTATGGTTTGAAAATGAACCCACGTAAATGTGCTTTTGGAGTGTCGGCTGGTAAGTTTTTGGGATTTGTCATACATGAACATGGTATAGAGATAGACCCTGACCGAATCAAGTCTATTCGGAATGTGGGACCTCCGACCTGTAAGGTCGAGGTACAGAGGTTTCTCGGCAAGGTGAATTATTTACGAAGGTTTATTTCTAACCTAGCCGGGAAGATTGATGCGTTCACCCCTATTCTTCGGCTTAAGAATGATGCCGAATTCACTTGGGGGGCAGAACAGCAAGAAGCATTTGATCTTATCAAAAAATACTTATCTTCGGCCCCCGTATTAAAAGCACCACGAGCAGGAGTACCATTCCGATTATACATTGCAGTTGAGGATAAGGTCATTGGGGCTGTTCTGACACAAGAAACTGAGGGAAAGGAGCATGTGGTGACATATCTAAGTCGAAGGTTGGTGGATGCTGAAACAAGGTACACTTTTATTGAAAAGTTATGCTTATGCTTGTTTTATGCATGCACCAAATGTAGATGTTATTTACTGTCTAGTCATTGCACTGTTTCTGGTCAAGCCGATGTGATCAAATACATGTTGCATAACCCAATTATGAGTGGTAGAATTGGTAAGTGGGCTTATGCACTCATAGAATATGACTTGGCTTATGAACCATTGAAATCTATGAAAGGCCAAGTCATAGCGGATTTCATTGTAGAACATCGGGTTAATGATATTCATGAACTAGACATGTTATACCTCACTATTACTCCTTGGACTTTATATTTTGATGGATCGGTTTGCAATGAAGGTCAAGGAATTGGCATTGTGCTTGTTTCACCAAGTAATGTCTCCTTTGACTTCTCTAGCCGATTGAAAACTTATTGCACTAATAATCAAGCTGAATATGAGGCCCTCCTATTCGGTTTAGAACTTTTAAATGGTATGGGAGTAAAACATGTGAAGGTATTTGGTGATTCTCAGCTGGTTGTCCAACAAGTGTTAGAAGAATATCAATGTTTTGATGGTACTCTAAATAGTTACCTTGAGAAATGTTGGAGCATAATTCATTCTTTTGACGAATTTAATATTCGGCATATCTCTAGAGTTGAGAATCATAGAGCTAACGATTTGGCACAAGATGCATCAGGTTATCGGATAAAGAGAGGGAAATTTCACAAGATCGAAAATCTGATAACCAGTGCAGAGCCAAATTCCTAGGTCGCGGACCGTCCGCGTGATGGCGCCGGACCGTCCGGGGTTACCAGAAATGTTCTCTTAACGATTCGGCTGACAATGAAGCCGATACAAGCGATTGGAGGACACCTATTTTTAATTATTTACGAAATCCTAATATCAAAACAGATAAGAACATTCGGCGAACAGCTTTCAAGTATGTTTTGATGAGTGATGAACTTTACCGCCGAACAGTCAATGACATTCTGCTTAAGTGCTTGGGCCCAGATGATGCTATATTAGCCATGGCCGAAGTACATGAAGGGATTTGCGGTACTCATCAATCAGCTCCAAAGATGAAGTGGTTGTTGCGAAGGTCTGGTTTTTATTGGCCTAACATGATAGCTGATTGTTTCAAGTACTACAAGGGTTGCCAAGTGTGTCAAAAATTCGGTGACCTACAGTTGGTCCCTGCAGCCGAATTACATCCTATTATCAAGCCTTGGCCTTTCAGAGGATGGGGATTAGACTTTATTGGAGAAATTCATCCTTCATCATCAAAGGGGCATCGGTTCGTGTTAGTTTCCACTGACTACTTTACCAAATGGACTGAAGCCGTTGCTCTGAAAAACATGACGCACAAGGAGGTAATTGAGTTCATAACTGAGCATATTATTCATAGATTCGGCATTCCCCAGACCTTGACTACAGATCAAGGGACTTCTTTTATGTCAAAGGAGGTGCGTGAATTTGCTGAATTATACAGAATTAAACTACTTAATTCATCTCCATATTATGCTCAGGCCAATGGACAGGCCGAGTCTAGTAATAGGACATTGATTAATTTGATAAAAAAGAAGATATCTGATAATCCTAAACATTGGCATAAGATTTTGTCCGAAGCTTTATGGGCTCATAGAATATCTAAACATAGTGCTACTAAAGTATCTCCTTTTGAGCTTGTCTGTGGGCAGGAAGCAGTATTGCCTGTGGAAATAAGTTTGAATGCTGTCAGATTCGCCAGACAAAATGATCTAACTGTCACTGATTATTATAATTCAATGATGGATAATATTGATGAGGTGACCGACAAGAGGGTGATAGCTTTGGGAGCAATAGAAAAGGACAAGATTATGGTAGCCAGGGCCTACAATAAGAAGGTCAAAGCAAAGTCATTTCAAGTAGGGGATCTGGTGTGGAAGACCATCTTACCTCTAAGGAATAAAGACCGGAAGTTTGGGAAATGGTCGCCAAGCTGGGAAGGTCCTTATAAAGTAAAACAGGTAATGTCTGGTAACACCTATTTGCTACAAACATTACAAGGCGAGGATTTACCAAAGGCTTTGAATGGGCGTTTCCTCAAACAGTACAATCCTAGTATGTGGCAAGATGCCTAAGAGAACCGATGTGATCACATCGAGTTAGTTGCTTTTGGTTCGCCCAACTCCACCAAAAGGCAGGGGGGCATATGTTCGAACCAAAAAAGAGCTGCGGACGGTCCGGCCCTGAGGCCGGACGGTCCGCGGTCCGGACAGTCCGCGCCTGTGGGCCGGACGGTCCGCGCGTGCGCAGAACAGATTAGGGTTCCGAGTTTTGTGCTACGGTTGTTAGCTATATTCGCGGAATTAGCTCGGAATCAGTTGTGTAAAGGGTCCAGCCCCCCTCCTCTATAAATAGAGAGGTCTACGGCCGATTTGTATCATCAACAATCGAATCAATACAACTTCTATTCGCATTTATTTCCAGTACAATTAGGAGTAGTTCTAGTCTAGTTCTAGTTTAGCCTCTCGATCCCCAAATTCTCCGCCTCTCCTCGACTCTACGTCGATTAGAGGAGTCTAGGTCGGCCGGACCGAGCCTAGACAACCCCTAGGATCTCTCCTCCCCGACGGGGTCCCTCCCGGGAGCGAGATCCAGGCGTCGCCGGCGATCTTCCGCCGCCCCTGCGCACGCGCGGACCGTTCGGCCCCAGGGCGCGGACCGTCCGGACGTCAGGCAGGAAAACCTAGCCCCTGCGCCAAGTCGCGGACCGTCCGGCCCCAGGCCGCGGACCGTCCGCGCCTGACCAGAGAGCACCGCCGTCGGTTCTTCTTGAGTATTTGGCGCTCCGAAAAGGCGTCAACAGATGGCAACGGTGAATTATCCGCCGGGGAATAGCTCCCCATCCCCGTACCCGCGATGAAAAAGTTTCCCCGCGGGGATCACCACAAACGCTTGCAAGGAATATTTCTTCCATATCCCCGTTCCCACGGGGATAAATCCCCCACGGAAATCCTATCCCCGTTTAAATTATAATTAAGACATATGTTATTTGTTATTAATGTTAAACATTGTCACTTATACATCTTGTCAGATGTAAGAAATCATTATTCATACATCAAAATGAGCACATTTGTACAATTAGTGGTCTCTTTACAAGATAATTATTTATTTTTGTCGTTAAATAGTACACAAAACATAGTCACGTGTAAGTTTAACGGGTCCATTGCGGCGAACGGTGATGGGGAATGCTTCCCCGTCTCCATCCCCGTTTACCCGTCGGGGGATAAATTTCTCCGTTTATATCCCCGCGGGAGAAGTTCCTTCCCCATCCACATCCCCTAACCAAGGAATTTCCCGCGGGGAATCGGGGATCGTCCCCATTGCCATCTCTAAGCTTAACCGACTCGTCTTGTTATTTTCTTTGAAAAAATAAAAAATTCAGAATTATACTTAAAATATATTATATACTAAAAATATCACATTAAAAATTAACCATAATTATGAACTTTTTTAATAAGATGAGTCGGTCAAACTTAAAGTAAAAAAAGTAAAATAAATTATAATTTAGTAAAATAAATTATAATTTAGACGGAGAGAGTATACAGAAACATCTACCGTTGGGTATGTGTGGGTACTCCGTACCCTATACTCAAAGGTAAGATATAGTCGCATCATACCATTATTACCCTCTAATGAAACATATATTAACTAACAAAAATACTTCTTCGACTACTATTTGTTTAACTATCAAGTTATGTATTTATATAGCATTTTTATATTTGATGTTGATTTTTTGTGTGCTTGTTTGACTTCTCAATGATTGACATATTAGAACTTTTCTAGCAGCTATGGGTTACCAGAGGGGTAAAATTACCCACATGGATATAGATGTGGGAAAGATTTAATACCCGCATGAGAATATGGGTATTCTGATGGATAGAATTTTTTGAGGTACAGATGTAGAACGATATTTGCCAAACAGATACATCCCTAAACACAAGGACTGCCAGGATATGTGGTGTGTGAGTGTAGTGGCTCATCCAGTTACCGGATTAAACTTGGGCCATGGGCCTAGCATCCACCTCTGCTACTCATACTATTTGGTCTAAAATGAATACTATTTTGGGATGAATAGAGTATTAGCTAATATAAATCAAACTACTGAATGTGCTACAAATTTTTTGCTAATCAAACATGGAATACGATTGACTTACGATCAAGAAAATGATACATAGGCTAAAAAGGAGTCAAGCCAAGCCTAGTGATGAGCAGTAAAAGAGTTTGGCGGACGATTTGGCCCTAGGGACGGACGGTCCGCGGTACGGACTTGTAACACCCTGAATTTAGGGTATAAAATTTCTTTCTAAGTATCTACCAAATTCAGGTGTTACTCTTATATCTCTCCCTAATTTTCCTCTCTCTTTTTCTTTTTGAGTAGACTTAGCTTAATTAGGGAGGGAATTAATTATTTATTTTTGTCAAAACAATTATGAGTCATGAAATGTTGCATCATGTTGAGGTTAAATATCCTTTGAATTATTGCACATGTTTGAATTAGTTTGAATTTGAAACTTGGTTTGAATTTGAATTGAAAACCCTAGAGAAACTAAAATAGAAAAGCAACTAGAAATTCCAGGAAAATAGAAAATATCAATTCAGCCCAAACTGGCCTAGCCCAACCCAGCGGGGCCGCGCGCGCGCCCGCGCCGTTTGACAGGTGGGCTCCACCTGTCAGCGACAGTTTCTCCCTGTGCGCCCCCTCCTCCTCTTCCTCTGCCCAGTGGGGCCGCTCTGTCGGCACCAGTCGCCCTTGCCCCCGCACCCTTTTCCCTCTATGCCTCGCGGGCCCGCATTGTCAGCTCGCTGAACCATTTCGTCGCGCGCCCGCTCTCTCTCGTTGCGTCGTGGGACCCCCATGTCAGCTCCGCCTTCCCCGCGACCCGCTATGGACCAGCACGTGCGCACTCACGCACGCTCCCCAGGATCCCAGGCCACGTCGCCCGCCCACCCCCTAGCTCCCTTTTGAGCAACGCCCGCACCTGCACTCGCTCCCCCGTCCCATTTCGGACAGTCTCGCTCTCTCTCTCGTGCTCTGCCTTCGCCGCTCGGCCTCGCCAGAGACCCACGCCCGCCGTGCTGGTCACCCAGCCCACTAGACGTCGCGCCAAGCGACCCTGAGATTCGCCCCAAGGTGAGACACCCATTCCCAGGCTCGGATTCCTCAATTATGCCTTGTCGTCAGCCAATTTCGGCTTCGCCGGAGTTCGGTCGTGGCAGCCCACCGCGCTCGCGCGGTGACCGGCCGAATTAGTCCGGTCCAGCATCCCCACGTTAGTCCATGATGTTCCCCCCACTCTGCTGAAGCTAGTCCAGGCCCTAGCGCGCCTCTGACCCCCTCTCCTCGGTCGCGATTCCTCATCGGAGTTGCCCCGACCCGCCCGGAGCCTTTCCTCCATCGTTCTCCCATCTTTGACCCCAGTCTCGTGGCCGAAGCCCCACCAGTGAGTTCGTCGAGTGCTCCTCTTTGTTTCTGGCCAGCCCTGGCGATCCTAGAACCGCCGTAGCACGCACCCGTCCCAACTCTGGTGACCTCACCGCCGCGAGAAGGAGCGGCACCGTCGGCAGCCATCAATCCTCTCGGCATTGATCTCCACCGTCCGATTCGGATCGCACGACCCAAATCACAAGATACCGCTTTGCGCACGCGCGTCCTGCGTCCGGACCCACATGTCGGTCGCCTGTGCACCTGGTACTCCGCCCTCCCCGCCTCGGTCGATGACCGACCGCCCTGGCCAGCTGGTTAGTGCGCGCTCGCGCCCAAATCTACGCGCTCGCCCACGGATCTAATCTCGGTCGTTGATTTTAGATCTAACGATTGAGCGGACCTGATACCCCTTCGCGCGATAGTTTTGTTAAAGAGACCCTCGGTTTGTTGGGAATCAACCCGCCATCCCTGGTTTTCACGCGCAGGCCCTTGTAATCTTGCATATTGAACCCTAGGCTTTTAAATAATTACAGAATTAGACCTATTTTTATATTTTAAACTCTCAAACTTGTTTATTTCATATCTTTTGCATATGAACTTCAAATTTAGTGATTCAAATTGCAAAATGTTCATAGGAATATTCTCTGTTTAAATAAATTAGGTTCATTCATAGTCTGCACACTCTAATTTTTGTGTCTAACTATAGATTAGTATATGTATTGATTTATTCACTTAACAAAATAAATAAAAAGGGAAACCCTAGTGGTAAATAGATGTTTAATATTGGGAAGATAATAACATGTGATGTATGAATTTATCTCTGGTGTAACTTTTATGTCTCATTAAAAGGAATATAATCAGATTATGTAATCATGGACAACACTTAAAGAATAATCAACTACTAATTGAGATTAGGCTACCCTATAATTTAAACTCCCTTTTGAGTTTATACTTTTCTTTTTGAGATGTGTTCCCATGTTTGTACATGATTGATGTGTTGTTTATTTGCCATTTACCAAATGTATTGAATGCATGATCGCTTTATTTAGACAACAAGCAGTCTATGGTTCCTGAGTGTGTTGCTGAAGATCTTCCTAAGCAACAACATGGTGAAGGCAAGTGTCATCTGACCTATTATGTCCTACTTACTCCATAATTCACTGTCCCGCATTAAAACCTAAGGATTGACTAGTCTGTATTTACCTTATCCTTGTTTACCTTTTTGAGTTAATCATGGTTAGCTTATGCTATTGCTTTAACTTAATCAATGAACATGATGTGATTATTTATGATACAATGATGTTATCCCAATGATGATATTGTGATACTCTAGGGGACTCAGGTCATTTTCCTGAGTACCTCTCTGTAAAGACCTATTTAGGGAGTGACCACCCGGGATAACAGTGCAACCATGAGGGTGGAATGGGACGCCCTTAGCTGATTAATTAGATGAACCTAGGGGTGTAGTTGGCTTTGCCTGAGGGCCGTCAATGGGGGCCGGGGCATAGTGCTCGCTCTGCCAAGGGGGGTGCAGAGGTTCATTCGATTTGGTTTTGTTAGTCACCCACCTTAGGGAGGTGTACTGCGTTTGTACGACTGGCGAAACCTAACGAGCAGCTATGCACCAGGGGAGTCTTTGTAAAGGCTACATAGTGTATCCCTGGCCATTCACCTCGGTAGTGAAGATCGGGTCTGTACAACCTAGGCTGGAAAGGGATCACGACTCGTGGGTAAAGTGTGCTACCTCTGCAGAGTGTTAAAAACTAGTATATCAGCCGAGCTCACAGTTAAGAGCGGCCTTGGGATCCTCTTTGATTAGAAGAACTTTGATTACTTTTATGATGATGGGTAATAATGATGGTTATAATTTTGATCCTTGGTATTTCCTCTTGAAGGAGGTACATTTGGGTAATAATTGGGTTACTACTAAAATTTGGCTCTACTAATAGTAATAAATGCTTGACCAACTAAAAGCAACTGCTTAACCTTAACCCCACATACAGCTAGTCCACTTTAGCCAAACGGGGCATTTGCTGAGTACGTTGATGTGTACTCACCCTTGCTTTACAAACCACCCCCACCCTAGGTTGTCCCCACTGTATTCAGTGCTCAGGAGGAGATGATGGTGAAAGTCGCCTAGAGGAGGGTGGATAGGCGGAATCTGAAAATTATAACTTTAAACACACACTACAGCCAGGGTTAGCGTTAGAGCGAATATTAAATCCAGGAGAGAGGGGAAATAAATCAACCAAGAAATAATGCAGATGAACACAATGATTTGTTTTATCGGGGTTCGGTTCTAAAGAACATAGTCCCCGTTGAGGTGGTCACAAAGACCGGGTCTCTTTCAACCCTTTCCCTCTCTCAAACAGTCACCTAGACCAAGTGAGGCTTCTTCCTTAATCTCACGGGTCACTTAGACCCCACAAGGATCACCACACAATTGGTGTCTCTTGCCTCGCATACAAAGCACTTGAGAGTAAGAAGTGAGAAAGAAAAGAAAGCCAAGCCAAGCAAACAAGGGCAACAAAGAAACACAAATGATCCTTTCACAAGTTCTAATGCGCTAGAGTTGAATCGAGAACTTTGAGTAGATCGATCACTTGAATTGTGTCTTTGGAGTGGAGTCTATTGCTCTTGTATTGAATGCAATGTGTTGAATGCTTGGATGGATGGAGTGGAGGTGGTTGGGGGTATTTATAGCCCTCAACCACCAAAACAACCGTTGGGGGAGGCTGCTGTCGATGGGTGCACCGGACACTGTCCGGTGCGACAGCCACGTCACCCAACCGTTAGGGTTCGGGCGCAGACGACCATTGGAGCTTTGTCTTCTAGTGGCACCGGACAGTCCGGTGTCGCACAGGACAAACACTGTTCACTGTCTGGTGCGCCTCTAGCGGCTGCTCTGACTCCTGCACGCACTGTCCACGCACTGTAGCGTTTGCAGGTGTCCGTTGCAGTCGACCGTTGCACAGGTAGCCATTGCTCCGCTGGTGCACTGGACAGTCCGGTGAATTATAGCGGAGCGACGCCTGAGAAACCTGAAGGTGAAGAGTTCGGAGTTATACGGTCCTGGTGCACCGGACACCGTCCGGTGGCACACTGGACAGTCCGGTGTGCCAGACCAGGGCACCCTTTGGTTCCTTTGCTCCTTTGTTTTGAACCCTAACTTTGATCTTGTGTTGAACCTTTATGCACCTGTAGAATATATAATCTAGAGCAAACTAGTTAGTCCAATATTTGTGTTGGGCATTTAACCACCAAAATTATTTATAGGAAAAGGTTAAACCCTATTTCCCTTTCAATCTCCCCCTTTTTGGTGATTGATGCCAACACAAACCAAAGGAAGTATATAAGTGCAGAATTGAACTAGTTTGCATAAGGTAAGTGCATAGGTTGCTTGGAATTAAACTAATTTTTACTTTTACTAGATATGCATGGTTTGCTTTCTTTTATTTGACATTTTGGACCACATTTGCACCACTTGTTTTGTTTTTGCAAATTCTTTTGGAAAGTCTTTTTCAAATTCTTTTTGCAAATAGTCAAAGGTATATGAATAAGATTGTAAGAAGCATTTTCAAGATTTGAAATTTTCTCCCCCTGTTTCAAATGCTTTTCCTTTGACTTAACAAAACTTCCCCTGAATGAAATTCTCCTCTTAGCTTTCAAGAGGGTTTTAATAGCTATCAATTGGAAATATATTTAGATGGTAGTTTTGAAAATATACCAATTGAAAATCAACATACCAATTTGAAATATATCAATTAAAATCTTTGAAAGGTGGTGGTGCGGTCCTTTTGCTTTGGGCTAATACTCTCTCCCTCTTTGGCATTAATCGCCAAAAATGGAAACTTTGTGAGCCCTCTTTACTTTCTCTCCCATTGGTACAAGTAAATATGAGTGGAAGATTATACCAATTTGAAGAGTGATGCGGAGTGACGGCGAAGGGTAAATGATACCGATAGAGTGGAAGCCTTGTCTTCGCCGAAGACTCCATTTCCCTTTCAATCTACGACTTAGTATAGAAATACACTTGAAAAATACATTAGTCGTAGTCATGAAAGAGATATGATCAAAGGTATATAAAATAAGCTATGTGTGCAATATTTCAATCAAAATTCCGAGAATCAAGAATGTTTAGATCATTCCTAAGTTTGGTAAAAGTTTTCTCATCTAATGGTTTGGTTAAGATATCGGCTAATTGTTCTTTGGTGCTAACATAAGCAATCTCGATATCCCCCTTTGCTGGTGATCCCTCAAAAAGTGATACCGAATGTCTATGTGCTTAGTGCGGCTATGTTCAACGGGATTATCCGCCATGCGGATTGCACTCTCATTGTCACATAGGAGAGGGACTTTGCTCAATTTGTAGCCATAGTCCCTGAGGGTTTGCCTCATCCAAAGTAATTGCGCACAACAATGGCCTGCAACAATGTACTCAGCTTCGACGGTAGAAAGAGCTAATGAGTTTTGTTTCTTCGAAGCCCAAGATACCAGGGATCTTCCCAGAAACTGACAAGTCCCTGATGTGCTCTTCCTATCAATTTTACACCCTGCCCAATCAGCATCTGAATATCCTATTAAATCAAAAGTGGATCCCTTGGGGTACCAAAGTTCAAACTTATGAGTATAAACTAAATATCTCATGATTCTTTTCACGACCCTAAGGTGAACTTCCTTAGGATCTGCTTGGAACCTTGCACACATGCATACAGAAAGCATAATATCCAGTCGAGATGCACATAAATAGAGTAAAGATCCTATCATCGACCGATATACCTTTTGATCTATGGACTGACCTCCCGTGTCGAGGTCAAGATGCCCATTAGTTCTCATGGGTGTCTTGATGGGCTTGGCATCCTTCATTCTAAACTTGTTGAGTATGTCTTGAATATACTTTGTTTGGCTGATGAAGGTGCCCTCTTGGAGTTGCTTGACTTGAAATCCTAGGAAATACTTTAACTCCCCCACCATAGACATCTCGAATTTTTGAATCATGATCCTACTAAACTCTTCACATGTAGATTTGTTAGTCGACCCAAATATGATATCATCAACATAAATTTGGCATACAAACAAACCTTTTGCAATGGTTTTAGTTAAGAGTGTAGGATCGACTTTTCCGACTTTGAAGCCATTAGTGATAAGGAAATCTCTTAGGCATTCATACCATGCTCTTGGGGCTTGCTTGAGCCCATAAAGCACCTTTGAGATTTTATAAACATGGTTAGGGTACTCACTAACTTCAAAGCCGGGAGGTTGCTCAACATAGACCTCTTCCTTGATTGGTCCATTGAGGAAGGCACTTTTCACGTCCATTTGGTAAAGCTTAAAGCCATGGTAAGTAGCATAGGCAAGTAATATGCGAATTGACTCAAGCCTAGCTACGGGTGCATACGTTTCACCAAAGTCCAAACCTTTGACTTGTGAATATCCCTTGGCCACAAGTCGGGCTTTGTTCCTTGTTACCACACCATGCTCATCTTGCTTGTTGTGGAATACCCACTTGGTTCCTACAACATTTTGGTTAGGACGTGGAACTAAATGCCATACCTCATTCCTTGTGAAGTTGTTGAGCTCCTCTTGCATTGCCCGCACCCAATCCGAGTCTCTTAGCTCATCCTCCATCCTGTATGGCTCAATAGAGGACACAGAAGAGTAATGTTCACAAAAATGAGTGACTCGAGATCGAGTGGTTACCCCCTTATGAATGTCACTGAGAATTGAGTTCACGGGGTGATCTCTTTGAATCGCTTGGTGGACTCTTGGGTGTGGCGGTCTTTGACCCTGAATCTCCTGCTCATCTTCCTTGTCTTTATCATTGTCATCTCCCCCTTGATCATTGTCCTCCTCTTGAGGTGGCTCATCCTCTTGATCTTCATTTTCATCATCTTGAGCCTGATCCTCATCTTGAGTTGGTGGAGATGCTTGATTGGAAGGTGATGGTTGATCTTGTGCTTGAGTGGACTCTTCGGATTCCTTAGGACACACATCCCCAATGGACATGTTCCTTAGTGCGACGCATGGAGCCTCTTCATCATCTAATTCATCAAGATCAACTTGCTCCACTTGGGAGCCATTAGTCTCATCAAACACAATGTCACAAGAAACCTCAACTATTCCAGTGGATTTGTTGAAGATTCTATATGCCCTTGTGTTTGAGTCATATCCTAGTAAAAAGCCTTCTACAGCCTTAGGAGCAAATTTGGATTTTCTACCTCTTTTAACAAGAATAAAGCATTTGCTACCAAAGACTCTAAAATATGAAACATTGGGCTTTTTACCGGTGAGGAGTTCATAAGATGTCTTCTTGAGGATTCGGTGAAGGTAGAGCCGGTTGATGGAGTAGCAGGCGGTGTTAATCACCTCAGCCCAAAATCGGTCCTGAGTCTTGTACTCATCAAGCATGGTCCTTGCCATGTCTAGTAGAGTTCTATTCTTCCTCTCTACTACACCATTTTGTTGAGGTGCGTAGGGAGAAGAGAACTCATGCTTGATTCCGTCATCCTCAAGAAAGCCTTCGATTTGTGAGTTCTTGAACTCCGTCCCGTTGTCGCTTCTTATCTTCTTAATTCTCAATCCAAACTCATTTTGAGCCCGTCTCAAGAATCCCTTTAAAGTCACTTGGGTTTGTGATTTTTCCTGCAAAAAGAATACCCAAGTGAAGCAAGAATAATCATCCACAATTACAAGATAATACTTACTCCCGTCGATGCTTATGTAAGCGATTAGGCCGAATAAATCCATGTGGAGTAGCTCAAACGGCCTGTCGGTCGTCATGATGTTCTTGTGTGGATGATGAGCACCAACTTGCTTTCCTGCTTGACATGCGCTACAGACCCTATCTTTCTCAAAATGAACATTGGTTAGTCCCAAAATGTGCTCTCCCTTTAGAAGCTTGTAAAGATTCTTCATCCCAACATGGGCTAGTCGGCGATGCCAGAGCCAACCCATATTAGTCTTAGATATTAAGCAAGTATCGAGTTTAGCTCTATTAAAATCAACTAAGTATAGCTGACCCTCTAATACTCCCTTAAATGCTACTGAATCATCACTTCTTCTAAAGAAAGTAACACCTATATCCGTAAAAAGACAGTTGTAACCCATTTTGCATAATTGAGAAACTAAAAGCAAGTTATAATCTAAAGAATCTACAAGAAAAACATTGGAAATGGAATGGTCAGGTGATATAGCAATTTTACCAAGTCCTTTGACCAAACCTTGATTTATGTCCCCGAATGTGATAGTTCTTTGGGGATCTTCATTTTTCTCGTAGGAGGAGAACATCCTTTTCTCCCCTATCATGTGGTTTGTGCATCCGTTATCTATTATCCAACTTGAGCCCCCAGATGCATAAACCTGCAAAACAATTTAGGCCTTGTTCTTAGGTACCCAAAGGGTCTTGGGTCCTTTCACATTAGAAACAAGCACCTTGGGTACCCAAACACAAGTCTTGGAGCCCTTGTGTTTGCCCCCAACATATTTGACAACTATTTTGTCTGATTTGTTATTAAGCACATAAGAAGCATCAAATGTCTTAAATGAAATGTTAGGCTCATTTGATGCAGTAGGAGTTTTCTTTTTAGGCATTTTAACATGTGTAGAATGCCTAGAGCTAGATGCCTCATTCTTATACATAAATGCATGGTAAGAAACAGAATGAGACTTCTTAGCATGAATTCTCCTAATTTTGTGTTCGGGATAATTAGAATGATATAAAATATATCCCTCATTATCCTGAACCATGGGAGCCTTGCCCTTAACAAAATTAGACAATCTTTTAGGGGCATTAAGTTTGACACTGCTTCCCTGTTGGAAACCAATGCCATCCTTGATGCCAGGGCGTCTCCCATTATAGAGAATGCTTCTAGCAAATTTAATTTTTTCATTTTCAATTTCATGCTCATTGATTTTAGCAGTTAATTGAGCTATATGATCATTTTGTTGTTTAATTAAAGCAAGGTGATCATGAATAGCATCAACTTTAACATCTCTACATCTAGTACAAATGGAAACATGTTCAACAGTAGATGTAGAGGGTTTGCAAGCATTTAATTCATCTATCTTAGCATGTAATATTGCATTTTCATCTCTAAGATAGGAAATAGAATCATTGCAAACATTTAAATCTTTACCCTTGGAAATTAAACTAGCATTTTCAGTTCTAAGGCCAGAAATTGATTCATTCAATTTTTCAATCTTAGAAATTAAACTAGCCTTTTCATTTCTAAGATTGGCAATTGAATCACTACAAACATTTAATTTCTAAACCTTAGCATTTAAACTAGCATTCTCAGTTCTAAGGTCCTTAGTCAAGTTTTCATTTTTCTCTACTTCCTGAGCATAAGCATTTTTCACTTTAACATGCTTTTTATTTTCCTTAATAAGGAATTCCTCTTGGCTGTCCAAGAGTTCATCCTTCTCATGAATAGCACCTATCAATTCATTTAATTTTTCCTTTTGTTGCATGTTAAGGTTCGCAAAAAGTGTAAGCAAATCATCTTCATCATCACTAGAACTACCCTCATCACTAGATGTAGTATACTTGGGGGCGGTTCTAGTTTGTACCTTCTTCTTTTTGCCGTCCTTTGCCATAAAGCATTTGTGGCCGACATTGGGTAAGAGGAGACCCTTGTTGACGGCGATGTTGGTGGCATCCTCGTCGGAGGAGTCGGTGGAGCTCTCATCGGAGTCCCATTCCCAACACACGTGGGCATCGCCGCCCTTTTTCTTGTAGTACTTCTTCTTCTCCTTCCTCTTTCCCTTCTTGTCGTCGCCCCTGTCACTATCACTTGACATAGGACATTTAGCTATAAAGTGACCGGGCTTACCACACTTGTAGCACACCCTCTTGGAGCGGGGTTTCTAATCTTTCCCCCTCCTTTGCTTGAGGATTTGGCGGAAGCTCTTGATGATGAGCGCCATTTCCTCGTTGTCGAGCCTGGAGGCGTCGATGGGGAGCCTACTTGATGTAGACTCTTCTTTCTTCTCCTCCGTCGCTTTGAATACGACTGGTTGCACCTCGGGTGTGGAGGTGCCGCTTTGCTCCAAGTTGACGATTTGTTTGGAGCCTTTGATCATCAATTCAAAGCTCACAAACTTTCCTATAACCTCCTCGGGAGACATTAGCTTATATCTAGGATGACCACATATTAATTGAACTTGCGTAGGATTGCAAAAACGAGTGATCTTAGAATAACCTTGAGCATTTCATGGTCATCCCATTTGGTGCTCCCGAGGTTAGGTGATGCCTCATTTTATCACTCCACATACAATAGTCCTCACTACAAAAAAAAGGTGGTTTGCCTAATGGGACGAAAATTAAAGGAGCGCACTTTGAAATACGGGGATAGCGAAGTGGCATCTTACTATACTTCTTGCGCTCATGGCGCTTAGAAGTGACGGACGCCGCGTCGGAGCCGGAGGTGTAGGGCGACGAAGAGTCGGTCTCGTAGTAGACCACTTTCTTCATCATTTTCTTCTTGTCGCCACTCCGATGTGACTTGACGCGGGGAGGTGATTCCTCCCTTCCTTTGGCGCCAGACTCTCTCGATGGAGCCTTCCCGTGGCTTGTGGCCTTCTCGCCGGTTTCCATCTCCCTCTTGGTAGATCCTCCCGACATCACTTCGAGTGGTTAGACTCTAAATGAAGTACCGGGCTCCGATACCAATTGAAAGTCGCCCAGAGGGGGGGGGGTGGATAGGCGGAAGCTGAAAATTATAACTTTAAACACACACTACAAGCCGGGCTTAGCGTTAGAGTGAATATTAAGTCCGAGAGAGAGGGGGAAAACAAATCAACCAAGAAATAATGCAGATGAACACGATGATTTGTTTTACCGAGGTTCGGTTCTAAAGAACCTAGTTCCCGTTGAGGTGGTCACAAAGATCGGGTCTCTTTCAACCCTTTCCCTCTCTCAAATGGCCACCTAGATCGAGTGAGGCTTCTTCCTTAATCTCACGGGTCACTTAGACCCCACAAGGATCACCACACAATTGGTGTCTCTTGCCTCGCTTACAAAGCACTTGAGAGTAAGAAGTGATAAAGAAAAGAAAGCCAAGCCAAGCAAACAAGAGCAACAAAGAAACACAAATGATCCTTTCACAAGTTCTAATGCGCTAGAGTTGAATCGAGAACTTTGAGTAGATCGATCACTTGAATTGTGTCTTTGGAGTGGAGTCTATTGCTCTTGTATTGAATGCAATGTGTTGAATGCTTGAATGGTTGGAGTGGAGGTGGTTGGGGGTATTTATAGCCCTCAACCACTAAAACAATCGTTGGGGTGGCTGCTATCGATGGGTGCACCGGACACTGTCTGGTGTGCCAGCCACGTCACCCAACCGTTAGGGTTCGGGCACAGACGACCGTTGGAGCTTTGTCTTCTAGTGGCACCGGACAGTCCGGTGTCGCACCGGACATGCACTGTTCACTGTCCGTTGCGCCTCTGGCGGTTGCTCTGACTCCTGCGCGCACTGTCCACACACTGTAGCGTTTGTAGGTGTCCATTGCAGTCGACCATTGCGCTGGTAGCCGTTGCTCCGCTGGTGCACTGGACAGTCCGGTGAATTATAGCGGAGCGACGCCTGAGAAACCCGAAGGTGAAGAGTTCGGAGTTGTACGGTCCTGGTGCACCGGACACTGTCCGATGCGCCAGACCAGGGCACCCTTCGGTTCCTTTGCTCCTTTGCTTTTGAACCCTAACTTTGATCTTGTGTTGAACCTTTATGCACCTGTAGATTATATAATCTAGAGCAAACTAGTTAGTCCAATATTTGTGTTGGGCATTCAACCACCAAAATTATTTATAGGAAAAGGCTAAACCCTATTTCCCTTTCAGATGGCAACATGGAGGACTTTGAGGAGTTCCAGGACTACGACGAGTTCTAGTTTTTCTTAGTAGCAAACCCCCAGTTAGCTGCCTGTGTAGGCCTTATCTACTATGTTACGTATTTCCGCACTTTGATGATATTAATGATTATGGCTATGTATTAGACTCTGTGGATGTCTTGGACATCTTATTGTAATAAAGTACATTTTCGCTATTTACTTTGAGCATTGTGTGATGATGTCCAATTATGTAATCGTTGTGTATGTGAGTTTCTGATCCTGTCACGTACATGGTTTGCATTCGGTTTGCTTTGCAAAACCGGGTGTGACATAAGTGGTATCAGAACCTTGTTGACTGTAGGACCGCTAACCTAGACTAGAATGGTCGCCCTAAGGACTATATACCCGTACTCTTACCTTGATCTTTAGTATCACTTCAAAAGTTGGTCATCTTGACCAATTCTATGTTATTACTCATCTTACAAAAAAATTTCTCACTTTTCTTTCTAGTTACTTTCTGGTCTTATTGTTCTACTCTCACTCTTGTGCTTACGATGTCTTTGTAGATGGCCCGTCTTAAATGCACTGCATGTAAGTCAGTGATCCCCTTTTTGCCTTCTTGCCTGGTGGAGCACCCTCTGCGTCACACGGTGCCGGGTCAATATAGCCACTTGGAGAGACTGCATAGTCGCCTGCACGAGGAGCAGAAGCGCCGACGCCAGGAGCAGGAGCAGGAGTAGCAGGACTCTTCCCCCTCGTCTCAATGGGAGGTGGAGTCTAGGAGGCAGCCTTCCCCTACACCACCATAGGGCATCCTGACTGCTGGAGGAGACCCTGACGGAGACGACGACGACGGTGGCAATTCAAGCCACGACACGGAGCTCTTAGAGGAACAGGAGCCTGAGGGATGGATCGCTAGACCAATCACTCGCGACGCCGCTCGCGGGTGTCACTTCCACGACGTTCTCGACACCTTGCTACATCGGGCCTTCGACCGACACACTTGGTCTATCGAGTACCGTTGGGTAGTCTACCAGCATCGTCGCGGGTTATACCCGGACCAGTGGGAGGCTACTTGTTTGGTGCGTCGTCTGGATAATGATCTCTAGGGTGCAGAGGCCTTCTCAGAGCACTATTCTAACACTGAGAGGGATACTGACGAGGCAGCCATGCAAGATGCAGCACGACGTGCACTTTTGCAGTATTGCTCGTTCTTCAGCGGGGTAGCCAATGGCCTTGACCTGAACTACTACCCTCGCCGTTCGACTGGCAGTGCTGGAGGTGTGATTGTCTCGCCTATTGGTGAGGGCAATCCCAGGCTGAACAACATGGTCAACCTGGCCACCATGCTCAACATCGAGCTAGACCACGCCCTTGACGAGTTAGGCAAGGTTCGGGCGGAGGTTGAGGAATTGCGTGCTGAGTGCGCAACACACCACTATTTGGATGGTGGTTCTCCCGCCCCTGTTAGGATTCAACACCTTTACCGTTCATCGCCCTGTGGTCGCTTCGAGTATGGTACCCCTGGCTGCAGGACCCAGATAGATTTGGATCCATAGATCGACAGAGTCAGAGTCTGTAATAATGCTAATTCAGTATCTTAGTCTCGGTCAGTCTTAGTTAGAGTTAGTTTACTTACCATATGTTGGAATGCTTGTCATGATGAACATGTAATGAAGTTGGATCTTTGTAATGATTGTCATCAAGGTGTGGACATCCCCTGCAACTTGGTCTAGTTATTCATAAAGTCAGTTATCTAGTTGGGCAACCTATCTATTTCCACTTTCCTCTTTATCTGAGAAGCTGTGTTGGGGGTCAGTGAAGTTGATCAATTGTCCAGTGCTATGAAGATTTTCCATACATCTTTCTTATGCTGAAAGACTGCAGAGTCAGATCTGATTTATGTGTGCTTTCTATAGATGTCTGAGAACAGGCGTCGAGGTGCAAGGCGTGCTCATCCAGAATAACAGACACCCCAGGAAGATGTAGCTCAGTAGCAGTTGCCACCGCCACCCCGATGACCATTGAGCAGATGTTCTTGATGCAAACCCAAGCAGTCCAAGCAATTGGTCAGACCTTAGCAGCGATGCAGCAGGTGCAGCAGCAACCACCCCACCTCAACCTCAGGTGCAAGTCCAGATGCCATAGGTGCCCAGAGACAAGCAAGCAAAATTCATGAGGGACCATCCCCCTGTCTTTTCCCATTTTGCTGATCCCATGGACGCCGAAGATTTGCTGCGTACCGTGGAACATGAGTTGCACACTGCTCAGTGCAACGATCGTGAGAAGGTGTTGTATGGTCCCCGACAGCTAAGGGGAGCAGCACAGTCTTGGTGGGAGTCTTACCTCGCCACCCATGCTGACCCTGAAGCCATCACTTGGGAGGAATTTAGGGACAACTTCCGTCGCTACCATGTGCCCGAGGGACTGATGATAGTAAGGAAGGAGGAGTTTCTCGCCTTGAAGCAAGGTCCCCTATCTGTTAGTGAGTATAGGGACAAGTTTCTGCAGCTGTCACGTTATGCCTCGGAAGATGTCAATACGGATGCCAAGAGGCAGTATTGTTTCCTGATAGGATTGGTTGATCGCCTCCACTACCAGCTGATGAACCACACTTTCCCTACCTTCCAACATTTGATCGACAGAGCAATCATGACTGAAAGGAAGCATCGGGAGATGGAGGACAGGAAACGCAAGATTGGTAGATCTCAGGTCGGGAGTAGCAGTCGTCCCCGCTACTCAGGAAACCCACCTCAGCAATTCAAGCAAGGTCACTAGCACCAGCATCAGCGTCAGAACCAATAGCAGCAGTACCAGAGGCAGTTTCCTCAGCAGCAGCAACAATAGTACCGTCAAAACAACCAGCAGGGAGGAAATCAATATCAGTGTCGGAACAACGAGGCACCTCGCCTTTCTGCTCCAGCAACCAACCAGAACAACCAAGCAGCTCCAGCGCAAGGATGAGGTTGTGCATGTTTGCACTGTGGGGAACAAGGCCATTGCCCAAAGAAAGCAGCTCAGCAGCAGCCAGCTCCCAATGCCCCAATCAAACAGAATGCATTGCAACATAGAGGCAACAACCGTGGGCAGCCTCGTGTCCAGTACAGAAAGTTGAACCACCTGGAAGCCGACACAGTCCAGGAGACCCCAGGAGTGGCACTAGGTACGTTCTTAGTTGAGTACCATTCTACAAATGTGTTATTTGATACTGGAGCAACACATTCTTTTGTGACTGCATCATGGGTAGAATCACACATTATACCAGTAGCACCCATGTATCCACCTATGAGGGTTAGTTCAATTGGTGGGAGAACCCAAACAGATAGATTTTGCCCTGGTGCAAGAGTTCAAATAAGGGGGATAGAGTTCCCCGCTGATCTAATAGTTATGGGTAACCAGGATGCGACTATAGATGTCATCCTAGGGATGAATTGGCTAACCAAGTATCAAGCCAGTCTTAGCTATGACAAGAGAACGATGAAGTTAGTGTCCTTATCATGAGAAGAAGTGTTAGTGGAGTTGTTCTTGTCTGGATCAAGGAAAGGAAGCTGTCACTGTAACACCCACTTTGTAAATTGCTAGAAATAATACCAATGGAGAAACATTTTCTCTTTATGTGGGTTTGATCTGTGTGCATCATCATATGTGAACATCATGTCCAAGAACAATTAATAAAAAGATATGCTACTAAATCCATGCATCATGCTGAATATTCCATTTTTGTGTGCATTTTGTAACAAGAAAATAATAAAGACCAAAAAGGTAAAACTAAAACCTAAAAGAAATCCCTGAAAATAGAGAAGAGAAAGGAATATTATTCAATACAAATAAAATTAGCATTTAAATTACTTCATCACAGTTGATAGGATTGACCAGTATATAAAGTGCCACAAAGTTTGAATTTGGTTTGAAGTTTGGATTTGAAAAAGAAAAGAAAGCAAGAAAATAGTAAAAACAAAAGAAAAAGAGAAGAACACCGAATTGGGCCCCAAACCACCTATTCGGCCCATGTGGCCAATCACACCCGCGCAGCCCAATAACTTTCCCCCCCCCTCACGCTCGCGCACGCTGACCTGCGGGTCCCGCGTGCAGCTTCTCTAACCCGCGCGCTCTCTGGAACTCGGGCCCGGTTGTCAGCTCTTCCCCTCCTACCGATACGCCGACTAGTGGGACCGTTTTACCAGTCACAGCGTCGCTGCCAGCTTCTTCCCCGCGAAAGTCGCGCGGCGCGAACAAACCTGGCCGCCGCGATCGGCGCAGGGCCCGCTCGGACCGTTGGGGGTGTTGACCATATAGCTGCGCGCGGTGCCGTGACCACTCATCACCCCACCTAGCCGCATTTGCACCGCCGTTAGGTTCTTATTGCGCATCCGCACGGTGACAGTCCACCGCCGCTGCTGACTCGTTCCTTCGCCGTCGTTCCCGCGTCGAACGGTCGCCGGGGTGATCCGCCTGGACGCGTGGAACATGTTACTGGTGGATCGGCGCAGGGACTGCCTCGGACGTCGACTGAATTCCTCGCCGTGAGCTTTCACCGCTGTACTACCGTTCTTCCGTGGTCGGGCATCACCTCACCTCGGCTGGTCACAAGTGAGTTTCCATCGTGTTTGTCTTCCTCTCCCCCACATTATGCCCTAGCGAATTGGAGTATGGCATAGCCGAATTCCGGGGAGCACTGGCCGACCATGGCGTCGCCGCGGTACACCGTGTACCGGGTCCTACGCTCGAGGACAACCGAAATTTGGGTGGGAATTGTGTTCAGGGAGTCGTCAATCTCGTGGGGGTCGAACGAATTTGGGTCTGGCGCTCGGGTTGGCCGGAATCGTGGGCTCCGGTGACCCCGCCGCCGTGCGCGGTGGTTAGTTGGGTGGCTCGGGCAGGGTCGAAGACGAGGCTTCCGCGGCCGTCGGATCAAGATCTGGCGGTCACGAGCTCATACCGGTTCAACGTGTTGATCCAACCATTGATCTCAATCGGACGGATCGGGGGTCGTCGTGTCCCTTTAAAATCTCTACCGTTAGATCTTAATCCGTAGGTCCACGTTGCGTACCGGTTCGTGGTATGAGTGGGTAGATCTGGGCCGTAGATCCTCAATCCGAGGGCGGTCATCGTGTACTGATTGTTTTAAACTAGATCTAATCTGGCGCATCCATCGCTGATCGGACGGCCAGATTCTCGCGATACCGCTTCGGCCGCGCATCTTACAAAAGAGCCCCTCTCGAATTAGAGATTTGAACCCGACGTCCAGGGGCCCTGTTCCCTGTGTCTGCGGATTCTTACCCCGAGCCCCCTGTACTTTCCGGTAAATGAGGCCTAGTCCAGAGCATAATAAAACCAGAGAAAATGGTTATTAAATAGTTTTTTAATAGAAAAATAATTGCTAGGACTTTATAAATTCATAGAAAATTCATACTAACTCCAAATTGAGCCATTCCACTTCCTAAAATTTTGTATTTTTATTCTCTATCACCTAGAGCCTCTGTTATGTCATGAAAACAGTAAGGAAATTTATTTCACATTTAATCCTACTTTAAACACATAAAACCTTTGAAAATTCATAACTTGAATTCTATAACTCCAAATTTAGTGATTCCAGTTCCTAGGATTTCATTTTAATGTGTATATTTTTACTGTATATTTTATTCATCTGTTTGGTGTGATGTTGATTTTGGCTATACTATGTATGTATTGTGTTGATGCGAGTAGACGAACAAGCCACTGTGGATTCTGAGGTTCAACAAGTAGAGATAGCTGAGCAGGAGCTCGTTGAAGGCAAGTTGTGCCCTTGATCACTTACTTTCCCAGCCATGTTCTTATTAATTTTAATGATCTGCATAGGTTAATTTTGATGGGAGCCTTTATGTTACCCCAGTTTTGATTACCTCTATACCTTGTTCACCCCTGAAAATATTTTTGGGTAGTACTTGCTATTGCTTTATGTGGATTGGGTATGGAGATACACTATTCATGATTATTCTGTTATTAACTTGTTATTATTATTGTTCATGTTAAGATCATTAAATTAATGGGAACATGGAGAACCACCCGGGAAAACAGTGCTACCACAAGGGTTTAATGGGACGCCCTTGGCTGACTAACTAGGAAAGCTAGTGGAAGACTACCTTACCCGAAAGGGGCAAGGGCAGTAGGGGAGAGGTCAGTGCGGGGAGGTCCCTGGTTGATTTTGCTGCGATGGCTGTCAGCCAGGAACCCTGTACTGGATCTTCCTATAAACTGTAGCGGGTTTTCGGAAGCTAGTGGAACTTTGTAAAGGCCTCGTAGTGGATCCCTAGCCATTCACCTCGGTAGTGTCTAAGGGCCTTGCAAACCCAGGCGACATGGGATACACGACTTGTGGGTAAAGATGCGCAACCTCTGCAGAGTGTAAAACTAGTATACTAGCCGTGCTCACGGTCAAGAGCGGCTCGGACCCTCACATGATTAATTATGGAACTTAAATTCAATTTGACATTTGCATCGCATTTGGGGATTATTTTACTATTACTGTTCTTTATTATTATTAAGGTTTGGTATTTACTTAAACTTAGTAATTGCTAATAAAATTTTGACCAACTTATAAAAGCAATGCTCAGCCTCAGCCTCTATTTTGTTGATCAGCCTTACACTTCATGAACTCCCACCTTTGGTGAGCTCATGCCACATTATTCCCCACAACTTGTTGAGCGATGAACGTATGTGAGCTCACTCTTGCTGTCTCACACCCCCCACAGGAGAAGAACAGGTGGTTCAGGAGGAGCCACAAGGCGAGGAGTATGATCTGATCTAGGTGGCGTTTCTCAGTCGACATTGGCGCCGACGATCCTTAGTTCGTTTTATATTTATCTTTATTTTGTAATAAGACTTCCGCTATGTAATAAGTACTCTGATTATTGTGACATTTATCTCTATACACTCTGTTATTATATATGTTGTCTTCTTGGCGCATGTATGAGATGCACCCGGCTTTGTCCTTTAAAACCGGGTGTTACAGAAGTGGTATCAGAGGCGACCCTCGCGGTTTCACGGGCGTGTGTGGGCTAGGGGGTTCGGGTATATGGCGCATGGCGCATGTGGGCCTGGAGTGGTCACATGGCATGGCATATGACGGCACTAGACATACAGACGTGGCCAAGAGGGGAGGTTCCTGGATTGGGGTTGACCGACGAGGACGTCGGTCTTCTAAGGGGGGTGGATTGTGATATCCTGGCCCCTGGGATGGGATGTCCTGGCCCAAGGCTTAATAGAATTAATAGTGTAATCATATCAACAAGGTGCATCTTCTTTTTCGGAAGCCTATCTCGAAAGAACCTCCAAGTTAAGTGTGCTTGGCTTGGAGCAATCTGGGATGGGTGACCGACCGGGAAGTTTTCTCGGGTGCGCATGAGTGAGGACAAAGTGCGTACAAAAGACTCGTGTTGGTCTGTGGGGACAATATATGATCCTAGACAGCTGCCAGGAGTAAGTACCGCCGGTCCAGGGATTGGACGGGGTGTTACAGTCACCAAGTCACCACCCATATTGAGGAGATTGAACCATCAGAAGCTATCAATGTAGTATCAGACTTACCAGATGTGTTTCCCGAGGAGTTACCAGGTATGCCACCTGAAAGGAAAGTTGAATTTTCCATAGAGCTTATACTAGGTACCACCCCTATTTCCAAGAGAGCCTATCGAGTGTCTAGACCAGAATTGGTGGAACTCAAGAAGCATATTGATGAGTTGTGAGAGAAAGGCTACATCAGACCAAGTACCTCGCCTTGGGTAGCCCAGTGCTATTTGTGGAGAAGAAGGATGGAACAAAGAGGATGTGCATTGACTACAGATCCTTGAATGAAGTTACTATCAAGAATAAGTACCCCATGCCTAGAATTGAAGACTTATTCGATCAGTTGAGAGGAGCCGGGGTGTTCTTGAAGATAGATACGAGGTCAGGTTACCATCAGCTCAGAATCCGGCCTTCGGACATACTGAAGACAACCTTTATCACCAAGTATGGGTTATAAGAGTTCACGGTCATGTCATTCGATTTGACGAATGCGCCAGCTTATTTCATGTACTTGATGAACAATGTGTTCATGGACTACCTCAACAAGTTCGTAGTGGTGTTCATTGATGATATCCTTGTATATTCCCAGAATGAGCAAGAGCATGAAGAGCACTTGAGAAAAGTACTGCAGAGGTTACGAGATTGCCAGTTATATGCCAAGCTTAGCAAGTGTGAGTTCTAGATCAGTGAAGTCATGTTCTTGGGTCACATCATAAACCAAGAGGGATTGGCTGTGGATTCGAAGAAGGTAGCAACTATTTTGGATTGGAAAGCACCGAAAGACGCCCGAGGAATCAAGAGTTTCATTGGAATGGCCGGTTATTATCGGCATTTCATTGAAGGTTTCTCCAAGATTGCCAGGCCAATGACAGCCTTGTTGGCAAAGAAGGTTGAGTTCAAGTGGACCCCAGCATGCCAAAAGTCCTTTGAGACATTGAAGGAGAAATTGACAACAACACCAGTATTGATTCTACCAGATGTCCACAAGTCATTCTCAGTATATTGTGATGCTTCGTACACCGGACTGGGATGTGTGTTAATGTAGGAAGGGAGAGTAGTGGCATACTCGTCCCGACAGTTGAAGGTTCATGAAAAGAATTACCCTACTCATGACCTAGAGCTAGCAGCAGTGGTTCATGCACTGAAGACCTGGAGGCACTATTTGTATGGGCAGAAGTGTGATATCTATAGGACCACAAGAGTCTCAAGTATATATTCACTCAGTCAGAGCTAAACATGAGGCAACGAAGATGGCTAGAGTTGATCAAAGATTATGAGCTGGAGATTCATTATCACCCAGGCAGAGCAAATGTGGTTGCAGATGCTCTAAGCAGAAAGAGTCAAGTCAATATGTTGGCCGCTCACCCCATGCCGTATGAGCTAGCAAAGGAATTCGACAGATTGAGTCTTGGATTCCTGAAAACACTCAAGGAGTGACAATTGAGTTGGAACCCACTCTAGAGCAAGACATCAAGAAGGGCCAGAAGGATGATGAGAAGATCAACGAGATCCGACAGCTAATCATAGATGGAAAAGGCAAGGATTTCCATGAAGACACAGAAGGAGTGGTATGGTTTAAGGATAGACTGTGTGTTCCCGACATCAAATCGATCCGGGAACTGATTCTCAAGGAAGCTCATGAGACAGCATATTCTATACATCCTGGTAGCGAGAAGATGTATCAAGACCTGAAGAAAAGGTTCTGGTGGTACGGTATGAAAAGGGAGATAGCAGAGTATGCGGCTGTATGTGACACTTGTCAGAGGACTAAAGCAGAACATCAGAATGGACCGAGAGAATCTGAAGACAGCGCAGTCCAGACAGTGAAGCTATGCTGACACCCGAAGAAGAGAACTGAGTTTTGAGGTAGGAGACTATGTCTAATTAAAGGTGTCCCTGATCAGAGGAATCAAAATATTCGGAGTCAAAGGCAAGCTAGCACCTCGATACATCAGACCGTACCAGATTCAAGCAACGCGCGAAGAAGTGGCATATCAACTCAGCTTACCAGAGAGTCTGTCAGTTGTGCATGACGTGTTCCATGTGTCTTAGTTGAAGAAATGCTTTAGAGTGCCAAAAGAGTAGTTGTCAACAGAGGACCTTGAAGTTCAAGAAGATCTGACATATATTGAGAAGCCAACTCAGATTTTGGAGACAGCAGATCGGGTCACTCGGAGAAACTCCATCAGGATGTGCAAAGTCAAATGGGGCCATCACTCAAAAGAAGAAGCAACCTGGGAAAAAAAGATGATTTGAGAGCCAAGTACCCTAAGCTTTTTTCTAGCCAACCTTGAATCTCGAGGGCGAGATTCTTTTTAAGGGGGATAGGTCTGTAACACCCTGAATTTGAGGGTATAAAATTTCTTTCTAAGTATCTACCAAATTCAGGTGTTACTCTTGTATCTCCCCCTAATTTCCCTCTCTCTTTTTCTTTTTAAGTAGACTTAGCTTAATTAGGGAGGGAATTAATTATTTATTTTTGCCAAAACAATTATGAGTCATGAAATGTTGCATCATGTTGAGCTTAAATATCATTTGAATTGTTGCACATGTTTGAATTAGTTTGAATTTGAAACTTGGTTTGAATTTGAATTGAAAACCCTAGAGAAAATAAAATAGAAAAGAAATTAGAAATTCCAGGAAAATAGAAAATCTCAATTCAGCCCAAACCGGCCTAGTCCAGCCTAGAGGGGCCGCCCGCGGCCGCCTCACAGGTGGGCTCCACCTGTCAGCGGCAGTTTCTCCCCGCGCGTGCCCCCCCTCCTCTCCCTCTGCCCAGTGGAGCCGCTCTGTCAGCGCCAGTCGCCCGCGCGCCCTTTTCCCTCTCTGCCTCACGGGCCCACCTTGTTAACTCGCTGAACCGTTTCGCCGCGCCCCCGCTCTCTCTCGCTGCGCCTTGGGACCGCCCTGTCAGCTTCGCCTTCCCCGCGACCCGCCGTGGACCAGCACGCGCGCACTCACGCACGCTCGCCGGGATCCCCGGCCACGTCGCCCGCCCACACCCCAGCTCCCTTTCGAGCACCACCCGCACTCGCTCCCCCGTCCCATTTCACACAGTCTTGCTCTCTCTCGCGCTCTGCCTTCGCCGCTCGGCCTCGCCGGAGACCCGCGCCCGCCGTGCCGGTCACCCAGCCCGCCAGACACCGCGCCAAGTGACCCTGAGCTTCGCCCCAAGGTGAGACACTCGTTCCCAGGCTTGGATTCCTCAATTATGCCTTGTCGTCGGCCAATTTCGGCTTCATGGAGTTCAGCCGTGGCGGTCCGCCGCGCAAGCGTGGTGACCAGCCGAATTAGTCTTGTCCAGCGTCCCCACATCGGTCCCTGATGTTCCCCCACTCTACTGAAGCAAGTCCAGGCCCTAGCGCGCCTCAGACCCCCTCTCCTCGGCCACGATTCCTCACCTTAGTTGCTCCGACCCGCCCAGAGCCACCAATCCTCCCGGCATTGATCTCCACCGTCCCATTCGGATCGCACGACCCAGATCACAGGATACCGCTTCGCGCACGCGCGCCCTGCGTCTGGACGCACCTTTCGGTCGCCTGTGCACCTGGCACCAGGCCCGACCGGTCAGTCCGCCCCCTGCCTCAGTCGCCGACCGCCCTGGCCCGCTGGTCAGTGCACGCCCGCGCCTGCGCGCTCGCCCGCGGATCTAATCTCGGCCGTTGATTTTAGATCTAACGGTTGAGCGGACCCGATACCCCTTCGCGCGGTAGTTTTATTAAAGAGACCCTCGATTTGATGGGAATCGACCCGCCGTCCCTGGTTTTCGCGCGCAGGCCCCTATAATCTTGCAGATTGAACCCTAGGCTTTTAAATAATTACAGAATTAGACCTATTTTCATATTTTAAACTCCCAAACTTGTTTATTTCATATCTTTTGCATATGAACTTCAAATTTAGTGATTCAAATTCCAAAATGTTCATAGGAATATTCTCTGTTTAAATAAACTAGGTTTATTCACAGTCTGCACACTCTAATTTTTGTGCCTAACTATAGATTAGTATATGTATTAATTTATTCACTTAATAAAATAAATAAAAAGGGAAACCCTAGTGGTAAATAGATGTTTAATATTGGGAAGATAATAACATGTGATGTATGAATTTATCTCTAGTGTAACTTTTATGTCTCATTAAAAGGAATATAATCAGATTATGTAATCATGGACAACACTTAAAGAATAATCAACTACTAAATGAGATTAGGCTACCCTATAATTTAAACTCCCTTTTGAGTTTATACTTTTCTTTTTGAGATGTGTTCCCATGTTTGTACATGATTGATGTGTTGTTTATTTGTCATTTACTAAATGTATTGAATGCATGATCACTTTATTTAGACAACGAGCAGTCCATGGTTCCTGAGTGTGTTGCTGAAGATCTTCCTGAGCAACAAACTGGTTAAGGCAAGTGTCCTCTGACCTATTATGTCCTACTTACTCCATAATTCACTGTCTAGCATTAAAACCTAAGGATTGACTAGTATGTATTTACCTTATCCTTGTTTACCTTTTTGGGTTAATCATGGTTAGCTTATGCTATTGCTTTAACTTAATCAATGAACATGATGTGATTATTTATGATACGATGATGTTATCCTAATGATGATTTTGTGATACTCTAGGGGATTAGGCCATTTTCCTGAGTACCTCTCCATAAGGACCTGTTTGGGGAGTGACCACCCAGGATAATAGTGCAACCATGAGGGTGGAATGGGACACCCTTAGCTGATTAATTAGATGAACCTGGGGGTGTAGTTGGCTTTGCTTGAGGGCCGTTAATGGGGGCCAGGGTGTAGTGCTCGCTCTGCCAGGGGGTGCATAGATTCATTCGATTTGGTTTTGTTAGTCACCCACCTTGGGGAGGTATACTGCGTTTGTACGACTGGCGAAACCTAACGAGCAGCTATGCACCAGGGGAGTCTTTGTAAAGGCTACGTAGTGTATCCCTGGCCATTCACCTCGGTAGTGAAGATCGGGTATGTACAACCAAGGCTGGAAAGGGATCACGACTCGTGGGTAAAGTGTGCAACCTCTGCAGAGTGTTAGAAACTGGTATATCAGCCAAGCTCACGATTAAGAGTGGCCTTGGGATCCTCTTTGATTAGAAGAACTTTGGTTACTTCTATGATGATGGTTACTAATGATGGTTATAATTTTGATCCTTGGTATTTCCTCTTGGAGGAGGTACATTTGGGTAATACTTGGGTTACTACTAAAATTTGGCTCTACTAATAGTAATACATGCTTGACCAACTAAAAGCAACTGCTTAACCTTAACCCCACATACAACTAGTCCACTTTAGCCAAACGGGGCATTTGCTGAGTACGTTGATGTGTACTCACCCTTGTTTTACAAACCACCCCCACCCCAGGTTGTCCCCACTGTATACAGTGCCCAGGAGGAGATGCTGGCAACATGGAGGACTTTAAGGAGTTGCAGGACTACGACGAGTTCTAGTTTTTCTTAGTGGCAAACCCCCAGTCAGCTGCCTATGTAGGCCTTATCTACTACGTTACGTATTTCCGCACTTTAATGATATTAATGATTATGGCTATGTATTAGACTCTGTGGATGTCTTGGACATCTTATTGTAATAAAGTACCTTTCCGCTATTTACTTTGAGCATTGTGTGATGATGTCCAATTATGTAATCGCTGTGTACATGAGTTTATGATCCTAGCACATACATGGTTCGCATTTGGTTTGCCTTCCAATACCGGGTGTTACAAGTCTGTCCGTCCTAACGGCGCAGACCGTCCGCGCATGTGCATAATCAATTAGGGTTCTGGATTTATTACGGGATTAATGGGTCCGAACCTCCACCCTTTATATAGATAAAGGGGTACGGCCGATTGAACCTCCATAATCGATCCAATCTACTATACTTATCATTTTTTATCTTATACATTAGGAGTTGCCCTAGTTAGCCCTAATTTAGTCTTCCTCTACCTCGAATCTTCACCTCTCTTCGGCTCTACATTGACTAGAGGCGTCTTGGGTGGTCTACCAATGCCAAGACACACCCTAGAATCTCTCTTCCCCGACGGGGTCCCTCACGGGAGGTGAGATCTAAGTCTGCTGTGAAGAAGACGACTCTCTACGCCATCGCGGACCGTCCGAGTCCCAGGCGCGGACCGCCCAGACGTATGCAGTGAAGGAGCCGCTCCTACGCCCACGTCGCATATCGTCCGGCCTTGTGCCGCGGACCGTGTGCGCCTCCGCAAAGAGCATCGCCAGGTGGTTCGTTCCAGTGTTTACTTTTTTGTGACTCCATCGGGGACCAGACGTCTAGATATACTAAAAATCAGACCCTCAAATGGCCGGTTTTAAAAATCACATTGATATCTCCCTAGACAATATCCTGAAACCGGGTGTTGAAAGCTTGTCGACCGATGACCAACAACAATACGAAGACTATATGCATCAAGCGAAGGAGGAATTCTTGTCACAATACATGGTGGATCGCCACCAGAAGGTTGTCAAACATGGAGAGACTAATGTCGAATCTCTTCTATCTTCGCTTCAAGCCCCCAACGTAAGCAAACCCGACGATATCCAATCTATTAAACAGTATGTAGATCAGCAACATCAAATGAAACAATAGATTGAAGGGTTAGAAAAATCAATTAGAAAATTAACACGTTCGTTGGAGAAATCTGTTGCTCCTAGTTCTCCATCATTTGAGACTAGTAATAGGATGTCTATATCTAATACATCGGCAACAAATGGGGATTCACAACCCCAGCCATTATATGGTATTCCGATGAACTCATATCCAGGGCAAATACCACCACCGTCGTCCCTGCTTGACATATCGATGCCCCTAGACATGGTCGGACCATCCGAGCGTTTGTCCGGACAGTTTGGCCCTTATGCAGACCATCTGACTTTCCCTACCGGACCGTCTGAGGCTACACTAGAACCATCACGTGGTGCCCCGATAGTAGTGAACACAACTGGATGTCCTAATTTACCATCGGACAGTCCGACATCGTGCCAGACCGTGTGGCCGCCTGGGACGGACGGTCCGGATATGCATACACATAACCTACCATTGCACACTATGCACCAATTTATTACACACCACAGGAGTAGTACGTTCCACCACAAACATATTTAAACCACATCGCACCATATGATCATAGGCCGATCAACATTATCAATCAATCACGGCAAGAAGGTCGGCATAGCAACGCTCGACCGAATGAGCCCCACAGCCTAGGGTTCGATGGTCTGCCACAGAGCGCAATGGAGAAAATTAGGGAAGAGATGGCTAAACTATTTTGAGATAGGCTCGGAGATAGTGTAGCCAAAGTAGGCAGTCATATCAAAAGCCATACGATCACCAGTTCGACACTATCCCATATCCACAAGGGGCAAAGATACCGGAGTTTTCCAAATTTTCTAGTGAAAGTGGTAGAAGCACAAATGAATATGTAGGCCAGTTCCTAGCACACCTAGGTGAATTGGCCGATGGGGAAGTATGCTTCCTCCCTTCTTTGGCGGAAGTCATTATCAGCCCGGATGTACTCATCCATCTTCTGAAGCAGCTTCTCCAGAGTCTGTGGGGGCTTTCTAGCGAAATACTAGGCGGTAGGCCCTAGACGAAGCCCCTTAATCATGGCCTCAATGACAATTTCATTGGAATTGTAGGCGCTTGTGCTCTAAGACGCAAGAACCTTCGGACATATGCCTTGAGGTATTCCTCATGATCTTGCGTACATTGAAACAAGGCTTGAGCTGTGACCGACTTCGTCTGGAAGCATTGGAAACTTGTCACCAGCATATCCTTAAGCTTCTGCCACGAAGTAATGGTCCTTGGCCGAAGAGAAGAATACCATGTTTGGGCCACATTTCGAACTACCATGACGAAGGACTTGGCCATGGCAGCTGCATTGCCTCCATATGAAGATATAGTTGCTTCATAACTCATCAAAAACTGCTTCGGGTCTGAATGCCCATCATACATGGGAAGTTGAGGTGGCTTGTATGATGGGGGCCATGGGATAGCCTGCAGTTCTGCTACCAAGGGAGAAGCATCATCAAAAGTAAAGGTATCATGATTTAAATCATCATACCATCCATCGTCGTTGAACAAGCCTTCTTGATGAAGCTCCCTGTGTTGGGGCCTACGATCTTGTTCGTCTTGAACAAGATGGCGTACTTCTTCAGTGGCTTCGTCGATCTGCCTTTGAAGATCAGCCAATCGGGCCATCTTCTCCTTCTTCCATCGCACTTGCTGATGGATTATCTCCATGTTTCTGATTTCTTGGTCCAACTCCTCCTCCTGGAGTGTTGGACTAGTGGCCTTCCTCTTTTGGCTTCGGGCTTCTCGAAGAGAAAGGGTCTCCTGATTCGGGTCCAGTGGCTGTAGTGCGGCAGCCCCTGGCGCTGGAGCTTTCTTCGGTGGCATGATGAAGGTCAGTGCTTGCCGAAGGTGGTCGAAAAAGGGTTCACTGGAGGTGGGCACTAATGTTGGGGACTTGTTCTCAAATACTATGAATTAAGAACAAGGCAACAGAAGATATTAAATGTTAATGCCCTTTGTCCTTCAAAGCATTATTCCCCTTAGGATATAATGATCTTTAGACGAAGGTCATGAAGGACATACCTTCATTATTGCAGTATATATTAATAAAAGAAGAAGCATATGAAATATAAGAGACAACATAAACAATTATATGCTATTGTTAATTCATTCTTATTGTATTATCATGAAAAGGCAGAAACAATATTGAATTACAAAAGTACCTTCGGCTTGACAGAAGGAAAAAAAGTACAAGCATGACACAAAAGCAAGTACCAGTCCCCCGTGAACAGTATGGGAGTACTTTTCATCTATTTATAGGCACAGGACACAACCTATGAGAAATTACAATTATGCCCTTTACATTTACTATTGACTTATAGAAAAATCTATGAGGACTAAACAACCTTTTCCCTTTTAAGTCGGTTCCCTTTTCTGCGATTTAGCCGAAGCTCCCTTTCGCACAGCTTCGGAGCGACGGCAACCTTCGTCACGATCAAGCTCCTCATCGTGTATGCTTTTAACATGAATCCAAAGATATCTGTCCATAAACCATACTTGGAAGACATTGTTAAATTATGTTTTTGAGGACCTTCGGAGGATGAAAGCCCCCAACAGAAAAACTAGAACTCGTCGTAGTCCTGAAACTCCTCAAAGTCCTCCATGTTGCCAGCATCTCCTCCTGAGCATTAAGTACAGTGGGGACAACATGGGGTGGGGTGGTTTGTAAAGCAAGGGTGAGTACACATCAACGTACTCATCAAATGTCCTATTTGGCTAAAGTGGACTAGCTTATGTGGAGTTAAGGTTAAGCAGTTGCTTTTAGTTGGTCAAGTATTTATTACTATTAGTAGAGCCAAGTTTTAGTAATAAACCCAGTTATTACCCAAATGTACTCCATCCAAGAGGAAATACCAGAGATCATAATTATAACCATCATTATTAATCATCATCATAAAAGTATCCATAGTTCTTCTAATCAAAGAGGATCCCAAGGTCGCTCTTAATCGTGAGCACGGCTGATATACCAGTTGCTAACACTCTGCAGAGGTCGCACACTTTACCCACAAGTCGTGATTCACATTCTGCCCGGAGAGAGCCAATCTCCATTGACCACTACCTAGGTGGCATGGTAGGGTATCACTACGTAGCCTTTACAAAGATTTCCCAGAGGTCATAGCCACCCGTTAGGTTTCTCCAGTTTGATAAACACAATACCTCTCCCCAAAGGAAGGGTGACTAACAAAATTAAATCAAAGAACCTCTGCAACCAGCCTCGACAGAGCAAGTACTATGCCTGACCCCATTGACAGCCGTACGACGAAGCCAACTACACCTCTGGTTCCTCTAATTAATCAGCTAAGGGCGTCCCATTCCACCCTCATGGTTGCACTGCTATCCCGAGTTGTCACTCCCCAAATAGGTACTTACAGAGAGGTACTCAGGAAAAAATGGCCTGAGTCCCCTAAAGTATCACAAGATCATCATTGGGATAACATCATCGTATCATAAATATTCACATCATGTTCATTGATTAAAGTAAAGCAATAGCATAAAGCTAACCATAATAACCCAATGGTAAACAAGGATAAGTAAATACAGACTAGTCAATCCTTATGTTTTCAATAATGTAATGCGGGACAGTGAATTGTAAAGTATGTAGGACATAATGGGTCAAAGGACACTTACCTTCACCAGGTTGTTGCTCAGGGAGATCTTCGGCAACACACTTAGGAACCATGGGCTGCTCGTTGTCTAAATAAGGCAATCATACATTCAAAACATTTAGAAAGATACAAATGAACAGCACACCAAACATTTGCAATCAGGTATACGTTAGTTTGACAAGACATTATAACACAAAAGATAAACCTAAATGCTAGGGATTAGTACACTTGAAGATTAGTGATTTCCTAAACATTATGGATTACATAATTTAGTTCTACTAATTTTAGTGAGACACAAAATTATACCATGGATAACTTCATACATGACATAATATTAATCTCACAAAATTAAACACCTAAGTATCATTAGGGTTTTCCTTTTTATTTATTTTCTTAAATAAATAAATTAACACATAAACTAACCTATAGCTTAAACCTAAAATTAGAGTGCAAAGACTGTGAATGAACATAATTTATTTGAACAGAGAATATTCCTATGAACATTTTGCAATTTGAACCACTAAATTTGGAGTTCATATGAAAAAGATATGAAATAAACAAGTTTTGAAGTTTGAAATACAAAATTAGGTCCAGATCTGTGATTATCTAAAAGGCCAGGGTCTGCTTAAAAGAAGTCAGGGGTCTACGCGCAAAACCCAGGGACGACGGGTTCTATTACCCGAGTGGAGGTTCTTTTTACAAAACTGAAAACTGAAGGGGTATCGGGCCTTTCCAACCGCTAGATCGCAGATGGACAGCCCCTGCCATGTTTTTGGGGCAGTCGGATGCCCCGAAGGAGATAGTGGTGCTCTGCCACCACTGATGTGGAGCTGCTTTCGGGACCCCATGGGGTCGCCGATAGGACCTCGCGACGCAAGGGACTTCACGTTCCTACGGGAGGTGAGCTCCCAGCTTCCACTGTACATCACGTACAGCTTCTTGTGGCGGTCGTCGTCATCACTGGAGTCAAAGTCTCCAGTGATGATGTCCTTAAGGACTTGCTCGGGGGTCTGATACCCGAGGTCCCGTTCTCCCGCGGCTAGATCGCCTTCGTCGACCTTCTCCTTGCCAGGTCGGCGACGAGGCGGCGAGCCATCCTTAGAGGCCTGCTCACGCCGCTCGCTGATGCGCTTCGCGAGCTTCAGGATTTCTCGACACTCCAAGGCGCTATGGCGACTGTTGGGGTGGACAGGGCATGACCCACTGTCACCTCCCTGTTGCCGGGGGCGCTTGCTGCGCTCATCCCGGCCCCCAGTTGCAACTGCAGCGACCAGAGCACTAGACTGCGGCCTATCGTGGCCGCGGTTCTTCTTCTTCTTGCCACCGCCCTGGGTGGTGGCACCTGAGCCACCCGTCCGGGTAACTCCGGTTTGTGGCGCGGAGTTCCATGCACGGCCCTCAGCAGCTCTGGCACACTTGTCGGCCAGGGTGAAGAGCGTGGTGACGGTCTCCACGTCGTGCGTCGCCAGCTTCTCCAACATCTTCTTATCCTGCACCTCCAGTCGGAAAGCAGTGATAATAGAAGCATCGGAGATGCGAGGTATAGTCCCCCGTACCTTGGTGAAACGGGAGATGAAAGCCCGGAGAGTCTCTCCAGGTTCCTGCCTCACTGCATGGAGATAAGCCTCCACGCCATGCTGCTGGTAAGCGCTGGTGAAGTTCGCTGTGAACCGCGCACAGAGCTCTTCCCAGGAGTAGACCGACCCCGGGGTGAGGTTCATGAGCCAGGTCCGGGCCGGCCCGGTCAAGGCTACATGGAAGTAGCTCGCCATCACAGTAGTGTTTCCACCAGCTACCGTAATGGCAGTGACGTAGACCTGTAGGAATTCCGACGGGTTTGATGTCCTATCGTACTTCTCTGGTAGGTGTGGCCGGAACTTGGGTGGCCAATCGCCGCACGGAGATGATCCGCAAGTGCGGCGCAGCCAACGCCGACCAATGGGACGCCCATCTGGATTCAGACATCCCTTGGAGTGTGTGGCGAAACTAGACCGAAGTCCTAGTTGAGGTTGCGACCCTCGAAGTTTTGTCGGCGCTCACGCGCCCTCTCCAGAGAGATTCGAGCATCCTCGCCCGCACGCCGGTGGTTGAGCTCTGCTCGTAGGTCATCATCCCTCTCCAAAGAGATTCGGGCATCCTCGCCCGGACGCATGCGGTTGAGCTCTACCCACAGGTCATTAGTCCGTGCTCCCCTCACTGAGGGTGAGTGCACCGATGCCGACGCCTCATGTTGACGCCGGAATGACCGAGGCCTGGGTCTGGCCTGGCCAGAATGCGCCATTCCAAGGAGACGGTCGACATCGTCATGCCACTACTTCATGGCCCCCGGCGAGGCTGTGGAACTTGGAGGGTGGCGTAACAACTCCCTGGCTGCAGACAACGCTCCAGGAGCAGCCCTTGACGGAGCCTGGGATGTCTGCACAGGCGTGTGCTGCTGCGCAGCGTGCACAGCAGCTGCACCAGGCGCAGGGCGGTTGGAGTCCTATGGCATGGAAGACGCAGCCTCTTCCCCCATCAGGAAATCCTCGGGGGACAAGCCGCGGTGCTCGACGATCTGAACCATCATGCCGAGCAAGGAAACAGGAAAAACCTAAAGCCAAGGCCCCTACCTGGCGCGCCAAATGTCGATGGGAAGAATTCAACCGGCCGGGTGGCGGAATGCACCCGCCCTAATCCTAAGATAAGGAGGGGACTAAGCGGTTTTCCTGTCTGTTAGAAGGTGGAAGAACACACGAGGACACGAGGGTTTAGAGTGGTTCAGGCCACTGGAGCGTAATACCCTACCTCCACTGTGTGTAAGCTGTATTGCGAGTCAATTGAGTCTGTGTGTGTGTGAACTTGTCCTTGTAACGTTGTGTGCCTTCCCTTTTATAGTTTAAGGGAGGCACATACAAGGATGCTGAGCCCCGACATGTGGGCCTAGGAACATAATGGAAAGAATACGTTATGTGAGTAACTAATGCTAGTAACGCCTGAGCAATCACTGGGAGTCTTGATGTTCGCAATCCATACTGCATAGATGGGCAGTTAGCGTACGTGTAATGCGGGAGTAATGGTGAGTACCTATGCGGCCCACGTATCGTGGACTGAGCACGCTGCCTGTCAGTGGAATGGACCGGCGCACGTCTTATCCGTCATGAAGGCGTGCGTAGCCCAGAGGCGTCACGCCGGGTTCCGCCCGTTGGCTTCTATCGCGCGCAGTATGCCACATGGCAGCATCGGGTCTCCGCCTGAGCGGGGAGCAGGAGTGTATGCGGATATGTCCGGAGCGCACCAGAGCAGGTCTGGACACGTGTCAGCTCCGGACCCCTTCCTGGGCCTTAAGTAAGGTCTTGGGACCCCACTGTGGGCGGTCCGGATCCCATCCTAGGGGTCCAGTCCGTACACGTAGGGGTCCTAGACCAACTTGGAGGTCCGGACTGTATGTCGAGGGGTCCGGCACTTTCACAGGGGGGGGGGGTCCGGACTCACTGTTGACGCCCCGGTGTATATCACTTTCTCTGGCCACGTGGCGGCCCCGGATGCTGCCCACGTGGTGGGGTCAGGCGCTGTTGCTGGCCCATAGTAGTCGCCCGAGGCTGGGGCGAGTCATTGTCTGGTCCCACGTACAACTCCTTTACCACGCGACTAATGATAGCCGCATGGGTACTGCGTCTTCATACAGTAGTAAGGGGTACCCTAGTTTCAGGGCATCGACATATCTATTTTGAAATAAAGTTAATGTATGTTATAGTTTATGTTATACTTTGAATTCATTATCCCTTATGTAGTATTGTGTCTTTTTAAGATGTGTTCCAATGTTTGTACATGTTTGGTGTGATCTTCATTTGTACTTTCCAAATGTATTGAATGCATGCTCGCTTTATTTAGACAACGAGCAATCCGAGGTTCCTGAGTGTGTTGTTGTAGACCTCCTTGAGCAGCAACCTGGTGAAGGCAAGTGTCCTCTGACCTATTATGTCCTACATACTTTATGATTCACTGTCCTGCATTACATTACTTAAACCTAAGGTTTGACTAGCTTTCTATTTACTTTATCCTTGTTTAACTTTTGGGGTTATCATGGTTAGCATGTTGCTACTGCCTTAACTTAATCAATGAACATGATGTGAACATTTATGATACGATACTGTTATCCTAATTATGTGGATGATCTTGTGATACCTTAGGGGGCTCAGGCCTTTTTCCTGAGTACCTCTCCGTAAGGACCTGTTCGTGGAGTGACCACCCGAGATAACAGTACAACCATGAGGGTGGAATGGGACGCCCTTAGCTGATTAATTAGATGAACCTAGGGGTGTAGTTGGCTTTGCCGGAGGGCCATCAATGGGGGCCAGGGCGTAGTGCTCGCTCTGCCAAGGTTGGGGTGCAGAGGTTCTTTCGATTTGGTTTTGTTAGTCACCCACCTTGGGGAGGTGTACTGCGTTGTACGACTGGCGAAACCTAACGAGCAGCTATGCACCAGGGGAGTCTTTGTAAAGGCTACGTAGTGTATCCCTAGCCATTCACCTTGGTAGTGAAGATCGGGTCTGTACAACCCAGGCTGGAAAGGGATCACGACTTGTGGCTAAAGTGTACAACCTCTGCAAAGTGTTAAAAACTGGTATATCAGCCGAGCTCACGGTTAAGAGCAGCCTTGGGATCCTCTTTGATTAGAAGAACTTTGGATACTATTATGTTGATGATTAACAATGATGTTATAAAATCTGATCTCTGGTATTTCCTCTTTTGAGGAGGTACTTATGGGTAATAACTGGGTTATTTACTAAAACTTGGCCCTACTAATAATAATAAATACTTGACCAACTAAAAGCAACTGCTTGACCTCAACTCCATATACAACTAGTCCACTTTAGCCAAACGGGACATTTGCTGAGTACGTTGATGTGTACTCACCCTTGCTTTACACACCACCCCCACCCCAGTTTGTCCCTAGTGTACCCAATGCTCAGGAGGTGATGCTGGCAACATGGATGACTTCGAGGAGTTTCAGGAATATGATGAGTTCTAGTTCTTTCTTAGTGGCAAACCCCCAGTCAGCTGCCTGTGTGGGCTTAGCATCTACGTTTCGTATTTCCGCACTTTGATAATTATGTTGAACAATGGTTATGTAATAGACTATGTGGATGTCTTGGACCTCTTGATGTAATTAAGTACCTTTCCGTTATTTAATTTGAGCATTGTGTGATGATGTCCAATTATGTAATCACTGTGTACGTGAGTTTCTGATCCTGTCACGTACATGGTTCGCATTCGGTTTGCCTTCCAAAACCGGATGTGACAGGAGGTCACACCGATGCTAACGCATTTTGCAGAGTGCACGATTTGCATTATCAGACAAAGGCCCAGGGTAGGATAGGCCTCCATAACAACTTTGGATGCTAGAACTTTGTGTATTGTAAGGATACAGCTGGTCCAGTTCTTGCATACCAAAGCAAGTGGCATGGAGACTGGACAAAGGAGGGTTCTATGCCGAAGTCGATTCTAAACAACGTGATGATTTAAAGGGTATGCTGATGAGCCCTTTGAAGGTTAGCTTCGGTCTGAAATGGTCGAAGTGTGAACTGAATGAAGCTACTGATGAGTGCTACAGGGCCTTTAATACAATCATCAAAAGGATTAGATCTCGATATTTAATTCAAGAGGCACTTTCTTACAACATCTACCCAACTCGGACTGGGTGGAAACTCCCGAAACATGTGAAGTAGAAGGATGGACAACTTGTTAGACTGACTTTTGACTTTAACGAGCAATCTTCGTATAAAGCTCCTTCGGTTGAATGGCTTAGATTGATAGTAGAGAAGTGTAATGAGATCTACAAAAATTACCTGACTAGGGAACACGAAGATATGTCATCTATCTTTAGAAGTCAGGGAAGCTTCGACTTAATAGAGTCATGAATCCCATAGGGTTTGAGTACCTTGATTATGAAGATCTCGTAACCAACGCCGAAGCTGGAGAGAAGAGGAAAAGAGCCACAAAGGGTGCTGGCAACGCATAAAAGAAAACTGTGGATGCCAATACGGAGGATGAAGATGAGTCCGACGGTGATGAAGAACCATCTTCAGGCCTAGAGAAGAAGAAGGCCAGAACTTCTACGGAGAAGACTTTCGCTGCGCGAGAGCAGGGGAAAGAGAGAGCCATAACCACTTTATCTATGGGCTATACACAGATTATTGAGGTAATGATACAACCATTATTGTTCTCCACTCTAAGTCCATTGGGACCAATACTTACTTGATTTATGCCAACCATGAAGGGTAGTAACGAAGGTGACCGATCTTCGAAGGGCAAAGAAATTTTACCTAAAGAAGTGGAGATCCCGAGAATTCTGGGTCTTGGAGGTGTTGGCTTCATGGATTCATCATCCTCCGAAGAAGAGGACGACAAGAAGACTACCGAAGGTGGTGGATCCTCGGGGCACGAGAGGGTAGAAGGAGAGCCGAAAGAGACAAATCTTACGCTCGAGACAGATGCAGCTGAGCCTACTCAAACTACTGGTGAAGAAATAGATGAGCTCTATTTCTTTATGAGACATCTTGGTGGGGGTGAGCAGAGTGAGAAGGAAGCTTTGGAACTAGATCAAAAGGGCGAGGCCATGGGGTAAGAACCTAGGGCTACGCTCTTTGGCGCGAGAGATCAAATGCATATGTATATACTAAATCCCGATGAATCAAAAATTGTAAGGAACATTACCCGAAGTTTTGGATTTCCAGAAATTTAAGATCGACTCGGTAAAGTCAAGAAAAGGAAGCTTTCTAAAAGCTTGTGGTGAGGACATCACTGCAATACATACAATGCATGGACCGATAACACGCTCACGTGCACAAAATCTAAATCTCCAGGTTCGTTCTAACCTAGTCAATTGTGTTTTCGTGCTTACACTTGGTCCATGGATGTTTTGTTGATTAGGAACCTTGGGGAGGACCAGCAAGGACTTTGGAAAGACCAAGGTGTCGAGGTGGAGAACTATGGGCGTCCACAATAGGGAGGAGATCAAGTCCGACTGAACTGCAATTCCATCTCGGGCTCCAGTACTAGTCTACACTAAAATGGACGCGTGAGACGCATCTGAACTCTGATTGGGTCGGGCTTGTTATGGTTAGAAAGCTAAGGAGATAATATAACCGAATCAACAGGTCCCAACCTAAAATTTATCTGGAGTCAACAAGAATCGTCGAAACAAGTCAGCGTCCAGATTCTATTTTGGTGCTACGACACTGTCTGTTGAGTTGATGGCCCGTGTATCACATTAGAGCCTGTTAGGGGTGCATAGAAGGGATTTGCACGCCCCTAAACTCTATATTAGCAGTACATGCTGCCACCATTAGGGTTGGGTTTTGCTTAAATCATATCTGTCATTGAATAGTGTCGCCGTTCATCGATTTGTGAGACCCCAAGTCGTTATCAACACAATTTTGGTTGCATTCTTCCTATTCTTGCTTGTGTTCTTGATTGCATTTGCATAGATAAGCCTTCTTGGATAGGTCACTCGTGTGTCACGGGTCACAACCAATGGAGTAGTGGTGTAGTGATTGCGATGATCCATTCGTTCGGAGCCTTGGATCATCAACGTCGAGATCTCCACCCAATTAAGTTATCGTACCTCATGGAAGATTGGGCCTTTCCCTCTATCAAGTGGTATCAAGATTCAGGTTTCCCATGAGGTATAATCTTAACTTTGGATTCATTTTATTTTGTTCCATAGTCTACAAAAAGCCCAAATAAATTACGATCAGTCTACCTTGACCTAAAACCATCGCCTTTGCACAATTTAGTTTTGGCGTCCTCAGTTCTAAGTTTGTGTCCTAGGTTGAGTCAGTTGCTGGTTTAGATTTGTTTTAGGTCAGTTTGGTCATTGCCATCCGCTACCATCCAACAAACTCAATCTCGATGCACCTAGATACTTGTACCTCTTTTTTGTGCCTTGGTCCAACTGTTCTAATATATTTTCTAGACCAACAACTAGGATGAGTACTTGTAACACTTATTCAGCACTGCTATCTGTTACTAATTTTTGTGCCATAGATATATATATAGTGAGCCTTCCTAAAGCTCCACCTTTCTCTCTAGCAGAACAGTTACGCCTTTGCAATCACACTCACACTCTTTGGTTAGTCACACCAGCCACCGTTTTGCACCTATAGTGTTGGTAAGAAACTTGTAAGAGCGGGGTAAGACGCTTTCATAACTTGTGTTCCACCACCACCCCTGAGAGTAGTTGTAGGGTTCACACTGTTTGTTTGTTGCCTTATATCTCTGTTTTGTACTAACAATGAACCAAACAAACAAGGAGAAGGGCCTTAAGCCAAACGATGTGAGTGCATCTCCCAGTTGGAATTGAAAGAGATGACACACGTGATGACAGACACTTTCAATAAGTACCAGGACTATGTGGCTACATCCTATGAGCAGCTTGATCGACGTGTTGCTGAACTTGTTACACGGATGCACATGCTAGAGACTCGTCCCCCACCACAAGCTATGGCCCTAGCTGTTGGTGCGGTAGTGCTCTCTCCTACGGAGGACGACGTCGACAATGACGCCGAAGTTGATGTACCCGAGATGACACCTCAGTCCCTAAGGGTTTGCCTCATCCAAAGTAATTGCGCGCAACAATGGCCTGCGGTAATGTACTCGGCTTCGGCGGTGGAAAGAGCTACTGAGTTTTGTTTCTTTGAAGCCCAAGACACCAGTGATCTCCCTAGAAACTAACAAGTCCCTGATGTGCTCTTCCTATCAATTTTACATCCGACCCAATCGGCATCGGAATACCCAATTAGATCAAAGGTAGATCCCTTAGCGTACCAAAGTCCAAACTTAGGAGTGTAAACTAAATATCTCATGATTCTTTTCACGGCCCTAAGGTGAACTTCCTTAGGATTAGCCTGAAATCTTGCACACATGCATACTGAAAGCATAATATCCGGTCAAGATGCACATAAATAGAGTAAAGATCCTATCATTGACCGATATACCTTTTGATCTACGGATTTACCTCCCGTGTCGAGGTCGAGATGCCCATTAGTTCCCATGGGTGTCTTGATGGGTTTGCCATCCTTCATTTCAAACTTCTTAAGTATGTCTTGAATGTACTATGTTTGGCTCATGAAGGTGCCATCTTGGAGTTGCTTGATTTGAAACCCAAGGAAATACTTCAACTCCCCCATCATAGCCATCTCGAATTTCCGTATCATGATCCTATTAAACTCTTCACAACTTGACTTGTTAGTAGACCCAAATATAATATCATCAACATAAATTTGGCATACAAACAAGTCTTTTGCAACAGTCTTAGTAAAGAGAGTAGGATCGGCTTTTCTGACTTTGAAGCCATTAGTGATAAGAAAATCTCTTAGGCATTCATACCATGCTCTTGGGGCTTTTCTTTAGCCCATAAAGCGCCTTTGAGAGTTTATACACATGGTTAGGGTACTCACTATCTTCAAAGCCGGGAGGTTGCTCAACATATACCTCTTCCTTGATGGGTCCATTGAGGAAGGCACTTTTCACGTCCATTTGATAAAGCTTAAAGCCATGGTAAGTAGCATGGGCAAGTAATATTCGAAATGACTCAATCCTAGCTACGGGTGCATAAGTTTCATCAAAGTCCAAACCTTCGACTTGTGAATAACCTTTGGCCACAAGTCGGGCTTTGTTTCTTGTCACCACACCATGCTCATCTTGCTTGTTGCGGAATACCCACTTGGTACCTACAACATTTTGATTAGGACATGGAACTAAATGTCATACGTCATTCCTTGTGAAGTTGTTGATCTCCTCTTGCATAGCCAGCACCCAATCCGGATCTCTTAGTGCATCCTCTACCCTGTATGGCTCAATAGAGGAAACAAAAGAGTAATGTTCACATAAATGAGCAACTCGAGATCTAGTTGTTACCCCCTTATGAATGTCACCAAGTATGGAGTTGACGAGGTGATCTTGTTACATTGCTTGGTGGACTCTTAGGTGTGGCGGTCTTTGATCTCTTATTTCTTGATCATCTTCCTTGTCTTGATCATCTTTTTCTCCCCCTTGATCCATGTCCTCCTCTTGAGGTGGCTCATTCTCTTGATTTTCATCTTCATCATCTTGAGCCGGTTCCTCATCTTGGGTAGGTGGAGATGCTTAATTGGAAGATGATGGTTGATCTTGTGCTTGTGTGGGCTCTTCGGATTCCTTTGGGCATACATCTCCAATGGACATGTTCCTTAGCTCGACACATGGAGCCTCTTCATCATCTAATTCATCAAGATCAACTTGCTCCACTTGTGAGCCATTAGTTTCATCAAACACGATGTCACAAGAAACCTCAACCAATCCAGTGGATTTGTTGAAGACTCTATATGCCCTTGTGTTTGAGTCATAACCAAGTAAAAAGCCTTCTACAGCCTTAGGAGCAAACTTAGATTTCCTACCTCTTTTAATAAGAATAAAGAATTTACTCCCAAAGACTCTAAAATATGAAACATAAGCTTTTTACCAGTGAGGAGTTCATATGATGTCTTCTTGAGGATTCAGTGAAGATATAACCGGTTGATGGAGTAGCAGGCGGTGTTAATCGCCTCGGCCCAAAACCGGTTTGGTGTCTTGTACTCATCAAGCATGGTTCTTGCCATGTCCAATAGAGTTCTATTCTTCCTCTCCACTACACCGTTTTGTTGGGGTGTGTAGGGAGAAGAGAACTCATGCTTGATGCCCTCATCCTCAAGAAATCCTTCAATCTGAGAGTTCTTGAACTCCGTTCCATTGTTGCTTCTTATCTTTTTGATCCTTAAACCGAACTCGTTTTGAGCCCATCTTAAGAATCCTTTTAATGTATCTTGGGTTTGTGATTTTCCTGCAAAAAGAACACCCAAGTCAAGCGAGAATAATCATCCACAATAACTAGACAATACTTACTCCTGCCGATGCTTATGTAAGCTATCGGGCCGAATAGATCCATGTAGAGTAGCTCGAGCGGCCTATCCGTTGTCATTATGTTTTTGTGTGGATGGTGGACTCCAACTTGCTTTCGTACTTGACATTCGCTACAAACCCTGTCTTTCTCAAAATAACATTGGTTAGTCCTAAAATGTGCTCTCCCTTTAGAAGTTTGTGAAGATTCTTCATTCCAACATGGGCTAGTCAGCGATTCCAGAGCCAACCCATATTGGTCTTAGCAATTAAGCAAGTGTCAAGTTTAGCTTTGTTATCATTAAAATTAACTAAATATAGCTGACCCTCTAACACTCCTTTAAATGCTATTGAATCATCACTTCTTCTAAAGATAGTAACACTTATATCTGTAAATAGACAATTGTAGCACATTTTACATAATTGAGAAACAGAAAGCAAATTGTAATCCAAAGAATCTACAAGAAAAACATTGGAAATGGAATGGTAAGGAGATATAGCTATTTTACCCAAGCCTTTGATCAAACCTTGATTTCCATCCCCAAATGTGATAGCTCGTTGGGGATCTTCATTTTTCTGATAGGAGGAGAACATTCTTTTCTCCCCTGTCATGTGGTTTGTGCACCCGCTATCGATTATACAACTTGAACCACCGGATGCATAAACCTACAAAACAATTTTAGGCCTTGTTCTTAGGTACCCAAACAGTATTGGGTCCTTTGACGTCAGAAACAAGCACATTGGGTACCCAAACAAAAGTCTTTGGACTCTTGTGTTTGCCCCCAACATATTTGGCAACTATTTTGTCTGATTTGTTTGTTAAAACATAAGATGCATCAAAAGTATTAAATGAAATGTTATGCTCATTTGATGCAGTGGGAGTTTTCGTTTTAGGCATTTTAACATGGGTGGAATGCCTAGAGCTAGAAGCCTCATTTTTATACATAAATGCATGATGAGAGATAGTGTGAAGTTTCCTAGCATCAATTCTCCTAATTTTGTGCTCAGGATAGTTAGCAGGATATAAAATGTAGCCTTCCCTATCCTGAACCATGGGAGCTTTGCCCTTAACAAAATTAGACAGTTTCTTAGGGGCATTAAGCTTGACATAGCTTCGCTTTTGGAAACCAATGCCATCCTTAATGCCAGGGCGTCTCCCATTATAGAGCATACTATGAGCAAATTTAAAATTTTCATTTTCGAGCTCATGCTCGGCAATTTTGGAACTTAATTGAGCTATGTGATCATTTTGCTTCTTAATCATGGCAAGGTGATAATCTATAGCTTCAACATTAATATCTCTACATCTAGTGCAAATAAAAACACGCTCAATAGTAGATGTAGATGGTTTGCAAGCATTTAATTCCTCTATCTTAGCATTTAATCTAACATTCTCATCTCTAAGACAGGAAATAGAATCATTGTAAACATTCAAACCTTAGAAACTAAACTAGTATTTACATTTCTAAGACCAGAAATTGAATCATGACAAATGCTAAGATCCTTAGTTAAGTTTTCACATTTTTCTACTTCCTAAGCATAATCATTTTTCAACTTAACAAATTTTTTTTCTTTAATGAGGAAGTCCTCTTGGCTATCCAAGAGTTCATCCTTCTCATTAATGGCTTCAATTAATTCATTTAATTTTTTCTTTTGCTCCATGCTAAGGTTGGCAAAAAGAGACATTAAATTATCTTCACTATCGCTAGAGCTACCCTCATCACTAGATGTTGTATATTTGGGGGTGGCTCTAGTGTGTACCTTCTTTTTCTTGTCGTCCTTAGCCATGATGCACTTGTGGCCGACGTTGGGGAAGAGGAGGCCCTTGTTGATGGCGATGTTGGCGGCGTCCTCGTCGGAAGAGGAGTCAGTGGAGCTCTCGTCGGAGTCCCATTCCTAGCATATGTGGGCATCGCCGCCCTTCCTATTGTAGTATCTCTTCTTCTCCTTCTTCTTCCCTTTCTTGTCGTCGTCCCTGTCACTTCCGCTAGAAATTGGACATTTTGCTATGAAATGACCGGACTTACCACACCGGCAGCACACCTTCTTGGAGCGGGACTTGTAGTCCCTCCCCCTCCTTTGTTTGACGATTTGGCGGAAGCTCTTGATGATGAGCGCCAATTCCTCGTTGTCGAGCTTGGAGGCATCGATTGGAAGCCTACTTGGTGTAGACTCCTTCTCTTCTTCTATCGCTTTGAATGCGACAGGTTGCACCTCGGGTGTGGAGGTGGCGCCTTGCTCCAAGTTGACAATGTGTTTGGAGTATTTGATCATAAGTTCAAAGCTCACAAACTTGCCAATAACCTCCTCGGGAGACATCTGTTTATATCTAGGGTCTCCACGGATTAGTTGCACTTGAGTGGGATTACGAAAAACAAGTGATCTAAGAATAACCTTGACCATTTCATGGTCATCCCACTTGGTGCTCCCGAGGTTGCGCACTTGGTTCACCATGGTCTTGAGCCGGTTGTACATGGCTTGCGGCTCTTCTCCTTTGTTGAGGACGAATCGACTGAGCTCCCCCTCGATCGTCTCCCGCTTGGTGATCTTGGTCACCTCGTCCCTTTCGTGCGCAGTTTTGAGGATGTCCCAAATTTCTTTGGCACTCTTTAATCCTTGCACCTTGTTATACTCCTCTCGACACAAGGAGGCGAGGAGTATAGACGGGCTTGGGAGTTAAAGTGCCTAATTTGGGCGGCCTCATCTGAGTCATAGTCTTTGTCCCCCACCTTAGGTACCTGCGCTCCATACTCAACAATATCCCAAATACTTTTGTGGAGTGAGGTTAGATGATGCCTCATTTTATCACTCCACATACAATAATATTCACCATCAAAATATGGTGGTTTGCCTAGGGGTACGGAAAGTAATGGAGCGTGCTTTGAAATACGGGGATAACATAGGGGCATCTTACTATACTTCTTGCGCTCATGGCGCTTAGAAGAGACGGATGACTCGAAGCTCGATGTGGAGGGTGACGAAGAGTCGATATCGTAGTAGACCACCTTCTTCATCTTCTTCTTCTTGTCACCTCTCCGATGCGACTTGATGGAGGAAGAGGATTCCTCCTTGTTTTTATTGTCGGACTCCCTTGAGAGAGTCCTCCCCGAGCTTGCGAACTTGTCGCCTGTCATGATCTCCCTCTTGGCGTGATCTCCAGACATCACTTCGAGTTGGTTAGACTCTTTAATGAAGCACTGGCTCTGATACCAATTGAAAGTCACCTAGAGGGGGGGTGAATAGGCGAAACCTGAAATTTATAACTTTAAACACACACTACAAGCCAGGGTTAGTATGACAGAACCTCCCAAGTTATTAGGCCCACCTACAATTGTCCTTGTCCCATGGACTTCAGACAACCCTGCAGGTGCACCTGATCACTTGACAAGTTCGGTATTTGAATTCCTTACCTTTCCCAAGAGCGTTTCACCCATCACGCAGACATTACAATACATCGGAGATACGAAAATGCGGAAGCAGTTATAATAACTTACCTTATATTAAAGTAAGAAAGAGTTGGATTATTACAGACCAGAACAAAATATAGGAGTGCTGATTATTATTATTACATAACATGGGAGGCAAAACCCCTCCCGAATAAACAGTAAAAGTTTTTATTAACAGAGGACCTTTCCTCCCGCAGCTTTAGTCTTGATTCTCTTCTTTTGGAACCACCTTGGAACAGAAGCAACAAAAGTTTGCTGCTTCTTCACCTAAAACAACATGGGACAAAGCCCTGAGTACGAAATGTACTTTCGCAAGTCTTACCCATCAAATAAAAGACTCTCAAGGATATGCTGGCTTTAAGGGAGTCAAGGTAAGGCTTATCAATAATCAATGACTCTGTTTGCAGAAATGCTTACTAACAGTGGATCCTTAAAAATCCAGTTTTACTTGTCAGGTTAGGTAAAGTGACCTGTATCTAGAGTTCTTTCTACCCTAGTTCAATCACTTGACCTATACTAGCCAATTTCTTAACAACCCTTCTTATTTACTGGAATGCTACGTGTAGGGCAGTGACCAAGTCTTCATGTCCGCGAAGTTACGGCGATCCGAATCGATTATACTCAGCTGAGGATCTCTAATCACACGACATATGTAGCACTTAACCCTTGCATATGTCAACTCGCCACCGGGGTTCTTAAGACCAGATCAGGTTCACGCCAACCGAGAGCACAGATACACCACCGTCTAGCCTCTTGCCACGGAGGGTACATGCTACTCTCGCCATCTCTCCACTCCCATTGCGTGTTGTCTTATTCTGGTATTAGTCTGCCCGAGGCAAAGCTTACCCATGATGAGGCATGTGACTAGTTAAAGGGTCCTCTACCAGCAAGCCTACATCGACACGGTCCTTAATCGACTCAGATGGAGACCCTACACCGAGACTCTCTTTCTCGTGCAAGTCACCCGCCCGGTCTCAGCTTTATCATTTCAAACCCAAAGTTTGGTACCTGGCAGAGGTACATCTTTTCCGATGTTGAACCCATCATGGCCATGATGGATCCACCATCAAGTTTTATTTTCGAAAACATCCCACCCACTTTGAAGCATCATCTTTTGTGAAAACAAAACATTTTGTTTTTCTAGAGCAAAGCTAAGCATAAGAAAAACCTTTTGTAAAACAGGGACTTAAGGAGAAGTAATCAAATCCAAGGAAGGAAATGCAGGAATTGGTTTAGCACACAACTCCTATCACCTAATGCATCAAGCAAGTGAGAAAGATTTTAAAAGGAATAAGGAGGTGGCCAATGCACCGGGGCTTGCCTTGAGTGATAGGTGAATCAAGCTCTGTTCCGCAGATATCAAAATAAAAGCAGTTGCCTGCCTGAGGTTCTTTAGGTGGTGGTGGTGAAGTCCTTGCTTCTTCGACTTCTATTTCCTCTTCGTTCTCTAGATATAACCATATATAATCATGAATGCTCATGAAAATGCTAAGATAATAAAAGTTTATTATCTAAGGTCTTGAATATAACTTTCCTTCATGGATCTCCGAGAACCTAGGGTTTTCGGAGTCTATAGCGAAGTTCATAGGGCAGGGGCTAGGGTTTTGGGTTCTAAGTACAAACATGGTCCAAAACATACCAAATTTTACCTAAAGCTTCTAAATAATATTTAAAGTTTACCTAAAAAGTTTGGTGAATTTTGGGATTATAAATTACTCTATAAAATTCCATAAGTATGTATTTTAACTGTTTAAATTACCCCAAAATTCCCTATTGGAACTAAAAATCATGAAACTACTTTTATTAAATACTATAGGAAATTAGAAGCCTAGCAAAATTGGTTTGGTATTTTAGCATTTTTCTGTAATTTTCTAGAATTTCTTTAGCTCTGGCAGAAAAGGAAAATGAAAAATAAAGAACACTCTGGACCGCAACCGGCCCAAGTCGGCCCATCAATAGGCAGAAGCGCGCCCACGCGCGCCCGGCTGCTAGTTTTGCAAAAATGCCCTTCTCGATTTAAATAACTGGAAAAGGGTCACGACACTATTCCTATGTCTCACTGACATGTTACAAAAACATCCCTACACTTCTATTCCTTTACGGATCGAAGTCCACGACCGCGAACGGCGCAGGGCCGAGCTCCGATGAGCTTGTACCGGCTAGAATACTTGAGGACTGGCATTCTACTTTGGCAGAGACCGAATTCAATCCCTAATCATTGTTTCCCCTCAACTAATTTCACGAACGGCGATCTAACCTGCTCTGTCCACGGTGACAGCGGGCATCGCGGACATTCAATAGTGTTCCCAGCGATCCTAGGGACTCTAGCTCAATTGGGTGAGTCAGAGAGTATCAGAAGCATCCAAGAACACAGAAACGAGGACTTAGAGGGCATGAACGGACCTGAGATGCGCTGGCCACGGCGAGGGCTATACCACGGCGGCGGAGAGCAGGTTTGGGAGAAATGAGAAATTAGTGAGCTCTTGTGGATGATTCAAGGCACAGTTTGCTTCACTGGTTGCACAATTACATAGTGGAGCAGGCAGGTCGGCAATTTATAGCAGGCTTGAGCGGTGGCCGGTGAATTTGGATTGAGACGCGCGGCGGCCGGAGAAGAAGAAGGTTACTGGCGCGGTGATTCGTGGCCTATTACCGTGGCAAGCTCTCCGGCGACCATCGGACGACTAACATGAGTCACGGTGGTGAGGTTATCATGCCAAGGCACGTGGCGCAAGGCTACAAAGAGTCTATCTCCGGCGAACCTATCCAAGGCGGCCGCGACACGCTCGGGTACGGTGGCCGTAGTAAAATAGCGGCTGGAGTTCATCCCCGGGCGATATTTCTTACCCCGGCGCTATCCAATTGATCCGAGCGTGAATCACCGTGGCGATAGCACGAATCCGCACGCGGCTCGTCGGCGGCGAGGGCACTGAGCTGGCGATCTGATCAGTGCACTGTACCATCGTGCAACTCATTCAGTCAGCCTGATAGACCATTTTGTAGGGCCTGAACCTCGATTTTTCATGTGATGACTTGCTAACCCACCAGTAACAAAATTGTTGCATGATGATCCAGCTACAATCTTACTATAGCAATCACTCCCAATTTCTTACTGAATCATGCTCGAATTCCAGCTCAAAGGTGGCTCAATCACACTATCAGTCTGAATTCAGACTTCAGACAGTCTGACAGCCCATCTTTGGGTCCAATTTTCTCAAAACTTTTCATAGTACAAGGGCTTAATCTCTATAGCAAAGTTGTTCCCCTTCTATAGCTATACAAACTTGATGTGTTGACCTAGGGCAAAATCCTCATAATTTGTAAGATATAGGGCCCCAAAGTTGAGCCAACTCCAGTGAATTTCAGACTTAACTCATTAGGGCTCAAATGTGGCTTTTTGCAAATAGGCCCAAAACTTTGGGTTTAAGTTGCAAATCCACATACATGTGAATCATATGAGTTAAGATACCCTAATTTCATGGTTTTTGCACTTAGGTCCAAAAATGCACTAGTTTTGCACTTAGCCCCCTAGGGTTTTAGTCTAGGGCTTTCCAGGGTTCTATTTAGGGTTTTTTATACTTCTAGGGTTTGGATGCCATTTGAGTATATTCATGGTGACATTTTATGACTATTTCAATTGAGTTTTGAAGTTTTCTCTTATTAGGCCTTGTTTGCTCTATTAAGCCCAACCTAGGGTTAAGCACTGTACCCTAGGGTTTCACTTATAACATGTCACATCAATACAACTTGTTTGAACTTTTTGCCTAGTGAATGCATTCTAAGTGTAACAATCACATGATATGCCAATGCTTATGATGTTATGCTCAAGTTTTAGTGGCAGTAACACCAGGGGTGTTACATCCTTCCCCCCATAAAAGAATCTCATCCTGAGATTAAAAGTCTTAGGGCAAGTAATGGAAAAGGAAACGCGACATATCTTAATTTCCTTATTTTTGGTACAAGGAAGGGGTGGTTTGGGGTTCATTCCTCTATTACAACAAATGTACACATTTTACAATTTACACGAAGCTAAAAAGCCTGGGAAATTCTTATCTAAAAAGGCTTGAGTTTCCCAAGTAGCTTCATCTTCCGTGTGTTGGTTCCACTGTATTTTGTAAAACTTGAGAGTTTTCCTTCAGGTAATTCTGTCCTTTTGATCCAAGATCCGAACAGGATGCTTTGAATATGTTAAATCTGGTTCTAAGGCAACATCCGTTACTTCAATGGTGCGATCGGGAATCCAAAGACACTTCTTTAATTGAGACACGTGGAACACATTATGCACAGCAGACAATGTTTCGGGTAACTGAAGTTGGTATGCTACTGGTCCACATTGTTCAAGAATAGGAAAAGGATCAATATACCGAGGTGCAAGCTTCCCTTTTACCCCAAAACGTGATACACCCTTCATTGGTGAAACTTTCAGGTAGACATAATCTCCAACTAGAAAGTACAAGGGTATCCGGCGTTTGTCTGCGTAACTCTTCTGTCGGGCTTGGGCTTCTTTTAAATTATGAATTATTCGTTGAACTTTCTCTTCTGTCTCATTTACCATATCAGGCCTGAAGAAATTTCTTTCACCTGGTTCAGACCAGTTTAACGGAGTACGACATCGTCGTCCATATAAAGCTTCGAAGGGTTCCATCTTAATGCTTTCTTGATAGCTATTATTATATGAGAACTCCGCTAATGGTAAACAATCATCCCATTTCTATGGGAATTCTAGAACACATGCTCACAACATATCTTCAAGTATTTTATTTACCCTCTCAGTCTGCCCACTGGTTTGAGGATGATAGGCCGAACTATGGAGCAACTTAGTATCCAAAGCCTTGTGAAGTTCTTCCCAAAATTTGGACACGAATTGTGGTCCACGTTCCGACACTATGGTCTTCGAAACACCATGCAAACTGAGAATACAGGCAATGTATAACTCTGCATATGTGGCCATTGTATACTTTACCCTAATAGGAAGGAAGTGGGCGATCTTTGTAAGTCGATCAACAATAACCCAAATGGAATCATACCTTTTTGCTGTCCTGGGTAACCCCACAATGAAGTCCATACTAATATCCTCCCATTTCCATGTAGGGATAGGTAAAGATTGTAATGGACCAGCAGCTTTCATGTGTATGGCCTTGACATGTCTACAAGTGTCACATCTTGCCACATAGCGTGTGATTTCAATCTTCATCTTTGTCCACCAATAATGTTGTTTTAGATCATGATACATCTTAGTGCTTCTGGGATGAATAGAATAGCGACTAAGATGTGCTTCATCTAGAATTTGCTGGCGGATCTCACCATTTTTAGGCACAACTATGCGGTGGTTAAACCATACAACACCTTGATCATCTCTTCTGAAGCAGTTGGCTTTACCGGCCTCTATTTTCTCATGAATGTGTTTCATTCCCTCATCATTTCTTTGTGCGTCAATTATTCTTTGCAGGATGACTGACTCAAGCTTCAAGTGATTTGAAGTTCCATGCTGAATCATTCCCAGGTTTAGCTTTTCCATTTCTTGGCATAACATAATGTCAGAAGTCTTCATGGTAAGGCAATGATAGAAAGCCTTACGACTTAACGCATCTGCCACTACATTAGCTTTGCCTGGGTGATAGTGAATCTCTAATTCATAATCCTTGATCAGCTCAAGCCATCTCCTTTGTCTCATATTAAGCTCTGACTGGGTAAAGATGTACTTCAAACTTTTATGATCTGTATAAATGTGACAGATATTTCCCAGCAGATAATGACGCCATATTTTTAGGGCATGAACCACAGTATCTAACTCCAGGTCATGAGTTGGATAATGTTCCTCATGCTGGCGCAACTGCCTTGAAGCATAAGCTATCACTCGGCCTTCTTGCATTAAAACACAGTCAAGACCACTGCCTGATGCATCACAATACACATCAAAGGGCTTTTCAATGTCCGGTTGAGCCAATACCGGAGCAGTGGTCAATAATTCTTTCAGCTGCTCAAAGGCTTCATTACATTTCGAAGACCAATTAAATTTGGTATCATTCTTCAATAAACTTGTGATTGGTTTCACAAGTTTGGAAAAATCTAGAATGAATCGGCGGTAGTAACCAGCCAGTCCAAGGAAACTTCGAACTTGATGTACAGTGGTTGGGGGTTTCCACTCCAAAATATCCTTGACTTTGCTGGGATCCACCGCAATCCCCTTAGCAGATAATACATGTCCCAAAAATTGGATCTCCTCCAGCCAGAACGCACACTTACTGAACTTAGCATATAATTGGTGCTCCCTTAAGCACGTTAATACGATCTGCAAATGCCGAACATGCTCCTCTTCATTCTTAGAATATATCAAGATATCATCAATGAATACCACCATGAATTTATCCAACTCGGGCATGAATACCGAGTTCATAAGATAGGTGAAGTGGGTAGGAGCATTTGTTAGTCTGAAAGACATAACCATATATTCAAATAATCCATACCGCGTGGTGAATGCGGTCTTTGGTATATCTTCGGGTCGGATATGGATCTGATGATAACCCGACCTGAGGTCGATCTTGGAAAATACTCGGGCTCCGGTGAGTTGATCAAATAGAATGGCAATTCGGGGAAGAGGGTACTTATTCTTGATGGTGACCTCATTAAGGGGTTTATAATCCACGCACATCTGAAGTGTTTGATCCTTCTTCTTGACAAAGATGGCTGGACAACCCCAAGTTGATGAACTTGGTCGGATGAATCCTTTTTCTAGTAGATCTTGTAATTGGGTCTTGAGCTCTGCTAGTTCATTCGGAGGCATTCAGTACGACCTTCTAGAAATAGGAGTTGTATCGGGCTTCAACTCAATCACAAATTCTACATCTCTTTCTGGAGGCAATCCAGGCAGATCTTCTGGGAAGACGTTCAAGAATTCACATACTACCGAAATATCTTGGATCTCTAGTATGATGGCTTCATATACTCTGCCACATGGTTTAGCTGGAATAGCTACAGGGATGGACAAAAGAACCTCTTCTTGGCCATAACTCAACCTAATGGTTCTCAGATCAGTGTTGAGGATTGCTTTATGCTGGGCTAACCAATTCATGCCCAAAATTACATCTATATCTTGGCCTTTTAGAACGATCATGTTTGTAGGAAAGTCCCGTTCGGCCAGTGTTACGGGCACATGGTAAGCCACCTCTTTAGTAAATATTTGTCCCCCAGGCGAATGAATTATAAACCCTTCCCTTGATTCATTGTATGGAATGCAATGTTGCTCCACAAACTTCTTGCTTATGAATGTATGTGAAGCGCCAGAATCAAAAAGAATAACTGCAGGATGATTGGCCACGAGAAACGTACCCATCATAACCGGTTCTCCTTCCGGTGTCGTGGCCACTTGAGTATAATAAATCCGCCCAGTTTTCCTCATATTTTTTCCCGCGGTATTGTTTGCCGCATTTCCCTTGCCTTGAGTGGAACTCCCTGAACTCTGCTGATTATTTGATCTGTTCTGCTTCGGATATGGACAGTCCTTGATAAAATGTCTGGACTTTCCACAATTAAAGCAGCCTATTGAAGAGCTTGGGAGAGCGAGGAAATGAGTACCAGGGGCACCCGACTGATTTGTTGAGGTGGGGCGGTGGCAAGACGGATAAAGACCGGTTGTTTGAAAGGGTAGGAGGGTGGACGTGGTGAAGAACGATTCTAGTTAAAAGGTCAGATTACCAACCTTTGTCTTTTCTTAGGCCCCTGAATGGGCCTGTCGCCTCCATAGCCCTTTGATTTTCCTGGGCCTGCATATTTGGCTTCAACTGCCAGCGCCGTGCTGACAGCCCTGCTATAAGTGAGGTCGAGGCACGTGGCCATTTTCCTCTGCAACTGGTCATTGAGACCTCTCATGAAGCAATTTTTCTTCTTTAAATCAATGTTGACTTGATCGATGGCAAATTGGGACAAGTGGTTGAATTTGTTGAGATACTGAGTGACAGTTGTAGGAAACGAGTGACGCCTAAAAGGGGGGGTGAATTAGGACTTCTAAAACTTTCGCTAAACTAGGCCACAATTAAATCCCTAGAGCAAAACCTATGCAAGTAATCAAACTAGAATGTGCAAATTAGGTTTTGTCTAAGTGTTGCTATCTCTACCGCAAAGGCTAAGTTTCAATCTACACTAAATAAGTATGAATACAAGATTGAAACTTAAATGCTTAATATAAATGCGGAAATTTAAAGAGCAAAGTAGAGAAGCAAACTCTCGTGAATGACGCCGGTATTTTTACCGAGGTATCTGGAACCGCGCAAGGTCCCGACTAATCCTCGTTGGTGCCCCTACGCAAAGGGAAGCCCACGCGAGGGCCAAGCACCTCGGTCGAGTAACTCCGTAGAGAGCCACGGGCTTTCTCCACGCGCAAGTGCTGCTCCGCTTCTGGCTCCTCTCGGACGCTCCCCGCCGTCTTCACTATCGAGCTTCCGGTCGAAACGTCGCGGGCCTTGTTCCCTCCGGTACACGGTGGCGGCCGTGACACAAACGCGATGTCACGGTCTTGCAAGACTCTCACCCCACTCGGTACAATTACAACGGCCCGCGCAAGAGCCGAGGGGTTGTGTGGTTTCTCTAAACTCACTCAACTTACTAGGATTCACCTAGAGCAAGCGCTAATGCGGTCTAACTAACCTAAGCACTTCGCAAAGCACCTACGCTAATCACCGAGTGATTCTATTAAGCACTTGGGTGTTTGAGCACTTGGAAATGTCTACAATATGCCTTGGTATGTTGCTTGGGCTCCCACACCTGGAAATGGTCGGTTGGGGGTGTATTTATAGCCCCCAACACAAATAGAGCCGTTGGAGAAAAGCTGCTGCTTTATGTGTCACACCGGACAGTCCGGTGGTGCACCGGACAGCGCACTGTAGCATGTCCGGTGCGCCTAGCCGTTGCCCTGTCAGAGCAGGTGACCGTTGGCGCCGCAGGCTTTCCACACCGGACAGTCTGGTCCTCACACCGGACAGTCCGATGGTCTTCTCTCTGGGTGCCACCTGGAACTAGCCGTTGGGCTGCTGTTCCCTGGTGCACCGGACAGTCCGGCGTGTGGGCACCGGACAGTCCGGTGCTCCACGCACAGACAGTCCGCAGGCAGCACACTTGGACTTTTCTTGGATCTCTTTAATGTCTTCTTTTGAGGTGTTGCTTTCCTCAATTCCTTAGTTCAAGTTAATCTTGCATCCTGTGAACTACAAACACAAACACTAGAAAACTTATTAGTTCACGGATTGTGTTGAACATCAAACACCAACTCAATTAGCCAAATGGCATGGGGTCCATTTTCCTTACAATCTCCCCCTTTTTGGTGATTGATGACAACACAACCAAAGAAGCAAATAATACAATTATTTGAATGATAATAAGCAATCTACTTGCTAGGATGCATGTATGTCCCCACAATGTGATATTATGGACTTAAGCCTCCCCCTAACTCCATAATTCACTTACTTCCTATTCTTGGACCAAATAACCAAAACCACTTGAAAAACCAGTAAAATTTTAAATTGGTGGTGTTTGGTGTTTGATATAGTTTCAATTGCTTTGGTCCCTAAACTTCTCCGCCTTTGGCATCAACCACCGAAAAGGAAGACATTAAAAGCATGTAGGAAGTAAAAAATTGCCCTCAGATGATTGCTCCCCCTAAATGAGTGTTCTCCTTTAGAAAGAATTTCCTTCCCCTTTAGAGACGAAAAAACTCCCCCTGACAGAGATCTTCTACTTAGGAAAAAGCATGTGAGAAATAGAGATGAAAAACATGATTTGAAAAGACTAACTTCCCTTATGCATAGGTAACAGAATATGAGTTAACCACTTATGCATATTTAGAAACATGGAATTATATGATATGAAATAGTCTAATCAAATATTGGAGAAGACATGTAAATGATGCTAGATGTAGTCTCAAAAGATACCGATTGAAATTCAATGGCGAGCTTGAGAGACATGAGAGTTTTTGGAGATTTTGCAGTGGAAGATTGTTGTCTTTCTCTGGGGACTTCATTTTCCTTACAATGAGACTATCACATGAAATAGACTTGAAAAGGTGTTAGTCTCAAAGTATTAGATTATAGAGTAACCTTCCCCTGAAGGTGTGCATACAAGTTTTGAATACTTGCAGGAGACATGCACTTTGATTTGATATCAAGAGGGGCAAATTATCTATAATCCGAACTTTGGCACATATAAGTTAAATGATTCACATTGTAGGATGTGAGTATTTTAGCATTTGTAGTATCAATTGATGCATCATTTATTATGGAGTGATAAAGGAGCTATGTGTCGTGCTCAAATGAACATTTTAAATCATGTAGGCTTGCTTAAGTGTATGAATTTAAAACAAGCAGACCTACCATGTGATTTTCCTAGTATGCATGCATTTAAGCTAAAATAAGTACAAAATGTAATACTAGGCATGAAAGGTAAAACTAGATACATAGAAGATAGATACTCATATCTAAAAATAAGGAATGCAATAAATCTAGTTACCTTAGTCATGGGTGGGAAATTTGGGTCCAAAATTAGCACTAACCCACTTGGCAATTAAACTTGATCCACTATGATGTATCCCATGATATACATCCCAACTTTGCCAGGTCACCAAATTTCCCGTATGACCTTTGGTCCACTCACTTCCCTTTCGGGATCCAAACCTTCTTGGTGCTTTTCATGGTTGAAATTATTTCCTTTGGCACCCAGATGCGTTTGGCCCCCTTTTCTTTGTTGGCTTGCTTGTTGGCCTTGATTGCTGTCACCTTTCTATTCTTTTCTTCTTGATCAAATATGGTGTAGCAGCCTTTTTGTTCACCTTTTTTATGTAGGTGTTGGAGATTTTGCTTGATGGCTTTTGCTTGAGCTTTTGCGTTTGTTTATCCCCGGTCATCGCCTTGCATTGGAAAGACTTATGGCCTTCCATGTGGCATAACCTGCAAATCACAGTTTCTCCCTCCATAGGCTTGTTCACTCCCGCAGTGGTGTTATCCTGTAGAGGTCGGATTTGTTTGGCTTTGCCTTTCTTGTCATACAAAGCCTTGCCAAGGCGAGCCACTTCTTGCCTTAATTGTTCATTTTCCTTTGCAAGCTCGTCCGAACATGTTTCTACAACAATATTGTCAACAAGAACTTGGTTGCAGGGGTTAGAATTATCAATTAAATCAAAGCAAGAAGTAGAAGCATCTTTCTTAATAATTTTAGGTATTTCAACTAAAGATGCTGCTGGGGTGCTACCAATGTTTTCTAGCTTAGTAGTTAGCTCATTATTGTGTATGCTAAGAATTTCCATTTTCTCTAGCAAATTTTCAATGGTATCTTGGGTGCTAGCTAACTTAGCCTTAAGTTTTTCATTCCTTTTGATAAGGCCATCATCAGTAGCAGTGGATGGAGCACTAGACTCTAATAGCTCAATTTTAGTTGACAACTCACAATTTAGGTTTGCAAAAGTTTCAGATTTTTCTAGCAATCCTTTGTAATCATTTTGGGAGCTAATCAACTTATTTTTCAAAGTTTTAAGTTGAGCTTTTTGCTTAGTGCAAACATCCTGGAAAAATTTAACGGCTTCCGCAAGTTCATCTACGGAGGGCTTTCCCTCACCATCATTATCACTACTACTATCATCACTAGAGGATGGAATGCTCATTTTACCTCTTGCCATAAGGCATTTGTGTGATGACCGTGATGGAATGCTCATTTTACCTCTTGCCATAAGGCATTTGTGTGATGACCGTGATGAGCGTGATGAGGACCGGTGGCTACGCGTCCTTGGAGGTTCATCTTCACTTGAAGAATCATCCCAAGTTCTAACACTTGTTAGCGCCTTGCCTTTGCTCCTCTCCTTTTTGGGTTCGACCATAGTTGGACAATTGTCCCTGAAGTGGCCCTTCTCCCCACATGCGAAGCACCCTCTCTTTCTTTGCTTTTTCCTGTCAATGTTAAAGAGAAGATATTCGACCTGCAGGGACACACCCATTAGATTAATCTTGCGGATCATCCACATTACCTTTCCGACACGTCGAATTATTTCTTCGTCCTCGGAGGATGATGTGCATGGTTGATTATCTATATCATCATCACTTTCTTCTTCTTCCTCTTCTTCACTTGAGGAACTTAGAGTGGGAGCCTTCTTTTTGCCCTTCCTTTCATCACATGCAAAAGCATATGGCCTTGAGGAAGTTGGCTCCTCTCCCCGACACATTTTTCGCGACATCTCAAAAGCCGCGATTTTCCCAATCACAATGGTTGGGGTCATGTTACTCAAGTCCTCCATATTGTGAAGGATGGTGATGATGCTCCCATATCTTCGTTGTGGTAGCAGGGAGATAATCTTCCTCACAATGTCCGCATCACCTAGCTTATTTATGCCAATAGAGTTGAGCTCATTGATCATTAGATTTAAATGGGAATACATGTCTGTAACAAGCTCATCATCACTCATAGCAAAAGTATTATACTCATTTAAGACTAGGCAATGTTTTTGCTCATGGACATTTGATGTGCCATCATGGAGCTCATGCAATTTTAGCCAAATCTCATTAGCAGTTTTCAAGGTAAATACTTAATTAAAAATATCCATGCTAAGAGATTCATGCAGGCAATTTTTGGCTCTAGCATTTAAATGAATTTCTTTTTCCTCACTCGCAGTGGGTTTCTCGAGATTCTTGGGGGGTTTCATCCCGTCACGAGTGACTCTCCAAACACCTAGATCAACGACTTCTAGGTAACAAGCCATTCTAGCACTATAATAAGGAAAGTTAGTGCCGTCGAAGTGTAGTGGCCTATGGGTATCCATCCCTTCCTCTAAAAAGTGTCGGCTCTTTTAGCGGTGAAGCTAAAGCGTTTCAAATGAGCCAAACCAGGCTCTGATACCACTTGTAGAAAACGGATGATGCCTAAGAGGGGGGTGAATTAGGACTTCTAAAACTTTTGCTAAACTAGGCCACAATTAAATCCCTAGAGCAAAACCTATGCAAGTAATCAAACTAGAATGTGCAAACTAGGTTTTGTCTAAGTGTTGCTATCTCTACCGCAAAGGCTAAGTTTCAATCTACACTAAATAAGTATGAATACAAGATTGAAACTTAAATGCTTAATATAAATGTGGAAACTTAAAGAGCAAAGTAGAGAAGCAAACTCTCGTGGATGACGCTGGTATTTTTACTGAGGTATCCGGAACCGCGCAAGGTCCCGACTAATCCTCGTTGGTGCCCCTACGCAAAGGGAAGCCCACGCGAGGGCCAAGCACCTCGGTCGAGTAACTCCGTAGAGAGCCATGGGCCTTCTCCACCCGCAACTGGTGCTCCGCTTCCGGCTCCTCTCGGACGCTCCCCGTCGTCTTCACTATCGAGCTTCCGCCCGAAACGCCGCGGGCCTCGTTCCCTCCGGTACACGGTGGCGGTCGTGACACAAACGCGGTTGTCACGGTCTCGCAAGACTCTCGCCCCACTCGGTACAATTACAACGGCCCGCACAAGAGCCGAGGGGTTGTGTGGTTTGTCTAAACTCACTCAACTAACTAGGATTCACCTAGAGCAAGCGCTAATGCGGTATAACTAACCTAAGCACTTCGCAAAGCACCTACGCTAATCACCGAGTGACTCTATTAAGCACTTGGGTGTTTGAGCACTTGGAAATGTCTACAATATGCCTTGGTATGTTGCTTGGGCTCCCACACCTGGAAATGGTCGGTTGGGGGTGTATTTATAGCCCCCAACACAAATAGACCCATTGGAGAAAAGCTGCTACTTTCTGTGTCACACCAGACAGTCCGGTGGTGCACCGGACAACGCACTGTAGCCTGTCCGGTGCGCCTAGCCGTTGCCCTGTCATAGCAGGTGACCGTTGGCGCCGCAGGCTTTCCACACCGGACAGTCCAGTAGTCTTTTCTCCGGGTGCCACCTGGAACTAGTCGTTGGGCTGCTGTTCCCTAGTGCACCGAACAGTCCGGCGTGTGGGCACCGGATAGTCCGGTGCTCCACGCACAGACAGTCCGCAGGCAGCACACTTGGACTTTTCTTGGATCTCTTTAATGTCTTCTTTTGAGGTGTTGCTTTCCTCAATTCCTTAGTCCAAGATAATCTTGCATCCTCTGAACTACAAACACAAACACTAGAAAACTTATTAGTTCACGGATTGTGTTGAACATCAAACACCAAAACTCAATTAGCCAAATGGCCTGGGGTCCATTTTCCTTACAACAGTATCCCCACCTTGTTTGAGCTTCATAAATTCCTCCTGCTTCATATGGAGCACCCCTTCAGGAATATAGTGCTCACGGAAAGTCAGTTTGAACTCATCCCATGTAATTTGATGGCCGGTTGGCTGAATGGCTACATAATTTCCCCACCATGTGCTGGCAGGGCCTCGCAACTGCTGTGCCGCAAATAAGGGCTTTTGAGTCTCCGTGCATCGGAGAAGCCCGAACTTTTGTTCGATAACTCGGATCCACTCATCTGCTTCCAGAGGATCTTCCGCCTTGACAAATAATGGGGGACGTGTCTCTGAGAAATCCAGATATGAAGTTTCGTGGGGTCCTTGCGGATATGCTCGCCCGCCTTGCGGTTGCATTTGTTGTCCCGCCATTTCCCACAAAAAGCGGGTGTTGTCGGCCGTGGCATTAACTAAGGCAGCGATGGCCTCAGCTAATGTTGGAGGTACTGGGGGTGGATTAGGAGTTTCTTCCCTCCCACGGGAGGTTCCTGCACCATCCTGTGCACGAGTCTTGAATGGCATCTGAGGCAAAGAACATTTGGAAAAATATAATATGCCAAAGCAAACCATCCATTTTACATTACTTAAAAGGGTAATGATACAGACTCGAATTTACAACAGGATTACATTACCTATTACACATTACCACTACTTCATACTACACTACTCTAGCTTCTTATCACTTTTGGTAGCCTCGCTGTCAGGTGTAGGAGACCATTCGTCGACCAAATTCATTGAAGGAGGGTGCCTGAAAAGGTCCAGTTCCCCACCAAGGGCTTCACCCGCTGCTCCAGATGGTCCAGCTCCCATCTCGACAGGATCCGCAGGTACGTTAGGGTGCAGTTGTAAATACAATACATGAACTTCCTCATGTAGTGTATTACAATACACCTGCAAGTTGTCCACGGCTGTGCTAAGCTCCTCCACGCGGGCTCGAGCTTTGGCTTCCTTGGCCCAAGCAAGTGAACGGGAGTTAACAACCCAATCGAGTGCTAGATCTCATTCAGTAAGTTGGTCTTGCAGGTGACGGATGTCAGTTCTTAATTCGTTTATTCTCTCACCATCCTCGACCCATATATCGTTCCTGTGACGGAGCTCTGATCGAAGCTGTTCTACTTGAGCTTCTAGATCCCCGATTGGATCATTGCTACCACTACTGCTGTCTTTATGCCTTGGAGCTAGTTGATGGCGGGGTACGCCAATGGGTCCAGTAGACTTGCGCGCGGTTTTTCTTGTGCGCGGCGGCATATCTCCATGAGGGGGAATCTTATTAGCATAGTTTTTAGTATGATGCATGTATAATTACAGAATCAACCTTAGTTGATTCACACCTTCTATACATTGCACTCTACTATCTGGTCTTTAAAATAAGTACCTCAGAAGGTGATTGGATAAGAAGGAAAGAAATTTTCTAGATAAGTCTTTGAAAATTCTTTTTGAAAATGTCTCATAATATCTGCAGAGATGGGCTTCGCTCCGATACCAGCTGTGACAGAACCTCCCAAGTTATTAGGCCCATCTACAGTTGTCCTTGTCCCATGGACTTCAGACAACCCTGCAGGTGCACCTGATCACTTGACAAGTTCGGTATCTGAATTCCTTACCTTTCCCAAGAGCGTTTCACCCGTCACGCAGACATTACAATACATCGAAGATACGAAAATGCGGAAGCAGTTATAATAACTTACCTTATATTAAAGTAAGAAAGAGTTGGATTATTACAGACCAGAACGAAATATAGGAGTGTTGAGTATTATTATTACAAAACATGGGAGGCAAAACCCCCTCCCAAATAAACAGTAAAAGTTTTTCTTAACGGAGGACCTTTCCTCCTGTAGCTTTAGTCTTGATTCTCTTCTTTTGGTACCACCTTGGAACAGAAGCAACAAAAGTTTGATGCTTCTTCACCTAAAACAACATGGGACAAAGCCCTGAGTACGAAATGTAGTTTCGCAAGTCTTACCCGTCAAATAAAAGACTCTCAAGGATATGGTGGCTTTAAGGGAGTCAAGGTAAGGCTTATCAATAATCAATGACTCTGTTTGCAGAAATGCTTACTAATAGTGGATGCTTAAAAATCCAGTTTTACTTGTCAGGTTAGGTAAAGTTACCTGTATCTAGAGTTCTTTCTACCCTAGTTCAATCACTTGACCTATACTAGCCAATTTCTTAACAACCCTTCTTATTTACTGGAATGCTACGTGTAGGGCAGTGACCAAGTCTTCATGTCCGCGAAGTTACGGTGATCCGAATCGATTATACTCAGCTGAGGATCTCCAATCACATGACATATGTAGCACTTAACCCTTGCATATGTCAACCCGCCACCGGGGTTCTTAAGACTAGATCAGGTTCACTCCAACCGAGAGCAAAGATACACCACCGTCTAGCCTCTTGCCACGGAGGGTACACGCTACTCTCGCCATCTCTCCACTCCCATTGCATGTTATCTTATTCTGGTATTAGTCTGCCCGAGGCAAAGCTTACCCATGATGAGGCATGTGACCAGTTAAAGGGTCCTCGATCAGCAAGCCTACATCGACACGGTCCTTAATCGACTCAGACGGAGACACTACACCGAGACTCTCTTTCTCGTGCAAGTCACCTACTCGGTCTCAGCTTTATCATTTCAAACCCAAAGTTTGGTACCTGGCAGAGGTACATCTTTTCCGATGTTGAACCCATCATGGCCATGATGGATCCACCATCAAGTTTTATTTTCGAAAACATCCCACCCACTTTGAAGCATCATCTTTTGTGAAAACAAAACATTTTGTTTTTCTAGAGCAAAGCTAAGCATAAGAAAAACCTTTTGTAAAACAGGGACTTAAGGAGAAGTAATCAAATCCAAGGAAGGAAATGCAGGAATTGGTTTAGCACACAACTCCTATCACCTAATGCATCAAGCAAGTGAGAATGATTTTAAAAGGAACAAGGAGGTGGGAAATGCACCGGGGCTTGCCTTGAGTGATAGGTGAATCAGGCTCTGTTCCGCAGATAGCAAAATAAAAGCAGTTGCCTACCTGAGGTTCTTTAGGTGGTGGTGGTGAAGTCCTTGCTTCTTCGACTTCTATTTCCTCTTCGTTCTCTAGATATAACCATATATAATCATGAATGCTCATGAAAATGCTAAGATAATAAAAGTTTATTATCTAAGGTCTTGAATATAACTTTCCTTCACGGATCTCCGAGAACCTAGGGTTTTCGGAGTCTATAATGAAGTTCATAGGGCAGGGGGATAGGGTTTTGGGTTCTAAGTATCAAACATGGTCCAAAACATACCAAATTTTACCCAAAGCTTCTAAATAATATTTAAAGTTTACCTAAAAAGTTTGGTGAATTTTGGGATTATAAATTACTCTATAAAATTCCAAAAGTATGTATTTTAACTATTTAAAATACCCCAAAATTCCCTATTGGAACTAAAACTCATGAAACGATTTTTATTAAATACTATAAAAAATTAGAAGCCTAGCAAAATTGGTTTTGTATTTTTAGCATTTTTCTATAATTTTCTAAAATTTCTTTAGCTCTGGCAGAAAAGGACAAAGAAAAATAATGAACAGCTCTGGACCGCAACCGGCCCAAGTTGGCCCATCAATAGGCAGAAGCGTGCCCGCGCTGCTGGTTTTGCAAAAATGCCCTTCTCGATTTAAATAACTGGAAAAGGGTCACAGCACTATTCCTATGTCTCACGGACATGTTACAAAAACGTCCCTGCGCTTCTATTCCTTTATGGACCGAAGTCCACAACGGTGAATGGCGCAGGGCCGAGCTCCGGCGAGCTTGTACCGGCTAGAATACTTGAGGACTAGCGTTCTACTTTGGCAATCCTATCCATGAGTCATGGTGGTGAGGTTATCGTGCCAAGGCACGTGGCGCAAGGCCGCGAAGAGTCTATCTCCGGCGAACCTATCCAAGGCGGCCGCGACACGCTCGGGTACGGTGGCTGGAGTAAAATAGCGGCTGGAGTTCATCCCGGGGAGATATTTCTTACCCCTGGCGCTATCCAATTGATCCGAGCGTGAATCACCGCGGTGATAGCATGAATCTGCGCGCGGCTCATCGGCGGCGAGGGCACTGAGCTGGCGATCTGATCAGTGCACTGTACCATCGTGCAACTCATTCAGTCAGCCTGACAAACCATTTTGTAGGGCTTGAACCTCGATTTTTCATGTGATGACTTGCTAACCCACCAGTAACAAAATTGTTGCCTGATGATCCAACTACAATCTTACTATAGCAATCACTCCCAATTTCTTATTGAATCATGCTCGAATTCCAGCTCAAAGGTGGCTCAATCACACTGTTAGTCTGAATTCAGACTTCAGCAGTTTGACAGCCCATCTTTGGGTCCAATTTTCTCAAAACTTTTCATAGTATTAAGGCTTAATCTCTATAGCAAAGTTGTTCCCCTTTTATAGCTCTACAAACTTGATGTGTTGACCTAGGGCAAAATCTTCATAATTAGGAAGATATAGGGCCCCAAAGTTGAGCCAACTCCACTCAATTTCAGACTTAACTCATTAGGGCTCAAATGTGGCTTTTTGCAAATAGGCCCAAAACTTAGGGTTTAAGTTGCAAATCCACATACATGTGAATCATATGAGTTAAGATACCCTAATTTCATGGTTTTTGCACTTAGGTCCAAAAATGCACTAGTTTTGCACTTAGCGCCCTAGGGTTTTAGTCTAGGGTTTTCCAGGGTTCTATTTAGGGTTTTTAATACTTCTAGGTTTTGGATGCCATTTGAGTCTATTCATGGTGACATTTTATGACTATTTCAATTGAGTTTTAAAGTTTTCTCTTATTAGGCCTTGTTTGCTCTATTAAGCCCAATCTAGGGTTAAGCATTGTACCCTAGGGTTTCACTTATAACATGTCACATCAATACAACTTGTTTGAACTTTTTGCCTAGTGAATGCATTCTAAGTGTAACAATCACATGATATGCCAATGCTTATGATGTTATGCTCAAGTTTTAGTGGCAGTAACACCAGGGGTGTTACAGTTAGCGTTAGATTTAAATTCAAGTCCGAAAGTGAGGGAAAACAAATCAACCAAGAATCAAGGCGAGTGAACACGGTGATTTGTTTTAGCGAGGTTTAGTGCCAAAGAACCTAGTCCCCATTGAGGAGGTCACAAAGATCGGGTTTATTTCAACCCTTTCCCTCTCTCAAACGGTCACTTAGACCGAGTGAGCCTTCTCCTTAATCAATCGGGTCACTAAGACCACGCAAGGACCACCACACACTTAGGTGTCTCTTGCTTTGATTACAAGTCACTTGAGAACAAGAATGAGAAAGAAGAAAGGCAATCCAAGAAACAACAGCTCAAAAGAACACGAACACACTCTCTCACAAGTCACTAAATGTTTGAGTTGAATTCTAGGCTTGGAGAGGGTTTGATCTTTGGAAATGTGTCTTGGAGTGAATGCACTAACTCTTGTATTGAATGTGATCTCTGAAAAACTTGGATACCAAATGTTATGGTGGTTGGGGGGTATTTATAGCCTCCAACCACTTTGGTAGCTGTTGGGGAGGCTGCTGGCGATGGGCGCACCGGACAGTCAGATGCGCCACCGGACAAGCATTGTTCCTTGTCCGGTGCGCTGCCACGTCACCCAACTGTTAGGGTTCAGAGCTGGTCGACCGTTGGAGGCTTTGTCCTCTTGCAGCACCGGACAGTCCGATGCCCCTCTGACTCCGGTACTCTGACTTCTGCTTGGTACTGTGTTGCACTGTTGCTACTGTCAGAGTCGATAGTTGGCGCAGATAGTCGTTGCTCCGGTGGCACACCGGACTGTCCGGTGAATTATAGCGGAGTGCGCCCTTGAATTCCTGAGAGTGGCTGGTTCGAAGTGTACGACCCTGGTGCACCGGACATTGTCCGGTGGTACATTGGACGGTCCGGTGCGCCATTTCGCAGCGCACTCAAGTCCTTTTGCTCCTTTAATATTGTGTCCGTAACTTGATTCTTTTATTGGTTTGTGTTGAACCTTATGCACCTATAGTACATGAATTCTTGACAAACTAGTTAATCCATGTGTTTGTGTTGACTATCAAGCACCAAAATTAATTATAGGAAGTGGTTAACCCAATTTTCATTTCAGCTGGAAACCACCTAATCTTAGAATAAAAATCATTATGTCATCATTTTCTCATTGGTGTGCAATCCCATATAAGCTTATATTTACTTTTATATACTTGTCCTTGCATTGATGCTCTTATGTAGCTAGTTAGTTCATGTAATTAACTAGTTGCTTTCTTAGATTATGTAGCTAAGTATCATAGATTAGCTTTTGTAACTAAGAAGTTATAGGTGTGTAGTTTAGCTTGTGTAGCTTTACTATTTGAGTATTATTAGTGTTGTTTAAGTTTTATGCTCTTTACTTACATTGGAGGTCTTGATTTTCTTGAGTATTAGTTATATAGAAGGTCTTGATTTTCTTGAGTATTAGTTATATAGATTTGTGTGACCTTACTAGTTAGAATTTATGTAGGTGAGCTCTCTCTAGCTCAACGTTTTAGTTGTTTGATTAGGATCTTTGTAAGGTGCATGTAAACATAGATAGAGCTATGTACTCAAGGCAAACTGATTAGTTTAGTTTTGCCTTTGTTTTATTTATCCAACATATTTAAAGTTTAGAAACAATAGTTCATCCTCCTTTAGCCTAGTCTAGAAGCTCAACGCTTTAGGCCGACTCCAGCAGTTTACCATTAACACTGTTTTGCATTGTTCTTACTGTAGACTACAATGTTCGTAGAGTGGAGTCTGAATATGGGTATGAGTATGAGTAAGCTGCTAAAGATAGTCTTGTTTAACTAGGAACTTTGAATTTCAAAACTAGCTCTCATGGATTTTTAGGCTATCTCTAATAGATTATGCATATAACCATGTAAAACACTGTTATAAAATGTAGATTGCACTTCACATAATAAAGTTTGAAATAAAAAATATAATAATAATAGACAAGATCGGTAAGTTGTTGAAGACTACCTTATCATAACAGTCCCGTCCTTCCTTTCACTTCCCAACTCTGTATCCAGCGTCGGCCCCGCCGCTGGTCCTCCTCCTCGCTAGGCGCAGCGTCCTCTTGTCGGTGCTCCTCCCACGATGCACCTCCCAGCAAGCACTCTACCGATTGGAGAGAGAGAATAGGAGAGTATGACAGCAGGATCCTGTTTATTGTGTGCTGAGATGAATTTAAGGGTTCTGATTTAGATAGGTTTATTGAAGACAACATGAAAAGTAGATGGCTTAATTTAGCTATAGTATGTTTGGTTAGATGTATAAGAAGTGATGGAGGGGAGGTTACATTTTCTATAGTGTTTAAATGATCGGAGTAATTTTTGGTGGCGGTGTGACCCTAAAAGTCGAGGAGACGGTGTCGTCCACGCCTTATCCTATTTGGATCTCAAACCAAACACATCCGTAGTAATACTGAACATGCTCTGGTAACTACACTACGCAAGCGGTGGCCCGTGTGATTATCAAGTGAGCTTGCTCCGCAACTAGATCTGAATGATTTTTTTATCCAACTTCATACCATAATTTATCTCTGAAAAACGTTGATTTTATCAATCATACTATATCTCTCCTGTTTCTAGGGAGGGAGAAAGATGACACCACAAACTGTCAAACAAATAACGGATCTACCTTCCTCTAGTAGTATTTTGTCACAAGAAAAAAAAAACTGTAGTATTTCGGTTACATCCTGATTACAGAATTATTCGCCTTTTTTTTTCAAGCCCCTACACATATTAGATCCTGACCTGACATGTGGGGCGTTGCTTCCTGACCTTCTGAACACGGAGGGAGGAAGCAAGCTGCTTCTTTTATCTAAAGAATGAAACCGTCAAATTCAGATCATCTCTTAACCAGCTATGAATATCAGGCTTTGCCTGACTGCCGGAACCGAGCAGATCAGCGTGCCGAAAATCCCCGTGAAACTATAAGCGATGGCGCAGAAAGGGAGCGCTTCAGGTTCCTTGGCCGCCAGTGCTGCTGTTCCCAGTCCTTGAGCGCTGCACCATCAGCAAGGCAAGATTGCATTCAGTCAGGGCCTAATCATGCTATGCTTCACAAAACGAAGAATGGCTGAATTACCTGGAAGCTGTCCCTACTCCTCTGGAGATGGGGTCGTTCAGACCAAGTTTCTCCATGGCTGCTAGCACAAAGTTCGCACCGATGAGCCCGGTAAGGACAACCACGACAGCAGTTACCGAAGAGTTTACACCTGAACCACAAGAACCACATGAGCCATCAGTGCCCCTCAGCAAATTCACAGGAGGAGGATGGACTGCCAAGATTTTACCTTCAAAGAAAGACACTATGCTCAAAGCCAGCGCCAGAGTAATACACCTTGGCAGTATTGATATGGTTAACGATGGCTCTAGCCCAATCAGGCGCCCTATGATAGCAGTTGAGTACAGAGAGAATGTCGACGCGATGGCAATTGATGTGAAAATCTCTGTTGCGTGCCTCTTCACAAGCTGAAATCAGGGCCATGGACAAGTTGACGGTCAGATAAAAAAAAAGCACTTGCTGCGGAACAGAGCTTAACCGAATTGATGCGCAGTAGTACCTTTCTCTGCTTGAAGATCGAGAATGCAAATGATATGATCACAGACCCAAGGAAAGTCATTAGTACGTCACCGGCTCCAGGATTAGAGGGCACCTTTGTGAGGTAAGCACCTGTGGACAAACAATTTTTTTTTCTGAACTTCTGGAACTAAAACAAATTGTACAACATGTTATATAATTGTAGGACTTATGTTAGGGTTTACAGCTTATGCACACCTAGCACGGCATCAAGTCCAAACCCTGAGATGTACCCATAGGCTAGCGCCGCGAAATCTGCACAGAGTGCGCAGGAGATGATCGGATGCAGCACTTTCTTGACGCCAGGTGGTAACCTGAAAACACTCAGACCGTACGTCAGTCCAAAACTAACTGCATACTTGGGATCCTATTGATCGATCGAGTTTATACAAGCGTACGTATTTACCCAGAACCAACCATGTATCCCAGCACATTAGCAGCAAGCAGGAAAGGAAGGCATGTTCTTGCCGTGGTACCAAACGCCGTGGGATTGAAACATGCGACGCCGAACGACGCGACGAATATAGCTGACCATGCCCAGATCTCCGACGTGGAAAACGGCGACGGCTTCTTCGTGGGCTCCGATGGTGCAAGAAGCTCTGTCTTCACGAGTTTTCGCATGGCTAACACTGTATATCCTGCCACCGTCAGGGTAGCAAACCAGCCACCAACTGAAAAAGTAGTTTCACATCCCATGAATAGCTAAACATAACGGCTAGCACAGAAGATCCCGACAGCATATATATATATATATATATATATATATATATATATATATATATATATATATATATATATATATATATATATATATATACGCGATGAAAAGGACTCATTCATACAAGTGATTGCAAGGATCTTGATTCCTGAGGCCGCTGGAATATCCCCGACGGCGAGCGGCAGCACGACCAGTGTCGGGACGTAGAACAAGGACAGCCACCTCTGGATGAACAGCGTGGCGGGCTCAAAGAAGCCAATGAACGCCTTCGCGAGAGGAGGCACGAATGTGTCGAAGACTACGAGCACCGAGAAGACACAGAACATGCCGAAAAGGGCACTCGGGAACTTGATGGACGCGGCGACGAATGCCTGCTTGAGGAACTTGTCCATGGCGAGCAGAATGCCCAGCGACACGAGCAGATGCGCCACCCCGATAATCTGCATATATACAAGCATCAGGTTCGATTCTTGAAGAGAGAGAGAACGATGTGTCAAATATAAAGGAAAGCGTCTTCTCACGGCGGGCAGCACTCCTGTGGAAGCACTGGCGGCGTGTCCGGTGCCAGCGGTGGAGCTGGGGACGATAAGGCGGCGGCGAAGGTCGGCCGACGATGATCGTTTAAGCGTGGTGGCCTCATTGTTGGCTGGACCCATGAAGCCGGTGTCGGCGGCAGGGATGCGCTTCAGTGCTGCTGTTGGTCGGACCCGGGCCCGGCACGGAGAGACGGAGGAGGAAGGGGAGCAGCAAGAAGAATGGCGGCGGCATCGAGGAGGAAGCAGCGTACAGGACCGGGCGGCCGACGACGTAGCCCGGGGAAGGGAGGAGAGCGGGTCGTGGCGGCAACGTAGGTTGGTAATCCCAATCATGGCGGTGGCGGCCATGGAGCTCGTGGGGGTGCAGAGGGAGGAGGAAGAGACGGCAGAGTTCGGTCTCTGCTCCTCCCTCGTCTTGAGCAGACGGAGGAGGCTAGCAGGCGAGGTGGTGACGGAGACTCCATTCGTCGGGATGGGATAGGAGCTACTGAACGAGAGCGAGCGATGGAAGTGTGGCTAGAAATTATCGACATGGCAGCGAGCGAGGATGGGGTTGGGATTGAGAACGTTGGGCTGCGAGAGACCCTCACCTCACTTGATCGATCAATACAATCTCTCATCCTCTTCTTCGAGGAAAGCGACGTACGGCCGCGGGGGTCGGATTTGTGGCTGTCCACGACCCGGGGCGGAAAGCCGGAAACGGACAGAACCACAGCGGCCGGGTGCGCGTGCTCGTCGTCATCCTCCTGCTCTGCGCTCGAACTTGGTGGACGTCGCCGGCTGCAGCCATGCGTGAACGGACGGCGAGATCGGCCGTGCTACCCAGGGCCCTGCAGCACTACACTCTACACGGGGTCGCCGCCGGGAACATGAACTCCTCGTCCTCCTCCGCGCCCAACACCCTGAGCTCAAAGCCCATAGACACCCGCCGGCAGGTCACCTGAACATGGAGCGGGTTGCCGTTGGATATTTTGCTGCTGCAGAGGCAGCCAGACAGGTCACAAGCATCGTTGCGGGTTCTTGCCTTCTTGCGGGACGTTGCGCTCTCATCCAATGGGCTTCGCCGCTGAGCAGCTCACATGCTGCTGCATTCTTGCGGGACGCTGCGGGCTCTCGTCCAATGGGCTTCGCGGAACAGTTCACATGCTGCCGCAAACAAGTTGCAGCTGGTCCGCATCTGCCATAAAGCATGATTTTGCGGGGCGGACATGGGGTTCCCGTAACAACAAAACCAGCCTCGTCTGCGAGCCTAGTACCAACCAAGCGCTCCTGTCGTCAGAGATGTAATGGTACCCAAAATCCAAAAAACGAATGTGTTTTGCGTGTTACAGAGAAAAGTACCAAAGACTTCAATCCAACGGGTACGGGTTGTCGGTGTAGAAGAGTGAACTGTTGTATCGATAATAGATGGGATACAATATATATTGACTCAACCCTAACTCTAATGGGTCGGCAGTCCAACAGTGGTGTCAGCCCACACACACAGTCTAACATCCTCCCGCAGTCACAACGGGGGCACCACACACGATGAGACTAGAGTAGAGGCCGAATGTAGGAGCCGACGGGTTGAAATCCCCCCGCAGTCGCAGCGTCGTAATGGTGCGAATGTTGCGGCTAGAGTAGAGACCGGTGTGTGCTCCAAGAAGACGATAGCCCCTAGATGCCGAGGTAGCCAAAGTCGAGGTGGTCGCGGTCGGGAGACACGCAACAGAAGCCTGATCTTCGGGAGGGGTCGACGTTCGAGCGTCAACGATCGGCAGGGTGACACAACAAAAGGGCACTGGCAGGCCGACCTTCCTGCTTATTCGATCGTTCGGGCGTCAAGGAGCCCCGCCAAGGAGGCCGACAGCAACGCACGCGTCTGCGCCGGTCATGGTGTCCGCGCTCGCAGCAGAATAGAAGGGGAACGACGGATCCGGCCGGAAAGGCCACGACAGCGACGGATCGAGCCGAGAAGACGCGATCCGGCCAAAGGGACAGCGGATCGAGCCGGGAAGGTTGTAGCAACGGGAATCCGGCCGGGAAGGCCGCGGCAGCGACGGATCCAACGAAGGCGATGAAGGGGGTGGGCGGCGGGGCGGGTCCAGCTGGACAGGGGCCTGTGCTGGACTTGGCAAGGGGTGTTGACGACACCGGTGACGGGAGAAGCTCGAAGGGTGAAGCGCTGCTGGGCATCAACGCAGACAGTTAGGAGGTGGCCAGCGCGATGAGGAGGGGCTGCACGTGCGAGGGTGCCGGCGGAGGACGCAACGGAGAGGGAGCCAACGGTGGTGGGCAGTGGCGGACAGGGCGTGCATGAAGGCCAGGCAGGGTGCTGCGTGTGGGGGTGCGGACGCCAGGGAGAGCGCTGCGCGCGGGGGCGGGGGCGCGCAGGAAGGTCGGGGAGGCTAGGGCCGCGAGCTGAGAGGAAGCGCTGTCGTGGCCTGCAGCGTCGCTGGTCGCCGGATCTGGGAGGGAGGGGTGGGCTTATGCTTCTGCCAGCGGCCACCACGGGCTTAGGGGCGCCGGACGCAGGGAGGGCGAGGCGCTGCGGGCCGTTCATCGGGGGCCCAAGCGCCGCCCGAGGTCGGCCACGGCGACCTGCGCGGTGGAGGCAGGCATTCGCCGCTGCAGATGCCAGCGAAGGAACCGGCGACGTTTCGACCGAGCGAGGCAGCCATCTCCGGGTCGATGGGCACGAAAGGGTCGTGAGCCAAGGCCGCAGACTTGGTCGGCGACGCGAACAGGCTGTCCGGCAGGCTGTGCTCGGTGCTTTGGTCGCTGTCCGCGTTCGGGCTCGCGTCGCCGGCGGACTCCTCCCTGCCGGAATCGAGCGGCGCGGGGGAGCGGAAAAGGAGAGCGCCGACGAGAGAGGTCGGCGATGTTCGGTGTCGTGGCTGACGAGGACCGGTGGCGCGGATCCAGGGGCGACACGGTGATGCGGCGCGGATGGAGGAGAGAGCAGAGGGGTGGCTGGCGGCTGGGAAGGGAGCCACCCCGGGAGGGAGGGATGAGCCTCCCGTGGCGGCGGCTGGACCTGGGCAGCTGGCTGGCGGCTGTGAGGGTGGGAGGGAGACGCCGGCGGCTGTTGGAGGTGGGAGGAAAACCCTAAACCTAGTCTGATACCATGTAGAAGAGTGAACTATTGTATTGATAATAGATGGGTGGGATACGATATATATAGACTCAACCCTAACCCTAATGGGCCGGTAGCCCAACAGTGGTGCCGGCCCACACACACAGTCTAACAGTCGGTGTGTTGAAGCCCGAGGGTCGTAACCAATTAGGCATAGTTTGGATACTTTAATATTGACCTCAATCAACTTGTATTGAGGTGAATTGGGGTGTAACTTAAACTAATTTACACTCCAATCCACCTCAACACATGTGGATTGAGGTCAATACTAGAATACCCAAACAAAGCCTTAGTGTTTTTGTCTCGGGTGATTGATGCAAAAATACACACAAAGTTTACCCTGCTTTGGGCAAGAGAAGACTCTACATCCAACCGGAGAAGGAGACTTATATTATCTTACACCTAAGTGCTCGTAGTAGAAGATACAAGCAAGTCGAGAGAACAAATGAGTCCCAAGTCTGAGTATGATTGACACAGGTGTCTATATCAGGAGTGAGGTGTGGAGTAAATGGTAAAGTGTTGTCCTCCACCTCCTATAGAAGGCCCATGGCTCCTCCTTTAATAGTCCCAAGGAGGAGGCCCAGGTATACAAGTGTTTCTATGCCATTGTTGTAGTCAGAGGAGGTGTGTCCGAGCCCTATAGTGGTATGGCCGGTGGGATGGCCCTCGTTCTTGCTGCCGTCTTTTGTCAGGAGAAGGACGCCCAACCCCTATAGCATGTTCCTTTTACTAAGTAGATAGTCGAGGTCGGGTTCGAGAGCATGGGTGTGTGTCCGAGCCTGGCCTGTACAGAGGTGCGGATGAGACGTTTCCAAGTGTGTCGAGTCGGAGTGGTTGAAACAGTGCTTGGCATGGTGAAAAATTGTGTGGTAATTTGTTCTGGATGTCATCCTAGGCGGTTGAAAGTAGATTGGACACCGGTGTAGCCTTCCGATCTTCAGAGAGGTTCATGGGAGAGAAGGTGGTCTTATTGCGCGTGCTTCCCTGTTGGGGCAGTTGGCCGAGGTCAAGCTTGGGCGAGGCGAAGATTTCTTCCGAGGTCGAGGCCAAGATTAGACGTTGCATGTAGTCACACTCTGGGTGATTAAAACAATGGTCAGACTGGGGGAATAATGCCCTGTATTCGCGCTCTGAGCATCGTTGTGGGTGGTAAAAGTAGATTAGACTGTGGTCGTGTTGTCCTTTGTTGACTTTGGCACCTTCAGCGGGGCAGGTGGTCGTACGGACTACATTAGATACGCATGTTCTGGAATCGGAGTGGTTGGCCAAGGCAGGCACGTCCCAGAGCATTGCCCGAGACGCCCTTGGGTGAGTCGGAAATGCATTTCCCGCCCGAGGTCGGCCACAGGCGAGTCGTGGTTTAGGTTCCGCGTGGCCATGGTAAGGTTGGGGAGCATGTTTGCTTGTGACCCCTTCTTACCCAAGCGTCTAGACACTTTAGTGTTGTGATCTGGGTACCCCTAATTATAGTACCCAACAGTAGCCCCTGAGCCTTCAAGGGAGTGCAGGCACTTGCTTGGAGGTTCTGTTGAACCTTTTGCGCATTTCGTTGGGTCTTTGAGAGTTGGTAGTAGAGATGGCAATGGGGACCCGATCCCCAATTTTCCGTGGGGAATTCCTCTATTAGGGGACTAGGATGGGGAAGTTTGTTCCCCCACGGGGATGTAAACGGTGAAAAATTCTCTCCCGACGGGTAAACGGGGACCCGTTAAACTTACATATGACGATGTTTTCATATAATAGTTAATGATAAAATAAATAATTACCTTGCCAAGAGATCACCCGTTGTACAAATACATTCATTTTAATGTACACGTAATGATTTTTACATCTAACAATGTGTATAAGTGATAATGTTTTACATTAATAACAAATGAAATATGATCTAATTAAAATTTAAGAAGGGACGAGGATCCCTGGTGGGCATTTAGTCCTACGGGTAATAGGGATGGGGAAGAAATGTCCCTCGCAAGCATTCGTGGGGATCCCCGTGGGATTTTTTTTCGTCGCGGGGATGGGGAGCTAAAACTCGACGGGGAATTCCCTGTTGCCATCCCTAGTTGGTAGATTTCTTTCAATGGGTGCCCGCGAGTGCACCCGTCGGGTGTAGCCCCCGAGGCCTCGGAGGTATGGTTACTCCATCTAGGTCTTTATGTTCTCCTCTGTGGACTTCGTCAGTCTATTGATTCTACAAACAACTTGACCTCAATCTAGGTGCAAGGGCAGCCTTCGAGCCTCTGCACAAGGCGATAGAATGATCAGGGTCTGTCTTGACTTTTGATGATAGGCCTATTGCGTCGCCTTTACATAAGGAGGAAGAGGGGAAAAATGTCATGCTACCCTCAGTGTGCAACGAGCACGATGTTTCCTGGGTGAGCTGTTAGCGGGTAGTCTGAGTGGAGGCCCAAGCCCTATTCGATAGAGGTCTACTAGTGGTCCGGCGACGCACCCCAACATATTTGTAGGTGATTCGCTGGTCCCGGACCCATACGATAGGATCCGAGGGCTTGGTGCCTCCCTTCGGTGGGATACCATTACGAATCATTCTTGCAGGTCTTGGACATGTCCTAGGGTACCTCAGGATTGTAGATTTGACCCTCGGCCGTACACAGACGTAAACACGTTCATCGCTGACTCTGCGCTCTAGGGCGATCATCGAACCTCGTCGAGGGGCCAACCTTCGAACCCTTGAACAATTAAGGGCTCGGAGCCCATTTCCTTCGCTGGGAAGGAAACCTAAACAAATATTCCCTTTCCATGAGGGAGAGGGAGAAAGAGAGAGAGAGAGAGAGGTAGGCCCTTTTAGGCGCTCACCTTGGGGAGATGAAGTGATGTCTATAGGTGTCCTCAGTCGGACGAGACATGAGGCCCGCGGGTGGGTATTGATGTGATGGGACGTGATGCCCGCGGGCGATTCATCGTCATGCACGTGTGCACGGGATTCAAGGAACAAAATTAGCTATTGGATTCGATATTAAATGCAGGGAGTTTGGTTTCAATCTCAATGGATTCACCGATTCCCATTCCTCTTCTCCTCTATATATCCGAGAGGGGGGCTGGTCGTGGCCTTCACCCCGCATTCACATTCTTAGCCTCAGCCTCCTCTGTTTTTTTGTCGTGGCCAAAGATCGAAATCAAAGTGAGAGGAGCGAAGAGAGGTTGAAGTAAGGGGTTGTTTGGTGGCAAGGTAAGATCCACGTACCTTGTTGCCATCGCATTCTCATTTTAGGCATTGGCAAGAGAGTCATCGTCCTTGCGCCCCATGACCCGTGGCCCTACTCCACCATGCCCGTGGAGGATCTATAGAACCTTGTTGATGGAGGTCTGCTTCGCCCCTCCACTACCATGGCGTGCTCGGGAATGAGGAGGAACCGAATCCGTCAGAGGGCTACGTTGTCAGCTTCGCGTTGTTCCACAAGTGCGGGTTTGGGGTATCGTCGAGCCACTTCATGCGAGCCCTTCCGAACTACTATGGGGTTAAACTCCACAACTTCAACCCGGACTCCATCGTGCAAGCAGTGATTTTCATGGCGGTTTGCGAGGGGTGCCTCGGGATCGACCGCCATTAGGATCTCTAGGTCGACCTCTTCCACGTGGAGCCCTTTTCTCTGCCGACGGAGGTGAAGAAGGTCGACACTGTGGTGAGGGCCAGTGGTTGTACACTCTAGCTACGGTCAGATCAGGTGCATCTGTACATCCCAGCCTCTCTTACCTCTTCAAACAAGGGGTGGCAGAGTCCCTGATTCTACCTCCGCAATGATGAAGGCAGGCTGCCTCCGTATACCAGGCGAATCATAAACGCTACAGGGGATAACAGGCGGTGGGGCATTGCGTGGGCGTACCAGCTCAAGCTGGAGCCCCTCCTAGATGCCTTACGGAGACTCCACGACCATGGTCTTATCGCTGCCCGAGTCGTCGCCGCCTTTCATCGTCGGAGGGTGTTGTCGTTATTGGAGCAACGGTTGCGCATGTATGAGATGACGCCCGAGACCGAGGTGGATAGCTCTCAGATGTCATCGGCCACCCTCACCACTGACGACCTCCCCAAGCGGGTCAAGGGCATAGTGGGTAAGGCCGATTATGACATCCTTACTCAGGTCCCGATGAGCCCTGACTAGGGTTATGTGTCTTTGGTAAGTCGAAGAGCTTGCCTCCGCTTTATCCCCATTTTCTATGTTTCGACCTGATCATCCGGGTTTTCCGTTTGTTCCCTCGGGCTGATGGGTTACAGATCCGTCGAGCCTCCGGTCCTGGAGGACGCGGCGAGCCAGGCGATGTATAGGTTCTCCGCAGAAGAACAGTAGAAGAAGAAGGATGAGGAGAGGAAGCAAGCTCACGAGAAGAGGGAGGTTCACGGTGAGGTAGAGAAGCGGTGCCGAGTGCAGGAGAAGGGGGGACTGCCATGGGAGGTGTCTCTGGACTCGTCTAGCGACGATAACAATGATGATGGTGATGACGAGGAGATGGAGGTTCGACTCAGCTTTAGCCCCATGGTGAGGCCTTGGTCAGAGCCGTCCTTGACGGGGGCATCGAACCAGCCATCTAGTGGGCCGAAGGCGTCGACGCCTGGGCCTGAGGCGTCGATGTCTTGGCCCGAGGCACAAATGTCGATGGAGCGGGTGATCGTCCCTGCTACCTCAGAGGGTGGGGCGAAGTCAAATCAGATCACCCAATCGGATCCCTGCATGTCCGAGGTGGATGTGGCGACAAAGCGGGCTGCCGACCAACCCCAAACGTCGATGCGAGAATCAGGTGCTCGAGGAGTTCTACTTCGAGGAGGCTGGCCATACCTCAGCCCACGTTACTATCATGAGATCAAGGCTGGTTCCTTGAATTTTGTGAGTTTTTGTTTTTGCATGCCTTTCTCAACCAGAAGCACAAAGTGGGTGCGCCCACCTTGGCACCTACAAAGGCCCTTAAAATGAGCGCGACTTCGACGACCTGAGCTATGACCTGGTGAAAGGGAAATGTGCCCTTGGGCCATTTTTAAGTGTTTTGGTGATTAAGTGCTTAACACATCACTTTGATCTAACATAAAAATGTAAGTATGAGCTCAGAGTAAAAAAGAAGCAAATTGAGAGTTGTAAGAACAAATTGCAAACTCTGCAATATTGAAGAAACAAAGGTATGATTCTAGCACTTAGTAAATTACTTTTGGTACTATCTATGTTCTACTAAGTGCTAGGGAACTTGTCAAATCGAGAGAAATTCAAATGGAGAAGTTTGGCTAATTCCAGCCAAACTTGCACCAACCTGCGGTGCACCGGACTGTCCGGTGCTAGGCTGGCGCTATAGGTGTACATTTGGGTCGGGCCTGATGGCCGGCCCGAAGCACAAGAAAAAAAGCACGGTCCAGGCATGGCACGACCCAGAATATTTTAGTGCTGGGCTGGCACGACCCGATATATCGGGCCGGGTTTGGGCCGAGGTCGCGGCCCATGGGCGGGCACGAGCACGACCCATTCAAGGCAGGCACGAAATGGCCCATATAGAGGCACGAAAAGGCCCATATATTTATTAAAATCACACTTCATTCCATACTTTCATGTACTTGATAAAGAACACAAAGCTAGAAACAATGTTAGTTAGATGTTTTTTATAGCTTTGAGTTAGAGTATTTGATGTAATTTTATTTTTGTTATGAACATTAGATAATGAACTGAACTTACAAACTTTATATAGAGCTGATTATACTCTTTTTCTTTCTAACAAATGATTTGTAAACGAGGTAGTCATTGCATAGCTCTGGTAACTTAATACAAATATTAAGTTTGCTTTTGGTCAAATTTATTTGTCTTATCTTTTATTTGTTTTATTAAATTTGTTTTGAATTTCGGGCTCTCATGTGAATTTCGGGCCAAAAACTGAATTTCAGGCCAAAAATTGAATTTCGGGCCCTAATGTGAATTTCGGGCCGCCCGAAATGAGCCCGGCACGTTTAAGCAATTACGGGTCGGGCCGTGGGCCGAGGGCTAGGCCCATGGGCCTGCCCGACACGGCCCAAAATTCAAACAGGTCGGGCCAACCCGAAATTCAAACAATACGGGCCTTTTCGGGCTTAGGTCGGGCCGGGTCGGGCGGCCCGAACGTACACCTATAGCTGGCGCACCCGGTGAATAGGTCGCTCTCGGGAAAAAGCCAGGGCGCCACAGCTATAATTCACCGGACTGTCCGGTGTGCTAGCCGCACGCCTGGCCAACGGTCGACCGTGCGATCAGTGGCGCCACATGTGCCCGGCCAAAGGTCACCAGGCTGCACCGGACTGTCCGGTGTGGCATGGGACCAGAGGCTGGAAACAGTTGGCTTCGCCATATAAGGAAGGGAATCGCACAATGTTCACTGTCGATGGTGCACCGGACTTTCTGGTGCGCCCGCGAATAGAAGGTAACCTAGGCCTTCCAAATGGAGCTCTAGCGGCTCCTAAGTTCCTTGTGGCAATAAAAGGGACCCCTAGGCACATGGAGCACCACACCAAGCATCCATTGAACATTCTACAATGCTAAGACACTGCGACCACGCTTTTTATTTGATAGATTGAGATTCAAGCAAGTGTTTGAGTTGTAATTCCGTTGTGTTGTCTCCCGTGCTCCTCTCTCAACTTGTGTGCGTGTGTTGCTTTGATTTTATCTTTTGTGTGTGTGTTTCTGCTCCACCTTACTTTTGTGATTTATTTGAGATCAATTGTGTAAGGGTGAGATACTCCAAATTGTGGATATTCCTCACAATGGGAAAAAGTTAAGATAAGAAAGAGAACCGTGGTACTCAAGTTGATCAGTGGATCACTTGAGATGGGTTGAGTGCAACCCTCGTCTATTGAGATACTGTTGGTTACTTGTTCTCAAATGTTGTAGATCAATAACAAGGTAACATAATTATTAATTTGTCGGCGTTTCGAGACCGGGGGGTCCCTAAGCCGACGAGTGAATGTGCCGCGTGCCCCAGCCCAGATGGGTCGAGCGCGTGGGCGAGCGCGAAGGGGGGAAGCGAGGTGGCCGGAGACGGGCGTGAGAGAGGTGGAAATCTCGCGGCCTTCGTGTTCGTCCCGCGCCCAGGTCGGGTGCGCTTGCAGTAGGGGGTTACAAGCGTCCACGCGGGTGAGGGAAGCGAGTGGCCCCAAGAGAGCGCCTGTCTCGTCCTCGTCCCCGCGCGGCCAACCTTCTCTAAGAAGGCCCTGGTCCTTCCTTTTATAGGCGTAAGGAGAGGATCCAGGTGTACAATTGGGGTGTAGCAGAGTGCTACGTGTCTAGCGGGGGAGAGCTAGCGCCCTAAGTACATGCCAATGTGGCAGCCGGAGAGATCTTGGCACCCAGCTGGTGTGGTGTCGTGGCTGTCGGAGGAGCGGCGGAGCCTGGCGGAGGGACAGCTGTCGGAGCGGTTGAGTCCTTGCTGACGTCCTCCTGCTTCCGTAAGAGAGCTAAGAGCCGCCGTCGCCACAGAGCTTGCGGGGCGCCATCATTGCCTATCTGGCAGAGCTAGCCAGATGGGACATCAGTCTTGTTCTCTGCGGCCCGAGTCGGCTCGGGGTAGAGTGATGATGGCGCTTCCTGCTGACGTGGCTGGCCTGCGCTCTAGGTTGGGCGTCGTGGAGGCTCCTCCGAAGCCGGGGTCGAGTCTGTCTTCCGTGGCCGAGGCCGAGTCCGACCCCCTGGGTCGGGCAAGGCGGAGGTCGTTCGGCAGAGGCCAGGGCGGAGTCCGAGCCCTGGGGTCGGGTGAAGCGGAGTTCGCCGTCTTCCGGGACTTAGCCCGAGTCTGAGCCCTGGATAGGGCGGAGCGGAGTTCGCCGTCTTCCGGGACTTAGCCCGAGTCCGAGCCCTGGATAGGGCGGAGCGGAGTTCGCCGTCTTCCGGGACTTAGCCCGAGTCCGAGCCATGGGTCGGGCGGAGCGGTGTTCGCCGTCTTCTAGGGCTGAGCCCGAGTCCGAGCCCTGGATAGGGCGGAGCGGAGTTCGCCATCTTCCGGGGCTTAGCCCGAGTCCGAGCCCTGGGTCGGGTGGAGCGGAGCTTCCTATGGTGCCCTTGGTAGGGCCTGACTGCCTGTCAGTCTCACTCTGTCAAGTGACACTGCAGTCGGAGTGGCGCAGGCGGCGCTGTCCTTCTGTCAGACCGGTCAGTGGAGCGGTGAAGTGACGGCGGTCACTTCGGCTCTGCCGGGGGGCGCGCGTCAGGATAAAGGTGTCAGGCCACCTTTGCGTTAAATGCTCCTGCGACTCGGTCGGTCGGCGCGGCGATTTAGTCAGGGTTGCTTCTTAGCGGAGGCAAGGCCTCGGGCGAGCCGGAGATGTGTCCGCCGTAGGGGGGCCTCGGGCGAGACGGAAATCCCTCGGGGTCGGCTGCCCTTGTCCGAGGCTAGGCTCGGGCGAGGCGTGATCGAGTCGCTCGTATGGACTGATCCCTGACTTAATCGTACCCATCAGGCCTCTGCAGCTTTATGCTGATGGGGGTTACCAGCTGAGAATTAGGCGTCTTGAGGGTACCCCTAATTATGGTCCCCGACAGTAGCCCCCGAGCCTCGAAGGGAGTGTTAGCACTCGCTTGGAGGCTTTCGTCGCACTTTTTTGCAAGGGGACCAGCCTTTCTCGGTTGCATTTCGTTCCGGTGGGTGCGCGCGAGCGCACCCGCCGGGTGTAGCCCCCGAGGCCTCAGAGGAGTGGTTTCACTCCTTCGAGGTCTTAATGCCTTGCGTAATGCATCGGCTGGTCTGGTTGTTCCCTCATGCGAACTGGCCGTAGCCCGGGTGCACGGTCGGGGCCCAAGTTCTCGGGCTGGTATGTTGACGCTGTCAACGGTTCGGCCGGAGCCGGGTTTGCGAGAGCAGCCCCCGAGCCTCCGCACAGGGCGAGAGGGCGATTAGGGACAGACTTGGCTTTTTTACATACGCCCCTACGTCGCCTTTCCGCAAGGAGGAGGGGGGAGAGCGCCATGTTACCCTCGATGGGCACCGAACATGGTGTCTCCGGTGAGCTGCAAGCGGGTAATCCGAGTGGACGTCCGTGCCCCGTTCGTTAGGGGTCGGCTAGGGGCCCAGAGGCACGCCCAAAAGTACCTGCGGGTGATCTGCCGGACCCGGTCCCCTGGCGACGGGGTCCGAGGGCTCGATGCCTCCCTCCGATGGGATTCCGTTACAAGATCGCTCCCGCTGGTCTCGGAAATGTCCTAGGGTACCTCGGGAGCGCAGCCCGAGCCTTGGTTATGTATCGAACGTACCCCTGGTCATCCCTCACTCGGCGTCTGAGGCGACTGTGAACCCTTCGGGGGCCAGCCTTCGAACCCCTGATTTGTAATGGGCGCGGAGCCCGAGTAGCCTGAGGCGGCTGTCGAACCCTTCGGGGGGCCGGCCTTCGAACCTCTGACCAGTAGTGGGTGTAGGGCCCACGCGATCTGAGGCGGTTGTTGAACCCCTCGGGGGGCCAGCCTTCGAACCTCTGATCAGTAGGGGGGCTCGGAGCCCGGTTCCTTCACAGGGAAGGATCCTTTTCGGGGTATCCCCCTTTCCCGGTCCCTGTTGCAAGAGATAGAGAAAGAGGAAAAAAGGAAAAGGATACGAAATCGAATGACGTGGCGTACCTTTTTTGGCGCGGTTATTACAGCGAAGGCGAAGCGTCGCCCGCTTCTCCTGCCAGAAGCGCCGCCTGTCCCGCCGCGGAGTTAATGCGACGGGGCGAGTGGTTGGCGGGGCGGCCGTTGCGCGTGCGCGAGCCATTCGAGGAACGGATCACGGGCGCCCTGTCTTCACGCCGTGAGAGGGGGTTCTCTTGCTGCCCCCGGATGGGACGTGAGCCTGGCCGATGACGTGACCGCTGCTCCCGCCCGCCTGCCACCGTCATTACTGCCGGCCCACTTTCGGCTGCATTGACCGTCGCGCCATGCTGGCGCTGCTGGGTCGTGCGCTGGGTCGCCTCGAGTCGTGGCATTGGTTCCGCAACCGAAGAGGCGCGGTGGTGGCGCAAGTGGCGGTGCAGTTGCTTGCATGCAACATCCGGCGCGTCGGTTGCGTGACGCGTGGGCCTGGGCCTCCATGCCGGCGTGTTGGGAGTCGGAGAAGCGCGTCCACCTGGCGCGGTTGCATGCCGCCTGCATGGCTGCCCGCCCCTTCCGCCCGTTGGTCTGGGCAAAAGTGGGGGTCGCTTGTAACCGCTGGGCGGTTGTGTGCGCCACGCGCGGCGGTTTGGCTTCTTCTGCCCCGAGTCGGTTTGCATGACATGCGGGACCCAGCCCCCGCGCCGCTGGGGAGGGCCTTGGAGCGTGTTGGAGAAGACTCAGCCCGTGACGTTTGGGGGCGCACGTAGGGAGAGTTGCCTTTAAAAGGAGGGCGACCCCTTTCGGAAGGCGACCATGTCTTCTCCCTCCCTTATGCATCGTGTCTTTCCACCTTCCAAGCCCCCGGATGGGGGGTACCCGCCGTCTTTTCGCCTCATCGTTGGAGGAGCACAACTCCGTGGGAGTTGGTACCCTTCAGCCATCGTTCGGCTTCAAGGATTTTCATCACACAGCCCGGTTGCTCCCCTCCGCTGGTGGTCACCCAAGACGGTGACCTCCAGCTCCTGGATGGGGAGAGGCAAGCCGGGCTGTGATCCCGCCCTCAGCATCGGGGGTGTTCGTCATCCTCGCTGGGGCGGGGAGCGAGGCGAGCCGGGGCTCTACCTCCTGCGCGGGTCGGCGGGCCACCTCTTCTTCCAGCTTCTGGTGGTGGCAATCGCCCTCCCCCGTTGCGACGGAGACGTCCTCCAGCCATGCCGGGGAAGGCGAACTGTTGCTGCCCAGCTAGGATGCAACATTCCGCCCTCTCCCTCGCATTCGCAGCGAGGACGGCAGCGAGGATCTGCCGGTGCGCTTGGGAGCGGCCCGCTCTTTGGCTTTAATAGCTTGTTCGCGTCCCTTGAGCGGGACCGCGAACGAGAGCCCTCCGGTGGCCGCGTCCATCTGGGACCATGGTTGCTGCTGCAGAGGTCGCTGGCGAGCCTCCCGATGTTCGTCGTCCCACAGGCTCGAGGTTGCTCATACCCGCGGGGATGGAACCAGAGTTCCGTTTGTAAGGGCACTTTGAATGCCAGGGTTTTTGTTCATTATGGCTGTCGAGGCCTGAACATGTATGTAATTTTGGCACGGAGCCGTGTTTTTCCTCATTTTCGAGCACTAAGACTCGCCTATTGATTATCTGAACCGCTTCACCAAGCATGAGTCGCCCCGTGTCAAGGTGACGAGTGAGGTATCCGTATCCCAGAGGCGTAGGAGTCCCTCGGCCCGATCGGCCTTGTTGTCTGAGGCTCCTCTAGCTTAGTTAAAGAGACCCCTTGGCCGCTCTTCGACGAGCCGAGGCCAGGGGTAGCGATATCAGCACGAACAGAGGCGGAGTTGGCTCGAAAATGGAAACCTGGTTGGCCGAAGCCTAGCCGGGTTGTCCGTCAGCGGGACCGACGCCGGAGTTGATCAGCCGAGGCCTCGGATAGGGCTGGCGCCCTTGGAAGATGGTTGGCCGAGGCCCCAGGGGTAACCGGCCGAGCCGCCTGCTCGGGCCGGATTCCCGGAGAAGTCCCTGGACCGCGTCACCGTCTGAGGCTGGGTCGGACCTCGCTGAAGGTGTCGTCGATGCCGAGGGTGCTACAGCCCCCTTCCAGCGTGAAGATCCGAGCCTGCAGGATCAGATTGTCTTGTAGTGTGTGCCTTCTGCGGCCGCCGAGGCCAGAACACACACCCTCGCTGCGTTGTAAAGCTGCGTCTCTTTTCCTCTTGTTTCGAGTATCTGGACTTTTTGTCGGTAACAGGGATGTTTGTGCGAGCGAGAGTTGCTTCTCGCGGAAGGTGATGAGTGAGGTATCCGTATCCCGGAGGCGTGGGAGTCCCTCGGCTCGGTCGGCCTTGCCGCTTACGCGTACTTTCACCCGTCCATGAGGCCCTGTCACCGACTCAGTCGAAAAGGCTCGAAGGATCGCTTCGGCAGAAGAGCTTCCGAACGTAAAGACTTGTTCGGTCCGCGGAATCACTTTATCCGAACGCGAGTTACTTATCGCAGAAGGTGATGAGTGAGGTATCCGTATCCCGGAGGTGTAGGAGTCCCTCGGCTCGGTCAGCCTTGGCTGCTTACGTGTACTCCGTCGTTTTCAGGATCCACTTTTCGAAGTAGTCAAAAAGCACGAAAGATATTCTGGTAAAAGAGATCTTTTTTCGAGGAAAATTTCGACGCAGAGGGGGTTCCCCCCCTTTTAGCCCCCGAGGGAGGGTCGGGCTTTGCTGAGGCGAGGCCGACCCTTCCTTGATGACTAAACTTTGCGTGGGTGCGAGGTATATGAACAACTTGAAAACATCTTAAGGGTAGAAGCAACGTAGCTGTTGGATGTTCCAAGCGTTGCCGTAGACCTCGCCTTGACTGTTGGCCAGCTTGTACGTTCTGGGCTTCAGAACTTTGGTGATGACGAATGGCCCCTCCCAGGGGGGCGTGAGCTTGTGCCTCCCTCGGGCGTCTTGCCGCAGCCGAAGCACCAGGTCGCCCACCTGGAGGTCTCGGGGCCGGACCCCTCGGGCGTGGTAGCGTCACAGGGATTGCTGGTACCGCGCCGAGTGTAGTAAGGCCTTGTCCCGAGCCTCTTCCAGATGGTCCAGTGAGTCTTCTCGACTAGCTTGGTTGCTTTGACCGTTGTAGGCCCTCGTCCTCGGGGAGCCGTATTCCAGGTCAGTGGGCAAGACGGCCTCGGCCCCATAGACCAGGAAGAACGGCGTGAAACCCGTGGCTCGGCTCGGCGTTGTCCTCAGGCTCCAGGCCACCGAGGGGAGTTCCTTCATCCATCGTTTGCCGAACTTGTTCAGGTCGTTGTAAATCCGAGGCTTGAGCCCTTGTAGAATCATGCCATTGGCACGCTCTACTTGCCCATTCGACATGGGATGAGCCACGGCGGCCCAGTCCACCCGGATGTGGTGATCCTCGCAGAAGTCCAAGAATTTTCTGCCGGTGAACTGGGTGCCGTTGTCGGTGATGATGGAGTTTGGGACCCCGAAGCGATGGATGATGTTGGTGAAGAACGCCACCGCCTGCTCGGACCTGATGCTGTTCAGAGGTCGGACCTCGATCCACTTGGAGAATTTGTCGATGGCGACCAGCAGGTGCGTGTAGCCCCCGGGCGCCTTCTGCAAGGGACTGACGAGGTCCAGACCCCACACAGCAAAGGGCCAGGCGATGGGTATCGTCTGCAGAGCCTGAGCGGGCAGGTGGGTCTGCTTCGCATAGAATTGGCACCCTTCGCAGGTGCGGACAATTCTAGTGGCGTCAGCCACCGCCGTTGGCCAGTAGAAGCCTTGCCGGAAAGCATTCCCGACTAGGGCTCGAGGCGCTGCGTGATGGTCGCAAGCCCCCGAGTGTATCTCTTGCAGGAGTTCCTGACCTTCGGCGATGGACATGCATCGCTGGAGGATGCCCGAGGGGCTGCGGTGGTAGAGCTCCTTCTCATCGCCCAGCAAGACGAACGACTTGGCGTGTCGCGCTACCCGCCGAGCCTCGGCTTGGTCGAGGGGTAGCTCTCCTTGGCGGAGATATTGCAGGTACGGGGTCTGCCAATTTCGATCAGGCGTGGCCCCGCTCTGCTCCTCCTTGACGTGCAGTGCCTCGCCCTCGGGGGCCGAGGTTACCTCGGGCTGAACCGAGGGCGCCTCGGGCCGAGCTGAGGGTGCCTCGGGCTGAGCCGAGGGTACCTCGGGCTGGACCGAGGGTGCCTCGGGCTCGGGCGTGTCGTCGATCTTGACGGAGGGTTGATGCAGATCCCGGGAGAAGACGTCCGGGGGAACCGTCGTTCGCCCCGAGGCTATTTTTGCCAGCTCGTCCGCAGTCTCGTTGTAGCGCCGAGCGATGTGGTTAAGCTCGAGCCCGTAGAACTTGTCTTCCAGGCGCCGAACCTCATCGCAGTAGGCCTCCATCTTCGGGTCGCGGCAGTGGGAGTTCTTCATGACTTGGTCGATGACTAGCTGTGAGTCACCGCGGGCGTCGAGGCGTCTGACCCCTAGCTCGATGGCGATCCGCAACCCGTTGACCAGAGCCTCGTACTCAGCCACATTGTTGGACGCCGGGAAATGGAGGCGTAGCACGTAGCGTAGGTGTTTCCCGAGGGGCGAGATGAAGAGCAGGCCCGCGCCGGCTCCCGTCTTCATCAGCGACCCGTCGAAAAACATGGTCCAGAGCTCCGGTTGGATCGGAGCCGTCGGCAGCTGGGTGTCGACCCATTCGGCTACGAAGTCCGCCAATACCTGGGACTTGATGGCCTTCCGAGGGGCGAACGAGATTGTCTCGCCCATGATTTCCACCGCCCACTTTGCAATCCTGCCCGAGGCCTCTCGGCACTGGATGATCTCCCCCAGGGGGAAGGATGACACCACAGTTACCGGATGAGACTCGAAGTAGTGTCGCAACTTCCGCCTCGTCAGGATCACTGCATACAGCAGCTTCTGGACTTCTGGGTAGCGAATCTTGGTCTCGGAGAGTACCTCGCTGACGAAGTAGACTGGCCTCTGAACGGGCAATGCATGCCCCTCTTCTTGCCTCTCGACCACAATCGCGGCGCTAACCACCTGAGTGGTCGCGGCGACGTAGACCAAGAGGGCTTCTCCATCAGCTGGGGGCACCAAGATAGGCGCCTTTGTGAGGAGCGCCTTCAGGTTCCCGAGAGCTTCCTCGGCCTCAGGGGTCCAAGCGAAACACTCGGCCTTCCTCAAGAGGCGGTACAGGGGCAGACCTCTTTCGCCGAGGCGTGAGATGAAGCGGCTCAGGGCCGCGAGACATCCCATGACCCTCTGTACGCCTTTTAAGTCCTTGATGGGCCCCATGCTGGTGATAGCTGCGATCTTCTCCGGGTTGGCTTCGATGCCCCGCTCGGAGACGATGAACCCCAAGAGCATGCCCCGGGGCACCCCGAAGACACACTTCTCGGGATTGAGCTTGACGCCTTTCGCTTTGAGACATCGGAATGTCACTTCAAGGTTGGAGAGGAGGTCGGAAGCCTTCCTTGTCTTGACTACGATGTCATCGACGTAGGCCTCGACTGTGCGACCGATGTGTTCGCCGAACACATGGTTCATGCACCGCTGGTACGTCGCGCCCGCATTCCTCAAACCGAACGGCATGGTGACATAGCAGTACATGCCGAAGGGCGTGATGAAAGAAGTCGCGAGCTGGTCGGACTCTTTCATCCTGATTTGGTGATACCCTGAGTAGGCATCGAGGAAGGACAGGGTTTCGCACCCAGCAGTGGAATCCACGATTTGATCGATGCGAGGCAGAGGGTAGGGAACCTTCGGACATGCTTTGTTGAGACCAGTGTAGTCTACACACATCCGCCATTTCCCCCCTTTCTTTCTCACAAGCACAGGGTTGGCAAGCCATTCGGGATGGAATACCTCTTTGATGAACCCTGCTGCCATTAGCTTGTGGATCTCCTCGCCTATCACTCTGCGCTTCTCCTCGTCGAATCGGCGCAGAGGCTGCCTGACGGGTCGGGCTCCGGCCCGAATATCCAGCGAGTGCTCGGCGACATCCCTCGGTATGCCGGGCATGTCCGAGGGACTCCACGCAAAGACGTCGGCGTTTGCGCGGAGAAAGTCGACGAGCACTGCTTCCTATTTGGGGTCGAGCCCGGAACCGATCCGGATCTGCTTGGAGGTGTCGCTGAAAGCATCTAGGCCCCTGGTTGGTTTTAGTGATTAATGACAACGTATTATTATATGTGACTAACGTGTGTTTTGCAGAAACAAATGGTAAGTTAGGTCGCATGACAGGTAGAAGTACTACAACGGTGAAAACAATCCCTGAGATAAGAACTCGAAGCGACGGCTAAAACGACGGAACAAAAGGTGAAGGTCTAAAGAGTCCGAGTGTCAGGAGATGTGGACACTCGCGATTTAGTTAGGTCTTTTATTCTCTTTTAGCCGTACTATAAAGAGGGGTTGTCGATGAGTAGTTTGACCAAGAGAGTTCTAGTGTAGTGTTGGTGCACAATCACACTCATATACAGTGCTAGGTGTCACTCTAGAACTCACACACAAGTTAGAACGAAAACCGATTTGAAAATCAGCTGAAAAACAAGACTTAGTGTTTCTGGCTTTGGGGCACCGGACTGTCCGGTGTGCACCGGACTGTCCGGTGCACCCTCTGCCGGGTGGGGCCAGCCTGGTCCTCAGCAGAGTGTTCCCAGTCGTAGAAACCCGAGAGCGCAGCCTTCGGAAATGAATTTTAGCGGCACACCGGATACCGCACCGGACTGTCCGGTGTGCACCGGACAGTGGACTGTTCACTGTCCGGTGCGCCATGAGTCCAACGGCTCTGTGTCAGAACTAGCCGTTGGAAGTATCCGTTGGCGCACCGTTGGCGCACCGGTGGCGCACCGGACTGTCCGGTGCGCCATCGCGCAGCAAGTTTCCTGTAACGGCTAGTTGGTGGGTGAGGGCTATTTATACCCCTTCCACCCACCATATTCAATGTCTTGCACTCCACATTTATTCCAGCACCTTGGTAGAGTATTGCAAGCACCAAAAGCCTTGTGAGGAGATTAGAGAATCATAATCCACGCTTGTTCCTCATTAGCGCTAGTGAGAGCCACCTAGAGCACACACCACTTGCATTAGGCTTCTCTTGGTCAAGCGAAAGTCTATGGCTTGTTACTCTTGGTGATCGGCATCACCTAGACGGCTTGGTGGCGTTGGGAGCTCGGTGATTACCGTGAAGATCTTGTTGGTGACCCGACTCAAGTTTGTAAGCGGTCTCGAGGGATCCACCGCGCCGGAGTGGCAAAGGATCATCTCGTAGTGAGCACTTGGTTCTTGCGAGGACCAAGGGGGAGCGATACCCTTGCGCGGGTGCTCCAACGAGGACTAGTGGAGAGTGCCGACTCTTCGATACCTCGGGAAAAATTGGAGGAGTCTTCTAAACTTTGCTTTACATTCCGCACTTAATTCAAGCTATTTACTTTGTGTATTTGTTTAGCAAGTATTTGAAGCATTGTCTTAGCCTTGTTACATTTCTAGTATTATTTTCTTAGTGCTAGTTGTTGGGGTGAAGTTGGGCTCTTGTTTAGCTCTTGCTTAGGTTTTAATTAGTGTTGATTTTTAGAAAAGCCCAATTCACCCCCCCTCTTGGGCATCGTGATCCTTTCAATTGGTATCAGAGCCTAGTTGCTCATAGATTAGCTTAACCGCTAGAGTTACGATGTCCGGTGGGGATGGACCTCCTCCCGTTTTTGATGGTGACGATTTTCCTTATTGGAAAATTCGTATGGAAGCTTACTTAGAGGCTATAGACATTGGTGTCTATAAAGCCGCCACACAAGGGTTTCCCCAACCTAGAGATCCCACAAATCTTGTAGGTGATGAGTTCAATTATGAGAAATGGAATGCGAAGGCCAAAAACACCCTTTTTAGAGGCCTTTGCAAAGATGTGTTCAATAGAGTTCGGAATCATAAAAATGCTCATGATTTGTGGATGGACATTTGTGCTCTACACGAAGGAACTAGAAGTGAACGTGAGGAGAGATATCACATAGCTATGCGAAAGTTAAATTCTTTTGAAATGCTTACTAATGAAAATGCAAACGCTATGTACTCACGACTTAATATTCTTGTAGAGGAAGTCAATGGATTGGGGCTTACTCAAATCTCACAACCGGATGTTGTGAGGAAGATTCTCAGTGTCCTCCCAATAGACAAATATGGACACATTGTCACTGTGCTACATCAAATGGATCTTTCAGTTACCACACCTACACAAATTTTGGGAAAGATCAATGCTCATGAGATGTACATGCACATCAACAAAGAAGAATCATCTTCCAAAAGAAAGGATTTGGCTCTCAAAGCAAATCATGAAAGAAAAGGAAAAGCAAAAATTCAAGTTGAGGAAGAATCCTCAAGTGATGATGACCTTGATGCAAACATTGCCTTGATGGTAAGGAAGACCACCAAGATGTTGAAGAAGCTAAATAGAGAAGGCATCAAATTTGATTCAAGAAAGAAGAAGTTCTTCTCCAACAAAAGAAAGCCCATTTCTGAGATGGACTGCTACAACTGTGGTGAGCTTGGTCATCTTGCTCATCAATGCAACAAGCCCAAGAAGAACAAGTTCAAGGGCAAGAAAGAAGATGACAGTGATGATGAAAAGAAAGAAAAGAAATTCTTCAAAAGAAGGGATGGGAAGCAAAAGAGGTTCCACAAAAAGAAGAATGGAAAGGCTTATATTGTTGGCGACTGGCTCACCGACGTCGAGTCATCAAGTGGATCTTCTTCAAGTGAAGAAGAGGATGATGAAAAAGTTGCGGCCATCGCCGGGGACTTCTCTTCACCACCACCATCGCCATCATCCACTTCTCACCTGTGCCTTATGGCTAGGGGTGAACGAAAGGTGAACTACAAGACCGGTGGGAGCCATTGGGTTATTGACAGTGGATGCACACAACATATGACAGGCAACCCACGGATGTTCACCTCATTAGATGAGAATGTTGATGGTCAAGATAAAATCACATTTGGAGACAACTCAAAAGGAAAAGTACAAGGACTTGGCAAGGTGGCAATCTCAAATGATTTATCAATATCAAATGTTCTCTTAGTTGCACCTTTGAGCTTCAATTTATTATCAGTAGGACAACTCTGTGATCTTGGACTTCAATGCTTATTCACTCCATCAGAGGTTATTGTAACAAAAATGGATGATGAATCAATGGTATTCAAGGGTTTTAGATACAACAACCTCTACTTAGTGGATTTCACTTCAGAAGATGCAGACTTAAGAACTTGCCTCTTCACCAAAGCTTCTCTTGGATGGCTTTGGCATAGGAGGCTTGCACATGTTGGAATGAGCACACTCAAGAAGGTATTAAAGAAAGATATGGTTAGAGGATTAAAGGATGTGGTGTTTGAAAAAGACAAGCCATGCAGTGCATGTCAAGCTGGAAAGCAAGTTGCTAATACACATCCTACTAAAGCTTTCATGTCAACATCAAGGCCACTGGAACTACTACATATGGATTTATTTGGACCTACAAATTATGTCAGTGCCGGTGGCAACCTCTACTGTCTAGTGATTGTTGATGATTTCTCAAGATACACTTGGGTGTTCTTTCTCCATGACAAATCTGAAGTTGCATCTATATTCAAGAAGTTTGCCAAGAAAGCTCAAAATGAATTTGATTGCAAGATTAAGAAGATTAGAAGTGACAATGGCAAAGAATTTGACAACACCAACATTCATGAGTACTGTGATGAAATTGGGATCAAGCATGAAGTATCTGCCACATATACACCTCAACAAAATGGAGTTGTTGAAAGGAAAAATAGGACCTTGATCACTCTTGCAAGAACAATGATTGATGAGTATAACACACCGGAGAGGTTTTGGGCTGAAGCTGTCAACACTGCTTGCTATGCATCAAACAGGCTATTTCCTCACCGGCTACTTGCGAAGACTCCTTATGAACTGCTAAATGGGAAAAAGCCAGACGTCTCTTTCTTCCGGGTGTTTGGGTGCAAATGCTACATCTACAAAAAACGCCATCATCTAGGGAAGTTTCAAAGACGTTGTGATATTGGTTTTCTTTTGGGTTATTCATTAAAGTCCAAAGCATATCGAGTATTCAACCATGCCACTGGCGTGGTAGAAGAAACATATGATGTGGAATTTGATGAGACTAATGGCTCCCAAGGAGCACTTGAAAATCTTGATGATGTAGGTGATGAGCCACTCAGGGAAGCAATGAAGAACATGCCTATTGGAGCTATCAAACCAAAAGAAGATGAAGAAGAGGTGCAAGTCATTGACAGGCCTTCTTCATCAAATATACCACAAGATGATGAAAAAGATGAGAGGCATGCAAATGAAGATACATTTGTCTCTCATGAACAAGCAAGGGTACAAGCCGAAGATGTTGATGCTCCAGGATTTTCTTCCCAAGTGGTTGACAGGAGAAACTCATCACTACTTCAAGCTCATCCTCAAAACCAAATCATCGGGAGTCCTTCACAAGGGGTTATCACTCGATCACATAGACATGCTAATTTTATTGAACATCACTCTTTTGTTTCTTGTGTTGAGCCTACTTGTATAGATGAGGCGCTACAGGATCCGGACTGGGTGAATGCCATGCATGAAGAACTTAACAACTTCACCCGTAACGAAGTTTGGACCCTGGAGAAGCCCCCACAAGATGCAAGAATCATTGGAACAAAGTGGGTGTTCAGAAACAAACAAGATGATCAAGGTGTGATTGTAAGAAACAAGGCAAGACTTGTCGCAAAGGGATTCTCTCAAGTTGAAGGCTTAGATTTTGGAGAGACCTTTGCACCGGTTGCTCGACTGGAAGCCATCCGTATCCTACTTGCATATGCATCATGCTATGATATAAAACTTTATCAAATGGATGTAAAAAGTGCATTTTTAAATGGCTTCATAAATGAACTTGTATATGTTGAGCAACCGCCTGGATTTGAAGACCCTAGATATCCTAACCATGCTTACAGGTTGTCCAAGGCGCTATATGGGCTAAAGCAAGCTCCAAGGGCTTGGTACGAGCGTCTTCGCGACTTCCTCATCGAAAAGGGCTTCAAAATCGGGACCGTCGACACAACTCTCTTCACAAAGAAACATAACGGTGATATTTTCATTTGTCAAGTATATGTTGATGATATAATCTTTGGCTCGACAAATGACTGTCATTGCAAGGAATTTGGTGAGTTGATGTCGAAGGAGTTCGAGATGTCAATGATTGGTGAGCTAACCTACTTCCTCGGCTTTCAAGTCAAGCAAATGAAAGATGGTAACTTTCTCTCACAAGAGAAGTATACCAAAGACTTGTTGAAAAGATTCAACATGGAGAAGTGCAAACCAATCAAGACCCCCATGCCTACAAATGGACATCTCGACTTAGATGAGGGAGGTAACCCGGTTAATCAAACTCTCTACCGTTCTATGATTGGTAGTTTATTATACCTTACCGCATCTAGGCCCGATATTATGTTTAGTGTCTGCATGTGTGCTAGATTTCAATCCAATCCTAAGAAAGCTCATCTTCGCGCTGTTAAGAGAATTCTTAGGTATCTCAAGCACACCACAAGCGTTGGTCTGTGGTATCCCAAAGGAGCTACTTTTGATTTAATTGGCTATTCCGATTCGGATTATGCCGGTTGCAAAATTGATAGGAAAAGTACTTCTGGGGGATGCCATCTGCTTGGTAGATCACTAGTTTCATGGACATCCAAAAAGCAAAATAGTGTTGCCTTGTCAACTGCCGAAGCGGAATACATTGCCGTAGGTGCTTGTTGCACACAGATTTTATATATGAAACAAACTCTTCTAGACTATGGCGTAGTTCTAGAAAAAGTACCTTTGTTGTGTGATAATGAGAGTGCTGTTAAAATTGCTAATAATCCTGTACAACACTCTCGCACCAAGCACATTGATATCCGTCATCACTTCCTTAGAGATCATGTTGCTAAAGGAGATATTGTTTTAGAAGGAGTGAGGTCGGAAGATCAATTAGCGGATATTTTCACTAAGCCACTTGATAAGACCCGCTTTTGCATGTTGAGAAATGAACTAAATATTCTTGATCTCAGAAATTTTATGTGAAAATGTCAAATGGTATTGTCACTTGCATTGCATATTTAAATTCCTTGTATTGCATCTAGGGCTTGTCTAACCTAGTTGAGATAACCGCCAATAAAGCGAGTGAAAAAGCTTAACTCGGGTCAAACTTGACAAGTCTTAGTTTTAAGCTTTTAGCACTTAAATTCTTACTTTCATGCAATTATTGATTCTTGAAATATGCATGAGGTACTGCACTTAGGGGGAGTATTCAAAACTCAAATCACTCTTGAAAAACCCCTAGTGCAAGCCCAAATGCAAATTTCACCATTTGCCTATTTTCTCTAAAAATTATCTAGCCTATGGCAAAATATTTTGAAAAGTATATGAGGGTGCCAATACCTGTCCCAACAAGTGTTCTTTTGTGTGATTATAAGTTGGGATTTGGTTTGGTTAGGAGTTAGATAGAAAAATTCAAAATTTTCCAAACTCTCCTCTGTCTGGGCTCACCGGACAGTCCGGTGTGCACCGGACACTGCACTGTGCAATGTCCGGTGCACCGGCAGCCGCGCGCGAAGTTCCTCTTTTCCTGTGCGCTGTCCGGTGGTTCACCGGACATCTATTGTGCGCTGTCCGGTGTGCACCGGACAGGCACTGTAGACTGTCCGGTGTGCCCATATCTCGTTTTAAAAAAACAGCCTCCAGCCCGAGCCAGGCCAGAGGCCATCTTTCCCTGGCTGCGCTCTGTCTTCTCTGTCCCTGGCGATTCCCAGCGCTCGCCGTCGACCTCCAACTCCGGCGGCCTCCATCTCCGGCGGCCTCCATCTCCGGCGACCTGCGCACCCCCTCTGCTCCCCCTCGGTGAGCAGCCCACTGTCCTCCCTCTCTCTCTCTCGTTTCTCTGTCGTTTAGGCAGTGACCTCCACCCTTGTGCCAATCCTTCCAATTTCTGTGAAATCCTGTGAATCCAATTGGTGGTTTGTGCTCTATTGTCTCTGTTGTGTATCCCTGCAAACTCTTAGCTCCTTCGGGAGGGCATTCCCACCTCAAATGGCTATATTCCTAAAACCCTAAATCCACGCCCACCAAGTGCTCGGTGAAATGCCCAAACCAGCCAAATTTGCTCCAATTGAACCCAAATTTTTCAGGCACCTTCACCACACTTCCAGTAACCTACTTGCCAAATTTCACGCCAATCCGAGATCCCAGGCTTAAATTTAACCAAAATTCTCGTTTTGCACGATCGTTTCCGAGCCGAGTGCCCAAAACCCTATTTCTTCGCCTAAATTCAAACCAAGCACACACTTCACTCATATTGACCTATATAAACCTATTCGTGAAGTATCGGCTCAATCCCATATCGTTTTGTGCCTCAATTTGAATTCCAATCATCCTATGTCTCTATTTGTCCGTCAAACGTCGTTTTCACGGCTTTTGACTTATCAATCGTCCCGTCTCGTGCCATATCTCTTTGTGTATGTATTTATTCACATTTCATATGCTTATGACTATGTGACTAATACGTGCTCACCTCTTCTGTCATTTCAGTGACCTTGTGTGACAGTGTGCCGTCTTTCGTTCTGCCTGGATCGTCACCTCCAGTGTGCGCTTTCCAGGTAGACATCTCACTCTTTGCTAAATCTATCGGTCACTTTTACTCTGTGCTTAGTCTCTCTATCTCATTTGCAGACTTTAGTTCAGGATGCCGCGCACGAAGAATGCGTCGGCGTCAGGGGGTGGCGATGACGAGGACCCTCGTCGCCCCTTCAGGCAGGTGAAGGGGAAGACTGTCTTTTTGGAGCAGCAGGAAGGCCGCAAGAAGCGGCGTTCGGACAGAGAGGCTCGTGCAGCAGCAGCAGCTGCAGCAGCCGCTGCACAGGCAGCACTTGGAGATCAGCCGGATGTTCCTTCAGATCAGATTGCTTTCCGTGCTCGTCGTCTCGCCTCCCGGTCTCGCTCCTCCACTCACACCTCCGCTTCCACTCCGCCACCCACTCTGCCTGCTCCAGTCACTCCTATTGCTCCATCCACCTCCACCGCCATACCCACTACCAGCTCTACGCCAGCTTCCACTGCTACCCCTGCACCTGCTCCCGCTTCTGCTCCACCTGTCCCTCCACCTCGCTTCCGGGAGCGTGATGAGACTGAGGTCCGTCCTCTGGCTTCGGATCCTCGTCTATTTGATCTTCAGCGTGCTACTGCAGCCCGGGTACGTCGGTTCAGGTACGTACCCGTGGAGTCTTGGCTGCCTGCTCAGAGAGACCCAGCAGCAGGAGTTCTTTTCAGCACCCGGATTCAGGAGTCTTTCTTCCGGGCTCAGATGTCTGCTCAGATTGCGCTACGCGTTCATCGCCTATTGGATCTTCCAGCCTTCTTGCTAGCAGCTGGTGCTGAGTCTGAGGCACATCTCACCTTTTTGCCAGGCCTTCTGTCCTTTCTGACTATCAGCGGCAGATATGTTGAGGAGTGGGTCCGCGTCTTCTATGCCTCTGTTTGGATTGACCCGGACCATCATTGGATGAGGTTCCGCTTTGAGCGCGAGGATGTCACGATCACTGCTGATCAGATCCGACAGCTATTTGGCTTCCCTGTGTCGTCGACTCGCCTGCACAGTCTCTGCTATGGCACTTCAGATCCTCCACGTCGCCCTCACGGCGGTGTGGCTCCAGGGACAGCTCACGTCGCGGCTCTGTTCCGCCCGCCTTTCACAGATGGGTCGCGACGTTCTCCAGCAGATTTCACGACAGCAGCAAAGTACTTATATGAGCTTATCAGACGGACTCTCCTGCCTCGGATGGGATACAGGGAGGCTACTACTCATATTCAGCTATGGCTCCTTGGTGCCCTGGTATCCCACTCTGAGTTTGATGTTGTGGACTTTCTGATCTGTGAGATTGAGGACACTGTTCTGGATGGGATTCGTGCTCGACGACAGCTGCCCTATGCTCACTACTTATGTCACATCTTTGCGCAGCTGGTTCAGCCACCTCGCTTCCAGAGTACCCTTGAGGCCTCACGCCTTGTGTTTGGTTCTTACCGTCCTGCTCCAGAGATTCCAGTGCCAGCTTATGCTCCTGTGTTTGACACTCAGGCCGAGGATGCAGCACTTCGACAGTTTGACACCCAGGGTGCAGCAGATGATGATGATGATGATGATGATTTTGGGATTCCTCCTCCGCCTCCGCCTCCTATGCCTCCACGCTCACATGATCATGAGGCTGGGAGCTCTAGTGCTGCCCCTGCTACCCCTCAGGCTATGGACCCTGCTCTAGCTTCGATTCTTCAGACTCTCACTCAGCAGCAGGCTCAGCTGGCAGCCGAGCAGGCCCGTATGTCCGAGAGGATGCTCTCAATGTTTCAGACTATGCAGGACAGGCAGGATTCACTTCAGCAGCAGCTTATTCAGGATAGGGCAGAGAATAGGGCATTCATGGCCCTCATGCTTCAGCACTCTGGTATCTCAGCACCTCCAGTTCAGTCTGCTCCGCCTTCTTCGCTTTATGCTCCAGTGGTGCCTTCGATCCTGTCTGCACCCCCTGCTGTTACCTCTCCGCTCCGGCCGGTCACCTTGGCGTTCACTTCTCCGGTTCTCAGCTCTATCTGTCCGCAGCCGCCAGTGCCACCAGCATCTGCTGTTACCACTACCGCTGTGGCAGTATCTGTGACCGCTTCTGTTCCGGTAGCTCCTGCAGCGCTGCCTGCGTCCGAGTCAGTACCAGCTCCAGCTTCTACCGCAGATCCTGGATCCGAGACTGACTCTGACCCTCCGTCGGCGTTCGCTCTGCTACCTCGACCTCGACCGGATGCGCCCCCGTCGCCTCCTCCTGCATCGGGTGTTTAGATCCCTTTTGGTGTTTGACGCCAAAGGGGGAGAGATATGAGTTGTGAGAGCTAGGGGGAGTTAGAGAGTTAGTAGAGAGTCAGTGTTCTTTTGATGTAATATTTGTGCCTGCTACTCTCTGTACTAGCTTTATGTTTTTGGCTCACAAACTCGTCATATACTCTCGTTGCTTTTAGTTGACTGTGTGTATTACGTTTTCACCTTATATCATATCACCAGTCTTCTAGCTCTTGTTTCATTAATTTACTTTCTCTTTTATATGAACAAGAATCTTATGATGTGTATGCGCTCACTCTTTTCATTATGGTACACATTCCTTCTGTCAAAGATTACTGAGTATAACTAACCATTCTTTCTATTGACAGAATCTTCAAAACAAACTACTCTCACAAAACTTGTAGGGTTGTCATCAATCACCAAAAAGGGGGAGATTGAAAGCATCTAGGCCCCTGGTTGGTTTTAGTGATTAATGACAACGTATTATTATATGTGACTAACGTGTGTTTTGCAGAAACAAATGGTAAGTTAGGTCGCATGACAGGTAGAAGTACTACAACGGTGAAAACAATCCCTGAGATAAGAACTCGAAGCGACGGCTAAAACGACGGAACAAAAGGTGAAGGTCTAAAGAGTCCGAGTGTCAGGAGATGTGGACACTCGCGATTTAGTTAGGTCTTTTATTCTCTTTTAGCCGTACTATAAAGAGGGGTTGTCGATGAGTAGTTTGACCAAGAGAGTTCTAGTGTAGTGTTGGTGCACAATCACACTCATATACAGTGCTAGGTGTCACTCTAGAACTCACACACAAGTTAGAACGAAAACCGATTTGAAAATCAGCTGAAAAACAAGACTTAGTGTTTCTGGCTTTGGGGCACCGGACTGTCCGGTGTGCACCGGACTGTCCGGTGCACCCTCTGCCGGGTGGGGCCAGCCTGGTCCTCAGCAGAGTGTTCCCAGTCGTAGAAACCCGAGAGCGCAGCCTTCGGAAATGAATTTTAGCGGCACACCGGATACCGCACCGGACTGTCCGGTGTGCACCGGACAGTGGACTGTTCACTGTCCGGTGCGCCATGAGTCCAACGGCTCTGTGTCAGAACTAGCCGTTGGAAGTATCCGTTGGCGCACCGTTGGCGCACCGGTGGCGCACCGGACTGTCCGGTGCGCCATCGCGCAGCAAGTTTCCTGTAACGGCTAGTTGGTGGGTGAGGGCTATTTATACCCCTTTCACCCACCATATTCAATGTCTTGCACTCCACATTTATTCCAGCACCTTGGTAGAGTATTGCAAGCACCAAAAGCCTTGTGAGGAGATTAGAGAATCATAATCCACGCTTGTTCCTCATTAGCGCTAGTGAGAGCCACCTAGAGCACACACCACTTGCATTAGGCTTCTCTTGGTCAAGCGAAAGTCTATGGCTTGTTACTCTTGGTGATCGGCATCACCTAGACGGCTTGGTGGCGTTGGGAGCTCGGTGATCACCGTGAAGATCTTGTTGGTGACCCGACTCAAGTTTGTAAGCGGTCTCGAGGGATCCACCGCGCCGGAGTGGCAAAGGATCATCTCGTAGTGAGCACTTGGTTCTTGCGAGGACCAAGGGGGAGCGATACCCTTGCGCGGGTGCTCCAACGAGGACTAGTGGAGAGTGCCGACTCTTCGATACCTCGGGAAAAATTGGAGGAGTCTTCTAAACTTTGCTTTACATTCCGCACTTAATTCAAGCTATTTACTTTGTGTATTTGTTTAGCAAGTATTTGAAGCATTGTCTTAGCCTTGTTACATTTCTAGTATTATTTTCTTAGTGCTAGTTGTTGGGGTGAAGTTGGGCTCTTGTTTAGCTCTTGCTTAGGTTTTAATTAGTGTTGATTTTTAGAAAAGCCCAATTCACCCCCCCTCTTGGGCATCGTGATCCTTTCAGTCGCCACTGGGGTCGAGAGGGACGGCCTTGGCCGTCTCCACTGGCTCGAAGTTGCCGGCATGGCGCTTCACGTCTGGCACCTCTTTGGAGAGGCTTTCCAGGTCGGTGATGAGGGCCTCGGACTCGGCGAGGGCCTCGGCGTACTCCACGCACTCCACGTCGCATTCGAACGCGTGTTTGTACGTGGGGCCGACGGTGATGACCCCGTTGGGGCCCGACATCTTGAGCTTCAGGTAGGTGTAGTTGGGGGCGGCCATGAACTTCGCGTAGCATGGCCTCCCCAGTACCGCGTGGTAGGTTCCTCGGAACCCGACCACCTCGAACGTCAAAGTCTCCCTTCGGAAGTTGGAGGGCGTTCCGAAGCAGACGGGAAGGTCGAGTCGTCCGAGGGGCTGGACGCGCTTCCCGGGAATGATCCCGTGGAAGGGCGCAGCGCCTGCTCGGACGGAGGACAGATCGACGCGCAGGAGCCTGAGGGTCTCGGCGTAGATGATGTTGAGGCAGCTGCCCCCGTCCATCAGGACCTTGGTGAGCCTGACGTCGCCGACGATGGGGTCGACGACGAGCGGGTATTTCCCCGGGCTCGGCACGTGGTCGGGGTGGTCAGCTTGGTCGAAGGTGATGGGCTTGTCGGACCAGTCTAGGTAGACTGGCGCCGCCACCTTCACCGAGCAGACCTCCCGGCACTCTTGCTTGCGATGCCGAGCCGAGGCATTCGCCGCATGCCCACCGTAGATCATGAAGCAGTCGCGGACCTCGGGGAACTCTCCTGCTTGGTGATCTTCCTTCCTGTCGTCGTCGTGGGCCCTGCCACCCTCTGCGGGTGGCCCGGCCCTGTGGAAGTGGCGCCGAAGCATGACGCACTCCTCGAGGATGTGCTTGACGGGCCCCTGATGATAGGGGCACGGCTCCTTGAGCATCTTGTCGAAGAGGTTAGCACCTCCGGGGGGCTTCCGAGGGTTCTTGTACTCGGCGGCGGCGACAAGGTCCGCGTCGGCGGCGTCGCGTTTCGCTTGCGACTTCTTCTTGCCTTTCTTCTTGGCGCCGCGCGGAGTAGACGCCTCGGGAGCATCTTCCGATGGGCGGCCCTGGGGCTGCTTGTCCTTTCGGAAGATAGCTTCGACCGCCTCCTGGCCAGAGGCGAACTTGGTGGCGATGTCCATCAGCTCGCTCGCCCTGGTGGGGGTCTTGCGACCCAACTTACTCACCAGGTCGCGGCAGGTGGTGCCGGCAAGGAACGCGCCGATGACATCCGAGTCGGTGATGTTGGGCAGCTCGGTGCGCTGCTTCGAGAATCACCGGATGTAGTCCCGGAGAGACTCTCTCGGCTGCTGCCGGCAGCTTCGGAGGTCCCAGGAATTCCCGGGGCGCACGTACGTGCCCTGGAAATTGCCGACAAAGGCTTGTACCAAGTCATCCCAGTTGGAGATCTGCCCCGGAGGCAGATGCTCCAACCAGGCGCGAGCAGTGTCGGAGAGGAACAGGGGGAGGTTGCGGATGATGAGGTTGTCGTCGTCCGTTCCACCCAGTTGGCAGGCCAGGCGGTAGTCCGCGAGCCACAGTTCCGGTCTCGTTTCCCCCGAGTACTTTGTGATAGTAGTCGGGGGTCGGAACCGGGTCGGGAACGGCGCCCGTCGGATGGCCCGACTGAAGGCCTGCGGACCGGGTGGTTCGGGCGAGGGACTCCGATCCTCCCCGCTGTCGTAGCGTCCCCCACGCCTGGGGTGGTAGCCTCGGCGCACCCTTTCGTCGAGGTGGGCCCGACGGTCGCGACGATGGTGCTCGTTGCCGAGGTGGCCCGGGGCCGCAGGCGCGGTGTTGCGCGTGCGCCCGGTGTAGACCGAGGCTTCCCGCATGAATCGGGAAGTCGCGGCATGAGGTTCCGAGGGGTATCCCTGCCTTCGGGAGGCAGAGCTCTCGGCCCGTCGGACCGCAGCGCCTTCCAGGAGATTCTTGAGCTCTCCCTGGATTCGCCGACCCTCGGTGGTTGATGGCTCCGGCATCGCGCGGAGGAGCATAGCTGCGGCTGCCAGGTTCTGACCGACCCCACTGGATGCGGGTGGCGGCCCGACCCTGACGTCGTTGGCGACGCGGTGCTGGAAACCCTGGGGCCGGTGACGTATTTCTCCGGCCGGGGGTTGGCCCGCCCATACCTGCCCGACGTCCCGGCGGATCTGTGGCAGAAACTCCAAGTTATTGGGCCCACATGCACCTGTCCTTGTCCCAAAGACCTCAGACGGCTATGCATGTGCACCAAATAACTTAACAGGATCTGTCCGATTGCCCCAAGGACATCGGATAAACCACTTTCAACCAGAACCGCGGGATTAAGTAACACAAATCACACACACCAACATTGTTGCAGCGGAAATCTTACTACCAAATTTTACAAGTTACAAAAATTTTATATTATTTTATCGGAGTGATTACAAAAGTATAAGTTTGAAATTTATGCTAGCTCAAGTGACCATCCTCAGTAAGAAGTATAGAAGGGTTACTTAGACTTATAAGAAGGCCGAGCCCACCGGCACTTAACACCATCATAGCAGCACAAGGTTAGAACCTGAAAAACAATAGGGAATAAAACCCTGAGTACGGAATTACTCAGCAAGACTAACCCGACTAAAGAAAAGACTCTCAAGGATATGCTGGCTTGTTGGGAGTCAAGGTAAGGCTTATCAAGGTTCAATGACTCTTTTTGCAGAAAAGCTTACTAGTAGTGGATCCTTATGCCAAAATTTTACTTCACAAGTTAAGTACTTTTCCTGAATCTAGATTTGCCTAATCTAGAGCATTCACTTGTTCTGATCTAGCTTTGTTTTACCCAAATTCTTATTTCACTTATAAACTACGATGAGTGGTCAGTGAGTTGAGTCTCCATAACCGAGGAGAAACGACGATTCGAACCGATTATACCCAGCTGGGGATCCCTAACCACATGACATATGTAGCACTTAACCCTTGCATATGTCAACCATTCCCACAGATCCTCCACAACGTGAACCGGTCCGCGCTACCCGGGAGCACAGTACCCCTCCATCCAGCCTCTAGCCAGGAGGGTACACGCTACTCCCACCATCTCCCACGCCCAGTGTGCGGTTGTCTTTTCACGTATGGAATAGCCGGGTTCAGGCTTACCGGAGCATGTGGCTAGTTGCAAAGTCTCACCACATCAGGCCTACATCGAACGGTCCTTAATCGACACAGACGGGCAAACTTTCCCGCTCAACGTCTGGTCTCCATTACATATTATTTCCCAAAACTTGATACCTGAGAGAGGTACCCTACTTGAATGATGAAATCATCGCGGCCACAATGGCTTCATCATCACAAGTCATTTTATTTCATAAATTCCCATATCCCGTGTTACACATCATATTTTAAAAACAATCCTAAATTTGTAAGCAGGGCTAAGCATCACTAAATTTTCATAAAATGGGTATTAGGGTTGTTTAATCAAGGAAGGAAATGCATCAACTGTTTGATCACACAACTCCTATCACCTAATGCATCATTCAAGGTGATAAAACTTTTTAAAACAGAAGGAGGTGGCAAATGCACCGGGGCTTGCCTGGGTAACACTAGGTTAGTGTTTGTTAGACGTCGATCACTTGACGATCAGTCTTTGTTTTAGCACTCTTTCAGATTATCCATCTTCAGGTTGGTCCGACTGACGACGTCATCTTGCGGAAATGTCCAATCTCTGCATTATCCTGGGGTTGACTTGGGTCGTCTTCTGCATCACGTGATTAATTATCGTACCTAAATGATTTGCATAATGCACATGAATGCATAAGAACGGGAATATTATAAACCTAAATAGTGTTACGTGATAGCGAATTTAAACACCTAACGTCGAGACGTTGTACAAGTTTATACGATAATACTGGTTATCGACCTACGACTAAGCGTAGTAATTACGCTTCTTGAACCTATCACAAACATCACAAACAACAAATTATACACATGAAATATAATTAGCCTACACAACTTATCAGTTAATTAATTGAATTCTAAACTTATCCCTCGTTTTATGAATTATACTACATCGCTCACAAAGAACTATTTTAATTTTATTTTACTTCTCATATGTTTTTCATGTCAACAATTACTCAAATATTTCTTTATCGTAAATATATACACATCTGTATAAGTGATTAAACTATTTCCTCATCACATAGGCCTATTAATATTCTATTCGGTACACTAATTCCGCTAATTGGCCGGAATAGCGAAATAACTCGCTATAACTGAATCTGGCTCGATAATCGCAAGAACTGCGAAGTCGACGAGAGTTTCGTGACTCACGCAATTTATCGAGCACCTAATGAGCATCGCACTAACACATTAATTTATTTAACGTTCGAACTATTCTAAACAATTCATCAGCTTACCGTTTCAACAGCTGACACGAATCTGCGAGATCGGTAGCGATTTTCCGATCCAGGCAATTTGTCGAGCGCTTAGGGAATATCGCGTTGCTAGCTTCATCTTCACCCGATTCTTGGGATTTGTTGCTGACGCGCGGAACGACGACGACTTTCAGCTGAAGTCGGGAGCGAGCTGGTGAGGATGACGTGTTTGACGACTTGACGGCAAACGACGCGACGACGAGCTGATCAAACTAAAACTCCACGACGCAGACCGGCACACGGGTTAGAGAACGGCGGCTGGCGAAATCCGAGCTGGCAAGGGCACAACAGGGGGCTTCGCAATTTGACGGGACCGTGGCCGAGCGAATTTTATGGCGCGGACAGCGAGGGAGCTGCACAGGGAGGGCGCGAGCTGGGCAGATCCAGAACGCAGCTACAATGGCAAGCTGGAGACAAGCGGCAGGGTGCAGCACACTATGGAATCGACGACGTAGTCGACCAGCGTGTGCAGGGAGCAAGGGCGTCGGAAAACCGCAGTAGGAAGAAGAAGACGCGAGGGAAATAGAGGGAGACGCGACAAGCAGGGAGATGAGCAGTTCGGCGCAGTGGAGCAGTCGGAGCGCCGAGCTGGACGACATCCGAGCAGGAAGATGGGGACCGGTAGAGGGAGCCACCATGGCTGGGACTCGAGCGTCGGCGAGGAGGAGCCACACGCGCATGGAGAGCGCAGCTCCAGGGAGAGGCGCGCGGTGGAGCTTCAGCAGCCGATTGCGGAGGGAGGCGAGAGCGCAAGCGCAAGTGATCAGTGAGCAAGGCTAATGGATAAAGACTGAAGCTTGTGCAGCCTAGCTTTCAGAAAAATCAGCCGCAGGATAAGGACGCCTAGGGGCGGCAGGAGATAAAGGAGCTCGGTGGAAAAATATCCATAGCCAAAGCTTCAACGGTGGCTGAAAAAAAATCTAGTGAACAATGCCTATTCCAGATAAAACGAGTGATGGTGGGAGGATGAGAACGTGAGCAGATATTTTTTTAGATTTTTCTTTTTTTAAAAGGAAAATCACAGATATTTTGGATCACGATTTTTAGCTATGTATACGAGGTCGATAAGCTATACGGCTACACATTTTATTCTCCGAATTTAGCGAACCAAATCCTTTACCAATTACCCGCTTTCCGTTCTAATTACAGTGGTCTGGTTTATTTCGGACATGACGTAAATGGATCGAATTCGTAGAGACCACTCGAATAAGAGCGAAATAGATAGGTGACGTTTCCAATCCGTCTTATTTGATTAATTTTAAACTGGCACTAGACCACGTCATTATCTTCGCGGTTCTAGACTGTGCTAGATTTGATTCGGAACCAGAAAATTTTATCCAAAGATTTGGATCCGGGCGAGAACAACAAACCGAAATAAATTGATTTCGGACTGATAATTTGTTCTGCGTAATTCGACCGAAATTAGCCGAAACCCGGTCCACAATGTATACGCGATTTCGTCGTCAAAACAACGTGCAGACGGATAAATTGAATCATATTCACGCGCACGATTTCACTCAGACGACGCGCGATCCCAATTATTTCGCCCCCAATATTTTAGTCGTCGAGTTCAAATGAATTTGTCCGGGATAAAAATCATCCGAGTGAGTCGGCTTCCGAATTCGTATGCGCGCGAGCGATGAATTTTAAATAATCACCAGACGCACCAATTTTCAGAACGACTATGTTCCGAACAACATGACAATTTCAGAAGAGCCCGGACAAATAAAAATAAAAATGATGTCGCACTCACTACAAACGAAGCAGATGCGATATTAAAATCGCGATAGGCGAAAATAATTAGACCTTAGTGTCTGTCTTATTCACTGATATCACGTGCTTAAATCCGTACTCGTTGTCGAGCGGAATATAAACACCTGGGGTGTTACAGTCCTCCCCCCTTAAAAGAATCTCGTCCCGAGATTCGGAGCGAAAGACTTCTAAGGGTAGAGAAGCATGTAACCCATGTCCATATCAGCAATAATCGTGAGACATTTCCAATTAAAGGCGAGTGTCTCAGGATGTTGTTTCTCTAGTGGACATAACATATATTGCCTTAGGCCAATTTAGAGATGTCCAACAATAGAGACACTGTCTGCCAGAGGAACACATAAGGTTCCATGTCTGCAGTTTGCTTTTTCTGATGACACTGTACTATCTGAGTCTATTGAGCGAGCAGCAAATAGGCGATTTTACCCAAACAAAATCAGATGCACCATCTTAGGTAAAACATACAAAATGAAGTTTACCAACAAGTGGTCACGGTAAGTTCATAGCGCACGAGGCGGGTGTGAGTGTTGAATAACATCACAGTTAACTCGTGTTAGCTAGAAAATCCAAGTCCAAGAAAATGATAGACTCGAAAAAAACACCAGCGAAGGGATCTGTAGATACTGCCTTCGTAACCAATCCATTTTATCGAGCACTAAGCATGACTCGACCTAATCACTCATGCTGGAAAAGCACACGTGGGACGATCGAGGCATGGCTAGAGCGATAATTAGGTGGTTACTGGTCGACTTAATTTCGATTCTTGTAAGTACTTTCTTAGGATGGGTTGAACTAAAGTGAGTTTAGACAACTCGATAAAACAATCTCTAAACTCAACCTTCGTTCATTGGCAGTTACAAGTTAGTCAAAACCAACTTGTTGAACTACTTTTGACATTGGGCATGTCCTCTCAATACCATCGGTAAGCCAAGGGTTGAGAGTTCACATTTGCTAATAGGAGATCATGTATTTGGGTAGAAATTCATTTGGTCTGGTTGTTCATCCATTTCTTCTATACAAGATGAACCGACTTGGTTAGGGAATACATGGATTAAATAAGAGAGCGAATGAACAAACTCCTGCATTTCAGCAGCAGGGAAAACAAATCTCCATTTTGGGAACTAATTGGTTGTCTTGCAACACTAAAAAGCTCCAAGGCTTCACCTTTACACAAAGGATGTAAATGGAACTTGTATGTGTGAAGTCACCATCAAAGTCAAGAGATAAGAGATCACACATGAAAGTGGTATGCCCTTTTGATCCAACAGAGATGATAGATGTTGCTTGGTCACTTGACAAACAACATAGAAATTGTTTCAAGGGAGGACTCCACGGAAGATCACACATCAGTGTAGTTCCACAATGGATCATGACTAGAGACATCGATACCAGCATGCGCCAAGCAGCACAACCTTGCGTGTACATTCACAAGGGGCTCTCAGTTTCGCTGCGGCACCATAAGTCGTTAATCGTGACACCATTACCGAACTGGCACCAATAATGAATCTCACATGGTAAGAACAATTTGTGACAAGATAACATATTGATATAGTCTCATAATGGATTATAACTACTAACCGTGATACCAGCGCGTGCCGAGTAGCGCAACCATGTGTATGCATCCACAGGAGGCCCTCGGTTTCGTCGCGGCACCATCAGTTTAGTCACAACACCATTATCAGACGTAACCAATAACAAATCTCGCACGGCACAATAGACTGAGTCTGAATGACAATATTCAAAAAAGACTCCACCTATAAGAATGGTTACAAGTAGAGAGCCAAATAGATCATGGCCCGATGAAATGAACAAGACATGGCCATAACCTAAACTGAATGAAAGGAGTACGATGGGAGACTGTTACAGCCCCAAGCATATTTCTATGCCCATCGTAGAGATCACAAGGTCAAGGATCAGTATCTGACTAGATACAGGGGAAAACAATCTTAAGATTAAGTTGGTATGCCTTCGATAGATATGGGGAAACCAAAGGCATCAAATTCAAGAAAATGATTGGACATGTCTTTCCTGGGTTAGGTTGAAAAAGCAACATGGCGATCCTTAAGAACAGGCAAACTGGAATAGAGACATCAGCTTGCACAAATCGAATAAGGGCATGGTCTAGGATGGAGACATGACTCGAAATTCTTGTTTTAAGCTTGGGTACACTTTATGCCCAACAAAGAAATTATCTAAGCATTTATTTTTAGGTGTTTGGTCATGGAGTGATAATGGAAAATTCAAATTTGGGTCATGGTTACCTAAATAAGAACATAACCTAGTTTTCGGTTTAGGCAATCAAGTCACCAACAGTCTATCGACACATCCATACAAAAGCAAACACATATAACACCTAAATAGATTACCTAAAGAACGGAGGACAACTACTTCATCGAAGTTCATAATTCAGCATTACACCATATTATCTACAATCAATGGTTACTGGAATAAAGATAAGAGAAGCATCTTGGGTGTATAGGTGACAAACATGATGCAACAATCAGGATGCATGCTCGTCCTACATGTCCTCACTGATTTTGCCAACATACTATGGCAATAGTGTTCTATCTCGGTGGCATACTTACGACTCTCACGGTGTTTTGCTAGTCGTCAACTACACATACGTTTTCGAGGTTAGTGTACCTGCAGAAAATTTCATTACATCCCAATTTCCCAATGATGCAGTTCACACATGACAGTTTATCACAGTTTATACTCCATATATTGCTATATGGAGGCCAGCTCATCATTAAGCACCGAGCCACGCATAGGCGCCGTTGCCACACTTTAACCATAGGGCAACTCATTATGGTAACTCATCTTCTTACCTGAGCGTAGGTGCGTCGTTACAAGTACAATACACTTCTCAGTATTCCCATGACTGTATACCCCTACACATCCATGGGGTACTGAATCCTAGAAAAGTAAATACTCCACATCGCAGCCTTCATATATACATATGTAAAACATGCATATAATCAAGCGCTTTTTACACTCTTCCGTAGACCGACGTTTGTTCGGTCATGCTCTCACATCTCACCTTACCTGAGTGTCGATCCATTCAGAACTGAATGTCATCAAAAATAACAATACACATGTATGCAATACCCCCGGTTGTGGGTTAGTGGTTTTGAACTAAGCCACCTGATAGTCCTTAATTTAGGGCTTAACTGAGGATGTCGCTAGCATTATAGTTTTTCAAAGCTGTTTTTCAAAGCCAAACAATGTGTTTAGTTGAAAATAGGTTTTCTAAAACCAAAATTTTTGTTTTGAAAATATGTATGTGACCGTATATACTTAATCCTGCTCCGATACCAGCTGTGGCAGAAACTCCAAGTTATTGGGCCCACATGCACCTGTCCTTGTCCCAAAGACCTCAGACGGCTATGCATGTGCACCAAATAACTTAACAGGATCTGTCCGATTGCCCCAAGGACATCGGATAAACCACTTTCAACCAGAACCGCGGGATTAAGTAACACAAATCACACACACCAACATTGTTGCAGCGGAAATCTTACTACCAAATTTTACAAGTTACAAAAATTTTATATTATTTTATCGGAGTGATTACAAAAGTATAAGTTTGAAATTTATGCTAGCTCAAGTGACCATCCTCAGTAAGAAGTATAGAAGGGTTACTTAGACTTATAAGAAGGCCGAGCCCACCGGCACTTAACACCATCATAGCAGCACAAGGTTAGAACCTGAAAAACAATAGGGAATAAAACCCTGAGTACGGAATTACTCAGCAAGACTAACCCGACTAAAGAAAAGACTCTCAAGGATATGCTGGCTTGTTGGGAGTCAAGGTAAGGCTTATCAAGGTTCAATGACTCTTTTTGCAGAAAAGCTTACTAGTAGTGGATCCTCATGCCAAAATTTTACTTCACAAGTTAAGTACTTTTCCTGAATCTAGATTTGCCTAATCTAGAGCATTCACTTGTTCTGATCTAGCTTTCTTTTACCCAAATTCTTATTTCACTTATAAACTACGATGAGTGGTCAGTGAGTTGAGTCTCCATAACCGAGGAGAAACGACGATTCGAACCGATTATACCCAGCTGGGGATCCCTAACCACATGACATATGTAGCACTTAACCCTTGCATATGTCAACCATTCCCACAGATCCTCCACAACGTGAACCGGTCCGCGCTACCCGGGAGCACAGTACCCCTCCATCCAGCCTCTAGCCAGGAGGGTACACGCTACTCCCACCATCTCCCACGCCCAGTGCGCGGTTGTCTTTTCACGTATGGAATAGCCGGGTTCAGGCTTACCGGAGCATGTGGCTAGTTGCAAAGTCTCACCACATCAGGCCTACATCGAACGGTCCTTAATCGACACAGACGGGCAAACTTTCCCGCTCAACGTCTGGTCTCCATTACATATTATTTCCCAAAACTTGATACCTGAGAGAGGTACCCTACTTGAATGATGAAATCATCGCGGCCACAATGGCTTCATCATCACAAGTCATTTTATTTCATAAATTCCCATATCCCGTGTTACACATCATATTTTAAAAACAATCCTAAATTTGTAAGCAGGGCTAAGCATCACTAAATTTTCATAAAATGGGTATTAGGGTTGTTTAATCAAGGAAGGAAATGCATCAACTGTTTGATCACACAACTCCTATCACCTAATGCATCATTCAAGGTGATAAAACTTTTTAAAACAGAAGGAGGTGGCAAATGCACCGGGGCTTGCCTGGGTAACACTAGGTTAGTGTTTGTTAGACGTCGATCACTTGACGATCAGTCTTTGTTTTAGCACTCTTTCAGATTATCCATCTTCAGGTTGGTCCGACTGACGACGTCATCTTGCGGAAATGTCCAATCTCTGCATTATCCTGGGGTTGACTTGGGTCGTCTTTTGCATCACGTGATTAATTATCGTACCTAAATGATTTGCATAATGCACATGAATGCATAAGAACGGGAATATTATAAACCTAAATAGTGTTACGTGATAGCGAATTTAAACACCTAACGTCGAGACGTTGTACAAGTTTATACGATAATACTGGTTATCGACCTACGACTAAGCGTAGTAATTACGCTTCTTGAACCTATCACAAACATCACAAACAACAAATTATACACATGAAATATAATTAGCCTACACAACTTATCAGTTAATTAATTGAATTCTAAACTTATCCCTCGTTTTATGAATTATACTACATCGCTCACAAAGAACTATTTTAATTTTATTTTACTTCTCATATGTTTTTCATGTCAACAATTACTCAAATATTTCTTTATCGTAAATATATACACATCTGTATAAGTGATTAAACTATTTCCTCATCACACAGGCCTATTAATATTCTATTCGGTACACTAATTCCGCTAATTGGCCGGAATAGCGAAATAACTCGCTATAACTGAATCTGGCTCGATAATCGCAAGAACTGCGAAGTCGATGAGAGTTTCGTGACTCACGCAATTTATCGAGCACCTAATGAGCATCGCACTAACACATTAATTTATTTAACGTTCGAACTATTCTAAACAATTCATCAGCTTACCGTTTCAACAGCTGACACGAATCTGCGAGATCGGTAGCGATTTTCCGATCCAGGCAATTTGTCGAGCGCTTAGGGAATATCGCGCTGCTAGCTTCATCTTCACCCGATTCTTGGGATTTGTTGCTGACGCGCGGAACGACGACGACTTTCAGCTGAAGTCGGGAGCGAGCTGGTGAGGATGACGTGTTTGATGACTTGACGGCAAACGACGCGACGACGAGCTGATCAAACTAAAACTCCACGACGCCGACCGGCACACGGGTTAGAGAACGGCGGCTGGCGAAATCCGAGCTGGCAAGGGCACAACAGGGAGCTTCGCAATTTGACGGGACCGTGGCCGAGCGAATTTTATGGCGCGGACAGCGAGGGAGCTGCACAGGGAGGGCGCGAGCTGGGCAGATCCAGAACGCAGCTACAATGGCAAGCTGGAGACAAGCGGCAGGGTGCAGCACACTATGGAATCGACGACGTAGTCGACCAGCGTGTGCAGGGAGCAAGGGCGTCGGAAAACCGCAGTAGGAAGAAGAAGACGCGAGGGAAATAGAGGGAGACGCGACAAGCAGGGAGATGAGCAGTTCGGCGCAGTGGAGCAGTCGGAGCGCCGAGCTGGACGACATCCGAGCAGGAAGATGGGGACCGGTAGAGGGAGCCACCATGGCTGGGACTCGAGCGTCGGCGAGGAGGAGCCACACGCGCATGGAGAGCGCAGCTCCAGGGAGAGGCGCGCGGTGGAGCTTCAGCAGCCGATTGCGGAGGGAGGCGAGAGCGCAAGCGCAAGTGATCAGTGAGCAAGGCTAATGGATAAAGACTGAAGCTTGTGCAGCCTAGCTTTCAGAAAAATCAGCCGCAGGATAAGGACGCCTAGGGGCGGCAGGAGATAAAGGAGCTCGGTGGAAAAATATCCATAGCCAAAGCTTCAACGGTGGCTGAAAAAAAATCTAGTGAACAATGCCTATTCCAGATAAAACGAGTGATGGTGGGAGGATGAGAACGTGAGCAGATATTTTTTTAGATTTTTCTTTTTTTAAAAGGAAAATCACAGATATTTTGGATCACGATTTTTAGCTATGTATACGAGGTCGATAAGCTATACGGCTACACATTTTATTCTTCGAATTTAGCGAACCAAATCCTTTACCAATTACCCGCTTTCCGTTCTAATTACAGTGGTCTGGTTTATTTCGGACATGACGTTAATGGATCGAATTCGTAGAGACCACTCGAATAAGAGCGAAATAGATAGGTGACGTTTCCAATCCGTCTTATTTGATTAATTTTAAACTGGCACTAGACCACGTCATTATCTTCGCGGTTCTAGACTGTGCTAGATTTGATTCGGAACCAGAAAATTTTATCCAAAGATTTGGATCCGGGCGAGAACAACAAACCGAAATAAATTGATTTCGGACTGATAATTTGTTCTGCGTAATTCGACCGAAATTAGCCGAAACCCGGTCCACAATGTATACGCGATTTCGTCGTCAAAACAACGTGCAGACGGATAAATTGAATCATATTCACGCGCACGATTTCACCCAGACGACGCGCGATCCCAATTATTTCGCCCCCAATATTTTAGTCGTCGAGTTCAAATGAATTTGTCCGGGATAAAAATCATCCGAGTGAGTCGGCTTCCGAATTCGTATGCGCGCGAGCGATGAATTTTAAATAATCACCGGACGCACCAATTTTCAGAACGACTATGTTCCGAACAACATGACAATTTCAGAAGAGCCCGGACAAATAAAAATTAAAATGATGTCGCACTCACGACAAACGAAGCAGATGCGATATTAAAATCGCGATAGGCGAAAATAATTAGACCTTAGTGTCTGTCTTATTCACTGATATCACGTGCTTAAATCTGTACTCGTTGTCGAGCGGAATATAAACACCTGGGGTGTTACAGGATCGGCTCAAGCGCTCCTGCTCCCTCGTCGAGCCTGGCCTGCGCCCCGCGGACTTGCTCGAGCTGTGGGTCGTGACCCCCCGCCGGAACGGGGACCACAGCTAGCTACCGCGGGATGCCAGCGTGAGGCACCGGCCTAGGGAGATCACCGTCCTCCGGCATGCCGAGATGGTTGCCTTCGGAGGGATCCCCTAGCTCGACGTGGAAACATTCGTGGCTTGGGCCGCAGTCCTCGTCGTCGAGGCTGCGGCTACCGTTGGAACAGTCGGAGAGGCAGTAGTCACATGCGGTCATAAAGTCCCGCATGGCACTGGGGTTGCCAAATCCAGAGAAATCCCAACAGATGCTGGGATCGTCATCTTCCTCGGACCCAAAGGGCCCGTAGGTCGAGACGTCCGTCAATCGGTCCCAAGGCGACCGCATACGAAACCCCAGAGGGGTTGCACTCGCCTCAACGAGAGCGCCCGCCAAAGCGAGGTCGCTAGGCGGGTTGAGGCTGAGTCGAAATGACGTAGGATGGGAATCGGTCGGTACCTTTTGGTCGACGAGCAGCGACATAGTCACGTCGGGGACTGATTGCCCCGTCGTCTCAGGTACGAGGGCGACGTCCTGCAAGCTCTCCACGAGCGCGCTGGCGTTGTCCACTTGCTCGGGATTGGCGTGTCGCGGGGGGACGACGCTCGCCTACTTCTCAAACGCGAGGTCGACGCCCGACGCGCCCCCCGTTGGGGCGCTGGGGACGTCGATTCGCTCGACAGCCGACGAAGCGCGGCCTCCCGCTTGGCCTTGGTTGCCCCGCCTCCTCCTCCGTTGGCGGGGGAGAGGACGGGGCGAGCTCGAATGTTGTTCTTCCACCACGCGGGGAAGATGTCGTCGATTCCGCCGCCGGCGGACGGGTTGTCGGCCGCCATTGTCGTTGTCGCGCGGCGGTGGAAGGAGTATCATGTCGTAGCTGTCGTCGAAGGACATGAACTCAAGACTCCCGAAACGGAGCACCGTCCCGGGCCGGAGAGGTTGCTGGAGACTGCCCATCTGGAGCTTGACGGGAAGTTGTTCGTCAACACGCAGCAGGCCCCTACCTGGCGCGCCAACTGTCGGCGTTTCGAGACCGGGGGGTCCCTAAGCCGACGAGTGAATGTGCCGCGTGCCCCAGCCCAGATGGGTCGAGCGCGTGGGCGAGCGCGAAGGGGGGAAGCGAGGTGGCCGGAGACGGGCGTGAGAGAGGTGGAAATCCCGCGGCCTTCGTGTTCGTCCCGCGCCCAGGTCGGGTGCGCTTGCAGTAGGGGGTTACAAGCGTCCACGCGGGTGAGGGAAGCGAGTGGCCCCAAGAGAGCGCCTGTCTCGTCCTCGTCCCCGCGCGGCCAACCTTCTCTAAGAAGGCCCTGGTCCTTCCTTTTATAGGCGTAAGGAGAGGATCCAGGTGTACAATGGGGGTGTAGCAGAGTGCTACGTGTCTAGCGGGGGAGAGCTAGCGCCCTAAGTACATGCCAATGTGGCAGCCGGAGAGATCTTGGCACCCAGCTGGTGTGGTGTCGTGGCTGTCGGAGGAGCGGCGGAGCCTGGCGGAGGGACAGCTGTCGGAGCGGTTGAGTCCTTCCTGACGTCCTCCTGCTTCCGTAAGAGAGCTGAGAGCCGTCGTCGTCACAGAGCTTGTGGGGCGCCATCATTGCCTATCTGGCAGAGCTAGCCAGATGGGACATCAGTCTTGTTCTCTGCGGCCCGAGTCGGCTCGGGGTAGAGTGATGATGGCGCTTCCTGCTGACGTGGCTGGCCTGCGCTCTAGGTTGGGCGTCGTGGAGGCTCCTCCGAAGCCGGGGTCGAGTCTGTCTTCCATGGCCGAGGCCGAGTCCGACCCCCTGGGTCGGGCGAGGCGGAGGTCGTTCGGCAGAGGCCAGGGTGGAGTCCGAGCCCTGGGGTCGGGTGAAGCGGAGTTCGTCGTCTTCTGGGGCTGAGCCCGAGTCCGAGCCCTGGATAGGGCGGAGCGGAGTTCGCCGTCTTCCGGGACTTAGCCCGAGTCCGAGCCCTGGATAGGGCGGAGCGAAGTTCGCCGTCTTCCGGGACTTAGCTCGAGTCCGAGCCCTGGGGTCGGGCGGAGCGGAGTTCGCCGTCTTCCGGGACTTAGCCTGAGTCCGAGCCCTGGGTCGGGCGAAGCGGTGTTCGCCGTCTTCTGGGGCTGAGCCCGAGTCCGAGCCCTGGATAGGGCGGAGCGGAGTTCGCCGTCTTCCGGGACTTAGCCCGAGTCCGAGCCCTGGATAGGGCGGAGCGGAGTTCACCGTCTTCCGGGACTTAGCCCGAGTCCGAGCCCTGGGGTCGGGCGGAGCGGAGTTCGCCGTCTTCCAGGGCTTAGCCCAAGTCCGAGCCCTGGGTCGGGCGGAGCGGAGCTTCCTATGGTGCCCTTGGCAGGGCCTGACTGCCTGTCAGTCTCACTCTGTCAAGTGACACTGCAGTCGGAGTGGCGCAGGCGGCGTTGTCCTTCTGTCAGACCGGTCAGTGGAGCGGCGAAGTGACGGCGGTCACTTCGGCTCTGCCGGGGGGCGCGCGTCAGGATAAAGGTGTCAGGCCACCTTTGCGTTAAATGCTCCTGCGACTCGGTCGGTCGGCGCGGCGATTTAGTCAGGGTTGCTTCTTAGCGGAGGCAAGGCCTCGGGCGAGCCGGAGATGTGTCCGCCGTAGGGGGGCCTCGGGCGAGACGGAAATCCCTCGGGGTCGGCTGCCCTTGTCCGAGGCTAGGCTCGGGCGAGGCGTGATCGAGTCGCTCGTATGGACTGATCCCTGACTTAATCGTACCCATCAGGCCTCTGCAGCTTTATGCTGATGGGGGTTACCAGCTGAGAATTAGGCGTCTTGAGGGTACCCCTAATTATGGTCCCCGACATAATTATTGCGGACCTTCGTCTTCTGAAGCATTATCTCCACATGAGTATAATGCTCATCAAACGAAGGTCAAGAAGGACTCACCTTCATCATTTAATATGTGAACAAAAATGCAAAATAATGAAGACAGTAACTGCACCTTGTTAATTCATTCATATTTGCATTTCATAAAACACGTATGAATATTGATAAAATTCATATTACATTGATACCTTCGGCTTGCTCGAAGGTAAAGACGCGAGAGAGTGATTACAATTCAGCGTGAACAGTACGGTGCTACTGTTCATCTATTTATAGGCACGGGACACAACCCAAGTAAAAGTATATTTATCCCTGACATCTATTTATAATCATAACATGAATCATTAAGGACTAAGTAGTCTTTTTCCCCTTTCGATCAGCATCATATCTGGTCCTCGTCAACATATCAAGCCGAAGCTCTTCAACTATAGTTTTGGTGTCCAATCTTATCACCTTCAGGCTACATCTTCACATCATATGTCTTTGCCGTGAGAGAAAACCTTGATCCCGAAGCCAAAACCTCCTGTAGTATCCCATGTCATACTGATAACATATGGTCACTCACGTTTTTTAGGACCTTCAAAAGAGGAAGGCCCCCAATAGACACCGCAACATGGATTAGGCAAGCATTTACGCTTGACCGAACCACGGGATAAAATCGCCATGTCAGTTTGTCTCTTTACCTTATATCGATTCTACTCTTTCTAGTAGTTCACTTCACTTCAATATTGCTCTAAGTTTAATACTCACCTTGTGAGAGCAATTAAGTGAAGAAGTTCTCTACTCTCATTCTCTTCATTCAGACTTGGCTTTTGATTTCATTAATCCAATATTAGTCCAAGTTTGTTTTGTTGAGCTATTTTTACAGGATCGCCTATTCACCCCCCTCTAGGTGCTCTCAATTGGTATTAGAGTTGTTCTCTTCACAAGGGACTAACCGCCCAAAGAGATGGATCCTAAGGGCAAGGGGACCATGATCAACGACAAGGAGAAGGAGATCCTCAACATCGATGAACCAATAGGTGACAACATCACCGAATCAGGCTTGAATAACAAGAAAAAGGACGGGAAGAAGAAAAGGTGCATCAAGAAGATCATCTACCACAACAACGATGCCTCCTCTTCTTCACCAAGGGACGACGACGACAAAGATTCCTCGTTGAAAAAGAAAACGATTAACCAAAACTATTATTTTGATTACTCTCGTATCCCTTACAATTCAAATTATCATTTATTGTCCATTCCACTTGGAAACCCCCTCACTTTGATGGAGAAGACTATTCTTTTTGGAGTCATAAAATGCATAGTCATTTATTTTCTCTCCATCCTAGTATTTGGGAAATAGTGGAAAATGGAATGCATTTTGACAGTAGTGATAATCCTGTATTTATTAATGAGAAAATTCATAAGAATGCCTAGGCTACTACTATGTTGTTAGCATCTCTATGCAGGGATGAGTACAACAAGGTCAGCGGCTTGGACAATGCCAAGCAAATATGGGACACCCTCAAGATTTCTCGTGAGGGAAATGATGCCACTGTAACACCCTGAATTTGGGGGTATAAAATTTCTTCTCTAAATGCCTACCAAATTCAGGTGTTACCCTTTGTCTCTCTCTCTCTAGTCTCTCTCTCCCTCTTTCTTTTGAGTAGATTTAGTTTAATTTAGTGAGGAGATTATTATTTATTTTGTCAAAATAATGTGGGTCATGAAATGTTGCATCATGATGAGCCTAAATTATTCTTTTGTTTGATGCACATATTTGAAATGGTTTGAATTTGCATTTGATTTGGAAACCCTAGAGAAAATAAAATAGAAAAGCCATTAGAAATTCCAGGAAAATAGAAAACCTCATTTCAGCCCAGCAGGCCCATCTCGGCTCAGCCTCGCGCCCGCCAGCCCTCCCCCTGACAGACGCCCCCCGCCTATCAGCGCCTCCTCGCGCTCGCTATTCTCCCCCTCTCCCTCTCGCTGCCCAGTGGGCCCAGCTTGTCGGCGCCATTCGCCCTTGCCCTCGTGCCCGCGGTCTCTCTCGGCCTCGTGGGCTCAACCTGCCAGCACATCGAGTCGTTCCCTCCGCGTGCCTGTTTTTCCCTCGCTGCGCCGTAGGACCGCCCTGTCAGCTCCGCCTTCCCCGCAAACCTCCATGGACCACCACGCACGCACGTCGAGATCCCCGGCCACATCGCCTGCCCACGCACCCCAGCTCCCTTTTGAGCATCGCCTGCACCCACACTCTCTCCCCTGCCCCATTTCGCGCAAGCTCACCCTCTCTCGCGCTCTGCTCTCGTTGCTCACGCTCGCCGGAGTTCCGTAGCCACGCTGCCGACCGTCAAGCCCGCCAGAAGTCGCGCCAATCCACCCCGAGCACTGTACTGAGGTAAGGAACTTGTTCCCGTGCTCGGTTTCTCTCAATTCTGCTTTGCCTTAGCCAATTTAGCCTCGCCGGGGTTCGGCCGTGTCGGTTTGCCACGCTCGCGTGGTGACTGATCGATTTAGCCGAGCCCTATGCCCTTGCTTTGGCTCGTAGTGTTCCCCTTACCCTGCCGGAGCTAGTCCAGGCCTTAGCGCGCCCTAAACCCCCTTTTCCCAGCTAGGATTCCTCGCTGGAGTTGCCCGACCCGCCCGGAGCACCTCCCCTTTGTCGTTCTCCCGTTTCCAGTCCTGTTCTTGCGGCTGGAATCCTGCCAGTGAGTTCGCCGCACCTTCTTCACCCGTTCCAGCCCTCACCGGCGACCCTAGACCCCCAGCGACCGCGTCTACCTTGCCTCCAGCGACCTCGCCGCCGCGAAGGGAGTAACGCCGGCCACTGAGCTGTAAAACCCCCGCGCGCCCCATCGCAACTGTCCGTCCCCGATCCAACAGTTCAGATCTATGGACATCGGTTCGTGTCCGCGCGCTCTTCCCTTGGGCCCCGCCCGTCACTGCATGTGCCCCCTGGCACTGGGCCCGGCTGGTCAGCCCGCCTCCCTCCCTCCCAGTCGCGACACCCCTAGACCACTTGTCAGTGCTCGCCCGTGCGCCCTGTTTGCGCTCGCGCTCAGATCTAATCCTGGTCGTTGTTCTGCGATCGTGCGATCGAGATTAGCCGATACCAGTTCATTTGGAAATTTGTTAAAGAGACCCTCAGTTTACCGAGAATCAACCCGCCATCCTGTAGTTTAGCGCGCAGACCTCTGTAATCTTGTAGATTGAACCATGGACTTTCTTTTAATCACAAATTTAGGTCTAATTTTGTATTTTAAACTTTAAACTTGTTTATTTCATATCTTTTTCATATGAACTCCAAATTGAGTGATTCAAATTTTAAAATGTTCATAGAATTATTCTCGGTTCAAATAAATTAGGATCATTCACTATCTGTGCATTCTAATTTTATGCCTAGGCTATAGGTTAGTTTATGTAATAATTTATTTATTTAATAAGATAAGTAAAAAAGGAAACCCTAGTGGTAAATAGATGTTTAATATTGTGAGATTAATAATATGTAGTATATGAATTTATCACTGGTTTAACTTTTATGTCTTATTAAAATGAGTAGAATCAGATTATGTAATCATGGAGATAAACAACACTTAGAGAATAACAAACTACAAAATGTGATTAGTCCACCCTATAACTTAAACTCCCTTTTGAGTTTATACTTTTCCTTTTGAGATGTGTTCCATTGTTTGTACATGTTTGGTGTGCTGTTCATTTGTCATTTTCCAAATGTATTGAATGTATGATCGCTTTATTTAGACGACGAGCAGCCTGTGGTTCCTGAGTGTGTTGCCGAAGATCTTCCTGAGCAACAACCTGGTGAAGGCAAGTGCCCTCTTACCAATTATGTCCTACTTACTTTATAATTCACCGTCCCGCATTACTTTATGGAAACCTAAGGATTGACTAGTATGTATTTACCTTATCCATGATTACCTTTTGGGTTACTATGGTTAGCTTCATGTTATTGCTTTACTTTAATCAATGAACATGATGTGTTTATGATACGATGATGTTATCCTGATGATGATCTTGTGATATTTTAGGGGACTCAGGCCATTTTCCTGAGTACCTCTCCGAATGGACCTGTTCGTTGAGTGACCACCCGGGATAACAGTGCAACCATGAGGGTGGAATGGGACACCCTTAGTTGAATAATTAGATGAACTTGAGGGTGTAGTTGGCTTTGCCGGAGGGCCGTCAATGGGGGTCGGGGCATAGTGTTTGCTCTGCCAAGGGGGTGCAGAGGTTCATTTGATTTGGTTTTGTTAGTCACCCACCTTGGGGAGGTGTACTGCGTTTGTACGACTGGTGAAACCTAACGAGTAGCCATGCACCAGGGGAGTCTTTGTAAAGGCTACGTAGTGAGACCCTGCCAGGTCACCTGGTAGTGATCAATGGGGAGTCATGATCTCCGGGAAGAATGGGAATCACGACTCGTGGGTAAAGTGTGCAACCTCTGCAGAGTGTTACAAACTAGTATATCAACCGAGCTCACGGTTAAGAGCGGCCTTGGGATCCTCTTTGATTAGAAGAACTTTGGATACTTTTATGATGATGGTTACAAATTACAATTATGATCTCTGGTATTTCCTCTTCGAGGGAGTACATTTGGGTACTAACTGGGTTTATTACTAAAATTTGGCTCTACTATTAGTAATAAATACTTGACCAACTAAAAGCAACTGCTTAACCTTAACTCCACATACAGCTAGTCCACTTTGGCCAAACGAGACATTTGTTGAGTATGTTGATGTGTACTCACCCTTGCTTTAAAAAACCAACCCACCCTAGGTTGTCCCCACTGTATTCAGTGCTCAGGAGGAGATACTGGCAACATGAAGGACTTTGAGGAGTTGCAGGACTACGATGAGTTCTAGTTACGTTATTGGCAAACCCCCAATCAGCTGCCTATGAAGGCCTTATCTACTACATTTCGTATTCCACACTTTGATGATATTAATGACTATGTTATGTTATAGACTCTGTGGATGTATTGGACATCTTGATGTAATAAAGTACCTTTTCCGCTATTTACTTTGAGTAATGTGTGATAATGTTCAATTATGTAATCGTTGTGTATGTGAGTTTCTGATCGTACATGGTTTGCATTCGGTTTGCCTTCCAAAACCAGGTGTGACAGCCACTATGATCACAAAGATGGAACTGGTGGAAGGAGAACTGGGAAGGATCGCCATGAAACGGGAGAGGAGCCAACTAAAACCTACAATAGGCTCATGACCCTGGTGAACAAAATCCGAAGCTACAAAAGTACAAGATGGACGGATCATGATGTCGTTCAACTCATGCTAAGGTCGTTTACCGTTATTGATCCTCATATTGTAAACCTTATTTGTGAGAATCCCAGGTACACCAAGATGATGCCCGAGGAAATCCTCGAAAAATTCATAAGCGGGCTAATGATGGTGAAGGAGGCATGGTACGTTGATGACATTGCCAACAGACCACTTCCTCTCTACGAGCCACAGCCCATTGCACTCAAGGAAACAAACAACAAGGAGGCACTACCTAACAGGTGGCACAAGTGGAGGCTGCCGGGCTCAACGAGGAAGAAATGGCACTTGTAATCAAGCGCTTCAAGACTGCATTGAAGGGACACAAAGAGTACCCCAATAAGACAAAATCAAGGGGAAAGCGGTCTTGCTTCAAATGTGGTAAGTTTGGTCATTTTATTACACAATGTCCTGATAATGAAAATGACTAGGGACAAAAAAAGAAATGGAAGGAGAAGAAAAAGAACTACCGGAAGGCAAAGGGCGAGGCTCACATTGGTAAGGAGTGAGACTTGGACCGCTCTTCGTTCGACTCCGACAATGAGGGACTTGCTGCCTCCACCTTCGATAAGCCCTCCCTCTTCCCCAACGAACGACACACTTGCCTCATGGCTAAGGAGAAGAAGGTATGTACACGAGATACCCCTAAGTACATGTCTTCTAGTGATGAGGATTTCGATGATGAGTTAGATTATAGCAATCTCTTTAAGGGCTTAGATAGGTCCAAGGTTGATAAAATTAATGAATTGATTGGTGCCCTTAATGAGAAGGATAGATTATTAGAAAAACAAGAAGGTATTCTTTATGAAGAACATGATAAATGTGTTAATGCTGAAAAATCTCTTGCTATGGAAATTAAGAAAAATGAAATTTTGTCTTCTGAATTGTCTTCTTGCCATGAGTCTATTTCTAGCCTTAAAGGTTTAAATGCTGATTTAAATGCTAGAATAGAAAAATAAATGTTGCTAGTCCATCTTAGAGCATGTTTCTATTTGTAATAGATGCAAAGACTTTGATATTGATGCTTGCAATAATCATGCTTCTACTATATCTAAGTTGAATGATGAAGTTGCAAATCTGAATGCTCAACTTAAAATTTGCAAGAATGAATGTGAAAAAAATAAAATTTGTCAGGGATGCCTACACCATTGGTAGACATCCCTCCATTAAGAATGGACTTGGTTTCTAAAAGGGAACCAATAACTTAACAAGCCAAAGGGCCTCCAATCTCATCAAGGAGAAAGGGAAGGCACCCTTGGCTAGTAGTTCACACTCTTTTCATGATAAGAATAACCATGCTTATTTATATGCTCATGTTAAGAATGCCTCCAATATTGCTCATCATGATGGTTGTCATAAATGTGATGTTGTTGTTTTTGATCCTCATACATCATCTACCTCTTCATATGCTCATGGTAGGAGTAGAACTTGGCGCCATGTTCATAATGTTGTTTCTCGTACTCTTAGGAATGCATATAATGGTCAAACTATGCTTTATCATACTTATGATGCTTCATATGTGCTATACTGTAAAAATGATAAAGTTGTTGCTAAAAATGTGGGGCCTAACTGCAAGAAAGGAAATACTTGCATTTGGGTTCCAAAATCTTATGTGACTAACCTTGTAGGACCCAACAAGAGTTGGGTACCTAAATCCCAAGCTTAAACTACCTTGCAGGTTTATGCATCCGGGGGCAGAAGCTAGATTATTGATAGCGGATGCACAAACCATATGACGGGGGAGAAGAAGATGTTCACCTCCTATGTCAAAAACAAGGATTCCCAAGACACAATTATCTTTGGAGATGGGAATCATGGCAAGGTCAAAGGTTTGGGTAAAATAGTCATCACTACCGAGCATTCAATTTCTAATGTATTCTTAGTGGAATCGCTTAGTTATATTTTGCTTTCTGTAAGTCGATTATGCCAAATGGGGTATAATTGCTTATTTACAAATATTGATGTATCTGTCTTTAGAAGAAGTGATGGTTCATTAGCTTTTAAAGGTGTATTGGATGGAAAGCTTTATTTAGTCGATTTTACTAAAGAGAATGCCGATCTAGATGCATGTTTAATTGCTAAGTCTAACTTGGGCTGGCTTTGGCACCGCCGTCTAGCACATGTTGGAATGAAGAACCTTCATAAGATTCTAAAAGGAGAACATGTGTTAGAACTAACAGATGTCTGGTTTGAGAAAGACAGACCTTGTGCAGCGTGTCAGGCAGGGAAGCAGGTGGGAACAAATCATCCAAGCAAGAACATGATGATGACATCAAGACCACTAGAACTTCTTCATATGGATCTCTTCGGACCCATTGCTTACCTTAGCATCAGGGGAAGTAAGTATGGTCTTGTAATTGTTGATGATTTTTCTCGCTTCACTTGGGTATTATTTTTGTACGATAAGTTAGAAACCCAAAGTACATTAAAACACTTCCTAAGGAGAGCCCAAAATGAATTTGAGCTGAAGGTAAAGAAGATTAGGAGCGACAATGGATTTGAATTCAAGAATCTTCTGGTAGAGGAGTATCTTGAGGAGGAAGGCATCAAGCATGAGTTCTCCGCTCCCTACACACCACAACAAAATGGTGTAGTAGAGAGGAAGAACAGGACGCTCATCGACATGGCAAGGATGATGCTAGGAGAATACAAGATGTTGGAGCGGTTTTGGTCGGAAGCCGTGAATACGGCCTGCCATGCCATAATCTTCCTCTATCTTCATCGCCTCCTCAAGAAGACGGCATACAAGGTCCTAACCGATAACAAACCCAATGTTTCATACTTTCATGTATTTGGAAGCAAATGCTACATCTTGGTTAAGAGAGGTAGACATTCAAAGTTTACTCCCAAAGCCGTAGAAGGGTTTTTACTAGGTTATGATTCAAATACAAAGGCATATAGGGCTTCAACAAATCTTCGAGTTTGGTTGAAGTCACTAGTGATGTTGTATTTGATGAGACTAATAGCTCTCCAAGAGAGCAAGTTGATCTTGATGATTTAGATGAAGATGAAGTTCCAACAGCCACAATGAGAACTATGGCAATAGGTGATGTGCGACCACAGGAACAACAAGAACATGATCAACTATCTTCCTCAACAATGGTGCAATCCCCAACTCAAGATGAGGAACAGGTACTTCAAGATGAAGGCATGGATCAAGGGGGAGCACATGAAGAAAAGGACAAGGAGGAAGAAGTACAACAGGCACCTCCGACTAAAGTCCGGGCCACCATCCAAAGGAATCATCCAGTGGATCAGCTTCTGGTTGACATCAGCAAGGGAGTAAGTACTCGTTCATGATTAGCTAATATTTGTGAGCATTACTCGTTTGTTTCTTCTATTAAGCCTTTCAGGGTAGAAGAAGTGGTGTAGGATCCGGACTCGGTGTTGTCCATGCAGGAGGAACTCAACAACTTCAAGAGAAATGAAGTGTGAAGCCTAGTGCCATGTTCGAAGCAAAATGTTGTAGGAACCAAGTTGGTGTTCTACAATAAGCATGATGAGCATGGAGTGGTGACAAGAAACAAGGCTCGACTTGTGGTAAAAGGATATGCTCAAGTCGCAGGTTTGGATTTTGAGGAGACTTTTTCTCGTGTAGTTAGGCTTGAGTCGATTCATATTTTATTGGCCTATGCTGCTCACCATTCTTTTAAGTTGTTTCAAATGGACGTGAAGAGCGCCTTTCTCAACGGACCAATCAAGGAGGAGGTATACGTGGAGCAACCCCCTGGCTTCGAGGATGACAGGTATCTTGACCATGTCTATAAGCTCTGTAAGGCACTCTATGGGCTTAAGCAAGCTCCAAGAGCATGGTATGAATGCCTTAGAGATTTTATTATTTCTAATGCTTTCAAGGTCGGGAAACCTGATCCTACTATTTTTACTAAGGCTTGCAATGGTGATTTGTTTGTACGCCAAATATATGTCGATGACATAATATTTGGTTCTACTAATCAAAAGTCTTGTGAGGAGTTTAGCAGGGTAATGATGCTGAAATTCGAGATGTCGATGATGGGCGAATTGAACTACTTTCTTGGATTTCAAGGAAGGAACATTCATTTCCCGAACGAAGTACACTCAAGACTTACTCAAAAGGTTTGGGATGAAGGACACAAAGCCCGCTAAGACACCAATGGGAACCAACGGATACTTGGACCTCGACAAGGGAGGTAAGTCCGTTGATCAAAAGGCATACAGGTCTATGATAGGCTCATTACTTTATCTTTGTGCTAGTAGACTAGATATAATTCTTAGCGTATGCATGTGTGCTAGATTTCAATCCGATCCCAAGGAATGTCACCTTGTGGCCGTGAAGCAAATTCTTCGATATTTAGTTCATACGCCTTGCTTTGGGATCTAGTATCCAAAGGGGTCTACCTTTGACTTAACCAGATATTCAGATTCCAACTATACCGGGTGCAAGGTTGATAGGAAGAGCACATCGAGGACTTGTTAGTTTCTGGAAAGGTCTCTGGTGTCTTGCACCTAAGTGTTCGTAGTAGGGGATACAAGCAAGTCGAGAGAGGAAATGGGTCCCAAGTATCTGAGTATGATTGAGGCGAGTGCCAATATCAGGAGTGGGGTGATGAGTGAACGGTGAAGTATTGCCCTCCACCCCCTATAGAAGGCCCTGGGCTCCTCCTTTTATAGTCGCAAGGAGGAGGCCTAGGTGTACACGTGTACATGTGTTGCTATGCCATTGTTGTGGTCGGAGGAGGTGTGTCTAAGCCCTGTAGCGGCATGGCTAGCGGGGTGGCCCTCGTCCTTGTTGTCGTCTTTGCTCAGGAGAAGGACGCCCGACCCCTATAGCATGTTCCTTTGACTAGGTAGAGAGCCGAGGCCGAGTTCGGGAGCATGGGCGTGTGTTCAAGCTCGGCCTGTACAAGGTTGTGGATGAGACATTTCCATGTGTGAGAGTTGGAGTGGTTGAAACAGTGCTCGGCATGGTGAAAAATCGTGTGGTAATCTATTCCAGGCATCATCCTAGACGGTGGAAAGTAGATTGGACATCGGCCTTGTTTCCGTAGCCTTACTGTCATCAGCAGGGTTCGCAGGAGAGCAGGTGGCATTTGATGCACGTGCTTCGCTGTTGAGGCACTTGGCCGAGGTCAAGCTCAAGCGAGGTGAAGATTTCTTTTGAGGCCAAGGCCGATATTAGATGTTGCATGTAGTCACGATCTGGGTGGTTAAAACAGTGGCCAGAGCGGGAGAATAGTACCTTGTATGTGCGCTCTGACTATCATTATGGGTGGTTGTTGGGGGTCTACTTCGTCGCCGAAGGTCCCATAAGAAGAAACACCTTCGAAAGATTGACACAAAGCCGAAGCTATTAATCAGAGAGCTTCATAGCGTACTTCCAGATGCACCGACTTAAAGATGAAATGACCAATTGGCCCATGATAACTTGTATTATGATTGTAATCATTTGTAAAGGGCATGAATGTAATTTCTCATAGGCCACATCCTGTGCTTATAAATAGATGAACAGTACTCCTGTACTGTTCACGCTATCTTGCATTCTCTCGAGCGCCACACTTGGATTTTTGCCTTCTGTCAAGCCGAAGGTACAAATGTAATTAAATATTATCTTTATCTATTCGAGATTATATAATGAAGACATGTGAATTATGTTATATGATTATTTATGTTATCTTTCATGTTTCATATGCTCTGTCTTTCATTAACGTATACCGTGATGATGATGGTATGTCCTTCATGACCTTCGTCTGAAGATCGTTATATCCTAAGGGAAATAATGCTTCGAAGGACGAAGGACATTAACATTTAATATTTTGTGTTGCCTTGTTCTTAACTCATAGCATTTGAGAACAAGTCCCCAACATTGGCGCCCACCTCCAGTGAACTCACTTCCACTGTTGAGCTGATGGCTTCGTTCAACAATCAAGCTGAAGTTGCTTTGGCTACGAAGCTGGTGCTCCCGATAACAGGCGGTTCATGCTCAGAACCGACCAAAAAGAAGCAGAAGAAGGAGGCTCAGAGAACGATACAACATGTTGGGGTGCAGGGACCTTTCATCAAGTCAAAATGGTCTCACATCCCAATTACCTTCTCCCAAGAGGATCCTCAGCTCAAGGATTACCCTCATAATGATGCTATGGTCATATCTTGTGTCATCAAGGGATTTCTGGTCCACAATGTTCTGGTTGATACAGGCAGTGCAGCGGATATCATATTTGCTAAGGCCTTCAGACAGATGCAAGAGCCAGAAGACAAGATTCATGATGCTACACACCCTCTTTGTGGCTTCGGAGGAAGGCAAATTGCAGCACTCGGCAAAATCACGATGTCAGTGACCTTCAGCTTCGTCCACAACACAAGGACTAAATAGGTTGTGTTTGACATCGTTAATATGGAATATCCCTACAATGCAATCATTGGTCATGGGACACTCAATGCTTTCGAAGCAATACTCCATCTAGCATATCTATGCATGAAGATACCTTCGGAACAAGGGCCCATTGTTGTTCATGGTAGTCAGGAAGCTGCTAGAAAAGCCGAAGGAAACTGGATAGACTCAAAAGCGATCCACAATATAGATGGAGCCGAAGCTTGTGAACAGTACAAGTACAGAAGAGAGAAGGCTGCTTCGGCTGATCAGCCGAAACCTATGCTTCTATGTGAAGACATAGCAGAGCAGAAGGTACTGCTAGGGTCTCAGCTATCTGAAGAGCAGGAGAAAACTTTGATAAGGTTTTTATTCAACAACAAAGATGTTTTTGCTTGGTCAGCCAATGATCTCTGTGGTGTCAACAGAGACGTCATTGAACATTCACTCAATGTCGACCCGTCCTTCAGGCCAAGAAAGCAAAGGCTTCGGAAAATGTCTGATGATAAAGCCGAAGGTGCTCGGAATGAAGTAAAAAGACTTCTCAGTGATGGTGTTATCAGAGAGGTAAAATATCCAGAGTGGCTAGCCAATACTGTTATGGTGAAGAAGGCCAATGGAAAATGGAGAATGTGTATTGACTTGACAGATCTCAATAAGGCCTGTCCGAAGGATGAATTTCCCTTACCAAGAATAGACTCTCTTGTAGATGCAACAGCTTCTTCAGAACTTATGAGTTTGCTAGATTGCTACTCAGGATATCATCAAATATGGATGAAGGAGGATGAGCTGAAGACCAGCTTCATAACTCCCAGTGGCACCTATTGTTATCTTTGGATGCCTGAGGGGCTCAAGAATGCTGGAGGAAGCTTCAGCAGAATGACAACCAAGGTCCTTCATTCTCAGATAGGCAGAAATGTGCTAACATACGTTGATGATATCATAGTAAAAATCACGAAGCAAGAAAATCACATCACTGACCTGCAAGAAACATTTGCTAATTTCAGGCAAGCTGGCCTGAAATTAAATCCAGAAAAATGTGTTTTTGGAGTGAAGAAGGGAAAGTTCCTTGGATGTCTAGTTTCAACGAAGGGGATTGAAGCTAACCCAAGCAAGATCGAAGCTATCCTTCGGATGGAGCCACCAAGCACAAAGAAGGGGGCCCAACGGTTGGCAGGAAGACTGGCTTCATTGAATAGATTTATATCTAGATCAGCAGAAAGAAACTTGCCATTCTTTGAAATACTAAAGTCAGCCGAAGTCTTTCAATGGGGCCCAGCTCAACAGAAATCCTTCGAAGAGCTGAAGCAATACTTGATTGATCTAACAACATTAACTCCACCCGCGCCAGGGGCTCCGTTACTATTGTATGTGGCAGCTTCGCACTCTGCAGTGAGTGTGGCGCTTGTGCAGGAGAAGCTGGAAGGACAAATTAAAAAGCAAGCCCCAGTATACTTTGTCTCCGAAGTTCTAAGTTTATCAAAAAAAATTATACAGAATTGGAGAAGGTGTTGTATGCTGTCTTAATGGCCTCCAGGAAGCTTCGGCATTATTTTCAAGCATTCCACATAATTGTTCCTTCATCGCAGCCTCTGAAGGATATTATGAGGAACAGAGAAGCTACTTGAAGAATTGGAAAGTGCACTGCGGAGCTTAACAAATTCAGTAATGACTATGTGCATAGATCCTCAATTCAGTCCCAGGCGTTAGCAGACTTCATTGATGACTAGACGCCAGGGGCTCAGGAAGAAGAAACAAATAAAGATGCCGAAGCTTGGACAGTGTTCTGCGATGGTTTTTGGGGAACCTTCGGTGCAGGTGCGGCTACTGTCCTAGTTGCACCTTCCAAAGTCAGAACATGCTATGCAACAAGGCTTTATTTCATATGTACAAATAATATTGCTGAATACGAAGCTTTACTTTTGGGACTTTGAAAGTTAAAGGCAATGGGGATAAGAAAGGCGGTCCTTAAAACCGACTCTCAAGTTATTTCTGGTCATGTTGACAAGAGTTGCAAGGCAAGAGATCCGAAGCTTGAAAAATACCTGGACACAGTTCGAAGGCTTGAAGCTTCTTTCGAAGGATTTTCTGCTAAGAATATTCCACGAGGAGAAAATGAGCATGCTAATCTGCTGGCCAAGTCAGTGGCACATGGGCTTCCTCTACCTTCGGAAGTATTCTTTGAAACAATAAAGCACCTTCGGTGGAATTTCTTGAAAGAGCAGTGCTCACTATATCTCCTGTCCATAGTGAAGATTGGAGGACTAAGATTATATCTTTCCTCCAAGGTAACTGTCTCTCGGATGATGAGGCTTATAACAAAAGAATCGAAGCAAGAACAAGACCATATGTCATAATCGAAGGGGAGTTATATAAACATGAAGTTTGTTCCCCACTTCTCAAGTGCTTGTCCAGAGCCGAAGGTATAGAACTGATGAAGGAGATACATGCAGGATTGTGTGGATCCCATATTGGGTCAAGACCTCTTCTGGGAAAGGTTTTCCGGCAAGGATTCTATTGGCCGAAGGCAGCTTCAGACGCAGCAGATTTGGTTCAAAAGTGCGAAAATTGCCAAAAATGTGCAAGAAATCAGAAGCAACCTTCGCCATTGACTCAGCTGATACAACCTACCTGGCCATTGCAAAGATGGGGCCTCGATCTACTAGGTCCACTTCCACCAGCGCAGGGCAACTTGAGATATGTCGTGGTGGCGGTAGAATATTTTTCTAAGTGGATCGAAGCGAAGCCTTTGGCGAAAATAACTTCGGCTACAGTCCAAAAATTCTTCTGGTAGAATATAGTTTGTCGCTTCGGTGTGCCGAAGGCTATAACTGTAGATAATGGAACGCAGTTTGATGCTGAAATTTTCAAAGATTTCTGTGATCAGATCGGCACAAAAATTCATTTTGCATCAGTCAGGCACCCAGAATCAAATGGACTAGTCGAAAGGGCAAATGGTATTATAATGACGGGAATAATGAAGTTAATCTTCAATCAGCCCAGAGGAAAGTGGCCAGATGAGTTGGTTAAAGTGGTGTGGAGCCACAATACATCTATATCAAGGTCAACAGGTTTTACACCATTCAAGTTACTGTTTGGTGACAAAGCTATAACCCCTGAAGAGGCTAAAGCGGGGTCGATAAGAACAGTAGCATCGGCAGAAGACGAAGCTAATTATTCTGTGGCAAAAGACACTATAGAAGGGATCAGACTTCAGGCTTTGGAAAATATCAACAAATATCAAGCTGAAACAATAAAATAGCGTGATAGAAAAGTTCAGTTGAAAGACATTAAGCCTGGACAATTGGTGCTTCGGAGAATAGCCAACCCTGACACAGTGGGCAAGCTTCAGTTGAAGTGGAAGGACCTTTTCTGGTAGTATCTTCGTTAAGACCCGATTCTTACAAATTTAAGAACATGGACGGCAACGGCATTCCTAGATCTTGGAATGCGGATGAGCTTCGACGATATTATGTATAAATTGATGTAACCTTTTACATTTTTCCTATGGCACCCTTTTCCTTTCCAAAGGGGGAGAAAGGTTTTTAATGGGGCCATATTTTGTAATTTTTCCTTTCTTATTCAGCTCTACGAGAGCAAAATCCCCCAAAATATGTAAATGTAAAATCTGAGCATGCACCATCGAGTGCAGAGAAAAAGAAAAAACAGGAAGAAGCTCGAAAGTCATCCCTAAGGGGATGCAGAGCATGACGAAGCTACAAAAAGCCGTTCCTAAGGGAGCGCAGCGTAAGTTTTCTACTCAAAAGTCGTTCCTAAGGGAATGCAGAGCCAAATACCACCGAAATATAAGGCAAAGTGCGAAAAGTCAACGCGAATACCGCCGAAATAGAAGGCGAAGAAGTTCAAAAGACGTTCCTAAGGGGATGCAGAACTTACACCGAAAAATAAGCGGCGCAGCCGAAAAATAAACGACAAAGTGACTTCAGTCATTCCTAGGGGAATGAAGGTTATGGATGTGGCTTCGTATGTGAGCGTTTGGGCATTCATTTGCACGATACATTACATCATACATTGCATTTATAAACATTCATTTAGACATACATAGGATCATCATCATCATATCATACAAATACATACAGTTGCTTCGGTTCTAAGGTTACGCCTTCGGAAGCAAATTTATGCTTCGTTGTGTACGAAAAGAAGGGAAGGTGTTTTTCGCCATTGGCTCAAAAAATACAAGTTTCGTCCACATCAAAGCAGTTCATGCATGGATGAAAAGGTAAAAATATATTACAAGGTATGGACAAATTTACAGAGTAGTATCTGGTTCTCAAATTACAATATTCTTTACAAAGATAATACATGAATTTTTCTAGAGTTTTTTCCACATCAAGGTTTTCGGCTTCATCATCTACTGATAAGCTTCGGATCATCTGCTAAGCTTTGGCTCAATGCTCTTCGACTTCATCATCCTGTACACATCAAAGCATTATAAGGTAAATTCAAGTTTCAAGGAAAAGGTAAGCGCAATGTATGAGTTTATTACCGGTTTAAGGTGACTTCGAGCTTCATCACCAGCCAGGTTTCACCCACCCTTTGCCCAGATTTGAGTAATGAATCTGTTTCCGATGCTTCGGGCCAGGCCGGAGATGCCATCCAAGTCTGCTGGTGACAGGCTGAAGTTTGGTCTGTTTACAATATTTCCATGTGTGCAGCCAGCCTTCATGAAAGCGACAGCTGTGCCTCGAGAAGCTAGCAGGGCACAGAAATCACCATGTCCAGCTATAATTTCGTCGAGAGCATCAACTTCACCTTCAATATGATCAAGTGTGCCCGGCAGGTCTTCAACCGAAGGCTTAAATTTTTCGGAGCTGGCTCCAACGGAGTTAAAGACCTGTTTCAGCCGTTGAATGCACCGAGTGCCGAAGCCTAGGCATTTTTCCTGAAGATCCTTGAGTGATTTCTGTAGATTCGAACTTTTTTCATCTTCGGCTTTGAGTTTTGTTTTGAAATCTTTCTTTTCTTGCTCAAAGCTTTTTGACTGTAGGGAAAGTTCACTGTTCAATCTAGCGACTTCGGCTTGAGCTTCTGCCAGTGAACCTTCCACCGTTTGAAGCACGAAGTCTTTCTTTTCCAAGGCAGCTTACTGATCTTTAATCTTCTTCTCTAAGCCCTCAATTATAACTTCGTTTTTCTTGTCCTCTAGGTCTTGTTGCATTTTCAAGGCTTTGCTTAGCAGTAAGCTCTAACAAAATAACCTTCATCAGAAAGCATCTTCATAACAAAACAATAAAAAGTTAAGGGATGAATTTTACCTTAAAGTTAGAATAAAACAGGCTACCGGCGATGTGCTGTCGTCGGTATCTGCTAAGATCAGTTTCGAGCTTCGAGAAACCAACACTTTTCGATAAAGTGCTGACAACCTTCGCCCCAACTCAGTCCCGAAGGCATCCTAAACTCTCTTCGGCAACACCGCCGAAGAGAAGCGCCCCTGGCTGGTATCCGCAAGATATGGCATATTCCTTCAGCTCTTCTTTTTCAGCCTTTGACAATTCTTGCCCAATTATGTTTTGAAAGATGAAATTTTCTTCCTCCGAAGTATCTTCGGCATGCTCTTTCTCTTTTCCAGGCATCTTCTCCCCCTTTTCAGGCACTGCGGCCGGGGTTTCCTCAGCAGCTGCAGCAGTGTCTTCCTCAGCCATATTCAAAATCACTTCATCAATATCAATGAGTGTGTTTTCCAAATCTGTGGCTTCGGCTGCTGCAGCTTCGGAAGTAGAAGCTTCGGCAGGAGCAGCTTCGGCTGCTACTATTTTTGGCGCTGAGGCCGATGGCGGTGTTTCTTCAATAGCCTCAATGACAGTAATAATTCTTCGCTTTTTTGGTTCAGCAGGCTTCTTGGCAGCCAAAGGCTCCTTCTTCTTCTATAAAAGCTTCATCAGTTCCGGTCCCAGCGGACTTAGCTTATTAGGTAGAGATTCATTCATTACCTTTAAAATTTCTTCTGCGTCAGTGGCAGAAGGTGTTGAGGGAACTTCTTCTTCTAAATCAGCTTTCGGCTTCGGAGTTGGAGCCTTTATTTTCTTCGACACAGCCACCTTCGGCTCAGGACTGGATTTTTTCTTTTTGCCAAATTCTCATCTTCTTTTATCATCCTGGTAGCTTGTCTTTGTATAATACTGACAGCCCTTTTTTGTTTTGGCCCTTCGGCACCTTTGCTTAACCTTTTGTAATCTGGGTATTCAAATTTCAAAGCTTCCATTACTCGGTTTAACCTTCGTTTCGACCGGGTGCCGAAGGCTGCTGTCATCAGTTGATCTTCTTTTTTCATATAATTGCCCAAGATTTCATTCCACATAACTTCAATTGTATCCAACCATTCTTGGCAGGGTTCTTTGAAGTGTTTCTTGAACTTAAAATGATAGGGCAGCCGAACGAGTTCATTCTTCTTCTTCTCTCCTTTAAGCTTCGACATACCCCATTCCCTTAGCGTTGGGAATACTCTGTTGGCTAAGTATTCCTGAACTAAATCCCTAGTACCAATATGTTTAGACACAACTCTAAATTCTCCCACAACATCTGGCCATGATGCCCCCGGCGTCATGTTGCACTGAGGCCTAGTCAACCCGAAGGTTAGCTCCAACGGACTCTGAACTAGCTTCTCCTTTTTCTCATCAATCTTAACGTAAAACCATTCAGTTTTCCAACCGGTCGGCCATTTGGTGTGATAACTAACCATCGGTGTCTTCATGTATTTGCGGTAAGCAAAATTATAGCAGCGGGAATTCTTGTGCAGTCCATCTTCTCTAGCCTTCGTCTGATAGTGAAGTTCGTGTACTCAGCAGAAGGCTTCGGCGAGCGGTTCCACTCCTTGGCTTCGGAGAGCCCAGATAAACACGCTAAGCCTAACGATAGCGTTAGGAGTCAGCTGATGAAGATAAATCTCAAAAATTTCCAAAACATCTGCAATCATCCCGTGCAGAGGAAACCTCAACCCTGCTTTGAAGAAACTCTTAAAAACTACCACTTCATCATTTTCTGGTTTCGGGATGCTCTCTTCCCCGCCAAAGCGAATCAACTTCTTCACGACTTCCCCGAAGTAGCCTAGCTTCGTCATCATGGGCATATCAGCTTCGGACACAGTCGACTTACCAAAATCCAAATGGCTGGGCTTGGATGGCATAGCGGTGTTATAATCAATCTCTTCTTCACCAGTATCGCCCTCTTCAATATCTGCCTGCTCGGCTTCAGTAGCAGGTGCACCTTCGTCAGAAACGCCCTCCGTCACAACCAGTCCCGACTGCCTCATAACTTCGGAGATTGGGGCACCAATAGCTTCGGTCTCCTCTCTGTCACAGGTTATCCTAGTTGTCGAGCGCACCCTGGCCATTTGATGCTGAATTTCTTGCGTTTTGGCAAAGTTGAATACTTTTTGTCTTTGCCGAAGCTCCCTCTTGTGACGAAGCTAAAGCAAAGCGATGCTTCGATTGAGAGTACGGTGAATAAGCTTCGGCTGTGGTCAATTTTTTCGGCAGCACAACAGTGCAATAGTAGTAAATGTTGTGGTAACTTCACACCTACCCGTCTGTTTATATAGTGCTGCAGGTGGGAAGGTGAATCGTCAAGCCACTCGCACCCGCTGAACAGTCGCCCGCACCCACTGAACGGTGGACCATAGTGCCCAAGAAGGTGAACCACCAGATCGCGCGTACCCGTTGTATGGTGGGACCACCTTTCACTTGGAATATTTAAATCGTTTCTCGACAATGAGCTCAGGGAAGGTGTTTTTCGAACCTTTGGCATTTCGAAGCCTGAGAGAATTTTTCACGGGTCGAGCTCGTTACGAAAAACGATCTGGCACCGTGAAGGGGCTACTTTTGGGGGTCTGCTTCGTCGCCGAAGGTCCCATAAGAAGAAACACCTTCGGAAGATTGACACAAAGCCGAAGCTATTAATCAGAGAGCTTCGTAGCGTAGTTCCAGACGCACCGACTTAAAGATGAAATGACCAATCGGCCCATGATAACTTGTATTATGATTGTAATCATTTGTAAAGGGCATGAATGTAATTTCTCACATGCTGCGTCCTGTGCTTATAAATAGACGAACAGTACTCCTGTACTGTTCACGCTATCTTGTATTCTCTCGAGCGCCACGCTTGGATTTTTGCCTTCTGTCAAGCCGAGGGTACAAATGTAATTAAATATTATCTTTATCTATTCGAGATTATATAATGAAGACATGTGAATTATGTTATATGATTATTTATGTTATCTTTCATGTTTCATATGCTCTGTCTTTCATTAACGTATACCGTGATGATGAAGGTATGTCCTTCATGACCTTCGTCTGAAGATCGTTATATCCTAAGGGAAATAATGCTTTGAAGGACGAAGGACATTAACATTTAATATTTTGTGTTGCCTTGTTCTTAACTCATAGCATTTGAGAACAAGTCCCCAACAGTGGTAAAAGTAGATTAGGTCGTGGTTATGTCGTCCTTTGTTGACTTTGGCACCTTTAATAGGGCAGGTGGTCATACGAACTACATTAGATATGCATGTTCTGGTATCAGAGTGGTTGGCCGAGGTGGGCACGCCCCGGAGCGTTGCCCGAGACACCCTCGGTGAGCTAGAAATGTGTTTCCCGCCCGAGGTCGGCCTCGGATGAGTCATGATTTAGGTTCCACGTGGCCATGTTAAGGTTGGGGAGCGTGTTTGCTTGTGACCCATTCTTACCCAAGCGTCTAGGAACTTTAGGGTTGTGATCTGGGTACCCCTAATTATAGTACTTAACACGGGTACAGGCGTACAGCTATATACTATCCATATCCGCATACTTAGGTTAAAATATACCCGCATAAATACTAATAGATACTCTAATTTGGTTCAATAGGCCTAGCTGTCATAGCACCCATACATGCATATAGCGTTAACAATATTTGTAGTTACATTGTACGTTCTCGGGTGGATACCAAGTGCGGACTATCCAACGGGTAAAATTACCCTCTCAGGTATGTGTTTGGGTAAAAACTTATACCCAGCCAGTTTAGGTGTTCTGATGGTATGAATTTATTTCATAGATATGAATATGAAATTCCATTATCTAGTGGGTATGTATCCACTGCCATCAATGGCTATTGGGATAGCTAATTGTGCTACGTCGTCGGCCGCCATCACCAGCATTCAGAGTTTGTATTCTCCAATTAGGCTATCCTACCACTCATCTACAATACATCGTTAACCATTAGTGGCGGAATAAAAATATGTTGAAGTCTTAAATCCACTAATGACAAAAGCATGTAAAAATATAGTTTAAAAGTTACATACGAATGTAACATAAAAATAGGTAATAAAAAAACATCATTGTAAAGCAATAAACAATATATTTATTCTTCCACACAAAAAATCTAGTTTAAAAGTTACATAACAATGTAACATACAAATAGATAATATAAAATACACTATCATAAAGCTATAAACAATACTTCATCTGTCCTAATTTATAATTCATTTGACTTTTTACACCAAGTCTGATGGACTCGTCTTATTAAAAATTTATTATTATTATTAATTTTATTATGATATTGTTTAGCATATAGTATACTTTAAGTATTGTTGGGGGCCTTCCTCTTCCGAAGGTCCTCAATAACATGACTAACCATATGTTTTCAGCATAACATGGATTATTACAGGGAGCTTCGTCTTGAGGATGGAAGTCTTTCCCCCATGATGAACACGTACGATACGAAGATATGATCTAAGGATGATAAGAATAAATGTCAAAGCTATTGCCAGAGTGACAGCTTCGGCTCATAATGGTGATGAAGACTGATGATGATGTTGACCGAAAGGGAAAAAGACTATGTAGTCCTTAATGATTTATGTTTCGATCATAAGTAGGTCAGGGACATAAATGTACTTTTACCCGGGCTGCGTCCCTTGCCTATAAATAGATGAACAGTAGTATCGTACTGTTCACACTGATTTGTAATCTCTCACGCATCAACACCATCGAGCAAGTCGAAGATATACCAATGTAATATAAATTTTGTTGATATTCATACGTGTTCTATAGACTACAAATACAAATGAATTAATGAGATATACTTGTTATTCTTGTCTCTTTGCATCCTTATTTATCTATAAAAAATGATGAAGGCATGCCCTTCATGACCTTCGTCTGATGGTCATTATGTCCATTGGGAGACAATGCTTCGGAAGACGAAGGTCCTTAATACTTAACAATTGTGTTGTCTTATTCTTGATTCATAGCATTTTAGAACAAGTGAACAACATTGGCGCCCACCTCTGGTGAACTCACTTCCACAACTTCGTCTAGTGTTTGCCTTCGTCATGCCACCGAAAAAGGCAACAGCGCCAGGGGCTGCTATGCAGCCACTGGACACCAATCCGGAGACACTCTCATTGAGAGAAGCTAGGAGCCAGAAAAGAAAGTCTACCAGCCTAACACCTGAAGAGGAGGAGTTGGACCAGGAAATCAGAGACCTAGAAGCTATACATCAGCAAGTACAGAGGAAAAGGGAGAAGATGCTTCGGCTTGCCGAACTTCAGAGGAAGATTGACGAAGCCGCTGAAGAAAATGTGCCACATCGCGCAGGATGATCAAGGACGAGGGCCTCAACACAGAGAGTTTAGTCAAGAAACTCCAATCAATGATGATGGGTGGTATGATGACCTTTACCATGGTAACTTTGCTTTTGATTATGCTTCTCCCCTAGTAGCAGAGTTGCAGGCTACCGCATGGCCATCCTCGTACAAACCGCCACAACTCCCCATGTATGACGGGCATTCTGACCCGAAGCAATTCCTCATGAGCTACGAAGCAACCATATCATCATATGGTGGCAACACTGCTGTCATGGAAAAGTCCTTCGTCATGGCAATCAGGAGTGTGGCTCAGACTTGGTATGCTTCTCTTCGGCTCGGAACAATCACATCGTGGCAGAAGTTGAAGGATATGTTAGTCAAAAGCTTCCAGGGCTTCCAAATGAAGCCAGTGACTGCTCAAGCTCTATTCCAGTGCACGCAAGACCATGAGGAGTACTTGTAGGCATATGTCCGAAGGTTCTTGCAACTTAGAGCCTAGGCGCCAATGGTGCCGAATGAGATCGTCATCGAAGCCATGATCAAGGGGCTCCGAACAGGACCGACAGCACAATTTTTTGCAAGAAGGCCACCACAAATCTTGGAGAAGCTTCTCCAGAAAATGGATGAGTACATCCGAGCTGACAATGATTTCTGCCAGAGAAGGGAGGAAGCTTACAGGTATTCTGAGATGACTAGGGGCTTCGGAGGAAGACTCCACCCTAGGCATGTCAGAACGATCCACAATCCCAACACAAATGATGACATGACAAATCACACCTAGAGCAGCCAACAAAGCTCACAATCTTCGAGAATGCAGCAAACTTCCTACAGGCCACCAGCCCCAAGAGGCAGAAGGGGGAGAAGCTTCAAAGGAAGGTTTGGTACTCAACCCAGGAGATTGTTCTGCTTATTCTGTGGGGAGGATAAGGGACACACAACAAGGATGTGCCAAGTCACGATCCAAAAGCAGAAGGAGATCGCTGAAGCCGAAGCGCGGTAGAGTCAGCCGAAGCAGGTCTTGCATACTGCTTCATGCTATTCGCCATATATCCCTGAGTATGTGGGCAATCAGCAACCCACGACGTCTGTTGCTTCGGCGAGTCATTCTCAAGCCGCTTGGGCTCAGTTACCACCACCACCACCACTGACGCCTACCTTGGTCCATAATCAGCAGCTAGAAGGGCATCGCCAGGCGCAGTAATAGCGTGATACTCGGGAGGAGTCCAAAGCTCGCACAGTTAATAGCACTGTGCCCAAGTCAAGGCACATCTACTGAAAGCAGCGCAACGCTCTGACCAAAAAGTTTTCTAATTCAATGTATTTTTACATTTTTGCCTTTATATTTCCTCCTCAAAATACAATATAAGGAGGTTTAACCTTCAGCTTGATGTAATAAATCTGTAGTTACACCATCGAGTGTAACAAAAAAGGGTGAAGAAGCTCTAAAGTCGTTCCTAAGGGAATGCAGAGCTAAAATACCACCTAAGTAAGAGGTGAAGAAGCTCCAAAGTCGTTCCTATGGGAATGCAGTGCTAAAAATACCACCTAAGTAAGATGTGAAGAAGCTCCAAAGTCGTTCCTAAGGGGATGCAGAGCTTAGCTCCAAAGTCGTTCCTACAGGGATGCAAAGCTAAAATACCACCTAAGTAAAAGGTGAAGAGACTCCAAAGTCGTTTCTAAGGGGATGCAGAGTCTTATCTTTTATGTTTTGTGCGCCAACATCATTTGCATCATACCATCACATCATATTGCATCATGACATCACATCATACATCATTTTGCATCGATAAAAACAGTGAAAAACAATGAGAATGCCTCCTTCAGCTTTGGCAAAGACTCATGAAAGAGTATTGAAGAGTCATGGTCCATGCTTGTGACAGTACTGTCATACAAAGTTTGCGCTTTTGACAATGCTATTCCTACGCAACGTCTACAGCAAGAATCAAACATCATACATTTGCTTCGGCAAAGAAGGGGGATTTCTTTCTGAAGCATGAAAAGAAGGGAAGGTGTTTTTCACCGCCGGCTCAAAAATGGTATGTACGAAGGTTTCACGCTTCACAAAGAAATATATTACATCAATATACATGCAAATTGTTTATAAGTGTTTCTTACAAAACCAGGAGTTATACACAAAGACATTAAACTATCGAAAACACAAAGCTTCAGTCCTCCTTTAGGACTTTGTCGGTAGCTTCGTTTAGCAGCCTGTCGACAGCTTCGTCAATAGCATCATTAGCAATTTTGATTATATCGAACGCCTCCTTGACAGATGGACCAACTTCAGGGTTATATGGCTCGGGAGGCAGAGAAAGCTCGGCTGCATTGAAACACAAATATCTATCAGTGTCGAAGCTGAAAAACATACGTAGCTGAGTTATAAAGGGCATACCTATAAGTCTGTCTCACTCGGTAGTGTTGGGGGCCTTCTTCTTCGCCGAAGGTCCTCTAAGCAAAAACACCTTCGGCAGGACGATATGCAAGCAGACACAAGTATATGCCGAAGGTATATGCCGAAGCTACAATCCAGGGAGCTTTGGCATAATGACACGCCTTAAGACGAAGGGCAGCACTGACTTAAAGAGGAAAAGACCGTTTAGTCCATATTAACTTGTGTCATGTTTATAATTAGTTATCAAGGACATAAATGTAATTTCGACCGGACTGCGTCCCATGCCTATAAATAGGTGAACAGTAACCTCGTACTGTTCACGCTGACTTGTAATCACTCGCACGTTGCTCTTGGATTTTTACCTCCTGTCAAGCCGAAGGTACAAATGTAATTAATATCATTAATGTCTTGGATTAATGCTTGTTCATGAGAACACAAGTAATTTGATGATTTAATGTGATTATTCATGTCCTTTTCTATGTTTCATATGTTTCTGCTTTCATTATTACATACTGAAATGATGAAGGTATGTCCTTCATGACCTTCATCTGAAGATCATTATGTTCTAAGGGAGAAAATTCTTCTAAAGACGAAGGTATTTAACCATTAACATTTGTGTTGCCTTGTTCTTAACTCATAGCATTTGAGAACAAGTCCCCAACATTGGCGCCCACCTCCGATGAACTCACTTCCACTGTTGAGACGATGGCTTCGTTCAACAACCAAGTTGTAGCACCTTCGGTCACGAAGCTGGTGCTCCCAATCACGGGCGGTTCAAGTTCAGAGCCAGCCAACAAGAAGCAGAAGAAGGAAGCGCAGAGAAGAGTGCAACATGTTGGGGTGCAAGGACCCTTCGTCAGATCCAAGTGGTCCCACATCCCAATCACCTTGTCCTAGGAGGATCTTTAGCTCAAAGACTATCCTCACAATAATGCTATGGTTATATCTTGTGTCATCAAGGGATTTCTGGTCCACAATATTCTGGTTGACACAGACAGTGCAGCGGACATCATATTTGAAAAGGCTTTCAGACAGATGCAAGAACCAGTGGACAAGATTCATGATGCTACACACCCTCTTTGTGGCTTCGGAGGAAGACAGATTGTGGCACTTGGCAAAATCACAATGTCAGTTACCTTCGGTTACGTCCACAACACAAGAACTGAGCAAGTTGTTTTGACATTGTCGACATGGAGTACCCATACAACGCAATCATTAGTCGAGGGACGCTTAATGCCTTCGAAGCAATACTTCATCCCGCGTACTTATGCATGAAGATACCTTCGGAGCAAGGGCCTATTGCTGTCCATGGAAGTCAAGAAGTTGCCAGAAGGGCTGAAGGGAGTTGGACAGATTCAAAGGCAATCCATAACATAGATGGAGCCAAAGCTTGTCAACAATATAAGCACAAAAGAGAGAATGCTGCTTCGGCAGATCAGCCGAAGCCTATGCTCTTATGTGAAGATATAGCAGATCAAAGGATACTGCTGGGATCTCAGCTATCTGATGAGCAAGAAAAGACTCTACTAAGATTTTTGTTCAACAACAAAGATGTCTTCGCTTGGACAGCCAATGATCTTTGTGGTGTCAACAAAGATGTCATTGAACATTTACTTAATGTGGATCCATCTTTCAGGCCAAGGAAGCAAAGGCTTCGGAAGATGTCTGAGGATAAAGCTAAAGGTGCTCGGAACAAAGTAAAGAGACTTCTCAGTGCTGGTGTTATCAGAGAAGTACATATCCAGAATGGCTAGCCAACACTATTATGGTGAAGAAGGCTAATGGCAAATGGAGAATGTGTATTGATTTCACAGATCTCAACAAAGCATGTCCAAAGGACGAGTTCCCATTACCAAGAATAGACTCCCTTGTAGATGCAGCAGCTTCTTCAGAGCTCATGAGTTTATTGGACTGCTACTCAGGCTATCATCAGATTTGGATGAAGAAGGAAGATGAGCCAAAGACTAGCTTCATAACTCCCAGTGGTACTTATTGCTACCTTCGGATGCATGAGGGGCTCAAGAATGCTGGAGGAAGCTTATGTTGATGACTTATGTTGATGACATCATAGTAAAAAGCATGAAGCAAGAGAATCACATTGCTAACTTGCAAGAGACATTTGCTAATTTCAGGCAAGCTGGTCTTAAATTAAATCCAGAAAAGTGTGTTTTTGGAGTAAAGAAGGGTAAGTTCCTTGGCTGTCTGGTATCAACGAAGGGAATTGAAGCTAACCCAAATAAGATTGAAGCTATCCTTCGGATGGAGCCGCCAAATTCAAAGAAGGGGGCTCAACGATTGGCAGGAAGGCTAGCATTGTTAAATAGATTTATACCATGATCAGCAGAAAGGAATCTACCATTCTTCGAAATACTAAAGTCAGCCGAAGTTTTCCAATGGGGTCCGGCTCCGCAAAAGGCTTTCGAAGAGTTAAAGAAATACTTGATAGACTTGACAACTCTAACTCCACCTTCGCTAGGGGCTCCGTTACTCCTATATATAGTAGCCTCCCACTCTGCAGTCAGTGCGGCGCTTGTACAGGAGAAGCAAGATGGCCAAGTCAAAAGACAAGCACCAGTATATTTCGTCTCCGAAGTTCTAAGCTTATCAAAGAAAAATTATACAGAATTGGAGAAGGTATTATATGTTGTGTTGATGGCCTCCAGGAAGCTTCGGTATTATTTTCAAGCATATCATATAATTGTTCCTTCATCACAACCTTTGAAGGACATAATGAGGAATAGAGAATCTACTGGAAGGATCGGAAAATGGGCTGCCGAGCTCAATGAATTCACTATTGATTACGTACATAGATCCTCAATTCAGTCGCAAGCGTTAGCGCATTTCATTGCTGATTGGATGCCAGGGGCTCAGGGAGAAGAAGTAACAAAGGACGTCGAAGCCTGGACAGTCTTTTGTGATGGTTGTTGGGGAACCTTCAGCGCAGGAGCGGCTGCTGTCCTAGTAGCACCCTCTAAAGTCAGAACATGCTACACAACAAGGTTGGACTTCAGTTGTACAAATAATATTACTGAATACGAAGCTCTTCTGTTGGGGCTTCGGAAGCTAAAGGCAATGAGAATAAGAAGGGTGATCCTTAAAACTGACTCCCAAGTCATTTTTGGTCATATAGACAAAAGTAGCAAGGCAAGAGATCCGAAGCTTGAAAAATATTTGGATACAGTCCGAAGATTGGAGGCTTCCTTCGAAGGATTCTCTGTAAAAAATATTCCAAGAGGGGAAAATGAGCATGTAGATCTGCTAGCTAAGTCAGCGGCGCAGGGGCTCCCTCTACCTTCGGAAGTATTTTTTTTGAGACAATAAAAGCACCTTCGATTGAACTCCTGGAGAGAGCAGTGCTTGCAATATCACCTGTACATAGTGAAGATTGGAGGACTGAAATCATATCTTTCCTCCAAGGTAACTGTCTTCCGGATGACGAAGTTTATAATAAAAGAATGGAAGCAAGGACAAGACCATATGTCATAATAGAAGGGGAGTTATACAAACATGGAGTATGCTCTCCACTTCTCAAGTGTTTATCTAGAACTGAAGGTATAAGCTGATGAAGGAAATACATGCAGGTTTGTGTGGATCACACATTGGGTCTAGACCTTTGCTGGGGAAGGTTTTCAGACAAGGATTTTATTGGCCGAAGGCAGCTTCAGATGCAGCAGATCTGGTTCAAAAGTGTGAAAATTGTCAAACATGTGCAAGAGACCAGAAACAACCTTCGTCGCTAACCCAGTTAATACAGCCAACCTGGCCATTGCAAAGATGGGGCCTGGATTTGTTAGGTCCACTCCCACCAGCACAAGGCAACTTGAAGTATGTTGTAGTGGCGGTAGAATATTTTTCTAAGTGGATTGAGGGGAAGCCCTTGGCTACAATAACTTTGGTCACAGTCCAAAAATTCTTCTAGCAGAATATTGTTTGTCGCTTCGGTGTGCCGAAGGCAATAACTGTGGACAATGGAACACAATTTGATGCCAAAACATTCAAAGATTTTTGTGACCGGATTGGTACGAAGATTCATTTTGTATCAGTCAGGCATCCAGAATCAAATGGACTGGTAGAAAGAGCAAATGACATTATAATGACAGAAATAATGAAGCTAATCTTCAACCAGCCCAAAGGAAAGTGGCCAGATGAGTTGATTAAAGTGGTGTGGAGCCACAACACAACTGCGTCAAGGTCAACAGGATTCACACTCTTCAAGCTCCTGTTTGGTGACGAAGCAATAACTCCAAAAGAAGCAAAGACAGGGTCAATAAGAACAACAGCTTCGACAGAAGACGAAGCTGATTATCAAATAACAAAAGATACTATAGAAGGGACCAGACTTCAGGCTATAGAGCACATCAATAAATATCAGGCCAAAACAATAAGGTGGCGTGATAGAAAAGTTCGATTGAAAAACATCAAGCCAGGACATCTGGTGCTTCGGAGAGTGGCCAACCCAGATACAGTGGGCAAGTTGCAACTGAAGTGGGAAGGTCCTTTTCTGGTAATATCTTCGTCAAGACCCGGTTCTTATAGATTGAAGGATATGGACGGCAACGACATACCCAGATCTTGGAATGCGAATGAGCTTCGGCGATACTATGTGTAATTTGATGTAATCTTTTTTTCATTTTTTTCTATGGCTCCCTTTTCCTTTCAAGAGGGGAGAAAGGTTTTTAATGGGGCCATAGCTTGTGATTTTTCATTCTTATTTAGCCCTACGAGGGCCAAATCCCCCAAAGATGTAATATGTACAATCTGAGCGTGCACCATCGAGTGCAAAAAAGAAAAACAGGGAGAAGCTCAAAAGACGTCCTCAAGGGGATGCAGAGCATGACGAAGCTACAAAAAAGTCGTTCCTAAGGGAGCGCAGCGTAAGTTTTCTGCTCAAAAGTCGTTCCTAAGGGAATGCAAAGCCAAAAATTTGACGAAGATGCAAAAGTCGTTCCTAAGGGAGCGCAGAGTAAGTTTGCTCAAAAGTCGTTCCAAAGGGAATGTATAGCCGAATACCACCGAAATATAAGGTGAAGAAGTTCAAAAGTCGTTCCTAAGGGGAAGCAGAACTTAGATGCCACCGAAATAGAAGGTGAAGAAGCTCAAAAGTCGTTCCTAAGGGGATGCAGAGCTTAAAAGACTCAAAAGTCGTTCCTAAGGGGATGCAGAGTCTGGGTGTGGTTTCTTGTATGTGTTCGGTACATTCATTTGCACATTATATTACATCATTCATTGCATTCATACACATTTATGTAGACATTTATAAGATCATCATCATCATAACATGAAGCACAAACAGAAATACTTCAGCTCTGACAACAATGCTTCGATGAGCACGAAGAAGCAAGGACATGCTTCGTTGTGTACGAAAAGAAGGGAAGGTGTTTTTCGCCTTCAGCTCAAAAAATACAAATTTCGTCCATAGCAAAGCAATTTATACATGGATGGAAAGGTAAAAATATATTACAAGGTATGGACAAGTATACAAAGAAATGTTCAATTCTCATTACAATGTCTTTTACAAAGATAATACAAATGCTTCTAAGCTCTATACAGGCAGGCCTAAAAAATAGCTTCAGCAGCCTTCGGAATGTGCTTCGGACTATCAATCTTCGGCACCACCATCCTGCACACAAACAAGCAGTATGAGGTAAAAAGTAATCACAAGAGATGGCATGCAACATGTATAAGTTTCATACCGGCTTAAGCAAGCTTCGGGCCTCGTCACCAGCCAAATCTCGCCCACCCTTCGCCCAAATCTGAGATATAAACCTATTTCCAATACTCCGGGCTTCGCTGGGGATATCAACCAAGTCTGTTGGAGACAGACTGAAGGTTAGTTTGTTTACCGTTTTTCAGTGTGTGCAACCAGCCTTCATGAACGCTACAGCCGTGCCGCGAGAAGCCAGCAGGGCACAGAAGTCACCGTGCCCGGCTATCACTTCATCAAGCGCCTCAACTTCGCCTTCAATGTGTTCGAAGGTGCTTGGAATACTTTCAGATGAAGGGGTAAACTCTTCGGAGCTGGCTCCAACAGAGTTGAAGACCCTTTTCAGTCGTTGTACACAGCGGTTGCCAAAGTTAAAACATATGTTCCGAAGATCATTCAAAGTTTGTTGTAGCTTTGTATTTTTGTCAGCTTCAGCTTTGTATTTTGTCTACAAATCTTTTCTCTCTTGTTCGAATCTCTCTGATTTTTGGAGAAGTCGTTTAATCTAGCGTTTTTGGCTTGAGCTTCTGCAAGTGAACCCTCCATTGCCTGAAACAGGAAATCTTTCTTCTCAAGAGAAGCTTCGTGGTCTTTAATTTTGTTTTCCAAACCCTCGATTATAATTTCGTTCTTTTTGTCTTCGAGGTCTTGCTGCATTCTCAGCGCCTTGCTTAGCAACATACCCTGTAGAAATAAACCTTCATCAGAAAACTTTGCTTCATCACAAAAATAAAAAGAAAATTTTGCTTCATCTTAAAAGGAATTTTACCTTGAACGTGGAATAAAATAAACTACCAACGATATGTTGTCACCGGTAGCCGCTAATATCAGCTTCGAGCTTCGGGAAACCGACACTCTTCGATAGAGTGCTGATTATCATTGCCCCGGTGCGATCGTGAATGCATCCTAAGGCCCCTTCATCGATCCCACCAAAGAGCATGGCTCCTGGCTGGTAGCCATAGGATATACCACACTCCTGTAGCTCCTTCTTTTTGGCCTCAGATAATTCTTGCCCGACCAGGTTCCGAAGGTCGAAGTCTTGTTCCTCCGAAGCAGCATCGGCAATCTTCTTTCCTTTGTCAGGCACTGTGGCCATGACCTCCTCTGCAGCCGCAGCTGTCTCTTCCACAGCCATATCCAAGAGCAGTTTATCAATTCCAGAAAGTATACTCTCAAGGTTGGTGGCTTCGGCAGCAGTTGCAGCTTTGGTAGAGGCATTTACTTCCGCAGGGGCCTCGGTGCTTGCAAGCGGTGTTATTTTAGATGTCGAGGCCGATGGTGGCGTCCGTTCAATGGTTTGCATTACGGTAACGATTCTTCGCTTTTTCTGCCCATCCGCCTTCTTTGTAGCCGAAGGCTCGTCCTTCTTCTGTAAAAGTTTCGTCAGTTCCAGTCCCAGAGGACTTAGCAGCTTGATAGGTAGAGATTCAGTCATTACCTTTAAAAATTCTGCCACTGAGGCAGTAGGAGGTGTCGAAGGAGTCTCCTCTTCTACCTCAGTCACCTTCGGCTCTGGAATTTCAGCCTTTCTTTTCTTCGAAGTTGTCACCTTCGGCTCAGGAGTGGATTTTCTCTTCTTTAAAACCTTCTCATCCTCCTTCACCTTTCTGGCAGCTTGTCTGTTCAGAACGCTGACAATTCTTTTCCTTTTTACCCCTTCGGCACCCTTGCTAAGCCGCTCATAATCATGGTATTCAAATTTCAGAGCATCCATCACCCGGTTTAACCTTCGTTTTGGCCGGGTGCCGAAGGCTGCTGTCATCAATTGGTCTTCTTTTTTGGTATAGTTTCCCAATATTTCATTACACATAGTTTCAATCATCTCTAGCCATTTTTGGCAAGGCTCCTTGAACTGTTTTTAAAATTTGAAACGATAAGATAATCGAACAAGTTAATGTTTCTTCTTTATTCCCTTCATCTTCGGCATCCCCCAGCCACTTGACGTTGGATACGTCCGGTTGGCCAGGTATTCCTGCACCAAGTCCTTGGTGCTGATTTGCTCAGCCACCACTCTGAATTCTACTTTGGCCAGCTGGCATGGCGACCCTAGCTGCATGTTGCACAGGGGCCTGGTCATTCCGAAGTTTAAGGACGGCGAGCACATGACCATCGTCATCAGTTTCCCCCTCTTCTTCTCATCGACCTTAATATAAAACCATTCGCCTTTCCAGCCGGCTGGCCATTTTGTGCGGTAACTGAGAACTGGAGCCTTCGTATCCTTGCGATACGCAAAATTATTGCAACCAAAATTTTCATGAAGACCGTCTGCCCTGGCCTTCGTCTGGTAGTGCAACTCGTGCACTCGGCAGAACGCTTCGGCATCTAGGCTCATTCCTTGGCTTCGGAGGGCCCAGATGAAGACGCTAAGCCTAACAATGGCGCTAGGGGTTAGCTGATGAAGATATATTTTGAAATTTTTCAAGACTTCCCCTATCATCTCGTTCAGAGGAAATCACAGTCCTGCTCTGAAGAAGCTCTTGAAAACCACTACTTCATCACTCTTCGATGCTGGGGTGGTCTCTTCTCCGGCAAACCGGACAAGTTTGCTTTCAGCTTCCCCAAAGTAACCCAGCTTCATCATCATGGGTATGTCAGCTTTAGACACAGTAGATTTCTCAAAATCTAGATGGCTGGGTTTTGTTGGGATCAAAATACTATAATCTTCCTCATCTTCATCAATATTTTCTTCTTCAGCAACGGTCTGTTCAGCTTCGGCAACAGGAGTACCTTGGTCAGTAGTTCCCTCTGTCACAACCAGACCCAATTGTTTCATGACTTCGGAAATCGGTGCTGTCTCAGTGACCTCGGTTTCTTCTCCCTCACGAGACACCCTTGCAGTCGAGCGCACTCTGGCCATTTGATGGATTTTTTGCGGTTTTAACGAAGTTAATGGTTGTTTTTGCAGTTTTGACGAAGCTCACTCTTCTGACGAAGTTAACTCTAAATGATGAAGTGCTCGCTTGAGAGCGCAGTGAAAAAAGCTTCGGCTATGGTTAAGTTTTTTAACAGCACAACAGTGCGATGGCAATGACGTTGTGGTAACTCTGCACCAACCCGTCTGTTTATATAGTGCTGCAGGTGGGAAGGTGAACCGCCAAATCGCCTGCACCCGCTGAACGGTGGACCACCCGGCGCTTGGAAGGTGAACCGCCAGATCGCATGTATTCGCTGAACGGTGGACCATCCGATGCCTGGAGTATTTTAATCGTTTCTCGGCAACGAGCTCAGGGAATGTGTTCTTCGGACCTTCGGCATTCCGAAGCCTTTGAGGTTTTTTGTGGATCAAGCTCATTACAAAAAACGATCTAGCACCGTGAAGGGCTACTGTTGGGGGCCTTCTTCTTTGACGAAGGTCCTCTAAGCAAAAACACTTTCGGCAGGACGATATGCAAGCAGACACAAGTATATGCCGAAAGTATATGCTGAAGCTACAATCCAGGGAGCTTCGGCATAATGACACGCCTTGAGACGAAGGGAAGCACCGACTTAAAGAGGAAAAGACTGTTTAGTCCATGTTAACTTGTGTCATGTTTATAATTAGTTATCAAGGACAGAAATGTAATTTCGACCGGGCTGTGTCCCATGCCTATAAATAGGTGAACAGTAACCCCGTACTGTTCACGCTGACTTGTAATCACTTGCACGTTGCTCTTGGATTCTTACCTCCTGTCAAGCCAAAGGTACAAATGTAATTAATATCATTAATGCTTGTTCATGATTGTGCAATGAGAACACAAGTAATCTGATGATTTAATGTGATTATTCATGTCCTTTTCTATGTTTCATGTGTTTCTGCTTTTATTATTGCATACTGAAATGATGAAGATATGTCCTTCGTGACCTTCGTCTGAAGATCATTATGTTCTAAAGGAGATAATGCTTCGAAAGGCGAAGGTCTTTAACCATTAACATTTGTTTTGCCTTGTTCTTAACTCATAGCATTTGAGAACAAGTCCCCAACAGGTAGCTTCCTCAACTCTTTTGGCCTCTTCTAAGGCATCATGAGATTCTTTCTCATTCCTTTTAATGGCTTCAACAACAATTTCTCGTCCACCCTTCATCCATACTTCAGAATAAAATTTCCCACCCAAGGTAGTAGCTTCGACTGAAGGGTTTCTAACATCATCAGCTGAGAAGGCAAAATCTGGCTGAGCTACAGCCTTGGCATGATCATAGCCAACCTTCTCCAAAATGGACGTAGCCCCACGGGCACCGGCAAGGCGGCAAAGGCACATAAGTCCCCTCTGTCACTAAGAATTTCCTCAAAAGCTTCGACCTCGCCATTTATCCATTGAATAACTTCATCAAGATTTCCACGAATGAATTTCTGCTCAGAAGAAAATGCTCCAACTTTAGAAAAGCTATTCTTTAGATTTTTAGCACATTCCATAGCTATTTCATAGCATTTTTCCTTAGCAGCACGAAGCTCATCAACATTTTTTCATGCCCTTGATCGTTCAATTTCACATATTTCGTGTTTTACCACTTCAACATTAAAGTTCTCGGTTGCTTCGACAACTTTCTTCTTTAGCTCTTGCATCTCGGCTTCATGAGTTTCAGCTTGAGTAGAAAGCCTAGCTTCGCTAGATTTTAATCTTTCCACTAAAGAGTGTAGGATCTTATCTTTCTCAAGAGCTTCCTTTCTCAATGTTATGACCTCCGAATGAAGGTTTCCAAGTGCTATTCGACTGCTCTCATCCTCTGCATCTTTTTGGGCCTTCAGAGCCTTGCTTAGAATCAAGCCCTGGCAAACGAAGAGTGAACACATAACGACGATAAGAACTACCACAAAAATAGTTCACCGTAACGTAAATTACAAAATGACAAGACAAAGTATACGAACTTTTAGGTTGTTGTAGGCAAGGCTATCTGCAAGTTGATCCTTAGTCATCGCAGACAAACCAAGTTCAAGCTTCGGATACCCCATGTTATCCATTATTTCACGGCAAACATTGATCTCCTTACCGTCTGGTAGACAGTAGAGGAAGTCATCATCATTATCTCCTTTGTATACTAAGGACCCCTGGGGGTACTTCAGCTCCTTAGCATAATGTTCAATTTTGGCAACTTGCTCTGCCGATAGCTATTTTCCATAAGCATGTCGAACAATAAAATTCGAATCACTCTAGGTAGGTGCATCGGGAGCAGATGTTGTGGGTTTTTTTCTGGAAGGCTCTCTTCCACAAGTTTTTCTGGTGCAGCTTTTGAAGGTCCCCTGGCATCTTCAATTTTTCTGCCAGAAGCTTCAGTAGAAGTAGGAGGTGGTGTTTTCATAGATTCCAAAACAACATCCAAAACACTAGCCATCCTCCTCTTCCTCGGAGTTGCTGTTGTAGTAGCTGATAGCTTCGGAGACGCTGTCACCAGCATCTATGGCTGCTCTGCTACCCTATCCAATTTCGGCTCTTTGGTCGGGTCTGCAATAGCTTCAGTCGGCATTGCAGGAGCCGTTTCTGTGGCTGGGGGGCAGTTTCTGCCCTTTCAATTAACTTCGGCACATCGGTCGTCTCAATGTGCCTCGGTCTACGTGCCAAGACCTTGATTTTCTTCACATTCGGCGCACCAAAAGATGTCAAAGCAGCGACTTTCGTTTTTCTCCCGCCTTTGGACGGAAAAGGAGTAAACTCAGTAAACGAACCCAATAACATCAAACACCCTATTCAACCTCTTTTTCCTGTGAGCGCCAAAGGCAGCTGTCATAGCTTTGTCTTCTGCCCGCGAATATGCTCCAAGTAGTTCATCACTTGTTGCCTCTATAGTGTCTAGCCAATCATCATTTCGCTCATCGAATTGGCTTCTAAACTGAAAGGTATACTTAAGATAAACCAAGCCACTCTGGCTGGAGCCAGCGGCGGCTTCCTTCGGCATTTCCCATTCATTTGAAAGAGGCCATACTTTATAAGCAATGTGCTATTGAACTAAATCTCTCATGTCAATGTAGGTGCATATGGTGATGAAAGCAATTTGGTACGCCTGCACTTCATTCCCAAGTGTGATGGATGGCCTTCTAATGCTGAAGCGTGACCATATAGGACGTTGGATAACGCCTCTCACACCTTCCCTCTGATTATGGTCATTCTTCACGTAAAACCATTCCTTCATCCAAGAACCTAGCTTTAGGGGTAAGCTAATGAAGGTATATCTCAAATGTCTTCAAAATTTCGACCAACATTTTGTGGAGCAGAAAGCGAAGCCCAGCTTTCATGAAGCTCCTAAAGACCACCACTTCATCACCTTCAGGGAGGGGAATGGTGTCTTCTCCCCCAGCCCTCACTATGGACACATCATGAAAATATTTGTCTTTCATCGCTTCAATTTGCCCTTGTCTAATAGTTGATTTCCCAAAAACAACGTGGCTTGGTCTCCACGACCGATCTTCAGCATCTTCGTTCTCACTCTCAATATCGAAGCTTTCGCTGTCGCTTGAATCACCGGATAGTCTAGCTAACATTTCATTGGTGATTTTTTCTACGTTGGTTCTTTCCATGGCTTCGTAGAAGCCAGTGAGTGTGGGATCCACGCTTTTCTTATCCTCAGCCATTTCGATGATGATCACTACAGAAAGCCAAAGCTCAAAGACAATTGTGCTCACAGAATAGAAAAGCTAAAACGACAACCGCATCACGAAAGCTAGATGGCATGAAAAATATCTACAACACAACCTCATATATATATATATATATATACTCAGAGCTCCACAGTGCGGCGGATCCCACAATTCAGAATGATTCGCTATTCTAGCGAAGGGATGGTGTTTTTTCTGACCTTCGGCAAAAGGCCTTCGTTCACGTCGCAGTCTAAATTTGTTACAAAGGAACAAATTAACACTGTGAGGGGCTACTGTTGGGGGCCTTCCTCTTCCGAAGGTTCTCAAAAACATGACTAACCATATGTTTTCAGAACGACATGGATTATTACAGGGAGCTTCGTCTTCAGGATGGAAGTCTTTTCCAATGATGAAGTCGTATGAGACGAAGATATGATCTAAGAATGATAAGAATAAATGCCAAAGATATTGCCAGAGTGACAGCTTCGGCTCATAATGGTGATGAAGACTGATGATGATGTTGACTGAAAGGGAAAAAGACTACATAGTCCTTAATGATTTATGTTACGATCATAATTAGATGTCAGGGATATAGATGTACTTTTACCCGGGATGCGTCACTGAAGCGCCCCAATCCTCTGGGACTCAAATGTGATACAATCACTAGTCTCAGGAGGCTAGTAAACACATTTATACATCAGATGATTACAGATCTGCTTAAACGACAAACCTATAAAGGTGGCGAACAACTTTAAGAGTTGGTCCACAGCTCGGGACATATCATCAGAGTGGGGCTGAAGCAGCCCGATATACGCAGCGAAGCAAATCAGCGGTCCAACAGCCACAAGCAAGGTTGGGAACAGTCGTAACTCTTACCTGATCTCCTTTTTCTGAAAAACAACAAATAAGCAAGGGTGAGTACAAACGTACTCAGCAGCCCACCTTCACCCGCGGAATGGGGAAATCAGATATAATGCATGGAATATGTGGAGCTCAAGATATTTTGCAGAAACAACAATATTTTATGCAGGGTTGTTTTGAAAAACATTTTGTATTTTTTTGCAAAGCGCATCCTCTCCAAAAGGAGCAGAAAGTTTTTCAGTATTATAATAAAATCCCCTGGACTAAACCATCCAGGTATCTCAGCAGTTTCCCACTGGTTTTCCTTTTCAAAAACAGCTACTGGACTTCCCGTCCACCATAGCTCACGGCTCAACCGCCGAACCTTTTAAAAACCATTTTTCTCAAACACACCTTTTTTTTAAAACAAAACATTAATTGCCATACCATACCAGACTCGTCCATTCCTGTGGACACGGACTATTCGAATAGGTTTTCAAACTCTGCGCAGAGGTGTACACTTTACCCACTAGTCCAGTTTCTGCGATCTCACCGTCGTGAGACCCGAATGTCGAATCTCTTTATTTCCTCGCACGTCCTAACCTTAACGGTTATACCGGAAGGAGTCAGGCCACCACCATGTCCAAACCGGACAAAACATTCCCCCTCCTTATCCTCCTGGTGCTCCCCAGCCTTCATAACCCTGGGGTTGGTCCGTACGAGTTCAGATTGAGTGACTGCCCACACAGTCTCGAGTGGTTGTACTTATCATGAGTACAGGTAGTGAAAGATGACAAACCGGTCCTTATAAGAGGGGACAATCCTTCTGCTCACGCCTAAACCAGTTGAGCCATCACCTTAGGCCCTCCCCTAAACCAGGGAGTCCTTGATTATCCCTACTCAAAGGTGATAAGGGTGAAAACCCTTCATCATACACATTTTGAAAAGCATTTTCTTTTGAAAACTCACACTTTTCCTCAAATCATTTGTAACAAATATATCAGGGATTGATTGCGGCAAGCGGCTGGTGGCCATAATAACTTGTCTCAAAATCATATCATGCATAAAATAACAGGCTGAGGGTTGTGGTTGAAAAATCATAGGTAATTTATGCATCAAAGGGATCCAGTGAGCTTGCTGTGCTTATCCGGCGAAGGGGGAAGGAGAGCTCGCGGAACTGGCTTCTGGCTCCACCGCCTGGCGTAGACTTGCAGATCTGGCCTCCACGAGACGACACGAACGCTCCGATAACAGGAGGGTGGACTGGAGGCGAAGCGACGCTATGCGTGTAGCCGGCAGAGCGGAGTAACTGAGTGCGTGGGGTGTTTTCCTTGGCTGAGGGTGTTGAGTGTGTGTGGAGAGGGAGAGGGTAGCTGGGTGTATGTGGTGTAGCACAGTGAAGTTCACTGTTGGTGAGAATAGTGACGAATGAATCGTCTGACTTAGTATGAACAGGAGAGTTATATGCAGAATATGAGACGAGAGTATTTTGGGAGTTTTCTGGAATATGAATCATGCTTAAGGGATGACATGGTTGGATAGGGAATAGTTTGATAAGAATTTAGAAACGAGAATTATTGGAATCTGAGTTTGGAAGCCTGGTTCGAAGGAATCTCAAGTTAAGCGTGCTCAACTTGGAGAAACCTAGGATGGGTGACCAGATGGGAAGTTCCCACTGGAAGGAAAATCACAGTCACCAGAGTTTGTATAGCTGGAATATGGGTCTGGCTGGTCTTAGGTGGACTGGACAGCATGATGGATGAGTAGTTGAAATTTGGGGTGATCGGATGATCGATGAATAGTAACGGTGAATAGTAACGGTGAAAAGTAACGGTAAATAGTAACGGTAAAAAGTAACGGTAAAAAGTAACGGTGAATAGTAAAGGTGAATAGTAACGGTAAAAAGTAACGGTAAATAGTAATGGTAAAAGTAACGGTAAATAGTAACGGTAAATAGTGATGGTGAATAGTCGTATGAACGAACGATGAACGATGGATAGGAACTATGAACGAACAATGAACGATCGAATGATCGAACGAACGAACGATCGGAATTTCGGCAGCATAACGGCAGGAAAAAGATTATTTGGACGAACGAACGGACGAACGATCGAACGATCGGACGAACGAACGATCGGAATTTCGGCAGCATAACGGCAGGAAAAAGATTATTTGGACGAACGAATGATCGAACGGTCGGACGAACGGACGAACGAACCATGAACGATCGGACGAACGAACGAACAAACTAAGAACAGGGGGACGAACGATCGAAGAACGACCGAACGATCCTTGTGCTAGTGTGTGCTTGTGTGGAACATGGAGTGGGTGTGTGGGGGGGGGGGAGAGAGTTGCCATGAAATGGCTTGGGGTGGGATGAGAGGAGGCCCTTGCCCCTCTATTTATAGCCACGGTGGGGGGATTAGGGGGAGGGATGAGAGGATTAGTGGGAGGATGAGAGGATTAGTGGGAGATTAGCATGGATTTGTCTTATATGAGTGTAATTAGCTTGTAGAGCTCACCGTATGACACCGGAGGCATACGTATACGTATGAGCATGAAGAAAGTTATGAAGAAAATATTTGTGGGGGCTTGAAAAATGATTCTGAAGGTATTTCTTAGGAAGAAAATACTTGGAGATATATCGGTGGAATATTTGGCTAGTATTTCTAAAAAGAATCAGAGGGGATCTCTGGGGAAATATTTGTAGGATATTTTGAGGAGTATTTTTGGAGAGAATATAGACCACTATACTTTATTTATTGATATCAACTCGCAAACAAACATTTTGAAATGAAATTTGAAATTCATTTTGAATTTAGAGCAAGTTTGAGAAAATTCCAAGATTTGAATTTTTAGGATGCTACAGTCACTTGCCTATAAATAGCTAAACAGTAGCACCGTACTGTTCACGCTGATTTGTAATCTTTCACGCATCAACACCTTCGAGCAAGTCGAAGGTATATCAATGTAATATAAATTCTGTTGATATTCATACATGTTCCATAGACTGCAAATACAAATGAATTAATGAGATATACTTGTTATTCTCGTCTCTTTGCATCCTTGTTTATCTATAAAAAAATGATGAAGGCATGCCCTTCATGACCTTCGTCTGATGGTCATTGTATCCATTGGAAGACAATGCTTCGGAAGACGAAGATACTTAATACTTATCAATTGTGTTGTCTTGTTCTTGATTCATAGCATTTGAGAACAAGTGGACAAAAAGTATTACTTTGCATTTTTCATATTTTTGCAAAAGTTGTGAATATGGCGAGTCGGACAAACTTGGTAAAAAAAGTTACACAAATTATAAACTAGGACAGATGGAGTATCTTTATTTTCTTCTATATAAATTATTTTAAATTAAGATATATATAACCTATTATAGAAAATGAAAACATTCATTAAATAGTTAAAACACGTAATAAAGATAAATTAAATTTAAAATTTAAAACACATACTGAATAAATATTATTTGAACGAATACCACGAGCTTGTCTTTGTCCCTACTGGCCGCCATCACATGCTTTGGGATGGATCGGACTATATGGGTGGCATAAGGGACGACCATTTCAGCACGATATGGACACGACATGATAGATATTATGCCTAGGCTCACACGATATGAGCACTACCCGTTTACTATTGGCCCATTTAGCATGGAGCTTTTTGGAACTGAGGTATCCCCAAGAGTGGGCTTCTGAAAAAATTATTCTGAACCCTGCAATTGGATTTATAGTCTCTACTAACTATTAAGACGATAGTGTAGACTACCGCCATGCCCCCGCCTCCCCTCCGCGCTCGCACCCGCCCCGTTCCCCTCGCCCATACAAACCGTCCCATCCGCGAGCTGCGCATGGGCCATCTGCATGCCGCAATCCACCCCATCCTCTCACTGTCTATCCCCTCCGCACGACCACCAACCCAGTCCATCCCCTCCCCGTCCAGCGTCCGCTCCCTTCGCCCCTGCTCCCTCTGCAGTCGTCCAGGACGCCGCTGCTTTCTTCGACGAGTAGCATGCAGTCGTCGCTTCCACTGTCGGAATCCGAGCAGCAGCTCGGTCGCGACGGCTCGGTCGCCGCGTCAACCTCCCGGATCGGTGAGACACGCTCGCGATCGTCCAGGGGAAGCCGCCTCTCGGTCACCACCGGCGGGGGCCGCCGCCTGGGGAGCGAGGACGACCTCACGGACTCGACCAGGTAGAGTGAGAAGGAGGCGACGGTAACGGCCGCAACCACCTTGCTCCAGATCACGAGGAGTGCGTGGGACGCCACCACACCGCTGACCACGAGGAAGCCCAGGACAAAGCCGTGATCTAGAGCTTCGTGGTTGAGCCCGTCCTTGGACAATCTGTCGAACATCTTGATGGCGTAATCGGTGAGGCCCTCTTTTCGCATCTTGTGGAAGACCTCGTGTAGGTTGGTGGGGTCGGACGGCTCGGCAATGGCGGGCTTCTTGTTGAAGGGGTCGTAATAGGGGGGAGGTAGCTCATCCTTCTTTTCCGTGGACGGGGGTAGATGTGAGGAGCCGTCAACGTCGTCGTTGGACTAGTCGAAGGCAACCGGTGAGTTGGTGTTGGGGCTCTGGTGGGTTGGCGGCGAGGTGGAGGAGAGGAGACGGCTGGTGTTGGATACGGAGGTGGACGAGGCCCCACGCAGTAGGCGGCGAACGGCGGCAGCGGCCATGGGAAAGGAGAGGTGGGTGGCGGAGTAGGTGATACTGTGACAAGGCCACAAGGGCCAAGTGCTGCAGTCGGTACACGGAAATAATTGGAATTTTGCCACTTGAAACTTTATGTGTTTGTTATCTCTACTAACTATTAAGACGATAGTGTTCCTTTAATCGTTGGATGTATCTAGGTGGGGTGTTGCCACCTCAGAAGATGGTACAAGCAGAAAATGGTTCACACCTAAAAGCAACAGGTTCGAAATTCCCATGTTATTGTTCTTAGTATTAATACCTTTCTCAGTGGTTCATATTTCTGCAATTAATATAGTCAAGAGGTGTTAGAGCACTGGTCATCAAGTAGCTCATCAAGAACTTCTTGTATTATAGATTGTGATGTCTAACCCATATATAGACATGCTTTTTTTGAATGAAAATATAGATATGATATGATCATTACCTATGAAACTGAAACAAAAAATGGCACTACTAAATTATTTTAGAGGAGCTAGCTAATTTAATGCCATAAAACATATGCTATAAGTTTTGTTTTGAAGTTTTGAGAAAGGTTGTGACAGAGAATGTAGCTACTACAAAGCATTGAAGGTAGATCCCTATTTTGTTTTAGAATCTTACAGAAAGAGTTTAAATTGTTGTATTTCCCTAGAATAGTTAGTCAAACTTTGATAACATGTGTTACCTTTTCATCCATATTAGATCAGATTCATGTTGAATCCTGGCTTCTTTTTTATATACTATTTCTGGGATATTTTTTTATATTCATGCAGTGAGATTTACTTCTCCTTGAGTTCCCTTGTAATAATTAGATTTAGTACAGAGATGCATAAAAACATTTTCTACTGCCCTTATCTGTTCTTAGTTTTCAAGTAGAGTGCTCCTTCTCCAGTTTACGTTCCACGAAATGCCTATATGATGGACTTCGTTTTCTCGGATTTAGAAGAAGGTGGAATTTATGATAACAGAAATGGGTTAGACTATAATATTCCTGTTTTTGGGTCAATTGCAAAGGAACCACTTATGCACATTGTCCACATTGCTGTTGAGATGTCACCAATCACAAAGGTTATTCATATTTCTGAGTTAAATTCATATTATTAGCGCAAGATCGAGTGGCAACTCACATCACCGTTTCTCGTCTATTGTTCCATAACACAATGTTTGGGGACCTAGCCCTACCAACCAGCATGTTCGCGCTTTCTGGTGCCCCACCTGAGACGCATTTTAGTCAACACTAGATTATCTTAATGCACTTATAATATTTAGTCATGACACAGACGAGTGCACTTTCCGAGCTTTCCAACTATATGTGTCGAATCATATCAAATTCCTTATGCTCTATACCATTGTCTGTAGGATAATTGATTTTGGACACATTGACAAGTTTTCCGTGCACGAGCTGGTAAAGTTTCTTTTAGTTTTTAAATCCTTCAAGTCATCATTGGCCACATGCTCTTTTAACTCTGAATCTGCACAATCTTTTTGAGGACGAGCATTATGGTCTGGAGGATTACTTTCTGTGCTATTTTTTTCTGCCAAATGTTCCAGTTTGGGGCTTGTGGCACCTGTTTTTTGGTCTTTTATGTATAAATTATTATGCACTAACATTCTATTAAATAATTCATATGTCGTCCCAGCGCGCGGGCACGAGACTTTATGCATATGTTTTTTGCATTGAAAATATATTTTCTTCAAGTTTGCGATTATGCTACATTTTTCTGCTTTTACTTCGACTATATGTCAATGTGCCACCAAAAATGTCGTGTTTCATCAACTTATGATGGAGTCCGCTCAATTGTTTCTTGAATATACTTTTTTGTAGAATCAAATTGAATTTTATAAGGTGGAATATTGATTGGGAAAATGTGGGATGCTGACGGGGAAAGCGCTACCCCTTGTATGAACTGCGCTACTCCCTTGTATGAACTAGCTGGTCGATGATTTTGTTTTCATCCTTTTGGTTTTCTTGACATCAGTTTGTTCATTGGGTAGCACATTGGTGGAATGATGATTAATGTTTCTGCATATTAATGTATTTTATTATAACATGTTGTCGTCGTAACAATGTACGGGCATACAACTATTATTAAATAATTTGTATGTCGTCCCAACGCGCGGGCACGAGACTTTATGCATATGTTTTTTGCATTGAAAATATATTTTTCTTCAAGTTTGCGATTGTGTTACATTTTTCTGCTTTTACTTCTACTATATGTCAATGTGCCACCAAAAATGTCATGTTTCATCAACTTATGATGGAGTCCGCTCAATTGTTTCTTGAATATACTTTTTTGTAGAACCAAATTGAATTTTACAAGGTGGAATATTGATTGGGTCGTAAAGGTGGGATGCTGACTGGGAAAGCACTACTCCCTTGTATGAACTACGCTACTCCCTTGTATGAACTAGTTGGTCGATGATTTTTTCATCCTTTTGGTTTTCTTGACATCAGTTTGTTCATTGGGGAGCACATAGGTGGAATGATGATTAATGTTTCTGCATATTAATTTATTTTATTATAACATGTTGCCGCCGTAACAACGTACGGGCATACAACTAGTATTATAATACGTTGTGACTTGGTCTTGTGTTATCCAACAGTGATTTAGCCCTATCTAGAGGCTTGTTAAGCATATGCGCGCTATCCCGTTTGTCCATAACGGATCTGACCAAGCTCCCTCTCGGTGGCCGACCCGTCCATTACCGGCGGCGCTCCCATCCTTCTCTTCCACGCGCCTCCTCCGGTACGTCTTCCCTTCTCTTCTTCTCCATTCACATGCTCTGCATTCAACTAGTTTTGGGAGCACGCGTGAGCAATGGCATGCTCTGCATTTATCGATTCTTGGACCTCTTCTTTGGTGCTGTAACGCCCTGAATTTGGTGGTAGAATTTTTTTTCTTCTTTTCCCTCACCAAATTCAGGCGTTACTCTTTTCTTTTCTCGTTCTCTCGCTAAACCTTGACCTTTTCCAAAGTTTTAGCGGGATTTGTCTTGGAATTCTCGTGTAAAGAAAAACCCTAAATTACTTTATGTTGTTTGACGCACCATGCCGAACCATGCATACTTTTTGATTGATTAAAAATGTGAATGCTTTCATCTAGAGAAAATTAGAAATTAGAAAAAAATAAAAAGTCTTTTCTTTTTTTTCTCTCTCTTCTTTCTTTCTTTTTCTTCCCTCTCTTCCCTCCCCCTTCTCCCCTATTCGGCCCAGCCGCGCCCCTCCCCTCTCCCGCGTGGGCCCCGCGCCGGCCCAGCCGCGCGCCCCCTCCCTCCCCCACTTTGGGCCCAACCGGCCCAACCTCCCCCCACCCCTTTTCCTTTTTCCAAAAAATCCCCCCCCCCCCCGCGGGCCCCGCCCGTCATCTCTCTCTCCCTCCCTCGCCCTAACCGCCGCCGCCGCCCTCCCCTGCTCGCCCGAGCCGCCGCCGCCGCCCCTCCCCGCCCGCCGGTGAGGCTCCCCCCTCCTCCCTTCCCTCTCCTTCCTCCCTCTCCTCCCTTTGGCGCCCTCCCCTCACCCGCGCCGCCCGCTCGGCCCCCGGCTCGGCCGGCCCGGCGAGCTCGGCCCGGCCCCGGCCACCCGCGCCGCCCGCGCCCGGCTGCGCTCGCGCCCGCCCCCGGCGAGCTCGCGCCCGGCCGCGCCCTCGTCCGGCGAGCCCGCGCCGCCCGCCCGCTCGGCCGGCTCCCTGGCCGCCCCAACGACCCGCGCCGCCCCGCCCGCTCGGCCCCGCCGCTCGGCCGCCCGCTCGGCCCCGCCGCTCGGCCGCCCGCTCGGCCCCGGCGACCCGCCCCGCCGCGCCCGCCCCCGGCTCGGCCGCCCGCCTCCCAGCGAGTTCGGCCGCCCCCTCCCGGTTCAACCGCCCCCATGCCCCGGCTCGGCCGCCCGTCCTCGCGCTCGGCCTCGTCCGGCCGTGTCCTCGCTCGCTCGCGCTCGCTTGCCCCGGCGTGCTTGCCCGCCCGCCCCGCCGTGCCTTGCTCGCGTCGTGTCGGCCCCGGCGTAGCCTTGAGTTCGGCCCAGCGTGCCTATGGCGCGCGGCTTTGAGCTCGGCTAGCGCACGGCCTCGACGTGCGCACGGTTAGTTCGTGGCGTGTGCAGGCGGCC